>NC_090316.1:20623657-21873657 GCF_039906515.1 Pseudorca crassidens
TGCACAGCAATGGCCCCATGAGATGAATACGATCCCTGGGGCCTCTTAAGTTCCGCCCACTCAGGCCCAGCTTTGACTTCACTGTCAGGACCTAGATTTTGAACAAGAGATCATCCCGGAAACGCAAGGCGCTATAGTGGTAGTAACAAGAGACAGCCAATAGGTTCCTGAAATAGGTTTTGTCACTAATTTAGGGTTTTTATCAGGAATGTCGATCACTTTTTTCGCTCTAAATTTTATTACTAGTACAACCATGAATAGTAAGGTTTGGTACAGGGGTCAACGTTTCCAGTGTTATTTAACTGAAATGATCTGGGACCAGTCGCTTTTGTTGAGTTGGCAAGATCTGGTGTTGTTTAAAACAGACCAGTGGACGAATCTGTAAGCTGCAACCCACTGGAAAAGGCAAGAAGATGGAAGGATTGATAATATTCAGCCTACAGCGAACACTGATCATCTGCTCGGTGCAAGGTCCACTGCAGCTGATAGCCTGAGGACCAAGAAGCAGAAGGGCGAGTTGGGCGGGTCTGAACCCTTAGATTCAACAAGCTTCCCGAGTGCATTCAACGCACCTGCACGTAACTCGTTTCCTTGCACCTGTTATTAGGAAGGCTTGTTTCTCTTTCAACTGCTCAGAGCAGCCAACAGAAAAAAAAATTTTTTTAAAGCAGCAACCTAGTGCTAGACCAGAAGGAAGCGTTTATCAGCCTATCAGCAGCCCCATTACTCTACTGGCAGTTAGGCTTCCCTCCCGTCCAGCCCTCTGTCCACTGAGCATCCCCAAGGACAAGAGGTTAGATCCAGCAGCAGCCAAGGCTAGGCCTGTGAGGCAGCAAGAGGAAGCCCAGCCTCCCGGCGAAGCGGGAGAGGCTCCGGCGCCGCCTCCTCCCTCGCTCGCTCGCGGTGCCAGTTCGGTCTGCGCCGGACAGGGAAGCCGGGCCTCCAGCCGGCTCAGCATCCTTCCTCTTGCTCCCGCTCTCCCTCCTCCGCCCGCGCCCGTAGCACCAACCTTGGGCGTGCGGATGTGCTCCATGGCGAGCCCGCGTCTGCTGGTCCCGGGCGGGTGAGGCCTCACGTACCTGCGCGAGTCTGCAGCGCGGCGGGAGGGACGCGGGGAGGGGGCTTCGCGCCCGGGAGCGGGCGGGTCTCGGGCTTAGCTCCGCCCTCAGGTGCGGCGGCGCCCGCGCGAGGCAGGCGTGCGGGGCCCGGGGCGCCCGCGCGGCCCTAGAGCGCGCGGTCCTAGAGTGCGCGTCTCTGCGCCACTGCCACCTGCACCGCCTGTCGCCGCCCCGCCCCGCCCCTTGCCTGGCTGCCTGGCTGGGGTCGCGGGAGCCAGAGCCGCTCGCTTCCTCTGAAGAAGGGCAGCCAGCGTAAGACTGTCGGGTTACTGTTCCCCGAGACACAATGGGGGCCTTGCGGTGGGTGTGGCCTCTTGAGGAGAGATGGGACCGAGCGCTGCTCCACACCGCCCATGGGCTTCCTTCCAGAGCGTCCCAGGATAGGTGGGACTTCAGGGTGGGGCGGGAAAAAGGCTGCCACAAACACTCCAGATCCAGTGTGGCCTCTTGGGCCCTGTCTGTATATTTCATCATAGGCGGCAGAGCATTTGGGATGAAGGTGGAAATAGCAACAGTGTTAGCGCCCGAGAAAGTGCTGTTAAGGCAGGCATCTCACATCAACCTGTGACTTTACCGTTGGAAGAGACACTTTCCCTTGGCACGGTACTGGATGCTCATTTGACATCTTCACTTAGCTCTAACTAACTGAACTGTAAGATATAGATAACAAAGCATCCATTATAAAGCATCATTCTTCCATTTATGATATTAAGAGTAGTTGTTGCCACTGTTAGTACTAAGCCATTTGGAAAAGCCAAAGGGAAGAAATGCGCGCCACCCACCCCCGCCTTTTTTTCTTGCAAACCTGTGTGTAAAGGTTTACCATAACTAATTATTTCATAAAACTCTTCGTAGTTCTTAGAATAATATCTATCCAATTTTTTCCTAGCTCTTACTCATCTCTCTTTTACCTGGATTGTAAATTCTTTGGCTGTAGACATTGGTTTTTTTTTAATCTCTTTTTGTCCAGTCCATGGTAGGCACATTGCAACCTTCCAAATAAATGTTTATTTAATCAATACAGTATTGCATTTTTTTAAATTTCCAGGTCCCCTTCACATATCTTTTATCATTTCATCCTCCTTCCACGCTGGGGGGCAATTAGGACAAGTTCAGTAAACTGATGTTTGCATATGGCAAAACTGACCCAGAGTATAATTTCTTGTTACTAAAAAACACCAGGAATAGCGTCAGGAGCACTCTGGTTCCAATTCAGCCTCTGACCTCATTCAACTTATTAGGATAAGTTAACACAGAATAAGCTAGAAATAAAATAACAATAGGGAAAAAATTCTCTATAAGTAAACATTTGGGTTTGAACTAACAGTTCTCTGAGGAATCCTCCTTGACTTGACCCCCAGCCCCGATCGCTATCCAGCTTATTAGATCACAAGCTGTGTTGACCCCAGACAGCCACTCTGCTCTTTCTCACTTTCTCTGCACTGCCTCATGCCCCCATGTTTCACAGCTTCTCTGAACTACCACCCAGTGGGGCAGAAGAGATTGAACAAAGCAGCAAGAGCTGGTGGGCAGTGGAGTGAGAGAAGCTAGAATACACATTGATCCTAAGTAGGGCAGAAAGTGAAACCAGCCATTCATTTAGTTAAGAATCACTGATATTAATTTACTGACGGTCATGCACAAGGTACCATGGCAGATGCTGGGAAATGGAAGGGAGACCCAGAGGAGGAGGATACCAAGTTCCATAACAGTGATATGGATAACACCAAGGAAGTGAAAAGTAGACCAGTAGGATGGCAACAGAGCATGTGGAAATGCCAAAAGTAGCCTCAAGGAGATTGACCTGCTTCCTACATTTTCCATGTTAATTATATGGAAAATAATAGGTGAACTCAGGATCATATACCTAATGCCTAAAGTTTGCTCCTGTTGCATTTGTTATGAACCAAGGGTCATGTGGATAAATGTTGCACCTCTGAGTGTTCACAGAGCAGAAATCTCTCCATCTGGCACCAGAACCAAGAAGTAAGATGGGGAGAAAAAAATGTATTCTTCTAACACTGCGTGATTTGCAGAGGGATGCGCATCCAGATTTATAGCACATCAATTTACTTTTTACACCACAGAGTCACTTTGCCCAGGGGGTTGGAAGATGGCTATTTTTTTTTAAGCTAGCATTTGTGAATCCTGGATGGAAAATTCAACAAAACTATTTTCACCATCAAGCAAAACATCAGACAATAAGGTTAAGACCTAGTTACCTGCATATTCGTCAAACTACTTCTTCCCTTGACAGCACACAATATAGTTGCCCTCATTTTACCTTTAGTGCTCATGCTTCAGTGCTTTTCTACCTCTGTGAAAATGGTAGATATTTAATTCTCCTTTCCCTCACGGGCACACAGGAGACTATGCTTCCCCACTCTATTACTGTTGGGTGGGACCGTGGACCAGGGCCGTGGAAAGTGACCTGTGTCATTTTGAAGCCAAAGTTCTGCAAAACCTCTGTGGCCCTCCAGCTTTCTCTTCCCTTGCCTTGTTCTTTGGAGATCTTATCTTGAAATTATAGAGAAAATAATGATGATAAATTCACTCTGAGTATATAACGTGACTGTGGCCACAAACTATTCAGCATTAGATTGACATGAAGAGAAAAACAGGCTGTTTCTCCAAGTCATTACTTGGAAGGGAGCTACTCTGAAGTGTCACAGCAGATTCTTTTGAGCGAAAAGAACAGCTTTTTGTAGCGGTGGTCGTTGCATGAAGCCACTGAGATTTAGAGGTTAAGTTTTGTACCTACCCTCGCCTATGCTGACATTCTAAAGAAGGGACTCTGAGAGTCAAAATAATATACCTCCTGTGTCTCTGATCTTTTCTCAAGGGGGTTGATAATGTCATTAAAGAGGTCTGATGACACATGTCATCTCCAAGACCTCAACTTTATCGTGTGTTACCAAACTTCTTCTGCAGAACCTCTCCTTAAGAAATTTTTATCACACAGATAGTCTAGTTGCAAATAATATTACTATAGGAATTTTTATATCCAAACTTGATGTTCACTGGGAACTTCCCCCAATGCTGTGCTCTTCAGTGGCGTGAGGAGATGTGGAGGCTTATCAAACACTGGCAAGACTTTTTCTAGAATTCTTACTTTTCTCCTGAGGCAACTAAAACTTCTGATTTGGAGTGAAGCCAAGAACTCTTTCCTCAGGAGGGTAGCATTGCTAACAATTACAAACTCAGTAAAATCCTATTCAGCACTGCTAAGCCTCAGCGGTCCACAAGGATATGAGTGGAGGAGGGCACCCATCTCTATACAAGCCAAGCCTCAGCTAGAAGCAGGCTAGCTACCCAATAGGATAGGGTTAGAGCCGCATTTGGGGCTCTGCCTAGAAAAAATAACATCCTCACCTCCAGGATTTTTATAAAGCCAATGATGCCAAATACCAATGTCTTCTTTGGCCTCGCCCTATGCCAGACATAGAGAATAAGCACTCTGTGGATTGCAGGCAGCTCTGCCCTTTTTCTAGAAACCAAAGGGGACACTCTGGACCAGCATAAAAGGAGCTCTTACTCTATGAACAGGCCAGGTTTTAAAATAGACTCGCATATTTTGTTCTCCCTCCAAGAAGGCACATCACTCAAACACAAGTCTGTATCCTCAGAGCACTTACTGTTTATTCCCTTCCCACTGCTGTCCCTTCAACCATCATTTTGATGCAGACAATTCCCATGTCAATATTTCTACTCCTAAATTCTCTCCATACCTCACATATGATATTTCCATCCACCTGTTGAGTACCTCCACATGGATGTCCCATCAATGTCACAAACTAGGTATGACAGACAGGCCTATATTCAAGTCACAGCTGCAGCATGGGCTAGCTGTGTGACCTTGAACAAGTTTTTGACCCCTCTCAGCCTCAGGTTTCTTACCTGTAAAATGGAGATAATGATAATATCTGTATTACTTTCTTTTTCTCAAGTTGAGGAGTAGATATCTATATATAGAGAGATAAATATCTATGTATATATATCATTATTTCCTGTTTATTTGTATATGCCTGAGGTAGTCCAAAATAAAAAATAAAATTGATAGCAAAAAATGGGGCATAATTACACCTCCTTCTTAGGATGGATGTGACAATTCAGTGAGATCGAGCATATATTTTGTGACTAATATTTATTGATTGTCCTCTGTGAGCCAAGCACCGAGGATAAAGTGTGAACCAAAGCAATCACAGTCCTGCCCTCAAGGTGCTTCTGTCTAATAATATCAGCTACTATTATTATTATCATTATCTTCCACCTGATACCAAACCTCCTGTTGACGTCATTATTTCTTTTGTTAATCTCAATCACTCAAGTTCAGAGCCTTTGAGTTGTTTCTGGCTCATGTCCCTCACTGGCCCCCATACCCAGACAGATGCGGATTCCTCATCCACAACTTTTCCTCAGCTGATCCTTCCCCTTCCTTTCTCACTGCCATTGCTCTAAGATCCTCATTGCTTCTTCCTGGCTGGAATATTAGCCTCTGCTGCCGGATCAATACTCATGAAAAGCAACTCTAATCATCACTCTCCAGCTTAAAAACTTTCAGGTGGTTTACAATTGCCTTTTAATCAAGTACCATCTCCTTATTCTGTCATTTAAGGCCCAGTCACATCCTACCTTTCTCTTTCACAAACTCAGCAAAGTTAAGTCACTGGCACTTAGTAGGTGCTCAATAAATAGTTTTTGAATGTATCACTTAGTCAACCAATCACTTTCTATATCCTGCATTTACTTACCTTTATGTCTTTGTTCATACTATTCCTGTGTATCAAATCGCCTAGGTTCATTTCAAGATTCACTTCAACATTCCCTCCAAATGCAGTTCTTCCAAAATAACTCTTGTCTGTTCATTCCAATAAGCAGAGATCGTCATAAGCAGTTTATTTTCATCTGGAAGTGTAATTTTATGCATCTCTGTCACAACTTATCCACAGGGGACCTTAATCAGTCCCCTGTTCCAAGAATCACGCTGGGTCACTACACTGACAATGTCATGCTGGTCGGATGGAATGAACAGAAAGTTGCAGGGGTCCAAGATGCCCAAGAAAAACACACATGTGTCAGAGGATGGGAGATACATTCTGGGGAAATTCAGGGTCCTGCCATCTCAGTGAAGTTTCTAGGATCTGCAGTGGTGAAATAGCTTCTCCAGCATGAAAGGCAAGTTGCTTTGCTTTGCGGCCCTCTAGCCTATTACAGAGTTGGCCATCAGGCCCACCAGCTCTGACTGGGGCCTTGGGTAAGAAAAGGGTCTCTAGCTGATTTGAGTTGTGGTGGAAACAGATCTATGACAGTGGCTTTTTGACCCCAGCAGATCCAAATACGAGGAGGTGATAAACATTAAATGAGGTCATAAGGGTAGGGCTCTAGTCCAATAGAACTGGTGCCGTTATAAGAAGCGGAAGAGATCTCTCTCACTCTTTCTCTCTCTCTCTCTCTCTCTCTTTCTCTCTCTCTCTCTCTCGCTCGCTCTCTCTCTCGCTCTCTCTCTCTCTCTCCCTCTCTATCATATGAGGATACAGCAAGAAGGCAGTCATCTGCAAGCCAGGAAGGAGAGCTCTCACCAAAAACTTGGGGGACCTTGATCTTGCACTCCCCAGCCTCCAGAACTATGAAAAATAAATTTCTGTTGTTCAAGCCACTCAGTCTGTAGTATTTTGTTATGGCAACTCAAGCTGATGAATACAAATACATAGAGTGGTTTGCACTGATCCCAACTTGACACAGATATTTAGAACAACATAATTTATGAAATGTAAATATTTCAGGCTTCAGAAACTTAGGAATATAAAGGCAATCACATGAATATTAATACCTAAAATCTCAACAGCCCTAAGCCTCCATCTTCATTATATAGAGTCCTCTTCTTCCTAATACTTGCAGAGGAACCAATGTGTATGCACAGCCAGTCCTGGTGGCTCCCTGCTGCATTGCTAGTCAGGGCAGGATCCTGCGGCAGCAGACGCAGTGAGAGGCAAAAGATGCTGCTGCTCTTGCTGCTGGGAATCTGCTGTTCTCGATGCCAGGGAAGCTGTCATGCTGCCTCTATCTTCTGATTCAAAAATCAAACTTGCACTCAGTTTGGAGGATTTCTCACATCAAAGATGTTCAGTATTCCAGAGTATAAGAGTTTTTTCCTTTCCCCACCATTGTTCCACTCTGGGTCTTCGACAGCTTCATTCAGTGCCAATACTCAACTGAGACTTCGTCCTCTTGTAGTCCGTCACTGCCATTGTCAACACTGCTACTCTGTAGTCATCGACACCTACACTGCTGAAAACAGGCTCTTCTCAAAGTTTGTGAGATTGTGAAGCCGCTATCACACTCCAGCGCGGGACATCTGCCTACGGCAGATATTCTTGTGAAATGAAAGGTAAGACCTTCTTATGAAGCTCATTTAGGGTTTGTCCAAAGCAGAGCTCCTGGGTTGCCAAGTGTCAGAGTTCACAATCTGTCAATACGTGGACATTGCCGTTTTCCACCAGGCGCCGAAATGGAATGTTTCTGAGATCAGTCAGAACCTTGGACGCAGAACCACCACACTCCCTTTCCGACATCAAGCCCTGATGCTAGGACGTACCTTTTATTTTGATCCCGTTTTCAGTCGTGATGAATTTCTCTCTCTTTGGATGGAGTTAGGTTTTGTGGGGCAGATTGATATCATCACAGGCTCCGTAATTCTTCAGATTTTCGCAAATATCTGTGCAGCATTCAAGTTTTTGTAAATTCAGGATGTTCTTCAGCTCCCATGAAAATAACAGTATTCCAACGGACCCCTAGGGGACAGGATTCTGCCTAATCCAACAATCTGGAAGCATCTGAGCTCTAGCTCCAGTCCACCCAAGACTCCCTGTCACATTTTGGTTGGTGAAACATTAGAAGCAATAAATATCAAAAATAAATAGAATTTTGGACTTCCCTGGTGGTGCAGTGGTTAAGAATCCACCTGCCAGTGGAGGAGGCACAGGTTCGAGCCCTGGCCCGGGAAGATACCACATGCCACGGAGCAACTAAGCCAGCACACCACACTACTGAGCCCCTGTGCCACAACTACTGAAGCCCGTGCCCCTAGAGCCGGTGCTCCACGACAAGAGAAGCCACCACAATGAGAAGCCCGTGCACCACAAGAGTAGCCCCCGCTCGCTGCAACTAGAGAAAGCCTGCGCGCAGCAACGAAGACCCAACGCAGCCAAAAATAAATTAATTAATTAACTTTTAAAATAAATAGAATTTTAAAATAAAATGTGGCTTGGCTGTATGTGAAATACTGTATGAGCTTGAAAGTTTTTTTCCCAAAGGATACTTAATGACATAGAAAGATGCTCATAACAAAATTTTAAGCCAAAAAGCCAGATACTAAACTGTATATACAGTGTGATCTGAGTTGTGTTTCAAAATGTGTATGTGTATATGTGAAAGTAAAGAGAGAAAAAAATAGAAGAAAAAAACACAGGCATAACAATTACATCTGGGTGTAGATTTGTGGGTGATTATAATTTTATTTTTTTATATTTTACAAATATTTACATTGCACATTTTAATAATTACAAAGAATGCGTACTTTAAAAAGGTAATTTCAAATAGAAACAAGTAATAATAATCACATCATAGTGTCAAAAGTCAAAGCAAATATTTTTGTGGAGAAAAAATTTATTTTGTTTTTTTAAAAAAACTACTGAAAAGTTGAGAGAATTTTAAGTGTATACTTCCTAAAATTTCAGGTCAAAAATAATCTTTCTGAAAAGTAATCATTTTTCAAGGATAAAATCCGGATTATTTTCCATAAGGAAACAATAAAAACAATATCCCAAGTGTGTAACAATAGCTGGAAAAAGAAAAGAGGAGGGCGCTCCCTCCTGACTTGTAAGGATTTTAGCAATGCTGTTTTTACAACCAAAAAAAAAAAAAAAAAAAGCCCCAAAGATTTTTCTATGAAGTACAATCAAGCTTGGAGGAATGTTCTGTGCTTAAAAGCCAATGTTGTATAAAAAAATTACTTAACTGACTTTAACTTTTAGTAAAAAATCTGAGATGTATCTTTGGTGTTTGGGTCATACGTAATTAATAAAACTTTATCTTAATCCCCTTCTTTTTAAAATTTAGATGCAGATGCTAAGTATTGGCAAAATACATATGAACATAAATCTCATAGCCAGGACAATCTGAGACTCTTAATAAACAGATGTAAAAGTTGTTCTTGGGTTACACTAGGGTTTCTTGTGGAGATAATGAGTAATTTTGAATGCTGGCTCTGCAAGGGAATTTTTCCATCTCTTCTTTGGCAGAGAGGATATTTTTGTAAACAAAATCAGTGAACAAGATTTGTGCAAGATGGTGAACTAAACACGATTTGATCTGGCTCTAACTGGCTGAGAACCACCTATGTTTGCATTTGGATTTGGCAGATGTGATTGACTGTCTTGCCACGGCAAAGACAAGCCTAAAGAGCTTGAACACGGCACAAGATAGGAACCCCATCATCTGCAGGTAGAACAGATCACATTTATTTTCAGTGTTTTGTTCCTGATCATTTGGTCATTTTTCAGGGAGTCTGCATGAATAATCGCCAACTTAGGAATGAATTATAGTCCAAGAGTCGCATTGTAAGAAGGTTGTTTGGTTCTCAGATTTCACAAACGATGACAATTTCGGGGCCATTCCTCAGAAGGGTCTGCAAACAATGGTACTAGTCGTCCTGTTACTTACACTGTACTGAATTCCCACGTGTGACTTTACATCAAAACACATAAGGAACATTGCATTTTAGGAATAGACCTCCTCCCTCCACCTTAGAAGCAGGAGGGGCCCCTTCCACAAGCCCCAGAGCAGCCTTAAGTGATGGGGTGCCAATGGAAGTGACTTCTCTTGAAGAGCAATATCTCAACTCTTTCCTCTTTACATTATTAGGTTAAAGAGCACCTGGAAGTCATAAAGCTCTTTAGGTTCTGTGGTCTTTGCAGACTATGAAACAGTATTCCACCAGGATAGATAGAGGATTACATATATATAACTCTATGTGTGACTATTTTTGCAGTCATATATAGAATATCTCAACCACGATAATGTGTCAATAAAAGATCTGCTTTGTAGAATGCTCCCAAATTTTATGGTCATATTTGTTATTAAGTTGTTCATTCATTTTGGTCTTGGGAATAGCAAACACAAAAGATTTTAAGAACATTTATAGAAGAAAAAATTTAAAGAGATAATTCCTTTTCCTGAAAATTGAGAAAGATTGATCTTATTCTATTTTAACTGATGGCATCCTGGTCCAACTTTTGAAAGTGCTGTTTAAACTCTAAAAGTCTGAATTAAAGAACAAAGGAGAGTTGAGAGAGGTAGGGACTGACGCAACAATGATTTCCCATGACCTTATATTAATGACCACCTTTGTATGCCCAGGATCCCTGAAAACCAAAGCAGGACACAGACTCACAATTGACTAAACAATAGAGCTTCCCTGACTAGAAAGTTTTAAAAATCACAAAATTCCCTAATAGTGGTATAAATGGATTCGTCTCTTTTCAGGATACATAACGCATATGCTAAACACCAAAAAGCAGGACAAGTACATAGAGACAAAACAAAATTTTAAGTAATTTCTTATCTCAATTCTAGTTTGCTCGAGTTACTTGAAGTGGGATCAGCGTGGAACAAAAGCAATTTCTTTTATTCTTAGGAAGAGAAGCTTACTAGGAAAAAAACCGCATAGGATTGAACAAGAGAATGTGACGATGTTTGTTGACTCTACTGAAGTATTTATTGTGTGAAAACTGAACACCTGACTTCTTTGTGCTTTGAAGGAGGAAACAGCTGGCAGAAGCTCTGGGAACTTCCCTAGGCCTTCGGATCTCTGGAGTGTCTCCAATCTAATTTCCAATCTTTAATTTTAAAGATTTTCCATTTCTACCATTAGTGCCCTTCAACTGTCAGCCCTGAGCTTCAACAACCTATTTCTAGCATTTTGTACATTTTATTTCTTTACATTTTCACTCACTATTTAATACATACTTGATAGGCTTAATCTCAAAAGTCCATGTTTCTAACTCAGCTAAACACCTGACCATGACTAGTTACTTACATCTGCTGCAATTGTTATATCACTAGTATTATTTTTTTACTACTAATTATTTAAAATAATGGCAAAATGTATTAAATATTCAAATAATTGTACAAACTCTCCTGGACAAACCAAGAAAACAACATAGTTTAAAATACTATGCCGGGCTTCCCTGGTGGCGCAGTGGTTGAGAGTCCGCCTGCCGATGCAGGGGACACGGGTTCGTGCCCCGGTCCGGGAGGATCCCACATGCCGCGGAGTGGCTGGGCCCGTGAGCCATGGCCGCTGAGCCTGCGCGTCCGGAGCCTGTGCTCCGCAACGGGAGAGGCCACAACAGTGAGAGGCCCGCGTACCACAAAAAATAATAATAATAATAAAAAGTAAAATAAAATACTATGCCAACTGGCCAGCAGGGTCAGCATGAGACACCTCTAAGTGTGTGTTCATCATTCATTAAGGAAAAGTTGACAATCTGCAACTTGGGGTCATCATTATGGAATATACAAAAGCACAGGTTGTTTAAAGTCATGTAGGTTATTTGTAAGTCAAGGTATTCTCTTCACTCCTTCACCTCATCCTTTAAGTAACAAAGTATAATTCTATTTTCTGAAAAAAATTTAATATCAAGCTTTTCATTCGAATACTATGGAGAGTGAATAATACCTCAATATAAATTTATCTCTATAAATAGAAGATAGAAAAATATATGTACACACACACACGCACGCACACACGTGTTCTCTGCACCAAAAGAGGGCTCACTTCCAATTGTAGAGAAGTGCATTTGGTGCCACTGAGATTATTAATACTTTCCTCAAATTGTTTCTCCTACAACATAATGGGAGGCACTACCCAAGAAAATCACTTCATTTTAATCTTTTTGAGCTTAAAAGAGAAAGAATTTTCCGTTAGCATAGAAAACTCTAAAACCAATTATACGCACCGCTAGTGTTTTGTATTGTTTGATTATTTTTGCTTAATTTGATTTTGCTTTCTTTTACCTTCTCGAGAGGCATGATAATGGGGTGCTTAAGAGCATGGGCCCCTAGGGCCAGCCCGCCTGGGCTTGAATTCAGGCTCTCCACTTACCAGGGGAATAAGCACTTCCTATGCTTAACCTCTCTGTGCCTCAGTTTGCTCACCTGTAAAATGGGAATTAATGACTGGGTTGTTGTAAGGAATCAGGGAGTGGTGAATTCAAAGCAATTGGAGCAGTGCCTCTCACCTTACGCCCTCGAAAACCCCTCTTCTTGGGCCCAGCTCCTCTTCCACTTCATTTCTCTTTTTTAACTCAAAATAGGCAGAAAGGAAAACACAGCATTTCTCACTAATGGGCACTATAGGGGTTTTTGGAGTGGGACAATTAATTCATGATGCAAGACTGACCCACAGAGCGTTTGTTGTCCTTGATCCCTGGGCACCAGATGCCCGCGGAACGCCCAGTCATTGTGACATCCAAACACAGTGCCCCTCCCCAGCAATATTTACAAATGCCCCTTTGTTCCAAATGCCCACCTGGGTTAAGAACCACAGTAGATACTTACCGGTTACTTTCACAGATGTCAGCTGAAGTTTAAGGGGAAAATATGGAAAGGATGGTAGATGAAACTGACAACGGTAACATTAACAACTACAATTTGTTGAGTCCTTACTATGCGCTAAAGCTTATAACAGATCCATAAGGAGAGGAAGGAATGAAGATTTAATCATTAAATAACTAATCTGGGTCACAGACGTGTCAAGGTGATATCAGAATTTGAATTCATGGTTCTCTTACCCCATATCTTGTGCTCTTGTTCAACAGCTAGATAGCTTACAGCTTTAAGTCAGCTAAGTCAGCTGACCCTCAGAGAGCGCCATAAGTTTGACCAAAGACCAGATTTTATGCAACGTTAACACACTCATCTTTATGTCTATATGGTAGACCTTGAACAGAGATGGTTTTGCTCATCTTGAGCCCTGGACTCTTGACTTTAATGATCAGGTAGAGTTCAAACAGTTTGTAGATAGATGTAGATAACAATACCTGTAAGAATTCCTATGGAATCCACAAAAAGTGTATCAAGACTAATTGAATTCTCAGTCTGTAAAGTAAAAAGAATATAAGCCAGAAGTCTCTGGGTCTTTCTAGCCTGTGGATGCGACTTCCATGGGCTCACTGTCTCCATTTACCCAGACAGAGATTCCTGTCTCCAGCAATGTTACCCCCAGGCATGTCTAGACATTCCTAGAGACTTACTGGATACACCCAGGAACACCTGTTCTCCTCAAGCTCCACTCCAGCTTCCGTCTTATGAAAACCCCACCTGGGGGTTACGTCCTCA
Organism: Pseudorca crassidens; assembly: GCF_039906515.1. Classification (NCBI taxonomy): domain Eukaryota; kingdom Metazoa; phylum Chordata; class Mammalia; order Artiodactyla; family Delphinidae; genus Pseudorca; species Pseudorca crassidens. The sequence goes on from NC_090316.1 coordinate 20,637,175, forward strand.
ACACCACTGCTACCGTCAATGAGAAGGTTAACATCATGCTGAGGGGGTTGTTTCCTGGCACTTCCAGGCTGACCATTTTGAAGGGCAGGAACCGTGCTGGGTTTCTCACAGAGGTGGGCAGGATGCCTCTCTCCCCAGCTCTGGGTCACATTTTTCTGAATTGCAAAGCAGCTCTGTTTGAGTCCAGAGTCCACAGAATTTCTCATGAACTCCTTTAGTTAGTGGCTCACCCATCTTTCCACTGGTGCTCAAACCTGTCTGATGAAACAATGTGTCAGTCAGGATTTCCACCGTCCTTGCCTCTAGAGAAAACAAAAGCAAACGCCCTTATTTTGGTGGTTAACTTTGCGTGTCAGCTTGACCAGGCTAAGTTGCCCAGTTGTGAGGTCAAACACGAGCCTACTTGTTGCTGTGAAGGCAATTTTTTTTAGCTGTGGTTAACAGTAGACTTTGAGTCAAGCAGATTACTCTCCGTAATGTGGGTGGGTCCATCCAATTAATTGAAAGCCTTCAGAGGAAAGACTGAGGTCCCTAAAGAGGAAGGAATTCTGCCTCCAGGCTGTCTTTGAACTCAAGACTGCAACGACTCCTGCTGGAATTTACAGCCTGCTGGCCTGCCCTGCAGATTTTGGACTTCTAGCCCCCATGATCACATGAGCCAATTCCTCAAAATAAATCAATCCATATCTAGATCTAAAAATAGAGAGAAGATAGATATAGATATGAAAGATAAATAGACTACATATAGGATAGTAGAATGTCCTAACAGGATAATAGGACAGAGGATAATAGAATATATATAGGATATTAGGATGATAAAATAAATATATAATTATAGTTCTATATAGCCTATGATGTCTTCTATATATTTTCTGTATATATCTCCTATTGATTCTGTTTCTCTGAAGAACCGTGACTAATACACTTAGCAGCTTACAGACAACCCAAAAGTACTTGATCATAGCAACTTAAACAGATGCTCAGAGAGAGACAGCACCTGCTCGCAAGGTCAGCAAACCAGCATGGATCGATGACCATGCTAAGGTCCTCTGGAACACTATTTTATGTGGTAGGTAATGATTTGTAGGAGATACAAGGTGGGTTAGGGTATTAGTCTCGGTTTCTCTCACCTAGGACTCTAAACAAGCTAAGGGGATACCCACTGCTTTGACCTTGCACCGTGTTGTTCTTTCCCCACCCAACTGGCACAGGGGTATCTGCTTCTTCAAGAACATTCCTACCACCACGATTTCTAATTCCACCACAACTGTAATTAGCTAACCTTTACTGACTGTTTCCTCTTTCACCCAGATGTCAGCTGGGACATACTCACTCTCTGAGATGAAATTAGCTTAAACCCACAGTCCAGGCCCCATGAAAGTCCACATTTCTGCAGAGTTTTACATGAGGAGGAAAGTCAACACAGGTTCTAGGGTCCTGTTGCCTCTCTTCCATGGTTTGTCACCTTAGACTTACAACTCAGTTTTTCCTGTATTTCTACATAAAACAACTCAAACCAAATATTTGAGAAAATGTAGATAATACTGAAGATATATTCTTTTTAATTTTTAGGATTGCTTATGTCACATCACCCAGCACAGTACTACCAATTTGAAAACACCTATTAGTGTAGTGAATATTATTTGAAATATGAATCGAAGTTCCCTTTCCTTACATTTCCTTTTACCATTATCTTTCTTCCAACTACTCAGGCAGCTATAATATCTTTTATGTGCTCTTAAGAGGAGGTCAGATAAAAGCTAGACCCCAAAAGCCCTTGCGTAGCAGAGAGTTGAGCTGAGAGCCACAATACCTGGGAAAAAAATGTTTTCTCAATTCCAAAAACTTAGCTTTAATTGTTAAGATCCAAAGCCTGAGGGAGGAAGACATAAAGTTTACCCTCAAACAATATATGGGGAGAAGAAAGATGAAGAGTCCGTATTCAGCCACACAAGAAGAGGATGAAAGACTTTGCTTGTCGAGGGAAAGAACTTCAAAGGGGAGAGAAGAGCGGGAGTGTGAGTTTGTGAGTATTTGGTGCTCCTGGACCCTGGCCTCACTCCCTGCCTAGGCTGAGTCCAGGTGGCGAAGACAACTGGAAATCCAAGATGGGTTTAGAGAACCCAAGGCAGGAAAGGACTAGACCTTCCCTCTCAAAGTATACTATGGGAAGTTTGCGAGTCTCTTAGAGAAACTGGCACCAGCAAAATCTGAAAAATGCCCAGACAGCTGGCCCAAGGGCAGCCTCAGGGGCCGCCAGGGTGATATGGGGACAACAACACAAATTTACTGTAGCCCCTGAAAGGGGGGTGGGAGTGACACTCAGGTCAGGGGGCGTGGAGGAATCTGGGATCTACGCCCCAGTGAGCAGGACCCAGAGTGGCCTGCATTGAACAGATCATCAGGAGGGTTATTGGGAGGACAGTGGTCACTTCAGCACAAGCAGTAGAAGGTGCATCCGGAGGCTGGTGGGAGAAGGTGCAGCTCAGGGGCTGCCAGAGATGGATACGGGATGATTGAGGACCAGACATCCTCTTCCCCTGACCTGGATGATTGTTAAAGTCACTTCATTCTGGAACTTAGCTTACCTCCTGGGCAGAAAGGAGGAAAGAGTTGAGGAAGAATAGGAAATGATTGAAGTGACAGCCGTAATCTATGGAGTTTCAACCCTAAGTATCTGAGCTAACACTAAATCAGAAGATTATCTTGTTGCTACCCATTAAAAAGGGGACTCAAAATTTGGTTCAGGTATAGAGAAATGAAGAAAGTTCCAATTTTGCGTATCTGTGCAATATATGAGGAAGGTGTATACAATTTTTACTCAAAACATCAGGCATTCCTGCTGTTGAAGTACCACGGCATTCACTCTGGGGTTTCACTGGCCCTTCACTCAGCCTTTCTTCTTCCTTCTGGATTTCTCTACTCACCTTCACTTCTCTGTTCCTTTCCACCCAGTTTGCCTTGGGAACTCCAAGTTCTGCTTCCGCAACGCGCAGAGCAAGTCAACACCAGCTCCTAATCTCATCACACACAAGCCAGTTAAGTCTCAGGTAACATGAAGCATCTTTCCATGGAGCAAAATCCGTCCCTAGAAGTCACCTAGGTTATGAATGGCATCTTTCTCCTTTTACAACTATGTACCAGTAACGAGCTCGTTGCCTTATGTATGTCACCCAACGATAACACAAGAAAACTGAAGGAGGCCCCGAAAGAAAATAGAAGGAAACATAGGTCGGAAACTGTACGGGCAATATTTGCACCCTGCTTCCCTGTTCTGAAATCCTGCCATTGTATTGCCAATATTCCTAGTCTTTGCTTAAGAAGTTGCTTAACTTCCTTGAGGATGAAGTCTTGATCACGCCATTGCTTCCAAAGGCTTGGATTCCTTCCAGCCTGCCCCACCTGATTTACTGGTTAATGAAACGGCAGATGGGTTCTGTGTCTCCAGCCAGAGGCTCATTATCTGCCTTCTCACTGTGGCAACTTGCTCAGTGGTACAATCAACCTCACTGCCTTTGAGGCCTGAGGGAATCTTTTAATTCCCCTCTAATGGGAACAGTCATTTCCTGCTCTGAGTTTCAAGTGAAATTTGATCAGGAACATTTCCTGTGCATCTCTCTGGGAGCAGTAGCTGATGGGTGGTATTATTGTTTAATTCTTTCATGTTCCCCCTCTGTGGACTACCAGGGTCACCCGGAGCAGTGTTCCTGCAACCTCCTCTGAGAAAAATGACTCCAAAAGGGAGTTGATTTATGATAGTTCCCAACCAATGTTCTCACAAAATAGAGAGGGGGAAAGAGAGTTGTGTAAATGGATGGAACCACACAAAACACTTCACCCTACACTGAAAAATAATGTGTTTGGAAATGCCTAACAGCTCATGAAAAGTAGACACTTTGAATATTTTCTCATTTCTAAAAAGACTAAAGAATAGAACACATTGCATTTAATCTTGGTAATCCAATTAGCATTACAAATTTTATCTATTTCAAGATTATTTCACTCTGAAAATTAACAATTTTTGAGAGTTTTTGAACACAATCATAAAGACTAAAGATGGCTTCCCTGGTGGCACAGTGGTTGAGAGTCCGCCTGCCGATGCAGAGGACACGGGTTCGTGCCCCGGCCCGGGAAGATCCCACATGCCGCGGAGCGGCTGGGCCCGTGAGCCATGGCCGCTGAGCCTGCGCGTCCGGAGCCTGTGCTCCGCAACGGGAGAGGCCACAGCAGTGAGAGGCCCACGTAACGCAAAAAAAAAAGATGCCCAGATTGAAAAGGAAGAAGTTAACTTATTTATTTGCAACCAACATGATTTTATACACAGAAAATCCTATGGAACCTACAAAAAACTATAAGAACTAACAAGTAAGCTTAGCAATTATGCTAAGGGTACTTAGTACAAGTATCCTTAGCAAGGATAGAAGATCAATACAAAAATCAATTGTATTTCTACATGCTAGCAACCAATAATTGGAAATTAAAAATAATACCATTTAAAATACATTTAAAATGTTAAATAGGGATAAATCTAACCAAAAAAATGTGCAACCCCTGTACACTGTGAACTATAAACATTGCTGAAGGAAATTAAAGAAGACCTAGATAAATGGAGGGTTATACTGTCTTCATGGATTGGAGGACTTGATATTATTATAATGTTTCTCCCCAAATGTATTTACAGGTTCAGAGCAATCCCAGTCAAAATTCTAGCAGGTTGTTTTTGTATAATTCACAAACTGCTTTTACAATTTACATGGAAATGCAAAGGACCTAGAGCAGCCAAAACAATTTTAAAAAATAAGAACCAGTTTGGAGGATTTATAGTATTTAACTTCAAAATTGTAAAACCGCAAGTAATCAAAACAATGTATCAGTTTAAGAATAGACAAATAGAGTAAACAAAATACAGGGTCCAGAAATAGACCCACACATATATAGTCAGTTGATTTTCAACAAAAGAACAAAATTCTGTGGCGAAAGGATAATCTTCAACAAATGGTGCTAGAAAAATTGGATATCCACATGCAAAAATAAACTGTGATTCATATTTCACATCATTCACCTCAAAATGGATCGTAGATTTAAATGTAAAACGTAAAACTATAAAACTTCTAGTAGAAAACATAGGAGAAAATCTTTGTGACCTCAGGTTGAGCAAAAGTTTTCTTACAGATAACACCAAAAGCACAACAATCCATTAAAAAAAAAACAAACATAAATTGGACTTTATCAAAAATCAAGAAACTTCTGCTCATTGAAAGACATCTCAAGAGGGTGAAAAGACAAGCCACTGACTGGAAGAAAATATTTACAAATCATATATCTGATAAAGGATTTGTATCTAGGACTTCTATATAAGACACTCTCAAAACTCAGTATTATGAAAACAAACCAAGCAATGTTTTAAAATGGGCAAACAAGACATGGAAACAACCTAAATGTCCATTCATAAATGAATAGGTAAAGAAAACGTGGTACATAGACACAGTAGAATATTACTCATCCATAAAAAAGAAGGAAATCCTGCCGTTTGAGACAACATAGATGGACCTTGAGGGCATTGTAGTAAGTGAAATAAGTCAGACAGAAAAAGACAAATACTGTATGATCTCACTTCTTTGTGAAATCAAAAACATCAAACTCATAGAAACACAGAGTAGTTGCCAGGAGCTGAAGGGTGGAGAAATGGGGAGATGTTAGTCAAACGGCACATACTTCTGGTTATAAGACGAGCAAGTTCTGTGTGTCTAAGTTACAGCTTGGTAGCTACAGCTAACAGCACTGTATTGTATACTTGAAAGTTGCTGTGAGAGGAGAGCTTTAATACTCTCACCGTGACAACAAGATGGTAACTATGTGAGGTAAAGAATATGTTAACTATCCTTATAATGGTAAGCATTTCACAATATAGGCATGGAGCGAACCATCACATTGAACACCTTAAACTTACACAATGTTGTATGTAAATTATATCTCAATAAAAAAGAAAAAGATTCAATGGGAAGGTTGGCCATGGGGTCAGTGGGAAGGAGCGAACTGCTTTGGCTCCAGCCAGACATGTGCAAGAGGGCGGCTGCAGCCAGCACATGAGTAACTGCTCTGAGGCTGAGGGCATGCTCTATTCCAGTAGGAGACGGAGCTGACTGAATACCGACTACTCACTGGAGACTCTAGGGTCTAGCCACGAAGGACTCAACTGTCGCACTGGGATGGGACAGTTAACAATAGCCACTGAAGGGCATCCAGCCAACCTCATAAAACTGGGAGTCATCTAGACATTAAGGACAGAAAGGTGAAAGGCATGAGGCGTTCTTTGTAACTCCCTCAGAATTTGCTTTTACCTGTCTAATTAAGTTGTCCTACGTGAGATGGTTTCAAAAATCTCATCTGTGATAAAATTCTGGAAATAAACATCATAGTTTAAATCATTGCTGCACATAGAATGTCCTGCCACCATGGAAACAGTCTTCATCTGCACTGTCCAACCTGTTAGCCACACGTGACCACTGAACACCTGCACTGTGACAAATGTGAATGTTATTGAACTTTTAACTGTATTTAATTTTAATTCGAATAGTAACATGTGGCTAATGGCTATGGTATCAAATTTTTTTTTAACCTATCCTGAAACAATCTGCATTTCCATTGGTGGTAGTGTTTTGCCCTGACTGAAGTTTAAGAAACAAATTAAATTGCTACAAAAAGAAGCACCAATATTTTTGTATTCTGTATTTGCAAGCATCTCAAAACTGGCACATTTTTTTTTTATTCCTGTTGTGGGATTTTTTGGTGAGGACTAAGACAAAATTTAGAAAAGAAAATTCTTTTTAAAGGAAATCAATTAATTTCATTATATTAGAGATTCGTTTCTATCAACTTTTATATAGTGAGCAAGAAAGTTACAGCCGATATATGTTCTTTTGTTACTCAACATTCACTTACTTTTGTCCTGGTAACAGAACAATGGTTTGTTTTTCTGTCAACACCACCCTAACCCATCCACTTTCATCCTGTCCCATCACTCATACATGGGGCCGGAGGTTGGGTGGGGGAGTAGAAACTTTCTCATCATCCAATCAGAACCAACCAAGTGAAATGAGATTTTTGTAGGGACTGTAGAGAAAAGACTGCTAACCTCAGCAGGACTGCTGGGAAATTAGAATAATGTGAACCTGGAGGGTCCATGTGAGGCCCAAGGGAGTCACCAACAAAAAAGAAGTCTGGACCCTGACTTAATAACTTATAGAAATTAGCGACTCATCTACAGATGGGCTGAAGATTTTTACATTTTATTGACTCTAGATTTACTGTTAGCCTTCCTGACTAACTACTGTTAGCCTTAGTTCATTTCACATGGTGGCTGCCTCCTAAATGTTTGTTGAATTAACCAATTACACAAATCACCAAATATTTACCGAACTCAACTCTGTAAAGACGCCAAGAAGAAAAGGTCTCTGTCCTCAAGGAGCAATGATCTTGTTGAGGAGGTTAGGCACAAACACCTGCTCCTACTGAGAGTCAACAATACAAGATTCAGGATAATAATGGGATTATCCTAAATTAGCATGGTTGCTTGTTTAGCTAGCACGGGATTAATTGGCAGTTAAGTGATGGGTAATAGGTTGTGAAGAATTTCTGAGCAGAAAGCAACTATTCAAGCAGAGATGATCAAATGGACATTTTACAGGGGAGATGGTTTGAATTTGATCTTAAAAGTGGCTAAGCTTTGGGTGGATGAAGATGTGAAGGAAGGCTTCTCTGAAAGGCATGAGAACAGGGAAATGCAAAGGTTTCCTGTCTGAGAGTACAAGTGTATTGGGGCCAAGCTACTTATGTCAGAGCAATCAGTAGTCTTTAACTACCAATCTCAAAGTAGCAAAACAGCTCAAGTACTCTTTAGGACTTTGGATGTTAAAATAAAAGAAATTAGCTAAAATTCAAGCTTTAAAAAAATCAGAAAATTTTTTTCTGATTTCCTTTACTTGTAAAACTACACTCTCAGAGAGTATCATTTAGAAAAGTAATTATCCTTTCCTAGTGTTTAAATTTAAACTAAGTCTCTGTGTTCTTGAGTTAAATTTCAGTTATTTAAATAAACAACACATTCATTTCTTTCCCCATGAATATAAATGCTCATGGTAATTTTCAATAGAATGTGTGAGAAAAATCCCATGTCTTTGTCTTTTATAAGACACCTTATTTTTTCAACTTCTATGTTTTTAATTGAGATTATGTACCACATGGGAAATAGTTTTCTGTTTCTCTTTCATTTGTCAACAGCCTATCAGGTTTACAGGTTGTTTCTCTCATCCCAGTAACCTGAGGTTCAGTTTTGGTGTCTGAAGTCTGCAAAGAACACCGTTACAGGGCAGCTCTGCCCAGAACTTAGACCCTGGTTCCCTGCACATGTGCCTATCTGTAAATGACAACAAACTGGTTCTTAGACATAGATTGCCTAGTTTTAAAATACATGCTTTTCTGTCTAAGAACAAGACCAGGACAAAAACTTTCCATTTGCCGAGGGAGTCTAATAAAAGAAAATGAAAAAAGAAGTATTTGTTATTGGGAATAAAAATTGTCATCTTCCTTCCAAATAGTGCTAGAGGCACATGTCAAAACGTACTAAGAATAGAAAAAAAAGTCTTTTTTTTTCTTTTTTCTCTTTACTCAGTGTAACTTGTGTGAAGCAGCTGCAAAGCTTCACTTTCATAGAAACAATCCCACACCCTTGTTCACCCCCAAGCTCTTTTTTCCAACTCACATCAGAATTTTTTCCCTTTCATAGGATCATAAAATTTTGAACCTTAAGGATCATTCAGTCTTATTTTATAAAGTGAATGAACAGGCAAGGATGATACAGGAAAACCATGGGAGAATTTACCCATGTGTCCTATACCCTGCCCTTGTACTCATGTACAAGCTCAAAACACTCTAGCAACATTCAGCTTTCTTAAAAGATCTGCTAAATTTAGGACTCTGCATCTTGGTACAGGCAGTTCCCTTGCCTGGAATGACCAGCTCCCCCCACGTCAGAAACACACCTGCTCATCCTCCAAGACCCAACTCCGAGGTCACCTCATCCTTGAAGCCTTTCCCAGTTCTTTGAGGCAATCGCTGTCTTATGACCCCCATGTTTTCTTAGAACGCCCAGCACTTAGAGTGACTGGCCCTTGTCATGGTATATTACAATAATCTATTACACATTCAGATACTCACTGGACCATGAGTGACTCAGTTTTTTTTTTTTAGTGACTCAGTTTTGATTCTTCATTTCTATATATCCATTGCGTAGCATGGTACTTGCTATAGAAATAGATAACTAATAGCTGATGATCGAATGATTGGCCGGAACTTCTGTGCAGCTCCCTTCACCTCTAGTAGATGGGCTACACATTCTCAGATCTGATTCTTAGCTAAATTGAAAGCATTACTTGAATACTGAACCCCACACTTTTTGGATAATAAACTAAATTAGCATGGTTGCTTGTTTTCAAACTTCTTTGATATGTTTGTTGAATAAATTATTAACCACAACGTACTATTCATTGAATTCAAGAAGTAAAGGGTCTTTTAGACTTCTCCCTAGAAAAATTGAATCACTGGACTCAGCAAATTTAAAATAAAATAAAATTAGAGCTTGATTATTTTTGCCTTTTCGTAAGAAATTTCTTTGTCCTCCATTAACTAGATATGATTAGGCTTCATAATCAAGTTTTTGTAATCTCTTATCCTCATGCTTGGCCCTGGGGAGTTTTCTTTTACTCGTAAGATCTCTCCCTACCCCAAGTATTTTAGGGACTAGGAAGAATAAAGTTTAATATATATGTATTTCTAAGATATTACCAAATAAAAGATGTCAGAAATTTTAAACTTAATTTTTTTTTAAAGACAGTTCTATCCTTATCTTCTAGTCCAGTGGTAAAATGGAAATCATTTACCCTGGGAACTCTGACTGCCTTACTGATGAATCATTCCTGCTGTGACATGAGGTCCCAGCACTGGGTTCCTGTGTATTCTCTCCATTACCTTCATTGGTTTTATATGTTTATTTAAAATGAGCCAAATTGGTGCAAACATTTCAGCCCCTATAGAAAGGCCACTAACCTGCCTGAAAAGGAAGCTCACTAGGGGTGTTGAACAAATCTTTTGGATAAAAATCAAAGGCTACATAAAACTTGGTATAAGCAAACTCTGTAAGCATGGAGCCAAAAATAAATGTTGTATATTGGCAAAGGCTCAGCACTCAGAAGTTGGGCTTTGAAACTTCTAGTATAAGTTTCGAACTTTCCCTGTAACACTGCAAATATTAGTATTTGCAATTTTCTATAGTTCTAAGCATTTGCTCCCTACTACAGAAAAATACAGAAATTTAAAATGTCACTACAGAGAAATACAGAAATTTAAAATGTTATTTTTATCTACTTTTTCCTCTATTAAGCCAGTTGATATATTTGGGTTTTGGGTACAGAGGAAAAATAGTCTTTAAAATTTGCCTTATAATTTCCTACAGAGAATTTTACTAAAGATAAAATCATATTTGCTCATATATTGTGCTACCACATTTTTCTCCTGAAACACAAAAAAGGATTGTAGCACTTGTGTATCTATGTCTCTGAACACCAGAACACCATGTCTTGCTCTCTTATTTTTCATAAACAAACAAGTAAATATGTGTGTGTTTGTGTGTATATGTATATATGTGTGTTTATATATGTATATATATATTTGTGTGTGTAAATACACACATACATATATATGTAGAAATATAGACATAAATAGCGAGATTAAAATTACATTTTAAACAAATTACCAGATAGATCTTATTGACTACTAAAGACCTATGATAGAAGCTATGGAAACAATCCTCCATTAATAAAATATGTGAAATATGTTTTCTCATTTTGCATTCTGATCACATCTACACATCCCATTTCACCTGGAAACAAAAGTGGAGACGTACTGGGAAAAGATATTTATACATGTACGTCCTGATTAGAGCAGGAAGTAACTCTGAAAAATCTCGTGAGAGCCTTTCTTGCGACCAAGCCAGGCCAGTTTGGGAGATTCCAGATGTTTATGAACTTACCATAAACTTTGAAATATTATCTGAACCCTGACACTAAGCATGGACTCACCGTTATTTCATGCCTCCCCACCCCCACCCGCTAAGATTTGAGATGATGCGTCTTCATACCTTGAACTTAAAAAAGCACAGGGGAGGGGGTCGGGGGGCCTGTTACCCCGGCAAAATCCTTAACCAACACCCTCCCGTCAATCTCCTCACCTTCTCTCTAAACCACCAAAGAAAGGCACCAGATCACTTTCTAAAGCTTTCAGAATGTAAACCCTCGTTTTCAAATATTATGTCGTTATGAATTCAGCTCTTTGGGGAATTGCTTTTATTATTAGAGCACTGATTTATTTTCTCTCCAGGACAGAACACTAGGGCTGAGGGAAAACACCGGAACCAGGCTCTGTATTATCTACGTCAGATCCCTAGCCTTCCGCTGCTCTAGCTCCCTTAACCCAGGCTACCACAGTGGGCAATAGCAATTAAATATTTTCCAAATTATCTGAGTAAGAGAAGGAGATACAGATATAGATTTGGTTTTGCAAGTAAAAGAGAAATTCTTTTTCAACCGGAGGTGTTCTTTGGGTAACTTTGAATACAAGGAGGCAGGTAGACAGGAAAATAGTGCCTGGAGATAAAACACCATTTGGCAATTGGCATAAGTTTGTCCCCTTCCTTTGATGACAATGACACACCTTGTCTGGACATAGCCTAAGCTTCCTCTCCCTCTGTGAAGTCACCACCTAGCTGGTGTGTCATTCCCGTCACGTGAGTCAGTTACTTTACCATGTGTGGAACGTTGCCTACCATCAGATGGTTTTGTTTCAAGAGGAGATTTCACTTTATTGATTTCCATGGCCAAGGCCACTGAAAGTGCATCATTAGCAAACCTTTTTAGGGTATTTGTATCACAAGATGTTTGACATCGTTAAGTAGAGTTTGCAACGATGACTCAAGCCCAGTCAAGTCACATGGAAAATCAGCAGCCATGCATCCATAACCCAGTTTTCTGGGGGCAAATTCTTAGGGGAAATGAATTGCTTTATAAGACTAAAACTTCACTTTGTATTATTAAATAAAACGGTGTGCTTCATTAATAACATTTCATAAATAAAATGAGTATCCTTTCACTTTCAGAACTGGTCATTTTCTAATGATCATAGACTAACAACAAGTCATAGGTGGATCTAATCCTTGTGGCACGATATTAGCTTTTAGGAAAAATTGGTTGCAGTTGTGTTTTTTGCCTCCCAATCAACGATTTCCCCCAAATCAAGGTTCTTTTACCCCTTGGGAAGCTATTTTTTAAAGCTTAAAAAATGGTGATTTTTGATCTGCTACAATGTTATTTATGACTCTTGTTATGTGAAGTCAAGCGAAACCACATTAAAGACCATCACCCTTAATGGAAGGGTCTTCCTTCCGGAACTCATCTAATAGAATCATCTGAATTCTGGAGTGGGAGGAGCCTGGTTACCGTGGCAGCAGCAGTAACCAATAATACAGAGAAGGAATCTGAGACTAGGAAAGGCACCCCTCGCTGTGTCTTAAAGTGGGTAGACTTACTAGCACTTATAGGCATTCACTGGTTTAGAAGGCAGGGATCAAGAAAAAATATTCGGATAAAGATTTTTTTTTTTTTCCCAAAGAGCAGGGACTTGCATTTATTTATTTATTTATTATTTATTTCTTTATATCCTTGGCTGCGTTGTGTCTCCGTTGCTGCACGCGGGCCCTCCCCAGCCGTGGTGAACCGTGGCCTTTCCCGCTGCGGAGCACGGGCTCCAGGCACGCGGGCTTCAGCAGCTGTGGCGCACGGGCCCAGCCGCCCCGCGGCATGCGGGATCCCCCCGGACCGGGGATCAAACCTGCGTCCCCTACACCGGCAGGCGGATCCCCAACCACTGCACCACCAGGGAAGCCCCTCGGATACAGATTTTTTTAAATTCTAACATTAGAAAATATTCTAAGAAAGCGGGAAGCAGAATTTAAATCACTATGTAAGGTTTACCCACAAATATGAAGTTGCTTAAGTTTTTTCAGACTTATTGAGATATGATGGACATATGACAGTGTATAAATTTAAGGTGTACAGCATGAAGATTTGACTTACATATTCTATGAAATGATCACCACAATAGTTTTCATTAACATCCATTACCTCATATTGTTACCCAAAAAAAGGTTTTTTTTCCTTGTCCTGAGAACTTTTAAGGTCTACTCTCTTAGCAACTTTCAAATATGCCATATAGCAGGGTTAACTATAGATGAACCTTGGGGGCATTATGCTTAGTGAAATAAGTCAGACAGAGAAAGACAAATACTGTATGATCTCACTTACATATGGACTCTTAAAAAAAACAAAACAACCGGTTTGCAGGGCAGAAATAGAGACACAGATGTAGAGAACAAATGTATGGACACCAAGGGGGGAAAGCGGTGGGGGAGGGGTGGGGGGATGAATTGGGAGATTGGGATTGACATGTAGACACTGATGTGTATAAAATGGATAACGAATAAGAACCTGTTGTATAAAAAATTAAATTAAATTTAAAAATTCAAAACAATGAAAAAAGATACCACCTGTGATCAATAAATAAATAAATAAAATTGGGGGAAAAAAAAACAAAACAAAGCAAAAAACAAAACCCAGAAAAAGCGACCAAATTTGTGGTTACCTGAGGTAGAGGGTGGAGGAACTTGATGAAGGTGGTCAAATGTACAAACTTCTAGTTATAAGATAAATAAGGACTGGGGAAGTTGATTAAGTTTTGTGGTGATTTTCATTTTGTCCTCTCTCCCATGTCTCATTTCACTAAGCTTTAAATCAGAGACTATCTTGTGAAATGCAGTGACTAAAATTAGTGCAACAGCAGCCAATCACAGGACTAAATAAAAAAGTAAATAAAAACCAATTCAATAACATCTGTTCCCAGACATCCAAACCTGAGTAGCTCCTACCAGCTTGATCGATTGTGGGTATCCAAAGAAGCTGTTTGGTTCATCCCACAGGAAGGAAACCAGCACGTCCAGAGGGAACTTCTCTGGTGCTGAGTTTACATGAGGCTGAGCACTGTGGGTGGATAGCAGCCAATCAGGTGGTGAGAAGGAAGAGCTGCAGAGAATCAAGGAGTGGAAAGCAACACGGCAGGAATCAGATGAAATATCAGAGGAGACTGGGTTCAGGGACCTTGCAAAATTTGTAGAGAATAGAGACACATTTTCAAATGAGTTGCAGTACAACTGAAACATGAAGAATAGAGTCCAATAAAGCGTGGAAACTAAGAGGAAAATGAGGGTGACACAGGTGTTGGGTTAACACAGCAATGCAAGTCAGGGTAGTGGTGGTTGAGCTCCAGTGATGGAAATCATAATTTGGGTATGCAGTGTTTATTATAAATTGGCTCTGGATTCAAAGGTATTAGGAGTTGGTAAAGAGCCTTTGGGCCAAGGAGCTGAGGTCCTCAAAAATTAGAGATTAAAGAATACAGAGCCACATCTATTAAAGAGATTGCTATTTGAGTTTGGGTCTAAGCTGTTGGTGGTTCTCCAACTTTTATACGTACTAGAGTCAAAGTGGTGGGAAGTGGGGGAGCTTGTTTAAAATACAACCCAATCCAGAGATCCTTTTTCGATAGGTATTAGGTAAGAATCCAGGAATCTGTATATATAACCAGCATTCTCGGCCATTCTGATGAGAGTCAGCTGCTAGCACAGGTGCAATGTGGTGCCAATTAGAAAAAAGCGCCTCCTCTGGGGGGACAAATTTAACAAGCTCTCCTTTCTCAGATCCCACACATTCCTGCCAGAGAGCGCCTCCTAGCCAGCAGGGCTGGTGGAGAACAAATTGCACAGCCTCCTTCAGTGGCCCTGATTCTTTAAAGGGGGTCCTTGAAATGCAATGTGCAAAAAAACCTACTTTAATTCAACATTTCCTAAACTGCCCTGATAGTAACAGCATCCTGGGAACTTATTAAAATGAGAGCTCCCTGGGTCCCACCCTAAGCCTACTGAATTAGACTCTTCAAAGGCAAAGGTTGAGAATTAGTGTTTTTAACAAGTGCCTTGGTCATTGTTATCCTCATAGATGTTGGGAAGCACTGATTTAGGGGAAAATAAAACACCAGAACAACCTTTGTCATTGGCGTGTTCTCTCACCTGGGGAAATCAGAGGCATCTTTCCACTCCACATCTTATTGCTTCTCAGAATGAAATAGAAAGGCATCACAATATGGACAGAAGGGCAGACTTGAAAAAGGTTCGGGAAGTTCAAAATGAAGGATGATAACAAGCTACACGTTTTCATGGAAGAAGAAATTGGGACCATTTCCTTGCAGTTTGGGGCTTAAGCAGCTGTAATCATGGGGTTTGCACCCACCCACAATGTTTCTTTCCAGTTGTCATATTCTGCAAAATGAAGTGAATGCAATGTTATCATGTCATCACTCCTACATATTTTTAATACTTTAAGTTGTTGTAAGCTTATTTGATAAAATTTATTCATAAAATTAGATGACATATGTCTCACTGTTTTCACTTTCATTTTATAAAACAATACCAAAATACAGGCAGGCATACCTCAGAGATATTGTGGGTTCATTCAGTTCCAGGCTACCGCAATAAAGCGAGTCCCATGAATTTTTGGTTTCCCAGTTCATATAAAAGTTATGTTTACACTATATGGTAGTCTATTAAGTATGCAATAGCATTGTCTAAAAAAACAATGTGCATTCTTTAATTTAAAAAATACTTTGTTGCTAAAAAATGCTATCATCTGAGCTTTCAGTGAGTCATAATCTTTTTGCAATAGTAACATCAAAGATCACTGATCACAGATCATTATAAAAAATATAATAACAATGAAAAAGTTTGAAATAGTGCAAGAATTACCAAAATGTTACACAGAGACATGAAGTGATCAAGGGCTATTGAAAAGATGGCACTGATAGACATGCTTGACTCAGGGTTGCCCCAAGACTTGAATTTCTAAAAAAAAAAAAGAAAAGAAAAAAGCAATATCTGTGAAAGACAGTAAAGCAAAGTACAATAAAATGAGGTATGCCTATAATCCGTCTGTCCAGAAAAGAACAAAAGATTGTCTAAATAAAAATGTTAGAAGTGAATCTCTGATTTAAGTATTCTTATTTCTTAAATATCTTGAATACAACAGCAGATATGTAAATAAAATATGTGCTTTAAGAGACCGGTAATTTTCATATGGTGACCAAATCCCTATAATGTGAAACTTTATAGGATAAAAATCCTACAATGTGTGTAGTCTGGAGTTACAGTACTCATCAGTGTCTTATTCTTCTGAAACTGAAAAAATAAATCTCCACTATGGTGACCTAGGAAAGTTAGAGTCTGTTCTTAAAGATATTCTGGCCAAGAACTGGATTAGTAATGGGTAGATGGTTGGAACATGAGTCAGGATAACTTTGGGATGTTTCTGGCTTGTATTTGTGATCACAGGGTCCCTGATTATTTGATGGTCTAATGACCACTCCTAACCAGGCCTGGGGATTTGGTTAACATCCTCAGGTCTTGTGTCCTTCCAGCAGACTTAACAAATTGATTCCTCGTGAATGTAGATGTTCAGATCTGTTTTTGAAGGGGGTACCCATGCTGTGACTATTTGCTAAAAAGTGATAAACACGAAAATCCAACATGAAAAGACCATCCTAAGTCAACAGATGTGCTTTTCAAAAAGACAGAATTCTTTGTGAGCAGCCAATAGCAACCTTGCCAACTATATGATTAAAAAGCCACAGGTTTGAGTGACTAAACTCTGTTTCTAGAATACGGGTGCCATAGAGACTGGAGACATTGGAAAAGCCTCAGTCATGGTTCCTAGGGCGTGGTGCTAAGAAACTTGTCCATGATCTCTGACACTGCTGGAAGGAGGAAACAGAACAGGGACTTGCTTCTCCCCATACTCAGCAGCAGTTTCCTTAACATTTAGATCAGTTTCTCTGAGAAATAAATTTAAACCTTTTTTCTTTTTGTTCATAATCAATATTCTCAAATTGAAAATAAAGAGCATTTACACTAGAGTTGGTTTTTAAGGCATGTATTTGTTTCAAAGGCATTTGGGGGTGCTCTACCTTAACTCATCGTGTCGCAGGGGCTTGGGTGTTCTGTCACTGCCCCGTGTCTGTATGTGACTCAGTTTACATGTGCCTTGGAGTGTGTACTGCCACAAAACCAGTAGTGGGCCTGAATCAGCACATATTATACTTGTAAAAATGGAGACTGTCTTCTGAACTACACATAGAGACGAGTAGCTACTGCCACAGTTACCGCTCTAAACAAGTTGCATATGCTGTTAAAACAATAAATCAAAGCTGGATCCTTTAGAAAGTCTGTAAGCTTCGGAGCTCTATTAGTGAGAAAAGTAACAAGTAGTATCTGTTAGGGAGTATTTAGGTTTGGGCTGACTTTTAGGTGTAGTTTGCCTTACATTGTGGAAACACTGTGTTTACCCAAATACTTTCCCCTTCCCCGTTTTATGCACTCCACAAACTACCAAAATTCACGCAAGACGAAACAGGTAACCTGAATAATGCTGTAAGTATTCAAGAAATTGAATTTGTAACTTTCATCCTCCTGAGAAAGAACTATCCAGACCCAGATATTTTCACTGTAAAATTTTACCAAACATTCAAATAATGAACACTGACTTTATACAATCTCTTTCAGAAAGAGGCGGGAATACTTCCCAATTCCTTTTACAAGGCCGTTATTACTCTGATACTCAAACCAGATAAAGACAACACACACACAACTGCAGACAAATAGTTCTTATGCAGTTAGATGCAAAAATCCTCATCATAATTTTAGCAATTCAACAAGGTATAAAAAGACTAACACACCAAGACTAAGTAGAATTAATTCCAGGAACATAAAGCTGGTTCAATATTTGAAAATCAATCAATGTAACCTACCATATCAATAAGCTAAAGAAGAAAAATCATATGGTCATATCAATTGATGCAAAAAAAAATCACTTGAGAAAATTCAACTTTGACTCATGGTAAAAACTCTCAGTACAATGAGAATAGAGGGAAACGTCCTCAACCTCATAAGGAGCCTCTGCAAGAAATCTACAGCTAACATTATATTTAATGATGAAAGACCTATTGCTTTCCCTATAAGATCAAGAACTGGCAAGGATGCACACTCTCACCGTTGTTACTCCACATTGTACTGGAAGTTCTAGCTATGATAATAATACAAGTAAGAGGAATAAAAAGCAAGCAGATTAGAAGCGAAGAAATGAAACTATCTCTATTTGTAGACAACAGAATTGTCTACATAGAAAATGCCAAGGAATCTACAAAAAAACTCCTAGAACTTAAAAGTGAGTTAAGTAGAGTCACATGATACAAATCAACATACAGAAATTGTTTCTATACACTAAGAACAAACAAGTGAAAACTAAACTAAAAAATGCAATACCGTTTACAATTGCACCCCCCAAAATGAAATACTTAGGTATAAGTCTAAGAAAACATGTATTAGATCTAGATAATGAAAATTACAAAATGCTGAATAAAGATATCAAAGGAGACTTCAGTACTTGGAGAGACATACATGTTCAAAGATTGGAAGACTCAAAGTAATAAAGATGTCAATTCTTACAAATGGACCTATAGGTTCAACACAACTCCTATCAAAATCTCAGCAAGCTTTCTTATAGACACAGAGAAGCTTATTCTAAAATTTACATGGAAAGGGGAAAAGCCCTAGAATGGCCAAAACAATTTTGAGAAAGAACATATTGGGAAAAATAACTTCCCAAGATTAAGGCTGACTACATAGCTACAGTAACCAAGACTGTGGTACTGGCAGATACAAAGACACATATAAATCAGTGCGACAGAATAGGGACCCAGAAATAGATCTACACAAATATGGATTCAATTTATTTTTGACAAAGCGGCAAGAACAATTCAATGGAGGAGATATAGCCTTCTCAATAAATGGTACTGGAGCAGTTGGACACCCATAGGCAAAAAAACAAAACAAATTAAAAAACCTATATCTTAAACCTCACACCTTATACAGAATTAGACTCAATATGAATCCTGGAGTTAAATGTAAAATGTAAAACTATAACACTTCCAAGGGGGAGAAAAGGCAAACTTTGGGAATAAGGACTAGATGAAGAGTTCTAGACTAAATAATAAATGCATAATTCATAAAAGGAAAATTAATAAGTTGGACCTCATCAAAATTAAAATGTTTTCTTCTGTGACAGATTCTGTTAAAAAGATGAGAAATAAAAATTATCAACTAGAGAAAATATTTCTAATCACACATCCAACAAAGGACTTGCATCTAGAATAAATAACTCTCAAAACTGAACATTAAAAAAATCCAATTAGAAAATGGGCAAAAGAAATAACTAGACATTTCACCAAAGAGGATATACAGATGGCAAATAAGAACATGAAAAGATGTTCAATATTATTACTCATTAGAAAAATGCAAAGTAAAACCATAATGAGATATCACTTATCAGAAAGGCTAAAAGTTTTCAATGGTGATAACACAAAATTCTGGAGAGGATGCAGAGACACTGTATCACTCGTACATTGATTGCTGATGGAAAAGTTAAATGCCACAGCCACTCTGGAAAACAGTTTGTCAGTGTTTTATAAAACTAATCATGCAAATACCCTGCAGGCCAGCAATTATTCTCAAGAACAGAAACTTATTTTCACGAAGAACTTCAAACATGTTTACAGCAGTTTTATTCATAGTAGTCAAAAGCTGGAAATTAACCAAATGTCCTTCACTGACTGAATGGGTAAACAAACTGGTGCATGCATGCCATGAAATAAAAGTTATAAACTATTGATACATGAAGTAAGTTGGACGAACTTCAAAGAAGTTTTGCAGAGTGGAAGAAAATCTCAAAAGGATACATATTGTAAGATACTGTTTATGTAACATTGGGGAAATAATATGACTGTAGGGATGGAGAACAAATTTGGAGTCACCAGGGATTAGGGATGGGGGAGGAAAGATAGGTGTGGCCATAAAGGGGTAATATAAGGGAGTCTTGTGGTGATAGCAAAGTATCTTCTTCCCCTCCCCTCCCCTCCCCCCTCCCCTCTCCTCCCCTCCCCTCCCCCTCCCAAAGAGTATGCATTACATTTATGCAAAAAAGAGGAAATGGAAATATAGAAGAATAATATATATGTTGGTATGATGAAAATTTGGGACTTCTTGCTTTTCTGTATTTTCTATGCTTTTAAAATATAGTTTTATTTTTTAACTCAAAATAAACAAATAAAATTCCACCCCACCCCCAATTTTTAGACTATTTATCACTTAGAGCAAGCTCAAGGGCATAGTTTTTGGATAACACCACGGCTCTGGGCTTGGTAGGAGGAGTAGAGGGGGCAAGCTGGAAAGTGCACCTTTCACAGTTGCCTGTTTTTAAATTTGGTCTGGGATCAGACCTACATCAGAAGGAAGATTCTATCTTCTACTTCTCATTTCACAGGGCTCAGACTCAATTTACAGCTATTAAAAATCAAGATTCAGCTATGCAATGGGTAATCTATGCCATGTGAGCTGGTCTGGGTCCCTCATCATCACTCATTACATTGTTTCTGAATTCTAAATCACTGTCAACAAAATCGGAAAGAATCTTTGTAACACTGTCGATGGGAATGTAAAATGGTGTAACCACTATGGAAAACAGTATGGAGCTTCCTCAAAAAATTGAAAATAGAACTACCACATGATCCAGCAATCCCACTTCTGGGTATATATCCTAAGGAGAGATTCACTATCTTGAAGGTATATCTACATCCCCATGTTCACTGCAGCATTTTTTACAATAGCAAAGATATGGAAACAACCCAAATATCCCTCAACAGATGAATAGATAGGGAAATGGTATATACATACAACGGAATCTTATTCAGCCTTAAAAAAGGAAATCCTACCATTTGCAACAGCATGGAGGACATTAAGCTAAGTGAAATAAGTCAGTCACAGAAAGACAAATACTGATAATGCCACTATATGACGTATCTAAATAGTCAAACTCATAGAAGCAGAGAATAAAAAGGCGGTGGGGTGGGGAGGGGAAACGGAAAGTTGTTCAAACTTTTAGTTACATTAAGATGAATAGGGCTTCCCTGGTGGCGCAGTGGTTGAGAGTCCGCCTGCCGATGCAGGAGACACGGGTTTGTGCCCCGGTCCGGGAAGATCCCACATGCCACGGAGTGGCTGGGCCCGTGAGCCATGGCCGCTGAGCCTACGCGTCCGGAGCCTGTGCTCCCACAATGGGAGAGGCCACAACAGTGAGAGGCCCGCGTACCGCACAAAAAAAAAAAAAAAAAGATGAATAAATTCTGGAGATCAGCTGTACAACCTAGTGCCTATGCTTAACATGTGGTGCTGTGCACTTAGAAACTTATTAAGAAGGCAGATCTCTTGCTAAGTGTTCTTACTACCATGAAACAAAACAAAATGAAACAAACAAAAAACAAGCAAGGGGACACAAGAAATCTTTTGGAGGTGATGGCTATGTTTATTATCTTGGTTGTAGTGATGGTATCACAAATGTATGCATATGTACAAACTCATCAAAATGTATACATTAAATATGTGCAATTTTTAATATGTAAAGTAACCTCAAGAAATTGAAAAAAAGAAGAATAGAGCACTCCCTTTCCTGGGCAATAACATATGATGGCTACTTTCTGTTCTATGTTGGCAATAAGAATCTTGCCTATAGGATATCGCTAGTGTAAGCAGATGCGTCATACAGCCTTCCGGATGCAAATCTACTGATGATTTATAATAAATAAACATTAATGATAATGTTAGCCTCTCTTTATATTAATGCTTTAACATGAATCCCACACTCTTTTTTATGTGTTTTTATATGTCTGATAAACACAAGTATTGATCCCTCCCAACGCTATAAAAATCAAATACGGGGCTTCCCTGGTGGCGCAGTGGTTGAGAGTCTGCCTGCCGATGCAGGAGACACGGGTTCGTGACCCGGTCCGGGAAGATCCCACGTGCCGCAGAGCGGCTGGGCCCGTGAGCCATGGCCGCTGAGCCTGCGCATCCAGAGCCTGTGCTCCGCAATGGGAGAGGCCACAACAGTGAGAGGCCCGCCTATCGCCAAAAAAAAAAAAAATCTAATACGATTGGAAAGCATCACATGTGACTGCAGCTAGGGCCATGAAAATTCACTGGGTGTTATAAATCTCGATATTTGCCTGGAAACAAGTCAATTGAGTAGGAGTGGATGCCTGGCAGCATCAGTGCCTACAGTACTCTACTTTTGCTTCACAGAATGTTGCAATTTGTAAATACATCTTCATTTGTGTAATTGTTTAATGTCTCCCTCCCACTCAATTTGAAACCCCAAGAGGACATGGTCACATCCCTTTCCTTCACTCCAATGGCCAAGTTACTTAACAGACTGCCTGGCTCATGGTACCTGATGAATATGAGCTGAAATAATAAGTGTGAGGGTACAAGTAGGCATGATATTCTTCAGGCTATCAGAGTAGAGAGGAAAAAAAGAATATTTATAAGAACCAGTCATGTGCTAGGCACTGTGTATAATTCTTATTACAATCCTCAAGCTAGTTATTATAATTGCTTTTGAAATAACCAAACTGAAGCTCAGAGAGGTTGAACCACTTACCCAGGGTTACACAGGTTAAGGTTTGTTGACCTTAAATACTTTTTTTTTCTATATCTCACTGCCTTCTTAAGCCCTGCTGAGAGGAGAGGATGTAATGACAAAATCCCCTTTAGAAGGGACTGGAAAATAATTGCAGGGTCATCTGTGGAAT
The DNA here is from genome assembly GCF_039906515.1 of Pseudorca crassidens. Taxonomy (NCBI): domain Eukaryota; kingdom Metazoa; phylum Chordata; class Mammalia; order Artiodactyla; family Delphinidae; genus Pseudorca; species Pseudorca crassidens. Next base: position 20,660,083 of record NC_090316.1, read on the forward strand.
CAGCTTAATGGAGAAAAGAGACCAACCTAGTAAATATATATTTTACGAATTCCTTGCCTACAAGGTCCACGTATCAGGGGACCAATTGCTGTGTTGAGGCTGGACTCCAACCCCACCAGGTAGGTGAAGAAGTGACAGAGAAACCCATAGTCTTAGAAGCACTGTCTCTGGAGAAGACCTTCTCTCATGGGGTAGCACGGAATGTTACTGACCCCACAGTAAAGTTGTCCACTGGATTTTTTGTTTGGTGACTCTCCTGAATCCCATTTTGGTTATAACATAGCAGCTTTAAAGGCTGCCTGAAGAATTCTTGGTGATCTGAGCAGCTAAAATATTTCAAATCTTCTGTAAAACCCAATATCAGATTTACTGTTACATCTCTATATTATCCCCAAGCACATCTACTTAAAATAAATTGATTGTAGTGCCACTTATATTCTATTAAGGAACAAGGAACAAAGGACCAGTCGCCTCGACAAGACCTGCCATGATCATTCCTTCAACCAAATCTTCTGTGCCAGGTGTTGTGCCAGATGTGGGAACGCAAGGCTAAAGAACACAGTCACTGTCTTTGTGGAGCTAACACTTCAAGTCGTTATAAACAATAATCAAACTCTGATCAAAATTCTCTGAATAAAAGTCCAACCAAGAGGGGCTTCCCTGGTGGCACAGTGGTTAAGAATCTGCTTGCCAATGCAGGGGACTCGGGTTCGAGCCCTGGTCCAGGAAGATCCCACATGCCACGGAGCCACTAACCGAGTGCACCACAACTACTGACCCTGTGCTCCAGAGCCCACGAGCCACAACTATTGAGCCCAAAGTGCTGCAACTTCTGAAGCCTCCCACCTAAAGCCCGTGCTCCACAACAAAAGAAGCCACCACAATGAGAAGCCTGAGCACCACAATGAAGAGTAGCCCCCACTCGCCGCAACTAGAGAAAGCCCGCTCGCAGCAACGAAGACCAAGCGCAGCCAAAAATAAATAAATATTAAAAAAAAAAAAAAGTCCAACCAAGAACTAGGAATGAGAATTACTTAACTCCATAGTTGACAAACATTTTTTTTTTTTTTTTGGCTGTGCTGTGTCTTCGTTGCAGTGAGAGTGCTCTTCATTGCAGCGCGTGGGTTTCTCTAACTGTGGCTTAGCTGCCCCTTGGCATGTGGGATCTGAGTTCCCCGACCAGGGGTCGAACCCTTATGCCCTGCATTGGAAGGCGGATTCTTAACCACTGGACCACCATGGAAGTCCTTTTTCTTTTTTTTCTTTTTCATTATTGTTTACATGAAGAATTAGAGAGAAGATTAATAGAATATATTATGTTCCTTGAGGAGAGAACAGATTTCTCTTGGCAGGCTAAATTCCTTCTGTTTCCCTTGAAAACCAATGGAAGCAAAAAGGCAATGGGAAGAAGGGATAATAAGGATTTATTTGGCTAAACATCCTGTACTGCTTGTTCATTTCCAAGAGATAGCACAATATGTATTAAACCACATGGGTTGAACAAAATTCCTCAGATAGTTTTTAGATAATTATATGTTAAATGCAAACCAATTCTGTCTTTGAGTTCTATTTCATAAGGGCAAAGTATGGTTTATAAGCTGCTCAGACATCAAGAAGCTCCTACAACTACATTTTGGTGAGTTGAGTGTAAGTGAATCAGAAACATATGGATTTCATTTGCTTTGTAATGCATATAAGCTCAAAAACCAAGTGCAACCATGGTTGTCAAAACATGTTCTGGGAAGAACTTGGTACAGTGTTTCTGTCAACCAAACCCGGTGAAATTCTTTTCATTTGTATTCTTAATGACTTCTACTAAAATCGTGGCACAGCACTGAATTTTATTTTTCCCCTTTTTAATGTCTCGTTTGAGGATATCCCTTATTTTAAACTTTGGGCTTTATGGATGACTATTGCATTGCTTATGATTTTCTACTGAATACATGAAACTAAAGAAAAGATTCTGTGTTCAGATTTGCTAATTTATGTGGAAATGAAGTTGACTATATTTCATTTAGGGGTTAATGGGTGGGTGGGAAAATAAAATTTTATTTATATAAAATCAACTATTGTGTTGAAAAAAGGAGGTTCAATAATGTGGATTTTGCTCTATTATCCCTAAGTTTGCTATACACTTACATATCTGAATTTTTCCTACATATTGATTTAATTGACTATTCTTTCCAACTGAAAGCTCTTGGAAAGCAGACTGTGTACATTTTATCTGCTTATATGGTGTTTAAAAAGCTCCATATTTCTCTATGAACTGGATGATGACCAATGCAATTGTATTAAGAGAATTTTCAAAGCATTATAAGGCTTACTGAAGGAAAAAAAAAACCCTCAAAGCTCAAATAATTATTCATTTATTACAAAGTTAGTTTTATTAAGTGCCAAATATATGTCAGCTGTGCTTCAAATTGCATAGCATTACTCCTTTTTATTAACTGAAAGGAAAAAAATTTGCCTGTGTGTGTATCCTTTATTATTTTTAGAAAGGTCTACTTTTTTCCCAGAGAAGTGTAAAAACACAATGTTCTTTTTTTTCAGTTTTATTGAGATATAATTGACATTCAGTGCTATATAAATTTAAGGTGTACAGCACAATGATCTGATTTACATACATCATAAAGTGATTATCACAATAAATCTAGTGAATATCCATCATCTCATATAGGTTCTAAATTAAAGAAATAGAATTTTTTTTCTGTGATGAAAACGCAGGATTTACTAGTCTCAACTTCCATATGTAACATACAGCTGTATTAATTATATTTGTCATGTTGTACATTACATCACAACACAATGCCCTTGAAATGATTTTTATAGCTAAATCTATGGTAACAGCAGATTAAACATAATTTTTATATTCAAACCCATGTAGAGGTGTCATAGCATTCCCTTTTGCACTCACAAAATCAAGTTACCACTATTAAGATTTAATTTAAGGAAAGTGGTTTAGCCCCTTATATATTTCCCTAGAAACATTATTTAATGTTAGCCTAACATTTATTTTCAGGATCTCATTAAACTAGAGCTAACGGTGTAAAGGAGAGAATTTGTCATCGGTGGGTCTCTGAATAAGAAAGCATGTATCACCCTGCACCACCACATCTTGACCATCTGCTGGGATGAAGTGTATACTGTACATGGAGCAAAACCAGATTAGCCTCTGGGCATTCCAGCTAGTGGGTATTTACAGTCTGTTTTTCACTTACGTGTTTGCCTAAGAGCAGAAGCTTGAACTAAGTTATCACAAGAATTGCCCAACATATCAAGCATGTCAACCAGTTTTTGACACCTACGTCAACACCAGAGAGAAAGCAATGATTGCAGCTTTCCAGCTACACCCCTCCACACACCCCTCCACACACCCCCTCCACACACCCCTTGATACCACTAATCACAGGGCTGCCAGATGGGAAAGACAAGCCAACAATTCAGCCTTGCTTCATTTTCACTTAAGTTTTATTAAAAGCTTTGCCTTTTGTATAATATTCTCTATTAACCTCACCTAACCATAGAGACATAACCTAACCTCTCCCAACCACTGAGAAGACATCGTTTTAATCCCTTAGAGAAAAATTAAGCAGTACATTGGAGATGGATAAAGCAATGTTTGAAAATTGGTCTTTTCTAATAACGTACCCCATGTACTTTATCTTTTGTGTTTGTACAGGTTTTTGATACATTTCATTTAGTTGACAGATGGTTTTAGCAAATGCCTAGTCATTGTCTTTCTGTCTCTCTACCTACACTTCCACTCACATCTCTGTTTGAAATCACAAGGTTACAGGACAAGTTGTCCTAAGTATTGAAATCCTGTATTTGTCTAGTGGTGAAGCGTGTTTGAGGCAAGTACTACTCTCCTGCCAAGTGCTTCAGCCTTGACCCACAGGACACCTGCCCCCTTTATTACGAGAGCAGTGATGCACTGGTGGTGGACCTCTCCTGACATTTGCATTCTTCCCTGAAGTCAAGACGTCCAGTTGACTGGGGAAATTCCAGAGAATTTTCCTACATTACTTATAGGCACCGTCATGGGATTTGCTTTGAGAAGCAAAATGATAGCGAAAAAATTATAACATTCAGTTTGGGTATCTCCCCACCCCCAGCTCTACCACTAACTAGGGCTATGAGTTTAGGAAAAGACATTTAAATTACCTAGGTCCCCACTTTCGTGAAGAATGGAATAGCTGTGCTGGGTCATGCCAGAAACCCACTTCAACTCTAGCTTTCAATGGTTCTATGACGACAGTATAATTGACCAATGAACAGCAAAAATATAAATCCCAGGTTCTCCACTGTCCTGTAATACATTTGGTTGCATTTGTTTTCTTTTCCTGGAGGTAATAGTAGAACCACAGCATAAAAATAATCTTAAGATGTTATCTAACTCATGCTTGGGAATATCCACTCACCTTCTCGCATACTTGTAAGCACATTGAAAATGCTGCAGATTTCATTTGTTTTATCACCAGTGCAGTTCTATGGGAGAGTACGGGTCAGATAAAAATGTGCATATAGGCTTTTCTCCTTTGATCATTTTATTTCTTCTTACAATCAATCCTAAAAATTGATTGACTGCCCAAGAATGATTTATTTTAAAATAAAATAAGCAAAACATCTAATTGCAAGCCATATGTGTAGAAAGGGAACACAACACATGAACATGAATATAGAATATCAACCAGTATGTGTTGGAACAAATGAATCTGAAAGGTGATTTTGTATAAGCAGCTACAAAAGAGAAGGAAATAAGAAAGATACTGAAGAATATCTGAAAATGCTTTTATTAGACCAGCAATCCCATCACCACTAGTGCCCAGGACACTGTTTATCAGAAAACATTGCCAAAGAGTAAAAGAAAGCCATGGAAGCTCTCACACCATTAAAAAGAAAAAAAAAAAAAAAAGAAAAAGTGCAATAACACTTCTGGTGAACCTATTTCCAGAACAAGCACAAAATAATACCTTCTAGTATAAAATTGATTCATTTTATTGCTAAAGACAGAGAAGAGAACAAAATAAAAAATATTAAAAGTTGTACTTCTTAGAGAGAAAAAAATAGGCAAGCCTCAGAGATATGTCAACAAGCTTAGCAAACCAGCTACAAAATTGGAAGTAAATATTACACTCAAAGAGAAAACAGAATTAGCTCCTCCCCAAATCTCTTTACTAAATGACACCAGTGAAGGGCAAACATTACAAGGGACTGTATCTTATTCAGGGGTTAGATTAAATAGGGTAGCGTGAAGGCAAAGGAAAAGCATGACCCTTGGAAATCTCTTAGGATGGTGGTGGATGCCAAGAGTCACCTCATATGAGACAAACTATCTCTTACTTATTTCACGATTGGTTTTCCTCCAGCACTGGAACAGATCGCTACTTTGCTTGGCATTGGATGAGTTACGGATTGCATTTAGAGACCATGTCGCACAAAGCATATGTACCTTCAAATCACGGAGTCGTAACTGGTGCAGTGGAACGACAGATAACGTGGGATCTGAAAGCAGCTAAGGAATGACAAACAGACTCACAGTCCCTGTCTCATGCTTAATTGGGGGCATAAACACACTGAATGGAAGAATAGATGGAACTGTACTGTGTACTCCTATATTTCCTCAGCAGAATTAAGTTCCAGTTGTGAGATGCAGGATACTCATCCTGGTGGCTGTAAGCCAACCCCGTGGCCCCTTTTTAGAGTGGGGGCTACTCAGGCTAGAGAGGCTAGAGAATAAATGGAGTCTGGAGTCCTGGCCCAAGTTCATCTGACAAGAGATCCAGTGCATCTATGGACACCCAGGTAGAAATGTCTGTGTTGCCCAAGGGCATAATCAAAATGACTATGCTTAGAGCTGGCAAAACCTCACCCCGCACAGGTTCTTTGACCTGCAGAGTAAATCATCTGTTAAGAAAGGCCAAATGGAAGTCTCCTAAAGGTGCCTCTACTGGCCATGGTAAGAAATCAAGAACAATGTCATGTCTTGAACAGAACTGTAGGATGCAGGGGCTGTGAGCTCTGATATACCCTAATTTAATTTAACAAGTTAGCCTGCAGCAGGGTTCATGTTTAAAATACATGGGTCAGGGAATGACTTGGAAATTTGTGCTTCCCATTCCCTCCACTTTGCCTATGCTGGGTCCTGGTTCCTGGGAGGGAGAGGGATCCTTCTATAAGGGGACAGAGCAAGTTTCCACTGAACCTTAAGTTACATCTTCTCCCTTGGCATTTTCAACTTCTTATTCCAGGTGACCAATAAGCAAAGAAAGAAGTTCTGATTAACATGAGGATCCAGGGCTGCTATGACATATTGAGGACGGAGATGACAAGGTCCTTCATGTGCCTTTGTAGGGCTTCCTCTGGGTAGTTCAGCCTGTTTGTCCATGTTCGAGGAGAGTTAATAGCCCCCAGGAGAAGCCCTGCATCAAAGGTGATGGAATTGATGTGTAAGTGTCCGATTTCCCTCTCCCTCAATGAGAATTCTGAGACACAACATCTACGCTGTCTCCCAAAGGGTTAAGTGCCACTTGTCAACATGCTTTTGATAACACCCTTTATTAGTTTACTTCCCTCCCCCATCTTAATTCCCTATTTCCTTATTCCTCTCATATAAATTTCTTGCAGTCAAATCCTTGTCTCATGTTGGTTTCTGGGGAAATCCAAGCTAAGATAGAGTCCTTGAATATTGTCTTTTCTTTAAAGACATATTCATAACATTTTAAAAATACTATGCACACTTCAAAACCACGGGGGTAACACACATTACAAACAGTGTTCTCATTATTTGCACCCTCATAATCGTGACCCAAAGGTACAAGAAAATTTCATCTGCATCATCTCTTTAAGGATCCAGGAAGTTGTACACTGATTTAAAAAAACCATTTAAAGTGCTTATTTACAATTATGTACATACACACAGATGTTTTTTGTTTGTTTGTTTGTTTTTGCGGTACGCGGGCCTCTCACCGTTGTGGCCTCTCCTGTTGCGGAGCACAGGCTCCGGACGCGCAGGCTCAGCGGCCATGGCTCACGGGCCCAGCCACTCCGCGGCATGTGGGATCCTCCCTGACAGAGGCACGAACCGTATCACGCTGCATCGGCAGGCGGACTCTCAACCACTGCGCCACCAGGGAAGCCTCACACAGATGTTTTAAATTTGGGTACTTAAGTGGACAAATTTCTGCTCTTTGAGAAACATGCCTATGCAGAACAGCTTGTTTATCCCTTGAGTCTTCAGTGAGGTTGCTTTAAGGCTGTGTACATTGTACTTTGCCTGAATCCCAGGAATGCTTTTCACATTGTTGTCCATAAGAATGGCACCTCCTGGGGTCATGCAGGGCACAACCGGCTGGAACTTAAGGGTATAAAACATACAGTTGTAAAATGAATGTTTACCCCCTTGGATATTACTGTCAAACTTTCATAAAAATAAAATGATGTGAAACAGCCTATCAAATTGAACCCCTCCCCCCAAAAAGGAAACGTTACACTGTGGGTGTTGAAGTTACTTTTATTCAATGCAGGGTTCATTGTCCTGAGTTGCTTTATCTAATGCTGGAATGTACTCATTGCACCATATTTTAAAGCAGTATCCTCTATGATTCTATATGCACCCCATAGTCTAATCACATTGGAACTAGATAAAGGGGCACTGTCAAATTCAATTTAGCCAAGATTGCCTCCTCAACAATTCTTCAAAGATTTTATTCACATAATTCATACAGGAGGATTAGAATATGCACTCAGTTCAAAATGATTACTTTGCTATTCTGATGATCATGCACAATTTATTGCTAATAAACTCCTTTGTATAGTTTCCCACACGAACAAGTGGAGTTTCTCATGGGAAATATGCTTATGTAACTTTTTGAAAGAAATTTACACTAAACTTTGTATTTCCTTAAAAAAAAATGTGAAACTGTACCTTAAAGGGAATAACATACTAGAATCGTACAGACAATTAAATATCCACTATGCCTATAGTGAATGTGGTTTAAAAAATAATTTTAATAAATAATTTCAGTTGACTGCACGGTTATATGAGTAACCTTTTAGAACAGATGTGGAAAATTGGCATCCCTGCCTGGGGACTAATTCAGCCTGTATTTGTGTGTTGCCTATCTGGCTCAGTGTTTAAATTTTTGTATTTGAATGTTTTCTCAGTTCTATAGCCTCCTTCCCCCCACCCCACTATTGTCTGATGCCCAGCTAGCCTCAAAGTTTGATGTTACCTGCCTGGCCTTGCTGGGAGGTTGAGATTGCAGCGTTAGAAGTGGGGCCCCAGTAGATTTTCCTAAGACTCATCCTTAGATGCATTTAATAATAAATGGGAACATATTTTTGTATACTTTTAATGATTATCACTTACCTACATAGGCTGTGAAATGACTGAGAATTTAAAATTAAAATGTTGCAATTTCAAGATTTTTTTTCTTCTCTCCTATTTTTCTTCTGCTCGTTATTTTTTGCTCTAAGTTTCCCTGAACTGTAAGAAGGCTAGAAAGAAGGTCAACACAGGGGCCAACAGAAGGGAAAGCAGTATGACCATCAGGCTGAGGTCCTTTCGGCCAGTTAACAGGTCATGGGTCACACTCTGGCGATGACTGCTGCTGACACAGGGAAGATGACCCCAAAGATAGAACTATTGTTGGAAGATTGCTTGGACAGGTCAACCTGGCTTAAAAGTATCAGTTATTTAAAACTTTATTTTATTTGTTTCAATGTAATGTTAAAGATAATGCTACATTATGTGGTTTACATGCACAGCCTGAGAAATGAGTTAGATTTTTAACTTGAAATTGTATTTGGAACTGAATTTTAGACTGATGGGGTATGAACCATGCCAAACCTTAATGAGTGACTTAACTTGTTCGCAGTGTTTTTGCTTACCTGTGTACCACTCTCACAATCTTTTGGAGAAGTTAAAGGGAGTATTATTATCCCCACTTCACAGGAAAAAGAAAGTGAAAAAAATGCAGTTGAGAACTTTTTGCTCAAAATCATACACTTAGCTAACTTAGCAACCAGTAGGATTAGTTTGTGTTTTTTACTGCACATCTGTATGTAATTATATCTTTTTAGTTCATGATTTCTTCCCCAGAATTAAATTTTGGGAAAGATGAAAATGAAAACCCAGGCAGAACTGAAGTGCCTTCCAAATTAGGCCAGGATCCTACTCAGGTTTAGCCTGGCTGTACAAGCTCTCTCCCCAGATGCAGAAGCACAAAAGCGCAATTTCCCCTAAAGCTTCTGGAGAAAATGCACACAGTTTCTAGTGCGGTCAGATTTGACAGTAGAGACTAGGGAACAAGCCACATGAGAGCCAGCACTCTGAACTCTTCTATGTAACCGAGGAAGAACTCAGGTGTTTTCCCTGGGACGGAGTAAACCAACATTGACTTGTATGAAGAAACTCGGCGTACCAGACTGCTCGTCATTAAAACAGACTCTGCCTCTCTGTCTAGGATACAAAAGGCACAAAAGACTGCTTAATTTGCTGAGAGGCATCAATTCGTGCCAATCCAAATATAAAAGTAAAAGAGGTGGGAGCTTTAAAAGTATATTCTCTGGGGCTTCCCTGGTGGCGCCGTGGTTGAGAGTCCGCCTGCCGATGCAGGGGACACGGGTTCGTGCCCCGATCCGCGAAGATCCCGCATGCCGCGGAGCGGCTGGGCCCGTGAGCCATGGCCGCTGAGCCTGCGCGTCCGGAGCCTGTGCTCCGCAGCGGGAGAGGCCGCAACAGTGAGAGGCCTGCGTACCAAAAAAAAAAAGTATACTCTCTGAAGCTCTCATCCCCTGAGGTCTTTAAGGACAGGTTACCAACTCATAGAGCTTTTTAAGGGATGGATCTTTTAAGGCATGGAGCCCAAGCCAGACAGTAAAACATCAAAGTCATGCTAAACAAGGAACCAACTGTCCCTCTCCCTTCCCTTGCTTTTCATTGTTTGACCTCCAAGTATTTAATTTTTTGATGAGGCTACACAGAAGCCCTGGAAGGTGGTAGATAGTAACATTTTCCACATGAGCATTTTCAGACCGAAGTTTTGCAACTTGGAATTCACAGCACCGTGCAAGAGGTGGTTGCTAAGTGGAAATTGGAATTTGGATATTTTTTCAGACTTGGGCAAGAACTTTTGGGTAAGTGATTCTACTGCGGCTAAGCTTTATGAATATATGGTGTAGATGATCTGAAAGGTTTCAGGTCAGTATCTTAAAAGTCCAAACCTCTCACCTACCCAGTTCACCATTGCTGCTTCATTCCTTTGGGACCAGGAGACTTCTTAAATCAGGTAAGCCTTTTCCTGCCAGAACTTGGAATTGCATCTGCTTCTCGAATTTCTCATCTAGGTGTTTTCTCTTCATATTGATGACGTCCTTTAGCTATCAGGCCTTGAGAACAAGAATGGGACTTACAAGAGGAGCGGGACTTCCCAGGGCCCAGAAAGAGGCTCAGGAGGAAGTAACAGGGAACTGACGGGGATGATTAGGCTCCAGTGAAGAGGTAAGGTTACTTGCAGGTAGGATTCTGTCTATTCCCACTTTTTGGAACTGAAGTATCCCCCTTCTATTTGATTGGGTGTATCCAGTGACATATTTTTAAAATGGAAGTTGAATGAATTTAACATGAAGAATTGTGACCCCCCCAGGACATCACAAAACCAAGGCTGAGAAAAAATGCTGTCAAGTCAGCACTGCTGTGACCAGAGAAAGCAACCACACTCCTTTTCAACACAATTGTACTATCTGTCATTTTGTCTTAGAAATCACAGTAGTGACTAAAAAGGAAAAACAAAGTCAGAACCTGGAACATGGCAGAGTAAGTAAAATGAACCAACCATCCCAGTTTCCCTGGGACTGAAGGGTTTCCTGGGTCCTGGGACTTTTAGTGCTAAAACTGGAACACTCCTGGGCAAATCAGAATGGTTGGCCAACGTAGATAGGTGGCAATTTAAATAAACACTGAGTTCTGTTCTTTATTTGGGTCGGACCCTCCATTCAAAGGTTTCCCCAGTGCGGGAGAACATTTCCTCAGCAAAAACACCATGCGGTGCCACTGTCTGGGAGCACACATTGGAGCACGCTTTCTGGAAACTTCGTCAGAAGCAGGGCTGGCAACGTGCATGTAACTTTTATCCTAGCTTCAGGTCCTGGGTATGGTAAAGCCTGGAAGGAAGCAATGGGACAGAGAATGATGAGAAAAGTAGGCAAGAGGTCATCCTAGAGGTGAATGAGCACATAGAGGCACAAGAGATGCGTCGACCTGAGTCCCTTCCAGGGCATGGCACTCACCCCAGCCAATGGTCTACACAATTACCCCAAGCCTCCTCAGTGCTTTCCCACCTCCTGTGTCCCAGAATGGCTTTATCTTTCTTCCACAGCTGCAGAAAAGCAAGCTATCTGTCCTTCAAGGATCTTTTGAAATGCCACTTCTTCAGGAAAGGCTTCCTGACCACTTCTCTCCTTTAAGCTTCCACAGGGCTAATTTTCTTCTTCAGTCATTTGGCGTTTTCCTACCGGTGGTGCCAATAATTGATTTTCAATGTCTTATCCCCCTAGCTGGGTTGTGAAGGGGTGGATCATTCGTGCTTTTTAAAAAATTTGTTGCATCTTGCTTAGCCCAGGACAGGCTTGTTGATTGTCTAAAGCAGCGCTGTCCAGTAAAATACAAGGTGAGCCACGTTTGTAACTTAACATTTTCTAGCAGTCACATAGAAAAAGAAGTCAAAAGAAACAGGTGAAAATAATTCCAATGACGTAGATGGCCTAGCCCAAACATTACTTCAACAGGTAATCTGTGTGAAAGAATTATTAGTGAGCCATTTTTACATGACTTTGATTGTATGGTCTTTGAAATTCAGGGTATATTTTACTCTTCAGCACATCTCAGTTCAGGTTAGTCATGAATCAAGCGCTCAAGAGGTGCACGTGGCAAGTGGCTACCATCTTGGACACATGATAAGTCAAGAAGATATACTGATGGGGTCTGTACAAGATAGGAGTTTAGTTTGATTCTATAATCGATGAGAAGACACCATGAGTTGTTGAGAAGACTGCAGTAACTTGTCTTAACATGATAAGGATAATATGGAATCTAAAAAAAAGAAAAAGGTTCTGAAGAACCTAGGGGCAGGACAGGAGAAAAGACACAGATGTAGAGAATGGACTTGAGGACATGGGGAGGGGGAAGGGGAAGCTGGGACGAAGTGAGAGAGTGACATGGACATATATACGCTACCAAATGTAAAATAGATAGCTAGTGGGAAGCAGCCGCAAAGCACAGGGAGATCAGCTCGGTGCTCTGTGACCACCTAGAGGGGTGGGATAGGAGGGCGGGTGGGAGGGAGACGTAAGAGTGAGGGGATATGGGGATATGGGGATATAGGTATAGGTATAGCTGATTCACTTTGTTATACGGCAGAAACTAACACACCATTGTAAAGCAATTATACTCCAATAAAGATGTTAAAAAGAAAACGTGATAAGGATAGAGATTAGGGAGACGGAGATTAGAAATCAAGAGAAAAAATTGTTTCTGTAATACAGAATCAACGGAGGAAGAGTAGCAGCACTTCGTGACTGATGGAACATAAAAAAAAGTAAAGGAGGGCTTCCCTGGTGGCAGTGGTTGAGAGTCCGCCTGCCGATGCAGGGGACACGGGTTCGTGCCCCAGTCTGGGAAGATCCCACATGCCGCGGAGCGGCTGGGCCCGTGAGCTATGGCCGCTGAGCCTGTGCGTCCGGAGCCTGTGCTCCGCAATGGGAGAGGCCACAACAGTGAGAGGCCCGCGTACCGCAAAAAAAAAAAAAAAAAAAAAAGTAAAGGAGAGAGCTGTAAATAACAATTTAAGGTTATTACCAGGAGAATGTATAACTTAAAGAGTACCAGAAAAATAGTAAGAAGAAAGCTGGAGAGAGATATCAGTCTAAGGAAGAGATGGATTTTTCTTCAATCATATAATTTCAAGTACTTGCAAGTTTATCTCCCCAGAGACACAGTTTGGAGCAAAGACAAGGTCTAACGAAGTAGCTTTTGGGAGAGATGCCATCAAGTTGGCTGAGCCTTAGGAATGGATAACAGCTAAGATTGTGAAGGTGGATGAAGATAAAATGATTCAAGAATTTATTCTTAGGAGTTCCATAGTTAGCAAGGAGGACAAAAAGTTGTCAGGATGGTAGGAAGAAAATGAAGAGATCACGAAAGCCAAGGGGGAAAACAATTTCCAGACAAAAGGATAGAAAGCCGGAGAGAATTTGAGGCAGTTGAAAACTGAGAGAAGTCCACTGGACATGGTTAGGAAGCCATCGCCGGAGCAGTGAGAACCTTTGACAAGGTGGAGGGACAGAGAAGGATTTACATCAGCTGAGCTCTCTCCTGACCCCCTCCCTGGTTTTCAGTCCTTAGAGCAACAGGCTGACTGAAGATGTTTGGATTGAGAAGGCTGACTTTTTTCAGCAGATACAGTCCCAGCAGGAATCCTGGCCGAAGGAAACAGAGACCAGCACGGAACGGGTGGAGCTCTGGGCGATTCTTGATTAATGGCCAATGTAAAGAAAACCCAGAAACTAGCTGAGTGGCAGGATGTAGGGAAATTCATAGGGAGAGCAGTGCAGAACTGAAAACCATTGCGAAACCATTATTTGGTCTTTGTTAAAAGACAAGTCGAAAAATACAAATTTAAAAGATAATTTGTCTTCTAAGGGCTTATTGTATTTTTTTCAATATTTTATTGTTTATCTTAAGGAATGGGTAAATATGGAATGTGTGGAAAATCACCTTTAATTTTTTGCATGTTTTTGAAAGGGAAATGGAGAACAACAGTGGCCTGAAAGCACTTGAAACTCTAGTGGTCTGAACTCTGATCCAAGACTTTTTTCTCCTTCAAGCCTATTTATTCAACTATAAAACAAGCTTCAATATCTAGTATCCAACCATTTAAAAAAAACTGGTGGATTTTAGCTTTGTCTTTGCTGAAATAGCTTGGGGATAATAGAGTCAAAATTAGAACTAATAAGAATCAACTCATTCAGCCTTGATAGTTAAAGTAAATCCCTTATTCGTGGATATGAGACTTACTCTGGGTTGTGTTTGGCAAGCGTAGGCTACAGGGTGTGTAATTTATTGAGCTACAAAAGTCCCTTGAACTTTCCTGTAATTTCACAAAACCTTAGGAGTTCAGACATGCACAAATGTTTCTGAAATCTTTGGAAGACAACAACCTAGATTACTCCTTCTGCTGAAAATGACTAACTTGGGTTTTCTGTTTCATTTCTAAGCAGGAAGTTTGACACATGAAAATGAAAAGTGATTACTGTACAGTACTCCACACAGGTGAGGCAGAGGTGGATGAAAGGATTAATCAAATAGGGAGAAGACAATAATTCTGTTTCTGTAGCAGGAATAGAGTAGTGCTAAAGGAAATGCAAATGAAGATGTCAAAATAGCTTAGTCCATGTCAAACATTTTACTTCTAAATATTCCATTCTAATATCCTTTGTCTCTCAGAGTCAGTCTTAAAGACTCATACTAGATCTGTGGATCTTCTATTCTTTCTACATCTAAATACATTTTAACATTTGAGAAATAACCAAAGATGAGATACGGGGTTCACAGTTAACAAGTAATTGCAAACAGGAAAAGGAATATATAAATCAAAACTTTTAGTGTGGGACTTTCTTGATGGCACAGTTGTTAAGAATCCGCCTGCCAATGCCGGGGACATTGGTTTGATCCCTGGTCCAGGAAGATCCCACATGCCGTGGGGCAACTAAGCACGTGCACCACAACTACTGAGCCTGTGCTCTAGAGCCCGCGAGCCACAACTACTGAGCCCACGAGCCACAACTACTGAAGCCCGCGCGCCTAGAGCCCGTGCTCCACAACAAGAGAAGCCACCGCAATGAGAAGCCCGTGCACCACAACGAAGAGTAGCCCCTGCTCGCTGCAACTAGAGAAAGCCCGCGCGCAGCAGCGAAGACCCAACGCAGACAAAAATAAAATAAATTAATTAAAAAAAAAACCTTCTACTGTGTCAAGATATTCATCAAACATTGTGCTTGTTAGAAAGGACTTGTTCGTTTTTGCTTAGAGATGAAATAGCTTTTATTATTGACACACATGGACACATGTATTGTTTCAAGAAGTACCAAAATCAGATGGGCAGATTACTAGATAAACTCAAAGATTGGTATTTTGACTAAATTGGCAGTTTCTAAATGTCAAATAGATTAGTTTATCCCCAGTCATTGTTCTGCAACCTAATAACAGACTGTCCCTTCACGATGTTTAAATAAAAATATGCGGGGAAATAATCTCATAAATTAAAAAATAGCAATCTCTATTAAAGAAAAAAAAACAGGTAAAAACATTTAGATTGTGTTCTTAACCTTTAGAAGTTAGACAAATACTCCTGCGTCTTGAGTCTTCATCCCCCTGTACAATGCCTCTTAGCCTTTGCGGGACTGAATGAATTTGGTGTCAGAGTCTATACGTATCATTTTCCTCAATGTCATTAATAATTATTTGCATAAGGAATCGGTTTTATACTATAAAAGTAAGTTTATATTAACAGTGTCTCTATTACTTAGGACATTTACTGGAACAGATAATACTCTTGTAGCCATGTTGCTATTTAGATTTCCAGTTCTTTAATGGGGTTCTTAATGGCTTCATGAGGTACATGCGCTTCTGAAATAGTCATTGAGATTTGGTACATGGACCAGTTTCTGGAGTGAAGCCCTAAATCTTTAATCAGATTCTCTTGGGAACACATGTCTTAGAGAAGTTAAGAATGATTTAGAACATCACATGAAAAATGTACATATAATTCTTCAATATGAATTTGGCGCTTTGCCAAAGAGACGAGCATTACTGGTAGATGAATAAAGATGTTTACCACAACACTAAACAAAATAAGGTAGATCTTTCCAGCAAACAAAAACAATAATATACACTCCCTGCTCAATTCAGTGCCAGCGTTGGCCTCCTTTTGGATTAAAATGAACAGTTTCATATTGTGTCTTTAATCTTATCAGAGACCCCTAAATTAAACAACAGCACAGCATGAGAAACCTTGGTCATGTAACTCTTACTACTCTCTCAGAAACAGCAAATGTCACTTTCTTATAAGCCCACCCCTAAATCATCAGGACTACCTATTCACATTACCGGGATTTTCAAACTAGCAACTAAACATTGTAACAAACGGTTTACGGTTTTTACTGGTGAAGTAGTACTATTTGACAAAGCACGCCCATCTGGGTTCTATTTATTACGGTCCTTGACATATTTTATTATCATTACTTTCTTACTTGCAAATTCTTCTCAGAATAAAAAATAAATCGGGGACAAAAATCCCACTTAGAGGAACTCTACTTAGAAGCAGCCTCGGAGATGCGCCTGAGGCTGGGACCTCCAGGGAGAGCAAGAATTCGCCGCCCGGCAGAGCTCGGCCTCCCCGCCCGCCGGCGCCCACGGGCCTAGGCCCGGCCGAGCGCACGGCCAAGTGCACCGGGCCGTAGACAGACTCCGCGGCGCTGCAGCCCGACCCTCCTACCCCGAGGGCTGGCAGCGTGGCCTGGACTGTCGGGGCGGGAGGCGGGCTCGGGTGGGGGGGTCGGCGAGCGCGGGGGCCGGAGGGGGAGGAAGGGGGGAGGGGGAGGCGGTGCCCCCCGGCCAGGCCCCGCCCCCGGCGCGGCTACACAAGCTGCGCCCACCTGCCCAGCCTGCCTTCCGCAGCGCGGCGGCCCCGGCGCTAGTCTCGGCGCGGACCAGCGAGGCGGCGGCCGCTCCAGCAGCCTCCCCGAGCCGCGAGCCCCGACACTCTCCTGCCACTCGCCCATCCCCGGCCCCTCGTCGCGGCCCTCGCGCTGCCCCAGTAAGTTGCCGAGGGTCGGGCGGCGCGGAGGGGCCGCAGGCGAGGGGCGGCCTGGGCGCCGAGCCGGAGGGATAGGGCTGGGGCGGAGGCGCCCGGGGCCGCGTCCAGCTGCGCGCAGCTGCCCGGAGGCCGCGCTCCGGCCCCTCGGAGACGGAGAGTCCCGGGGCCGCGCTCCGGGCTTCGCCTCGCCCCGTGCGGCCCCCAGGGCGTCGGGATCCGCGGCCGCCGTGCGGGTCGTGGGGGCCGGTAGGCGGCCTGGCACGGCGACGCCGCGGTTCCCTTTGGCCGCCCTGGTCCCGAGGGGCCCTGGGCACCCTCGTGCGGGAGGACCGGCCGGGCCTCCCCACCCCGCCCTGCGCACTGGCGGGTCCCCGAAGTCGCCTGCCGCTCGCTTGAGGCTGTTGGGTTACATATAGGACACCGCTCGGAGCTCTGGAAGTCTTTTCACACCCCGACCTGCCCGGGACTGGTAGGACAGGTAAAATGGCTCGTCGTGCTGTCTGTTTGGGGTATTTTTTAAGTAATGGGGTGCAGTTTTAAACCCTTTTGAGATGGGCTATATACTCTTTTAAGCCTATTTCATGCCGCCTTCAACCTTGAACTCCAAATACCATTCTTGACGTTTAGGAACTCTGCCGGTCAACCCCAGAGTACCCGTTCCTCCGGAGAGCTTTGCAAGTTCTGGGTATGCGTATATCCAATCCAAGGACTAACATTTTCAGAGATTGTATCTTAAAGATATTGAAAAGAAATCCGCTCACAGAGTTATATAAGTCTTTTGAAGTGCAAACAGTACCCAGATTTCAGGAGTAAAAATGTTCAAATATTCAAACTCTCAAATATTTATGCAGAACTGCCTAAAAAAGCAGTTTTTAGACTGGGGATAAGATTTATCTAGTCGTTTCTACAGAAACACTCATCCTTTTAACTAGGGGATATCGTCAGATTTTATTCAAGTAGAGCTATCTGAATCCCGGCGGGACTTGAGATACGAAGTCAGTGTGTCTGTGGCTTCCCACTTGATGCTTTTTTACTCTTGCCCTAGGCAGTCTTTAGAACCTCTGTCACTTCTCTTCCCCCTCAGCATTAATAATAATTATTTCCTCAGGAAATTGCAAACATTTGTGCTTGTGATCTTCTTCTAGAAGATGTACAGGGTAAGAATATGCTAATTATATGTTTATGGTTGCTTTTTCCTTTTTGTAATATTAAATCCTTTTTTTCTTTTAATCTCACTAAAGCTGGACATGGAATGATTTCTCAGTGAAATAGAACATATGCATTTTTATTTCTCCCTGAAAAGCTGCTAGTTAGCTACTCTGGATGACTCTGGAAGCCACATTATTTATTAAGAGTTTTCAGGTTTCCTCCCTTGCCCCTCATTTGGTTTCTGCACTGTGCCTTGATTAGGGGAATGTCATTTACCTTACTTAGTCTTTTTGGGTGTGCCGTGGCCTTGGAAACCAGAGTAAAACTCTGCATGGTATCTGCAAGGATTCAATTCACAGAATCCTTGGCCTCGTTTAGCTTAACCTGTTACTAAAGCCCTTTTGATTCCAAAGTCTCTAATCATTATCCCTGGATTTAGAGGCTGGAAGGGAAGACATGGTACCTGTTGGAGTTTTAAAAGTCTGAAAATACTCTGGAGTTTTTCGTCTTGTACACTCATACGTTTTTGTCATTGGGACATATGTGTCCGAAGGATTTTAAAGTTCATGTTTCTTGCTTTCTACTGCAAACCTGCTCACCTTCTCAGAGTGGAGGTGCCTAGTCTCCTTTCTAGGTGGCCTACCTTGTTCTCTTCTCAGGCTGCCTTGTGTAATTTATCATTGGTTCTCCTGGCTCTTCTGGCCAGACCTGGAGCACTTGTCTGTGGCCATTTCTTCTCTTTTTTGGCCCTACTTTTTCAAATGGACTCTCCCTCATAGTTTTTCTTTGTGATTTCTCTATTTAGCTTAGTTTCTGTCTTCCCTTCTGTTTTGTTATATTTGCTTGCTGCTCCATATATCCATATCTGTCTCTCTATACATGTGTGTATTTTTTAAGTGTTCAGAGCCATCTGCTTGTTTTATTTTGATGCCCTTCAGTGACCAACTTTCAAAACAGAACCTTGAAGATACCGGTAGGTTGCTATTTGTTTTATTATTTCCCCAAACAGGATATGAACACATCGATTTCATGGACTGGCTTCTTGTAGACTTACTGCATGTCAGACATTTAGAACAAAAGCAACATTTTCAGTTGAGTAGATTTCTGAATATTCACATACTTAGTAACATGTGCCCATTTGGATGTTTTGTCACCCAACTGAACACTGAAAAACTCAGTTAACTAAGATTTCAGTTACATGATACCTCTTGTCTAAATGATTTTGAGGACTTAAATGGTTAACTTATTCCTACACCTTTATCTGAATATTCAAAACCATGTAAATATAGCCTGGATAAGAAAACAAATAATGATATTGTTCTTTTCATTGTTTTCTGTTTTAATAGCTTTTCATTCTCCAGGCTGACACAATGTCTGGCACATAACATGTGCTCCTTATTGTTGAGTGAACGCCACTGACTTTAATACTTTAAGAAAGGGTGTGTGTCTGTCTTCAAAGGTATATTCCTTCATTGGAAAGTACTGAGTCCCTACTCTGTACTCAGCATTAGCCATCGGAAAGTAGTGTGCAGCTCCAATTTTGGAGAGATTCTACAATTATTTTTATATTCCGGAAACCCTCCATTGATGGATTTTAAGAGTAGTTATTTATTTTGTTGTAATTTTATGTAAAGTAACAACACCTATAAACAGATGACTTCAGTACTCTCTACACCAGGAAGCAAACAAGGAACACATTCTCTGCAATATGAAGATGATGTTACTTTCTGTTCCATCATCAAAAGCACATGTGCTTTGGCATTTCTGTTTTACTGGTAGTAACAAATTTGTCCTGACTCTTATATTTTCCTTTCATTGCATTTCTGGCTATTTTCTAAGAAGTGGTGTCCGTGGAAATGTTGCAGATGCTATGGACAAAACCAAAGCAACAACTGGGGGTTCATTTCCACCAGACTCTAACTAGTTGATCAGGCTCTAACTAGCTGAGTTAAGATAATCAGAGCATGATTTACCTACTAATTTTTTTTGTCCAATTTAGTAAAAATAACTGTTGTATATTAATCTGTGGAAACAAGCAGTATGCTATTATTTTTCAAGTGCTTGTGGACTCTTTTAAACCTTAAATGTTTCTGAGAATGGCCTCTGCTGCCATTGTTAACCTTCTCATTGGTAAGTACAATTAGTGTTGACTTAAGATTTGAGTTAATGTGGTTTTTCTTTAAAAGTCTGGATTTGAATATGTGGGTCACATCTCTTCTATTCATATTTAGACTTTTACTTCCAATATCTCTCCTCCGAAAAGTCTGTGGTTCTCGGTTTTTCTGGGTGTGTACAAACATGAATGGTTTGTTGAAAATCAAGTTTCTTACATCCAAGATTGAAACATCAGCTGGGTGTCTTATGTGATGACTTAGTACTGCAAATGTCATGTATTTAATTTTATGCCTTCTCCTTATCCCACTACAAAAATAAAATAAAAAATACAAAAATAAAACCCATACGTTCACACCTATTCTAGTACTGCATACTAACTAGCGCCTCTGTTCAGAACTTGTATCATCTGGGATTCGGCAGTGAGGTGGATGAGATAAGAACATTTCATAACCTTTCTTCTAGGAGTTTAAAAAAAAAAAAAAAGCCCTGACTATGTTATATTCATTTTTGGAATATTTTATGAACAATACACAACAAAGAATTTTTATGTTCCTTGTTGATTCTTGCTAGTTTTTCCCACAGTTGTGGGGAAAATTCTTTTCTTTCCTTCGCCCACTCTGGTTTCATCAAAGGCTTTAAAAGTCTTCATACAGTCATACCTAATACAATGCTCTTTATGCCATCAAAGCCCACTTCCTTCCAGTGGAGACCTAGTGATCACCGTGGATAGAGCTTGATGTCGCCAGGGATGCTGAACAGTACTGTAATTAAGATGCTCATTTTATGCTTCTACTGTTGCCCATCTTTTTTTTGATTTTAATGGATCTTTCCATTTAAAAACAGATGCTTGTCTTTTCAAAAAGTCAAGTTTAACATAAACCTTCAAGCTCACTTTTTATTCATTCTACTCCTTTGTGGGCAGGGAGATGTTATCTGAGTTGGTAACTTATCATAATTAGAAGATAAAAGTTGACTGGTTAGGGTCTTTTCTTCACTTGGCTCTAGATATCCAGCTGTCATCTGGTAAATGATGATAATGGTGATAGTCACTAGTGGAATTAACAGTCATTATATATTGAACCGTAAGGAAAAAATTGGTTCTCTTTGCATGTTCAGCCTTATTTGTTTACTTCCTCAATGTGAACTCGGGGAAGATTTTTCAGAATGCAATTCAATTTCTACTTTAAAAAAATCACACTAAAATCTCTAGAATTTGAAATATATTTGAGTGGTGGGGTGGGAAGTCATCTCTGTATCACATGCAAATTGTATTTTTCCAAAGTATCTGTATCCTTTGGATTTTCTCCCTCACCAGCCCCTATTCATCCTGCTGGTTTCTTAAAAAAAAAAAAAAAAAAAAAGCATCCATTTGGTGGAAACAGCTGAATTTGATTTTTGTGAAACTAGCATGCGAAATCATAGTTTTTAGCAATTGTATGTACAAATTACTGAAATACTGTTTTGATACATTGGGATTCCCTTGGAATAGGAAATATGACTTTGATTCTAAGAATATCCTAGGAGATGATCCATTTGGAGTCTTCCATGATCGGAGGTTAGCTAATCCATTTTGGATGAATATGTGTTATAAATATATACAGCCCAGATCGAGAGTCTGTAGAGAAGCGAAGAATAAATCAATGACTTTGTCTCTGTGGGCTTTGACCACCAGTGAAGGAGTTAACGAGTACACACACAGTAGGAAGAGAATGATAAAGCTGCCATTTGATTGAGCCATACACAAAGCTGAAGGTATCAGAAGGAGAAGTAACAGTGTGTTCTAAACTTTTTTTTTTTGCGGTACACGGGCCTCTCACTGTTGTGGCCTCTCCCGTTGCGGAGCACAGGCTCCGGACGCACAGGCTCAGCGGCCATGGCTCACAAGCCCAGCCGCTCCGCGGTATGTGGGATCTTCCCGAACCTGGGCACGAACCCGTGTCCCCTGCATTGGCAGGCGGACTCCCAACCACTGCGCCACCAGGGCAGAGAAGCCCTAAACTTCTCTTTTTTATAATGTGTGTTGTGTTCCTGACATAGACTAAATGCTCCATCAATTTAAGGTACTGTTGTCATCACCATTACTGTTACTATTATTGCTGTTAAAACCACTATCACTCTTCCTCCTCCAGTTGCTCTTTGGTGAAACTTGGGTCACTTAGACTTGAGTTCTGGCTGAGCATTTATTCACAAAAATTTGCATTTGGGAGGGGGCAATAATACTTATTAATCATTTGGCAGAACTGTCTGTCATTTATTACCCTGACACTCAAGAAAATTATGATGTTTAACTGAGAATTCAAACTATTCTGAAAGGTCTTAGAGGAAAGTTAAAACACATTAGGAGATTATATTTTAGGTGGAAAATTTGAAGAATAAAGTCATTCCAAAAGTGCAGTCAAATTAAGAACATGAGATTATCTTAACTTCTCACTCTGACAGTTGAGTGTTATGTTGGTTAAGTTTAGTGCATTTATACAAACTTAGTGCGTTTAAAACCCATAAGGGGCCTTGTCAGGAATGTAAAAATCGTAAGAGGTCTTCAGCCATCCCTCCCACTTTTGCTTCTCCTGCAGGAGTCCCTCTGAAATCCAGGAAAGCAATCCCCAGCTACAGTTTAGTGTTGGTTCTAGTCTTGGCTTTCAGTTTAGAATGGACAAAGGACTGATTAAAAAATGCTGGTTGCTGAAGAGATACTTTTCTGTTACTTGTTAGAGAGGGGAAAGTTCTTTTGTTAGAAGGAAACACATTCGTTTCAGTTCCTACCATTGACCTAGAAGAAGAAAAAAATGTTCTAAAATAAATTATTTAACCAAAAATATATTTACTGTCATATTCAACATAGCTCTTCTATTGTACAAGGAGGGTTTTTAATGAAGACATGCAACTGGGTACCACTGCTTCACCTTCCAGGTTTCAGGCTCTTGTGAATGTACCTTTAAAAAAAAAATCTGATAATTGTTCCCAAGAGGTGGTGTGTGTGTGGGGGAACAGGGAATTGATTTACATTCTCAGTGTAATAGGCAAATCTTTATTTAAAGGACTACCTGGGGTGAATCCATTTCTACTAGGTAAAAATCACTTCATAGGGTTTTTGTTTAATGGACCTCAGATGCTCAGAATTCCTTTAATCATAATTCTTTGTTTGCAGTACACTTTGTCATGCCATTATTGGCTCATGTATGGCCAATAAATATTACCCATTTTAGATTCTTGGGTTGGGTGGTGGGTGGATATTCACTGTATTATGATTTTAAAATGATATATGAATAAATAAAATTTTAAATTTCCCCTAAATAAATTAGTAAATAAAATTTTCACAAATGTCTCCTTTGTGTTTTTCCTTCAAGTAGAGAACATCTGTACTGAATGAAATTTTCCTTTCGTTCAGAAGGACAGCTTTCTTTAGACAGTGATTTTTTTTCCTCCTAAAATTCCTTTATATTCACTTCCATAACATTCCTGGTATCTTTTTTTTTTTTTTTTTTTGGCGGTACGCGGGCCTCTCACTGTTGTGGCCTCTCCCGTTGCAGAGCACAGGCTGCGGACGCGCAGGCTCAGCGGCCACGGCTCACGGGCCCAGCCGCTCTGTGGCATGTGGGATCTTCCCGGACCGGGGCACGAACCCGTGTCCCCTGCATCGGCAGGCAGACTCTCAACCGCTGCGCCACCAGGGAAGCCCCATTCCTGGTATCTTGAAGCAAAGAATACTTATTATTTTTCAATGGGGCTCATAGTACACAGGATATTTGCAATTTGCTTAGGTGCTTGTCCTGATAAAAATCCAAATGAAAACTTCCTTGTAGTTTGTATCAACTTGGACATGAATTCCTCTGGGAAAAGCCTGTGTCCAAAAAAATTCAGGCTACTCTGTATAGATTTTTTATGTGCTTTAATTATCATGTTAAACAACACAATTTTATACTTGTATTTCAATCCAACACAAAGATTTAAGTGGTTTATTTAATTCCGTTGTAATCTGAGCAATTGTTTGGGAGGTATTTTCATGAGACTTAGAAGGAGCCTGGGGTGAGCTTTGACACTCCATCCTAAGGGCTTAATAACATTCTGGAGTGTTTCGGCGACATTAGGAATTTATCTTTGTTCCAAGGCAGCCCATGCTAGAAAACGAAGTCAAATTGACTATGATTAATCAGGCGAAGTGAGATTGCTGTTTCAGCTTTTAGTTTTTGACATTTTGCAGCGATCTGGACTTCCAGGAAGGAGTTGACAGAAGGACTAACAACCTTCATCCAAGTGTAAAACTTACTGAGAGTTCAGTTTTTTCATCCCTTTGAAATTAGAGGGCACTGCTGAGTTTTTAGTGCGTCTCAGCACTTGGAGTAAGTATTGAGCACCAGCTCCGTGCCGTGTGAGCATGTGTCTGAAGAGGTGAATGAGAGAGGCCGGTGGGGCTCCCACTTTAGTCTCTATGGAGCTTCATGGTGTTCAGAGTGAATAGTTTCCTCTCTTTGGCTTTTTAACCTATACTATGAATTTACATAGACACATTTGGAGCAGAAATTCAAGGTCATATTCTTTTTCGTAGAATCATATTAATGTTTACAACATGGGGTCCATGCTGTTTAAGCAGTCTGTGAAATGTAACTGTGTACCTCCTAAAAGACTGGACAAGGGAATCAGGTGGGAGAACTAAAGAGATTCAGGTTGAAAAAGAAAAGATTACATTGACATATGTCTTTTCTAATGAAAGGCTTCATGACAAGTTTCATACAGTTTTGATCAACTGTATTTGAACTAATGGCACTTAACAGTTCTTTGGTATAAGTCCTGTAGTACTTAGAATTCTTTGATATACAAAGATATCAAAGATGTCAAATTCTTTTGATTCTAATAATGTCTATGCTTCAGTAGAAGAAAGAAGAACCACACATATGCATGTAAAATGCCCCTACCCCATGGGAGTTCAAGAATCCCTGAATTCCAACCAGTGGACACCTAGGGTCTCTGGAACCCAGAATAAGAAAGAACCCTGCAACTCAGAAGCCATTTCAACCTGTGGGAAAACTGTCTTAGGAGAGAACACTTTGGGGCAGGATGGGGCCGTCCCGGTCATACGTCCTTTCCCCTTGTTGATATAACATTGCTTGTGGCCTCCGAGGACGAGCTGAGGATGGGCTCAGAGGCGGGTGGGGCAGTGGGGTGCTCCGAGTTAAAGAGCCCGGACAATAACGCAGTGATGACCATTCCCGTTTGTGCCATGGTGGAAGCAGTTCCCTGGCCTTGAAGGGATACTTTGGACTTTAATTGTCACCAGCATCAAATTCCTCCAAAATTATCAGAATTCTTTCCTCCAAATTCTGAGATTCACAGATGTCTATGTCTACCTGTGGGCCAGGAAATAAATTTGATTCTAAGTTAAACTGAGATCATTGAGTATGTATACACAATGGGAAGTATACACAAATGGGAAGAAAAAGAAAGAATGGATAAGAATAATCAGTGCTCTCTTTTCTTATCTAAAATTGGAATACCTTTCGAGTGACATTAGAAATCCAACCTTATGGCTCAATGTCAGTCTGACATGGATCTTCTTGTAGAAATCTCTGAAATGTAATAAACTTATGGTTTAATAGAACTAAAGAGGTCATAATAAAGACGTAAGCATCACCGCAGAGCCTTGTCAGTTTTCAAAGTATAAAATAACTAACTGAAGGCTTCCCTGGTGGCGCAGTGGTTGGGAGTATGCCTGCCGATGCAGGGGACACGGGTTCGTGCCCTGGTCTGGGAAGATCCCACATACCGCAGAGCGGCTGGGCCCGTGAGCCATGGCCGCTGAGCCTGTGCGTCCGGAGCCTGTGCTCCGCGACGGGAGAGGCCACAACGGTGAGAGGCCCGCGTACTGCAAAAAAATAAAATAAGACAACTCACTGAAAGCTTTTCCTTTTACTTGTCATGTTTGTTTAATAGCATGCCTAATGAATAATAGCAAAGCAGAGTGAAGAATTTTTAAGTTGGTTTCTCTGCTGAAATTCTTATCCATTGCCAAACTTGTTTTGTAAGTGGTTAAGATCTGTAAGGTTTTGTTGCAAAAAGGCCCTCTTTTACATGCATTACATTTGTGACCTGGTGGTTGTGTAGGTGGAGTCGGGTCTGTGTGCAGTATTCATCAAGAAAATAGCACAAAGCGCATTTACAGGCCATGGAGAAACAACAGCGGGTGTTGATAACATTTGTAGTACTAGAGCTTCGGAAACGTGCCTGTTGTAAACTCTCCTGAAACTTAGAGTTCCACCTTTAAAACAAAATCATTTTTTCATTAGATGATAGTACATGAATAAGGCACTGCATCCTGGAAGTTTGGTTCTACCGTTGTAAGGATGGTGACACACTGTCGTGCCGGCAGGTTTTGTATTCTATTCCCTAAACTTAACAATACACCGAAAGCTGTCTTGTGGGCAGTTTCTCAAGTTTGGAAGCTTTCACCTCCAGCCCCCGTGGTCATGCACAGTTACTGAGTTCTTGGCTCTAAGTGTACCAAGCACGGTGCTAGGCAGGTTTGTAAAGGAAGTAGCCTCCTGAGAATGACATTTTAGAGCTCTCTTTTAACAGTTAAGAAAGTGAGATCTTAAGAGTTGTAACTCATCTGCGGTCAGGACAGCTAGGAGCAGAGTGAAGACGTGATTTCAAGCTTTTTGACTTAGCAAAAGCGCTCATTTATACCAGGCCATTCCGTTTGTGTAAAAGCAAATCCTAATCACTATAATACACTACTTAGGTGGTAGGAATTTTATAAGTGGGGATCAAAAGACAATTTTAACTTGAAAGTTTTTCATCTTAAAATTTCTTGGAAATTAACGTATTTGAATAAGACATTTTAGTAATAGCGACAAGCTCGTGATGTGAACAGTTTTTATTAAATAGCATATTTTAGCCCCCAAAATGGAAAAATGTAATCTTAACCTAAAAATAAAAAGACTTTACACATGGATTCTAAGCCATCTAAAGTCATTAGGATTTATACCTCGTAAGTGGTGCTTTTAAACAAGTTCTGTTTGGAGTGCTGTTGTGCTATCTTTCAAAAAAAAACCTGTTTGAATTTTTGCTTTTTCTGATTATCATAGCTAACAGATGGTTTGCACTTAGTTCAGTGAACCAAACAAAAAAAGAACAGACTTTGCATAAAATTTCTGTTGATGGTGCATTTTATCTCTCTGAAATGGATCACATGAACTTTCTGAATAATGAATAGCATATTTACATTATTCTGATCTTTTTTGCTACAGAGTAAGAAAGAAATGTGAAGGACAAACAGCCTAGTATTATCATTTTAAAAGTTATTCTGGTGAATTAAAGTATTTTTCTATTCTTAACTGCATTGCTAATGCCGGGTATGTTCCATGAGCTGCTTGCAAAAAAATTGTTCAGTGACTTTGAAAGCATAAGGAACTGTTTATCTCATTGAACTACTAGAACTGGTAGTAAATTAATTTTTATAAGGATTTTAAGCCTTAAAGTTTCAAGAATCCACATCATTTTGCTAATCCCAATTTTGAAAGAATTTAATAGAGTTGCAATCCAATATTTGACTTTCTATTGATTCACCATCACCGGCCTGTTCATAGTTGTTGGTCGATGCTTGTGTGTGGTGGGAAATGTGTACATGATGGTGGCCTCAGGTGGGCAGGATGGTATTACCGAAGTGGAGGTAACTTGACTAGTGAGGAGTGCAGGTAGCAGCTTAGTAGCTGGTACCAATGGTAATTGAAAGTTCAAGAGTCTTTTGTTTTAGGAATGGGGCTTTACTTCATCACATACAATTTTAATTCATTACATATTAGACCAGAGAAATCAGTAAAGTGAAGCTATATAATTTCACTTCTAATTTTGTATGCATGAATCAGAATTCAGACTGTTTTCAAGAATTGGAAGAAAGGTGCTCATTTTATTGAACTAAGTATAATTTCTGTTGAGTGAAATAAAAGGGGAAAAAAGAATGCAAAAATCTTTATTTTTTTGCCCTCCCCAAAATGATGTATGTAGAATAATATTTGTTTGTTTTTTGTGGTACACGGGCCTCTCACTGTTGTGGCCTCTCCCGTTGCAGAGCACAGGCTCCAGACGTGCAGGCTCAGCGGCCATGGCTCACGGGCCCAGCCGCTTCACGGCATGTGGGATCTTCCCAGACCGGGACACGAACCCATGTCCCCTGCATCGGCAGGCAGACTCTCTACCACTGCGCCACCAGTGAAGCCCTAGAATAATGTTTTAAGGCAGAGAAAGTAATGTTTCTCTAGTATTCTTGTCAACAGAACTTCTACTGCAATTATTTTCTGAATTGGATTTTCCATGTCTTTAAAGGCATAATATATGCATTGCTAGTTTAATAAATCATGAGATTCTAGGCTCAGAAGAAGCCTATACATTTCATTTTAAGCAGAACCATGCCTAACCATTCCTCATAGGCGTGTGTACTATGTAAGAGTGAGCTGGAGATTGTACATGTGCAGACATAGCTGCAGGAGAGTCAAAATTTCCTAACTAGTATCATAAATAATAATATTTTCATATTTAAAAACAAAATGTTGAGACTATCTATAACTGAAGAAAACAATCAGCATTTTGTCCTTAATTTCTTAATCCCCCAAACGTCTATGTAACAGTGTAGGTCAAAAAGGAAAATCCTGGGCTTCTCTCAACCCACAAACAGCATGTAAATATCAAAGGCACGTAATAAGCTTGATTCTTCCCTGCAAGAGTCCATGCTCTGCCCTTACAGGATTGCTTGGGAGCAAAGTAGCTGAGCACATTCATGAGGCTTCCTTTACCTCACAGAGTCTCCCGTTGATTTGCTCCCAATTCCCTGGGTACAGGCATGTGATACAAATGAATGAAACAG
The DNA here is from genome assembly GCF_039906515.1 of Pseudorca crassidens. Classification (NCBI taxonomy): domain Eukaryota; kingdom Metazoa; phylum Chordata; class Mammalia; order Artiodactyla; family Delphinidae; genus Pseudorca; species Pseudorca crassidens. The sequence goes on from NC_090316.1 coordinate 20,689,081, forward strand.
GTTAGTGCAAAATAGTAAGGAATGGTTGGGAACTGTGAGCCAGAGAGCAATCCATTTTAAAATACCGTGTGTCCCAAAAACATACACTGGGAGTTGGGAAGAGTGACTGATAAAAGATTTACACAGAACCAAGCAGAGTTCCTGACATTGTGAGAATGTCGCATTGTGGAATGAGACTGCAGCCCAGAAAACCCGTAATTGTATCCTAGATCCCTTTAAATATGTCAGAACACACTGGCAAATGAAGCAATTCCAAATCTATTTTCCTTTCTTAAAAAGACACATAGAAAGAAAGAGGTTGGGAAATATCCATATAGTAGCTATGGATGGGAGTTGACGCCCATCAATTTTCAGGTTTTCCGGATTTCCCTATTCTCTTAAGGATACTCTGAGTGGAAGCAAAATTCAGTCTTGGCAGAATGTCCTCTCCCTGCTTCTTAGAGCTCGTATTTGTCTCGTAGGCTAGCTTCATTATCCTTTCATTCAGCCAAAAATGTTCTCTTGTAAAAATGGTCAACTAAAGCCTCATCTCCAAACAGATTCTACTTTTTCAAATTATGAATCACAACTTCCTTAGGTCTTGGAAGCATTCAGTAGTGAGGATAAAGGCAGTGGAGACTGATAAGTTTTGCTGAAATGAGAAAGGTAAAATCTCCTGTTTGTGTGTGATCTGAATATTCCCAGCATTTAATATTGTGATTTTCTAGGCTATGTGGGTGAATGATAGAGCTTTTCTTTTCTGGTCTTGTAGAAGATTGTTTTATGTGTGATAGGTAGGTACATTGGTAGAGGTTTTTATTACCCGCTACTCAGAGTTAAATATCCCATACAGGGGTACATGGGGAAGGGGAGAGACAGAGGAATTACAGTTGCGAATACTAAAATAGGCTTGTTGCATAAGGTGAACCTTTAAACTTGAGAAAGGTTTACCAAATCAATATCTATTTGATCTGAATAGGGGATATGTAATGGTGTAATACCTTGTGGGTTTTTAAAATTTTCTAGTCACCGTGAACTTACGTGATTATCACTTTTTTGGGAAGATGAGGATGTTGAGTGGGGTGGGAGGTTTTTAGCATTATGGACTTTGGTGTAAACGAACTACCTGTTCTCTGACTATTGGTTTATATCTGCAGAGAATCATGACAAACTTAGTTTATCAGCCACAAAAAAGAAGTTGTATCATTAAATCATAGAATCTGAGCTGGCAGATAATTTAGCTAATAATCCTTTTTTTTTTTTTTTGCGGTACGCGGGCCTCTCACTGTTGTGGCCTCTCCCGTTGCGGAGCACAGAATCCGGACGCGCAGGCTCAGCGGCCATGGCTCACGGGCCCAGCCGCTCCGCGGCACGCGGGATCCTCCCGGACCGGGGCACGAACCCGCGTCCCTTGCCTCGGCAGGCGGACTCTCAACCACTACGCCACCAGGGAAGCCCGCTAATACCCTTTTAACTAGACCTGGTTCCTCACATTTCTGAATCATTCTGAATCACCTGTCCTCTCTTTAAAATGACAGAAATCTGACACCTTTCTTGGAAGGCAGCTTCTAATGGACAGGAACACTCTTTATTAGGGTGTGATGCATTGTACTGGGTCAGTGTCTTGCTCTTTTTTATGTTATATCCTTTTTTTGTAGTTTTATCTTCTAGTATAATATGGAGTCATTGTCTTCTTACACATTGCCATTCACATATTTAAAGAAAGCTATCATTTCTTCGCTAAGGCTTTCCCCCACCCCAAGAGTGAAAAGAAGCAAAATGTAGAAATATGAGCAACTTATCTTTCTAAAGCTCTTTGCCCGGCACTTTTCTTGTTCACTTAACCCTTATATCACTTCTGTAACATCTCTTTCCGATATGGGAAGACTGAGAGTCCAGTGACTTGCCCAGACATGGCCGGTAACTCTCAGAGCTAATTGGCTAGACTCAGAGCAGGGTTCCCTCTCTGGGGCCCAGCTGCCTCCCTGCTTATCGTACCTGAACACCTGCATTGTCTTTAATTGCCTTCAAGTCATGACGTGGCTTCCAGACCCCTCACCCTACCCTGGTCACTCTTTACTGGACATACTTGGTCAGCATTTAAGAAAAAGACGGCAGCTACAGCCAAGCATCCATCCATGCGGGAGATATTTGAGTGGCTGCTATGTGCCAGACATTCTCTAGGTATTTGGGATATACCAGTAAACAAAGCAGTCAAACGAAGTTCTTGCCCTCATGAAGCTTACATTCGGAGGGTTTCCAACAGGGCTCAGACCCCTTCCCCCACAGCAACACCCAAGAGGAGTTTGAAACAGGGGACTGAAGAATTGGAGTAGCGGGTTCTGTGCTCTTAAGAAGTTAAGATGGGGGACTTCCCTGGTGGCACAGTGGATAAGACTCTGCGCTCCCAGTGCAGGGGGCCCAGGTTCTATCCCTGGTTAGGGAACTAGATCCCACATGCATGCCACGACTAAGAGTTCCCATGCCACAACTAAGGAGCCCGCCTGCCACAGCTAAGACCTGGTACAACCAAAAGAAAAAAAAAAAAAGTTAAGATGGGAATTCTATATGAAAACGTAGAATAATGTATTAAAAAATATAATATCTCTGCTCATTTCCCCCTTTTCATCCCTTCAAACAGATTCCTTCTCTGTATTGAGAGAATAATGCTGACTTCTATTGAATTATACCAATTTATTTCCGGGCACAAAATGAGGCCACAGAAAAACTTTTGGTAATAGAAGAGAAAGGTCTCTGATATTATCAGAAGCCATTTGAAATAAAATCTAAGCAAAATGAAAGCATGTAAGATGTGATTTGCTGGGCCCAAGACTTTATTTGTTCTGCGGTATGTTCTGAATTCAGACATGTGGGGAGGACTAAGAATACGAGATATTTGAGAACCCAAGAGATGGATAAGGAATGAACTAGATAAATTGTAAGATGAATACAGTGTTTCAGAAAATGGTATATGTTTTTGTAAAAGTAATAAAAGTCTTCAGTTTTTTATTGCAGGAAGCCTTCTTTTATGAAATTCTTTGAAATTTTTGTAGCTAGAAGAAATGAGTTTTAATATATGTTAGAATTTTCAATACAGACATCAGTTATGATACTTATCTAGTTAATTAATTGGTCCTTAAAAATTTTTCCCCATTGCCTATATATATATATATATATATATATATATGTATATATATATTTTTTTGCGATACGCGGGCCTCTCACTGCTGTGGCCTGTCCCGTTGCAGAGCACAGGCTCCGGACGCGCAGGCACAGCGGCCATGGCTCACGGGCCCAGCCGCTCCGCGGCATGTGGGATCTTCCCGGACTGGGGCACGAACCCGTGTCCCCTGCATCGGCAGGCGGACTCTCAACCACTGCGCCACCAGGGAAGTCCCTCCATTGCTTATATTTTAATAACTATTATACTTTCAATCTTAAGGTAATAGTGGTTCATGAGTTTGGAAGGTTAGACTCTGTTGGAGATGAGGTTTTAAAATTCCAAAGTCTGCTGAATATATTTCTGGTATCTGGGTGATGCCTTTCATCATCAGCTGGGTCTTAGATGGGCTGCCAGGAGCCTGGGAACAGCTAGAATTCTGCATTTCTTTGTGCTGAAATGGTTATGTGGCATAGAGGAAAGGGCATGGACTTTGAAGCTCCACAGACCTTGGGTTCAAATCTAGGTCTGTGATTTTGAGCAAGTTCCCTAACATCCTTGAGCCTCAGTTTTGTCAACTGAGGATTGGACAACATTTCCGCTGAGGTGTGTGAGGAGTAAATAATGTATATCAAGTGCCCAGAACATAATACAAGAGCAGTGAATGACCCCAATGATTACTTTTTATTTTCATATCCCTAAGCCTGTGGTAAGTGGCCTTGCTTATGAATGGAATCCTTTCAGTTTTTTTCTCCCCAGAGGATAGTCTCAAGTATTTATAACTTTTTTCTTTCTTTCCTTTTCCCCCCCACCATATCCAAAACTAAAGGAACAGTACCCTGCAGCTCCGTTGGTTCTGAGTTTCTCTTCAGCAAGCTATCTTGAGCTACATGATGTAATTGTTAGCTAACATTGGCTTTGAACCAAGCTGTGGCGACAAGTTTCTTTCCTTAAGGCATGCTCTGGATAGTATTTCATCTCAGTTTAGAATCTGTACTTCATAACCGGACTATTTATTGGCGAAGGAGTGCCTGTGCTTCACTTGCAGGACGTGGTGGTGAGCGCTTTGCTCGTCCAAGCACTGTCCCCTTGGTCCAGGGTTCATCATGGGAACGCTGACCTCTGAAAGACACACTTCATGCTTGTATCTTTAGGTGGCACAAACCAGTAAAAACCTTCAGTGACTGTAACAAAATAGAAACATTGTGAGACTTCATTCCATTGCTTCCACGAGGTCAATGCCAGTATCATATAGCTAGCTAATACTTCACCTCTCTAAGCTTTGGTTTTCTCATGTGTAGGCTAGGGATAGGGATAGTACGTACCTAATTGGGTTGTTGGGTAATTTAGTTGGGTTAATGTATGTAATGCACTTAGCCTACCTCCTAAAACCTAGGGTGTTTTGATAAACGTTAGCTCTCAGTAGTAGCAGCAAAAGAAAAAGTCTTAGTGGTGTCAGTTTGTGTATATTTTATGAACATATCTCATTTCAGGAATTCCCAGAACTCTTCTTAAGTTTTAAATTGATGGTCGAATTGTCTTTAAGCAATATCTTAAAGAAATATCTTTAAGAAAGTCTCGCTCTTCTTTTTTATAATGCTGCGTTTTTCCTTCCCTGGATAATTCCAAGTTGCCTGTCTCTGAATCCTGTCTCCTCCAGCTCTGTGCCCCCAGGCCAGCCTCCATGGAGGATGTGGAGTTATGGGCTCTTCTTTTGCCTCTGACACCGCCTTGTATGTAAGTGCTTGTTTCCGATTGCCTTGTGGATTTCTCATCTCTGCTCCATACCCTTCACCCTGTTTCTCTTACTTTTCCCTCTGCAGCTCCATCTTGTCGCCTTCATTCATTCAAAGGTCACCTATATACAGAAGATGTGAGTTTCTCAGGTCTTCTGAATAGGGGTGGCCAGGTTCCTAAAACCAGCATTCACACTTACTTTGCCAAGCTGACTCTTTCGGATTGCTTAAAATATTCTCTTCTCCCTCTTCTCTATAAGGCCTTCTAGACTGATCCAGGAAGAGCACCCTGCGTCTTCTATGAACCTTGGTAATGGATCCATCGTCACTGTCTACCAGCAGAGCATTTGATAGATTGAAACATCTTATTCTCCAACAGTGAATAGGGGAAAAGAAGAGTTTTCTATAAGAAGGAATTATTAATGATTATTCTAGTGAAACACATATATTAAGGCTGTAGTATATTTAGTTTTGAATGCTATTTGGCACTGATTTTAGAATTTGGGACATTCTGAGACTATGATAAATGACAAATATGTTTCAAATGTTAAACACATTTTGTGTAAAAAATAGTAAATGTGTTTTAGCAAAGAATCATCAGTAGTAGAAAGTTTCTTCTTGTGGCATACATTCCATCAAAATATATTTCAAAGCCGAGTCATATCAAGCTTAGGGATTTATGAGAATGTATTTTTGGCTCTAATAGATAATACACACACACACACACACACACACACACACACACACACATCCTTTAGTTCTTTAAGTAAAAAGGCCAGTACTTTTTCAACACAAAAATTACTTTCACCTCAAAAAATTAAACATATTTTAGCGTCTTGTTCAGTTCAAGGGTGTGTGGTTATTTCCAAAGGGGTTAGATGATGACACATAGAACAGAGTTTCTGCCTTGCAGCTTATCAGGTAGATGTGTATTGGGGACGGGGTGATAAGGCAGATATATGTGATGCTCCAGTCCAGGGCACAGGTGATGAATGCCGTCCGGAGATGTGGCTTCTGTTTGAGGGATCATGCGGAAGTTTCATGGAGAAGGTGGGATTTGAAAAGGATCTTGAAAAAGGAGTAAAGAGGTATCTACAAATAGAGAATGAGGTTTAAAAGACATTCTTGATGGGGAAACAGTGTGAGCAAAGGACCCTGAAAAGTATGAGATGTGTTGGCAAAAGAGCACATGCTTCTCTTCGACCAAAGTAAGGTGGAATGTAGGGGAATTGGAGGGAGGGGAAGGGAAGGGGAAGAGAAGAGGCATAATAGCAATAGCTAATGTTTGTGGAGTACCTACTATGTGCCAGGCATTGTTTTAAGCACTTTACTTGCATTGACTGATTTAATCCTAAGGAAGAGAAGGCCGGAGGCACAGATTGGCTCAGTTCAGACTTTGGATAATGAGGTAATGAGTGTGTCATTCGGTTGGCAGTGAGGAGTCTGAATTGCCACAAGGAATAACTGAGCTCCTGTGAAGTGAGGACCATGGATGAACTGAGGTTACAGCAATAAAAAGGGTGTTCACAGGAAGTTTTAACCTGGGTAACTGGGCACATTAGAAGTTCCCCTGCCCCCGCACACACACACACACACACACACACACAAACAATGAAGTCCCCATGGGCAGCAGTGTTAGTGTTTTCATATTTGCAAATTCCAAGTCTTCAAAAAAAGAGAATATATTTTTTAGTAGAGTAGGATGTTAGTTTATTTTATACTCCATTATTGACTTGTGACCACAGAACTGCTATTTGTATCTTAAAAGCAAATCAATTCTGTTACCTGCCTTAAGGTTACTTAAATTTTTAACCTTGAGCTAAAGTGCATGTTACTGAAATGATCTTCTGTAAACCTATTTCAGGCTTGGCGTTTTTCAGATACAGTTTGATTTTGAAAGAAAACACATAGTACCATAATGATATTTACTCTCGCTGGTTTGTTGACATTATTGATTAGGCTAATATATGCCAGGTGACTACATTTTTTCCCCTATTCATCTTTTTTGTACTCTTTGAGCTTTTACAGTACTTGCCTTCTAGGAAAAATATATTCCAAAGATGAAATTGTATACTTTGATAGAGGGAGGTCAAAGATATGTTTACACTTCAGAAAAAGTGCAGAGAAATCCCCTTAGAATTTAGGCAACATTTGGCATGCTTTGTGTTTTTCCCACACACAAAAGAGCTTACAAATGGCCTGTGTTTGTTCTTTGTGATTGATGGGAAAGGGATAGTGTAGGACTGGAATAATTTATATCAGATTAATTTGGCAGGATGCCGATAGTTTCTTGATGTTTAATTCTAGGCACATTGTTTCCATCCTGTTAGTTTGGGTAACCTTCTTGGTTAAGGACTCACACCGAGGGAGTTCTGCTGTCTGACCCACACGGAATTGCCATCCATCCAGTGTTTCTGGAATCCTGGGTCAGACCTCGCTCGCTGTGAAGACAGCCATGGCAACAGCCAGCCCAGAGGTGGTGCCGGTAGGAAGAAGTGGCCTCTCTTTGGCTTTCTGGCAGCATGTCTCTCATTAGCACAGGGCGCTAAGGAGGAGCACTTGAGGAGAAGACTTGAAGAAAGCCTAGCTTTTTACTTGTGTCCCTGCCCGGAATGATGCACTGCTAGCATGTAGCCAGTTATGAAAGGGAGAAATCAAACCCGAACGTGAGGGCAAGTTTCTTAATGCTTTCATTTCCCACTTTAAAATTTTCTGTCAGGCAACTTCTTTAGGGAGATAGGACCTAGTGGCCATGCTTAGGAAACTGTATTTGGAATTTCTTCTAACTGAAGCCTCAGAATACCATTGAGACTGTGCCTTAAAGACTATCATGGCTGCAGCAACACAACCTCTTAGGCAAGGGGAGGAAAATGATCCAGGATACACTTGAGGCCTAAGAGACTAAAAACCTTACTGGCCACAGAGAAGCAGGGCTGAGCACGTGGCCTGGGACCCAAGTGTACTGTGCACTCATTTGACCCCCCTGGTAGCTGGCCGAGAGGACTGGGCAGGATTCTTCCTATATCTTATCACATTTTCTCAGATGTTTGTCCTCAACATCTACTTCCCATACATGGACCCATACATGAACACCTGAAATAAAGACTATGTTCTCAGCTTCTCTTGAAGCATTCTGTGGTGTTGGACTAATTCTAGCTAATATCAAGTAAGGAAAAGTGACCTCTGTGACTTCTAGGAAGTATCCTTTAAAAAAGGGTTCTCTCTTCACCCCTTCTGCTATGGACAGAGTGTTTGTGCCCCCCACCAAAATTCATATGTTGAGAACCTAACCCCCAAGGTGATGGTATTAGGAAGTGGGCCTTTGGAAGGTGATGAGGTCATGCAGATGGAACCTTTATGAATGGGATTAATGCCCTTATAGAAGAGTTTCCAGAGAGCTCCCTTGTCCCTTCTGCCATGTTAGGGCAAGAAGATGGCCATGGATGAACCAGAAGGCTGGAATCCCTCACCAGACACCGAATCTGCAGGCACCTTGATCTTAGACCTCCCAGCCTCCAGACTGTGAGAAAGAAATGTTTGTTGTGTAAGCCATCCAGTCTATGGTATTTTTGGTATGCAGCCCAAGCTGACTGGGACACTTCCCACTTCCTACTTCTCACTGACTAGAAGGCAGATGTGGTGGCTGGAGTTTGATGATCGCCTTTAGACCATGAGGTGAATGCTGTATAGCAAGGATGCCAGGGGAGCAAGCTAGAAGCAGCTTGTGCCCTTGATCCAGTGGGGCCCAGGCAGTCAGCCTGTAGACCTACTATACACAACAGTGAAATGAGCTTCCGGTCCAAACCATTGTTATCTGGGGTTTTTTGTCAGTGCCAGCTGAACCTAAATCATAATGAATACAGGGACTTTGTGGTAGTAGAAGTAGAAATGAAGACAGGCAAAAGAGATTTAAAATTTCAACATAGGATAGTTTTTCTTTTTTTTTTTTTTTAATGGTGAAGAGTGTTATAAAAACAGAATAAAACCTAGAAGGAACTGATAAGTTCTGGGATGAAGATATTTTAAAATTCAGTCCAATTATACTAGAGTAGCTTATATGTAGTTCTTTTGCATAAAAATGGGACATTTGATAGTTGCAAGATTTTTCTAAACCTGTAGTTCTATGAAAGCTATAAAGTTTTATTCTAAATTTCTTCAGTATACTGTTAAATTTCATAAGCTTTAGTTTTGAAATGGCTTTGTGATTGATTTAACTGACCAATCTGCATTGTGGTCGGACTTGTATGATTTGGTTTTCTTTGAAATTTGTTGAGATTTACTTTAGGGTCTAAGTTATATCAGTGTTTATAGATGTTTCTTATGGACTTGAAAAGAGTGTGGATTCTCTACTTGTTAGATGGAGTGTTCTGTGTGTGTGAGTACCCTACATTTCTTTCTGTATTTTTTATTGTTTGTCTCCCCATCTAAGTTGTGCTTTCCATTAGGGTTAGGACTGTATTCTGTTCATGGCTCTTTCTCCGGTGCCTAGAACAGTGGCTGACACTTAACAGATTCTGATTACAGTTTATATGTTAATTAAGTGAAATTAATTGTGATGTTCAAATCATTTGTAGTAATGATCATTTTTTTTGTATATCTAACGTCAATAATTGAGGGAGGTAAGTTGAACTCTCCTACCAAAGGTGTGCATTTTTCAATTTCTCTCTATAGTTCTCTCCCGTTTTGCTTCATGTATTTTGAGGCTATTTTATTAGTGTATACAAATTCAAAATAATTTCTCCCTCGTCAATTGAATCTATTCACATTGTGTAATGGCCCTAATAAGGCTTTTAGTCTTAATGTTTATTGTATCTTATGTTAATATAACTACGTTGGCTTTCTTTTTTACTAGTATTTATTTGCTTGTTTTTTCTGTCTCTATTTATTATTGGCACTTGCATGGTTGTTCTTTCTCTGTCTACTTTCAACACTTCCAGGTTCTTTTGATTTGATGTATCTCTGTGATAACACATATTACTGGAATTTTAAAAATCCAATCTGATACTCTTTGACTTTTAACTGTAAAGTTAGTCAATCATATTTACTATAAATTCTTGATCTTTTAGACATGTTTCTATCATCTTAATTTATGCTTTATATATGTTTTATATTTTTTATTATTTCTTGCATTTGGGGGATTTTTATTTGTTATTCCGTTTATTTCCTCTACTTATTTAGATGATATGCACTCTATTTCTGTTATTTTAGTGTAGACCATATGAAATTTCACCATGCATACTTTTAAAATGTCTCCCAGATCTCTTCCCTAATAATACAAAAAACTTAGAATTTATGATCTACAACTTACATGTAATTATTGCCTTGCATTTTAGTTCATGAATTCTCTCTTTTGCTAATTCTTTCTCTCCCTAATATGCTGTTTAACTCATATGCTGAGTTTTTAATTTCTACCATTATATTTTTATTTATGTAAATTTTATTTAGTTCTTTCAAAAATCTGCCTTTTTATTTTGGTGGTCTCTTGTTTCGATTCATTTTAAAAATTTAATCTTTTAATTTTTTAAACTTTTTCTGCATAGTTATTCCATACGCTTGTCTGGTATTTCTCGTATCTGAAGACTTAGGGGAGTTAAATCTGTTGGTTGTTTTCAATGACTATTAAAAGTAGTGGCTTAAGCCTGCTGGCACTTTGCTCTTGGAATTCTAGTCTCACAATTGTGAAAAAATTAATTTCTGTTGTTTGAACCACCCCCCCCAAAAAAAAGTAGTGGTTTATTTTATTGCATGTATTGGGGAATTTTTGATTGTGAACACATATTACGTTGAATTTAATCTGTGAGAACCCTGAAGACGTAAACAGGGTGGGTTTTCCTTTGGAAAACCAGGGTGGGTTTTGCATTTATATATACAAATAAGCTAGGAGACTGTTTGATTAGGTGCAAAAAACTGCTACTGAGCTGGGCTACTTTAACTCCCTTTGTCCTACCCAAGAGGTAGGGTGGAATGGGGAAACCTGAGCCAGTCTCCTTACCTATCTGTGTGCCCAGAAAAAGTCCTTGGGCCTCAGTTTTCTCCTTTAAATCTAGAGCACTGGATTGGCAATCAGTTTCATTCTAAATCCTAATTTCTATGTACCTACAAATATTTTAAAATAAAAGTAAGTGGCTTTTATAAACGGACTCTTTTTGGTGTTCCAAGACATGAATGTCAAACACATGTCTTTGGGTCCTTCATTTATATTATAATAATAAATTAACAACAGCCTCTGCCGTCCACTGAGTGCTCTGTAGTGGGCCCTTCACATGCATTATCTCATTTGATCCTCAATGAGAATATCTTCATTTTACCAGAGAGGAGATGAGGGCTAAGAAGTAAACACTGGTCCACCTGTCTCTAAAACCCCAAGGTCTTCCCTCTGGGTGGTTTTTAGGAGTCTGCTTTTGTCACTTAGCTATAGGATCAAATGAGTGTGGATGGTAATATTATCATTACACTTGATCTCATTAGAATTTTTAAAGTGTTTAATTTTACATGGGGGCAAAATAATCTCAAATTTCTATTTGATGCCTGGAAGGGGGGAATCCTAGTTGCTGTTTTGTGGTTATTGCCATTGAAAAGAGGCAAATGAAAAGCATTTTGTCTGCCCCTTCTCCCTTCAATCCCTGCTTCAGGAATGAGTACAATAATTGGCTAAAGTGTTTATGCATTTATGTACATAGTTGTGACGTTCACATCTAGTCCTGACTTTTTTTTTTAGTTTGTTTGCAGCAGGGAAAAATCCAGAGCCACGATATGCCACTAGAAACAAGTTCTTAGCACACATGGTTAGTTGCCCTGTGTCTCCTCGGCTGTGCACAGTGATAGCACTTTAACTTTTGGAAGTGGAGAAATTACCAAAAATTATTGATTGGGGCAAGAGTCAAAGATGACTCAGAACTAGACTCTATCCCTGCACCTAGATAAAGTTGTAATGCAGCGTGGAACCATGTTTCTATGTATTTCCCCCATATTTTGGCTACAGTTGTGTTATTATCCTTTCAGCCCACCAGAGGAGTTTGCCTTGACTTTTCAAGTTGAATAATAGCCTTCACTGGGTGTCCTAAATGTGCTGGACCCTTAGTCTGCCCCATTAGAGATAACATTTTGCTTATAAGTATTTCTCTATTTGAAGAAAAAGGAAGTATTTGGAAGTCTTTTCGAAAACCAAGTAAGTAAGCTCTGGAATATGAAGCAAGAAAGTGGCCAAAAATCATAGTTGTAATTGTTAGTATTTGTTGCATTTTCTTCTGATTCCTCAATAAATTATCTTTACACTCCCAGAAAGCTGTCCTAGAAACAGGACACTACACAGATACGGGTTTGGAGAACTGCAGGCAAGTCCTGAGGGAGGCACAAGTGATAATCCAGGAGGGTTTGTTTGCCAGAGTTTTAATTCGACAGTGAACTGCTTACCTTCAAATGACCACGGTAGAATCCTGCCTTCTACACCTCTGTTCGTGGCTGGGTGCCTGTGAGGTTGTGCTCAGAGTACATTAAGCAACTGGATGGTGTGAGGGCCGTAGATGATGAAACGTTGTTTTGCTGCTTGCAAACAACGACCTTCCCGCAAGCGGGATTCGTTGAAACCTTCCTGTGAAAGATTCTTAAACAAACTTGGTCTTTGTTGACCAAAGATAAATGAAATAGGGAGGCCAAGTAGTAGCTTAGGCGGTTCACAGAATTTGCACAAGCTCTACTTTTTGGAGATATTCACAAAATGTTTGTCGCTTGGTGACAAGGAAATTATTTGTTTAAACCTTAGAATGTTCCCTAACGGCCATCTGGCAGACTCAGTCTACGTACTCTAGATTTTTAAAAGTTAGACTTTTAAATACTCAGAGAAAATACGGATATAATTTCATGGACTGTATGTAATAATGTTTGGAAAGAAGAAAAGACAAATAGAGCTGGCCCTCCGTGTCTGCGGATGCGGAACCCGCAAATAGGGAACCTGTGAATACGTAGGGCTGATCATGGGGCTTGCGCATCAGTGGATTTGGGTAACCACGGCTGGTCCTGGAACCAGTCCCCTGCGGATACCGAGGGACGATTGTATAATCAAAATCCTAATCAGATAGTGAATGCTCAGAGTGAGGAATGAGAAGGGCACACACCAGAAAGGTTCATTGTGGCTGTCACAGGAATTCATTTGAGGGACTCAGACTTCAAAGGTGGAAGAATAAAGTATGAATCTATTTAAAGGAGCAAAGGAATGTTTGAGTTGAATCTTTATGAAATATTTAATCAGGAAGGAGAAATAAGGGCGACCTTAGAGTGGTAGCAATAGATGACTGAGGGAAGGCAGAACTGCTCTTGTATTTAGGAGAAGGGTGGCTCTCTGACCAGAAGGATAGAACACATAATTGAAAGGGAAGCTGAGGTCCAAATTGTTGAGAGAGAATGCAGCTGCTTTAAACTATCTCACAATTTCAGGCCTGGATGAATTACATCTTGCAATATTAAAATAATTTGTAGATATGAGTGTAGCGGGACCATCTGTCATCTTGGAGGTGCCCTGAAGTACAAGAAAGGGAGCAGCAAGAAAGAGACAGTAACCCTTGTCTTCAAAACGGAGGCCAATGTAGATCCTGGAAACCACAGATCAGGGGGCTGGATACAGTTCACCAGAAAAATTCTAGGACTGTGTGGTGTGGTTTGGAGAAGAAGTGACCAGTCCCCAAAAGGCATCGTGAGTTCATAAAGAACAGTTATGCCTAACGAACTGCGTACTCTCTTTGTTACGTAGTTATCAGAATGGTGGAATTCAAAAGTTTAAACATAACAGTTAGCATTTCGGCAAAGCATTTAATACCATGTGTTGTGATAACCTTGGGATAAGCAGGAGAGAAATGTGGGTCTCTAGTTGTTTGCACGATATACTTAGAGTGTTGATTAATGGGTCGATACCAGCTTGGAGGGACATTCTTGGTGGCATGCCATGGTACTCTGTCCTTTGCCCTGTCACATTTTTATCATTTACTTGGATTAAGGTAGAAGTCATTCTTGTTAAATTTGCAGTGACATAAAGATAGGTACGATGCTTAATACACTGATGGATGGATTTATGTTACACATAATCTCAAATAATATGAAACTTAAAATTCTGAATTTAGGTTTGAAAATAATCAATGAAATAAAATGGAATCAAGAAGACCAGTCTATGTTGATGTCTTTGAGAAAAAAAGACCTCAAGGTTTTAGTTAACTAGAAACCAAGTTATGAGTCATTCATTCACGGAACAAATGTGTACTGCACTCCTCTCTATATTTTAATCACTATGAGTACAGTGAAAATGCAGCAAATGAAGAAAATATAGACCTTCCTTTCCAGAAACTTAGAGTAAAAGAGTGTATTCATTTCCGAGGGTTGCCATTACAAAAGCACCACAAACTGGGTGGCTTAAAATAACAAAAATGTGTCATTGCACAGCTCTGGAAACTTAGAAGCCCAGAATCAAGGTGGCAGCAGGGCCACGCTCCTCTGAAGTGTGGAGGGAAAAATCCCTTCTTTCCCCCTCTGGCTGCTGGTGGTGGTCCTCAATTGTAGGTGTTCCTTGGCTTGCAGCTACGTCACTCCAATTTCTGCCTCTGTCATCACATGGCATTCTTCCCATCTGTCTGTGTCTTCACACAGCATTTTCCTCTTCTTATAAGGACACCAGTCATATTGGATTAAGACTCACCCTAATGATCTAATCTTAATCTGGTAACACCAGCAAAGACCCTGTTTTCAAATAATGTCACCAAATAAGGTATAAGGGTTTAGGACTTCAGCATCTCTCTCTCTCTTCTTTTTAAATGGGTTCAACCCATAACAAGGAGTAAAACATGTTCCTCCAGGTAGCTGAGTATGATTGTGATAAAGAAAAAGTGTCGTAAAAGTACAGAGTGCTTATGTTTTCCTTTGCTGCGCAAAAGCTCTTAAGTTTAAGTAGGTCCCATTCATTTATTTTTGTTTTTATTCTCATTACTCTAGGAGGTGAGTCAAAAAAGATCTTGCTGCAATTTATGTCAAAGAGTGTTCTGCCTATGTTTTCCTTTAAGAGTTTTATAGTGTCTGGCCTTACATTAAGTAAGTCAGAAAGAGAAAAACAGATACCGGATATTAACGCATGTATGTGGAATCTGAAAAAAATTGGTATAGACGATCTTATTTACAAAGCAGAAATAGAGACACAGACATAGAGACAAACGTATGGGTACCAAGGGGGAAAGGGGTGGGGTGGGATGAATTGGTAGATGGAGACTGACATATATACACTATTGATACTGTGTATAAAATAGATAACTAATGAGAACCTACTGTGTAGCACAGGGAACTGTATTCAGTGCTCTGTGGTGACCTAAATGGAAAGGAAATCCAAAACAGAGGGGGATATATGTATGTGTACAGCTGATTCACTTTGCTGTACGGCAGAAACTAACACAGCATTGTAAAGCAACTATACTCCAATAAAAATTTTTTAAAAAAGGGCTTCCCTGGTGGCGCAGTTGTTGAGAGTCCGCCTGCCGATGCAGGGGACGCGGGTTCGTGCCCCGGTCTGGGAAGATCCCACGTGCAGCGGAGCGGCTGGGCCCGTGAGCCATGGCCACTGAGCCTGCGCGTCCGGAGCCTGTGCTCCACAACGGGAGAGGCCACAGCAGTGAGAGGCCCGCGTACCGCAAAAAAAAAAAAACAAAACAAAACTACGGAGTGCTGTGAGCACAAGCAATAGCGTGACCTAATTTAGCTTGGGGGAGGGTGTCAGGGAGGATTGGGAGGTCTCCAGGAGAAGAGGAGAAAGAGTAACTTTCCAGAAAGGAGCAGCGACTATGCAGAAAGCCTGGACGCAGTAAGAGGCTCAGAGTTCTGAGGACATTAAAAGGAAAGCCCCGCGTAGCACAAGGGTATGAGGAAGAGGCAGGAGATGTCCCGAGGAGATGGCGAGGCGCCAGACCCAGAGGAGCTCTGCGCACTGTGTTGCCATGGTTTGAGGTGACTAATAAAAAAACAGAAAGAATGATAGAAGTATATAGAATGGAGAAGGTAATAAATTAGACTCGGTACTTGCTTGACCACATATGGAATGCTTTGACTTGCTGGGAGTGTCGTACTTTAAGTTAGTGTTTATCAGTGTTGTACTTTGAATGAATGTATTTATCTGCGTGGAGAGGAATCTTGGGATGACAGCCATTTGGAATTATTTGAATGGCAGGACTTTCTGCCTTTATTCTTAGGGCAGAATTAGGCCAATGGGTAGGAGTTACAGGAGGGCTCTGTAAAAGAAGGGTCTTCTAGCAGTGGGAGCTACACAAGTTGAGAGCAGGAGCCTTGAGAAGTGTTTGCCCGTGGAGGATGGCCACCCGTCCGAGATGCAAGGGATACTGCAGTGAACGTGGAATGAGGGGTGTTTGCCTCTAAGGTCCTCTGTGCAGGAAGCCGGGAGGCGGGGAGAGACCAGGAGCTCTGAAGACATTAAAAGGAAACTCAGTGTAGTATCCACTAGGGGTTCAAGTGTGATGTTAAGATTTCTAAAATACATTTCCTCGTACTTTATAATTAAAAAGTAAGAGCATTAAAAGGGCTTTAAAATTAAATATCATTGGGAGATTACTAACTGAATTCATTTAAAACATCTTTGTAATACAATGTTATATGTCAGTTATATCTCAAAGAAGACTGCAGAATTATTTAGATGCATTTGTCTTTCCTGACCCTCTGCTGTAATTACAGCAATTATCCTTAACCTCACATCTTTGGTACAACTCTCTCATTCCTTTTCTGACGTTCTCTCAGCTGCCCTTACTTGACTTGTTCTATTAAATTTGTTTCCAGGGATCTGTTGCCAGTCATTTCTGTTAAGCTGAATAAATCCTATTTAGAAGTGATGGCATGTAAATGTGTACATTTTGTTTTATACCAAACCAGCAATTTTACCTTCTCTGGCAGGGAGAGAGCAGGAGGGCGCATAGGAGGGCACGTAGCATAAACCAAGTGTCCCTCCTACCCGAGTGCCACGGGAGCCATACTCTTTTGTGGGGGAGGTCGGTCATACTCAGAGAAACGCTGACCAGCTGCCCAAAGTATATTTGAAAGGAATTTCCACATGCACTTGTATCTCCTGAAGGACATCCAACTCATACTCCACACCAGCACTTCTCCAAACCCTCTCCTCTCCTCCCCACTTCTCTCTGCCAGGTGGATTCTCTCTAGGCGTGGATTCTCCTCTCACCCCCAGCCCTTTATTATATAAATCAGCCTGCTTCTTGGCTTTATATTTGCTAAGCATAAGGTGGGTTTTTTCTTCCTTGAGTCAAAGGAAAGCTCAGGAGCTGGCTGACAGGCAAGAAAGAACCTTCCTGCTGTCCCTGCAGTAGCTCTGAAGGCCTGGGAACCGAACCCTCCCTAGAGGACAAGGGGGCAACCAGAATCAGACAGGTCCATAAATCTTGTCACCTGTGTGTGGACAAGAGGGCAGTATTCTAGGGGCAGTTGATGGACAAATTGGATTACAGTATTCATGTGGAGGGTAGCAAAGGATAAGGCTAGGAAGGCAGGCTGAGATCAGATGACAGAGGGGTGGTTTTGAAACCCAGGCTGGATTGATCCAGTTGGAGAAGTTGGCAGGAGGCCGATTAGATACGGTAGATTAGATATGATAGGTTTGAAGTATTAACATTCAGCTCATGCTGCATATTTCATAATTCTCTGTTACTTAGGAGTGTGCTGATACTTATAAACCTTTCCAAGCATATTTTAAAATTATGGACACTAAGCCCTGATTGACCAAAATAATTCATCTACAAGTCTCTGCATGGTATGGTTTCATTTAAAGTCAGGGTTGGGAAATAACAGTGCTGGTTTCCTGGACAGAGCAGGAATCAGAGCCCCACGGGAGATATTTCTCTCTCTGCATCTTGGTGCTGAATACTGTGAAGATCAGATGAAACAGCTCTTTGCTTTGCAGAGAAGTAGCAGGAGAGTGCCTTCTTCTTATTTTAATACTTCAGGGACACCATTGCCAGACTGTAGTACAGAGCCATTAGAGAGGCCAAGTTACAGTTTTATTTTTTAGTAACAAAAAGATTAAAGATGAATGTTTTAGATGAGTGCTAGGGATGTGATGTACATGATTAATATCTGAAAGTTGCTAAGAGTAAATCCTGAGTTCGCATCACAAGGAGAACATATTTTTTTTCTTTTTCTTTAAAGGAAAAACAAAATTTGAGTAACCTGATGAGTAGTAGTTATCTGTGTATACATATTTTAAATTTCTGCTTAAATAGCAGGAGGTTTTACAATGCTTTATATATTTTGTTTTTATAAATCCTATTCCTTATAGAGCCCGTTCTTCACACATTATTTAAATACTTTGTTTGTTTAGAAAACTCTTATTAATCATTGATTACCAAATAGAGTTTTTAGAAGATTATGAAATAACAGGAATATTAAATTATATAGTAATTTAAGGTATTGCTATTCAAAATTAAAAATCAAGATAGATATTTCCAGGAACTTCTGATTAAGAATTTGCAAATTAATATGATTATTTTAAGGATTGGTTACTATTTATTAGGGAAGTAACTTTAGTTGTTATTAAGTATTTATATAAAATTCAGTATCTTTTTCCAAGAAATTTTTTTTTGTTTTTAAAATATTTTTATTGAAGTGTAGTTGATTTACAATGTTGTGTTAGTTTCAGGTGTACAGCAAAATGATTCAGTTATATGTGTATTCTTTTTCAGATTCTTTTCCATTATAGGTTATCATAAGATATTGAATATAGTTCCGTGTGCTCTATAGTAGGTCCTTGTTTATCTGTTTTATATATAGTAATGTGTATCTGTTAATCTCAAACTCCTAATTTATCCCTCCCACCCACCAAAAGGGTTTTTTCAAATAAAGTAAGAGAAGAAAAATTGAAGTTTTAAATAACTGACTTTAAGAAATGGCTGATTGTATAAATTGTCAATTTCAAAATGAATATTAAAGATTTTGGATACTGCTTCTTTATTAGAAAAATTCAATATTGATTTTCATATTTGTATTCTTTGTTCTAAGGACTCCTTAAGCGGTATTCAGCCTTTTTTAAAAAAAATAAATTCTGGAATGGAAGAATGGATAAGGAATCAGATCAGTCATGGCTTCCCCAGGAAGACTCCCCTGCTGACACCCACCCCAGCCCCCTGAACAGGGCACTCCCTTCTGTGTGTTCTGGTAGTGCCCTGGACTTCCCTTACCCACAAGCACACTATATGATAATGGTCTGTTGTATTTGTCTTTCTCCCTCTGCCTGTATCTCCCCTGCCCCCTGGAATATTATTTAGAAATTGCCTTTTTTTTTTTAATTTCTAAGGCTTGATTTTTTTAGAGAAATTGACAGTCATTAAGCAACTGATCAGTTGAGTTCAGTCTATGCAATGATATAAAAATAGAAAAATCTGGTGAAAGCTTAAGTTGGAGAAGTTGTTTGTAGTTACTGCATATTAATAAGTAGAATATAAATGTGACAAGACTATCAGACTTCAGTTTTAAGGACCTCGCCATTTCAAGTTATTTTAATTTTTAAAATTCTTCTTAGTTTGCATATTCTAAACTTGAATTTAGAGGCTTTGAATCATGATGATGAAGAGCTGGCACTGTTTTAATTACTTTCTCTGAGCACATAATAGAAAGGTTTTATTCAGATTTATTGGAAGCCAACATGAATTTCCAAACCTCTCAGCCAATAACAGTGTTTCAGCAATCTGCCAAGATGCTAAGGATAAAAATCTCTGGTGATATATTGTTTCTGTATTTTAAGAAGTACCAAATCAGAACATGCTTTTCAAAATTAAAAATACAGTTTCAAAAATGACTGTTTTTCAAGAAATGACTTTACAGCAAAACCATAAACCATAAGTATACTCGACATGGTATCCATCTAAATTTCTTGAACATGAATTAAAAACGAATGTGAATTCTGGTTGAATTCCTTTTCTGCCACAGTTTGATGGAAGGAATTTTGCCTAGCATTGAAACAAAAGTGGCTGCATTCTAACAACTAAATTAGGTAGCCTTTTGAGGAGGGTGTGGGGTAAGTGAATTAAGAGGGATACTTTGGCTCTGGAAAGAGAATGATTAGAAGAAATCAGAGTGTTCTAAAGGACTTCTCAGTTTTTGCCTTCAGACAAAAAGAGCTTTCTTGTACTTTTAACACACCTCCTAGTCCATGAATGTACTTCTAGCATCTTTAATCTGAAATTCAGCTACTAATCCAGAAATAAGTAAAAATAAACTTCTTGAGCAGTGGCTCTTTGTTGACAGCATGGGTTCGTCCAGGTCATCTGGATTTCCTTGGCATCCTTGAGTTGATTCTAATTTGTGTGGACGGTGGATTAAAATTGGAATTAAGGTAATAGCGAGTATTTATTTGTTTGTTTTTAAAACAGTTCTGTCAGTCTTATTAAACAGCTTTTTAAGAAGTAATACGGAATGAATCACCTTCCTGTAAAGACGGGCAGCTTGCATGCCTGGTACCGTAGCAGACAGCCGTCATCAAATTCAGTAGTGTTTAGGAGGATCACTGAATTGTGGCAAGATTTGATCAACAATCATCAAAGATATACAGATTTAAACGTCAGTAATCTAGAGAGCCCATTCATCTAGAATACCTTGTTTCGGGAAAACGTCATGCCAAAAACTCCTGTGTTTAGTTTTCTGACAGTTCAAAGAGATTGACATGGAAATTTTAACTATGTCGTAGAAGCATATATTTAAAGTTACTATCTGTTTATTTTTTTGTGTTTAGAATGGGAGTGCAAGTTTTAAATGGTGAAAACACAAACAAAACTGTCCTTGTATAAAGTTATACTGAACTCATTCGGACATGATTCCTTCATCCCTTCTTATTGTTATCTATAAAATACATGCCTTATAAGGTTTGGATTTCTGGAGCTTGCAAATAGAATAAGAGCTCAACAGCCGATCGCCTAGCCTACAAACTTGTCTGGCCCGTCCCGCACTGTTCTCCTTCTTGACTCTTAAGGTGGCGATGCCATTTCTCCTTCTACCTAATTTCAGCTCTTGAACCCAGCACCGATCTCAGTCTTCCACATCTCAAGAGCCTTGCTTTATCCATTCTCCCTTTTGGATTTTCAACCTCTCTCTCTTGGCACTTTCCCATTGGTATCTAAACAGATTAAGTTTCTTCTGTATAAAACGCTCTTCCTTGATTCCATGGACCCCTCAGGGCATTGGCTTGAAAAAGGCACCTGAACGTATTGCTTTCATTTCCGCACTGCCCATAATTTTGCAGCGTTCAAACATTGTCCTTTCATTTCGAGCACCATCTGACACTGATGACCACTCCTTCTTTCTTGAAAGCTCACTCCTTTTTTGGGTCAGAACTTTTCCTGGTTCCTTCCGTCACTCCTGCCTCTCCTTTCCAGCTCCTCTGTGGGGGATGGTAGTGGTTCTTCTCCTTCTCCGTCTCCTTCTTCTTCTTCTCCTTCTTCTTCCCCTCCATCCCCCTCCCCCTCCCCCTCCCCCTCCCCCTCCTCATCCTCCTTCCCATTCCTTAAATGTGTGCATCTCGGGGCTTCCCTGGTGGCGCAGTGGTTGAGAGTCCGCCTGCCGATGCAGGGGACACGGGTTCGTGCCCCGGGTCTGGGAAGATCCCACATGCTGCGGAGCGGCTAGGCCCGTGAGCCATGGCTGCTGAGCCTGCGCGTCCAGAGCCTGTGCTCTGCAACGGGAGAGGCCACAGCAGTGAGAGGCCTGCGTACCGCAAAAAAAAAAAAAAAAAAGTATACATCTTTGGTATTTCCTTTCCTTCCCTTCTCCTGTACAGTCTCTCCCTGGGTGATACTGTCTATTTAACTATCATCTCTATGCTGATCATTCTCAGATTTCTTGTCTTCTGTGCTCTCCTGAGCTTTGCTGAAACCACATGGCAATTCCACACATTCCTTAAAATCAGAGTGGTCAGAAAGAACCTCCTTCTTGCTAATTCCTCATAAAAGGCACACAAACCATCCAGCAGCTCTGGGTCCCAGATCCACACAGTCATCAACCCCTATATCCTCCACCTCCTAAAGGGCACTGTAGCCCATCCGTTTCTCTTCACCCCACTGCCTTTACCCTAGAAAAGGGTACAGATCACAGTCCCTCGTGCCCAGATTATCCCAGTAGCCTGTTTACCCTTCCCCTTAACTCCAGTCTTGATCTTTCTCATCCCTTCCGTATAACACAATCAGAACAATAATTGTCAAGTTGTGTATCTGGTTTAAAGTCCTTCAGGGATTCCCCACTGCCCTCAGGGTCAAGTCCAAGCCCCCTGCATGGCCTGGGGACGCCTCTGCTTACCCCTACTTCCCTCTAGCTTTTCCCCCAGCCCCTGAGCTCTATATGCATGAAACTACTTTCTGTGCCTCTGCATTTGCTGTTCCCTCAGCTCAGAGCACTCATCATCCCACCACTCCCCCCCAGCCTCCTTCCCATTGCACCTTCAGATGGCTAAATCCAACTCATCATTTCAAAGGCCTCAGATTAGACATAGCTCTCTCTAGGAAAGTTCCTCTGACCACCTGAACCCCAGTCAGAGTCTGAGTGAGGAGCCCCTCCTGTTGAAACAAGAGGGAAGGGGGCAGAGCGCAACGTTTAAAAGAATGACGTAGCCCTTGAGGATGTGACGTAAATGGGTTAGAACCAACCAGGTCCAAGATGACAGAAGATTTGACTTCTAGTGGACCTTGAGCATCATTATATGCTCGTTGTAACACACTAGCCAAGTGACACACCCACCAGCGCCATGACAGTTCCAAGGCCAACCAGAAAAGGGCAAAAAGTGGGCAGTGGCCCAATTCCTGGAAATCCCCTCCCGTTCCCCAAAATAGTTGGAATAATCTCCCACTCATTAGCCTATGAGATTACCCAGTCCATGAAAACTAACCACCTGTATTTCAGGCCCTCTTGCCTTCTGAGATGAAAATGGCCCACACTCTGTCTGTGGAGTGTGTTTCTCCCAAGGCCATTCTCACCTTTTGAGACAGACCTCATTCTCTCTATGGAATGTGTGTATCTCTCTAAATAAATCCACTTCTTATCTATCACTTTGTCTCTCACTGAATTCTTTCTGCGATGAGACATAAAGAACCTGAGCTTCAGTCAGTCCTAAGATGAGGTGTGTGATCTCGGTGCTTTGTGACCGCCTGGAGGGGTGGGATAGGGAGGGTGGGAGGGAGGGAGACACAAGAGGGAAGAGATATGGGAACATATGTATATGTATAACTGATTCACTTCGTTATAAAGCAGAAACTAACACACCATTGTAAAGCAATTATACCCCAATAAAGATGTTAAAAAAAAAAAAAAAGACCGTGGGTTCAAGTCTCAGTCTGAATTCTGGCTGGGTTCAAGTCCCAATCTGAGTTGTGTGGTTTCACTGTGGGCCCCTCTCGCCTTCCCTTGTGCAGAAGCATTTGCTTCATGATATTGAACTGGCCGCTGTCTGCGCCGCCCACTCCACTGTAAGTGCCGTGAGGGGAGAAATTTTGGCAGCCTGTTCATGGCTGTTTCAGTGTCTAGTGGTGTGCACCGAAGTATTTGTGGAACTAATAAAAGGGTGAAAAGTGCTTTTAGGAAATCTGCAATTTTTAACAAAAAATAACCCACTAATGTTAAGGTCTACAGGCAGGGCTGTGGAGAAACTTCTCTTCTGTGACTCAGGAAACTCTTAAAAACCCTCTCGAGTATGATAAAATATTTCCAGTGCTTCCTTTATTTTCCCTCCCTTCATTAGGTGAATAATGGCTCTGCTACTGGTTTACTACTATAATTCATTGGTGAACAAAATGTTTTAAACATCTTTAGTAAGCGCTATAGAGCCTCTGTTTGCTATTTCTGGGTCTTTGACAAGGTGGAGGATGTTCCTGGCTCAGTAGTGGGCATTGGAGAAATAGTGGTACCAGGAACCCAGGTTGGATGTATGTCTAAGAATAGATTTTCTCTGCCCTATATAAAGTCACCTTTCTCAGGTAGAGGGTATATATGTCTGTGTGTGTGCATAAAGGACAGACCTAATGCATATTAAACTCTATGGGTACCTTATTGGAGAAATATATAAACAAATTCAAGTTATTCCATCAGGACACCTGCTCTAGAAAGAAGAGGAATTATCAGGAAACCCACCAGATATGGCAGGAAGTAGCAGAAGATTTGAAGGGTTGAAATCAGGAGAAAGGTTGCTGGAGCCAGCCCTACTGATACCACCTTGACCTTCATCAGTTGCCTCTGGTTTCAGGGAACAGAGATCACTCAAAATAGAGTAAGTGAACAGGAAGTTTGTTGAATGGATACAGAGGGCTCACACACTCAACAACAGGAAGGACCTGACCCATTCAATGGTGTCATTCAGATTTTCAAGAATATTGAATGAGTGTACCTGGCCTTTGGCTATTAAACCCAGAGTCAGGTGTCTGGTCCGGTTACCTGTGGCTTGGGGGATGGGAGGAGAGTGCTATGAGGAGAGCAGATTCTCTTCCAAGGAGGTGTGGGCAGGTGGGCAATGACTAAGCTGTCTGGCGAGATGGCAGCTCAACCTAGTGGCTGTGAATAAAGGATCCAAAGTCATGCCTGCTGGGTTCATCCCTGGCTCCACGTCTACCTGTGACGTTGGCTGACCTCTGTCTGCCTCAGTTTCCTCATCGATACTATGTGAGTCCTGATCTTATAGGGATATTGTGAAGGTTCATGAAAGAATAAATTAAAGGGGCTTAGTAAGCACACAGTAAGTGGTCAACAAACATCAGCCATCTTTATTAGCCTAGCACTTCGCAGAGTAGTGACGGGTGTGAAATACCTTTGCAAAGCGTATCTCTTGATGTTTGAAATGGCATGTAAAGGGTGACTGGGCTTAGCCAAGGACACTTCCTTCAGTTGCTGCTTGGAGCATGGGAAGAGGTGGTACCCTCTGGCATTTGGAGTGATTTATTAGCCGGAGACTGCTCAGCCTAAATGGGAATGGGCGTCTGCCCGGGGCTGAAGCGAGCCACCAAGATCGTTGACTGTGAGTGGGTCGCTGACTGGGCAGGTACTCTGATTACCCAGCTGCTGGGGGCTCTGTTTGTTCTTTTCTTTTTTTTTTTACTTCCTCTCTTCTCCAACCCTAAAACAAAAGTTGGACGCTTAATTTTTTAAATTGCTCTGCATCTATTTGAATGAGACAGCTAGGTATGCCTTATTCCTGTAATTTGGCCTTTAATAAAGCTAAATGGATTGACGTGTTTTGAAGCACCAGCTGCCTGTACAAACTAGAATTCTCCATCAGCTGTTTGCTTCGGATGTCCTTAGAAAGATGCTTGTCTGTGTCTGGATTCTGTGTCAGAAATCTTGAAATAGTTTAACTTCCTGGTAGTACCGATTTGATATAAAAGGGGAGGAAACATAAATATTATTGCCACAATGATTGTGACTTTATAGTGGTCTCAGTTGTGTCCTTCACTTTTACTTATTTCTGCATTTGTGTTCACCTATCTGGGGAAAACTTTGGAGGATGATACTGTTCAGAAATGTTGCTTTGGTGAAAAGATAAGTTTTGGACCAAATATAAGTGAAATGTATGTGAAAGGGTATTTTGTTTTCCAGAAAAATAAAGGTTTTAGGTTTGCATGCAAAAGTTTGTTGTTGTTTGTTTTTGTTTTTTACATACCAAAGTGAACAGTTACCATTTCTGATTATCTTTTATCCTGCATTGTACCTCTGGTGTATTTTATGAGAAATTAATCTCTTAAAAGTAAGAGGAATGAAAGAAAGATCAATAATTCCATGGTATTATGTCCATATCTTTTTTTCCCCTTTCACTAAATTATTTAGCCTACAGTAAAATTTGAAAATATTTTCTGAACTTTAAAGTTATAGAAATGTCATTGCAACTCTATTTACAATAGCCAGGACATGGAAGCAACCTAAGTGTCCATCGACAGATGAATGGATGAAGAAGATGTGGCACATATATACAATGGAATATTACTCAGCCATAAAAATAAATGAAATTGAGTTATTTGTCGTGAGGTGGATGGACCTAGAGTCTGTCATACAGAGTGAAGTAAGTCAGAAAGCGAAAAACAAATACCGTATGCTGACACATATATATGGAATCTAAAACAATGGTTCTGAAGAACCTAGGGGCAGGACAGGAATAAAGACGCAGACGTAGAGAATGGACTTGAGGACACGGGCAGGGGGAAGGGTAAGCTGGGATGAAGTGAGAGAGTGGCATGGACATATATACACTACCAAATGTAAAACAGATAGCTAGTGGGAAGCAGCTGCATAGCACAGGAAGATCAGCTCGGTGCTTTGTGACCATCTAGAGGAGTGGGATAGGGAGGGTTGGAGGGAGGGAGACGCAATAGGGAGGAGATATGGGGATATATGTTTATGTATAACTGATTCACTTTGTTATACAGCAGCAACTAACACACCCTTTACATAATTGTAAAGCAATTATGCTCCAGTAAAGATGTTAAAAAGAAAAGTTATAGAAATGTAATTGATGTTGAGTTTGGAGATTGCAAACCCCAAAGCTCTAGTTCAGAGAAAACACACACACAGAATGGGGCAAAGTTCCCAGGCTTAACATGGTTTGATCCCTTTTTCCCTATCAGGCCCAAAACAGAAAGTGCAAATATCTCACCATGAAACCAGCAATCACATGAGAAAGGAAAGTTGGTTTTAGGCTCCGGAGGAGAGCACCCAGTGAGGATTTGTTGGAATGCCTGCCCCCGCAGCTCCTATCTCCTGTAAGATTTGTTGTCAGGGCCTGTGATACTGATACCGAGGATTAAGTTTGAAATTTCAGCCTTTATGTAGGGGAGGAGCTGCATTTCTGTGCAGCTAAATGCGACGTCCAACTTTCGAACCGAAGTGAAAATCCAGGATCAACTTTTGACTGTAATTAGCAGATTTTGCAAGATTTCTGTGGTTAGTGGAAAAGAGGTCTGCTCTCTATATAGTGTTGTTATATCATCAGGCCTAGGGATTTATTTGACCTAAAACTCTACATGGTCAAGTTTACAACCTGGATTGAAGAAGTTTGAGAAGGGGATAATTCCAAGTTGCTGAGGAGGGAATTTAGCTTTCTGGCAAGAATTAATAAGGGCTCCATCGGGGAGTTAGATGTCTTAAAACTGTTATACTTAGGGTTGGGGATGGGGGAAGGGACTCAGAAAGATCTATCACCAGACTCATTAAATCCACTCCCAGACTTTACTGCTGCCTGAGCTGTTGCAGACCCCTCCGAGGCTTTCTGTTGGCTAATTACATTTTCAGATCTAAGCAAATATGTGCATATTGTACGCCTCAGTAGAGAGGCCACTGTCTTAGCAATTAGTAAAATAACTGTTTATTGAAAAAGGATACGTGTCTGTTTCTAGTATCACCAGAATCATTTGTGACCTCATAGGAATGTTGATTAGAGTTTTATATTTTAAGGTTCAGGTCATGGGTATGAGTGTTGCTTGGGCCTCTTCCCAAAGTCTAACATCATTGTCCTTTACTTACATTTATGTAGGGTTCATACTCAGTACCAATCCTTGGTCATGGTGGCAACAGCTGACAGTGGGTATGATGGTTTGGATCATTGTCTGCTCTTGGGAAAACAGTCTCTGTCCTCCAGACCAAATAGAATCACCTTCAAAATCCTTGCATATTTTCACTGCATAGTCGTTTGCTGATGAGACAACACACCAGAGCCCAGGCAGGGACAGCAAATGCAGACATGTGTCAAAGAATAAGTATGAGTGGATTTTTTTCAGCAATGAAAGGACCTTCTAGAAATGAGAGTAAGGTTGTCATAACCATTTACATAAGGAACATATCTTTTTAAATGCTTTAAAGGAAAAGTTACTAAATTTTAAAAAAGTAAATATCAAATTATATTACATTAGACACAAATATCTTTTTTTTTCTCATTCTCCTGTTGCCACTCTACTTCCATATATCAGTGTATCTCCACAAAAACATATTTAACAAAAGCACGGGATTCTTTTTTCTTTATTGACTATATGATACACCTGCTAGGATTTAATAAATGTTTATTTAACAACGATTCATTAAATTGACCCGGTATGTTTTTACATTGCTTTTTCCCATCTCATTATATTTCTGCAAAGTCGGTTTTGTATCATAGCTTTTGCAATCAGTATTTTATCAGTTGTGCGTAGTTAAGGCTGTTTGCCAAGGACATTGCCTAACCTGTCAATTCAGAGAAGCGTTTCTGACGTCTGCATTTGTGTTACTCAAAAGCAAATGAATGCTTGACAAGTGGCAGCTTTGACTTATTTGCTCAGGGCAACGCAGAAAAACTGAACATGAAATACTTTCCATTTTTAATAGGAAAGAGGCAGTAGCAATCAGATCTTCTCTGATTAAAGCTGTATGTTTCTGTAAACAGTTCTGCTTCCCATGTAATCTGGAGTGAATTAAATTCACTTTTCTATTGACAGGATGAGGGTCACTCATTTATTCATTTTGGGTAAATGTTACTAAGAAAACTTTTCACTATTTTTAGCATTTCAAAGAAGGTTGTTTATCGGTTGGCTTGCTTATTCTTTTTTATTTTTATGCTATCTTGTGTTTGTGTGTGGGGGGGCTTAGAAACTTCGAAAACAACATGGTGACCATATTACCAAAAAAAGGATTAAAAAAATAAATAAAAGCTCACCCACAGTCATATCATTCTCCTTTCTTAGTTTTCCTTGCTTCCTTCCAGATTCCTTTGCAATAGTTGTAGAATTTGTCTTTTATTCATAGCATGTGAGGTTAATCCATCACTTTACCAAGTGTTTTATTTAATTAATGACTAACAGGTGTGCCTCATTCTGCACATCAGTTGTCTCCTAAAGTTGTGTATGACATGTTCCATTTTCCTATGATCTTAAATCATTACTAAAATTCAGTGGGTCTTCATTTCTTAGCATTTTTCAGTTGGCAGTTATCCCTAATTCTTGATCTTTGCACATCTCTGTTGTATAAAAATGCTTAAATATTATTGAAGGTCAGCATTTATAAATCCCTTCAACTGCCATCCTCCCACCTCAGTTGGCCTTTGTATAACTCCAGCTTTTCACTTGATTCTTTTTAAAGCAAAACACTTCTCTCCCTTATCTTCTAGATGTGTTATATGAGAAATAGCTATTTAAGGGCTAGGTAAGGGTAGAAATTGATACACATTTGATTTATGGAAGTTTGATAGATTTTGACTTTGGAAGTGCAAGTATGGGCACAATGGGAGATGTCATCTGTTTCTGCAAATTTTTCAACAAGTATCTGTGAAGTGGCGTGCTTGGCACTGTGCCAGGTGGTGTGGCCGATAATGATGTGCAAAACTTTATTTTTATTATCAAGGAACTTTTCACTCATTTTCATTTTTCTTTAGGATTTTTCTCTATATTCTTTGAATCAGCTGCTTTCAACATCAAGGACTTGCATTTATATTGATGTGTGAATAATGTTGAGTGAGTTAGCTTTATATACTAAGGTTAGCATGAAACTGGATTATGCATATCCCAGAAATGTTTTTCTCTTATGAGCAGTAAGTCATTGAGATTCAGTATAGAAAATTTATTATACTACTATTTTTATTTATTTATTTATTGTTTATTTGTTTTGTTTTGTTTTTTTGCGGTACGCGGGCCTCTCACTGTGGTGGCCTCTCCCGTTGCGGAGCACAGGCTCCGGACGCGCAGGCTCAGCGGCCATGGCTCACGGGCCCAGCCGCTCCGCGGCATGTGGGGTCTTCCCGGACCAGGGCACGAACCCGTGTACCCCTGCATCGGCAGGTGGACTCTCAACCACTGTGCCACCAGGGAAGCCCTATACTACTGTTTTTAAATGAAATAAGTTTTAATAATAGTTTTCTTTTATAGAGATTAAGGTCGAGAAATGTTCAAGGATTTATTTCATAGGATAGAAAGCCCTAAGTTCTTCAGAGAAGATGTCAAGCTGTGATCTCATGAGTTTAAGCTATTGCTAATGAGTATAACAAGATTGAAGGGATAACATTCAGCCTCTGTAGATCATTGTGCAATCAGGGTAAACATGATTCTGAACTTCTAAAAGTTAAATACATTTAACTTTATTGACTGAGAAGCTGCATATATTATTATATTCCCTATTCCTCAGTTATTTCTTAGTCTTCTGAATTATATGTCTCCATAGACAAGGCCATATAGTGCCTTTTCATTTTTATATTTCTTTTGTATATAAGTTGTACATAGTCATTGGAGGTAAATTTAGAAACATATTAGCTATATAATATATATTGTATATTACCAGTATTACTGTTAATATTTTGGTATATTTTGCTTCAGACTTTTTACTGTAATATGTGTATTTTTTCCTTACTAAATCCACGTTTTATAACCTGACGAATTTTTTTTTTCATTGTTAGGTTGTTTGGGCCTGTAAGGTATGGGGAGTGAGACCTTCTGTCTACCTTATTCATTCCATTTAAAAAAGAATATATCAAACTTGGCATGGACTTTGACTTTATTTATTTATTTAGAAATTGCAAGTAAATACGAATAAGCATGTGTGTTTTATTACAAATGCATACTTAAAGCATAAGTGAATAGCAGTTTTATTGAGAAAATTCTAAGCATGTTTTGGGGGGAATTCTTTTAATTCTAAAAGGTTCAAGTGGCTCCACATTAAAATGAAACAAATGAAAGCAGAGCTCACACATATTTGATAAAGCTGTAGACCACATAACGATGGCGTTTTTACCTGCTTTTAGGCAACACCTAGAATGTAAGTCTGGTAAAGCTGGAGGCCATACCAGCGTTCCACACCATACTAGACATAATCTTGGCACAATCCCTGGCGTGTAATAAGGCTTAAAAAAATATGAATTCAAGGAATGATTGAAGAAAAGAGACAGAGAGAGAACCAGAAAGATGAGGTGATTTACCCCTTTGCCTGAAGCAACGACAAATAAGCCATCTCTTGGAATATATTTCTATGGGCATATCCTTAAAAATTGCAACAACAAGCAAAAATGGCAAATCTTTTTAATCCCCCAAGGCTCCTATTCCTTTGCTCCCCAAATAAGTCATTTGTGGCAGATCCTTCTAAAAGGCCACATCAGAGTGAGCTCTGAGAAAATCACAGCTTTGGCTCATTCAGCCCTCCTTCTGATTGCTCCGGGCCGCACCTCCAGCAAGGAGTAAAAGCAATCAGGTGGCACAGCTGTGCGGAGAAGCTGGGAGGGTAACTGGACGGATGACAGTTCCAGATCAGCTTTTAACCCCCTCCCTTCTCTTCTTCAGGTTGCCATCTTCAGAATGATTCCCTGCAGAGCAGCACTGTCTTTTGCGCGATGTCTGATCCGGAGAAAAATCGTCACTCTGGACAGTCTAGAAGATACCAAACTGTGCCGCTGCTTATCCACCATGGACCTCATTGCCCTGGGCGTTGGAAGCACTCTGGGTGCCGGGGTTTACGTCCTCGCTGGCGAGGTTGCCAAAGCGGATTCTGGCCCCAGCATCGTGGTCTCCTTCCTCATCGCTGCGCTGGCTTCCGTGATGGCAGGCCTATGCTATGCTGAATTTGGGGCCCGAGTTCCCAAGACTGGGTCTGCCTATTTGTACACTTACGTTACTGTCGGAGAACTGTGGGCCTTCATCACTGGCTGGAATCTCATTTTATCTTATGTGATAGGTATGTTTGCAAAAAAATCAACCAAATTGGGTAAAATGGTAGAAATGGCACTCCTGAGTCAGCGGCCTTAGGGTTCTGTGATAGGTCTGCATTAATTAGCGACTAGGTGATCAGAATGTATCTGTTGATCCCTGCGTGTCTCATTTTTCTCACCTCTAAATAAAGTGTCTCCTTCTAGTTGCAAAATTCGGTGATTCTGCTTCATCTCTGAATATGCCATCACTTAGTGGGTTTGAAAACCTTTCTTAAAAAACGATAGCTCTTTAATGCAAATAAAATTGCCTGATTCCACAGTTATGGACTTGAGCA
Organism: Pseudorca crassidens; assembly: GCF_039906515.1. Lineage (NCBI taxonomy): Eukaryota > Metazoa > Chordata > Mammalia > Artiodactyla > Delphinidae > Pseudorca > Pseudorca crassidens. The sequence goes on from NC_090316.1 coordinate 20,720,944, forward strand.
TTTCATTGCTATTGTGTAATTATAAAGTTATCAAGATAATTTTATATGTGATTAAAATGTTCAATTCTGTCTGAACTAACCCATGATTATCCTAGAATAGAGTAGCAAAAGATGTTATGTTAATTTTCTCCCACTGACCTTGTATTCTCTGAACGTTCTGTGTTTTGGAAGGAACGTCAAGTGTTGCAAGGGCTTGGAGTGGCACCTTTGATGAACTTCTTAGCAAACAGATTGGTCAGTTTTTCAGGACATACTTCAAAATGAATTATACTGGCCTTGCAGAGTATCCTGACTTTTTTGCTGTGTGCCTTATATTACTTCTAGCAGGTAAGAAAACCAATTACACTTCTCCCTAAGATGAGCCGGGCTAGTTGTCCCAGGAAAATAGGTTACCACTGAATTTGGGACCTGAGTTCGAAGGTTAGGCAGCATACTTATACACATAAGTTACTATTGGACATCTGTGGGCCTTGTGACTAGCCAGAATCCCATTTTATCTTCTGTGATAAGTATGTTCCAAAAATAAATCTAAATTACATGGAACGGTAGAAATAGTACTTCTGAGTCCGTGACACCTGGAATGCACTAAATAATCAGATACGGTACATAAATTTTATAATACTAATTGGAGATTTGCAGGAATGGCAACAAAGCTTCAATAAGGAAGGATATAAAATTTTTGGCCTTATTTCATCTTGTTAGTTACAACTAAGGATATTTGCAAGCATACTGTTTCTAGAAGAAATTCTGTCTTTCTATTTATGCCTATATAATGTAGACATCTGGTTGAAAAAGGAACATATTCAAACCACCCATCATTTTTTTTAATGTAGACATTATGGAGACAAACATACTTGATACTAGAATTTTCCTGGTTTCATCAGTTGTGTAGCATAATAGTTTAGAAAGGCATAGGAATTAGAGTGACCAGGTTTTCAATTCTACTCTGCCACTTACTATCTTTAGAACATTGAGTGACGTAATCTTTCCATGACTCAGTTTGTTCATCCATAAAATGAGGACGTCAATGTTTATCTTGTGCAGGCTTTTTGCTTGATGCATGGTAAGCTCTTAGATGGCCGGCAGTTTTATTTTGTAGGCATAGCTCATCCCTGCTGTCCCCTAATATTTGTTTTAATTATTTGAGCGTTTTCAATTTTGATTGTCATCCTACATGGCACTCCTGCTTAAATCCATCAAGGATTGCACTAAGAATAAAGTCCATGTTTGTTCCCATTTCCTGGTTGATAGACCCTTGCTTTCCTGTCCAACCTTATCACTAGCTACTTTCTCCCTATCTTTCTATAATTTTTCCTTATAAAATTACATAATTAAAAAAATAACTTTACCCTTTAAAACGTTAGCCATTAATTTAATGTTTTAGGTAGGGATATGGGTAGGGACATGAACAAAATTTATAGGTCCAAGTTATTTGGCATTTTCCTTCTAATGTCAAGAAAAATTGCATGAATTGTTTTTCAACAGGTGATAGGTTTTATTTGTTTCGGTTTCTCAACCGCCTAGCTAACATTAAATTAGTTACATCACATTTTATTTAAGGATGGTTTCAGTGACCTTAAATATTCAGCTTTAATCTCTAAACGATGAGAAGCATGTAGTTATGACACAGTTTCAGTCATTAAATTCCATGGCAAGACTCAGGCCTTGGCCTGTATTTTATGTCCCATGTTCATCAACCATCATGTCTTTTCTTTCAGGACAGGCTAAGATTACATGACAACTTTGTTCTTAGAAACTTCAAAGACCAAAACCTCCTGTTGTAATCTTTATTCATATTGTAATGCCAAATGTCTTGTCAACTGAGGCTGTTGTTTTATTAAAGATACAAGGGAAGTGTATGCAGCATTTAGATGAGAAGGCTAATTTACTGGTGGGAGTTGGGGATCTCAGAATGGAGAGTGCACTTGGGGTATTGGGAAACTTTTATAAAACTTGGCGGTGGCTTTGTTATTTTCCCACATGTGTAGTAGTATAGTGTATATTTCCAAGGTGTAGAGTTATATAGTGTTTCCTAATCTGACAGATAGTCACAGAGTCAGTAATTGTACTGACCAGTTTTCCTTTATATTAGTATAGTTGTATTCTTGTATAATTCTGGGAATTATACAGGTGGGAGAATGCAATTCAGCTTTTCTCATCTCTACTTGGATAATTTTGCTTATTTGATCATGGGTGGTACAGATAACGGGGAAGAAGCAAGTATGTATGTGATATAAGCCTCTCATCACAGTTATTTCCCCAACAGTAAAAGGTAAACTTTCTTCGATCCATAATTCATATCTTATACAAGATGTATTAAAGATATAGATATGATAGATATAATCATGAAAGTACTGGAAGGAAACAAAAGTGAATGTTTTGGGGTTAATATTAGGGAAAATCTTTCTAGAGGTAGAAACTAAAGAGGAAAAATGTATATTCTAAAACTTTCTTACATGTTTAATCAACACTAAGATTAAAAGTACATGATAAATTGGGGAAAACATGCTCTTACATATACAGTGAGAGAGATTATAGCATTATTGTATAAATAAGTCTTATAAATCAATATGAATAAGAATAGCCTAATGGGAAAAAATGGACAATTTAAATTGGGCCAAACTTTCTGGAGACTGTTTTGATGGTGTGAACCAAAAGTCTTACATAAAGTGTATACCGTTGATATGGTATTACCTTATAGAAAATTATTGTAAAGAAATAATTAGAAAGTGTAAAAAGATATTTATAAAAGGATGATTAGGTCAGTACTGTTTATAGTTGTAAGAAACTAACAGTGACCTGATTGTCTGTAAATATAGGAGTAAATTGTAGTGTCTCCATATAGTAGAAGAGTCTGTGATGGTTAAAAATGAGGCTATATGTTTGTTGACATGTAAATGTGTGCCTGTGTGTCTTTGTGTGTGTGTGTGCAAAATTCTGGAAAGGAAATTACACTTGATCTTTATTTCCTTTCTTTTTTTTTCTTTTCTGTATCTTCAGGTTACTTGAATAGGAAATTGATTGCATTTACAATCAGAATATAAAAATAAAACTATTAACGTGAATAGATTTAACAAAATATTTTTTGTCATGACCATTGAATCATTATTTTGTTTAATGTGTTCTGTAAATATGAGGCAGACAATATGATTGAGCTTCTACTTTAAAAATGTTTCAGCCATTAACCTTGAAATGGCTTTTTAGAACAGCATTTCATTAAAATTAAGTTACTTTACCTACCCATTGATAATAAAAGCCAGTTACTAAATTGATTCATTTATCAGAGAGTTTGGGATCTCCTGGCTATGAGCACAGTCTGCATTCTGAAATCAAGTTAGTTTTATTCACAGTTAGGTGACTAAGAACTCTCAATAGAAAGGGGTAAATGTCAGTTAAATATATGAATGCTGATGAAAGGATATCCTAAAGCTTGTAACTATCTCAGAATGCTGTTGCCTTTTCCTAAAGGTTAGGTAAACACTAAAATACCCTTTCTTTTTCCATAGGTCTTTTATCTTTTGGAGTAAAAGAGTCTGCTTGGGTGAATAAAGTCTTCACAGCCATCAATATCCTGGTCCTTCTCTTTGTTATGGTCGCTGGGTTTGTGAAAGGAAACGTGGCAAACTGGAAGATTAGTGAAGAGTTTCTCAAAAATATATCTGCAAGTGCCAGGTTAAATATTCGGGTTTTTCCTCTCCTATTTTGAGGTTTTTTTTAAATATTTGCTTGCTTTTGTCTTATGTTACATTTTCCTCTAGAAAAACTGTTCTCAGACTTCTTGCTTCAGAGAACTTTCTGAAGGTCTGTTCTGTTTCAGGACTGTTCTTCCTGAATGCATAGGTGTGCTCACTACGGAGCAGCTGCTTAAAGCCATGCAGTTGCTGGTTCTTAATCTCAAGCCTGGCTCCAGTTTTAAGGAAGAGCAAGGACAGGTCCTAACCATTGGAAGGATGGTTTTTTCCCTCCAAAGATTTGTCACCTCAAAATAACAAAGAGCATTTTTGAGTCATGCATCCTTTAGTTTTTCCTTTGGGGACACCCTTTGGTTCCATTGCATCCTTTCAACCTTGTAGTAATTTTCACACCTGCTGGTTTTTTTGAGAATGTTATTGATTGCATAAGCAGAATTGTCTATGTATTTCACTTTAAACCTGATAATCTCAAATATTAAATTAATTATATATGAAAGGTTTCATCCTAAGATTTATTTAAGCATAATATTCCTATGTGTAAATAAGATTACAAAAATTTCTATCACATGAAGTCATGTACATGTACATGTTTTTCTTTACATATGTTGTTTGTAGCCATTCTGATGAGGCAAAAATTTAGTATCCTCTGGTTTTATATAATTTTTCACATGTAATAGAATATTCAACTTCAGTATTATTAATCAAGATTAGAGAATTTTATTTCACCTTGTCAAAAGTCCTCTTAGTAAATTTTTCAGATGTACAGTCTGCCCCACTGTCCACAAGAAGAGAAAGTTTCTTGTCTTTATTTCAGATCATGGCCCATATATGGGGTCTCTGTTCTCAAAATCCTGCCTGGCTATGAGTTCCAGCCAGAGTGGAACTGAGTCTTCTGCTTATGCTAAAGATCAGCCTCTAGTTGAGTGCTGGTAACCGGAGAGGGGTGCCATTATTGAGAACACCACCGCATCCTCTAGCATAGGGTGAAAAAAATCAGAGTTTACCTTCAGTTTTGTACACATCAGCTTCCAAGGGCTGATGAACACAATAACCTTCCGAGGCTGTAGTTTGAGACAAATTGCTTGAAGAAGCAGTTTTCTAGGAAAATGACTTTCCAATGTGCTGCTTCTCTTCCTTAGGGAGCCACCTTCTGAAAATGGAACAAGTATCTATGGGGCTGGCGGCTTTATGCCTTATGGCTTTGCAGGAACTTTGGCTGGGGCTGCAACCTGCTTTTATGCCTTTGTGGGATTTGACTGCATTGCAACAACTGGTAAGAGCAAACTCTTAGCTCTATGTCGAAGGAAAAATTGTTCTTTGAACCACATGAGTACCCATAGGTGACAACAGAGGTTCAAGGGAAGAGAGTGGAATTTGGGATAATAAGGGCTGGTTCCAGACCCAGAAGTAACACCTGCTGTAGAAAAAGAAACTTAGTGAAACTCTCTGAGCTTTGGTTTCCATATTGGTAAAATCAGGAGAGCAATACCTACCTCTGAGATGTTATGAAGGGCACCTAAGATTAGGAAAAATACTTTGCAAGTTGTCAGCTACTTTGTAAGTGTTGGTCATAATTACTACCCTTAACCTTTGGTCTGAAAGTGCTTTGGTCTGAAAGTGCTATCACAGTGAGTAACAACGATGATCATGCTCTTAAATTGTTTCTTCTTTAACAGGACAAAATACGTTGTGGTAATTCTTTTCTCTTTATCCTGTACAACAAAGTAATCATGCTACAATTAGTTAGTCTCTAAATGCTTCCTCTGGGTTCACCTTATTGCATGGCCTTATAATTGACCATATTTTGGGTGTTTCAACTGCCAAATTGTATTAGAAAGATTGAAAAAGTGCTGTTTTTTATTAAAACTAAAATTTAATATAAATCAATGCACTGAGGAGAAGTTTGTCTTCATATATATGGAAGCCTTCATATTTAAGGGCCTGCAGAATGCCATGATGTGTAATCTCTGTGGAGGAATCATTTTCCAAATGGATTAAGACTTCTGTTCTATCCCTAAACATTTAATAGTGCTGGGATAACATATTTTTTCTTTCTGGAAATAGGAAACTGACTTGCAGGATTTCTTGCTTTCTCTTCTTGCCTCTGGGCTTTGATCTTTTTTATTTTATTTTATTTTATTTTTTCTTTTTTTTTTTTTCTGGTACGCGGGCCTCTCACTGTTGTGGCCTCTCCCGTTGCGGAGCACAGGCTCCGGACGCGCAGGCTCAGCGGCCATGGCTCACGGGCCCAGCCGCTCCGCGGCATGTGGGATCCTCCCGGACTGGGGCACGAACCCGCGTCCCCTGCATCGGCAGGCGGACTCTCAACCACTGCGCCACCAGGGAAGCCCGGGCTTTGATCTTTATGTGACAGCACAGGACCCTCAAGAAGAGAAGAAACGTCATGTAGCATAGATGGAGCAAGCTGAGAAAACAGAAGGGACAGAGCGGAGTAGAGTTACTAGGAAGGAGAAGAAGAATTCATGTTTTATTAAATATGCAAATCTTTCGTTTATGTTTCCTTAGGTGAGGAAGTCCGGAATCCTCAGAAAGCTATTCCTATTGGAATTGTGACTTCTCTGCTCGTTTGCTTTATGGCCTATTTTGGGGTCTCAGCAGCTTTAACACTGATGATGCCATACTACCTCCTCGATGAGAAAAGCCCCCTTCCTGTAGCGTTTGAGTATGTTGGATGGGGTCCAGCCAAGTATGTCGTTGCAGCAGGCTCCCTCTGTGCTTTGTCAACAAGGTACATTGCATTGCCTTTGGGGCAGGGCTGTCTGGGCTACTGCAAAGGTAGTCAGTGCCTAAAGAATTGCTTTTGTATGTTTTAAAAATAATCCTAATAGGAGGAACACATTATACAACTGTATTCTCTGAATAGTTCGCCCAAATTGCCATATCAAAATCTTAAGTGATAAAAACGTTTCCCCCGTCAGTTAAAACTCAGTTTTTCAAGATAATGATGATCCAAGCTTCTGTGGATATATATGGCATTAATACACACTTATATATTTCATACATATTCATATATATATATATGTACTGTAAAACTTTACAATGCTTATACTAGTATGTTCCCCTGCTGGCTTTGGTGTTACTTGTAGTGCTACAGACATTTGAGACCTTATGTGCAGACTTGACATTTTCTGCTGTCTTTTAAAATAATATCAAGTCTGTAATGAGTGGAAGCTATATGCTGTGGCATTGTTAAGTATAATGTGCTTTTTATTATGAAGCACTGAGACTTTTTCCTGTCAGCACTGATCAGAGTGAATTTGGTGTAGAAATGGAAATTACTGTTCTCAAGTTAATGGTGGAAATTTGTATAAATCTATGCGAAAAGAATAGTTGAATCTCAAGTATTCAGATGTTCAGTAGCTGCTTATTTTATTTATTTTTTTTCAGTAGCTGCTTATTTTAATACTTTATGATTCGTTTCTCAAGTTTCCTGAGCTACTCATATTTTAATTTAACATACGATCATAAGATATTTCATTTGAGTTTTATAGTGTGCTATACTTAGAGCATTCTTACGAAGAGAAAAATTAATCTCTGCTTGATTACTAATTTTCTAAAAGTCAGAAATTGGAAAAAGAATTTTTTTTGTATAATTCATCAGCCTAGCTTTTTTTCCCCTCAAACTCTCTTTTATTTTGTATTCAAGATAATATTAAGCAGCAATTAGAAATTACCCCTGTTGGTTTCTTAGCCATCTGCCAGTGTTGAGGTTTATTCTAAATAGTTTCAAACAGTTTCAGAAATCTGAACTGTGGTGATACCTTGCCACCATGGTCTTAGAAGAGAGATGGACAAAGATTTATTTGTGGCCAACTCAACCCAGCTTTATTAAAAGATAAAGAAGACGGATTTAAAAAATATATTTTACTTACTTTCTCTTTCAGTGGTTATTTTTTACAACTAATTCATGTATGGAATGATGCAGCCAGTAAACACACAAGTAATTCAAAACATCTAAAGCAAAAAATCATTTTCTTAAACTGCACTGTTACTAACGTTTAATTGCGGCTGTTTTTATGTACTAAATATACAGTGAGTTGATTTTTTGTGTGTCTTTTTCTGTCTTGATTATCTTATGATGCTAAGAATTATTAATTTGATCAAAGATCACACTATATGAGGAAAAATAATGGTAAAATAAATATGAAAAATGTGTAGTTATTGAATAAATGAAGTGACTATACTATAAAATCAAATTACTTAATCTTTTCTGTAATTACATATCAATTTATAAATTTTATTTTCTAAGTTAAAAATGTCTTAATGATATAATTGGTTTTTTTTTTGGTCTTAATTCCTTAGTTTTAATCTAGTAGTAATCATGGGCCTGCACAAATTATTTGCAGTATTGTTTTTAGTCTGATAATTGTGCTGGGCAAATATCTGTAAGAGAATAATAAGTAGCACAATGGTTAATTGGTATCTATTTTTAAATGCCCAATCATAATACATTTTAAAATAACAAGACTTCATAATCACAGCTGTGATGCTGAGTTTTATGCGATTACTTAATTTCAGTTCTGGGATGTAATCTTGCATGAATGTGTTTGCCATACTGCATGTGTTTGCTTTTTATTCAGTCTTCTTGGATCCATTTTCCCAATGCCTCGTGTAATCTATGCTATGGCGGAGGATGGGTTGCTTTTCAAATGTCTAGCTCAAATCAATTCCAAAACGAAGACACCAATAATTGCTACTTTATCATCGGGTGCGGTGGCAGGTGAGAGAGTTGACTTTTATTAAGTAAAGGGGGATCTTTTTTCATCGAGGATTCTGGAAAAAAAAATTAGGTCGTTTTCTGTTTTTATGTATATAAAGATTAATAACTTCTTTGTGAATATTTCCGATTTTGAATTTCTTTTTTTGCTGTAGGTTCTGTACTTTAGTGTGTCCAGTCTTTACCAGTATATACTCATCTAGAATAATACTTGTAATAACTCACATGTGGATTATGAATTTTTCTGTTCTAGTCTTCTGGGTTCCATGTTTCCTTTGCCCCGAATTCTGTTTGCCATGGCCCGGGATGGTTTACTGTTTAGATTTCTTGCCAGAGTGAGTAAGAGGCAGTCACCAGTAGCTGCCACATTGACTGCAGGGGTCATCTCTGGTAAGCTTTACAAACATAGGATTCTTCAACATTGGACTTGAGCATTTTATGCGCATGCATGGACTTATAAAGAGGGTCTGCTTGCTGTGCATGTAAGTTAAGAACAAAATCACTGATAAATTAGGGTATAAACATTGGAATCACATCTGCAAATTGTGGTGGTGGTGCTCTACCGAAATCATAACTGACCCTTTGGGATTTGGTCCTATTTCGTTATCTTAACCTTTGGGGCTTCTAACAAATGCGCAAAGGTTTGTGATGGTTCTTCACTATATATCAGCTATCAAATGCTTTTCAGATCGATGAATGACCACATAAAGTTATTTATTGACACACGAAATGTTAATTAAAGAATGATTACTTAATACTTGAATTGTTAATTAAAAATAATGATTCAATATTTTCTTTTTCGTCCAGGATTTAAGTTGAATATTGCTAAACGACCATAGGATTTTTGAAAAGCTAAAGTTTACCCATTCTTAATTAAATATAAGAAATGTCAAAGATAATTTATACTTGGTCATTGTTATCACTGCCCTCAGTATGGTGGCTAACCCCACTTCCTGGGCCATCATGGTTCTCTAAGAGTTACTAATACCTATACGGTCATAAACCCCATTAGGAATCTATTTTCCCTTTCAACAGTTATGATATTAAGTCATGTTAAAAAAAAAAAAAACACGAACTCCATTTGCCTACCTTTTGGCATGTCATAATATCCACGTAAAATGCTTTTGGACAGATCCTTTTTTTTTTCTCACAGCTCTTTTTTAATTTTTTTAATATGTCTTTATTGGAGTATAATTACTTCACAATGCTGTGTTAGTTTCTGTTGTACAACAGAGTGAGTCAGCCATATGCATACATATATCCCCATATCCCCTCCCTCTTGAACTTCCTTCGCACCCTCCCTATCCCACCCCTCTAGGTACTCGCAAAGCACCGAGCTGATCTCTCTGTGCTATGCCACTGCTTCCCACTAGCTATCTGTTTTACATTTGGTAGTGTATATATGTCGATGCTTCTCTCACTTCACCCCAGTTTCCCCCGCTCCCCGTGTCCTCAAGTCCATTCTCTATGTCTGTGTCTTTATTCCTGCCCTGCCACTAGGTTCATCAGCACCATTTTTTTTTAGATTCCATATACGTGCGTTAGCATACGGTATATGTTTTTCTCTTTCTGACTTACTTCACTCTGTATGACAGACTCTAGATCCATCCACCTCACTACAAATAACTCAATTTTGTTTATTTTTATAGCTGAGTAATATTCCATTGTATATATGTGCCCCATCTTCTTTATCCATTCATCTGTTGATGGACATTTAGGTTGCTTCCATGTCCTGGTTATTGTAAATAGTGCTGCGATGAACATTGTGATACATGACTCTTTTTGAATTATGGTTTTCTCAGGGTATATGCCCAGTAGTGGGATTGCTGGGTCATGTGGTAGTTCTACTTTTAGTTTTTTAAGGAACTTCCATACTGTTCTCCATAGTGATTTTATCAATTTACATTCCCACCAACAGTGCAGGAGGGTTCCCTTTTCACCACATCCTTTCCAGCATTTATTGTTTCTAGATTTTTTGATAATGGCCATTCTGACTGGTGTGAGGTGATACCTCATTGTAGTTTTGATATTTCTCGAATAATTAGCGATGTTGAGCATCTTTTCACATTCCTCTTGGCCATCTGTATGTCTTCTTTGATGAAATGTCTATTTAGGTCTTCTTCCCATTTTATGATTGGGTTGGCTTTTTTTTGATATTGAACTCCATGAACTGTTTGTATATTTTGGAGATTAATCCTTTTTCTGTTGTTTCATTTGCAAATATTTTCTCCCATTCTGAGGGTTGTCCTTTTGTCTTGTTTATCATTTCCTTTGCTGTGCAAAAGCTTTTAAGTTTCATTAGGTCCCATTTGTTTATTTTTGTTTTTATTTCCATTATTCTAGGAGGTGGGTCAAAAAAAGATCTTGCTGTGGTTTATGTCAAAGAGTGTTTTTCCTATGTTTTCCTCTAAGAGTTTTATAGTGTCTGGTCTTACACTTAAGTCTTTAATCCATTTTCAGTTTATTTTTGTGTATGGTGTTAGGGAGCATTCTAATTTCATTCTTTTACATGTGGCTGTCCAGTTTGCCAAGCATCACTTATTGAAGAGGCTGCCTTCCCTCCATTGTATGGTCTTGTCTCCTTTGTTGTAAATTAGGCGACCATATTTGCATGGGTTTACCTCTGGGCTTTCTATCCTGATCTATATTTCTGTTTTTGTGCCTGTACCATATTGTCTTGATTACTGTAGCTTTGTATTATAGTTTTAAGTCAGGGAGCCTGATTCCTCCAGCTCAGTTTTCTTTCCCAAGATTGCTTTAGCTATTTGGGGTCTTTTGTGTTTCCGTACAAATTGTAAAATTTTTTGTTCTAATTCTGCGAAGAATGCCATTGGTAGTTTGATAGGGATTGCATTGAATCTGTAGGTTGCTTTGGGTAGTATAGTCATTTTCACAATATTGATTCTTCCAATCCAAGAACATGTTATATCTCTCCATCTGTTTGTATCATCTTTAATTTCTTTCATCAGTGTCTTATAGTTTTCTGCATACATGTCTTTTGTCTCCCTAGGTAGGTTTATTCCTAGGTATTTTATTCTTTTTGTTGCAATGGTAAATGGGAGTGTTTCCTTAATTTCTCTTTCAGATTTTTCACCATTAGTGTATAGGAATGCAAGAGATTTCTGTGCATTAATTTCGTATCCTGCAACTTTACGAAATTCATTGATTAGCTCTAGTAGTTTTCTGGTGGCATCTTTAGGATTCTCTATGTATAGTATCATGTCACCTGCAAACAGTGACAGTTTTGCTTCTTCTTTTCCAATTTGTATTCCTTTTATTTCTTTTTCTTCTCTGATTGCTGTGGCTAGGACTTCCAAAACTGTGTTGACTAAGAGTGGCAAGAATGGACATCCTTGTCTTCTTCCTGATCTTAGTGGAAATGTTTTCAGTTTTTCACCATTGAGTGTGATGTTTGCTGTGTGTTTGTCCTATATGGCCTTTATTATGTTGAGGTAGGTTCCCTCTATGCCCATTTTCTGGAGAGTTTTTATCATAAATGGGTGTTGAATTTTGTCAAAAGCTTTTTCTGCATCTATTGAAATGATCATATGGTTTTTGTTCCTTAATTTGTTAATGTGGTCTATCCCATTGATTGATTTGTGTTTATTGAAGAATCCTTGCATTTCTGGGATAAATCCCACTTGATCATGGTGTATGATCCTTTTAATATGTTGTTGGATTCTGTTTGCTAGTATTTTGTTCCAGATTTTTGCATCTATGTTCATCAGTGATATTGCTCTATAATTTTCTTTTTTTGTGATATCTTTTTCTGGTTTTGGTATCACGGTTATGGTGGCTTCATAGAAAGAATTTAGGAGTGTTCCTCCCTCTGCAATTTTTTGGAAGAGTTTGAGAAGGATCGGTGTTAGCTCTTCTCTAAATGTTTGATAGAATTCACCCGTGAAGCCATCTGGTCCTGGACTTTTGTTTGTTGGAAGATTTCTAATTACAGTTTCAATTTCATTACTTGTGATAGGTCTGTTTATAGTTTCTAATTCTTCCTGGTTCAGTCTTCCTGGTTCAGTACCTTTCCAAGAATTTGTCCATTTCTTCGTGATTGCCCATTTTATTGGCATATAGTTGTTTGTAGTAGTCTCTTATAGTCCTTTGTATTTCTGCGGTGTCAGTTGTGATTTCTCCTTTTCCATTTCTAATTTTATTGAATTGTGTCTTCTCCCTTTTTTTCTTGATAGCTCTACTAAGGGTTTATCAATTTTGTTTATCTTCTCAAAGAACCAACTTTCAGGTTTATTGATCTTTGTTATTGTTTCCTTCATTTCTATTCCATTTATTTCTGCTCTGATCTTTATGATTTCTTTCCTTCTACTGACTTTGTGTTTTCTTTGTTCTTCTTTCTCTAGTCGCTTTAGGTGTAGGGTTAGATTGTTTATTTGACATTTTCCTTGTTTCTTGAGGTGAGATTGAACTGCTATAAACTTCCTCTCAGAACTGCGTTTGCTGTGTTGCATAGGTTTTGAGTCATTGTGTTTTTGTTGTCATTTGTTTCTATGTATTTTTTTATTTCTTTGATTCCTTCAGTGCTCTCTTGGTTATTTAGTAGTGCACTGTTTAGCCTCCATGTATTTTACAGTTTTTTTCCTGTAATTGATTTCCAATCTCATAGTATTATGGTCAGAAAAGATGCTTGATATGATTTCAGTTTTCTTAAATTTTCCAAGGCTTGATTTGTTACCCAAGATATGATCTATCCTGGAGAATATTCCATGTACACTTGAGAAGAAAATGTATTCTGCCACTTTTGGGTGGAATGTTCTATAAATATCAATTCAATCTATCCACTCTGTTGTGTCATTTAAAGCTTGTGTTTCCTTAGTTATTTTCTGTTTGGATGATCTGTCCATTGGTGTAAGTGGGAGGTGTTAAAGTCTCCTACTATTATTGTGTTACTGTCGATTTCCTCTTTCATGGTTGTTAGCATTTGCCTTGTGTATTGAGGTGGTCCTATGCTGGGTGCATAAACATTTATAATTGTTATATCTTCTTCTTGGATTGATCCCTTGATCATTGTGCAGTGTCCTTCCTTATCTCTTATAACATTCTTTATTTTAAAGTCTATTTTATCTGCTATGAGTATTGCTACTCCCGCTTTCATTTGATTTCCATTTGCATGGAATATCTTTTTCCATCCCTTCACTTTCAGTCTATGTGTGTCCCTAGGTCTGAAATGGGTCTCTTGTAGACAGCATATATATGGGTCTTGTTTTTGTATCCATTCAGCCAGTCTGTGTCTTTTGGTTAGGGCATTTAATCCATTTACATTCAAGGTTATTACCGATATGTATGTTCCTATTACATTTTCTTAATTGTTTTGGGTTTGTTTTTGTGGGTCTTTTTCTTCTCTTGTTTTTCCCGCCTAGAGAAGTTTCTTTAGCATTTGTCGTAAAGCTGGTTTGGTGGTGCTGAATTCTCTTAGCTTTTGCTTGTCTGAAAAGCTTTTGATTTCTCCATTCAATCTGAATGATTGCTGGGTAGAGTAATCTTGGTTGTAGATTTTTCTGTTTCATCACTTTAAGTATATCCTGCCACTCCCTTCTGGCCTGCAGGGTTTCTGCTGAAAAATCAGCTGATAACCTTATGGGGATTCCTTTTTATGTTATTTTTTGCTTTTCCCTTGCTGATTTTAATATTTTCTCTTTGAATTTAATTTTTGTCAGTTTGATTAATATGTGTCTTGGTGTGTTTCTCCTAGGGTTTATCCTGTATGGGACTCTCTGTGCTTCCTGGACTTGGGTGACTATTTCCTTTCCTACGTTAGGGAAGTTTTCCACTATAATCTCTTCAAATACTTTCTCAGACCCTTTTTTTCCTCTTCTTCTGGGACCCCTATAATTTGAACATTCATGCGTTTAGTGTTGTCCCAGAAGTCTCTGAGATTGTCTTCAATTCTTTTCATTCTTTTTTCTGCTCCTCAACAGTTATTTCTACCATTCTGTCTTCAAGCTCACTTATTCATTCTTCTGCCTCAGTTATTCTGTTATTGATTCCTTCAGTGTATTTTTCATTTCAGTTATTGCATTGTTCATTGCTGTTTGTTTGTTCTTTAGTTTTTCTAGATCTTTGTTAAACCTTTCTTGTATTTTCTCAATCTGTGCCTCCATTCTATTTCCGAGATTCTGGATCATCTTTACTCTCATTACTCTGAATTCTTTTTCAAGTAGATTGCCTATTTCCTCTTCATTTATTTGGTCCTGTAGGTTTTTACCTTGCTCCTTCATCTGTGACATATTTTTTTGCTGTCTCATTTTTTTTTTTTTTTTTTTTTTTTTTGATGGGTGGGATTGTGTTCTTGTCTTACTGGTTGTTTGGCCTGAGGCTTCCAACACTGGCGTTTGTAGGCTGTTGGGTAGAGCTGGGTCTTGGTGCTGAGATGAGGACCTCCAGGAGACCTCACTCTAATGAATATTCCCTGGGGTCTGAGGTTCTCTGTTAGTTCAGTGGTTCAGACTTGGAGCTCCCACCACAGGAGCTTCAGCCCAACCCCCGCTCATGAACCAAGATCCCACAAGCTGCATGGGGTGGCAATAAAAGAAAAAGGAGAACAATAACAAAGAGTAAAAAATAAAATTAGACTAGGAAACTAACAGATATGTTAGAAAGAATATAAAAATAAAAATATAGGTGAAACAACTTTTGGAAGGTAAAACAGAACCACAATAGTAAAAAAGAGGAGAAAAAAAAAAGGTGGAAAAGGCCTTGGCTGTGGGGGCGGGACTTAGGCAGGGGCCGGGTTTTGGCAGTGGGTGGGGCCTATGCTTAGGACCCACAGAGCTGGAAAAGGCCCTTGGGGGGGTGGGGCTTAGGCGCAACAGAAGAGGTCCTGGCTGTGCCTCTGGTCTCAGAGGGTGGGGGACCCGGCCTGAGAGCACAGCAGGCTTCTTGGTCTGAGTCGGAGGGGCAAACACCCTCTGCTCCTCTCCTGCTCCTCTGGTCCTGGAGGGCCCCTCCCGCCTGCCTCTCCTGTTCTCCCCCAACCTCCCTCCTAGCCCCCAGGAGCAACACGGCCTGGAGGGGCCCTGTGAGGGTGTAGGACCTGCCTGAGAGCCGGGCCAATTGGGCAGGGGAAATGCTTAGCACATTCCCCCTTGATCCGAGTCCCTGAGGGTCCCTCCAGGTGTGGGAACCCCGCCCCCTTCCAGCCACCCCTCCAGGGCACTGGTCCTGTCCGGCCTCCACTTCTCTTCCCCCCTCAGTCCCCCTGCGTCCTACCGGTTCACGTGGGGATTCCATCCATCTCCTTGGGCGTCAAGGTCGCCCACCAGCATCCAGCAGGCACCCTAGTTGTCCAGATTCTTATTCCATGTGGAAATTTTCAAAGAGAGTTCACAGATCAAGAGAATGGCCTAAAGCCCCTGTTATATGGAGGAAGAGAAAGACTTTAGCCAGCTTTATAGATAAAACAATAAACACTCTTGGTAGTAGAAATTCAAACCAAAAAATGATAATTTTGTTGAGGCTCTGAATTTTGGGGAAATTAGATTAGAGAACACTAATGCTTAATTATGTATGAAATGGGATTCTTTCAGAGTCAGAAAGTATTTGCCTAAACAACTGCACTTTATAATGTTTTGTAATAAATTTGGCACTTTATTAGATGTATGTTGGGAGGTCAAATCACTTATTTTTTCAGTGCTTAGATTTCTGCCCCCATAAAATGAAGGTTGCACTAGATGATTTAAGGCCCACTTTACGATTAAACAGTGCATTATGATATTAAAGATAGTTCATAAATCTTGACAAAGAACAACATATTTTATTTACTCCATAAAAGCTTTTTTTTTCCAGTAAAATCTTGCCCATTAATTCTGTACTATGTATTCAGAATTTTTTTAAATGTACTCTTCTTCCTTCAGGAAGAATTTAATTTGCCAGCATAATAAGATATTGAAATTAATAATTAAAAGAAGATAATTGTAGCATTTTTAATGCTCTAAAATATTATATTTTGTTATTCTGTAGTCCCACATCTTGCTTTGCTTGTTTTTAACTTAAATCAGAGAGCTTGTATGGATAATTAATCATTTTCTTCTGTTTTGGCTACCTTGTTTTGGTTATCTGTGGTTCTTACAAAACATATTAAAATTTTAATCTGATGTATAACTATACTAGCAATGGAGATTTTTCAAAGTAAGGCATGGGGTGTATTTAAAGAAACAGTGTGCTATTATAGAAGGGGCACGGGCATGTTGGTTTAGCTGGAACCCCGCTTCTACCTACTAGTTGTAACCTTGTTAAGTCAGCCTGTCTGTAAAAAAGAGGATAATAATCCTGTTAGTTAAACCATGTGAAATTGCTGGGGTTTTGTTTAAAAACAGTCAAATACTGCGCTATAAAGCTGAATCTAAATAATTTCCCCTGTCTCACAGGATTATTGAATTGAAGATAAATGCAGATCATAGAGATAGAAAGCTTGCCGAGGTGTCTGGAACACCCCATGAGTGGAATGTGGTATTTTCTACTTATTATGATAGGGACAACTATTTGGTAAATTCAAGTTAATATCATCACTATTTTGATGTTTCAATGGAGAAAAAACGTTGCTAAGTGCAAGTTGACTATTCAACTGTATAAATTATACTTTGCCTCTTAACATTATTGGGGCCTGGGGATGGGTCACAGATCGCTCAAATTTAGTCAGATTGTGTGGTTTTAATCAGAGTAGAATTTAGCTACTATCAGAAACATAATTTAATTGGACATTATTTTATTCTGTAGAAGATATAACTCAGAATGCAGATGGGAATTAAAATGATTATATAACATCTATAATGAAAGCTCTTCTGTTCGAATTCTTTTATGTTTTTTTAAAAAGGAGCCGGCCAGTATTTCCTAGCAGTGTTTTCCTTCTGAAACATCAAAGGAGAGTATCCTGTCATATAATACTTTCACTCTTTGTCAGGCCAATATTTTTTAAGTAATCAAAGTAGATGTGTTTTGTTAGATAGACAGCCGAGGGTTTTTGAAGTTCTATTATCAGTTTGTATGACCTCAAGAACATCTCATTAACTGTGAGAAATACGCTTTCTACACTTTGACTTACCATTGGCACTAAAACAAAAAAGTGCCCATCACTTATCCCTGACTTGAAAGTTATCAACTGTGTGGAGTTTTCTCACAGGCTGTTTTCCTCCCTGTTCTTTCTTTTCCCAATAGCTGTGATGGCATTTCTTTTTGACCTGAAGGCCCTCGTGGACATGATGTCCATTGGCACCCTTCTGGCCTACTCTCTGGTCGCAGCCTGTGTTCTCATCCTCAGGTGAGTTGTCCTCATTGCCGGATGGTTCTGAAGAGTGTGTGTCATGTGGGGCCCGGGGAAAATTAGGGCTCACTGACCTTGCTTTCAAGGAGCTAGCTGTCTCACAGAGGTGAGAGGCCGTAGACATACAAATGTGAGTACAAAGCATAATTAGCATACTTGGTCCATAAGCAAAGAATCAACTAAAATTGAGAATTACCAAAGGTAGGCCTAATCTGTGTGAACAACAAGTTCTCATAATGTATAAAAACACTTAAGAATACTATATTTTTTATCCCAGTGATCCAGCTGCTAAGCTTTTATGCTAAAGATTTAATCAAAGAGGCACACACAGATATATGCAATAGTGAAAAAATTGAACTAAGCTGAATATCAGTAGTAGAATAGTTAATAAAATAGATAATCGACAAGGTCCTACTGTGTAGCACAGGGAACTATATTCAATATCCTAAAATAACCATAATGGAAAAGAATATGAAAAAGAGAATATATATATATATATATATATATATACACACACACACACACACACAGACACTTTGCTGTATACCAGAAACTAACACAACATTGTAAATCAACTACACTTCAATAAAAAAAAAGAATAGTTAAATAAAGAAGGGTACATTTATCATTTGACTCTTCTAACAGCAAATAAAATTATATTTAATTATATGGAGAAATATATCAGTTTCTGGATGCAAAGCTATATGTAGCATCTGAATTTATTTAAATAGTAACGTACATTTACACGAAGAAATGATTTTTGCATATATATACACATATTTGCATTTATACCTGGCTGAAATTGTACCAAAATGCTAGCAGTGATTCATACTGAGTAGTGGTGTAATGGGTGGCTTCAGTTTTCTTCTGCGTACCCCCCCTTTTTGTGTATTTTTTTCTCGGTGAGCATATTTTTTCTTTGGATGGGGGACAAATGTTACTTTTAAGTTTAACCAAAGGCTGCTCAGAGGGAAAAGACCACACTGGGGAGAATGGGCAGATACTAGGAATTGAAGCAGGCTGATATCTTGATGCCAGCTAAAGGGGAAGGGGATCAGTGATAGAGGAGAATGGGTGGGAGGTGGCTGTATGAGATGAGGGAGATGAGGCCAGAGAGACAGGTTACAGTGAGGCCTTTGAAGGCCAAACCGAAGGCTGTATGTTACTCTGTAGCTGATATTTAACCAGAGTTTCTGTGCTGTTTTTGTGAACTGCATCTCCTTTGGACATAGATACTTCCAGAATAATTATCCTGTTGTCACACTTGCCTCACTTTAAAATGTAACTCTCAACGAGATATCATCTCACACCAGCCAGAATGGCCATCATCAAAAAATCTAGAAACAATAAATGCTGGAAAGGATGTGGTGAAAAGGGAACACTCTTGCACTGCTGGTGGGAATGTGAATTGGTTCAGCCACTATGGAGAACAGTATGGAGGTTCCTTAAAAAACTACAAATAGAACTACCATATGACCCAGCAATCCCACTACTGGGCATATACCCTGAGAAAACCAAAATTCAAAAAGAGTCATGTACCAAAATGTTCATTGCAGCTCTATTTACAATAGCCAGGAGATGGAAACAACCTAAGTGCCCATCATCGGATGAATGGATAAAGAAGAGTGGCACATATATACAATGGAATATTACTCAGCCATAAAAAGAAACGAAATTGAGCTATTTGTAATGAGGTGGATAGACCTAGAGTCTGTCATACAGAGTGAAGTAAGTCAGAAAGAGAAAGACAAATACCGTATACTAACACTTCTATATGGGATTTAAGAAAAAAAAATGTCATGAAGAACCTAGGGGTAAGACAGGAATAAAGACACAGACCTACTGGAGAACAGACTTGAGGATATGGGGAGGGGGAAGGGTGAGCTGTGACAGGGTGAGAGAGAGGCATGGACATATATACACTACCAAACGTAAGGTAGATAGCTAGTGGGAAGCAGCCGCATAGCACAGGGAGATCAGCTCGGTGCTTTGTGACTGCCTGGAGGGGTGGGATAGGGAGGGTGGGAGGGAGGGAGACGCAAGAGGGAAGAGATATGGGAACATATGTATATGTATAACTGATTCACTTTGTTATAAAGCAGAAACTAACACACCATTGTAAAGCAATTATACCCCAATAAAGATGTTTAAAAAAATAAAATAAAATAAAAATGTAACTCTCTTCGGCATCTAATGTACATAACTTTCTAATCAAGTGGCTATCAGAGGAAATTCAGAGTTGCTGCAGATATTCTGCTGAGCAGGTGTGCGGCTTGCTTCAGTACATTCTGGGGCTGCAGCCACAAGACGTGTGGATTTACTGCACCAGCTGTGAATGGAAATGTCTCTCTTAGAGTTTCAGATGCTCGTTTCATTTGGACCAAGTGTCCGTTGAGAATAAAGACACATGCCTTTATTTGGGAATAGGTACCAGCCTGGCTTATCTTACGAGCAACCCAAATATTGTCCTGAGAAAGAAGCTCTGGGATCGTGTGCCAACACTGCCTCCAAAAGCGAGTCCCAGGTCACTGTGCCGCCAGGACAGGGCTTCAGCCTGCGAACCCTCTTCAGCCCCTCGCTTCTGCCCACAAAACAGTCGGCTTCTCTCGTGAGCTTTCTGGTAGGATTCCTTGGTAAGTCCCCTTCAACTGTGTACATTATAAAGACCCAGCAGGTATATGTAGGTAGAGCAGGTATGATGTGAAAGAGGATGAAAGAATATGTTAGCACTACCCTCAGTCCTGAAATTTGAACCTAACTGGTCACTGGTCATTGAGCTCATCTCTATATTAGCAGGATAAATTGCTTATATCTTGGTAATTGAAGAAGAAATTCCCTAAGGTGAGAGTGGCAGAAGTACAAAATTGGTCCATTTTGTCAGCTGCGAGGGTGCTTCCTGTGTGAAGCAAAGTACACCTGGCAATAACTGAACGGAGACCCAAGGAGACTGCGAGGCAATGTAGCAGATCCTGTTTGCTCACCCACAGTTACGTAATCATGCATGTTTTCAGAAACACTTATTGAGCATCATTAGTGTGGCCAGAACTCTGCTGGGTACTTGGGATATCAAGAGGGATGGTCCTTGCTCTCACTGGGTTTTGCAGAACAGGACTGTTGGCGGCAAGCTAAGAGCAGTACAGGTTTCTCTGAGAGCACGTAGGAGGGACCCCTAATGCAGACTTGATGGTCAGAGAAGGGTGGGTGGGCGGTGATGTCGCTCTCTGAAATAGGGAGAAAAGGTGCAGATCATATATTATTTGTTTACATAAACAGTCAGTGTTTACAACAGCTGAACATGAACAGACCTGCTTTTCCCATTTGAAAAAAGGGAAGTAGCCACCCCGGACAACATCCCATCAATCCACGTGATCTCATCTGAGACTGTAGCCCATGAGCCGAAAGGCAAGATGGTAGTGCCCAGAGGGGAGGCTGGCTTCTAAGGGGAGACAGTCATGAGTCAGCGAGCTGTGTTTCTTAAATCAGGGAAATTAGCCATTTCTTCCCAGAATAAAAATGAAGAATTTTAGTATTTGGCAGAGCAGATCTAGAAAGAACTTGATGTCTTATCAAAATAGACTCTTTGAACATAGGGGTCTGAGTGAAGGGCGTGTGCTGATTTTGTTTCCCGAACCTGTCACCTCTGCAGCATTTCTCATTTTGGGCCTGAGTATTTTGACCACGCACGGAGTCCACACGATTGCCAGGCTGGAAGCGTGGAGCCTCGCTCTTCTTGTGCTGTTGCTTGTTCTCTGCGTTGCCATTGTGCTCATCATTTGGAGGCAGCCTCAGAATCAGCAAAAAGTAGCCTTTATGGTACGTGTCATGAGGATTGGAGATCCTAAATATTATGCACATTTTCTCTTGTACGTTAGTTTTTGTGAATTGTTTCTTTAAAAAAAAAAGCACTTCCGATGACGTTAACCAATGAACAAGAGTGTCACAATTCTTTGAGATGCTCCTTTTTGTCTAAAGTATTCTTTTCAAAAACTTGAATGTGCCCCTATCACATTATTCTATATAATAGTAAACAAATTTCTTGTCCGATATTCTGAAGTGTCAGAAGAATAACTAGAATATTTTATTTTGGAAATTCAGTACCCTCCCAGGAAGATTATTTCCACCAAAAGCCCTTCCACTGCAAGTGAAATTATCTTGTCCCATTTGAACTAAGAGTAGGATCCCCCTGAGATACCATGAGTAGCCAGTTCCAGAGGCATGCCCTGTTGATATCTGAACTAAACCGGTACACCCTAAAGTAAACGAAACCTTGAAACCAATCGCATCTTGGTGATGATGCAGGTGTTAGCGGGCTGGATAAATCCTCTGTTGCTTTGGGCTGCAGTAAACAATGTGAAATATGGTGTTCCTTTTAGTATTCTCAAGATGAGTGGCCTTTATTCAGGTTGTCCTTTTTGTGAGAATATAAACTTACTGACACAGTGTGAAAGTATGTATGTCAAATTAGTTGCCACCATGTCGAAATAATTTGGGGAATGTGCTTTCAAAATTTGAGTATATTTAAGAAGATATTTCCCCCCTTAGGTTCCATTCTTACCATTTTTGCCAGCCTTCAGCATCCTGGTGAACATTTACTTGATGGTCCAGTTGAGTGCAGACACCTGGATCAGATTTAGCATTTGGATGGCGCTTGGTAGGTCTTTTAATGTTTTTGCTTTCTGAACGTGGGCTCTCTTTTTCCAATGTCATGCACTGTGATTAGAGAAATGCATCCACTCCCCCTTCCTAGAAATAAAGACTTTTTTTCAGTTTCTTCCTTTCCCATTTTTTAGAACATCTGAGTGCTTACTTTTCCAGATACTTTTGGAAAATTCAGTTCTCCCAGTAGCCCTGTAAAACTCTACAGGTCCTATTTTTTCTAACTTCTTGAGTGAGAAAAATGAAGCCCCTAAAAGTCAAGGGATCTAAATTGCAAATGGCAGCCCTGGAGTCTGATTCCAAAGCCAGTTCCTTCCAGAGTACCAGTGGATTTCTGGCAACATTTTGAATGTGCTTATATCAAGAAATTTCTTTTCTGATACCAGAATGCCTTGGGGTGGAATTTGGCATTAAATAACATGAGTGAGCTTATTTATATCTATTCTGCACTGTTCTCCATCATGACTTCTTCAGTTTCCTATGTGAAGATTGACTTAGAAATGAAGAGTTTAACTTTGTTGTAACTGAAGCACTGAGCACCAACTGTCTTTAAAAATATGAACTGAAGTGGCTGAAAGGTGCAGCAGTGAGAAATGAGAGCTAAGTCTGCATTGGTTTTGGTGGCCTGAGGAGTTTGAGAGTTGATGCTTTTTGACAGTCCTCCCATTGGCTTAATAAGAATGAATCTCTTATTATGAACGAATGAATTTCTTTTGTGGCTGTAAATTAACTTACTTTCAGTCTCAAGCCACCAACCCACTTGAGTTGATAGGAGATTTAACCTGGTCAGTTTTGCCCATCCCCACCCATCCCCACACTAGAGTTTTGCCCATATTTGGGGGATCTGACACTGTGTCAAGGAATTGGGGTGCATCAAAGGCTATCCCTCCACACAGGTTACTCTGGAGTATTCTCTCTGTCACTGTGGCCACTTCTGATAGGTGGCTCTGTTGCATCAGGGCCAGGATCCTGACGGGAATCACTTGCCCGTCGGCTCTGCCCTCCATAATGTACCACAAAGCCATTCCTTTGTGATCTCGCCACCTCCCCAGGTGCTGCCAGGAAGCTGAGCCCAACCCCCCGGGGAACAGGACCATAGAACTCTCTCCCCTACTCTGACCCCAGAAGAATCTCTTTGTAATCTGGTGGAGAGCTTCTCTACCCTTCCTGCCTTTCCAAAAGCCACTGCTTCTTTCTTCAAGTCGTAGCTCACTGAGGTTTAATCATGTACTTGACCTTGGTGAAGAGCATGAACTACAGAGCCAGACTCTCCACGTTTCAATCCACCCCTGCCATGTATTAGCTGTGTCACCTAGGCCATGTTATACCCCTGCTTCTGTGCCTCAGTTTCCTTGTAAAATGGTGATAACAGTACCTTTATTTGAGGACGAGGAAGGTTGGATCTTCAAACCTCGAAGGACACGAGAGGAAATAGAATCACTCCTAATAACTGGACTTACCAAAATACTCATTGGTAGCCTGCTTCCCATGATTTTACATGGGAAGATTATAATGCATTTCACATCAACCCAAAACGCTCAACCAATTTTTTAAAATATAGCTACAATACAGCAAAATGCCTACATATCTTGCGGGAATACTTCAAACATTTCCCTCTGATCCCCAGTCAGCATGGCTGATAATAAACAGTTGGCCTAGTACACAGTTTTTCATCCTCTCCTGGTGACAGTAACGTGTCTAAGGCACACCCGTGGCCCCTGTTCACACAGGGCATGCTTTCCAAAATATCTGACTGTGTCTTTGTTAACCCGCCACTTGTTTTGGGGGATGTATATGAGATTTTTCCCCACAGATCCTTTTGTTTAGTGTAGTGTTGAGTGTTGAGAAAGTAAAAAAATTTTTTTTCTACATAAACAAATGAAAAATATTTATTGAAAAAACATGCATATAAAGATTGCAGGTTAAAAAGGAAGAAGCACATTCTATTGGGAAGATGTTTGTCAGGGACCTTTTATGGGATATCCTGTACTTGCATTCCGTCCTTCTAAAACAGCACAGAAAGAGAAGGCAAAAGGCACTATTAAGTTCTGTATTAAATTTTCCATATACAAACAGCCATTTTCTGACACACCTAAGACACTGATTTTTTTTCTCTAAAAGGCTTCCTGATTTACTTCGCTTATGGCATTAGACACAGCCTGGAGGGTAATTCGAGGGATGACGATGATGATGAAGATATTTATTCAGACAACATTAATGCAGCGACAGAAGAAAAATCTGCCATTCAAGCAAATGACCATCACCAAAGAAACCTGAGTTTACCTTTCATATTCCATGAAAAGACAAGTGAATGCTAGTACCTGCACGAGCAGAGCTGGTCCACAGTCTTCACGTACATATCCTACATGGAGTGAACCATGACGGACGTCATCGTCATGCTAGGTTGTCATCGGTTTGCTGCAGACACAGTTCACCCTAATTTATACTTACTCGCCTGGACAGCACCTCCTCAGATGGTGAATTATGCATCCAGGGAAAACACCCTGAGCTCGCTCCTCGGTGATGAATGTCCCCCAAATAGTGGGATTGTGGGAGTGTGTGTGTGTATGTTTGTATATGTTGGGGAATATCAATGTTAAAAGTTGTTGGTGTTTTACTATTATTGTATTGCATTTTTCCAGTGTTGTCATTAATCGGTAGCATATACTGCACATACTGAAATGGAGATAATCACGGAATAGAAAAATATTTTGTATGTGCTGGGTGTGGTTGGGGAAATAGCTGTTGCTTTTCCTTATTAGGCTTTATTAATGTCAAGTTAGAACATGCTAAAAATGCATTTACCCATCACAGTGTCTGTCATTGGTCTGGAGTAAGAGGAGGGGATAGGAAATGAGCCTTTTCTACAACTTACAAATGCCAGCAGTGGCTTTAGTACAGATTTTTCTTCCGTGAGGTGTGACAGTTTGCTAAAACCTTCGCCAATAGGAGTGTTCGTGTCTGCCGGGCTGCGCAGGGCAGGAGTGGCCCTCTGTGTCATCAGATGTCAGGCACCCCTTTGAACTGCTGTCTTCTTTGAGAACAGTGGTCCTCAAATGTGAGGCCTTCACCTTCTGTGAATGATATATTCCCCCCTGCCCTGTCCCAGTCCAGTCAGAGGCTTGGGAGAGGTAGTGTGATCTACTTGGGACCCTTTGTGCTAGAGAGTGAGCGCGGTCCCCATGGGCAGGAAGCTCATGTAAGTGGCAAAGATGAGGAGATGTTTGAAGATCAGAGTAGACTTGTGCTTGGACAAGTAGACCCCAAGCACCCCTGTTTTAAAAGTCAGTTAAAATAAGCCAGTAGAATCTCCCAGATCACACAATTGGTGGAATGATTCATACTTTTTTCCATTACTTAATAAACAATCACAGTTCAACTTTTTTTTCTAACTCAGTAGCAAATTCTCTTTCTACTATATGCAAAAAAGAAGGAAAAAATGAAGGGATACAAGGAACGAAAATTCCCCTATTCTGATTTTAAAGTGCCTATTCGGTTATTAAAGGGCATTTGACCCAATTTTAGGGGTTCAGATCTAATTTGCCTCTGATGTTTCTTTTGGAAACAGGGATGTTTTTCTTCCCCCATCCCCTAAATTGTTTAGCACTTTTTATTTCATTTATTTTTAAATGACCACACTAAACCTATTGATACAAGCTCTAGTATGCTACAAAAACCCATCAGTGGTCGGGGAATAGAATATTTTGGTAAAATACATGATCGTTTAAAACGTCAAGCTGAAAAATTAACCAAATTGAATTAAAGCCATAGAAACACAATAACCTTTGTATGAGTAAATAGTTTGTTTTTAAATGTAAGATTCTATAATTACTGTATTTTACTTAATAGGGTTCTCTAATAGTGGACTACTTATCTGCAGTGTGTTTTGCTTCTCATTAATTATTTTTCTTACAAATAATTATATGGTTCACTAGATGAGACTGAGTCTAAACACTTACATATGTATGGGTTCTATTTCCAGGAAGAACATTATCAAGCCCAGGTGACCAGCTTACTCCAAAGGCAAGGAACACATTTATTTTCTGACAGCTTTTCCAAGAGATGTCACTTTATTTTTTTCATTAAAAAGCAAGTTATGATTGTTGAGGAGTTTATTGTGATTAAATATCCAATAAACAGGTAGAAGGCCTGGGTTTCTGGCTGCTAGTGTTGTAGCATCTCTGACATAGGACTCAGTACTAACATTCCACAATTTCCAGGGTGCACACGGTAAAATCTGAAGCCCAGAATTCTTTGAAGCTGCGTGTTTTACTGGAGAGGAAGAGTTGGCTATGCAAGGGGTAAAGTATTTCTGTAAGCACTGTGGACCTAATCATAAGTCCTTGCTGTCATTTGCCGTATACTGAGAAGCCTTTTTTTCTGAAATCGTCCTAGAACAGGCCCTTCACACAGGGAACATGAAGAATTTCATATGTGAATATTAAAACTTTTACTGTAACAATATCAAGAAATTTGTTTAGAACATGACAGGCAGCTAAAACTATTATGCCCACTGTGTTCAATTAGGAGCAGAATTTAGTTAAAAATTATTTTTCTACCTTGAAACACTTTACAAATACAAATATCTATGAAAAGATGCTTTGTCAGTGACTATGCTTTTTTTCTGTGAAAACTCAAATGTATGTTCGTATGTATGTGTGAGTGTGTACAGATACACGTATATATATGTGTGTGTATATTTCAAATGTCAGTGTAGAAGTCAGCTGGGTTTAGGATGGGGTTTGGAAATAATACTGTTGTCTAGATTTTAAAAACCCAACTGATGGAGGAAAAATAATGTTTTATATTGATAGGTATGCTTATGCAAAATTTTTAGGTTTTAAACTATTTTGAAATATATAGCGATTTTATATGTGTAATATTTTCTATAGATAGATTCTTTAAGAAAGATATATTTATAATGTTTCTAATATGAAATCACTGAAGTCTGGTACATTATACCGGGAGCGTTATAATCTGAAATGGAGTTGGGGGCGGGGGCATTGGGGGATTTCTGTTTATTGCTTCTGCTGCACCTTTTCTGACATTTCTGTCTTGGTTTGTGCTTATTAGGAAAAGCCAGTACTACCAGGTCTTTTATCACCTCTCTGTCCCTGCATTTGAATTTATAACCTTTTGAACAAAATTTTGTTTTTACTTTCCTAGGATTGCCAAAATGTTCTGTACAGGTTTTACTAGTAATCAGTCACACTTATATAAAGTCCTTTTCAGAAATTAAAAAATACATATACGTTCTCTTAATTGTGACTGAGTAAAAACAGCTTGAATTACCTTTCTTTTTTGCCCTAGGAAATATGCTCTCTGAACATTCTCAGTGAAAGACTTTAATAATAGCACCTTTATTTTATACTCTTAAAAAAGAAAGATGATTTGTGAATAACATACAAAGGCCATGCCTACCCTACATTTAACTAGGTAGCTATGCAAATCCAAGTTTAAAAAGTATTTATGAGAAAATTTAGAACTTCTGATGTATACTGCTTAATCACATTTTCCCCAGAGATGACTATCAAGAAAAGACCAAAACATCATTTGAGGTATTATATACATTAATGAAAAACTAATGATGATATCTATAAAACTTTACTGTCATCAACCACACTTGGTAGAAAATATGTTTCAGAACTACCTTCCTTTAAAAGACAAGGGCCTGTCTTCTTCAAATTTTTCTGAATAAAAGATTTTTAAACTTCTTTTATTTTAAATATTAGCCAAAATATCTTCTAAGTCCTGGGTATTTACAGGTAGACGTTAAAATCTTTTGAATTAGAATTTGTATTTACCAAACTATTTTCGAAACATATTTGAATGCAGGGAGAATAAGGAAAAGTAATCGCCCGCCAATGCTGGTAGTGCCAGAGGGAGCAGGTTAGTCTTAGCTTTTTTTCCTCTTAGATCAGCACATTCTGAGATTATAAACCACATGATAAAATTGTGCCAAGATTCCAACTCTGACTTACCTGTGATGTTGCTTCTGATGCTCTCTGTCTGGGCTTCTCCTGATGTGCTTCAAGCGACAGTACAATTCAAACTAAAAACACAATGTCCACAGAATTTTAAAGGATTGGGTTTAGAGTGTGCATCATGGAATATTAATATTCACATGATTAGTGTGAATTTCTTGGGGGGTTGTGATTAACTGGGTTTTTTGGTTTGTTTTTGGTTTTTGACTAGTGCCAAAATAGTGCCTTCTCTGTATATTTTCTACCTACGTTTTCTAACTTGTCCTAAAATATCAAGGGAAGAAGTACCAAAGTTCATGTAGGAACTAATGCCATCACAGGTCATTTTTCAGACACGTAGATGTGAAAATGAGGTTGCTTGACTTTGTTGTTTAGCTGAGTTTTTTTTTTTATCTCCTTGTATATCATATTTAAACATTTTTTAATGGCTTTCTGGTTTCTGAATTTTGAGAGGCCTGATCTGTTATTGTTGTTGGTTTAGTGGTTGGTTTTCATAACATTCATTATTGTTCGCATGTACACAGTTTAGTCATGTTCATTTCAAATGCATTTTGTTATGGCTCAACCCAATGGCAACCCTGTTTGCTGGGAGCACTATCTTCGCTTTTATTCATCACGGCTGAAGCCACTGCCATAATCTCTGGCCTTAAAGAGCCTTCACTGACCACTGACAGCAGCTCCACGGGGTTCATAACCAAGACCCTGGGTCAGGCAGACTGCAAAGTATGAGCGTCTATAGCTACCCCGTTGGTGGGGGCTTGTGATGACAGGGTAGGATAGGAAGTGAAAGACTTCACATGAAACTAAGGTAGTTGGGGGTCCTTAATTTCAGCCCCAAATAGCCCATGAGTACAAGGTAAATGATAAGGACCAAGGAACCTCTATGACTCATGGAAAGGATGGCTGCTTCCTGGAACTGGCACCACTGCAGTTTCTGCACCAGCACTAAGAGCCTTGGGCAGGAAAGTGCGTGGGCCTCGGCTCAGTTGGTCAAGAACCTTGTGTTGCCAACAGGACAGGTTTCTCTGGCCCGTGCCTGGTTAACAGGCTCTTCATCTTTGGTGCCCAATTGTTTCATTGCTTTATTTTGTTATCATTGTACTTAATAGAAGCTGTTGATAGGGCCTAAAGCCCTGCAGAAATTCTATGTCTGTAAAAACCAACAGATACATTGGTCTTGGGCGAATATAGAGATTTTTTTGTGTAGTAGGTAACTTTAAATTTAAATGTCTTTAATGATAATCAGTGTTCCTTATTACTTATAAAGTTGGATTATTTTTTAGAATTTGTAATGAATACAAACTGCTGCTGCTTTACCACTGTAAAATATGCTTTCTAACATGACCATGTATTTTTAAAATAAATTTTAATGCGACTTATAATAGTGTGGTGTGCATATGTATCTCACCTACCAAAAGCATACATTTCACACTTACCTAATTTAAACTGCCTTTTTATTTAGGAAGCTTTACAGCTCAGAAATATATCAATAGTACAATCTAAATGGAAACAAATCTACTGTTGAGGGTATTCACCTGGCAGCCTACCGTATGAATACAGTCCTATAAAATAAAAGAGATGTCTCCACATATACTCAATCCTCATGGCACATTCCAAATAATATCAGTTGCGCCTGAAGCATGCCACCCCAGGACCACACACCTGAGATCCTACCGCTTCAACTGCCATTTATTTAATGGACCAATCTCTTTGACATTGCTTTTGTCTGCAAGAAGCCCCTTGAGGGGCTTCCCTGGTGGCTCAGTGGTTGAGAGTCCGCCTGCCGATGCAGGGGACACGGGTTCGTGCCCCGGTCCGGGAGGAGCCCACATGCCGCAGAGCGGCTGGGCCCGTGAGCCATGGCCGCTGAGCCTGCGCGTCCGGAGCCTGTGCTCCGCAACGGGAGAGGCCGCAACAGTGAGAGGCCCGCGTACCGCAAAAAAAAAAAAAAGAAGCCCATTGATATTCTTCCGACCAAATCATAGCTTTTAGTAATTGGCGATCAGTTACGTATAACTAACAGAAATTTTGTACGGTATAGTGAATAAATATTTACCAACTTCAGCCCTCTTTACCCTTTGATGGGGAGGGAGGAGTCAAAGAGTTTTCTAACGTGGCTCTAAGTTACTTAAAATTGCACATCTCCTAACTTAGCTTGTTTAATTTTGAAATGTCATTGTGTACACACTTAATTGCTATTGGCTTTTGTAAATTGGAGGGAACACCATGGTGAATTGAATAAGCTTTAGTATCAATTTAGCCTGCATTGAAAACCAAGCTAACACGGCAAAGTAGTTCCCAAATAGAAGCCTAAAACCTAATTTAGCTACTTGTTGGCTGATTAGTCTTGTTAACTAGGTTTTGAGGCCCCGCCTCTGTGCTGGCACCATGGGATCAGGCTGCAAAGTGTGAGCAACTATAGCTGCCTCTGTTGAGTGGGGTCTTGGGATGACAAGACCCCAGTTGTCGGGCTGTGGGTCCAGCCAGGAACTTCTGGAGATAGGACCACCATCTCCTTAGTGTTCTTTAAAGAAGGCCACTGATAGACTTCCAGTTTAGGAAGCCAGTAGATTGCTGACTGTGCTGGTAAGTCCCCATCTGTCTGTGTGGAAAGAGTGATTCATTCATCCCAGAAAATATCTCCAAAAAATTCTCAAAGGACATAAAATAACCATTATCACATTATCTCAACTTGTCTTTTAAAGTAGGTCAAAGTATGGGTGAAACAGTCTGGAAAGAAACTCAGCTCAATACTGATTTACTTACCTGAACCTTTCTTAGTAACAGATTCACAGCCAACTCTTTGATATTTTTAGGTATCAGAGATTCCAAAAGTCATAGTCTCTGGTAAAGAATCCCTGTTACTCTCTACTAAGACTGGAGCAGTCAACATGAAGATAGAAACACAAGACAGAGACTTCCCTACCCAGGAGAACCATACAGCTCAGGGTAGGGCCAAATCTCCATGATGGAGAGCAAGCTCATTTCTGGGCTCTGCATTCCCTAACCTACAAGGACCACAGCATCCTCAGGATTCAGATTTCTGGGGTTCCCCAGAGGCTGAGTCTCCAGGTCTCCAGGATCTTCCCCCATCCACTCACTAATGCCTGATATTTCTTCAAGCAAAAACCAAGAGCTTCACTGCCCTGGAAGAAATCAGACTTAAAATGTCAACATTCTTGGAACATTGACTAAAATTGGCCCAACTTGTGAATGACTGACAGCAGATGCTTTTCAAAAAGTGAGCATTTAGAGCAAGTAAGCAGGAGAAAGCAAATAGGCACAGGACTGTTGAAGCAGGAAGGAGGACACCACTGAGTAAAGAAAGGAGAGGAGGGAGGTTTTCGAGTCATTTACATTTTAGCTGATAGTTGTCTGTCTTCCCCTAGCCATTTGGAGGTTCTCGTAACTAGCCAACAGGTGGAACGTCTTTACAGCATGCCATATCCTGGAGCTAGGAGAGTAATTTCTCTTGGCCCATTTTAAGTAGACCAGGGTTCTGGGATCCTTACCTTACTCCATGGTGTCTCTTGATGAGTGGATCTGAGAGCATCGAAAATGTCTAGCATTTATACTAGAATGAGATTCTCAGAGCTATATTTAAACCACTGAAGTTAGCGCCTGCTCAAACCTTAAACGCTAATTTAAAAAATCACCTTAGGGCTTCCCTGTTGGCGCGGTGGTTGGGAGTCCGCCTGCCGATGCAGGGGACACGGGTTCGGGCCCCGGTCCGGGAAGATCCCACATGCCGCGGAGCGGCTGGGCCCGTGAGCCATGGCCGCTGAGCCTGCACGTCCGGAGCCTGTGCTCTGCAATGGGAGAGGCCACAACAGTGAGAGGCCCGCATACCACACACACACACACACACACACAAAAAAAAAGAAATGTGTTTCTACAGACGTAAGTCTATAAGCGCAGCCTGCTCCCCACCCCTGCATCACACCGGGAGATCTCGCTCTCCCATTTCCTGATTTTTGCTTCTCCTTCTGCTATTTTCCCCTTTTCTCTCCAAGTCTCCATTTGTTAAGCCAATGCCAGGGGCTGCTGCCCTTGCTCTTTGGAGAGAGGTGATGACGCACTGTCGCTAGGATAAAGCTGTGCCCTCCCAAGTACGACAGTGGTTCCCTGGACGCAGTTTTATTTTCATTTTCAATTATTTATTTTTTGACACATACTATTATGTTCGTTTCAGGTATACAACATAATGATTCAACACTTAAAGGCTGTTTTTAAGAGGCTGGTTCTGTGTCGTCAGCTCCTCTTTTCCAGCATCAGGAAGTTGCTGATGATTCACGGGAGGCTTGGACCCCCTGCTTTGTTCCATCACTGAGCCACCCCACGCTTCATGAGGTTGGGGGGTCAGTGGACTGCAAACACTAGAGGCCAGTGTAAGAGTGTGCTGGACGGAGCAGACAGGCATCCGTTAAGAAAGAAAGAAAAACTGGCTGTTGCAGGTTATATGATCGTTTATCTAAAAACCCAAGAGGTCAACTGAAAACTATTTAGACTGAATAAGAGGGTCCATTACGGTGACCAAACACAAGCATACAAAAAGTGATCATGCTTTAGGAAACCAGGCTTCAAGTAGTATTTGACTTACAGCTGTAAGGCAATGCTTATTTAATTGGCCAATGTTACAGCAATTGTTGGAGAAAGAATGGAGAAGATGAACGCAAACAGAGAATCTAATAATAAAATTCCTTCTCACCCTAGAGACAAAGCAGATGGATTTTTTAGTGAAATACAACCTATAAAAAATACAACTTTGGCAGTTTCATTTTTCAAATTTGGAGGCATCTTGTGATTGTCTCATTCAAGGATAGTAAGCCTTGTGACAATCCTGGAAAGACCCTATATCTCTTGTAACCCTCGCTCCCATCCCAACAGACTGCATTAGTTCCTAGGGCTGCCATAACGAAGTACCACAGACTGTGCGGCTTAAACAACAGAAATGTATTTACTCACAGTTCTGGAAGCTAGAAGTCAGAGATTAAGATGTCAGCAGGGTTGGCGTCTCCTGAGGCCCAGATCCTTGGCCTGTAGATGGCTGTCTCCTCCCAGAATCTTCACACGATCTTCCCTCTGTGTGTGTGTCTATATCCAAGTTTCCTCTTCTTAAAAATAAGAATACCAGTGATACTGGTTTAGGATCCTCCCTAATGACCTCATTTTATTTAATTACCTCTTTAATTACTCTTATTTAATTACCTCTTTAATTTACCACATTTTAAAGTACTAGAGGTTCGGACTTCAACATCGATTTTTTTTATTGCAGTATATTTGATTTACAATGTTGTGTTAATTTCTGCTGTACAGCAAAGTGATTCACTTATATATATATATGTACATCCTTTTTTATATTCTTTTCTATTATGGTTTATCCCAGGATATTGAATATAGCTCCCCGTGTTATACAGTAGGACCTATTGTTTATCCATCCTATATGTAATAATTTGCACCTGCTAATCCCAAACTCTCACTCCATCCCTCCCCCACCTCCCTCCCCCTTGGCAACCACAAGTCTGTTCTCTATGTCCGTGAGGGACTTCAACATTTAAATTTGGGGGGACGTGGGGGGACACAACTCAGACCATAACACAGACCTAGGATAAGTTTAGACATGTAAATTTAGCTAAAGTATATGTGACAGAAGTTTGGGAAAATACAATTCCAAAATTATTTTCTATATACCAGTTAACCAATTTGAAAATATAATGGGGGAAAATTTCATTCATAATAGTAAAACAAATACATAAGCAAGTAAAAATAAGAACTAAGTTTAACAATTAACAAATAAGACTTACATGGAAAAAATATAACTGTGTTTATAACTATATAAGTGCTTAACTATAACTTAACTAGTAACTACACACACATGTCTATACACATACACACACACACATAGGTAGCCCAAATTTAGCTAAAGTGTATTTGACACAAAATACACTTAAGAATGCAGGCTTGGGATTACAGAATTTCAAAATTGTTGTCCTAATACCAGCATTCACCAATTATAGAATATAATGGGGACATAAAAATAGATTTGAACAAATGGAAATATATATAACTTTATGACACATTCTGGGATAGGAAGACTTAATATTGTGAATATGACCATTCTTCCCCCAAATATAAATTCGATGCAATCATAATCAAAACACAAAGTTTTTATGAAGGTTAACAAAGTGATTTCAAACTTCATCTGGAAGAGAAAATGTACAAGCATAATTAACATAAGATCAATGATGGGGGCATCCCTTGTCCAAACAAATAATAAAACATACTATAAATCAGTACCAGTTAATGCAGTGTGGTGTTTCTATAGGTATAGATAAAAAGATCAATAGAATAAAATAGACAAAACTGAAACAGACCCATGTTTGTGTATAATTTAATACACACTAAAAGTCAATTCAGAAAGATGGGAAAAGAACCAATCATTTAACAAATGATAATGTGCCACTCATCATCCGGTTGGAAACATAAACATAAAATTAGATTTGTAATTTGTGAACCAAAACCAAAACATGACAGATGGATTTAAAGACTAAACAGACCAACAAAATTGTAAAAGTTTTAGATGAAAATATAGAACACGTAATTTGCTGATTTGTGGCAGAGAAGGTCCATCTAAGGGGATCTAAAACCCAGATGCCATGAAAAAAATTACTGAAAAATGTAATTGCTAAACATTTGTTGTATTTCTTAAAGAAAGGCACCATTAGCAAAACTAAAACACAAGCAAAGGATTAGGAGAAAAGTCTGCGGTATATATAACACCCAAGAGCTTATTATCCAGAACATATTAAGATTCTACTATAGTAAGGCAAGAAGAAAAAGAACTCAATTTTCAAATACAAATGGCTAATAAAAACATGAGATGCCCATCCTCAATAGTAATAAAAGGAATAGGAATTGAAATAGCATAATGAGATCCCCCCTCCCAGGTTGTTAAAATTGAATAGATTAGTCACGTCCAGGACTGGTGGGTGGGAAGAGATGCGTAGGCTCATGGGCTCCCAAAGAAAGTAGAATTGGTTGTAAATAGGAACAGCTTTGTTGAATTGGCAGCATTAATCAAAATTGCTGAATATCATGGCTTTGGCTGAATAATTTCATTTTTATCTACATATCTGTGTTATAGAAATACTCATGGGCATAAAGCTATCTGGATAAGGACAGTTATTGCAGCATTTTTTTGTAAAGGAGTTTTTTAAAACAACCAAAGTATCTATAAACAGGAGCAACATTTGAACTATGGTGCATCATTACCATGAAATACTTTATAGCTAGAAGCGTCGGGGACATGGAAGGGTATGTTTATTATTTTTATCATTTCCTGTCCTATATAGTTCTGTGGTGGTTTAAACTATTTTTTAATGGATTAATTAATTTTGAAAAAAAAGGTCTTTTTGAAATAAAAGGAAACACAGGTGGAGTAGCTGAGTGCAACCCTCATTAATGTCAACTCTCTTCATATGTGGTGCCTTTTGGTCTCTCTCTCTCTTTCTCTCTCTCTCTCTCTCTCTCTCTCTAGTAAACAAGCAGCAGAGGCTTGTGGGAAAGAGCTGCTGAAGGATTCTGGGCTCTCCTTGTGTCTGAGGCTCCCGAGGATTCGAAATGTTCACGCCAGCCTGCGTTCAGCTTTTAAGGATTCATTACAATTTTGGCTGTTTTCTTTTCACGGCTACTTCTACGGCAGCCACCTACTCCTCCCGACTCCTTCAAAGGGTGGAACAGACTGTGTGTTCCCTCTCTCCGTGGAATGGGCTGCAATTCCGTCCACCTGGCTGTTTTGCCATCTTAGCTCTCTGTTATCAAGCCTATCAGGTAAGTCACAAAGGACTTGCCTCCCGTCTTGGGAGTTTCTGAGGAGTGACTTTATGGTCAGGGGGCCCTGTTGGAAAGCTTTCACTTCTAGTGATTTCAACAGCTCATTTTAACCAGTAGAGTGAGGGTTCGACCCAGAGACATGGGTGTCAGACAAAACCTGGATTAAGACTTCCTACCAGTCTGCCTTTGGGCCGCCTCATCCATAAAGTGGGGCTGAAACTAACCACACAGCCTCCCTTGTAGGTTTGTTGTTGATACAAGGAACAAGAAATGCATGTCGGGGGTTTTATGCTCTGTGTGGAACACGGTAAGTTCCTAATTAATGAGTATTACTTTCCAGAAACTGGTGGTAGATGCAAAATTTAATAAGACGCATTGTTTGCCCTTGAACTCAGGAGGGCGCAGGAGAAAGAAGCACAACCAGATTCACCGCTGAGTCCTGCAATTTGTTGCAGCTGCTACCATGAAGTATTTGTACTAGGGAAGTGCTTAGCCCTGCCCGGAGCAGGTGAGGTCTGAGCTGAGCCTTGTAGGATGAGCTCGGCCAGGGGTTGGGGGTGGCGAGAGGGCAGGCAGGTGGTGGAAGGAGGAAGGGGACTCTTGGCGGCAGAGGGGGCAGCAGGAGCAGTGGACCCCCGCGGGCGCTGGGCCGAGGGCGCTGGGAGCGTGCTGTTGGTGTGAAGGGCAGGACCGGGGAGCTGTAGATGCCTCCACCTCCCAGCCCCGGGGCCGGAGAACTCTGTAGCGGGAGCCTTGCTGGAGAGCCTTTGAAGGGTTTTTAGTTGGGTTAGAGTTTTTTGAGAGTTGCATTTGAAGATCAGTCTAATAGCTGGAGAAAGAATGGATTGAGGCGCAAGAAGGAGGGGCAGGGAGACCAACCAGGAGGCTGTGACCCCTTGCTGATGACAGACGGTAACATCGTGAGCCGGGGCGAGGAGGGAGGGATGATGGCAAAGTGCGGCGGCCTTGACTCATAGCCGGCAGGGAGAGCCCGCAGGACGTGGGGGCGTGTGGAGTGAGGGACAGGAGCTGCAGACAGAACCCCAGGCCCCAGCACAAGAGGGAAAGCCAAGGTGTCAATTTCTCGGAGTCCGGAGGGGCCCCTGACGCTCCAGCTTGGATCTGTTTTCTGGCACAGTCCCTCCTGAACGCTTAATCGAGTCGTATGTAGGGCAATGGGACTTCTGAATAAAAGAGGAAGGAGAAATTTCTCCAAAACCTCTTCCAGGCACCGGGGAAGAAGCTGGCCTGCAGTGGGCCCCTCTGAAGGCAGAGCAGCCTCCCCACTGAAGCCCCAGGGCTCTCACGTCTCAGCTGCAAGACAGACGCCGTGTCCAGCAGGTACAGGGCTCGATGCAGAGCCGGGACAACCGAGGGCAGTGGTCTTGTTAGTGAGAGCCAGTGAGAGACCTGCTGGGAATGAAGAGAAATACTTAAGGGGCGCTTTTTACAGACAGAGCATTATAGCTGCACTTGAGCTGGTGGGCAGAGCGCTGGTGATGTTTGGACAGCTACGGTTAAATGTGACCCCATCAGTACCCGCAGGATTGCGCGGGGCCTGCCTGAAGTCGGTAAATTTCGTGAAACGCCGAGCGTTGGGGGAACTCGATGAGTGGCTGCTATCATTGACATTTCGCCCTCGCCCTCGGCGCCGGGAAAAAGCGCAGCGCTTCATGGCTCCGCCAGGGGGCAGGAGAGGTTACATTACACAGAGAATTTTTTTTAAAAAAGGAAAATCCCCAAACTTTCCCCCCAAATCTGTTCTTCCTCATGAAACCGAATCCTCCAGCTGCGGCGTCCCAGGCGCCCGCCCCTCGCCCGCCGCCTCCCCTGGCGCCCCTGCCCTCGCCCTGCGCTTTCCGCGCGCCTCGGACCTGCTGTCCCCCGCACCTCTGCCCCACCCCTTGCCCTGAAGATGAAGGTCTGGCTGCTGCTGGGTCTTCTGCTGGTGCACGAAGCGCTGGAGGACGGTGAGTTGATCCCGGACCCCCCCCCCCCCCCGCGCCCCCAGCCTTCGTCGTCCTCCAGGTCTTCTAACTTTAGACCTTCCGAGGCCCAGCCCTGGAGCCACTCCCTACTCCGTGCACCTGCCCCCCCCCCCAGGAGGGTCTCCTTACCACCCTCTCTCCACCTCCCCTCGGAGCCCCTGGGACGGTGGCAGCTGCTCTGACCCTTAGGATCCCCACCAGAAGCGCTCCTGCGCTCCTGGAAAGCTCTCGGCAGCCGGCAAACGGAACAACCCCAGGCAGCCCCTGGTCCAGCCCCCAGTGTCAACGTGTCTGTCTGGGAGCAGCGGATCGTTTCCACCTCCGCGCGGCGTTCACCCCGCTGCTTGTGAGGGCGGGTGCCACATAAACTGAGCCTTTTGCAAAATTCGAAGAGTCCTCCTCCCCCATCTGCAGTCCTAGATTCGTTTCATAAACCAGCGTGGGCTTGAATCCTGCGAGATGTGCCTAAGTCTTAGACCAGATATTTCTGGGTATCAGACCTTCTCCAAACGACTCAAAAACCCACAGCTGTTACACTTCTTATCGGATTGGAGGGGAGCAGATGAAGGACATGGATTTATGTACACCATATGGGGGCCCTTGTGCCGCTGAACTTTTTTGAATGTGTGCCTGTCCTGGGCCCACCCTGTTGTGTAGACTCACAACCACAGGGCCAGACTTTATTGTGCGTGTGTGTGTGTATTGTTGTATTTCTATGTCGATTATCTATATTTCTGTTGCCATTTAATTGTTTGGTTGGCTCCATTATTTTTCGATTGGTGTTATTCGTGCAGTATATTTTGCATCTGTTACATCCTGGTATCCTGAAATCTCCCTTGGAATTCTGCTCTGCAGTCACTATTTTTGCTGGTTTTGGTAGAAAAGCAGCTTTTGCTGTTATGCAACTTCCCGCTGAGGCCAGCTCACCCTGGCTCGCATCTTTCATCCACTACTCAGTCCTGACCAGTTCCTTTCTTTCCCATGAAACTAGAAGCATTGGCCAGAAAAAGACCACATTCTGGTTTGCAAAGTCCAAAATGGTTGTGGGACTTGAAGTTGAATGTGAGGCTCCTTAAGCCTAGAGCCTTGCTGGATAAAGTGTAGGCAATGCTTCTCCTGGGGAGGGGCGGGGAGGAACAGGTCCTCTTTGCCTAGAGAGCAGTTGGCCTGAGTTCGCGGTGTAAAATACAATATTAAATTGCTCCTGGCAGGTCCTCATATGTGATCGCTGAAGTGGTGGAAATGTAGTATTTGGTATCACTTTTTGAATAGGGCAAGAGACGGTCAAACAAAATAATTTCAAGTGGCCCATTCGCTTGGTTACACAGTTCACCCAAGATGCCTGCCGCAGGGGCTTGGGGGGCAGCCTCAGCCTCTGCCTCCTGAATCTCTCCCAGCTAATGTGTGCCCAGACCATGATTACAAACAGCTGCCTGAATCAATTAGCATCTGTTTGTCAAACGTAATTTATACAAACGGTATAGATTTATGAGACAGAAAGTTAAACACAGACTGAATATTTTATAAGAAATGATAAATTTTAGATGTGATAATAGCACTGTGGCTTTGTTTTTAAAAGCAAAAAGTAAAATATATAGTATAAACTATTTGTGAATAAAATATTGAACACATAATTAGAAAAGTAAATCTGCTTCAGTAAAGTATAGAAGTTTTTCTAAGCCTATTAAGAATGTTTTCTCGGGTTTGAGTTAACATGTGGCTGGCTGGGACCAGGAACTGAGAGTGGCTTAGGTGGGGTGCCCTTCCAGTGCCAGCCCCTGATTAACAAGTCTGAATATGGTGCATTCCTGGGTCATCCCAAAGCACAAACTGCAGACACAGGCCCATGACTCAACTTCTCCCACTGCCTTTCAGTCTTTCCGCTCACTTCTAGGAGAGGTTTTCTAATAGTAAAAGAATTCCCTGTAAGCATATACTGGGTGTACATCTGCTCTAACCCAGCAAAGTTTGCCTGGCTTCATTCTAAAATGCTTTAAATTTTTAGAAGTAATGTTATCTCTTCTCATGAAGAGTGGGAGTTGGAAGGGCATGCCACTCCTGTGGCATGAAAGTGAGGCATGAAAACGGTTAACAGAAGGCCCAAGATGCCACTTAGAGCCAGACGTGGCTCACGGCACCTGATTTTCAGCATTTGTATGGAATACATGCCACTGTGTTTGTTGATACGGTGCTGCCATTTTTACATAAAAGAGTACAACATCGCAGGTCCTTACCAGCTTTTGTTATCTACATATTTTTACCCAGTGTTGGGAGCAAATGATGAAGTATAAATATTGATTTGTTACTGCTGTTTTGTCAATCTCACGCCACACCCTTGATCAATACTAATTTGATCTTCAGTCTAACGTGGGCTTATTTTCGGTCCTGCGAAGGTTCCCTTTCTGGGGAAACTAAAGAGGTTCATTACGATGTGAGGGCAAAACAGCCTGATCTCTAAGAAGGTAAGGGGAGTGACACTGAAAATGAGTCTCTAACCAGCACTCGGTATCACTATTGTGACTCAATTTATTCCTTGGATAAAGGATAAAAATTAGTTCAGAAAACCTTATAATGAAAAAATTGTAAAAACTCTCATGGTTCACAAGTGCAAATAATCAATGTTTTGGAGCATTTAGGATCTTGGTCTGTACGTTTGACATACAAAATCATCTCTGATTCTTAGAGCTGCAAAAGAGAAAAGTTTAGGGGCGACAGAGAGACTGGGGCAGTGTGCCAGCCAGAGCAGTGAGAGAAGTTCTGAGGACTGATGGCTGTCCCTGTACAGGGTTATAAAGCCCTGCCCTTGTGGTGCTCTCATAGGAGAGGGCAGGTAACAAGTAAAGGTAACATTTCAGGAACTGATAAGCGGCGTGAAAAATCAATAATCAGGATGTATTCGTTTCCTAGAACTGCTGTAACCAAGCACAAACTAAGATGCTACAAGTTCTTAGTTCTCACACAGTCCTGGCGGATAGGAGTCAAATCAAGGTGTCACTAGGGCCAAGCTGCTGCTGAGACCCTGGGCCGAATCCTTCCTTGCCTCTTTCTAGCTTTGGGGGGCGGCCGGCGATTCTCAGTGTCCCTTTACTTACAGCTGTATCTCCCCGATCTCTGCCTCTGTTGTCACTTGGCCATCTTCTCCCTCTGTGTGTGTCTTCATCTGGCCTTTTCCTCTGTGTGTGGGTCTCCGTATAAGGACACCGGCTTATTGGATTAGAGCCCACCCTAATGACATCATCTTTTTTTTAAAATTTTTATTGGAGTATAGTGTTTCTACTGCACAGCAGACTGAATCAGCTGTACATGTACATATAGCCCCCCTTTTTTGGATTTTCTTCCCGTTTAGATCACCACAGAACATTGAGTAGAGTTCCCTGTGCTATACAGTAGGTTCTCATTAGTATTAGTTCTCATACATAGAGTTCTCAATAGATACTATCTATTTTATACATAGTATCACTAGTGTATATATGTCAATCCCAATCTCCCAATTCATCCCACCCCCCCTTTCCCCCTTGGTATCCATACCTAATGACCTCATCTTAACTTGATTATGTCTGCAAAGCTCCTATTTCCAGATAAGGTTACATTCACCAGTTGCAGGGGTTAGGACTTCAGTGTATCTGTTTGGAGACACAGCTGAACCTATAAGATAGGGTAAGAGGATGGAGAGGGCTGCCTAGGGCAGTGTGCCTGGGGTTTGGATAGGAGGGTCAGAGGCCAGCTGAGAGGGAGGAAGCAGGTGCTGCTTGTCTGGAAGAAGAGCCACGAAGCCAAGGGCATGAGCTTCAAGGTGTCCTCGTGGTCACTGTGGCTGAAGGGGCATGAGAAGTGAGACGGGAGTTGGCAATGCCCTGTCAGGTGTGGGAAGACTTAGGGCTTTATTCTAAATTAGATGAAAGTCACTGGAGGGTCTCCAGCGGAGAAGCGCCCATGGTCTAACTTATATTTTCAAAGGTAGGAGTGCTTAGGTAGAAGCCAGGAGCCTGCATAGGGGGCTCTTTTAATAGTCTAGGTGAAAGTGGTTGCAGTGGGTGTAGGGGGTAGAGCCTGGGTTCGGGGTCTATTTTGAGGGCAAAGCCAAGAGGGTTTGCTGCTGGATTGGATGTGGCTTTGTTAAGAAAGAAGAGAATCCTGTGTGACTCAGGTTTATGTTCTGAGCAACTGGGTGAATGGAGTTGCCATTTGCCGATAAAGGGACACCGGGGAAGGAGCTGATTTGAAAGGGCATCTAGGGCTTCCCTGGTGGCTCAGTGATTGAGAGTCCGCCTGCCGATGCAGGGAACACGGGTTCGTGCCCCGGTCCGGGAAGATCCCACATGCCGCGGAGCAGCTGGGCCCCTGAGCCATGGCCGCTGAGCCTGCGCGTCCGGAGCCTGTGCTCCGCAACGGGAGAGGCCACAACAGTGAGAGGCCCGCGTACCGCAAAAAAAAAAAAAAGACAGAAAGAAAGGGCGTCTAGAGTTCAGTGTGGACACGTCCAATTTGAGATGCCCACTAGCCTTCCAAGTGACACTGAGTAAGCGACAGAATATTCAGATCTGGATTTAGAGGCAAAGTGAGGACAGGAACAAGGCAGCTCTCAGCGTATAAATGCCGTTAGTGCCAAGGGGACTGGTGAGGCCACTTAGAGACTGAGGAGTTGCAAGGATTCAGCCCTTTGGACTCAGGCAGGAAAGGAAGATGAGGAAGGCTGCCTAACGGACCGAGAACCAAGACAGTACCATGTCCTGGAAGCCAAGCGAATAAAGTGTTTCAAGAGAGAGTGGTCATTTTGCAGTATATATAAATATGGGATCATTACGTTGTTCACCTGAAACTAATATGTTAGTTGAGCTGTCAGTTACAGCTCAAAAAAAAGCTCGATGAACTGTGTTCTGATGGATGCTTAGAAAAAAAAAAAAGTATCAATCTAAGGTCTTTATCCTGAAATAGAAGTATCTAATCTTAGAAGCTGCTCTCATAAGAAAATGATACTTTAAGCAATGGTATCAAGGGTATTTTGGAGTGGGGTTCCAGAACGGGTAGGGAAAAGAGGCTCTCATCATTCTACATTTTTACCTCCCGACTGTCATTGCTTTCTCAACTTCTCGTATTTGTTCTTGGAAAAGTATATGTGTTCCTATGGGGTGTTTCATGAGGCATGGAAAAACGAGAGTGGGGTGTCCCAGTTTATACAACTGGTTAGGGGAACCCCTGAGCTACCCAGCAAATTTCTAGTGTGGATATTTAGATGCTGCTCTCAGGTCAGATCTTTCCCCTTAACTGCCCATGGAGAGAAAAAAGCGAACCGCTTCAGATCTTTGATGTGGATGGCTGTGTTTACAGGGAATCCGTATCTAAGCAGCTGTCAGTGATTCTTCTAATGAATTTATTTTCTCCTCCCACGCAGTCTGATAGA
This sequence comes from Pseudorca crassidens, assembly GCF_039906515.1. Lineage (NCBI taxonomy): Eukaryota > Metazoa > Chordata > Mammalia > Artiodactyla > Delphinidae > Pseudorca > Pseudorca crassidens. Next base: position 20,764,513 of record NC_090316.1, read on the forward strand.
ATTAGAGAGGTTAATAGTCAGGTCACCTGTATTGAATAAGCTTTGATTGCAGTCAATCCTCAGCTGATGCTGAAGAATTAGTCCGTTGCCCTATGCACTTCTGGTTGTGCAGCATTTACTCATTCATTTTGGAGACGTTTTTTGACCAGCATCTCTTCACTTGGGGATTGTAATGTATGCCTTGGAAAAGCATCTCCAGCCCTTCCAGGAAGGTTGTGCCCTCATCCCAGGCATCAAGTTCTGTTTGACTTGGAACTCCTTGTCAAAGCCCGTGACCTACCAAACAAAGAAACCTCTTAGATAACGGTGCTGTGCCTGAGATTCATGCAGATAAAGTGAAAATGCTGATCTTGAGTGAATTGAAAGCCACAAGACGAACCAGAAGAGACGCTAGATCTGGTTTTTCACTGCCGCCTTAGTAACCTTGGGTGAGCTACTTGGCATCTGTGGTCTCAATTTTTCACCTGTAAATTAGGAAAAATAACGAGCTGCTTTACCTCCATCACAAGTTTATCATGGAGATCACCCTGAGACTTTACGAGACAACCACAAAACAAGCAGCACCTCGCTTGCTCTTACTTACTGAGGGTCAGACACTGGTCTCAGCATTTTAAACATATTAACTCGTTTAATCCCCACAGCAATCCATGAGATAGTCATTATTACCATATAATTCTCAATCTACAGATGAGGAAAGTAAGAGAGAGGGTAACTTCCCAAGGTCACACAGTAAGTCAACAATGACTTCAGGACCTAAAGTCTGTAATGACATTTAATGGTTTGTGACTTTTGTCATTTATTTCTCTAACATATACTGGGCCATAATCTCAAAAATGCAATGGTGATGGACTTTCACTTTTGTATATCTACATTGTGAATGCTTAAATTTTTTTAGGCCTTTGGAAAATAACTAATTTACTTAGTTAGCCTGAAGAGTCATTCTTTGAAAAAGATAGACATGGGATTGCGGAGTCGCTCAGTCCTAGGACTTGTCCGTGGGACCACTGGTCCGGCTCCTTGGACTGTGTGTCGCCACTGTTAAACCATGGACCAGTTCCATGGCCAGGCAGCTGGACCGACTGATGGGCCTATTTGGTCAAAAGGTCAAATGATTTTTCAGGGATGATAACACATTTGAAGGCGTAATACCCATAACTAGTTAATCCAATATTGCTGAGTAGCATCACCACACGGGATCTGAGAGCTTAGAATCAGGGAAACTGCGTGGGCTGCCTAAATTCCCTAGGATTTACAAACTGTTGTTGTCATTTCCAATAGCTTGAATTCCTGTTCATGATGAAGAAAAAACGCCAAATTAGACATCAATCCAGAGGTCCATGACTCTCACAGGCATAGTTTTTTTTTTTTTTTTCTTAGTATGTGGGCCTCTCACTGTTGTGGCTTCTCCCGTGGCAGAGGCGCAGGCTCCGGACGCGCAGGCTCAGCTGCCATGGCTCACGGGCCCAGCCGCTCCGCGGCTTGTGGGATCTTCCCGGACCGGGGCACGAACCCGTGTCCCCTGCATGGGCAGGCAGACTCTCAACCACTGTGCCACCAGGGAAGCCGTCACAGGCATAGTTTGACCGAAATGCTTGCAGGGCACAGATGACTTGGACAGCATCATGGTAGGCTTTTAATTTCTGCCTTAAGAAAGAGACAGTGACTTTTACCTGTTGTAGCAGTGAGGCTTATGCTTCACAATTGATGTTGCTGGATTAGAATATTTCTGTGGGTCTAATATGTTCCCAATGATTACAGTGCTCTTCCTTCTGGGAGGTTGTGGAAATGTGTGCATGGGCACCCCTGCCCACCCCCATCTGTCATTAGAACTCTGGGCATAAATAAACCAAATGTGCAGGGTCTGGGGAAGTCTTGACAAGCAGCAGGTATTGGGACTCGCCTTGGAGACTAGGGCTCAAGGGCACAGTCCCGCTCCCCAGAAGGACTGAGAAGGCTCAGCAGGGCCCGTGACCCAGAGGAACCAGAGTAGAGGAAGGGTGGGAGATAAGAAGAGACACAGGGGCTTCCCTGGTGGCGCAGTGGTTGGGAGTACGCCTGCCGATGCAGGGGACATGGGTTCGTGCCCCGGTCCGGGAAGATCCCACATGCCGCGGAGCGGCTGGGCCCGTGAGCCATGGCCGCTGAGCCTGCGCGTCCGGAGCCTGTGCTCCGCAGCGGGAGAGGCCACGACAGTGAGAGACCCGCGTACCGCAAAAAAAAAAAAAAAAAAAAAAAAAAAAGAAGAGAGTCAGACCCCGGGAAAGGAGAGGTCACAGATGGACCTGGAGTCATGGAAAGGCTTGCGGGGCTCAGGCGCGACGCAGCCACACCCAAAGAAGGCCACGAGCCAAGGACTTGGTGTTGATACTGAGCTCACAGTGGGGTTGGTTCCAGAGTCTGAGCAGGGCTGAACCAAGAGTGGAGGCCAAATGGCTCCTGTTTCAAAGGGCAACACTTCAAAGAAGCCAAGTTCATCATTACACAGTTGAGTCCACGTCAGCTGAGTTTTGGGACAAATCATCAGACTGTGGCTCCATGAAGCGCTCACCAACTGCACACGCACCAGTGAACAGCCCAGATCAAGACACAACGGTCCTGGCAGCCCCTCTCCTGTCCCCTCCTGGTCATCCCCAACCCTCGCAGGAAAGCCACCGCCTGACTCCTCACCTCAGAGATTCAGACCTGAAGTTTCTAAAAAATCAAGTTTCTAACATTTATAAATCCGGAAACCTGCATTTCTGCCATCCTGGGAGAAATCAGATCCTGGAACCCTGGACACTCGCTCCCTCCAGGCAGCTGTCCCTTCGGGAGGGCGTGGCCTCTCCAGGCCCACCTGGCTCACCTCATTTTGTCACCAGCCTGGTCTGTGGTTGCACAGAGCTTGCAACACTTGCCTTTTTCTGTCTCTTAATCCCAATTTCAGTGTCTCTGTACTCTTGACCATCCAAGCCCTTTATACATCAAGGTAACATTAGATAAATAAATACGAACATCAAAGAGGGAAAAGAATTTTCTCCTGATTTATCATATTTCTCCATTTTATACAAATGCCCTGTAATTCCCTCAACTGGCCAAGGTTTGTGTAGTTATCTATTCAAAATATCTACAGGCTGTTGATCCTCATGTAGTGAAACGGGGGTCAGGAGACCTGAGTTTTACTTTTACATCCTGTCACTAGCCAGCTTTGTGCAATTTAACTTTTAAGGCCTCCTTTATTATTTTTTAAAATGTATAACATGAGGACCTTAAACAATCTCTCAAGATCTTGTAAGTTTGGACGTTTTATAATTCTGTGGGCTTATAGCAAGGTCACCTTGGAGCTGATGCAGACAGTGGGGCAAATGAATTGCTAAGTCTCCTTCTCTTTGCTGGGTGGATACAGCATATGGCCGTGCGGGCTGGGTGGACAGCTGAGATTTCTGGAACCCAGAGGTATTCCAAGGGCAGGGCAGCATTGTCTGTAGAGAAGGGAAAAACAGCGGTAAGAAAATGGACTTAAAGGTCATCAGTTCTTACCACCATTTGCCAGCAATTCTCAACAATGTTGGTGATGAAATACTCCTCCCCCCAGTGTATTTTGTTGGCTAAATTCTAAACCTTTGCTAAAGTTACCATTGAGTTTTAATAATGTATATGTATGCTTTAAATGAACACAGGGTTAGTACTTATTTCTTACTGAGCCTTGTATTCTCCATGGATGTTGTCCGCCCTGACACACACAGGCACCACAGTACGTACTCATTTGGGAGAAAGTTTGTGATGGTTTGAAATCTTCTGAGTGTGCTTGCAGTGTAGTCTGTGTCTCCACTCCCTGGAGACTACATATTCCTGGGTTTAAACAATTGGTTCAAAATGAACAAAGACAGCACTGAGATGGCAAGGACCAGAAACAGACCTCGAGAGGCTTCAGGTCCACCATTCTGGGTACCACCTTAGAGCTGGTGAGACTGAGTGTGAACCACAAGAAAAATTCAGTTACTAATTGGTTTAAAGCTAAAGAATGAACCAAGAAAATAATGATTATTCCTGAAAATAACTGACATAGGAGGAGAGGGATATTAAAAACGATCTGTTTCAGGGGTTGAAGACTCTGGGTATGTTAACCACCAAAGTCCATTGTTCTCTCCTCATGTTTGTACCAGTTACGGGTCAACATCCTCCCAAGAACAAGCATCCAAAGGAGCCCGGAGAGAACAGAATCAAGCCTACTAACAAAAAGGTGAAACCCAAAATTCCTAAAATAAAGGACAGGGACGCCGCTGATGCAACACCAAAGACACAGTCTATAATGATGCAAATGACAGATAAAGGTCGCTTTCAGAAACCCGCTGCAACCCTGAGTCTGATGGCAGGGCAAACTCTAGAGCTTCGATGTAAAGGGAGTAAGATCAGATGGAGCTATCCCGCCTACCTTGACACCTTTAAGGACACCCGCCTCAGGTAAGCCTTTTCTTTTACTTGTGTTGGCTCAAGGATTTGGTTTCGTACCTTTGCTTAATATCACATTGTGTCTGACATCTACCGTTTTACTCTAGCAGATTATAAAAATGGAAGCTCATTGAGCAAAAGCCATTGGTTTTATTGCTTCACCCAGTTAAAAAAAAAATTATTGCAAATCCTACCAACATTGTTGAAACAGTGAACTCTTGAAGGAAGCCGTATGACAGCCGTAATTGAAACTGTGAGGTATAGAGGTAGAGATTTAAGAATTCATACTGTTAAAAATAATGGACTCAATGCTTTGTCATTTTTTAAGTAATTGTAATGAAAACTGACTAATGGGAGATTCCTATGAGCAAGTTGACCAGAGGTGAATTGCTTTTGACCTTTTCAACTTCTTCTGATTTATTTTTACTTTTCCAAGTATATGGTTTTTATATTCAGAGGCATCCGTTGGTAAGAAGGCTAAAGATTTCTCATGTTTGAATGAGTACCTTCAGGAAAAGTGGTTAAGATGATTATGAAAACTATGAAAGGCAAGGAAGCAGAGCATGTTTTAGAGGGTGCCAGAAACGGCCTATGGCGTTAGGGGGTGTTTTTCTGCGTATCTTTGGGGAAGCCCCCTAAACTCCCTCCCTCAATTTCCTTTGGCAAAGAATGAAGGGGATTGGTCTGTGTGCTTCCTAAGTTTCTTTCTAGACCTTTCTTCTTATGAAAGGTCAGGATATTCTTCATATGATTCAGGATAGAGAAACAGCGGAGCTCGTCTGTTTGGGATGATTGGAATGGGGAGAAGAAAGAATGTGGCTCTCAGGCATCCATCCCAAATGCTGCATGTTCAAAAGAGATTCCTATTTCCGCACACACTCCACCTGCTTGGGTCTTCATCTCCCTCAAGGACACCACCATCCACTCAGCTGCTCAGCCTGAAAACCGGGGTGCATCCTTGCCTCTTTCTCTCTCCCTCACTCCCCACATCCAATCAGTCACCAAGTTCAGTCACTTCAATTTCCCTTCCTTCCATTTTTATTGAAGTAGAGTTGATTTACAATGTTGTGCCACTCTCTGCTGTACAGTAAATTGACTCAGTTATACACATAGAGACATTCTTTTTAAAAATTCTTTTCCATTATGGTTTATCCCAAGAGATTGGATATAGTTTCCTGTGCTATACAGTAGGACCTTGTTGTTTATCCATTCTAAATGTAATAGTTTGCACCTACCAACCCCAAACTCCCAGTCCATCCCTCTCTCTCCCCCCTCCCTGTTGGCAACCCTAAGTCTGATCTCTATGTCTGTGAGTCTGTTTGTTTTGTAGATAGGTTCATTTGTGCCATATTTTAGATTCCACATATAAGTGATATCATATGGTATTTGTCTTTCTCTTTCTGACTTACTTCACTTAGTATGATCTCTAGTTGCATCCATGTTGCTACAAATGGCATTATTTCATTTTTTATGGCTGAGCAATATTCCATTGTATGTATGTACCACATTTTCTTTATCCATTCATCTGTCGATAAGCATTTAGGTTGTTTCCATGTTTTGACTATTGTGAATAGTGCTTCTATGAACATAGGGGTGCATGTATTTTTTGAGTTGTAGTTTTGTCCAGGTACATGCCCTGGAGTGGGATTGCTGGATCATATGGTAATTCTATTTTTAGTTTTCTGAGGAACCTCCATACTGTTTTCCATAGTGGCTGCACTAACATTCCCACCAACAATGTAGGAGGGTTCCCTTTTCTCCACGCACCCTCCAGCATTTGTTATTTGTAGACTTTTTAATGACAGCCATTCTGACCGGTGTGAGGTGATATCCCATTGTAGGTTTTTTTTTTAACATCTTTATTGGAGTATAATTGCTTTACAACGGTGTTGTTAGTTTCTGCTTTATAACAAAGTGAATCAGCTATACATATACACATATCCCCATATCTCCTCCCTCTTGCGTCTCTCTCCCACCCTCCCTATCCCACCCCTCTACGTGGTCATAAAGCACTGAGCTGATCTCCCTGTGCTATGCAGCTGCTTCCCACTAGCTATCTATTTTACATTTGGTAGTATATATAAGTTTATGCCCATTGTAGTTTTGATTTGCATTTCCCTAATAATCAGTGATGTTGAGCATCTTTTCACGTGCCTACTGGCCATCTGCATGTCTTCTTTGGAGAAATGTCTACTGTCTTCTGCTCATTTTTCAGTTGGGTTGTTTGGTTTTTTTGCTGTTGAGTTGTGTGACCTGCTTGTATATTTTGGAGATTAAGCCCTTGTTAGTCACATCACTTGCAAATATTTTCTTCCACTCTGTAGGTTGGCTTTTCTTTTCTTTTTTTTTAATGATTTCCTTTGCTGTGCAAAAGCTCATGTTTGATTAGGTCCCGTTTGTTTATTTTTCTTTTTATTTATATTGCCTTGGGAGGCTGACCTAAGAAAACATTTGTACAATTTATATCAGAGAATGTTTTGCCTATGTTCTCTTCTAGGAGTTTTATGGTGTCATCTTATGTGTAAGTGTTTATACCATTTTGAGTTTATTTTTCTGCATGGTGTGAAGGTGTGTTCTAACTTAATTGATACACATGCAGCTGTCCAACCTTCCCAGCACCACTTACTGAAGAGACTATCTTTTTCCCATTTTATACTCTTGCCTCCTTTGCTGAAGATTAACTGACCATACGTGTGTGGGTTTTTTTCTGGACTCTCTGTTCTTTTCCATTGATCTGTATGTCTGTTTTTGTACCAATACCACGCTGTTTTGATTACTGTAGATTTGTAGTATTGTCTGAAGTCTGGGAGACTTATGCCTCCTGCTTTTTTTTCCCCTTAGGATTGTTTTGTCAATTCTGGATCTTTTATGGTTCCATATAAATTTTTGGATTATTTGTTCTAGTTCTGTGAAAAATGCATGGGTAATTTGATGGGGATCACATTAAATCTGTAGATTGCTTTGTGTAGTATTCCTATTTTAACAATATCAATTCTTCCAATCCAAGAGAATGGGATATCTTTCCATTTCTTTGAATCCTCTTTAATTTCCTTTATTAATGTCTTATAGTTCTCAGTCTTTCACCTCCTTGGTCAGGTTAATTCCTAGGTATTTTATTTTTGTGTGTGTATGATTTTAAAAGGTATTGTTTTTTTACATTCCCTTTCTGATATTTCATAGTTAGTGTAGAGAAATGCAACCGATTTCCGAATGTTAATCTTGTATCCTGATACTTTGCTGAATTCATTTATTAGGTCTAGCAGTTTTTGTGTGGAGTCCTTAGGGTTTTCTGTGTATAATATCATGTCATCTGCATATGGTGACAATTTTACCTCTTCCCTTTCAATTTGGATAGCTTTTATTTCTTTTTCTTGTCTGATTGCTGTGTTGAATAGAAGTGGTGAGAGTGGGCATCCTTGTCTTGTTCCAGATTTTAGCAGGAAGGCTTTCAGCTTTTCACCATTGAGTACTATATTGGCTGTGGGTTTGTCATAAATGGCTTTTATTATGTTGTGGTATGTTCCCTCTATACCCACTTTGGTGTGAGATTTTTTTTTTTATTAAGAATAGATGTTGGGGCTTCCCTGGTGGCGCAGTGGTTGAGAGTCTGCCTGCCGACGTAGGGGACACAGGTTCATGCCCCGGTCCAGGAAGATTCCACATGCCGTGGAGCAGCTAGGCCCGTGAGCCATGGCCGCTAAGCCTGCGCGTCCAGAGCCTGTGCTCCGCAATGGGAGAGGCCACAACAGTGAGAGGCCTGCGTACTGCAAAAAAAAAAAAAAAAAAAAAAAAAAGATGTTGAATTTTGTCAAATGGTTTTTCTGCATCTATTGAGACGATCATGTGGTTTTTGACTTTTCTTTTGTTAATATGGTGTATTACATCGATTGATTTGTGTATGTTGAACCATCCTTGTGAACTTGGGATGAATCCCGCTTAGTTGTGATGTATGATCTTTTCTATGTGTTGTTGGATTTGATTTGCTAATATTTTGTTGAGAATTTTTGCATCTATATTCATCAAAGATATTGACCTGTAATTTTCTTTTTTGGTGGTATCTTTATCTGGTTTTGGTATCAGGGTGATGATGTTTTCATAAAATGTCTTTGGGAGTGTTCCATCCTCTTCAGTCTTTTGGAAGAGTTTGAGAAGAATTGGGATGAGTTCTTTGTATTTGTGTGTGTGTGTATTTTTTGTAGAATTCACCTGTGAAGCCATCTAGTCCTGGACTTTTGTATGTAGGGAGTTTTTTTTTATTATTACACATTCCATTTCACTTACAGTGATTGCTCTGTTCAAATTATCTATTTCTTCTTGATTAAATTTGGGTGGGCTGTATATTTCTAGGAAGTTGTCCATTTCTTCTAGATTGTCAAATTTGTTGGCATATAATTGTTCGTAGTATTCTCTTAAGGTTTTTTGTATTTCTGCAGTATCAGTTGAGATTTCTCCTTTTCATTTCTGATTTTGTTTATTTGGGTTCTCTCTCTTTTCTTCTTGGTGAGCCTGGCCAGAGGTTTGTCAATTTTGTTTATTACCCTTTCAAAAAACCAGCTCTTATTTTTATTGATTTTTTTCTATTTTTTTTTAATCTCTATTTTGTTTATTTCCTCCCTGCTCTTTATTACTTCTTTCCTTCTGCTGACTTTAGGTTTTGTTTGTTCTTTTTCTAATTCTTTTAAGTAGTAGTTTAGGTTGTTTATTTGAGATTTTTCTTGTTTTTTGAAGGCCTGTATCACTGTGAACTTCCCTCTAAGAACTGCTTTTGCTGCATCCATAGATTTTTTTTAAGATTTATTTTATTATTTATTTATTTAATTAATTTATTTTTGGCTGTGCTGGGTCTTAGTTGTGGCACGCGAGATCTTTCATTGAGGTTTGAGGGCTCTTCGTTGCAGCATGTGGGCTTCTCTCTAGTTGTGGCATGCAGGTTTTTCTCTTCTCTAGTTGTGGCAAGCAGGCTCCAGGGCATGTGGGCTCTGTAGTTGTGGCATGCAGGTTCCAGAGTGCATGGGCTCTGTAGTTTGTGGCACGTGGGCTCTCTAGTTGAGGCACGTGAGCTCAGTAGTTGTGGCACGTGGGCTTAGTTGCCCCACGGCATGTGGGATCTTAGTTCCCTGACCAGGGATTGAACCTGCATCCCCTGCACTGTAAGGTGGATTCTTTATCACTGGACCACCAGGGAAGGTCCCATGTCTCAAGGTATTTTTTAATTTCCTTTTTGATATCCTTGTTGACCCATTGGTTTTTTAGTAGCATGTTGTTTAGCCTCCAGGTAATCGTTTTTTTCTCATTTATTTTCCTGTTGTTGATTTCTAGTTTCATGCCGTTGTGGTCAGAGAAGATAGTTGAAACACTTCAACTTTCTTAAGAGCCATAAACCTGTCCTCTTTCCATCGCTGGTGTTACTACGCCAGTCCCAGGCACGTTACCCCTCATCACCACCAGTACTGCAGTAACCACACCCAGGCTTGTCCTCCTCCATCCTTCTCAATGAAGCTAGAGTGACACTTAAAAAATGCAGGTCTGGTCTTCCCTGGTGGCGCAGTGGTTGAGAGTCTGCCTGCCAATGCGGGGGACGTGGGTTCGTGCCCCGGTCCAGGAGGATCCCACATGCCGCGGAGCAGCTGGGCCCGTGAGCCATGGCCGCTGAGCCTGCGCATCCGGAGCCTGTGCTCTGCAATGGGAGAGGCCACAACAGTGAGAGGCCCACGTACCGCAAAAAAAAAAAAAAAAAAAAAAATGCAGGTCTGATTGTGTCAATCCCCTGCTTAACACTCAGTGGCTCTCCATTGGTAAGGAAGTTCAGCATCCTCACGTGACTCTTTGAGACTCTCCCTGATCACCCCTGGTGTCTAGATTAGTGTGTCTGCTTTCATTGGCCTGGGTTCCTGTGACATCGTCAAATGCACCAAGCTCTTGGAGGCTTTGAACTTGCTGCTTTCCTGGTCTAGACCACTCTGGGCCCCTCTTCACCTGGCTGACTTCAGCCTCAGGGTCACTTTCTCTGGGAAGCTCGTGTCAGGCCTCCCTAGATTTGCATCCTCATGGTCCCTGGTGCATCCTTTTTTGAGCACTCTACATACTTGTAACTCCTTTTTTTTTTTTTTTTATCTGTATTTTTCACCAGGACTTAGCTGAATGCTTCACATTTAGCTTTATCTACTGAATAACTATCTTCCCCTTCTCGCTCACACATACCTTCAAGAATAAATAATATATGCATATAAGAAATATCTCTCTATCTAACCTCTTGTATTAAGTCCTCTTTCACGTTTTATTCTGAAGACACCTTTCTGGCTTCATGTGACGTGATAGTGTACAGTTTTTTTCTGAAGGGTTATTGGGTTGCATGAGGAGTGGAAGGTGAGAGAATATGATAGTTTTTCCCATTTTCATCTCCATACTTGACGTGTGTATGTGTATACGTGTGTGTAGCTATTGCTTGGAACAAATCTGGCAAGATTTACTACTGTTATCCTTTTAAATGACTTAATTTACCAAAGTCAAATTAACACACTTTTTTTTAAAAATGAGAATGGAGCTGATTTAAATTATTCTGAACAGTTAGTCTTTGACTTACACAAACAATCCTAAACCTAGATGATTTAGCCCTTGAATATTTCATATTTTCTAGGAGTATTTTCAAAGTTATATTAGCCCAAATCTGTTTGAAAATATCTTAAGGACTCAGAGTGAAGTAAATATGAATCTGAATCGAAGAGAAATATCCTGGAGCTAAAAAAAACAGTTTTGACTTGGCATTAAATAGGAGTCATTTCAAAGCACAGTTAGGGCTTTATAAGAAAGTAAAGACAGATGTGGGCCCTGAGGACTTTATGGAAAAATGTGAAAAAACATCTAGTCATAACTCTATATCAGACAACAACAACAAAAATCACAATTTCTTTGACACCAGAGATTCGACTAATTGGTTCTTGACATCTTTCCCGGAATGTGGCGCCTTTGGATAGAGAGGTATTCATCCTGTGTTTTCTTTTCCCGTGGAATGAGTTCTTTCCAGTGTGCTGATGGGCTTCTGAAAGCCTGGTCCTGTTAACCAATCTGGGTAGCTTTCTGGAACTAAGTTCATATGCTGCCACGTTTGTCCACATGTAACCTCCTGACCAGGAGAGGGAGCATGTTATGGAACAGAGAGGTTAGGTGGAGGCACAGCTAGGTTGGAATCCTAACCTGCAAAGTAGGTCTTTGACGAATAATTACCCTTGAACCCAGTTTCCTTGTCTGGAATATGGAAATGATATCATCTTCGGTAAATGCTGTCTGGCCGATGGTAAATGTTCAAATGTTCAATAAATTGAACCTAGGCAATGCATATTACTAGGCAATGCATATTTCTCAAGTACAATAACCCAAGTGATCTTTGGGGACAGTTCATTCTGACCAGGACTCACTTAAATCAGGGAATTGTGCACAGCCAACATGGCTTCTGATATAGAGGATCCAAGAAAGTTTGCACATCCCTTTGCCCCTTTCATTTAATTGAGCAATTCTTTGAAATCTGGGCCTGTGTTCCTTTTCTCCCATGAAAGCATAAGCCCGTTGAGGGTAAATACAACATCTGATGGGTTCATCAGATTCCTAGCACCTAGAACGGTGCCGGACATATACCAGAAACCAGGTGATATTGTTTGGTTTCCCCAGGGGCTTAGCATGACAGAGGTCAGTTTCCAGTCATGCTGGAACATTAAGATCGTTACACTTAGTGCCGAAGTGTGTCCTGTATGTGTGCACTGTCCTGGGTAGGTAACGACAAAGCATGAATATATTTTATATTGAGGACGCCAAGCCACTGGGATCTAGCCCGGTTACCTCAGGGCATTTGTTGCATGTTGATCTCAGGAGTCATTAGTCAGTTTTCCCCCTCTACCTTCTCCCTCTGTACCCACCCTGCCCGCTCTGTCTTTGCTTCTCTCTTTATCTTAGAATCTAGAACCTGTCATGTCTACTGAATTCTTGAGTGCGTCCTAAGTAAGTTATTTTGCCCTCTGTTTTTCCTTCACTCCCACTTGGAAACTTCCAACCCCAGACAAACCTGTTCACCTCCCTTCTCTTGTCGGCACGTGGCCCCTGAGCACAGCTGGAGGAAACCACACAGCTGGCCCGACGGGTGCCGTGCGTTCGTGGTCACCTCATACATGCCTGGCAAAGCTGAATCTGTTTCTCTAGTGAGCTCGTGTTTTCTCTCTTCCTAAACCTCTGATCTTCTCCATCTCTCACTTCCAGCTAGTGCAGGTCTCACGGAATTCACTGAGAAATTGGAGCCCTTAGAATTGCCCTAATGTCCTCATCACATTTCCTCCTTCCCTGCACTTACAGTTATAGTGGGGGAAGGCTCTTTCCTCTTGACGAAGGCCAAAGCAGCATCTGTGCCCTGGATCTCCTCCTTACATAAGCCTTCCAGGAGCTGAAGACCTCCGTTATTGCCTCCTTGTTCTGAGTCTTCAACCTCGCTTCTCGAAGAGTTCCTTTCCCTGAGTCTCCAGATGGAGAAGGCCCGCCTTGGCCCTCACGTACCCTCTGGCCGCCCACCTCTCTCTTCTTACCTTCGCAGCCAAACCTCGTGGAGGAGCCTCTCTCTACACAACTCTCTCCACTTTCTTCTGCTGTTCACTCTTCAACCACTCCACCTGACTCCTGCGGAGGACTCCACGTGCATTTTATCACCAAGGTCAAGGTCGCTCAATCCAGAGTTCTCCTTTCAACCCCCATGTGGCTGGCCCACCAGGTTCTTCCAGCAGAAGAGAACGCCCTCCTCTTGGCTTCCTCAATGCCATATTCTGCCCATTTTCTTTCACCTCACGGGCCCCTCCTTGGGGTTTCCCTCACCGGCTCTGCATCCTCTATTCTTCCAGACATTTGAAGTTTGTGCTGTGCCTCTTCTTACCACGTGCTGCCAGATCCCCCCATTTATCACAGATTAGATTACATGTTTTCTTCCGAGCTCTGGGTCCCCAACTGCCTGCTCACCTGCCTGGATGTTTCCTGAGCCTTTCCTTAAACATAACCCCCTATAACTGAGCTCCTGGTCTTTCTCCTGGTCATCTTCCTGTGTCCTTCAGTTCAGTGAACTGCATGAATTCCATCCGGTTGCCCTTGACCAGAGGCCTAGGAATCACCTTGGACTCTTCCCTTTTACTTCCACATCCAACCAATTTCCGTGCCCTAATGATGCTACTGTTTCATTACTTCTGGAATCTCCCCACTTCTTCCCGCCACATCAGCATCACCCCCAAGTCTCTCACTTACAGCAAGAGTCACACAACTTGCCTCTGTGTACCCAGTCTTGACCTCCGTCTTACACGTAGCAGTCGGATCTTTCCCAGAAGCACATCTGGCCACGTTGCTTTCCTACTTCAAGCCCTTCAGGAGAGCGATTCCGTTGCTCTTAGAATAAAGATGAAACTCCTAACACGGCCCACAAGCCCGTGCATAATCTGGCCCCTGTTTTTCCTCTGCTTCCCTCCCCTTTCACTTCACTCTCTTGTTGTCCACACTCCAAGCTCCATGGACTTTTTCTGATCCCCAGTTGTGCAAAGTCCTTCCTCCCTGGGGCCTTGGCCCGTTTGGATCCTTCTGCCTGTGATGCACATGCTGGATTAGCTGCTCACCAGCCTTCAGATCCAGGCCTGTCACTTCCTCAGGGAGCCCTCCTTGCTCTCAGCCACTGCCACTAGGCCCCAGTTACACATCCTCACTGGAGCCCTTCTCACCGGTGGTGCGGTTACCATTTCCTTGATCATTTGATGTATGTTTGTGTCCCTTGCGAGGCTGTAAACTTGGCAAAGGCCGTGTCTGTGTATTTGCTGTTGCTTCCCTAGCAGCCAGTTCAGGACCTGCCACCCTGTAACTCCTCCACAAGTATTTCAGTGAGAGAATGGTGTGCGGACGCTGAGCCTACAGGGGGTGTCAAGTCAGGCCCCTGTGATCGCAAGACCTGCGACTCTGGGAACAAGCTCTGAACTTTAGAGCCCAAAGGGACCTTAGCGGTTACCATGCTTAAGCCTCTCTTTGTATCAAATGAGGAAACGGACAGAGATGATAGATGGCTGGTCCAGAGCAGCAAAGTGGTGGGTGGCAGTGTGAGTCTAAACCCTGGCCTCTCGGTTCCCGATGTTGAACTGTTGCCCTGCTCAAGTGCGCCAAGGCACGCCTGGTGGTGGTAGGCGCTTAGACTGAAGGACACTCTTGGTTTAATGAAGTAGTAGCTTCAGAGAAGATAGATTTGTTGTCTACGTTTCTTTTTCTTCCTCCCTCCCTCCTTCCCTCCTTCCCTCCTTCCCTCCTTCCCTCCTTCCCTCCTTCCCTCCTTCCCTCCCTCCCTCCCTCCCTCCCTCCCTCCCTCCCTTCCTTCCTTTTTTAGCTCTTTGGATACTAGACTAACACATCTGATTTACAAAGTTAAGATTCAAAACAGAAATGAAAAGGAGACACTTTTTCAGAGTGGTGCATTGATTTCTTGCTGGGACAGCTTCGAATTGAAAGTGATTGAAATTTCACATTGATTTAGGATAACTTTTTGGATATCAGAATGTTAAAACATTACACTGGGCTATTTAGAAAGGAGAACTCTGTCAGAGAACCGCAAATCACGCCTCATCCTAAAAGGTGGACTTCGATCTCCCCAGAGGATGGATGTGTGTTCCTCTGGGTCTCCTATTCTGCAATGATGCCAGGTCACTGGAAGGTCCACTAGATGGCAGCTTTGAGCTGTGCTACAATTGTCTTCCTTTCACCAGTGAAAGAAACATCTCAAATGTGGACAGATTGGTTAAAATAATTGCACACTTTGTGCTTTCACACAAGTTCTTTCATCCGTTTAGGCAACTCAGCAGTCACAGTTTCAAGTTATATCCTAAACAATAAAGAATTCAATTTTCCAACAAACAAATAAAAAGAGGGGTGGGCATTTGTAATTATATACCCACGCCGGGATAAATGCATTGACAGCTCTAAGTCCATCTGAGTTTGAGGAACGTGCTGAAGATTCTGTATTTCCAAGTGCTGAAACTGATTCAGATTTTAATTCCTGACTCAGTGCATCCCAATCACATTTTTTTTTGAGATCAGAAACAGCAAAGGTTTTTTTGACGATGGTTGTTACCATTTTGCTGTTTTCTGACACTTTTGCCTCACCCCTTCCTGCTCTCCTGCTTTTCATCCATCCTCCCACCTCGTCCTCCCTTAATTAATTCTGTTCCTCTCTTCCAACAATTTTTTTTTTTGCATCTATGATGTTCAAGGTCCTGTGCTAGGCAGAAGCTGGAGACATGATAGTGAGCAAGCTAGATACAACCGCTGTACCCACAGAGTTTTTACTTCTATGAGAAGACAGACTATTGAATAAGCAATTTTAATATGCAGCTGTGTGAGTGCCTTGCTAGCAGAAGTACAGAATCCAGGAGGAAAAAACTCAGGCTGATATGTGAGAGCTGAGAGTTAACCAGGTCACGAAAGGGCTGGGAAAGGAATATCAGAAAGTTGCAGAAGGAGGGACCAGCACAAGTAGCTTCCTCTAGCTGAGAAAGAGTACAGCCCCTGGAGCACTGAGGTTGTGCAGTGGGGAAAGAGGGTAGCCCTGGGCAGGGGAGGAGAAAGGAGGTGAGCAAGGAGACAGGATGCTGGAAGGCGTCTGGCCAGGGAGGGCCTTGTCAGCCACATAGAGGAATTCAGTGCGAAATCTAAGGGCACTTGTGAGCCGTTGACTTAAAGCCTTTATAAATGACACACTTAGAAAGTACAGAGGGCTATACTGCACAGTGTGAGGGCTGCTACTCTGTCCTCACTGTCTTTAGGAAAAGACAGCATCACTTCCCAGCCTCAGGTGGACCCAATCTCCCTCCAAACACCCTGTACCTGTTTTCCACACACTGGGGTCTACAGACATATCCTTGGACCTAACACTTTTTCACCACATATACGTATTTTTTCATTTTGTTGATAGCATAAAAAACATTCATAGAAGAATGTTCTGGACTATATGATCCGACCTCTGGTTGAGCGATCAACACCATCCATTTCCATCTTCTCTGGAAACATTTTGCTTCTTCAGTCTCAGCAAAACACACGCGCAGAGTTTAGAGCAGGGGAATTCTTGGCGCGATATCGAGCCAAGGAAGAAAAGACGAAGCAACTTAGGGGCCTGGATGCTGGCTGAAGTAGAAATCAGTGCTGGGTAAGAACGGGGGTGCCGGAGATTGAAGCTAGACAGTTAGCCATGTCCCAGCAGTGAAGACAAGCTGGCTGACGTGCTCATAAAGAAACCCCGGGCTGCTCTCTGGAAAGTCAGGTCCAGGCATCGTCTTTCAGGATGTTTCTGTGGTGTCTGGTCGGATGTTAGCATTTCTCAATCAAGAGCTGGAAGTTCGGAGGAGTGGACGGAGTACAGGAGATCTCTTTGATGGCTGGTTCCTCTGAAAACAATAAATAGCTTCTAGAGAGAAGGGAGGGCATCTGGGTGTTCGTTTGGCCGCAGTTGGCAATGGTTTATCCACCCACACACAACACAAAGGGAGGGTGGGCCGAGGAAGCAGACAGTGGGCTCCGGGCCAGTCTAATCCTGCCTCCGGGAGGGGTGGTCTGGGGGCATTTCAAAAGAAAAAGAGAACGATGTTAGCAAGTGTTTGTAAACAGAAAAATCCCACTGTCAAGAAGGAATCTGTGCAGACTTTGGTAAATACTGTCTTTCGTACTCTGGTGCTGTACTGAGGGAGAGGTCTTTATTTTTTCCCTTCAATTTATTTTATTTAGTTTGGTTTTTTCCTTCAATTTATTTAATTTTATTATTCAACGTTTGCCAAACATAATTTGATGTTTATGTTTGGTAAACACGGACTCTACCATTTTAACCATTTTTAAGTGTACAGTTCAGTGGCAGTGTGTACATTCATATCGTTGTGCAGGTGTCTTTTTAATTCAAACTCACTTTCCTTCAAAGCTCGTTTCACTTCATTATCTGAGCAGGACAAAGATGATAAGGTTCGATGAAAATCTTAGCACCCTCCCTTTGCTTTCCTACTTACCTGGAGGTGCTCTTTGGGTCCAGTTTGCTGTGGGAGATTGAAAGTCTACCCTGGTATTTACCTCCAGATGGATGTCTACCCCCAGAAAACAGTCGGGTTCAAAATAAATGACTTATCCTGCCCTGAAGGTAGAGCCCTCTCTTCCCAGACTCAGTGGCACCAGCGCCAGACACAGCAACATCTCCCCAGAGGTGGATTTGTGGGCGTGGCAGGATGCAAGATGTCTCCAGGCGTACTAGATGTTCCAACAGTGTTCAGGTTGCAGAAAAACATGGCCTGTTCCATTCAGACATGAGTGGTGGGAAGGGGAGCAATAATAGAACCAGCCTCGTAGTTGCCAGGATAGAATGAGGTCATGCAAGTAAAGCATTGGCACACACACTAAGCCATCTCTATAAAGCGAGTTATTTTTATTCCCAAGATTGTACCCAAAGGAGGTGAGTCACAAGAAAACAGCCAGGTTTTCAGGAAGTTTGTTTTTAAAAATTGTTTCAGACATGTATTTCAATCTCATACAAACTCTAGACGTCCATGATGCCATGGAGTGCGTACTCATATCCAGACGCATGGTCCTGTGACACTCCAGCTGTCCTCAGTCTACGAGTCGTCAAGGTGGGGAAATGGGTTGAAGTGCATTATTCAGTTTGGGGAGGGAAATGTTTTCTGATCTTATTTTAAAAGACACCAAAACATTCAATTTCTTGAGCATTCTGGTTAAGTCCAGGTTTGATGATCCCAGATGTGCTGCACTGCATTAAAATACAGTACGACGATGATCGTAAAGTCAAGTTAATGCATCAAACCGAAGACACTGCAGGAATACCACACATTATATGTCACGGTAATTTTGGAGACTGTTGCCAAACGCAACATTGTTTACAGTATACCATGAAGTGATGGCATGTATGTTACGAGTGAACCCTGCCTTAAAAAACGTGTATAGATGTGAGTGAGGTTTAGGGGTTAATGCGCCAAAGTGAAGGTGGAAGTTGCCGTAGCATGATAATTTTCTGCCAAGCATCTAAATAGGCAAAATGTAAATAAAACCATTTTGTGAGGTATGTCAGAGGAGGAAGCAGGCAAAGAGGAATAAAGGATAAGCTGTGGGAACTTTTATGTCCCCTGGTATACATGGTGTACAGCTGTAGAGAATGGTACTTTATAAGGAAAAGAAAAAAACAGCAAAACTAAGATGTCAGAGCTCGGCCTCTAGTCTCTGGCTTGGCTGCTTTAGCAGAGACATCCACCCACAGAGGCAGGCATGAAGTTGCTGCCCTTGGGAATCTGCTCGGTACGTCCCATCCCACGTTCCCGACCTGTTCCCTCTGCCCTGGGGCCTCAGGATCCTGCTCTCTCCTCTTGTTTGGTGCTTTAGTGATCAGATCCTCTGTTCAGACTGCCTTTTGACCTGGATCCTAATTTTGCCCTGAACTCTGCCTTTCAGAGCACGTGCTACTCTACTGCCGAAGCCCGGCTCCTAACCCCACCCACCGCTTAGCGCTCAGCTTCCATCCGGTGGCCCACCTGCCGCGGAGGGGCGATCACACAGCGCAAGCTCACCCTTCCCTGGAACAACCCTGCTCTTCTTTACGAACTTGACTTAGTCGCTAGGACAAGGCAGGGGTGATGGACCCTGGGTACCAAGCAAAGTTGACACAAGGGAGAACGTGCTCTCACGCACTTCGTTTACAGAGGGGCTCACAGAACGGCTTGTGATGTGGCGTCGGCTGGTGGGCGTCGTGGGGGAAGAGGTTGAGGACAGGAAGTGTCCGTATAAAAGCAGAAGGGGTGACTGCAGGGTGTGTCACAGCTTGAGAGTAATAGGCGGAGTTATAGTTAGACTAATTTATACATAAAGACAGTCCACTAAGTCAGGAAGGTATATGTGAGAAGAAAACCAGAAGTGGCCCTGACCACAAGCAGCTTATGAACTCGTGGAATAAATGACATACATCCCAGACACAGTTACAGCCTGTGGTCCAGTGTGAGTGTGCGGGGCCCATGGGAGGAGAGAAGGCAGCTGTCAGCATGGGCTGGACAGCCAGGTTGACTCAGTGAGTGATTGGTTACCTAACTGTAGGAGACCAGTTTTGTTTTGTTTTGTTTTGTTTTGTTTTGTGGTATGTGGGCCTCTCACTGGTGTGGGCTCTCCCGTTGCGGAGCACAGGCTCCGGACACGCCGGCCCAGCCGCTCCACGGCATGTGGGATCCTCCCAGACTGGGGCACGAACCTGCGTCCCCTGCATCGGCAGGCGGACTCTCAACCACTGAGCCACCAGGCAAGTCCTGGACCCTACATTTTATAAGGGACTAGGTTAGACCCCCCCACACCCAGAGGCTAGGGGCTTTCTCAAGTTTGCACAGCTTTTAGTGAAAGTAAATTAGACTTGAACTTAATTCCCAAGGCCCCTCTAGTCTCTACACCAAGAAAGCTGTCTATTTCTTACGTTTCTGCTGTTTGCTCAGAAGATATGCCATCCGAGTGGCCTCAGGAGGAGTGGGCGCCTTGAATACATTGACGAGGTGGGAGATTTGGGCTGTGAATCCACTGTGCCAGGTGCGAATGAGGTCAGCCCACAGCCTCTGCATTCACTATTATAACTTGGCCACAATACGCCCGTTGTGGCCAAGTGCCAGCCCATTAGTAACCCACAGCTTGTTTTCCTAACAAGGGTGGTGGAGGCTTGCTCCATTGTCTCCTGTCACTCCTCTTCCTGGGCTTATTCTTCCCTGAAGGCGTGGCCACGAGCATTCAGCTCAGCAGAACGGGAAGATCTCTTTTCATGTGACCTCCCGCCAGAGAAGTGCTGATGGCCTTATTCTACACAGTGAAATTAGAATTACCAGAAATGTAATAATGGAAGTTGCTAACATAAATTACCCCATACACAGAATCATATGGGGGCCAGGTTTAAAATTTGACCTCACCAAAATTACGTGACAACAATGCTTTGCTTGTTATTTCTATGAGTTTCTCTACATGGAGCACGCACATCTGCTAAGTTATCTTTTGCCATCACTGCACACTTCCTCTACGTCACTCATTTGGTCAGGATTTGGTTAGGTATTTGAGATAATAGACACATGCTTCCTTTCCAACGCACAGTGGGAAGCATGGCAGATCCTTTTCCAGGACTTCCCAAGGATTCCATTCCCAGCTCTGACTACTGGCTCTGTGACCTTGGGTGAGTCACTGGATCTCTGTGAAATGAGGGATTCAACCAGATGATCTGTAAGGTCCCTTCTGGTTCCAAAATGACCCTGGAACTTGTACTTAATCTAACGTGAGTTAGATGATATGGGGGCCAAGGAGTTAGGACCCTTGGACAAGAATTCTGTTCTGCACATGGTCACCTGTAACTGCTGTCTGCATCACATCACGCCATGTAGAAGGCTGTGAGTGACACAGACAAGCGTGAGACGTGTTCCTGATTCCTGCTTAAGAAGGACCATTTCACTAGAGAAATATAATAGGAAGTTGAAAAGGTTACATACTAAGCAGTATGTGTGTGTGTGTATATACACACACATACATAGTGATAACGGGATCAAGTGCAGAGTGTGAGAAGAAGCTTAGATCAGTGTGTACTAGGGCAACCCCAATAGCACCTAAACTTTGTGAGCACTTATTCTGTGCCAGCATCTTTCCAGGAGCTTGTACATTGATTAACTAACTAAATTCTCATAACAACCCTAGAAGGTAAGGACGATTAATCTCCCTGCCTCAGATGAGGAAATTGAGCACAAGTAAAGTTAAATAACTTGTTCACGGTCACAGAGCCAGTAAGTAGTGGAGGCAGGATCGAACCAAGGAATCTGACTCAGTGCATGCTCTTAACCACCATTTTACAAATACCACCAACCATAAAAGGTCTTCCCAAGAATAGAACTTGAAAGAATAATGAGGTTTAGGTCAGATGGAAAAAGAAGAGAGCCTTTCAGAGGTAAAGAGAGGGCTGGAGGGCTGGGATGGAAACCAACGGATGTGTCTGGGTGGGTGAGGAGTTGGGCTGGATGGAGAGGAGGGTCCACGATGGACGTGTTGGGAGAGCACAGGAGCCTTGGATTCCAGGCAAAGGCGGTGGCATTCGATTCTGTGCACACTGGGAGCTGCTTGTGTTGTAAAGCTGGAGGAGATAATAAAATGGTTCTCAGGAAAATAATCTGATGGTTTTGTAGAGCATCTGAAACATTCTTCTAGAAGGATCGATTTATAGGCTCATAGAACGTAAGGAATGGAAGAGAGACGTAGAGTCGATGTTGACATCAAGATCTAGATAAAATTGGAAGATTCCCCACTTACAGTGTTGACAGTGTGTCTTGAGATTTTCAGTGACCTTCCTTTTTTTTTTTAACTGATCCATGGGGTTTCTAACTTTCTAAATTAAATGAGCACGTATTACTTTGTCATAAGAGAAGAAAAACTGTAAGAAAAGCAAAGCAAGTTAAACTGCTTAAAAAACTGCAGAATGGATGTTCTGCAAATGTATAATCAGGGATGGCTCATTGGTACTTTAAAAGTCTGGAGGTGAGTTTTATATTGTGTTGCCTTTATAGCATGTGGCTGTGCACATTATTCTAGGCGGCCTGACAGGGTTTTCTGTTTGGTTAACCTCTGGTGTTTCAGGCCTGGTGTGGGCTTGTGGTGTCAAAGGGATATCCATGCCTTGTTTTCTTAAGACCTGGAAATCTCTGAAGGAGGAAGAGGAACTTTTCCTTTGTAAAGCAGCCAGATCGGTTGGCAAGAGAGGCAAAGAGGAGAGATGCCGCCAGCAGGCTGGAAGAGGTGGGGTGGGAAGAGAAAGGGAACATTCCATTACAGCGGTCAGAGTGGGGTGGGTGTCCAGGAAAGGAGCTGGAGAATGAGAGAGAGGCTGGCAGGGCTGGAGGGACATCACGAATGTGAGCTCCTGTGAACCAGTTGAAAATGCCTACTAGAACTTCTTTTTAAATAGCACAGAGGAATCTGGCATAAGTCATTGTAATGGAAAAGACCCAAGTCACATTTCATATACGTTCACATAAGCTGTTGTTGGGATAGAAATACTGTAGTTATATTGCCAGGGTTTTGAGTACGTCCTTGGACAGTATTCAAATATGCAGACAGACAGATATCTAGATAGATAGATGTATTTCAGCTTAATTTCTGATATTGGAACTATATTCACTTTGAAGTTCCTCAGTTTACATATTGGGCTCTCTACTAGTTCCTCATACATATTTCTTTTCATCTTTTTTCTTTTTGGTCATAACTGTGGAGCTTTGATATATTTTACCCAGGATTTGTACTCTGTTGATGTGGCTCCATTCCCAGCATATGGTGGAGCAATTATTTTCTGACACATTCTTAAAAGGAGCCTTAGAGTAAACACAGGCCCTGTACACACACTGGAAACATGACAAGCAAATACTCACTAATCTTTATCTCCCTTGATGCTTGGCACCGTTCCTTGCATGTAGTAGAAGCTAATAAATAATTTATGATTCTGAAATGAATGTTATTTGAATAAGGAGGATATTTGATTACATCTTTTTTGTTTTTGAAGCCATCTTTATTTTTTTAACATCTTTATTGGAGTATAATTTCTTTACAATGATGTGTTAGTTTCTGCTTTATAACAAAGTGAATCACTTATACATATACATATGTCCCCATATCTCTTCCCTCTTGCATCTCCTTCCCTCCCACCCTCCCTATCCCACCCCTCTAGGTGGTCACAAAGCACCTAGCTGATCTCCCTTTGTTTCAGCTTACCCTTCCCCCTCCCCGTATCCTCAAGTCCATTCTCTAGTAGGTCTGCATCTTTATTCCCATCTTGCCCCTAGGTTCTTCTGACCACTTTTTTTTCTTTTTTTTTAGATTCCATATATATGTGTTAGCATATGGTATTTGTTTTTCTCTTTCTGACTTACTTCACTCTGTATGACAGACTCTAGGTTTGATTCCATCTTTTCACCTTCCTCCTTACCTTTCTGTTTTATGCAATGAAGTCATCACAGAGTCTCCCAAGGCAGAATAGCTGGGATCATATAGTTGGGTGGCCCTAGGAAAGTTATTTAAATTGACCTTCAACTACTGCTCCTGGGACTCCAACACTGACTTGGGAAAGTTACCTAACCTCAGTTTGCTCACCTACGACAATGGGTATAATAATAGCACCTAACTCTCAGGGCTGTTCTGAGGATGAAATCAGTCCAAATGTGCAAAGGGCTTGAAACAGTACTTACCATGTGTTAAGCACCACTTAGATTTTAATTATGAGTCGTAGTTTCATCATCACCATCCCATGGGATTGAGAAAGTGTAACGTGTACCTTGGGTGCTGTCAGTTATAATGGTAATAACTGGTTGTTTTGCTGCTCGTTTCCTTCAACCACTTGCTGAATGGCTAACTGTCCATTTAAATAGAAAAGGGGGTATCATGAATAATACTGAGCTAATTTAATCAGATCTTCCAGGTTTGAGGAATTTTTTGGGGGTGTGTGTGTGTGACAATATTTAACAAGATTTACAAGCTAGATAGAGGCACCATTTCTCAGTCAAAATTCCTTCCGTTCATTTCATTTCGGTAGGATGGAAATCCATGTCCTTTTCATTTACAAACATTCGTAACCCGAGTCTATATGACACTAGATTAGAAGCTCTACCACTTAGAGTTGGGAGACTTTGGATAAAGTACTTTGTAAGTTTCAGTGTCTTCATCATAAGAGGGGGAAAATAGTACCTCCATCCTGATGCGGTCGTGAGGCCCGTCACAGTAACAACGTCTAGAATATATTGAGCTCTTACTCTGTGCCAGGCTCCGATCTAAGTCTTGAGTGAACTTGAAGAGCTTAGCCTAATGCACTTCATAAGTGTTAGATATTATTGTTGTTGTTACTAGGAGTCTGTAGGTGTAGCCGGACTGGAAGGCGTGAGCTCTAGATAAGGAGTCTGAAGGTCATGGTGGAGCTGGGATTTGAATCCTATCAGTGTGGCTCCAAAGTCCATGATCTTATACCTCATGTGATGCTGCCTGTCACCCCAGTCCTCTGGCCACCTGCCTTCCAGCCCAACTCTCTCTGTTATGAATTGAACTTGCCTTGGTCTCCTTTCAGGGATCTCCTTCCCTGGGAACATACACCCTCTGTTTGGTGCATGTTGAAACTCTCTGTCTTGAAGCTTGTCCTGGTCACCCTCCTTGGAATGCCCAGGGCACTTTGCATGAAGGAACTTGAGAGCAGGGAACTCTTCAGACATCATTGTGTCCCTGCCTCTCTCCTCCCAATACTCCCATTTCATTTGCACTAATTGACTATTTATGGAACCAATGAACTGATTCTCTTGGAACCCAGGGCTCACCTCCCACGCTTGTCTTATAGAGTCTGGGGGAAGGACAGGAGCGTGGATGACCCCACCACTGTCACCTGGTCACTTCCCCCTGACTTTGGGAGCCATCAGTCCCCTCCTCTGTGCCATCCCATGATGTGGTCCCCTCCAGAAAAGAGTAGGCTGGGCTACATACATGAAGTTTCCAGCCTCCACCGATGGGGATGGACGCTGTGTATGTAAAGGCCAGGGTAGCCCATTGGAAGACACACATACACAGAATTCTAAATATTGGACAAATACTCCTTGAAACCTGGACTTGTCCATCAGAGTTCACTGTGGGTCAGGTCTGGAAGTGCTGGTTTGGAATAAAAATGTTTGGGGTGAGCTGACGTGCTGGGGTGTTCAGAGCTGCCTCCAATTAATGTAAATTCTGCTTTACTTTTTCTGGGGGGGCAATTTGTTGCAGCACCTCCTTTTATTATTTTTATTTTTCTTCAGAGTGATTCTCTAGTTTTTTTAAAAATTTATTGAAGTATAGTTGATTTACAATGTTGTGTTAATTTCTTCTGTATAGCAAGGTGACTCAGTTGTACATATATATATTCCTTTTCATATTCTTTTCCATTATGGTTTATTCCAGGATATTGAATATAGTTCCCTGTGCTACACAGTAGGACCTTGTTGTTTATCCATTCTATGTCTAATAGTTTGCCTCTGCTAATCCCAAACTCCCAGTCCTTCCCTCCCCTCCCCACCCCCCCTTGGCAACCACAAGTCTGTCCTCTATGTCTGTCAGTCTGTTTTTGTTGCAGCACCATTTTTTTTAAAAAAAGCTCCACTCACACCTTGCACTTCTTCCATCCCCAGGGATCTGTGAAGTAGTTACAGGAGGAGGGAGGGTCTACGGTTGAAGCATCTTGGGACCGGGCTCTGCAGGACTCAGTGAATCCTCGTCTTCACCTCCTGGTGGAGACTCTACCCCCAGAGGCCTGAGGTCACCTCCCAACCCCTTGGGTAGCCTGCTGCTTGGACTATGTGAGACCATCAGTAGAAATGGACATTTTAAATCCAGGCATTTAAACTGTAATCCTGCTAAATAATTTGTTTCCTGTTTTACATTGTTTACAAGAAGAGGGGGTGGAAAAATCCAGAAATGGTTTCCAGTGCGTTTCCTTCCTCCCACCCCCAATCCTGCTAAAGATACAGCATGGTGGTAGGGTTAGCCCCAGTGCTCCCTTTTTATGTGTGCAGTTTCTTTCCTGGTAGGAATGGCATCTTACAATTTCTGTCACTCCCGTGCTAGGACATGCTGGGCCCACAGAGGTGCTCAGTACATTTATTGATCACTTACTGATTTCGTGCCCTGGGGTCTGAGCTCCATAGGGAATGTGGCCGGATGTTTCGTTCCACCTGGGAAGACTTTCACCTCCATTGTCTGTCCGCCTTTGCAGCTTTTATCTGCTGAAATCAAGCTCCCTCCTCACAACTGAAATTACTATCTCGGTTGCCAGAGACTTTCATTCTGCCAGATGAAGTGTGTGTGTATGTGGTCATGAATCTCTCTGAAAGGCATTAACCATCAATTTCTTGAATCTTTTTTTTTTTTTTTTTTGCTGTACGCGGGCATCTCACTGTTGTGGCCTCTCCCGTCGCGGAGCACAGGCTCCGGACGCGCAGGCTCAGCGGCCACAGCTCACGGGCCCAGCCGCTCCGCGGCATGTGGGATCTTCCCGGACCGGGGCACGAACCCGTGTCCCCTGCATCGGCAGGCGGACTCTCAACCACTGCGCCACCAGGGAAGCCCTTGAATCTTTCTCCTTGATGATCCCCTTTCCTGATTCTTCTTTCATTGCTGATTCTACTTTTCCCCTCCATACACCTCTACTTTTCCTACTCGCCCCGATTTGGCTCTAGATTTTGTCCTCAGCCTTCTCTTTCTTCTCCACACTTTTTCTTGTTGAGTTCATTTATTCCTTAGCTGCTGCCCGTACCCACTGCAGACGATTCCCCCAAATACAAATCTAGAGCTGTTTTACCTCCTCTGTGCCTGGCCTGTATTTCCAATGACACCACACGACATCCACACTTACCTGGCCCACATTTTATCAGAAATTCAAAATCTCCAGTAGTGAATCTATTATTTGGTCAGCCCCATCTCCTTTCTCTTCTCAGCTATTCCATCTTAGTCAGTTAAAACCTCATTCTTTCCACCGCGTGGAAATACAGATCAAGTGGTCATTCTTCATGTGTCTTTCTTCCACCTCTTACACCCAGTCTGTCGTAACTCTTCCCCAAGAAAGCAAGCCTTGTATTCACTTCCATTCCACTGCCAACACCCAGCCTGGCCCCAGTGCTTGCTCTTCACCCCAGTAACGGCCTCTCCCTCTCGCTCCTCCCCCTGCCTCTCCCATACCTGTTCTCCCCACTCGTACCCTGGCTAAGGTGGGCCCAGTGCTTCCCACCTCCCAGACCGGGCGGTCCCTGCTGCCTGGTGAGTGAAATGTGTACCCCTCTCGCTGTTCTCAACCACATGCCCTGTGACTCCAACCCCCTCCCTCCATCTCCTTCTGTAATTAATGGATTAAATCCCCAAATCAGCACTGAGTGCCTTCTACCCACCATGCACTGGGGACACAGCAGTGAAATGAGCAGAGCAGGTCCCTCCCAGCCCCCTGCGGCTGTGTTCTCCGGAGCCAGCAAGCTCGCTGTCTCTCAGCCCCTGCTGTCCCTCCACCTCCACCTTTCAAAGTCCAGCTGCCTTCTACCTCTTCCACCCGCAGTGATGAATCCCTTCTCAGAATTCCTACTGCTCTTGCTGTGAGCAGCGCTTTAGTTACACTCTGATCTTTTCATGTATATTAGTTTGAGCTCCCCAGCTGGATTGTAATATCCTCGAGGGCTACTGGTTTTTTTGTTTTTAATAAATTTATTTATTTTTGGCTGCGTTGGGTCTTCGCTGCTGCGCGCGGGCTTTCTCTAGTTGCAGCGAGCAGGGGCTACTCTTCGTTGAAGTGCACGGGCTTCTCATTGCGGTGGCTTCTCTTGTTGCGGAGCACGGGCTCTAGGCATGTGGGCTTCAGTAGTTGTGGCTCGTGGGCTCAGTAGTTGTGGCTCATGGGCTCTAGAGCGCAGGCTCAGTAGTTGTGGCGCACGGACTTAGTTGCTCCACGGCATGTGCGTTCTGCCCAAACCAGGGCTCGAACCCATGTCACCTGTACTGGCAGGTGGATTCTTAACCACTGCGCCACCAGGGAAGTCCTGGGCTACTGGTTTTTATTTGCGGTGCTAGCCATCCCCAATTTTGGGTGTGCATAGTTTTCATTGTTGTAGTAGTGTTCACAATAACTACTACTAACCTGCAGTTATATGTAATTAAGATATAATTAGGAAAATACAGTGAACAAGGCATGGCATGAAGTACTTTGTATGCATTTTATCATCTAATGAATGTGTATTGGGTACATACTTAATTGAGTTAAGGAAGACAGTTTTGTTCAGCTGTTCTCCAGCTGTGGGTCTCAGGGGAGTCCCTTCTGCTCTGTGACACTCAGTTTCCTCATATGCAAAATTGGGAACTGGATTCCTGCTTTTTTTTTTTTTTTTTTGGATTCCTGCTTTTTAAGGTTCTTTCCAGTTCCAACACTGATGTTCAATTTCATTTCAGTCCCCTTGTTTCTAGAGAAACTTTACTGTATACTGCGCACAGATTTGTTGCTTAGGGAATATAAAACAAATAGGGCACTATTCGTGCCCCCAAAGTTTTCACCATCCATCGTAATAACAGGAAGCCAGAGGTGTCGGAGGGGTGAGAGGACAGAGCCAATTACATCACTGGGAGAAAGCAGGGAGGTTTCTGAGTTGGTTCTAATTAGAAGCTTCCTGAAGGAGGAGAGATTTCCGTTCAGTTGAAAGGAGGCAGTTGAGGGAGTGGGAGTACAGAGCATCTCCTGGCAGAATGGGTGGGCAAAGCAGCTATTCAGCAGAGACCAGAACAGGTTGTGTTGAAGACCAACCAGCGAGATGTTCTGCTGCGTGCTAAATTTAAAGTGGTGACCGTGCTGTTACTGCAACCTATCACAGGAGAATCTCGCCTACATCAGAAAAGTATGTGGATCCCAGAGGGGATTTGAGATGCATCCTCAGGTTGAAACCATTTATTTTGGCATCCTCACACGCCAAGGCCACGGTGGGGGAGGGCATCCATCCCGAGGATGACACATATGGGTTCCTAACATCATATAATACAATGAATTACTATGACAATCAGCTAATATTAGTGTTTAATAATAGTAAATATTTATGTCTCCTCATTTCAAAAAGGACCTGAAGGGGTTTGCAAATATATTCACATGCAACAAGATAAAAATACAAGAGATTAAAAAATGAGAAATTAAAAGAAGAAATAATAGTGTGAGGCCAGAGGAGAAGTGCCCAAAAGCTCTGAATACTTGACCAGAGGTGGGTGCATGATAGGGGCTCCGCGTCTCAGCAACCAATGCATCCTTTCCTGAAAGGGAAGTTTTTATTTTTAATAATGTAGCACCTCAAGGATTCCAAGCTTGTATTCAGAGCCTTATTCTTATTGATCAAAGAGGTTTTGCTTTCATTCCTGTTGACTGCTATTTAAATAAACTCATGAGAAATGAAAGCTGAAAGCAAGACGCCTGCCCAAGGCTTTGTGGCTGAACTTGTGCAGCTGCGTCGCAATGCACCAGTGATTTTGCTTAAGGAAACCCCAGTCCTGAGGTTGAAGAGAATGTCTTCTCCTTAGAAAATGTGACTTCCTTCTAGGAAAGGCCTTTCTCTCTGCCTCCCCCATCTACCCACCCCGCCCAGCACACTTTTCCCCAAATACACTCTTTTATTAGTCAGTGCCATCTGAGAAAGGGCACTCTGCCTGGAGCCGCTGGGGCTTTATCTGCGAGGATGATGGAGCAGGGAGAGATGGGCGCGAGGCCCCAGCCCCACCGCGCCCCGGCTTTGCTCTTGTTGACAGTGTGAAGCAGCACGAGCGCTACGGCCAGCTGACCCTGGTCAACTCCACCGCGGCCGACACGGGTGAATTCAGCTGCTGGGGGCAGCTCTGCAACGGCTACATCTGCAGGAGGGACGAGGCCAAAACGGGCTCCACCTACATCATTTTTACAGGTAAAAGGTTGGCTGCGTTAGTGGAACTCTTCAGACCTCTGGACCTGGTCCATATTACAGGTTCCCACTGTCTGCTGATTATCAAGTAAGTACAATCAGAGCGCTCACTGTTTGCCAGGCTCTGGGCTCAATGCTTTACATCAATTATTTCATGTAAGTCTCACAAGAACCCTTCAGGGTCAGTACTAATATCATTTTTTTTTCCCAATGGGAAAGTTGAGGTTTAGAGAGATTAAGTAAGTCCTTCAGGTCAGACTGCAAGTAAGTGGCTGAACCTGGATTTGCACCCAGAACTGTCTGGTTCCAGAGTCTGTACCGCATTGTCCAATATTGTAGCCACTAGACATGTGTGACTTTAAATGTAAATGAGGATTAGTTAAAATTAAAGCTAAAAACTCAGTTCCTGGGTGGCACTCACCGTGCTTCAAGTGCTCTACTGGCGCGTGTGGCTGTAGCTGTCCTAATCGATGGTGGGGACAGAGGACCACCCATCATCACAGAAAGCTCTATCGCACAGCGTTGCTGTAGACTTTCGGTCGCTGTGCTCTCAGAATCTCTGATGCGCTCCTTTCCGGAAGCTCCATAGTCACAGGATGCCTGGTTAAAGGCCTCCGCGCGTTTGTCTTTGTAAGTACCGTGAGCTGAGGTTTGGGGGCAGTGTTCCCAAAGGCTGCAGCCTGTGTGGCTCCAATCCTGATGCCTGAATCCCAGTGAGGTGCCTGAAAATAGGCAGATCTTCTCCCCTGTAGGGTCAGATCTGGGTTTGCCAGGTGGAACTTGCACTTGGAGAAACGGGCCCTGGAGAGTAGCTTGCCAGCCTCCTTCCTCTGCTGAGATCTCTAAACTCTAGAGTTTGGAGGAAGATGTTCTCCGACAAGGCTCAGAGGTCAGGAACAGCTTTCAGGAATCTTTCAAATGCTACGCCCTAGCGCTGCTGTGGTCCAAGGCATTTCAGGTGAAGCCAGGAGGCTTTCTGAGTGGGCAGGGGTTGCCACAGTGACTTAGGTCTACAACTCAAATGACCTTAGGCTCTGGCCTTTAATGAACGCTTTAGCAAAATCTCATACATTCTCCCCTCCTACCCGAAGAGCTCCTCTCTGGCAAGCAGATACACGAGCAGGGTGCTCTGCCGTTGTGGAAACACATGCCTCTCATTCCATTTCCACAGTACCATGAGGAGGTAAGTGGAAACTACTTAATTATCTGTTTTAGAAATAATAATGCTGATGCTGAGACGCAACAGGGCAGGTGATGTGTTCCACGTTCCATGACTTCACGCGGCGGAGTAGAGAGTCAAACCCCGTTTTTCTGATCCAGGATCCAATGTTCTTACTGCCTCAACCCACTTTTAAGACAAGGCGATGGACAGATTGACAGGCACACACGAGCTAGCATAAATGGTGTCGTCAGAATTGCTGACAGTTGTTCATGGGCCATCGCTTCTGAGTCTCATTCTGGAATGTGCCACCCAGAAGTGCCCATGTGCCCTTAGTATGATACGACACCAGGAAGCAGCAGTGGAAAAGGCAACTAATGAAGACTAACAGAGCCTGTTGTTCTGGACAAGAACTGATACCACATTTCAAATTGCAGAATGAAAATTCTATGTGGTGATTAGCACTGTCGTGTCTTCCCCAAATAGTAGTTTTTGGAGCTGAGGTTTTGAACTGAAGACCTCCCTCAAGCCAGACTGTCTCACTAGGGCCATAGGTTCTCTGAGTTCTGGAGGTAGATCCTCTTAACTTACGGAAGCCCTTTTGTGCATCAAAGGAAGGCTGAGAAAAATCAATATTTATTTCAACCTTCAAGAAACCTGGATCAGGGACACGACCTAAAGCGTTGTATCGTTTTCTTATTCCTCGGCACTAGGAGTCCAGTTGGATTTTCGGTATAAGGTTTAGCGATGTGTCTTTTCAGCCACTGGGTGGGTTTGGAAAACCAGGATGGGCTGTTACGGAGGCTATTGGCTCTGGAGTCTTTCAGAACATATGCTTCCCTACCACCCACACAGAGAAAAGTCTGGCATTCGTTATGTTTTTATGTTTCCTACGGTTTGATTGCAAACACTGTGAAGCTTCTTTTGACTGTGGTTAATTTGCGCAATTTTTGATGAAGCAACTGCCACATGTTATATTTAATCTGCATCCAGGAGGCTCTCAGAGGGTTTTTCCCCCCTCTCTAACTTTATATTGAAGGATAATGTATACAAAGGGAAATACACAAATCATGACTCTACAGCTCAGTGGGGGATCCTCAAGGGAACTGTACATATGTAACCACTACCCAGATCAAGGAGGAGGATATTACCAGCAGTAGGGCTTCTTCATAGTAAAAGGCATAGGCTCCAGTTTACAGATGTAGTGAAACCACATTAACAAGCACTTTACCAAATGTGGAGTTTGTTATCATTTGGATTTTAGCTTATAGCCTATTAACTAAGTTTTTTTGAGTGGGGGGCATATGTGATCTATAATTTTAAATATAAACTTGAACATACTTTTTTTTGGTAGATGGAATCTACTGATGGCAAATTTTTTTTTTATTTTAAAGGAAATTCAGTATTATTTTTCAAGTTACAATAATCAAATGAATAAAATATTTTATGTAGTACATGCTTAATAAATGTCAAGTGATGAATAAATGAAAATTTGACAGGTTTAATTCATAGATAATAATTTGTTTACTCATTCATATATTCTTCCTGCAGCCTTTCTTACTCCATTCACTTGGCAAATACATATTTTTTTTCTGTTTGTTAAAGCAACGGGTGTGGTCACTTCTTTCAAAGCATGGATTATAGTACAGGAAGTAAGACCTCATTTTTGTGTTCTGAAGTTCAGATTGTCCCCTTCTACTGGCTTTGCTTGTTGGTTCAGATTCCTCCATAAAACCTTAAAACAAACGTTGTTTCTGAATCTGACAACCATACATTCCTTAAATACGTTTGCTAAGAAGAGACCTTTAATACTATCTGCTCCAGATTCTCCTCTTTACAAATGGGGTTGTTGAAGCACAGAGAGATGAAGTGACACGTTCAAGGCCACACGGACTTATTCTGTGTGAACACAGGGGTGTTAGGTACGATGTTGATCAAGGTGCCCTCGCCTAAGCCTGAAGGTCAGTTTATCATGAAGTGGCACAAGTCACCCAGGCTGATGGAAAGTCTTGCAAAAGATGGAGACTCAGTAAGCCATGATTCCATGTTACAGAAGCTGGTGCTCAGAGCTAAAGAACGCTTGGCCCATGGAGACATTTGCTATTGTGTCCAGGAATTCTGTCCCCAACCTAAAAAAACAAAAAAATCGTACAACTGGGGCACAAAGGCTAGTGAAGAAAGCCAAGAATAATTGTTTCGGGAATACTGTAGGAAAACATAGGAGACAATTGAATAAATGTTGAGTGTGATTCAGTTCAAAGATTTCTCTTAGATATTAGTGTAATCTCTCACAGAATGATCCAGAAAACAAAGTATTTAATGTGCCATGCCCAAAACAAAAAGCAAAACCCCCCAAACCCAATCCAGAGTCCCTTGACTGTCCTGAGGGATGAATGGATAAACCAGTCCTTACTTCTGTAAGATAAAAATGCCATCATCTAGAGCTTAAAGAACATGCAGCGCGATTTCAAAGGGAACAGGAGAAGTGTAAGCAAATGGCTGCAGGTCCCCAGCCCAGTGGCAGCCAAGCAGAGCCCAGAACCTGAGACCAGCGGGTTCCTCATCTATCCCTGCTTGATTCCCTTTCCATTGACCTTGCCGGGAACGAGTCCTCTGGGCTAAGAGGATACCAGCACCCTCACTGGGCCCGTCTCAGAGAGGCTCTGCTGAGCCAGGAAATTCCTCCCAACGGGCAGATACTAAGCAAGGGCTGTGGGGCTGACTTCTCTAGACACACAGCAGATTGTCCACAGGTGTTAAAGCTGCTCTTAACACAAGGAAATCGGCCTCCTTCCCTGCTTCCTAAGTGGGACAATCCAATGGGCCTGATTTGGGCTTGAACTAATACCTATTTTATTTCCTTTAAGAAGATGGGAAGTAACATCCTTCTTCCAAAAAAGGAAAAGTATTTTTAAAAATAGCCTTTTCAATTCATAAGGACTCCATTATCCGAGTATACTGCCAATCCACCCTCATCTTTGTGCCCTGAATATAAGAATCCCTTTAAGTGCTCTTACCTTGTTTCTCCAGAATAAATGAGGCTGTGTCTTTCCCTTTGCAGAGAAAGGAGAACTCTTTGTACCTTCTCCCAGTTACTTTGATGTCGTCTACTTGAACCCGGACAGACAGGCTGTGGTTCCTTGTCGAGTGACTGTCCTGTCGGCCAAAGTCACGCTCCACAGGGAGTTCCCGGCCAAGGAGATCCAGGCCAACGGAACAGACATCGTTTATGATATGAAGAGAGGCTTTGTGTATCTGCAACCTCACTCTGACCACCAGGGGGTGGTCTACTGCAAGGCGGAGGCCGGGGGCAAGTCTCAGATCTCTGTCAAGTACCAGCTGCTCTATGCAGAAGGTAAGCCCGCTCCCCTCCAGGACCGAGATGTGAGTCACTTCCAGCTGGTCAGCATCAGGTTCTGCTGTTCCCAATTATGGAGGGAAATTAGGCACAGAATGCTGTTCTTAAAGGCTCCTCTGCAGCACCGCCATTTCTAGAACGTTCTACCTCCTTGCCCGTGACCCCAACGCAACTCCCCCCCACTCCCTTCTCTTCACGTCCTTGCAACATTCACTCTGGTCCTGCCTCCGTGTGATTGATCGTGGGGATCCCAGATCCCCATGTCATCCTCCCGTGCTCTGCAGCCTGAGCTTCGGGCACACGGTCAGCCAGCGAGCAGCTCTCCTACGGCAGCACCACCCGTCACCTCCCGTCCCTCGACAAGTGTTCTCTCGGGCCTCCCTCCCCCGACTTGCAGGAGAGAAAGCACCCTCCCCGGCCCTGTGAGGGAGGAGAGGAGGTGGTCCCTCACTGATGACTCTCCTCCCTCCGAGGAACTCTGACATGAGCCTGGTGAGTGGTCTGCGTGTGGGGTGGAGGGGTCCTGCTCAGGGACCCTGTGATGGGATGAGTGGCCCCAGAGCTAGCTGCTCTCTGAGATGAGAACTTAGGCTCCTTCATGCCCCTTGTTCTCAGCCGTGAGACTTATTCACAAGGCCATAATCTCCAACACTCTGCTACGAAATAACCCTCTCAGCCCTCCATTAACCACCCTCCGCTGCAGCCATCTCTCCTCCATCACAGCCAAACTCCCTGAAAGAGCCCTCTCGGTACCCATCCGTCCTCTCCCCTCCCACATGCTCCTTAGCTTTCTCCCCTAAGCTCCACCACAGCAGCCTTGGCTAAAGGCCCTCCCAGGCCATTAAGTCCAGCAGACAAGTTTCTGTCCTTGTCCTTCTAGATTCTACTTTGCCTACATGAAACCCTCTCTCCCCTGGTCCCATTTTTTTTCCTGCTTTTCCCACAGCCTTCTCATTCTGCTTTGCCAGCTCTTTAATTTTTTAAAAAAATTTTTATTGGAGTGTAGTTGATTTACAGTGTTGTGTTAGCTTTAGGTGTACAGCAAAATGAATTAGTTATACATATACATGTATCCACTCTTTTTAAGATTCTTTTCCCATATAGGCCATTACAGCGTCTTGAGTAGAGTTCCCTGTGCTGTACAGTAGATCCTTATTAGTTATCTGTTTTATATATAGTAGTGTATATATCTCAATCCCAATCTCCCAATTTATCCCTTCCCCTGCTTTCTCCCCTGGTAACCATAGGTTTGTTTTTTACATCTATGATTCTATTTCTGTTTTGTAAATAAGTTCATTTGTACCCAGTTTTTAGATTCCACATATAAGTGATATCATATGATATTTGTCTTTCTGTGTCTGACTTACTTCACTCAGTATGACAATCTCTAGGTCGATCCGTGTTGCTGTAAATCGCATTACTTCATTCTTTTTAATGGCTGAGTAATATTCCATTCTTCTGTCGATGGACACTTATGTTGCTTCCATGTCTTGGCTATTGTAAATAGTGGTGCAATGAACATCAGGGTGCGTGTATCTTTTTGAATTATGGTTTTCTCTGGATATGTGCCCAGAAGTGCGATTGCTGGGTCATACAGTAGGTCTGTAGTTTTTTAAGTAACCTCCATATTGTTCTCCATAGTGGTTGTACCAATTTACATTCCCACCAACAGTGTAGGAGGGTTTCCATTTCTCCACACCCTCTCCAGCGTTTATTGTTTGTAGATTTTTTGATGATGGCCATTCTGACTGGTGTGAGGTTGATACCTCATGGTAGTTTCGATTTGCATTTCTCTGATAATTAGTGATGTTGAGCATCTTTTTATGTGCTTTTTGGCCATCTGTATGTCTTCTTTGGAGAAATGTCTATTTAGATCTTCTGACCATTTTTTGACTGGGTTCTTTGTTTTTTGATATTGAGCTGCATGAGCTGTTGTTATATTTTGGAGATTAATCCCCTATCGGTCGATTCATTTACAAATATTTTCTCCCATTCTGTGGGTTGTTTTTTCATTTTGTTTATGGTTTCCTTTGCTGTGTAAAAGCTTTTAAGTTTCATTAGGTCCCATTTATTTATTTCTGTTTTTATTTTTATTACTCTAGGAGGTGAATCAGAAAAGATCTTGCTGTGATTTATGTGAGAGAGTGTTCTGCCTATGCTCTCCTCTAAGTGTTATATAGTATCTGGCCTTACATTTAGGTCTCTAATTCATTCTGAGTTTATTTTTGTGTATGGTGTTAGGGAGAGTTCTAATTTCACTCTTTTACATGTAGCTGTCCAGTTTTCCCAGCACCACTTATTGAAGAGACTGTCTTTTCTCCATTGTATATTCTTGCCTCCTTTGTCATAGATTAGGTTACCATAGGAGCTTGGGTTTATCTCTGGACCTTCTATCCTGTTCCATTGATCTATATTTCTGTTTTTTGTGCCAGTACCATATTGTTTTGATTACTGTAGCTTTGTATAGTCTGAAGTCAGGGAGCCTGATTCCTCCAGCTCCATTTTTCTTTCTCAAGATTGCTTTGGCTATTTGGGGTCTTTTGTGTTTCCATGCAAACTGTAAAATTTTTTGGTTCTAATTCTGTGGAAGATGCCATTGGTAAGTTGATAGGGATTACACTGAATCTGTAGATTGCTTTGGGTAGTTTAGTCATTTTGACAGTGACATGGTATATCTCTCCATCTGTTTGTGTCATCTTTGATTTCTTTCATCAGCATCTTACAGTTTTTTGAGTACAGGTCTTTGGCCTCCTTAAGTAGGTTTTATTCCTAGGTATTTTATTCTTTTTGATGTGATGGTAAATGGGATTGTTTCCTTAATTTCTCTTTCTGATCTTTCATTGTTAGTATATAGGAAAGCAAGAGATTTCTGTGTATTAAATTTTGTACCCTGCGACTTTACCAAATTCACTGATGAGCTCTAGTAGTTTTCTGGCAGCGTCTTTAGGATTTTCTGCGTATAGTATCATGTCATCTGCGAACGGTGATAGTTTTACTTCTTTTCCAATTTGGATTCTCTTTTCTTCTCTGATTGCCATGGCTAGCACTTGCAAAACTATGCTGAATAAATGTGGCAAGAGTGGACATCCTTGTCTTGTACCTGATCTTAGAGGAAATGCTTTCAGCTTTTCACTGTTGAGAATGATGTTAGCTGTGGGTTTGTCATATATGGCCTTTATTACATTGCAGTAGGTTCCCTCTATGCCCACTTTCTGGAGAGTTTATCATAAATGGGTGTTGAATTTTGTCAGAAGCTTTTTCTGCATCTGTTGAGATGATCATATGGTTTTTACTCTTCAGTTTGTTAATGTGGTATATCATATCACATTGATTGCTTTGCATATATTGAAGAATCCTCACATCCCTGGGATAAATCCCAGTTGATCATGGTGTATGATCCTCTTAATGTGTTGTTGGATTCGGTTTGCTGGTATTTTGTTGAGGATTTTTGCATCTATGTTCATCAGTGTTATTGGCCTCTAATTTTCTTTTTTTGTGTTATCTTTGTCTGGTTTTGGTACCAGGTGGCCTCATAGAATGAGCTGCCTCTTCCAGGTTTTAAGTGTTGGAGTTCCCCAAGGCACCTTCTTTGTCTGTCCTCATCCTCTTCCTGGGTGTTCTCAACCATAGCCATGCTCTGCTGCGTATCTATTCACTAATCACTCCCAGGGGAATGTATGTGGCCCGGATCTGGGAGTGCAAGCTTCGTGTATCCAATTCTCTCCCTAACATCTGTGCTGAGATGCTTCACAGGCCCTTCCTTGGACTCTGGGCCTTCCTCCCAGGTCTTGTTCTCCAGCTTTCCTCCTCCCAGTGATGGCACTGCAGTTCCAGGGTGCAGGAGCCCCAAACACTCCCGGCTCCTCCCAGTTCTTTTGACTTATTCCATCAAATCCCCCAAATTCTGCTGTTTCTCTCCATCCTACTGCTAAGAGTTCAACTACCATCATCTCTTCCTTGAGCCAATATGAATACCTTTCCAACTGCTCTCTTCTGTGCCCATGCTTTCTCCATCTTCCACACTGTAGCTGATTATAGCTCCAGTTAAAACCATTCAGTGGGTTTCTGCTTTTCCTAGCAGAATCTTCCACGTGGCCTGAAAGGTCTTCTTGCATGGCCGGCCTCTGCCCTCTCCCAGGCTTCCCTAACCTCCCCTCCGGGCCTGTCTGCTGGTGCCTCCCCTTTTTCCTTCAGATTTTAGTTCAAACCTCCCTTAAGGAAGCCTTTCCTGCTCCTCAGACCATCCTGAACCTCCCCAGCACTCTGGGCTTCTCCTTCAAGTTCTTCCCACAACTCAGGTTCTAAACCAACCACACAGTGACCTGCTGAGTGTCTGCCTCTCCCATTAGAATAGAGGCCCCAGAGCTCAGAGACCACGTCTGTCTGGTTCGCTGCCATAGCCTCCACTCCCAGCACGTGGCCTTGCTCAAGGCTGCTGTCAAACTTACTCGAGTGAACTGAGCCTAATGAAGAATTGTGTCTCTGAAATGCTGTGAAGTAGAAACATCACGCACTCTGCCTACAAATGCCTCTCCCTTTGGCAGATTCAGACTCTCTCCTGTACTTCCTGAGGCCGCACACCTGTCCATCTTCACCCATCAGTGGCTCTCCCTCCAGGCTGCCTTCTCTTCCTTCTACTTGCTCTGCCCCCAGTCCCCCTCTTCTCCCTCTGCCTTTTTATTCCCTTCTTCTCCCTCTACCTTTTTATTCCCTTCACGTGAGCTCCTGGCAGACCTTCTGGGCTCTTCTCCTCATTACAAGTGTAATGCCTGGACCTGGGGACTTCTGGATGACCACCCCGTTCTGGACCACCAAGGTAGAGAAAGAGGAGGTGTTAGAGGAAACCAGAAGTGGTGGAGAGGGTAGGCCCGATGCTAGGTGGGGAGCTGAAGAAAGGCAGGAATGTTCCATACCTGCCCAAAGAAGAGAACACGTCTGTTGGTTTGTCTCTGCCATGGCCCATGGATTTCATCTCACGTCCCCTGTCCCCTGCTCACTTCCAGTTCCCAGTGGTCCTCCGTCAACAACCATCTTGGCATCTGCAAACAAAGTGAAGGGTGGGGATGACATCAGTGTCCTCTGCACGGTCCTCGGGGAGCCGGATGTGGAGGTGGAATTCAGGTGGATCTACCCAGGGCAGAAGGTAAGCATACCCCGGCCTCAGCCAGCTGCCTTACTTGTTTTGTTCCCTCCCCACCCCCAACTCACTGATACGGACTGTAACTTAAAGACGTATGAGAGACGTGTGCAGCTATGGTAGGGCTAAGGCTCACTTGTTTTCTCCTAAGATGTTTCAGTATATTTACAAATGGCTTTTTTTAAAGGACAGGAAAAAGGTGACTGGGTTCCATTAGGCAATTCAGTCAATGTACTCTCTTCATGTTATTTTTCTTCACGACCCTTAAGGAAGGGGGCGGGGCATGAACAGGAAAGGAGGGCCTCCTTCCTTCACCTGCAACCTCAATCTTCAATCTTAATTCTGGGTCAATTGGAGGCCAATCTAACCTCCTTCTGGAATCCTTCAGTATTCTCCCCTATAAAAGCTGGGCCCCAAAGCAAGGAGCTCTAAGTAGACAACCACCAAGTTGGCATATAAATCCAGGCCTTCAAAAAGGTGCTGTGAGGCCGAGATCATTTTAAAATAGACTTCCCATAAAAACAACTCCAGCACATGTAGCCTCTGGGCCTGTTCTGCTCACAAAAATAAACAGCTTTGCTACCAACATGGAATAATCCCTTTGTTGCCAGAAGAGATTTGGCCTCCTGAGATGTACTCACTCGGTAGCAAATACACTTCTGCTTTAAGGGCTGTGATTGGTGGAAAATAACTCCCCCTGGAGAATGGTACTTTTCTAGTACTAGGTACTTGTTTTTAAAAAGTGTTGTTCCGTTTAGAAGACATTAATAATTTTCATTAGAGGTGGGTTCTTTTTTTTACGTTGCTAATTAGCAGAAAGGGTATTAATTTAGTAATACTATAAATATTACAATTATGTTAAACTAATCCAGAAAACACTACTTATCACCAAAGTTGGAAGAAGCATCTCAAAAGTGACCATCTCACTTTCTAGAAATACGAAGTCAAGTCACCTAGGGTGTCACGTTATCCATCCTCGGTACAACTTCTCTCCCACTGTAGTCCTAGGACACATTTGACTAATCTTATGTCTCCCTCTCCCAGTCTGAACAATTAGGGGCTCGTATTCATTTACGCGGTGAGTGCTTCGGGCTTCTTTTTGACTTTAAGTTCTGTGAATAAGAACCACTGTGCGAAGGGGTGAACGTGGGGAGTGTCAACAGGAGAGCAGTGGAAAATTTTATCTGTATTCTTATGCCTAATACCAGTCCCACATTCTTGGAGTTCCAAAAGAATAAAATTTATATTAAGTAGAAACATTGATGAAAAGGGCAGAAAGAGGGCTTCCCTGGTGGCGCAGTGGTTGGGAGTCCGCCTGCCGATGCAGGGGACGCGGGTTCGTGCCCCGGTCGGTCCGGGAAGATCCCACATGCTGCGGAGCGGCTGTGCCCGTGAGCCATGGCCGCTGAGCCTGCGCGTCTGGAGCCTGTGCTCCGCAAAGGGAGGGGCCGCAACAGTGAGAGGCGTGCGTACCGCAAAAAAAAAAAAAGGGCAGAAAGTGAAAGCCAAACAGCATAATGAAATTCAAGACTGCTTGGAAAAAATGCAGCCTAGACTGACTAGACAGTGTTGAGCCGCGCATACCAAGTAGTCTTTTAGAAGCATGTGTTCTGCACTTCGCGGAGGATGAACGGGAGCTGTTTACAGCAGCTTGTGGTTTGTGCTTCAGCCCCGGTGGGTGTCGTTCAACAGGATGAAAGGCCCGTGACGATTCAAGACACTTGGCGGCTGATCCACAGAGGGCTGGGCCACACCACGAGGATCTCCCAGAGCGTCCTGATCGTTGAAGACTTTGAGATGGTGGACGCAGGTTATTACATTTGCACCGCTCAGAATCTCCGAGGACAGACCTCAGTAGCTACTACTGTGGAGTTTTCCTGACTTGGAAGATGAAGTACAAATGAATTGACGGAAAGCCCACTTGTGTACACAACCAGCTCCAGGGTCCTTTTGACTAGTGCTTTGCCAGAGGCTGATGTCGAGCGCCAAACCCCAGGCCCTGCCTTGTGAGTCAGACCCAGACCTCCAAACTAAAAGGAAGTCACCCGGTCTAATTATAGAAGTGTTAATTCTAGCAGAAAGCATGTATTCTGACTGCTGACCTACATATATGGGTTTCTAGTGTTTATACTAAGAAGGCATATATGTAAACAACTTTATATAATCATTTCTATTAAACGAGCAAGTTTTTGTAAAAAAACAAAAAATGGGCTAAGTGCTCGTTTTTTAAGTTGGCTTGAAGTACATCCAGAAGGATTTTTGGGCAGCAATGTCCGAGTCAATACCTAATATTCTCTTTGATATAACAACCACAAAATATGAGAATCTAAAAACAGAGTAATAATATAGTTCAACTATACAACATGAACTATTGTATGATATGAAGGTATCAAAAAATATGTAAACTTTTTAACCACTGCACTCAAAAGTACTAGTTCTAGATTAGACATTCTATAAGAACCACAGCATGTGTTTTTAAAAGTTTAACTTTTGATATAAAATAGATGCATAGATCAAGGAAGATTCAACTTTGTTTAGGCTTTTTTTTTTTTAACCATCTTCAAAAATATTTAGACTGTAGCTGTTCCAATTTTCTTACCTTATACAGCAGAACTTATCATTAAAACCAGTAAAAATTTATTTCTCAAATACACACAGCTTTGAATTTGGAAAAGAAAAGCTCTAAGTCTAGCTCTGTGAGCCAAATTTCAGCCCATGACCAGTTTTGTGGTTGCACTGGAAATTCCTGGGAAATAGGTTAAGAAGGAGACACGATGTCAATTCCTGTGCCGCTATAAACTGGGTAACACTTTGGAGGGTGAAGTATGTCAGAGGATGCAATTCTTCTATTGAATATTCCAGCATTATTTATTTGATCAAAGTAAAACACTTTCCATCACTACAAACTGAGCACAACTACAGTTGTTTACACATCCGTATTTTTATGACGTGCCAACATTTTGCATCCTAAGTGATAACATTTGGTTTGAAGATAATTTTACAGTTCCGTGTTTTGTTTCCTATCTTCTCTCCTGTTGTCTCCCATTCTCTGAAGACATTTTATATTAACTGTGTAAGGATCATTTCCCCAGACACCTAAATGGCATGGAGCACAGCAGGGAACAGCACGAGATTGACCATGTGCAGGGAAAGGATG
The DNA here is from genome assembly GCF_039906515.1 of Pseudorca crassidens. Lineage (NCBI taxonomy): Eukaryota > Metazoa > Chordata > Mammalia > Artiodactyla > Delphinidae > Pseudorca > Pseudorca crassidens. The sequence continues at coordinate 20,807,251 of NC_090316.1, forward strand.
GCAAACCCAACTTTGGCTAAGGACATTGAGAACAACTTGGAAAGGTGAGCAGAGAGATTCCAGGAGGTGGCAGTGAACCTATGTTCCCATTTATCAGAAACAAACGTGGAAGGTTACACACATAATCAACGGTTGGAGGTTAAAAACTTCAGACACAATCACTAGTAAAACAAAAACTAACAAAAAACCATGCATCATGAATATCAATCTGCTTTGTAGTGTATACGTAAATGTCAACTCAAAGGTCCACCTCTAGTAGCCTGAATCTGTTCTTACTATAGCGCTTATCTGTACAGCCATCGAACATCAGTAATGCTGATTAGTAAATACAGCACAAGCTTGACACATGCAGGGAGAAAGAAAAAAGCCACAGTTCTTCCTTCCACCTCCCCCAAAGTCTCAGAAGTGGGGGAGGTAATAAGTGAAGTTTTGAAAGGAAATTGAAATGCAAATTGAGAAGAACTGTACAAGCCACATTCTTCTCTCATCAGCTGGTCATTCTGCTACCTTCCCAAGGACAGAAGGACTCCTCAAAGGTACGTGGAAGTTTAGCATTATCTCCAGAGACTGTTTTGTTCTATTATCAAGGTGCTCATGTTCCTCCATAAGCATTGAGTCCTATCTTTCTTAGTTCTGCGAGCCAATGGCTCCTTTTCATTCTTTAACCTCTCTAGGATTTCCCAAAATTTATACTGTCGGATCCAGGCCTTGGTTTATTTGGAAAGTGGTTCAGCACCTTGAAGATGAGCTGGCTCTGGAAAAGCACATTCCTTGTCCCAGAGAAGAAGTAGGAAGGAGGTAGAAGGTTTGCTTTTGTGGCTCTGGATGGGGGAGAAAGGAGAGGGGGGAATGGGGATAGTGGGAGAGAAGCAGCCAGTTGAAATCACTGAGGATAGCTCAGATCAAGATAAAAATAAGGCAGAAAGCAATCCATGGGTACTGCCCTTTCTTTATACACATTTTTTTAAAAGCAAAATTAGGGTTCTACATTTGCTCATAGCCTGCGAAAATGGGTTGTAGTATTTTACGTCCACATGGGTAAGTTTAAAAAGTCTAGCTAGTTTCAACTGACATGGCTGAACACTGAAAGGCTGCCAACAAGTTACTCTGAAAGGATGCAAAGCATGAACAGACGTGGGCAAGTCAGAGCTCTTTCTGTCTCTCCCTCTCCCCCCCATGGCAACGGGCTGAGCAGGGTTGGTGGTAAAGAATTCTAGTTCTAGCAACTACTGCTCTTTCTTCTATGGCTTTTGCAGAGATGCATACACTGACTATTTAATTAGCACATCTCTAGACAGACTCAGCAAAGGAGGCAGCATCAGACACATGACACTCGGTTACATCCACTTCATTCACACATCCCCAGTCAGACCAAAATGTAAATCACAAGAAGGTGTCTGTGGTGAAGAACGTTACAAAGGTTATATAAATCTTTATCTTAACAGGCCCCTGAGAGTTTTCCCCTTTATGCGTAGGTGAAAAAGGCAACGAACAAGATCTTCTCGTTCCGTAAGTGCTTTGTGCAACAGCGTCCACGTAGATCCATTCCGACAGCATCGTTGGGGGAGGAGTCTCCTGGACCGAGTCGGTCCTTCCTCCAGAGTTCTGGTCTCGTCTGGAAGGGGCCGGTTCGGGCCATGACTTTCCAGTTCTAGGACAGGCTGTGCGTGTCAGCGAAGGTGGCTCCAGCCCCGCCCCCTGCCCCCACGATTGTGGGTGGGTCAGTACTGCAGAAACGCAGTCTGTCTCCAGCTCCCAGGAAGGTCATCTGGGCGAGATGCTGGGGCTGGGGAAGGAGCCGGAGTTCCGCGGTGACTGGAAGGGGATGGCGGGTGACGTGGGGGACCTCTTGGGGCTGCACAGGTCCCCGTTGTGCAGCTTCCACAGCAGCTCCTCGTTCTCCATGGAGAGGCGCTTGTTGACTTTGGACTCCTTCTCCAGCGACTCCTGCAAGACGGCCTGCTCCGTGGAAAGTTGCCTGGAAGACAAAAAAAAAAAAAAAAAAAAGCCAGAAATCCTGTGACTCTGATTGCTTCTTTCTTTTTTTTAAAGGTTGAAAAAAATCTTACTATTTATTTTAAATTTGAGAGCCCCAAATGATCTCTTTGGAATAAAAGGAGCTACCGTGCATGGGTACTGGGCTGGCAGAGAAACCCGGGAAGTGTGACCTAGAGCCAAAGAAAAAGCTGCACTTTGGGGCAATTTCATAGTAGGGTGAGTGATGCTCCCACAGCTATACTGCATGTCTTAAGACCCTCCTATGTGTGGGGCTGTTTCCTGTTTGGTCTGGTGGTGGTCCTTCTCTGAAAGGGAAGGGAAGGCTTGCCTGCTGAGGACTCAGCCTTTGGTCCAGGCCACTGTGGTAAAGGCACTAAACGCTACAATCGTTTTTCCAGATAGAAATCAGAACCTCGTTAACTACCCGCTTCTGTTGCATTTCCAGGAGGGGCATGGGTGGAGTGTGGTGAGAAAGTAACACTCGATGTTTCAGGAAGGGAGGAGCTCGGGGAAAATAGGACAGTTTTATTTTTACCTTGAAATTGCCATGTGCTTGTCCATCCGAGCTTTTAATTCTTCATTCTCCTGCTGGAATCGCTTCAGTTTGTCCACCAGTGCTGTGTTGTTGTCCACCTTGGTGTCAACAAGAGGACCAACATTTATACATTAAAAATTACATAAAGCCCCTTATTTCCCTAAGGTACCTTCCTGACACCGGCACACACTGGAGAGGTTTCATTCGGGAAAGTTTAATGGTATGTTGACTGTCTCTACACTGACGCACTGCAAAAAGAATCTACTGCAGCAAAACAGAGCACGTGGATATTACTTTTTAAAGGTATGCCAGGCCACTTGAAAATGGACAAACCCAGGGGGTTGGTGATTTGTTCAAGTTCACATTGTTTCAGAATTCCCAAGAATTGGTGCCCTGCCTTCGGCAACCCTCGGGGGCTGTGCCTCTTTCAGGTTCAAGGTGATAAACACTGGCTACCTAGCGGCCGTTTTCTTTATCAGAGGCACCGCAGCTTCTTACGGTAAATTCTGAAAGAAAAAAAATATCCCACGTTTGATGAAAATTCAGTTCGTGGCAATGTTTAATATGACTTTAATCATGGTCTCCCCGTTACTCTTCAGCACTTACCTCCGAGTGGTCACATAAGGCAATCCACAAAGCTCTATAGAGCCTTAAAATCAACAAGCGACACTACAGAAAGCATTCCTCCTTGGTTGAACTAAAGATACGTTTGTTTGCCTAGGGCTTGCCCAGGCTAAACTTTCAAGGAAAACAAGCTGATCAGTTGAGAGAGTGAAGGATAAAAGCCCAGAAGACGTTGAATCAGTTAACACGATGAACTGCCAGTTACATCCCTGCTTAGTTTCTAAAGGTAAGATTTGATTACTTGCTCGGAGGCAACATCACAGCTCTAAGTCCCTGTCACTGCTGCCCGTGACTAGGCTTTTAGTTTGCAGTCCTACTGTTCTTAACATCTTATTATCCAGAAAAAGCTTAGGACAAGCCAACCAAGTGAAATACCCAAAACAAATGTGACTAGCGTGTAAGAAAAAGGGGGCATTGGAATTTCCAGGAAGTATAAAGGAATTCAAGATAAAAACACGAGGTGGGAAAATCTGGAATTAAAGACTGTGGGTAGGAATTAGCCTTAAAATATTAATCTCATCCAATTCCTCATTTTACTGGAGAGGAAACTAGCCCTGGAATTTCACTCTTAGAGCTAATTATCAGCAGAGCTAGTTTTTACACTGAGAAAGCCTCCTTGCTTTCTAAGTGGCTTATTTTCAATAAAGGCCTGGAGCTTACAAATAAACAAGGTAACAGTGGGTTTACCTGTCTGTCCTTGGATTAACCCCTTCTTCTGCATATACACCATGCCATGCTGACTAATCTCTTGGGCGTGGCAAGGGACAGAAATACTTGTGGATCAACAAAGATCAAGACCTATGAGTAATTTTACAGCAGAGCCTGTTCTTACTGCACATGATGGTTTGAAGAGTTTTGATGTGTGCATGGCATATAGGGCAACCAATCATTAACAGGATTACCTGAGTCACTGTTGATGGCCACATTGGCAGTCATGAGACCTGATACAACAGGATGACCTTTGGCAGGAACTGGTGTATATACTAGGTTGGGCCCATTAATAGACCATGAGTTCTTTCCTTCCTTTACAAAAACAAAACTTCCTGGTCATTCAAAGTGCCCATCTATCCACCTGGGGGCTTAGCTCTTACCTCCCTTGATAGGTAATAGTCTCTAGAAGAAAACCAAACACCAAAAACCAAACAAACAAACTAATGATGAGTGACTTCCATGCTCCCTACTGTCCAGGGCTGGTTTGGGTTTGAATTGAGGTACTTACTCAACACTGAGTTGCCCATAATTAGGGGGAGAAGGGACAAAGCAGTGCGAGGGGCCTGGCACAGTCAAAAGTGGTGTACAAAGTACAGCACTGGCTGGGAACACCTATGCTGCCGCGGCAAACCCTGCAGGCTTGGCTAGACTCCTGGCTCTTGGCAGTCGTGTTCCAGGGCTGGACCAGGGCTCACACGGCACTGGGCTCACTGCTCACACACGCAGTCCTGGATGGACTCGTCACATGCTAACGTCCGTTCTGCCCTAAAGGCCGTAAACTAAACTTTATTCATATTTTGCATAGTGCTGGCTACTTGTACAACCAGATTAATTTTATAAAAGGGCAATTCTTTTATCACAGTCTAATTCACATGAAGCAAGATGAAGAATTTAGATAGATAGCAAGATTCAACTGCTCTGATGGAATTAATTTATGTACTCAACAGTTTTGAGCAAAAGAAACCCACCCAGAGGTGGTAGTGTATTAAAGGATAGCTTTTACATTATTTAAAAATTCTTCTTATGCAGGTGGATATTCCCAGACCACTGAAACAGGAGACACTCGCGAGTTGTCATTTTTCCAAACACTGAATGCTACCTTTTATACGTTCCTTGAAAAAAATGTTCTAGAAGGTAGCAATGAATAAGCCTTAAGCTGACATGGAAAAGAAGATTTAACCTCTTCTACCTCTCCTATCTTTAAATAGCAATTAAGACAATTCCACAGGTCTAGTTCAGAGGCCAGTTCCTGTGCCTCAGGTATTACCCCGTTTAAGGTTCTGAATGAAATGTACCAGTTTCTCCATTTTCATTAACTTGATGTCCTGTTGGTGCAACTTCTCATTCTTGATGTCTAAAACAGCTTTCAGGCTTTCTAACTCTTGCTCCAGATACATGATCTGAGGGTTTTTCTGGAAAACACACGGCAGGATATGGCTGTGACTGGTCATTTAACACAATCACATGGTTCAAACTCTTAATATAAAGACATTTGATTAGATTTAGAAATTAAACAAGTAGCAAGAGACATCAACCTTCTTACGGCAGTTTCAAAGAAAGGTGAAAAGAAGGGTTAAGACATCTTTAACTTCAAAGTCTTTGGTCTTAAGAATGAAATAAAACATTTCACATTTAAAACAAACACTTCCCTCACGTATCAGTAACTTAACATGGAAAAAACATTGGTAGCACCAAATATTTTACTGGAAGTAAGATAAAAACCACAGCTTACAACACAAAACAGAACTCTGGCTAGAGAGTACGCAATTCCCAGTCCTGGCCAGGTGTTTGGGGGGAGAAAGGGAACAATAGTTCTCTCTATCCAAAGTCAGTAGCTCATGAGGAATGAACAGGCAGCGTGTTTATTGGGCTCTCTGAAAAACGAGGAATGGCAATCACGTGCTGAGTCTTTTGGACGTTCGCTATGAGGGGACTAGGTTAGCCTGGCCGTACTTCTAGAGCAGGATTAACACCCCATCATTTTGTGACACCCGAACACCTACGTGGCATAGAGCACGTGCACTGCGAAAATTCTATGCAAGATAAACACTATGTAAGGAGAGATCATCCTCTGAGAGCACGAGACCAGGGTGGATTCCCCAACTCCTTGCTTTAATTATTGAAATTCAAGTGAACCTTCCAAAATGCACGACACAAGTTAAAGGCACAAAATCTATTGATCTGCTGTTCAGCGAGGGAATTTCTCAGACAAGAGTCAGTGGTGTCGATCATCAAACCTATCCTCCTGGACAGTGGTTAACGCTCTGCAGCAACCCTTAGGGAGAATCAGGGAAGGTGCCCTTGGGGATCACTTAAACCCCTCACTTCGCAGAAGGAGACAGAATTGCACAGCTCAAGTGACCTACCTGCTCAGGGCCCAAAAGTGCTGGGGTGGGGACCAACCCCCGATCCTCAACTCCAGGGCCCTTCCAGAAACTTCCTACATTTCATATACTGTTATCCTCTTACACAGGATTTTTTTAAACCATAAAGAGAGCAAATCCCACGTTGCTGGTTTTTAAAGTCAGAGTGCATGCAGCCTCGCTCCCACTGCAGCTTTCCTACTTCTCTGCCACCAGGCCCTTTCACCCTCACTCTCATACACGCTCTTTTCCCACACCCTGGGCAGGCTTAGGCGGGGTAAGGCATGAGATAGTCCTGCTTTCCTCGACCTGTTTCCCTTCTGAACTTTTTCAGGAGCTGCTGCAGGATCAGGAAGCTCTTTAAAAGCGTTCCCTGAGCCACTCATAAGATTTACACCCTGCGTGTGAAGTCTACAGCTTTCTTTTGCAATCGAATTTTTCTAAGAATCTTCCAGAATAAATAGCTTTGAAATTTCATTGACTAGGACCTCATCCAATTGCATTCAAATGTCTAGAGGGTCTCTCACTGACATAGCAGAAGAGCTCACTGAGGGAGCCAGGTACTTCGAGAGTTGTGACAGGTCTTAAGTGGCACAAAAGCTCTGCTTCTGCAGCCCCAGACACAAATACATGGAATGAAAAGACAGAAGCAGCACCCGCCCCCCGCAAAAATGTTGGGGGGATACAAGCTGCAAGAGAAAGTTGAGTTTACCAGAGAAATTTGTAGTTTTCAAAAGTGAGGACTGGACTTCCCTGATGGTGCAGTGGTTAAGAATCCGCCTTCCAATGCAGGGGACACGGGTTCGATACCTGGTCCAGGAAGATCCCCCATGCCACGGAGCAACTAAGCCCGTGCGCTTAGCCCACAACTACTGAGCCCGCACGCCACAACTACTGAAGCCTGTGCGCCTAGAGCCCATGCTCCGCAACAAGAGACGCCACCGCAATGAGAAGGCCGCGCAAGGCAAGGAAGGGTAGCCCCCGCTCGCCGCAACTAGAGAAAGCCCGCGCACAGCAACTAAGACCCAACACAGCCATCCGTAAATAAATAACTTTTTTAAAAAGTGAGGATTATCCATACAATGAAATATTGTTCAGCCATAAAAAGGAATGAAATGTCTGTACCTGCTACAATATGCACGAACCTTGAGAACATAAGCTGAGGGAAAGAAGCTGACACAAAAAGCTGCATAGAGCACAATTTCACGTCAATGAAATCTCTAGAACAGGTACATGGATAGAAACAGAAAGGAGAATGGTGATCCCGTAGGGCTAGGGAGTTTGGGGGGGAAATGGGGAATGACTGCTAAAGGGTACAGGGTGTCTTTTGGGGGCGGGTGATAAAAGTGTTCTGTAATTAGATCCTGGTGACCAAGGTATAACTTGTGAACTGCTGAATTGTATATTTGAGAAGGGTGAATATTGTGGTATGTAAATTATATCACAATATAGCAAGTTAATTAAAAAATGAAGTCTTTACATAAAACCCTGACCCTAATTGATAGTTTTCCTGCCTTCCTATAGGTATTAGCTTAGATCACTTGCAATATATTGGATTTCAGCTGTTATGTCAGTTTTTAGAATTAAAAAGACACCAGTAACCAAAGCAGCCACTTTATACAGTTTAAAAATCATACTGCAAGATATGAAAAAGATTTCAAACCCATACTATTTCTCTAGCTGCTGAACACTTAACTGACTCTAAAAGACAGCTAAGCAGAAGAAAAATTCATTAGTGATGGGGGAGCATATGCAACTTACTAAATTTGCTTTCTCTCTTGATATTCTTTTTTGTTCTTCTGATTTCAACTTTTCATTTAAAGTGTCATTTTCACTCTTCAAACCATTGATTTGTTTCTAAAACACAAACAGTGAAATGTGGAACGTAAGTAAACAAGCGGGCACCAGAAACACTGCAAGTGTGCACAGAAACGTACCCAAACCATACAAGCGTCAAGAACGATGATGGAAGGTGGGCAGGAGCGGTGGTGGTGATTGAGATTTACCTACCTCTAGTGACTCCTGCTTCTCGTAAAGCAGATCCTCAAGTGATTTCTTTTCCATTTCATGGCTTTTCTTGATCTCTGGAAGTGATATTTTTTTTGAGTCAATAACATCCTACGAGATCACTGTATTCTACAGTCATTATAGCACATGGATGCAACAGTTGATTAGGAGGTGCTGCGCCTACATTACTTTATATTTGTATGGCACTGTTGTAGAAATTAAACGACTTGTTCTCAAATTAGCCCATGAGGTGAGTAGGGCAGATAATTCCCATTTTATAAATGAGAATACAGAGGCCCAGAGAGGCCAAAAGACCTCAGGGAACAAAGAGCACACCTGGGGGCAATGGGGATGGGGGCGGTCAAACACTGGCCTTCAGACTCCTGGTCAGGAGGCCCTGTGCTCTGTTCCAGTTGCCCTTCACGAACCAAACAGAAGTCTCAAATTAAACCCATCTCCAGCAGGAAGGAAGAAAAACAATGTTTACCCAACATCTACCCTGGGCCAGTCACTTTTACATGTTCTCATCTCTGACCTCACACAACAAGTCTGTTTTTCTGATGAGAAGGCCCCTGACAAAGTTCACAGGGTCAGTTCTCACCACGTGTCCATATGTTTCTCTGTAGATGCAATGGGTTCGGTGTAACGACTTCAGCTACATGGGCACTTATCTTCTGTAAAAAACGGCTTCTTATTCTTTTCCTTTAATTTCAACCCTTCCAATCACGATGAAGTAATAAAACACATCTTTTTATTCAACAAATGCCATCTACATTTCACAGCAGTGCTGGTGTGAAGTGCCTGGCATGGACCCTTCACCATGGTCAGGATATAAACTGACACTTTCCACCTTCCCAGGATCTGGAGTGGTCAAGCACAACTATTACCAAAAGGGCCTTGAAGTTCCTTAAAAGTTCATTCTAGTTCCTAAAAGGGGGACTTCCCTGACGGTGCAATGGTTAAGAATCTGCCTGCCAATGCAGGGGACACGGGTTCAAGCCCTGGTCCGGGAAGATCCCACATGCTACGGAGCAACTGAGCCCGTGCACCACAACTACTGAGCCTGCGCTCTAGAGCCCGCGAGCCACAACTACTGGGCCCGCGTGCCACAACTACTGAGCCCATGCACCTAGAGCCCGTGCTCCGCAACAAGAGAGGCCACCGCAGGGAAAAGCCCGCACACTGCAACAAAGAGTAGCCCCTGCTCGCTGCAACTAGAGAAGGCCCAGCAGCCATGAAGACCCAACAAAGCCAAAAAATAAATTTAAAAAAAAACCCCAAAACTATATTTCCTAAAAGGCTGGCATTTATAACAAACTATTATTTGCATCCTTAGGGGAAAGGGGATCTCCTCACAATGAACAGTGCAAAAAGAAACCAAAAAACACTCCAAACGGAATACCACAGGGTATTCTCTAGAGGGGCAAGTTTTGAATCATTTCCGTTTTGAAACATATCACGCTGTTCCACTAGCTTTCATTCTATTTCAATAGAAAAAGCATCCTTGCCTGAAAGGGAGGCTTCATAGGCCTTCTTTAGCAAGTCTATTTTCTCTGAGTGGCTTGCTTCAATTTCCAACTTTGAGGTTTCATGGGCAGCACTTAAGTTGTCAAACTATAAGAAAAAAACCAAAACAAAACAACAGTTTATCAATAAAAAGTCCTAAGGTGAATAATAAGCAGCAGCATTAGGAAATCTGACACATGAGCTTGCATTCAAGTCTAAGGCCTACCAGACACACGTAAAGAACCACCCAACTGGGGTTTGCCAGTCCCTATGCTCCAGTCCACCGTGCCTCAGGAACACAACACACAGCTCTCCAGGGTTCATGGATGGAAAGGGCTGAGTCCACCATACGGAACGAGGATACCTTCCATGGTGACAGGACCATGTAAGCTCTACAGCTGTCATGTTGGCCTCTATATTCTCGGTCCCTAGCACGTGCCTGGCATATATTGGCACTGTGTAAATATCAGCTAAATGAAAAACTGATTTTAAATGGGAACAAGGAAATTAAAGAGAGGTTTAGGATATACCATTAAGGGAAAAATACGAGTTATTAAACAAGAGCCATTTTAAAAAAGAAGAAGAAATGCAAGCCAATGTTTTAGCAGCACCAGAATGTTTGCAAAGGGATTATTTCTAGGTAGTAGGATAAAGGGATGTTTTATTTTTTAAAATATATCCAAAAAGAAACAAAAACACTAATTTGAAAAGATACATGCACCCCAATGTTCACAGCATTATTTATAATTGTCAACATATGGAAACAACCTAAATGTCCATCAATGGATGAATGGATAAAGAAAATGTGATACACTCTCTATATATACACACACACACATATAGGTATGTGTGCGTGTGTGTGTGTGTATATATATATATATATATATATATATGGACCACTACTCAGCCATAAAAAAGAATGACATTTTCCATTTGCAGCAAAATGGAGAGCCATGATGCTAAGTGAAATAAGACAGAGAAAGACAAATACTGTATGATATCACTTATACGTGGAATTTAAAAAATACAACAAACTAGTGAACATAACAAAAAAGAAGCAGACTCACAGATATAGAGAACAAACTAGTGGTTACCAGTGTGGAGAGGGAAGGGGGAGGGGCAAGATAGGGGTAGAGGAGTAAGAGGTACAAACTATTAGGTATAAAACAAGCTAGAAGGATATTGTATGACATGGGGAGCACAGCCAATAGTTTATAATAACTATAAATAGAGTTATAATCTTTAAAAATTGTGAATCACTATATTGTACACCTGTAACATATAATCTTGTACAGCTATACTTCAATTAAAAAAAATTTTTAAAGGGTTGTTTTAAATTTTATCTTTTTCTCTTCTGCTCTTTCGTTCAACATATGTACATTGCTTTGATCATAAAAAATTTAATTTAAAAAACTTTTCATTTATTTAAAATTTAAAGAAGTTCATCAAGGGATGTCCAACAAAGAGAAGGTCATCAAAGCAAGGCCATCATCAAACAACAGTCATAATTCAAATTAACAGCCACGGCCAAGCACATGTGCAGGTTCTAAAAGCACAGACCTGCTCCTGTAACTGAGTTTTGTACTTCTCTGCTTCTTCGATGTAGATATTCTGAAGCTTTTCACACTCCCCGGTGTAAAATTCTTTAAGCCGATTCTCCAGCTCTGTTAGATCAGTCTGGTGCTGCTGGTTTAGCTTCTGGACAAATCCTTCATAAGCTATTTGCAACTCATTCCTGGCTTTTTCTAACTTCTCACAGGTGGTTGAAGCAGTGACTGAAAAGAGATGGAAAAAGAAAAGGGAAAATGACACTTAACCTGCTAAATGTCCTAAATTCATAACATTCACACACAGATGTGATGACTCTGGAAGCATAAACAAAGGGCTCTAAGAGTACTCGATTCTCTCAGGACCAGATTTTCAAACATAATAGTATAGAAATGAACGATAAAAGGGAATGAGAGGAAATGGTCTCTGGCAGCAAAAAGCCAACTGTCTATCAAGCAGTTAAGAGAAGTCCTTGAGCAGAGCCAGGTTCCCAAGTGAAGAGCACCCTTTCACATGGTGACCAATCAGTGCAGGGGCTGTAACGAGAGGAGGCTCTGATTGGCCGAGGCGTCTCTAAGGCGGGCCAGCCACTAGAGGAGGCAGCCGAGATGCAGAAGGAGCAGGTAAGACCAGAGAGAAGCAATAAATAGACTTTAAGCTTGTATGCAGTTGGAGCCAATTTAAACTCGTTACTTCAAAAATATAGTAATAAAAACAAAATACTAGAATATACTGAACACAAATCACCAGAACATAAAAACTTTAGGAAAAATACATTGAGAAGCTACAATACAATGTAAATATATTGAAAGGTTAACATTTTTAAAAGGCAAAGTAATTTGATAAACATAAAATCAGAGCATCCTAACTCTTCACTACCACTACCCAAAACAGAAGTACTAACAATACCTTGCAGAGCTTGCACAAAAACACATACCCACACAGACTATAATAAATCCTGAAAGAAATGGGAGAATATATATGCAAATGAAGCAACCGACAAGGGATTAATCTCTAAAATATACAAACAGCTCATGCAGCTCAATATCAAAAGTACCCAAATAACCCAATCAAAAAATAGGCGGAAGGGGACTTCCCTGGTGGCGCAGTGGTTAAGAATCTGCCTGCCAATGCAGGGGACACGGGTTTGACCCCTGGTCTGGGAAGATCCCACATGCCTTGGAGCAACTAAGCCTGTGAGCCACAACTACTGAGCCTGTGTGCTGCAACTACTGAAGCCCATGTGCCTAGAGCCCAGGCTCTGCAACGAGAAGCCACCGCAATGAGAAGCACGCGAAGCGCAACAAAGAGTAGCCCCCACTCACAGCAACTAAAGAAAGCCCGTGCACAGCAATGAAGACCCAAGGCAGCCAAAAATACAATAAGTTAATTTTAAAAAAAACCCTAAATATAGAACTACCATATGACCCAGTAATCCCACTCCTGGGCATATACCTGGAGAAAACCACCATTCAAAAAGATACATGCACCCCAATGTTCATTGCAGCACTATTTACAATAGCCAGGTCATGGAAGCAACCTAAGTGTCCATCGACAGATGAATGGATAAAGAAGATGTGGTACATTATATACAATGGAATATTACTCAGCAATAAAAAAGGATGACATAATGCCATCTGCAGCAACATGGATGGACCTAGAGATTGTCATAGTGAAGTAAGTCAGACACAGAAAGATAAATATCATATGATATCGCTTATATGTGGAATGTAAAAAAAAATGGGTACAAATGAACTTACAAAATAGAAGTAGAGTCACAGATGTAGAAAACAAATCTATGGTTATCAGGGGATGGTGGGGGAGGGATAAATTGGGAGATTGGGGCTGACATACACACACTACGATATATAAAATAGGTAACTAATAAGAACCTGCTGTACAGCACAGGGGACTCTACTCAATACTCTGGAATGGCCTACATGGGAAAAGAATCTAAAGAAGAGTGGATATATGTATATATATAACTGACTCACTTTGCTATACACCGGAAACTAACACAACATTGTAAATCAACTATATGCCAATAAAAATTTTAAAAAAATCCTGAAAGAGTTCTATCATTTCTTGGGAAGCCTGACTTTGGACTTTTGCAGCCTTCCTGTACTTATGTTAGATATGGGGGAAAGGAGTGCTACTCTGTAAGGAGGATGCATGTTCTCAACACCCCAGAGTGCCCATGGATTCATGCAAAATGGATAAAGTAATCCTTATGTCTCTTTTGGTAAGGAATATGTATTTGTGGAGTAGTGGAAGGAAAAACGTTGTTTTAGGGAGGAGAAGAGGATAGTTTAGATCAATGATTATTCTGACCTAAGTAGTGGGAAATTGGCTGGCTCCCGGGATGGATTTCGGGCAATGATGTAGACTTGTTTTCTTGGGAATATGCCACATGGCAGTAGAAACACCAGCCCCTACTTGTCCCATATCAGTATTCCTTCAGAAGTAAAATAAGTCATATTGAAATAATGACAAGCATAGTGTCTGCTAAAGAGCACCCTTAAAATTCAAATAAACCCACAAATGTTTACTGAACTAGCAGTAAAGGCAAAAACAAAGCAAGAACTACTACCCTGATATCGAGGGTAAAAACTGTATTCCACGATGAGCAATGGGGAGCCTGCACAGTGCACCTTGGGAGCTAGAACATTCCCAAGGCAGAAAAGATGGAGAGAAGACTCAGCAAGGCAGATGTAGGCCACATTACAGAGATCATCAACATCACCAACAACTCAGGCCTTTGGGACTCCGTTTGGGAAGTGATTTTTTTCCTTAAAAGAATTTATTAAAAGATGATGGCCATGCTGATTGCTACAGAATATGCTCCTCATATCACTACGTATTTATCAAAGGAGGAAAAAGTGATTCACGAAGGCAAATGTTAGCCAAAGAGGTAAACGTATTCGCTTCCACTGCCTTTCCAAAATAAGACAAATAAAATGATAGGGCCACAAGCCTCCTTGTGTGAATTCCACGTTACAGCTCTATACGAAAGAAGGCAGTAGAAAACTATTTGTGAACAGTCAATAAAGGCATCAAAATAGCTTTTCTAGTCAGAGAAATCTTGATTTCACACAGCCTTCTGACGTAATTGCCTCAGGATTTCAGACAACAGCAAAGTAAAAAACAAAACAAAAAATTCTAGCTCATCTGAAGGCTCATATCTGAGATAAAATGTCTAAGTGAACCAAAAACTAGAAGAGCTTCCGTGTAGAAGTTAGCAGTATGCTACACCTGCCGGATTTCAACACATCTGCTTGTAATCAAAGACTGTCAGTCTGAATGTGTAACTGTATAACTTTAAAATCAAAAAGGATAGATGGAAGTCCTCTCACTCACACTGGCGGCCGGACAGGGTGTTTCCTCTTTTTTTTTTTTTTTTTTTTTTAAAAGACGCTTAACTAGTGTTTGATTTTGTTGGCCACTGTGCAGAGAGGTAAAGGGAGGACAGGAGGGAAGGAAGGGTACAGGGAAAAAAAAATGGGTCGGACGGGGGAGCGGTGGTTACTGCTGTTAGGACAACAGTCCCAAGGCAGGCCCGGCCCCAGGTGGTGACATCAGCCTGCAGCTGTGCAGGAACAGCTGGGCTGAAGTGATCCCTCACACAAATGGCTCTACTTTGAGTTAACGGGCCTGGGCTCCTGGGGAAGCACTTATCTGGCATAAAGACTCGTGAAATACTTTTCTAAAGGACACACATGTCAACGCTGTATCAAGGGTTCTCAGGACCCCTGATGGCTGGACACACTCGTCGGGAGTCGGGGACGCCAGCCTGGGGCTTCAGTCCTGGACTTTTCCATGTACTTATTTCAATTTAGGAGCGATTTCTATGCAGCTGGGCTCTTACTCCTGTTCTCAGTTTTGTCTCTTCCTTGCTTATTCTCCAGAATTCCACTCACTCTCAGTCAATTAATCAAACACCCAAGACAGCCAAAATCAAACATGAATCTTTCAGAATTCGGACTAAGCAAGGAGTTTTCGCAGTGTTAGGCGATACTGTTTTCATGAAGTTAGTGCACGGATGGAAAATCCACAGACTACAAAGTAGTCCTTTTGTCCTTACTGTTTTAATCATTCTATTAGACAATTTTTTAAAGCACGTCTGTGATAAAGCACACCAAAGAGACCACTGCCTGCAGGAAAATTGAAGGATTATCATTTTTGTGCCCATACTGGGAAAATGCAGAAGCTCTCTCCAGCAATCTATTAATTAAAATGAGAAACAGAGTTTTCAGAATTAAGAAGCGAAAGAAAGAAACCAACTCATTTACAAGATCAGCCCTGGGCTTCCCTGGTGGCGCAGTGGTTGAGAGTCCGCCTGCCAATGCAGGGGACACGGGTTCGTGCCCCGGTCCGGGAAGATCCCGCATGCCGCGGGGCGGCTGGGCCCGTGAGCCATGGCCGCTGAGCCTGCGTGTCCGGAGCCTGTGCTCCGCAGCGGGAGAGGCCACAACCGTGAGAGGCCTGTGTACCGCAAAAAAAAAAAAAAAAAGATCAGCCCTAAAACATAAGGCCAAATTACAAGCTGGAAGTTGACATTTCAACCTGAGATGAACCAGGCCTTAGAAGAATTCGAGGCCAAGGACAGAACAGGAAAAACAGAGAGACTCCCCTGACAGTTTAAAACATGGATAACTAAGCAAGGAAAAAATGTTTCACAAGTGGTGAAATGCTTGAAATGTTTCCTTTTCGATTATCTGGATGACACCTACAGAAGGCCCAATGCCTGAATCAAATATAACCTTGAGAAGAGAACTGGTTTCATCCTGGGTCCTTTAGGAGTTTTCCCCAGGAGTGAAGTACAGCCATTACCTCATTGGTCCTGGTGGCCTTTCCTAAGAGGAAGGGTCAGATTTTTATTATTTCCATCTCATGGAGACCAATTTCCCTTTGGTGACTGATAAATGTGTTATTTACAATGAAAAACATTATACAACCATGGCCCTAAATTGTTAGTATTCTTTTGAAATGATACACGGCTTTCTTAATTTTTATATCTGAGTAGCAGTTTTCGTCATGAGACAACTAGAAATACTTTAATTCTCAGGAACATAAATAAATGTCTTAACAGAATAGAGCTAAACACTTAGGTTCAAATCTCAGCCACACCACTTACCTGCTATGTGATTTGAGCAAATGACTTAAGCTTTCTAAGCCTGAATTTCCTTATTTTTAAAGTGGCACTAATATTAGTGCCTTCCACTGCAGGATTAAATAAAATATATGTGAAGCGCTTGGCCGGTGCCTGACCAGAGTTAAGTATGCAACAAATGTTACTGCTATTATTGCTAGCTTTGCCAAAGTCCACCGATTCAAATGTGTCTGAAGAGTCCTCAAAGACATGCTTGGCGGTGAGGGGTGTCCATGACACAGTGTGACAGTTACAAAGATGCACTGCTCGTCTAGTATTCAAAGAAGGTAAACACACACACACACACGAGGACAGGGTACACATCTACCCCAAAGCTTCACTTTCTAATACTACTGTTCTTGGCATTATATGCAATAGAATTTCTCCAACTTTTAGGTAATTTTATCTAAATTAGACATAAAATATGGACGAGAAAAAAGAAAAAGAAAACTAGGGAGGTAAGGTCCCTCAGAAGCTCATGCAAAGTTTCACGATGCCGTACAAGAGTTCGTGACCGAAAGGAGAGACAAACAGGAAAGCAAGATGACTTCATTCCCCAGCTGTACACCCACGCTCTCCCTAGACGCTTCCAGCAGGCCTGCTGTGAGTGCCAGCCCTTCCTTGAGCACGGTTCCCTTCTCCGCACCATCCAGGAGGGCAATGAGGTGGGTGTCTGGTCCAGCCTCTCCTGCCTCCTCTTGGTCTCTCTCAGTCTCTCTCTCCGGCCACCTCACCTGCTCCCGTATACCCTCACCTAGGTTCCCCAGATGTTACCATCTTATGTAAAGTACGAAGATTTTAACGTTGAAGCAATACTACTAGCTCTACTACAGACTTTATTCCAATTTCACCAGTTTTTCTACTAATGTCCCCCCCGCTCTTTTAAGAATAAACTTTTTAGGAATAATTTTAGATTTTCATAAAACTCATTAAGGATAGAATAGTTCCCGGATATCTCTCTCCCAGTTTCCCCTAATGCTAATATCATATATTATGACAGGACATTTGTCGAAACTAAGAAATAATTTTACTGGCACATTATTATTAACGAAACTCCAAGCTTTGTCCTTTCTTTCTGTTCTAGGCTCCAACCCAAGATAGCGACCTGCATTTACTCATCACATTTCCCTCATCTGCTCTCATCTGTGAATGTGTCTTTCCTTGCTTTTCATCATCTTGTCAATTTTGAAGTCAGGCATTTTACAGAATGTCCCTCAATTTGGGTTTGTCTGACATTTTCTCTGCATACTCCTCGGACCCAGGAATTCCGCCATTAAGAATATAGGTGTGGGACATACTCCCACACATATAAAATGAGGGACATACGAAGCTATTCACTAGAGCATATTTTGTAAGAGCAAAACATTACAAACAACTGAATGTCCACCGTGAAGAAACTGGTTAAATTAATTATGGTATATCTATATAATGGAATCGTTTCCAAAAAATAATGTTACAGCTGTTTAAAAACATATTGAGGAAGTTCTCTGTGTACTGATCTTTAAGAAATGCTAAGCAGAAAACAAGGTGCAGAACAGCATGTATAATACTCTGCCACCTGTGTATAAAAGGAAGGGGAAACAAATATCTATCTTACGTTACTTCTCCTGTACCCCGGCCCCAGAACCATAAATGGCGACATAACCTTCTATCATAGTAGCACGACTGTTTCATAGTATTATTCTCTGAAGGGAAATCTGCTCATGACACACTTCCAGGGCAAGTGACCGTGTTGGTTACTCTCTTAAACCGGGGTCTAATCTGCTTCAAATTGGAAATAATATACCTGAACAAAGTAACCAAGAAGCCCTTTTTAAAAAGTAAAATGCTACTTTGTGGAGAGGCTGGTGCCCAAAGGACAACAGAAGGGCAGGGACCTAGACTATCAACAACAAGCATTTCCAACTCTGCAGATCAGTTTCCTGATACGCCAGGTAGGACTAAATATCACCTGCTCTGCTAACCTTACAGTTTGGTGAGGATAAAGTGAAAGAGTACTCTATTTTGTAGAGTGAGTCTTCACAGACTGTCTGTGGAATGATCATCTACTCATAAAAGCCCCAGGTTTTGCTCCCCAAAGGTACTGCTTTTTCACAAGACCAAGAAATTTGGCAGACATGTGAGAGAGACAAAGGTCTCTTTCTGAATTTAAAAATTAGCTACAAATAGCTTTCAGATTGCTCTTGGGCATTATATGAATTGACAAGAACTGATTTCAAAAGCCTTCCACTAATCACATCTTACTGGGAATTTACTTTCACAAACCTCCCGCAACGTCAAATCCATTCTCCCATAAATAATACCACCTTCCCTTTAAAGCTCAGTTCATACTTTACAAAGTGCTCTCATATTTATTATTCCATGTAACAGAACATAGTCATGTCTTGAGTTAATAACATAGGTATTATCTTAAATCTCACTTTACTAGACTGTAGGGGGAACGGACGTGGCAGAACCGGGTCTAGAACTCAATCCGCTCAGCCCTTCTCAGTGCAGGTTCTATAGCACAGAACACGGAACAACCTGATCCAAGTGGCTGTTTTCTCAACTTGAGATGCATTAAGAGAGAAGTTCACGCATTCATACAATGGACACCTCAGAATAACAGGGCTTAATTATCTTGTGCAAGCTAGAGAGACTGCAAAGTAAGGCAGGTAAAAAAACAATCTTTTTTCTCCCTACACTGATTAGTCCTGATGAAATCTTATTCACATGCGGGATGACGGTCTGGCCCAGTCACAGATCTTAGTACAGAGGTGCCAGCTGGGCCTCCACAGAGCCCCGGGTTCTCCCTGCCAATAAAAGTCTGCAAAGGCTTTGCTGTTTTTCAGCTTAGTCACTGGCCAACAACATGCTGCAAAACAGATGCTCTCATAGTCACAACAGCAAACGTTCCATGGACCAATCAAAACACTTAGGCTGGAAAGTGGATCTGAGTCAAAAGCCTGGCTGAATAACCGGCATAAATGTTCTAAGCTTCAGGCCTGAGGAAAGTAAGTTAACACTTTAAGGAAATCACATTTCAATCAAGAGAATAAATTTAATATTAATGAACAGGTGAGTCTGATACTATTCTGTGTCTCCTCCCTGATGATTCATGTTTAGGGGGCAAGGTTCAAAAGGGCAGGTCAAAGTTACCGGTAGGCAGAGACTTCCTTGGTGGTGCAGTGGATAAGACTCCGCGCTCCCAATGTAGGGGGCCCCGGTTTGATCCATCCAGGAACTAGATCCCACATGCATGCCGCCAGAGTTTGCATGCCACAACTAAGGAGCCGGCGAGCTGCAACTAAGGAGCCGGTGAGCCACAACTAAGGAGCCCTAGAGTCACAACTAAGACCTGATGCAACCAAATTAATTAATTTTAAAAAGCCACCTAGAATTAAAACAAAACAAAACAACAACAAAAAAACCCCAAAGTTACTGGTATGCATATGATTTGGAAGCCTATGTACAAGAATGGATTCAGTTCAGTTAGAGCTATTTGGTATTATTCTCTTACTCTGCTCACTTAAGTCTTACATACATACATTTTTTACATTAAGTGAACAACATTCTGGACAGCTAGTGTGCCCAGGGAGCACCTGCATCAGAGTCACCTGGATGATCATTACAAGTGGACTCCTCCATCCCAAGCCACCCGAGTCAGAACCGGGAATCTGCAGTTTTAATCTGGCCTATTTTATTACACAGTGAAGTTTGAAAACCACCGACAAATTACGTTAAATCAGGAAAAACTGAACATATCAAAACTGGACAAGGACAAGTGAGGGAAAAGACCAGGACAAGGAAGAAGACTCAATAGGCTTTCGGAATAGACACGCTTGGGCTTCCCTGGTGGCGCAGTGGTTGAGAGTCCACTTGCCGATGCAGGGGACCCAGGTTCGTGCCCCGGTCAGGGAAGATCCCACATGTTGCGGACCGGCTGCGCCCATGAGCCATGGCCGCTGAGCCTGTGCATCCGGAGCAAAAAGAACAGACACGCTTGGTAATATTGTGCATCTGTACAGGTGAAAGAACCCAACCTTTCACTTATAGAGACAGCCAGCCAAAGTCTAAATTTAGAAGAGACAGACAAGGATAGAAAAAGAACGAGCCAAGTTTAAGACGGAATCAACTCCCTCTTCAATCAACTCAGTGAGATAAAGAATTGTTTTGGCATACGGTTGGTTTTCATTACATATTAATAGATTTTTCATTAAAGCCCACTTCAAAAATCACTTCTGGAATTCTGCAACTCAAAAGTGGCTTAACTGTAAAGAGTTTTAAAATTACTCTAAATATACAACCTTGTTAAACCATAACTATACACAAAACTAGTGAAAGAATTAACACATTCCATAAAGGTGTGAAGGGAGGTTAGTTCACAGACACAGTCAAGTGTTGATTAGACAGTGTGTACACTGCTTTAGGCAGAGCCAAGTCACTTTTTCCTAGTACATAATAACAAGATATTTTAATCTAATACTTCTTGAACTCTTGACTTGAATAAAAAGATCCCCAAAGTAGTTATCAATGCAAACTAGTGTTTATATCAAATGATTTCCCCATCTTTCCAACAGTTTCACCATGGTTTCTTTCTTTGTAATTAACGGGAGTTTGGTGGTCTAGCCAGCCTAGGTTTTTATCCAGGTGCTTTGCTTTTCTGGCCTATTGACCTTAAGAAAGTTACATTAACGTTTAAGCCTCAATTCTTCCCTCCGTCCCTCCCTCCCTTCCTATACAATGCGAACCAGTAGACTTAGAGATGAACACTGATGTTAGGAAAGAGTAGGCACTCAATAAACGTTGCTGCCGCACCCACCATCTTTACATACAGAGGGCAAAATTGACTAGTCTTCTGAACCATTATTATGGAATTCCAGGAATTTTTAGTGAATAAAGGGTTAAAATCTCATTTGCATCATGACACAGGAACAATCAGGACAAATGTATAGAAAGATGTGAGTTAGCTATTAATTCTAATGGCTAGAAAATAATTGTGAAATACAAACTACCTTTTTCTTCATTAATTTAGATGAAAAAATGTGATTCCAATGATTAAGATCAATACAAAAATACAGTAGGAACCCTAAAAGATCATAATTATGGCGCTCCATTACACCAACATGACCATAAGAATCAGAATGACACATTTATTCCATATCTCAGAGGTGAAATGTTTGCTGTGGATTATGTAGAACATTAAGTTGAACCGTAATTTATTTTGAGGGCTGACATTTTCAAAATGACCTGATTAACTGGGATTGTCAGGCATCATGTAAAATGTCTTCAAGAGAACTATAGCTCATCTTACTTTATTACTTAGTTTTAACAGTTTATAGGAAAATATCTGTGTACAGAAACCATCAAGTATAAGCATATTATAAGGATAAAACCAACTTTCCCTAGCTACCATCCTCAGCAGTAAAATCATTCATTCATTCTCTGAAGTACTAAGCATCAGAAGTGCTAACTGCCAGGCCCAAGGTACTAGCTGGTAGAGCTACAAAGATGAAGGACGTACTGGCCTTGCCCTTGAAGTGCTCACAGCTCTGCGCTGTGAAAAGAGGTCTATAAACAAATACCTATAAGAGCAAGGTACTTGAAGGGTATAGTAGAAGGTGCAGTTCACTTGTCTGAAGGATTTGAATGAAACTGAATTGAAGACAAGGTATTTTAGTTAAGACTTTAAAAATAAGTAATGAGAAGAAGGAGGAGTTTGAGAGGCAAAAATAGAAAGATAGTGGGAAGAGGAGAGAGCCTTTCAAACAGAGAGGAGGCACAAACGAGGCACGAATGAGCCTCTGCCTGGGACCTTGGGAGGGAAAAGGAGGTATGCAGAGAGGAGAACGAGGGTCAGACACCATGAAGCTACACCGGAAGGTTACAGACACATCATACACGGTGACTTCAGTATGCTTGGACTTCTTCCCAAAGCCAAAATGGAGCCAATTATGTTTGTTAAAGATGTCCAGTAGAGGACACACATGAGATTTATTACAAGTATAGTCCTGGTAGCACTTGGAGAAGAGAGAAGCAGGCCTGGGGGCAAGGTGACCACTGGGATATACTGCAGGTGAGAAATTACAGGACTTAAATTAGGACAGAAGCAGCCAGAATGCTGAAGAGAGATGGATCTGGGCGACATTTAGGGCACAGCCTGGTATCATGCGGAGGATGGAGGAAGAGGGTTATGACCTTAGCTGGCAGCCTGGGTGGTAAGTGAATAATAATCCAGTGTAGAAGGTGATGAACAGACTTTGAGGCATAGGTCTGAATGAGGAGACACTGCGGAGTATTCCGGAAGCAAGGGGCTGGGGAGTCAGGAAGGTCTGATTACACTGGACTGGTTCATCTAGAGGCAGCTCTTCACTGGGAAAAAAGTATTTACAGCTTGGGGAAGGAGGGGACTAGAAAGATAAATCTGTGAGTCATCACCCTATAGGTTGTAGTTGAAACCATGGGAATGGGTAAGAAAAACAGCCGACAATGAAAGCCTTATGATGACATTATTGAAGGGGTAAGTGAAATTATGCTACATCCACTCAAAAGGCATTACCGTGATCATTAACCACGAGCGTATGAAGACCAAGAGGCAAAATGGGAAAGTGCTCGACATAAGTTTAAACATCAGAGTATCTACAATAACATGGAAGGATCTCAAAAACATTAGGCGTGAAAGAAGCCAGACACAAAGAGAATTTATTGTGTGTTTCCATTTACATGAAACTCTATTGCAGAATGGACAAAACTAACCTCGAGTGATAAAAATAAGGTCAGTGTTTGCTTCTAGGGGAAGAGGGTCTACTGGAAACGTAATCTAAAGGTGTAGGTTACGTGAGTGTGTGTGTTTGTCAAACTGATGCAACAATAAGCATCCCGCTGCATGTAAATTATACCTTAATAATAATAATAATAAAAGAGTGCAAAGTGGTATATATTCATATAAACAAAGGAATATGCCAAAATATGGAGCTATGGGCTATTTACCCCTCACTCCACAATTTTCGTCAATTTTCACACATTGTTCCTAAATAAAAAGAAACTTTAGGGAATTCCTTGGCGGCCCAGTGGTTAGGACCCCATGCTTTCACTGCCAGGGCCCCAGGTTCGATTCCTGGTGGGGGAACTAAGATCCCACAAGCCACGTGGTACAGCCAAAAAAAGAGAGAAAAGAAACTTTAAAACCTAAAACGCCCATAAATGTTTATTAATTACCCATGAAAACGGAAAGCATATATATATATCTTCATAGGAAGCAGGAATGGATCTCTGCAATTAAAGAGTTTACTGTCTGGGGACTTCTCTGGTGTTGCAGTGGTTAAGAATCCGCCTGCCAATGCAGGGGACACGGTTTCGAGCCCTGGTCCGGGAGATCCCACATGCCGTGGAGCAACTAAGCCCGTGAGCCACAACTACTGAGCCTGCACTCTAGAGCCTGTGAGCCACAACTACTGAGCCCACGTGCCACAGCTACTGAAGCCTGTGTGCCTAGAGCCTGTGTTCCGCAACCAGAGAAGCCACCGCAATGAGAAGCCCGCGCACCGCAACGAAGAGTAGCCCCCGCTCGTCGCAATTAGCGAAGGCCCGTGCGCAGCAACAAAGACCGCCCACCCCCAATAAAAAGAGTTTACTGTCTGAAGACAATAGGAAAACACAAGATATAGTATATACACAAATGCAAAATATCAAGGGCTCTCTGGAGCAAAGGGAGCTGCACGCTTTGGTTCTGAGGAGACTGTGAGGGGGTTTTCAAAGAGTTTTTTTGCAGAAGCAAATGTTATGTTGTTCCACAAAGCAGGCTCGGATGCAGATACACACAGGCTGTGCTGGAGGTAATAAGCTGGGTTAACCTGGGAGCACAAGTGAGACCACAGTGGGCAAGTCAGTCAGGGGAGGAGATCATCGGAGGCAGTGAGGTCTGAAGATCGAAAGTGCAGACTTTACTTGGGTTTCAGGGCCCCTGCACTTATGAGTTGTCCTTTATTCTTTGCAGCTCTTAGCAGTTTGGGAACCTTGCCTCAATTTTCATAGAGGAGGTAAAGAAAAACTACTCAGTGGGAAAGCGACACCAACGATGCCCCATTATGTCAGAGGGGAAAGGTGGGTACTTTGATGGCATTGATGGTGGTGGCTCTCTTTTCTTGAGTTGCCTGTGATGGACCAGTCGCTATGCCAGTCACTTCACATGTACTACCACCTTACTCAAACTCCAAAAAAATCCAGCAAAATGCATGTTAACTTCCTATCACCAGTGAGGAAACTGTGCTCAAAAAAGCCAGGTAACTTCTAACCAGGAGTGGACGGTTAGAAGCACAAAAACCAGACGGTGGACTCCACACCCCAAGCGCCTCTAACATATCAGGAAGGGAGCCATCACATCTCACCTTTCCATTTGTATGTGAAGAGCAAAAATAACCTGTCCTGAGGCATTTCTAATAATATTTAGTCGAATTACTATTCCTTTCTGCAGCAGAGTCTCTGCCCTCGCAAAATAGCAAATGCCGTTACTACACATCTGTCAACCGCATGCATCTTAACAACTACTATTTGATAGCAGTTAATACTTGGTGGTAGACGCTTTGCAACAAGTTACCTCATGTAATTCTCGTGGCCACCCTTGAGGCAGACAATACCGCCATTTTACAAAGAATGAAGTTGGGACAGAAGGCGTGTGCTCCGTCTCCCCTGCCCGAGGTCACCCAGCTACCAAAGATCTGAACCTGGACAGTATGACCACACAGTCTAACAGCTTTGTACCACTGCCTCACATTTGAAAACTGAGCTGTAAACTTTGTGGTGTGAACTTATTCCTATTGCAGCTCAATCAATCAAACCGGCAGCTTTGAGAACATTCTTCCTGGACTGTTCCATCAGAAGAAGGCTTCTCTCCCTTCCCCTCATGGAACCAAAAATCTTTCCCCAAATGCTCCACGCTGTTATGTGAACAATTCAATCTGATTCACCGGCAGTAACGCCACACTTCCTGAGAGCGTAGCCTTGGGTGACCGGATGATATGGACGGGCCAAACACTGCATTCTGACACTCCAAGAGCAGCAGTAAAGCCACACCGGGGCACCGGCTCCTTATCACAGGGAAGGTGAGAGTGGGTGCAAATGGCTACAGCTATTTCCTGTCGGGCTAAGTAACTAACGGGAGGTAATGAGTCCCTGGGTCCCATTGAGGTCACTGAATCGCGCTATCCACTGAAAGGTGGAAAGAGGATTCCCCCATTCAAACTGCCTGAATGAGAACAGTGTTCCCTTGGCGCATCTGCCTCGTCTTGGGGGGAGGCTGAAACGTGAAGCCCCAGCGAGGCTCCTCTCCACCTCTACCGGGTTAGAGCGAACCCTGAAACACACACAAAAAGACCTCTCTTCTGATCTGCTAAACCTATATCCATTACATTACTTAAGGTGCAGACAAAAGCAAGTTAAGTTGGTCATCCGGGTAATCAAAAGGACACCAGTCACGTTCAGTAACCTGGCAGAGAGCCTTAAACGTCCCTGGGAGCCAGGCTGTTTCTTATCTGTGGTTTCCTTGAACTGTTTTCCTAGAACTCTCAAGTCTTTGGGGTCCTGAAGCTCCATCTGTCTCACAATTACTCTTCCCAAAAGAGTCCTTCCTAAGATCAGGAGAAAATGATGCCCAGGACGAGGTATTCGGGCGAGTCAGGAGTCTGGCATTGCCCTGCCTCGGGGGGTGAAGAGAGAAGAGGAATATAGACGGAAGTCTTCACCCCACGTTCATGGCTACTTGATCTTTGCCCGGGCATGGTAGGGGAGGGGGACTTAAGAGGGTTCAAGTCCAGCAAATTATATTGACAGTATTTCAACTCTGGTGTTGTCCAAAGAAAAACGAGCAGTTTCTCCTGGAACTAGACGAACATAATTTTCAACTCTGGCTGTGGCCTTTGCATTATTTATACACGTACCTACACACGCTTTCAGCACACACAGAAAACCGCAAAGGGCAAGGAAGGCAGCCTTTCAATGAACTGCTCCAGATCTGGCTGAAGCTGCAGCAGGAAGCTGACTGTCTAGGGCCGTGGTGCCTACAGTGCATGGGGCTCCCGAGGCAGTCAGCTCGCTCTAACACGCAGGCTGAGGCAGGAAAGGCAGCACTGTCTCTGCTGCACGAACCCAGGGCTCTTCCAGGAAAGACAAGAACTAGAAGAGAGTTCGGCCTGGAAAGAGCAGCCCTGGGGGGTGAGTGCCACAGGCAGGAGAGACACCTGGCTTCCTGTGGAGCTGGGTCCTTCTCACTGCCAGTCCAGCTGGAAGAATAGCACAGAGTGCGCCTTCTAATGCTATACCCACTACTCACAGGGCACCCAAGGAAGTGCAATATCATTACTGCTACTGGAGAGGGAATTTCCTCACCACTCTTTCATGTGAAAGATGGTTCCAGAAAGAAAAAAACCTGACGGAATTATCTAACTGTAATCCACACACTTACAAAAAGCATTCCGTCCCTCTCTCCAGGAAAAGAAATGTTTTGGTCATCAGAAACTCTGCTAGGCTTAGTCAGATCAGTGCCCAGAATTCCATGAACTTGAGGTCAAACTGCCAAGATTCAACAGAAACGTCGATGGTCAGTGTTTGCACAGATACTGGAGTGAGTGGCTGACACTGCCAGCAGGCAGCTCCAGGAGACACCATGCAGACAGGAAAACCAACTGGGATAATTTTCCCCTCCCCCCGAAAAACTTGGAAGAAGGAAAAAAAAAAAAAAAAAAGCTCTTACCTAGCTCTCCCCGGAGGTTAACAAGTTCTTGAGATAGGGTTTTGTGTTGTTTCAATGCTTCCTCCCGCTGTGGAAAACACACATCAAGTTACTCATGTTTTCAAGAGGGTCCCTTTCAGTAAAGCACACATTTGTTATCACCAGGAAAATGAGACTCAGAACTGAGAAGCCAAGATATGAATCATTTAGGCTAACAGTTTGTGTTGTTAAAAAACACAGATGTCCCTTAGTTGTTAAGGAAATTCACATTTCAAAAATCTGTATTTTCTCAGGTCCTCGTGAAACATTCATTTGAGGCACTGAATGGCCCGTTTAAAAATATTTACTTTGAGCCATGCTTCACTGGGGATCCCAGAACCTTTCAGCTAAGGCATACTTAAGACGTAATGCATTCTCCTCCTCCAAGGGCAATAAAAGGCCTAATCAGTCTAAGATAAACGTTTAATGTTCTAAACACAGGCACTTATATGAACTTTATCCTATATTTGCAAATAGAAAAGTTTCCTTAGGAGGCCAATCGTTTACTTCTAAAAAGGATTTTTTACTTTCTCTTACAAAGCCACGGCGAAAAAAATAATCCTTTAAAAACAAAATGAAATTAATTTTACTCAGCTACGCGTTATTTTCTAAAGATGATAATATGTTGGATCAGCGATCATTCTGAAGAGATGTTAGAGAAATGAATCAAAGAAAACCAGGCAGCTGTTTCAGAATCAAAAAAGCAATTATCAATCTTGCCAAGGAGAACCATTTCTAAGTTACCAGCAACTCATCCGCAAGCGCACAGACACACATGCTTGTACAAACACAGCAATTAGATACAGTTTCTTACGAGGCAGATTCCCTCCCACCAGCGTGTAAGGAAGGAAAAGGCAGAATTCAAAGCTCTCTGGAAATGCCCTCCCGGGGATCGCCCCAGACAGAGCTCCCACCGCAGCTGGGTCGCAGCATTGCGGACGGAGATCATGAGACCGGCCTTTGCAGGCGAGAGTTGCTTGTCACTCAAAGCGTTTCCCCCTCACGCCAGACCACCTCTGCCTTCGCCCCTGGCATTCTTCCAGAAAAGCACTATAAACAAATACTAATTACCCTCGTTGCTGCACATGGAGAATAGAGGCACACTTTGCTGCCGGAGCAGCCCATTTTCCAGCTTCTGTCTCTCCAAGTCCCCCCTCCCGGCCCCGCGCAGGTGGCCAAGCCACCCACCAGTCCGGCCGGTCTACACTCAAAGCTCCACCAGGAGGAGCGCCATTGGTCTTCGGTTGGCCTTACTTCGCATCCTGCAGGTTAGCGTGTGCCTGGGACGCCTCTCTCCTCACAGGAGCTGAGGCTGCAGCTTCTGCCTTTGGCACAGGCTGCCTGCGACTGCTTAAAGCCACAGCCCTTCATTTATGAAAAACGAGAGCCAGCGCTTAGACTGATCGATTGCCACTTACTTTCAAATATCAGCTGGTACAGGGGAAAGAAAAACTGGCCGCCTCCGCGTGGATAATGGAGTTATTTTTAGACTTGGGAACCTTTTTATTCCCCTCTCTAATTAGGGGTCATTAGATGAGCATACTTGCTAATAGAAAAAGGAAATTTATTCTCCAAAACCTGTGTGCTAAGTGAGTTATGGACGAGGTGAGGAACGGTGAAAGTGTGTGTTGTGACGGAGAATTTAACATGACATTATAAAATGAATGATGTTTTCCGGAAAAATTCATTTAAATGCTTACAACGTGGTTCCCTGGCATTTTAAGAAGTGTGACCTGCTGAATTGAGAGTTGGAGATCAGATATATGTTATGGTTTTTCCCTTTTACTTTGTAAGTCTCTCACGAAAAAGCTAGGGAAGTTAACGATACACTAGCACTGTCCTGGACATTTAACAGTGACTAGAATTTAAGGAACACTTTCTCAATGAGTACATTTTGGCCCTAATGATATTCTAAATGCTTGATTTTTAAAATGTAGTATTAGGTTGTTCTGAAATCACAAATCAGTAAGTCCATTCTTTTTTAAGTGAACAAGCAATGAGTTTTCTAATGTAAAAATTAAAGTTTGAGGAAAACCAGCCCAGATAAAATTGGTGAAAAAAGCGAATAAAAATATATATACTATATACTTCTCTTAATCTCAAATTTAAGCCTTTGTGATCTAGTTCAAGTTAAGTATCAGCAAGTTTTATCACTCGAGTGACCCAGAAGAGACCCAGAAGACTGTTTTGCTAGATACACGCAAGCAGTCCTGTAACACATTCGGTGACCTTGCTTAAAATTCACTCTTTTCTAAGAGCTAAATCCTTAATAGAAGGAAAAGCTGGCAAGAAGTTAAATCACTTTTCAAATTTACAGAAATCCTTAAATATGGAAAATTGAAAACTTAAGTTGGTGTAAAGTTTCCAGGAGTGATTCTGTGAACTTTTACATCCTATCACAAGTATCTACAAGGCAGTCTTTTTGCTTATTAAAGGGACTTTGTGGACAAGCAATTTCAGTACAGTTGAAATCCAAGGTTGGTTGAATCCCTGATGTGGAACCTGGGATGTAGGCGTGGAGGACCAACTGTACTCCATCACTTTATATGAGGGCCTTGAGCATCCACGGATTCTGGTACCTGCTGTTGGGGTGGGGGCGTCCTGGAATCAGTCCCCACAGGTACCAAGGGCCGACTGCATGCATGGGGACACTGCCCCCAGCTGCACTGCACTCAGCCTTCCTCAGTGCCCAGAAGCCATCGATGTCTTCCAACCTCTGTCAATCCCAGTGGCAGCAACAGGAAAACATGGGATCGTTTTGGACTCTTCCTTGTCTAATGGGTTGTGCCACAGTCAGTCAGTTCTTCCCTCCTAATGTGTCTTGAATCCACTGCACTTTTTCTATTAGTGATGCCTCCACCCTAGCCCTCATCCTCACCAACCCCACTCCTGAACTATGGAAAGCCTCCCTCCACACTAGTTTGCAGAGGATTGGTAGATTTTTATCCCATATTCTGGGTACAAATAAATGCCCTTGCTCGACAAGAGTCTTCCATTGAGTGCATAAAAAATACACTTCCATGAACCTCAATCACCCAGCTCCTGTTTAGACACCCTACTCCTCTTCTGTCCAAGTCATGCTTGCCATGCATGTCCCACCTCCACAAGCTGGAAGGCTTGGTGTTCTGTACCTGACCCATTCTGTAAGCCTTCAGGGAATACTAACTGTCAATCATAGATACTACTCCCTTCCCCCACACACCTAGACAGGACATTTATCCTTCTGAATTGGTTGGCAATTTAGTACTCAGCACCAACTTACCAAGTACCATTCCAGATGCTGGGGAAAATATAGAAAAAAATTAAGACATGGCTCCTGCTTCAAGAAGCTTGAGACCTAGGTAGAACTAAGACATCCAGGCCCAATAACTCAAGGCAGATGAACTCATCTGAGCAGAAGCAGTATAGGACAATGGAAAAACCAAGGGCTTTAAATACGATCCTATGTGAAATGCCGACCACAGTGCCCATATCATAATAGGCACATACTCAGTGTTACTTTCTACCTGACTCTCCTGGTAGCTTGCCCTTTAAGACCTTTACCCTTTCTTTGTAGATGACAAAATGCATTTGTCACTTAGATACTGACTGCCTGTTTGTTTTTGTTTAGCTGCTCCTATATCAGTGTTTCTGTCTTAGATGATAAACTCTTTATGGTCCAGATAACAAGTTTATTTAATTTTCTTTGTATTGTAACATGCAGAGTTCCACACAATGCGAAGGAAAAAAAAAAAAAAGAGGGAGGTGGGAATCTGGTTGGGAAAAATGCTTTTATACTCATACATTAAATATATGAAGTGCTCCAAGAAAAAAATGGACTCACCATAATTAGATTAGGAGTCCCTGGGACACAGGCACTTAGTCTCCGGCTGTCATCCCATCACTGAGCCTCAATTTGCTGGCTTGGGAGAGTGTCAAAAGCACAGGGGATTTTGCAGGAAAGAGCCACGTCGGATGGCTCAGATGCATGCTCTCTCTGACCTCCTCCATCCCTACTACCACACCATGAATCGTGTCCAATTTTTTGGTCTGAGACATTTTTATTTATAGACTGCTAGTGTCGTTCAAAATTCATCTTTGTTCAGGTGCTACTTTAGGTTAGATTCCACTAGCAAAAACAGAATTGGAGGCACACTGAATAACTGGTCAGAGGTTGGGTTGAGGTACCCAGAAACTTTCATGAAGAAATTGGGATCACTAACATCAACACTGTCTGGCACTCGGTCTGCCTGCACAGAACACTGTACAACTATTCAAGGATAAACCAAGAATCAGAACCAAAACTAACAACATTGTGTCCTCTGAGAAATAGAAAGTGTGGTATTGGTTTCCAGATTCATGAGACATGCATTAGAACTTCTGCTCTGTAATGAATGATGTCTACCACTAAAGTGGTAAAGTTGTAGTTTTTGTTTGTTTGTTTTTGTTTATTTTTTTGCGGTACGCGGGCCTCTCACTGTTGTGGCCTCTCCCGTTGCGGAGCACAGGCTCCGGACACGCAGGCTCAGCGGCCATGGCTCCCGGGCCCAGCTGCTCCGTGGCACGTGGGATCTTCCCAGACCGGGGCACGAACCCGTGTCCCCTGCATCGGCAGGCGGACTCTCAACCACTGCGCCACCAGGGAAGCCCAGGTTGTAGTTACTAAATAGACTTGCAACAAAAGGATAAGTGACAGTTCCAGGATTCCCTATAATCAACGATTTTTACCTATATTTTAATGCTCTGAAATGGTCTAGGAAAAATTAGCAATAACGAGATATATATGTATATATAGATCAGTATAGATCTACAATCTATATCTACCTATCTACATATCTATATATCAATCACTTCTATAATGGGTATGAGAGAACCAAAGGGTTAAGTAAAAATTTTGAAAAAATTGCTTAACTTTTCCCTTGGTTATATCTTTCCTTTCCAACTTTTTTTTTAACAGTGCCCTGTACACATTAGGCAATCAGTAAATATTTGCTGATTGATTATAAAGAACTAGAAAAGAGCAAAGAACATTTACATAAAGACTTTATATGTTCATCTTACATCTGGGATTCCGTCCTTTTTTTTTTTTTTTTTGCAGTACGTGGGCCTCTCACTACTGTGGCCTCTCCCGCCGCGGAGCACAGGCTCCGGACGCACAGGCTCCGCGGCCATGGCTCACGGGCCCAGCCGCTCCGTGGCATGTGGGATCTTCCCGGTGCGGGGCACCCCTGCATCGGCAGGCAGACTCTCAACCACTGTGCCACCAGGGAAGCCTTCAATTTTCTTATTTGTGAACTCCAACTTGCATTTTGGAGAGGATTTTATTAAGTAAGAACGTCTGGTACTTAGTAAATATTCAACAAATGTTAAACCCCTCTTGCTTCTCCTTTACCTTCCTGATTATACAGCTGGAGCACGCCGGCAGTGAGCGGAAGGTGAAAAGGGGCAGTTGGTGCCAGGTTACAGAGAGTCTTATATTCCAAGTTACACACCAGAGTCATCCAAGAGAAATATAATGTGAGCCCTGTATGTAATTTTAATTCCAAGTAGCCACATTTTTTAAAGATTAAATTCATCTGACAATATATTTTATTTAACCCAGTATGTCCAAATTATCATTTCAACATACAGTCAACAGAAACGTTATTAGTGAGATATTTCACATCCTTTTTTCATATTGTCTTTGAAATCTGTGTGTATTCTACACTTACCGCACATCTCAGTTCAGCCTAGCTACACTTCAAATGCTCAACAGCTTCATAAGGCTAGTGGCTACCATACTGGGAAAATCGGCTGTAGAGAATGGAGAACCACTGAAGGTAATCAGTAGAGTGGAATGCTTTGGGATGCAGTGATTGGGATGGATTACAGAGGAGCGAGTGCAAGCCTCAAGACTGGTTAAGAAGTTATTAAAATAATCCAGGAGACAGTTATCCAGGGCTTGAACAAGGTTGGCATTGGTAGAGATAGAAAAGAGGAGATGAAGGAAGGGGAGAAACACTGTGGGATGAGAACTCACCATACTTGATTGCTTTCATGTGGGAGATAAAGGAGAGACAAGAATTGACCATGGGGTTGTTAGGCTAGATACAGTAAAATAAATAATTGGTTTATCACTAAATAGACAAACTAATTGTTCCCTACATTTGACGTTATGTAGTTTCCAATTTAGCTTACTTGGTTACATAAACCAACTCTCAAAATTCCTCTCATATAATAAAGAAAAACAAAAATACTGTATGCTACTGTAATTTAAAAACTAGGTAAATGTCTGCATCTCCCCCTCCAAAAAGTTCATTCGAACAAAGCTGTAAATTGTTCATCGAACACTGATTTAAACTGTCTGCTAGCTTAGCAGCTCGTCAAAGGCACAGACCAAGTCTCATTCACTTGCATCTCCCTTTGCCCCAGACGGCAACCACATCAGAGTAGCCTCTGTAAGAAATGAGTATAGGTTTGTTGGCTTGAACTGAACTAGAGAACAAGCAGATTGAACAGTATTCTTCTTGAGATGTCAGGTATCCTCATCTTTAAAACAGTGATTTAAAAATATCTAGTGAGCTCAAGCTACATTCTCAACCCAGTATTTCCCCTTAAATAATTATACTTTTTGTTGCTATGCCAGTAGCATACGTTCATAGAAACTTGGTTTTCCCAATGAATTTTAACTAATTCCTGAATTAACATCCTTGTAGACTATCAGGGAAGAGTAAGTAAGCAAAGAAAATCTGTTTCATGTTTGTTGTACCACAAACTATTTTAGGAATGGATGGAAATTCTGAAGACTCTCTAGACCACTACTGGGAGTTACCTCAAAAGTGCTCTTAGGGCTTCCCTGGTGGTGCAGTGGTTGAGAGTCCGCCTGCCGATGCAGGGGACACGGGTTCGTGCCCTGTTCCGGGAGGATCCCACATGCCGCTGAGCGGCTGGGCCCGTGAGCCATGGCTGCTGAGCCTGCGCGTCTGGAGCCTGTGCTCCGCAAAGGGAGGGGCCACAACAGTGAGAGGCCCGCGTACCGCAAAAAAAAAAAAAAAAAAAAAAAAAAGTGTTCTTTGACCCATAAATATAATCAACCTCATTTTTCAAAGGATTAAGTTCAGTGTGATATGGAAAACTACATATGGCTAGATAAAAAATTAAGTGAAAAAAAAGTTAATGCTGTGAAATAAAATTCATATTTTATGGCAAGAAAAATTTAAACATAAAAAAATCTTCTCTGCCCTTTGGCATCCTCTCTCCCTTCTATTGTGCATTGTGTATGTGCATTATACATCAACCTCCCCCATCAGGAGAAATACCTACTCAACCATAAAGAGCAACACTCTCCCAGCACCAAGCCAACTCCTTAAAGATAACACTCCCTCCAGATCTTGTAAGGGGTCACATGACCAACCACTCTGTACTTGCAGATCTGGATTGTGTGAACTGTCAATAATGTGTCGCCCTCTGTCTCAAAACACTTACACATAACTGTGCCTTGACTTCTAAGGGGTGGAGCCATTCTCAGAGCTTTCTGAGATGCTGTTCCCAGGTTAAAATCCTCAATTAGGCTCAAATAAAATTTTGCATTTCTTTTTTAGATCGACTGATTAACTTTTTTTAATTGGCAATGCTAATATAGTCTAGAGGTATATAGAGGTTTAACAGGCAATTACGTTTTCACTGTTGGTCTAACAGACCCCAGAGGAGAAAGAGAAGTACTAAGAAATGTTTCAATCCCAGATTTCTAGAGAGTGACTCAGGTATCAAATGAGTTGACAAAAGCATAATTGGGTGAATTATATGTGATCTTATCAATCATTAACTTAAAGATATTCACAAGACAGGAGCATGAGCATTGCCCATCCCCCTGCCTGCCCCGACCTTAGCGAGAAGGCTGTTTAGAGGGTACACATCACATCCTTACCTCAGACAGGAGGTGCTGAATCACAACTGTTAATGCTTCAAACTTGGTATTACCACGGGAAAGAAGCTGCTTGAGCTGCACGATAAATCCACTTTGGTTTTCACATTTTGTTTTATACTGAGCCAACTCAAGTGTTTTTTCTGAGGAGAGCACATCTGGAGATGTCTGGGTCTGGATGCATAAACTTCTGGGACTCTTCTGTCTGCCCTTTTCAACTGCAAAAGGAATGAATATAGGTAGGAAAATATGTGACTTTAATTTTTTATAACCACCACCATCTGGCTTCACAAACAACTAGAGAAGCCACAGAAATGCACTTAAGTTATGTTTACATAAGGAAAGCATATGGATGAGAACAGGATTAATCAAACATCAGGATTTCTGGAACTCAGAAACACAGACGATGGCTTTAATTCTGACATAAGTCATATATGGGGCAGAGAATTAGGGGCATGAAACAAACAGATGTACCAATCCAGAAACATGAAAATGGCGTGCAAAATAACGTTGATTTCATAGTTTCTAATTTTCCAGGTAAATTGGTACAGAAATTTGTCTGTGACGAGAACCCTGACTGTCCATTCTGATCACACAGGCTGAAAAACAACACACGAATGACTGGACTTTAAGTGCCTTTCCCTCTTCTTATACGTTTCTTACCAACTTCCCGTCCTCTCCCTACTGGTGGCCTGGTCCTTACAAAGATTTATACTCTAAATGAATCACTTCCTAATTCCTGATAAGTCACCACATATACATTGAAAATCTACTCATATTTAACCCCTGATCTTTAAATTCATTGCTAAGAGTATTCTTTTAAAAATTTTTTTATTTTATATTAGACTAGAGTTAATTTACAATGTTGTGTCAGTTTCAGGTGTACAGCAAAGTGATTCAGTAAGAGTATTATACCCCTGGGGGCTTCCCTGGTGGCGCAGTGGTTGAGAGTCCGCCTGCCGATGCAGGGGACACGGGTTCGTGCCCTGGTCCGGGAAGATCCCACATGCCGCGGAGCAGCTGGGCCCGTGAACCATGGCCGCTGAGCCTGCGCGTCTGGAGCCTGTGCTCCGTGACGGGAGAGGCCACAACAGTGAGAGGCCCGCGTACCGCAAAAAAAAAAAAAAAAAAAAAAGTATTATACTCTTGACTACACTCTTCCGTTTTCTATCAAATACAAGCTTTGTTGTTTCTTTTCCCCCTTCAAGCGGTAATATGGCTTAAAAAATTTTATTTTAAAGCACATGCTAGTACTCCAAATCCATTTAAGACGCCATGCTAAGTGATTTCTCACTTTCTGTCATGGTACCCTGGGAATTACTCTACTCTATTTTACGTGAAAAAAACTGTTCCATTTTGGAACCATTCCAAATGTCTCAGTCACTTTAAATGTCAAACAGAATTGGAAAAACAGGAAACAAGCTGCTTAGCTTCTTAAAATAAGTAGGCTGAATAACCAAAACAAATCTAAATCTAGGGGAAAAAAGACAAGAAACTAAAAAAATAAATGTTTCCTTATTCTCAAAGTCATTCCCTGTGGCATCCACATTCTATGGTGACAAACCTAAGACAATTTTATAAACAGTAATTAATTTTCTCTAATTTTTTAGAGGGAAGAAAACAGCGATTTCTTGAAGGAAAACGAAACCTCAGTATTCATGTTCCAAGAAGCAATGGCAAAATACACTCAATATCTTCTTTAAGTTAAACAAACAAACAAAAACAAACAAACAAAACAGGACAAGGGCTCTCATTTTCTATGGTAGCGTTCCATGGTTAAGCAACTCAACATTTGTATTAATACTTGATAATTCTCAGTTCTAAAATGACTAAAATATTTATTGTGTTTTAAAAATACTTAAAGAGAAGGGAAAGTATGCATTAGTCTTCTCAGTCGTAACATTAAAGTCCTGAAAGGAGAACTTTATAGAGTCACATACTGATGAAAAATAATCTAAATAGTTTACAATTCATCCAAATATCTGAGATCAGTATTCCTCTATGTCATTTTCTAAAATTTTAAACGTTCCCAAGGACTTCCCTGGTGGTCCAGTGGTCAAGACTCTGCGCTTCCCCTGCAGAGGGCGCGGGTTCGATCTCTGATCAGGGAATTAAGATCCCACATGCCGCACAGCACGGCCAAAAAATATAATAAACAAACAATAACAAATAAACAAATAAAATGTTCCCAGGGATTATATTTGTCATATAACATATAATAACTACACTGTTTTACTGTTTATAGTGTTTTCTCACTTTCCCTCTCTGTGGTCCTCCCAGTAACCCTCCATTAGGAAGGTGAAGTTCAAGGATGCGAAGGGCCTAGCCCGGGCATAGACAGCTTCTACAGGACAGACTCCAAGTCAAAACCTAGGCTTCTGTTCCCACCCATTCTGGAAAGTGGAGATGGGGTGGGGATGTAATATATTACATAATTAAAAATAAACATTTATGCAATAATCTTAACAAAATGTTACTTTAATTCATCCAAGCCCATTATCTGCTAACTATTCATTTCAATAATAAATATTATTGGATATTTACAGATAAATTTTTACGGATAAATACCTACCGATATTTATGGATAAATACCTACCTTTTATATAGTGTTTTATATGATTTTATACAAACAGAAGAGCAAAAAACACCTTTTAACTCTTTGACCACCTAGAATTTCCTGCAACATATGTAGATACAGGTTCACTTTCCTGACCGTTATCACTGCTACATGTCCTACCAATACTTATTGAAATATGTGTTCATTTACTATTCATTGCTCTGAAGTTACCACTTCTTGAATCCTTAACAACTTTCCATTCTTTTCCTAGAATTTCTATGTTAATCAGTTTTCTTATTTACCACAATATCAGTTTTTAAATTGTCAGGTTATAATTATTTACAAAATCTGAGAAATGAATCTTTTATATTAACATTTTTGGAGAAGACATTCTTTAAGTTTCTTGCCCACTTAGTCTCTCAGATGAATTTTAGTATTAACTAGTCAGGTTCTAATAAGTTATTTCTAAGGAAATATATTAAATTAAATGTAAATTAACTCATTCAGCATTGTTTTTTACACTCACATTCAGAATACTGGTATTCTTTTTGTAACACCAAAATTTTTTTCCTTCAAATTATCTCTTATGCCAAAGTTGGGCAGCAGCTAAGTATTTATGTTTGGTTCCTTTATAAACTAAAATTTTTTCACTGGATTATCAAGACTTTTTGAATTTACAAGTCTATGGAAATTATTTGCTTAGTAATATTGTTTGGCTAAACTCCTTGATTATATGTATATAATATACCTTCCTTTATCTGCTTTTCTTATTGAATGGTTAATTCCACCTCTAACGTTATTTTAAAGATGTCTCTCTATCTTTTCTTGGTTTAGAGAGATTAACTCTAGTGTTTCTTCATGGACATAAAGTCGATTTTAAAATAATATATTTACAAAATGTTAAGAATCTGTCAATACTTTTTGAAAAAGTGTATAAAAATTGTAGAAAATAAGCGTTGAATGAGTCCTCTGAAACCATTATGATGGTTTTTATTTTACTTCAATAAATTTAGTTAAAGGCTCTTTTTATGCAATTGTGGCTTCAAATTCCCAAGACAAACTTTTTTTTTTTACCATCCGAAATGTAATTTGACATGTTTTTATTGCAGTATAACTGACATATAACATTATATTAGTTTCAGGTGTGCAACATGATTCACTATTTGTATATACTGTGAAATGAGCACAATAAGTCTAGTTAGCATCTGTCACCATAACAGTTACAAAATTTTATTCTTGTGATGCGAACAAGATATACTCTCTTAGCTACTGTGAAATATGCTATACAGAATTATCAGCTTTAATCACCATGCTGTACATTACATCCCCATGACTTATTTATAACTAGAAGTTTGTACCTTTTGACCCCCTTCCCCCATTTCATGCCTTGTCCCCCCCAGGCCCAACCAACACTTCGTTTTTTCAAATCTGTCAGTGCAACAGTGTAAGCTACTCCCCAGTTTGCTGCTGAGAATTCAGATGGCTTAGATCCACAAGTGAGTTAGTATCTATACATTTCCTTTATTACATTTTGGTTGCTTTAGCTTTTGGTAACAAAATGGCATTTGTGCTTATAAAAGTCCTATTCCCCACATTTTGTAACTGTTAACTGCGTCAAGGCATATCTATTTTTTGAAAGTTTAGAAAATTCTCTAGGACCTGATACTATATTACGAACGCTGCTAAGATCACGCGAGAATGAACTTAAGCAGTTTTTTGTTAAGGTACACCCTGGAAAACATCAACTGTCCAAGTCTGATTGCATTCCAATCATGCATGTCTCCTGGTTCTTAGCTGCTTTCTCATTTGTGCTTTGACTGGTTACTGTTTCACCATCATTTGCAGTTAAGTGTTAGGGTGTGAACTCCATCTAACTAGAGAAGTAGGGGAGAAAAAGCTATTGGTTCAGGAAAACTCAAGGTGTCAAGAAGACTCAAGACGGTACCACCTTCTTTGTCTCTCAGGCTTTCTTAATAGCTGGAGAACTGGAATTTCAAGAGTGGGGAATCTCACACATCAGCATCAGTTCCTAAGTGTCCAGCCATGGAAACCCCAAACACCACACCTAGAACTCAAACACCGCTCTGCCTCAGGAAGTAATAGAAATCGGCAGAAATCATCACGTACATCACGATGCAGTTTTCAATGCTACCCACGGAGAATCTCATTCAAACATTTAAAACAATTCTGATGATGTCTGTCTGCATAGTGTCATATACCCAAATTGATGTTTAAGAACATAAAATTTGGTGATAAGCCTTCTCTCACACACCCTCACACAAACTGTTGGACTCACAGCTGGTAAGCAAGAATTTACTCTATCATGAATCCTACACAGGAGTAAAATAACACCTACAGAAGGGGTTTCATTGCAAACTTGTTTGCAAAGAAAAGATTAAAAAAACAACCCAAATGTCCATAAGTAGAGGTCTGGTTAAATAAATGTATGGTACACTTATATAGTGAAATGTCACAGCTGTAACAGAACTAGGAAGCTCTCTGTGGTAAATTAAAAACATAGTGAAGAACAATGTAGATGATGTGCCCCATTGTGTCAAGAAGATGGGAATATAAACACATTTTTTTGCTTATAAATTCATAACAAAACTATTGTATAATACATATGAAAGTACAAACAATGTTTACCTTTTCAGAGAAGGAAATAAGAACCAGATAGATATAGGTGTTCTAATGCATTTTTAAATATTTTTTAACCACAGGGTAAATACATTACCTGTTCAAAATTAAAACGTAACATTTTTTAAAGATGGTTACAATGAATTCTGAGCTTCGATCTTT
Source organism: Pseudorca crassidens (assembly GCF_039906515.1). Classification (NCBI taxonomy): domain Eukaryota; kingdom Metazoa; phylum Chordata; class Mammalia; order Artiodactyla; family Delphinidae; genus Pseudorca; species Pseudorca crassidens. Next base: position 20,847,674 of record NC_090316.1, read on the forward strand.
AACACTTAACCATCAAGCAAACATACGTCAATCCATGTTTCTTCCATGCGGAATCTGGACAGAAGTCTAAATAACACAGCTTCTGTTGAATGTGAATTCTTTTTTTTTTTTTTTTTTTTTGCGGTACACGGGCCTCTCACTGTTGTGGCCTCTCCCGTTGTGGAGCACAGGCTCCGGACGCGCAGGCTCAACGGCCATGGCTCATGGGCCCAGATGCTCCACGGCATGTGGGATCTTCCCGGATCGAGGCAGGAACCCGTGTCCCCTGCTTCGGCAGGCAGACTCTCAACCACTGTGCCACCAGGGAAGCCCGTGAATTCTTAAAATAGGTTTAGATGTCTTCAAATTTCAACCTAAGAGCAAATAAGCAAACAGACTGCACTCTACCTAGAGCTGGAAAAGCACACTGTGACCTCAATCTTCCACTCCACGTACTGTGCTCCCTGAGGACAAAATTGTACCACATGGTAGCTGATGGCCCAGTTTGAGCATCTTTCCCTTCCTCCTCACTCTTGGCCCAACGGAAGAACAGATGAGGCAAAAATCTGCAGTGATGTTCAAAGCCCTAATGCTCATAAACAGAGTACCTCATAATGCCAAAAAAACAAGTTTCCCTTAAATTCTACAAAATTCATTATTTATAGGAAATTAGCTTTATATGAACCAAACTTTGCCCTTGTGTTCCATTTATTAACATGTTACTGTTTTGATAATGCAGCTGTATTTAAAACTATAAAATAGGGGCTTCCCTGGTGGCACAGTGGTTGGGAGTCCGCCTGCCGATGCAGGGGACACGGGTTCGTGCCCCGTTCTGGGAAGATCCCATGTGCCGTGGAGTGGCTGGGCCCGTGAGCCATGGCCACTGAGACTGCGTGTCCGGAGCCCGTGCTCCGCAACAGGAGAGGCCACAACAGTGAGAGGCCCGCGTACCGCAAAAAAAAAAAAAAAAAAACTATAAAATATTTTATTATACCTATTAACAGGCTGTCTAATTTCAAAGAATCAACTTACTCAGAAAACTTAAAATTACATGTTAACTTCTACATAGATTCAGATGCGTGTTGACAAGATAATTACCACTGCCATGTCTGGTCTGACCTTCCTGAGGTTCATTCCAATGAAACTGAAACCTCCATCAGGAAAATAAAAGTCCTGAATCCAAGACATCTGCTCACTTGAAAAATAGCTGGATAACACTGTTTACTGTCTTTGTTCTTTCCACTCAGAAACCTCAATTTAATAAAATTTAAAACTCGCCTAACGAAGTTATTTATCATCCTCTTAAAGAAAATAGTTGGGGAAAGAAGAACAAGCCCATGTTTCAGGCTCAAGTCACTCAGGCATACAGATCCCCACTTCAAGGCTAAACACAATTTTTGTGGGAGAGACTTAACAGTTCAGACGGGGACTAACCTACTAGCTGCTGAGGACACATCCATCCTAAGGCAAAACAAGCCACTTTAATATTCGGAAATCCGCTGGCTTTCCGAATATTAAAATCAAGTAAGAGACAAGACTTACTAGGAGAGCTTGCCTTAACCTGAATGAAACACAAAACTATACACAGCATTCAGTAACTAATGTTTGCCTAGTGTTCTATGTGCCTATTGACCCATTATTCATTCACTCGCCAAACACTTATCAAAAGGTGGAGGCACGTAGAAGAAGGTGGTGCTCTACAAGGATGCATGAAGACACCTTGTTTCTATGGTATTAATCTCTTCCCGTTCGACTCTCACATATTCACCTACCTGTGAAGGTGACAGTCATTGGCTGTTATATGCTTTCTACTACATACTGCATTGAAAACTAATGCTTGTGGGTTAATAAAATATAAGTAATGAGCTAACGGGCTCAACCAGCAGCCTGGACAGAAAACTGATTCCCGTCTTTCTGCCTTAATCTGAACCTACACATCTAAAACCCTTCCTAGGGACACTATCTTTACACAAGTTCTTTCCGTCAGTGTTTCCTCAGGATTTGATGGGTATTTATGGGTGTTTACCCTGGGATATTCCATGACAAGAACACCTTAAACGTGAACTACTAGGAAATATGTGTTCTGATAAGAGGGAGTGCCCAGTTATGAAATGATCACCCACATGACCACTGTACACTCAGTAAATGTCTGCTGGATGTGCTTCTAACACATTGGTTCTTGTTCTCAAGGAACTTTTTTTATGCAGCAGAGACAGAAAGAGGCCATCATCAATGGCCGTATGATTTGATAATTAGGTAACAGAATTATGTACACAGTGTGGTGAGAGTACAGGTGGAGAAACACCTAGATCTGGGGCTGTCAAGAAAGGGTTCTAGAGACAGAGTTTGGATGGACATTTACATGTTTGGCAGACAGATGAACAGCAAAGGCCAGAAAACACCAAGGCATAGAGGTATGGGAGGCCCTGGAGGTCCTGGTATTCAATGCTGACAGCAAAGCTCTCCTGAAATTAAAGTAAGATGATGTGGCTGGAAGCATAAACAGGGGCGAGACATGCGTGCCGTACAAGGTTTTCTCTCTCTCGTAGGAGACACAGAATGGTGCCAAGCAGGGGTCTGCAGACACAGTGAAAGAAGATCTGAGCTGGTGAGGAGAGTGGCCAGGAGGGAGGCCCAGGGAGGGGAACTGGCGGTCAGGGCAGTGAGAACAGGCAGGAAATGATGAATGTGTTTATGAGGCAGAACAGGAAGACTTCTGGACCAGTTGGATCAAGAGGAACCCAGGATAAGTCACCGTTTCCAGCTCAGAGATAGCACAGAGAGGAGCAGATGAGCGTGTGGGAATGCGAGAGAGGGCAGAGGGAGGGGGCGTGTGGCATGGGACCCGGTGGCGAAGTGCACTGACATTCTCTAACACTCTGCTCCTTATTCTCCAAAGAGACTCTATTCTAGCCTCACCTGCTCCATCACGCTTTCCAAATTGAATCATCTGCAGGGGCGTTTTCCTGGGGAGCAAATCAGCTCTTTATTTCCCATTGTCCTGAATGCAGCCCCTAACATAAGCCTATTAACACACTTTCCCAGCTTGATCAATTGAACTGCACCCCCACGGAAATCTAGACAATCTTACCAAGATCTTTTTCTGAATTATTATTCGGTGCTGTATGAAAGGAGAAAGCACTCCCCTTGACAAGGAGGGAAGAGGCCCGCAGGCCTGACAACAGGCACACAGTTAAGGCACTGAGAACTACTTTGTGGCACCCAACCATCATTTTAAACAAACAAACGAACATGTTCGTGTTATCAATTATTAGCTTAAATTTATATAAACCTTTTCAGGGTTCCTTTCATTATGTGTTTGCTCTAGAAAAGTTAATAGTCATAATTAGGAGCCATATATAATTTTTTTTTTTTTTTTTTTTTTGCGGTACGCGGGCCTCTCACTGTTGTGGCCTCTCCCGTTGTGTAGCACAGGCTCCGGACGTGCAGGCTCAGCGGCCATGGCTCACGGGTCCAGCCGCTCCGCGGCATGTGGGATCTTCCTGGACCGGGGCACGAACCCATGTCCCCTGCATCAGCAGGCGGACTCTCAACCACTGCGCCACCAGGGAAGCCCTAATATTTTTCTTTTTCTGGGTAGGTATGTCATTTGCTGACTACGGAACATTTCAAGCTCAGCAAAGCACAGTGTTTAGACTGTTAACATTACCCAAGCTAATTCTTTTGCAGGTGGCTGGGGAGGGGTACTGTAAGACACCTATTAAAATTTTACAGTATTCGATTTTTGGAAGTGCTGCAATGATTTGTATTATATATAAAGTGGTTTTACTTTCCTAATTTCAAAAGCAGATTACAGAATAGAAGGCATATTCATATTAAACACACCTATTTCAGGAGAACTATTGCTTAGACAATTTTTCCTGCAAAACAATCCAAAATTGACCGTAGACGTTTTCCATGTGGCTGGCAGGGAATAAAGCAGATCTCTTATGTTCTTAAAATGGACTACTAACTATAAAGAAAAGTTAATAGATATTCATTACATTCAGAAATACTCTTAAGAAGGTACAACATCTGCCAGTTTGTTGGCTTTCTAAATAATCTACAAGTCCACCTTAATGTGCTAAAAGTTTATGGATCTGTGGGACTTCCCTGGTGGCGCAATGGTTAAGAATCCGCCTGCCAATGCAGGGGAAATGGGTTCGAGCCCTGGTCCAGGAAGATGCCACATGCTGCGGTCCACAACTAAGCCCGTGCGCCACAACTGCTGAGCCTGCGCTCTAGAGCCCAAGAGCCACAACTACTGAGTCTGTGCGCCACAACTACTGAAGCCCTCGCGCCTAGAGCCCATGCTCCGCAACAAGAGAAGCCACCACAATGAGAAGCCTGTGTGCTGCAACGAAGAGTAGCCCCCGTTCACGACAACTACAGAAAGCCCTCGTGCAGCAATGAAGACCCAGTGCAGCCAAAGATAAATAAATAAATTATAAAAAACAAATAGATTAGAGCAAAAAATGTAGTTTACAGATTTGTTTCAGGACTAAAAGAGCATACTAAAAAAATTTACAAGTAATGCAATTTCATGCCTGTATCATTAAAAATTCTGCAGATGTCAAATGAAAATATTTTTATTTTAATCATCTAACAAGCAAAACTTTCATTATTTTAGTAGAGAAAAAAATCTGAATTTTTACTTCAACTTAAAATAGGAAAAAGTAGCTTTTGTTATACTTGTTCACACTGTGTATGAACAAATTGGATAAGTCTTTTCTCAGAGCATAAGGGATAAAATATATACCCACTGGGGCTTCCCCAGTGGCACAGTGGTTAAGAATCCACCTGCCAATGCAGGGGACATAGGTTCGAGCCCTGGTCCGGGAAGATCCCACATGCTTCGGAGCAACTGAGCCTGTGCGTCACAACTACTGAGCCTGCGCTCTAGAGCCCACGAGCCACAACTACTGAGCCCACGAGCCACAACTACTGAAGCCCATGTGCCTAGAGCCCATGCTCCGCAACAAGAGAAGCCACTGCAATGAGAAGCCTGCGCACTTCAACGAAGAGTAGCTCCCGCTTGCCGCAACTAGAGAAAGCCCGTGTGCAGCAACGAAGACCCAATGCAGCCAAAAAATTAAAAAAAAAAAAAAAAAATATATATACACACATGCCCACCAAGTTCACTGATGTGACTGAGGTGCTGTTTCACAAGACAGCAGCCCTGGAACTGGCTTTTTCCCCTTTGTTATTAAGCAAGTTACCTAAAATATTAAATGCTGGTCTTCATGTGGACTTACATATTTTTGTTTTTGTCTTAACGATCATTTTGAGTTAACCAATTTAATAGGTACCTAAAAAGATGCCTGGCATCACAAATCCAAGCAGTGTTTTTGATTTCAGTGATGATGACATACACCAAGACGTCCCTTTTAATTTACCACGTGGAAGAACACAGTACCAAGAATAACATTCTGTCACCACTAGGAACCAATTCCAAAACAAAAACAAAAAGTCTACAAGGCCCTTCTTGCAATATCTACTTCAAGCACATGTACCATTTTAGAATTTTAAAAGCTGTTTCTTCTGGACTTTTCCACCATGAGCTAGCCAGCTCAGGGGATGTCACCATTGTGCCAGCCAGGCCAGGCCCTGTGGGCCACAGGTGGTGTCCCTCACCATCGCAGCCATGTGCAATCACATGCTCTTTGTCAAGCAGAGCAGCATGGCTGAAACAAGGCATGTGGAGACAAAAGACCTGGGGGAGCGGGGAGTCCCCAAAATGCACCAAAGCGGGTCAAAAATGTCCTTATTGCAAATTTAAGACAATAGACTATCCTTAATAGACAGTAGAAACAAAAATGAGAATAGCCAATTAAAACATTCAACATTAGGAATTTCCATAACACAAACAATAAATAAAAAGAGAATGTCATTCTCAAAACATTAACCAGTTAAGGAAAAGCAATTTGAGTGAGAGATGCCTAAAACTCAGGCCACCAGGGAACAATAGGAAAAAGCCGAGTCTCTCACCCCAAAGAAGGCTCTATGAGTCTTAATTTTCCCCAGAGCTTTATAATTGATGCCTTTTATAAAGGACCCTCATGTACTAAAATAATCCAAAGTATTATTGCATCACCTAAGCCAAATACAGAAAAGTGATGTTCAATTTTATGTACATTTAAAACCACATCTGTCATCTTTTTACCTAAGATAACAGTAAATGCATATACTATTAATAAAATACTTCTTTTAGCTCTGAAACATGCTTTAGAGCTAATAAAAAGTATCGTAATCTATACTATTTCATGTATAGGGTGATTCTCTACTATCCAAAACTCAGTTAACCCAAATATTTCAGTGGTTCTAATTAAATAAGCATTTACTATATATGTTTTACTTGCCTTATTCCTCCATTTTCTCCTCATGAAAAACACTGCTATACTTCCCATCCTGAATCCAACTCCAGGCTATAATGTATGGTTTATTTACCATGTTTGTGTCAAAATAGACACTACATTAAAACACAATTTAGCACAGTAAGACTAGCTATCTGAAACTTGTGAGATTAAGATATACTAACTTTCTCTTTCAACACCTAACTTTTAAAGACTTATCAAAAATATTATCCATTATGAGTGAAAATTCATTTAACACATAACTGTTCTCTTAAATAGACTGCTATAACTATGAAAGGGCACTTTTTTTTTTTTTTGCTGTACGTGGGCCTCTCACTGTTGTGGCCTCTCCCGTTGCAGAGCACAGGCTCCAGATGCACAGGCTCAGCGATCATGGCTCACAGGCCCAGCCGCTCCGCGGCATGTGGGACCTTCCCGGACCGGGGCACGAACCCGTGTCCCCTGCATCGGCAGGCGGACTCTCAACCACTGCGCCACCAGGGAAGCCCAAAAGGGCACGTTTTAATGACATAGCAAAGCTGAAGTTGTAAGACTGCCATAGCTACATGAGCTCAGAATCATCATTTTTAGCATAATGCCATTCACAACACCAGTTCTTAGTGAACATTTATCAATGTGGCAAGAGACCAGAGAAACTTTCAAGACTGCTTTCAAGGAAGCTAAAAAGAAGAATGTGGATTCACAGTGAGATAACAAACGGGTGGTGGAAGGCCACATCTCCCATCTGGTGTTCTTGAATTTGGTCCTTTTGATGCCTTTTGCATTCTACAAATGAGTGAATATTTTAAAACTTTTTACAAAAAAATTCTAATATATATAGTTTTTTATGAAACCTTTCTAAAATGCTTTCACTGGCTTTTATATTTTGCAATGTGAGAAACACAAGAGAAATTAAGGTTTATTTAGCATCACCTTAATGCATGACTAGGATCCCCACCATAAATGCACTGCTAATATTTATCTCTTGTTAACACATCTTAAATATATAAAAATCACATAAGGTTGAGAACATTCTTTCTCAGTATAAGCATTATTTTGTAACTAAAAATTAATTCAAGAGATCAAAATCAAATATTAACCTCTACGTCCAAACAACAAAATGACTTGAAAGTGTTTAATTGACACATTTACAAAATAGGTAATCATTACCAAAAAACATTCATATCATAAAAGAGAAGAAACAATGAGGTCTGTTGCAAGATTCAACTTGTTAACTGATATACTTCCCTTATTTACAAGCTGCCAGTATTAGCTTTTGAGAAATAGCCGTTTTGCCTTCTCTGTGGCAGCCTCTATAATAGGGCTCTACTCCCTCTTATACCTGCATGTACTACAGCGAATGGAGAAGTCGAACACTCAATTTCCCAGCTTCCCTTGAAGGTAGAAACAGCCATGTGACTGAGATTTAGCCAGTGAGATGTAAGCACCACCCCTTCCCTGGGTCTTGTTTTTCCTGCCTGCAGCAGGCATTGTGACATCATGAGGCAACAGTCATGAGGAAAAGGCCAAGAAAATAGCACAGGTGTTGATCCTGACATTACTGAGCCTCTGAACATCAGAGCTGCTGCTTTCTAAGAGAGACAAGCTCCTCCTTAAAGTATCTTAAACTGCAGCTAAAAGCAGTTCTACTTGACAGTCTGAAAAATGAATACCAAACCCAAGCACGTAACTTGATGACTTTCATTCTAATTAAACAAACTTATTTGCATTCTGCCTCACTCTTACCAAATATCTAGGCGAAACGGTTCTCTTTAGTGCAGCTTCAAGTAAATGAAAATATTTTGTTCTATTAATAATACTTCTCCTGCCTTTCCTCAAAATATATGTACATACACCCCTCTCCTTTGCTAGAGTAATTGCTTTTAATCTTACTAGCTCAGCAAAAAGAATTCTCTTAGTGCAGGGAATTGCCTTCACTTGAATCAATGAGAATATTAACTCTGAGGCTCAAAATGGCACTTTTCATAATAATTAATACAAGTATCTCATCTCCAGCTTCATAGAAAACCTGAATTCCAATAAACCTGGAGGCAAGGAATAGTTCTACGTGGAACATTCTCTTCCCTCCACTGACTCATAAAATTGAAACTCATAAGTTTCAAAATATGAGGCAGAATTCTGAACTGGACTGAACTGAAAGCTCTGGTAAGTCAGTGAGATCACTTCTGGACTTCTTAGAAGATGTAGCACTCTTCTGATGCTGAGATCGTCGTTCACGCCTGACATCCTGCTACGTTACCCGAAACCCTGACAAATCCACTCTCTTTCCTTGCCCCTATTTACAGAGGAAATCACATCCTGGACGGGACAACACTTTGTCAATATACTACAGCGCACAGTGTCCTGTGCGAGGGCCGGTCAAAGGGCCCGTTCTGTCTGGTTCCACATAACCACCATCCTATTGCTGGTACCTCTCCACATTCTATGCTCGGACATATTAAAATTCTTTCGTTTCCTTAAAGGAGCCAAAGTCTCCCTCACCTCCAGGCTTTCACATGCTGTTTTCTCTGCCTGGAACACTTTTTGTTTCTTGGCCACTTCCTCCTATCCCAGGGTCCCAGCTTAAATGGCGCTCCTGGAGGACCTGGATAGAGTCAGCCTCACCTGCTGGGCGCTGCCTGAGCACCTAGTTCATGCCCTACCGCGACGGCCTCATGTTCTCTGCCTGTCTCCCTGGTAAACTGTGGGCTGCGTAGGGGAGTTCCCTGGTGGTCTTGGGCTAGGATTAGGCACTATCATTCTTGTGGCCCAGGTTCAGTACCTGGTTGGGGAACTAAGACCCCACCAGCCATGTGGTACGGCCAAAATTTAAAAACTGTGGGCTGTGTGAAGGCAGGAGGCCACGTGTGGCTCAGTCCTGGCTACACTGTCAGCACCTAGCACTGCACCTGCCACACAGTACATGTCTAATACATATTTGTTTATGAGACGAATGACTTAATCCTGCAATGTGAAAGTCAGTTTGGAAGCAAGGGCAAGACTGGTTGGTGGCAAAGACCAAAAATATAAAATCCTTCAAAAAGTCCCAAAGTATTAGATTGGGTGATATGCAACTGTCAATATTTGACCATTTTCTACCTCTAAGAAGAGCATTTTCAAATTCTTCAATCTAAAAATAAAGCCTGAACTACAGCAGGCAGAGGGTGAAAACAACAGTGATTTCAAAGGATAGAGTCTTAGATTCTTGCAACCAATTAATTGTGGATAAATGAGGAAGAACAATAATTCAAAGGGTACTGAGGTGTGAGGACAGAATAGGGGGCAAACAGTGGTGTCGTGAAGAGAAAGAAATCAGGAGTATTCACTGAGTTTGGGAAATAAGGAGAGAATTAGTTTAGATAAGAAGAATTTTCAGTAACACATCCAGGGTTTTTTAATCTGTAGCCAGAAAATTCACAGAATTTGAGGTTGAAGAGACCTTGGAAATCATCTCATCTGATTCCTTCATTTTGTAGCCTTGTTTGGTTATGTGATCAAGGTCAATGACTTGGTTACTAGCAGAACCAAGGCTACACAGCCCCGGGCTCTTGGTAACCAGGCCAACTCCACCACCACTGCAGCCACCAACACCACTTCTTTTATTAAGAATACAAACACAAGGGCTTCCCTGGTGGCGCAGTGGTTGAGAGTCCGCCTGCCGATGCAGGGGACACGGGTTCGTGCCCTGGTCCGGGAAGATCCCACATGCCGCAGAGCGGCTGGGCCCGTGAGCCATGGCCACTGAGGCTGCGCATCCGGAGCCTGTGCTCCGCAACGGGAGAGGCCACAGCAGTGAGGGGCCCGCGTACCGCAAAAATAAAATAAAATAAAATAAAAACGAAAAAAAAGAATACAAACACAAGCTACTGCTCACAGCCCATGTGGATAAGAAGAAATGCGATAACTTCAATATCTATTTTATTGGAAGATTTCTCAGACCCTCAAGTTATGTAATATGGATAAACTCACAAAAGATTCTTACTGGGGTAAGTAGAATTATATTCTTCACATAATTTTAAAATGCTTCCCCCACACAAAACTCTTTTTTCCATCACTGCTATTCACTAGATCTAACAGAATTACAGCAAAATTCACAGCTGGAAAAATCTAAAAAACCCAAAAATTCTTAACAGAGGCCCCAGGTTTTAGTCCCATCCCTGCCACTGACTGTGTGCCCTTGGGCAAGTTAATTCACTTCTCTGGGCCTCTGACTTCCTGGTGTAAAATCAGGTAAACTAGAGCACCACTAAGTACACTCTAGCTCTAAAAAGTACAACTGCAATCAAATGAATGTTTCAAAATATTTTTATGTAAATTAAAAAAATAAAGAGTACCCAAAATATCACTATTAGTTAGTCAAACTCTGGTAATAAAAGCCTTGTGCCTTTTGCTTAAGTTGCCTTGGAAAGCTATCTGCTCCACAAAAATGGTACAAACAACCTAAAACGTTCACTAATGGACGACTGGTTAAATAACCCATGGCTCATCCAACAATGGGATGTTATAAGACTACTAAAAAGAATGTGGTAGGTAAGTGTGTTAACCTGAAAATCGAAGATATATTAATGTTTAAAAGTAAGCTATAGAAGAGTATATATGGTAAGCTTCCAGTTCTGTAAAACAAAAAGGGATATAAAAGAACCTGCATAGGCTTATATATGACTAGAAAATTACCTGAAGGATCAACAAGCACCCATGAGAGTGGAAGGGTGCTTCATCTGTGGAGGGGTGCAGGGCCTGGGTAAGAAAGAGGCTCACTTGGAATTGTACAACCTTCTGTACTGTTTGATTCTCTTTTGAACTTGGAGTGTGGATTGATTTTTTTTCTTAAGTTACAATTAAAAGCCATGACTAAATGCTGGATAACTTTGTATGAATATTTTAAAGTGCCGTGGGTCAAGAACCACCAGAGGCTTCTCCATTATTCCATTTAAACAAAACTTATGTGTCTTGCAAGATTTTTAAAATTTTTGTTAATGGAAAACAAATATATGAATATAAAATCTAACTGAATGTGTTACTGGTTTTGATTAAAACAGAAATATAATTTTTAAAGTCAAAAAAAGTTAAAAGCCATTTGGAGCTATTTTAGATTACACAAATTATTGCAAATATAGGGCACCCTTTTATTTTTATTTTTCACCTTTTTATTCTTTAAGGTTGAAAAAGTGACAGTGGCATTTCGGCTGGGAGAGACAGAGCCACTGTTTCCCTCCTGACTTATCCATTTACCTTCAGTTGTCAGCTCAGATCGAGAGGGAAAGGCTGGCAGACTCCAGTGACAGGTCAAGGCGAGTTATGAAACATGAGGAAGAGTCATCCCACAGAGCAGGGAGATGCCCCTGGGAAAACTGAAAGCAGTCAGCTGAAAAAAATCACTGGGGACAGAGACGGAAAACAAGACCCAGAAGGGCTGGCATTCACAGGAAACAACAAATCATCTATGTACATACTCATGGTTCTAGCACAGATACCGCTAACCAGCCCGAATTCAATATAATAGCACTCCAGTTTTTATAGCATAAAATCAACTTAATTTCCCACAGTTGCAATTATATATGAACAAGAGGTAGCCACAGTAGGCAAATGAATCCTCTAAAAGTGGACACACAGGTTTACACGTGCCTGAAATATACCCTACATTTATTTCCATCTCAGGCACAGAAAATAAAAAGCAGATACAAGCATTAAAGATCAGAGGCAGTCTTTTGTGACTGCAAACGTTTCCACCATGAAGCTTGGAAAACTTAATTTGTGGTTCATTTCCTACCTCTCCACAGCCATTACGATGTTTTATTTCAGAAATGTTTAGAACGTGGAAATCTTTTAGCATATCAAACCAGCCTAGTCCAATCTCAATGAGGAACTACGAAATGAAAACCTCCAGAAACCCTCTCATTTCATCTCCTTCTTTAAAGGAAAGAGAACTGTTTGTCTTAATTTACCTGTGTCCTATTTCCAAAATCATGTGAAGTAAAATGTAATTGAACAGGTGTTGATTTTTCCAGATTCGGCTGGTGTCAGAGCAAAGAGCTGGGCGCACCCAGGCAACAGTTCTGCTTTCAACAAACAAACCGAGCACACATCAGCTTGCAGACAGTAAAAATACCATACACATACGCTGAAACATAAGAGAAAACCGCTTATTTTTACAAATTATGCCTCGTTCTCTCATTAGAGCTTTCTTTCGCCAGTTATCTATCCCCTTAGAAAATTTCTGATAAACACCTGCAAGTTAATCAAGATGCCCCCCGTGTAACGGTAAAGAGAGATCTGCGCAAGACAAACCTGTGTGGAAAATGACAGTACTTTTCCTAAACCCTGAAGGGAGTCGAAGATTTCGAAGCAATCCTTTGGCAGTGAGTCGAACGTGAATGGTGGACAGGGAGAACTTGGGAGACAACAACATGTCTTCAGAGCAGGTGGAAAGACTTCACAGAAGAACCAGCTCCGTGGATTCTCACATACTGTCTTTTTAAACTCAGCACCCTTCTTCGAGGCCAAGAAATACAGCGAGAGGAAACATGCCTACATGCCAGACGTCACTCCACCGTACATGCACAAAAGAAAAACCCCAGAGCTATCCAAGTGCTTCTGGCTTCCGTCTCTACTCCCAGATGTTGCCAAAACAACGCTCTTCCTCTGAATAAAATCTCCTCCTAGCAAACCCAGCAGTCAGCAGCCTCTGAATGACATCACACCAAACATGCTTATGGGCTTATTATGGTTTTCATCAGAGATGGTGAAGGGGAGGAGAAAGTGGGTGGTCTTAGGCACTTTATATAACAACCAATAATGTCACAGGTTCTGTAATGAGTTGGAGAATCCTTAAGGGGAAATAACTACTTCGAGGAGTGTCTAATATTTATTTAGTAATTATAAAAAATTAAGACTTCATTAAAGTAATCTGTGTTCTGATGTTTTTAATTGTAACTATATTCACACTACTAGTGTGAATATGCCCAGTAGCACTGGGCATTTTTTTCAGATATTTTACATGTAAACCTATATATAAACCTGATACACTGGACAAAAAAATTTTAACGGCTTCAAGCAATAAATGTTCTCAATTACAATTTTAAATAAAATTCCTACTGTAACACCTGGAACTAACATAGTGTTGTAGGTCAATTATACTTCAAAAAAATGTTTTTACTATAATATACTAATGACGGATTGATAAAAGGTTAAAATTCAACTCTAACACTCATATTCTGAGGACTTCACTAAGAGTCAGCAATAAAGGGTTAATGCAATTTCTCTACCAGATGTAACAATAGTTGCAGAGGAATAAAAATTAGTGAGTATTCTAAGGACTCCAATTATTGCTTGACTAATTATACAAAATCAGGTGACCTAAAACAAGATAGTAATGTTTTGAGACTAGGAACATCAGGAAGGTGTGATTATTGTTTATCAGTAAGAACTGAGATCTGGTAAATGTTTGAATAGAGTCCTTTGTTAAAGCACATTAAAATATGGTGGCAAAAAAACCAAAAGAGGTTGAAAAGATAAAGGCATGGACATAAGAAAACTGCACCTGCAAAATGCTCACTTAAGTAAAGCTAATATTATTAAACCAGGAAGAGTCCAACTCTTTTAATTTTAAAAAGCACAAGAAAACAATGTGTGAAAAATGATCGACGTGTGTTTCCAAGATTTCCAAGACTCAGTAACAGAAATGAATGTAGTTAACTGTTAACCATAAATGACTATTAAATGCTATGAGAATGTGCAGGCAGCAGTTACTCTTCAAGAAATTCTGTAGAGCATTTAGGGTGTGAAGAGGGAAGGAGACAGGCAGGAAAGGAAATTTTGAGTAATTCCTTCTCCCTTTTCACTCGCCCCACAGCCTGCCACTTCAGAGGTTGTCGAGAGACCAACCCAACAACCTGCGGGGGGTTAGGTGCGGGAAAATTACAACCTGTTCCTGCACAGACAAGGCGTCTTGTAAACATTGCACCCACGGCCATGCGAGCACAAATAATCAAGGAATTGAAGTCTAGAAAAGCTACATTTAGGTGGTGCCTTTTCACTCTATCACAATTTGTTATTATTAAACCGCAACCTTTTTCCTGGATTCCGCAAATTAATTTGCCATAAAGCACCACTCCTCCCCGCCCGCACCAAGAAAAGAAAAAAAGCTTGTAAAAACTAAGATAAATACAACACTGTAAAACAACTATACCCCCATAAAAAGTTTTTAAAAAACTAAGATACAAATCAGCATTAAAGGGCTTCCCTGGTGGCGCAGTGGTTGAGAGTCCGCCTGCCGATGCAGGGGACATGGGTTCGTGCCCCGGTCCGGGAAGATCCCACATGCTGCGGAGCGGCTGGGCCCGTGAGCCATGGCCACTGAGCCTGCGCGTCCGGAGCCTGTGCTCCGCAACGGGAGAGGCCACAACAGTGAGAGGCCCGCGTACCGCAAAAACAAACAAACAAAAAACAGCATTAAAATTATAAACAGAAGACTGAACACTGATATTATTAAAGATAGGACACCACCCCTTATAGGATGTTTTCTGTTTTGTTTAGTTACGTTTTTTTGTTTGTTTAGTTTTGTTAGTTAAGTAACAGTAAACTCTAACGTATCCTGGTTAACGGGGAAATCCTTTAGCCTAGACTACCCAAAAGAAGAAATTAGCAACATGCCACCAATTTTTCATACTCATTAGAAAGTCTACTTGAACTACCCTAAGCTACACCACACAGAGTTAACAGTAATGTTGCTAACGATCTTTGTAAACAGCACAGCAAGGCTCCCTGCTTCTCCCTGTGAGTGACCCTACGTGGCCCTGTGTGGCTGTGGCCTGCAGTGTCTCCCATCCTCTGGGGAACTCTTCCTTCAAAGGCAAAAAACAAAGAAAAAAAAAACCAAAACAAAAACCAGCACAGCAAGGAACTACAAGAATAAAGAGAAGCAGTGCCAGTCAGAAGGAAAAGTCAAAAGTCAGAGGAGTAGTTCTTGTTTGTACAGCAAAGTGTACACACACACACACACACACACACGCGCGCGCGCGCGTACACACACACACACACACACACACACACGCGCGTACACACACACACACACACACGGAAAAAGATGTTTGAGATGAATGACTAAGAACAGCTCAAGCTGGGTTTCCATTCTTTCCCAAACACAGTCTGCCCCCTGGTGGCAGTTGAGTACAAGTGCACCAAAGCAAAAGGGGCCTTAACAGCCAACTCATACAATATACTACATACCAAGCACACTCCTAAACACTTTATATGTATGCACTCTTTTAAATAATCGAAAAAGAAATTATTGTATAGTTCCAATTACTTTTATAATATATATACTTCAGGGGCTTGGGGAAGCACAGATTTTAAAACTGGCTCAAAACGTTTCCTTGATTACTTATTTGATCAGCTGTTACCACTTGTGTGCACACTGTGGTTTCTTTAGTTATACTAAATATAGAAGTACCCAGGGCTTCCCTGGAGGCGCAGTGGTTGAGAGTCCGCCTGCCGATGCAGGAGACAAGGGTTCGTGCCCCGGTCCGGGAAGATCCCATCATGCCGCGGAGCGGCTGGGCCCGTGAGCCATGGCCACTGAGCCTGCGCGTCCGGAGCCTGTGCTCCGTAACGGATGAGGCCACAACAGTGAGAGGCCCGCGTACCACAAAAAAAAAAAAAAAAAAAAAAAAGAGACCAATATTTCCATAATGTCCTCTTCCTGAGTAGGGAAAAGAATGTCTAAGCTATATCGTGAATGACTGTCCAAAAATTCACATAAAGCAATTAGAAAAAATGTCAACCTCCACCCACCCTTAAGATTATAAGTTTTTCAAGATCAGTGGCACTGCCTTTTATTTCTTTGGTCTCCCAAAATAAGAGCAGTAATGTTTTATCCATGTACAATGTTTGTTTTTAAAAACTAAGAAAAAAAACATGTTCAATGTATAATTTTTTAAAAAATAAAAGTTAAATTAGGGGCTTCCCTGGTGGCACAGTGGTTAAGAATCCGCCTGCCAATGCAGGGGACACAGGTTCGACCTCTGGCCTGGAAGATCCCACATGTCACAGAGCAACTAAGCCCGTGTGCCACAACTACTGAGCCTGTGCTCTAGAGCCCGCAAGCCACAACTGCTGAGTCCGTGTGCCACAACTACTGAAACCCGTGTGCCTAGAGTCCGTGCTCCACAACGAGAAGCCACCACAATGAGAAGCCCGCACAGCGCAACGAAGAGTAGCCCCTGCTCGCCGCAACTACAGAAAGCCCACACATAGCAACGAGGACCCAACACAGCCAAAAATAAAAACAAACTTAAAAAATTATTTTAAAAAAGTTAAATTATCTGTACATCACAGTGCTCTGTAACCAGTTTTCTTAAACTTATAAATTTCACATTTATCTTTCCATGGCATTAAATAATCCTCTATGTTGTTATTTTAATGGCTTCAAAAATATTAAAATGTCGGTGAATATAAACAACACCTGTTGTTTAAACCATTCATACTGTTTGCAATTTTCCCCCTTCTAAACATTTCTGAAAAGCAATAAATAAGTCAATCAACTATTTTCCTAGAATCAATTCTGAAAAATGGAATTCCAGGGTAGAAGGCTTTTGTTATATGTCACCAAAGTGTCTCTGTCCAGAAAGGCTGTAGTAATTTATACCCCTTCAGTGGCATGTACAAGGCACCTGGTCCTCACACATTCACCAATAGTGGGTATTACTCTTAAAAATAGACAAGAACTGACAGCACGTTATTTTAATTGATGTTCGTAAACTTTTTTCATGTTTCTTAGTCCCTCATATTTCTTTTTTGTGTCTAATTTTTTTCTTTTCCCTTTTAATGAAGTATAGTTGATTTGCAATGTTATGTTAGTTTCAAGTGTACAAAATATGATTTCATATTTTATAAACTCCATTTAAAATTATTATAAAATATTGGGCTTCCCTGGTGGCGCAGTGGTTGAGAGTCCGCCTGCCGATGCAGGGGACGTGGGTTCGTGCCCCGGTCCGGGAGGATCCCACGTGCCGTGGAGCGGCTGGGCCCGTGAGCCACGGCCGCTGAGCCTGCGCGTCCGGAGCCTGTGCTCCGCAACGGGAGAGGCCACAACGGTGAGAGGCCCGCATACCACAAAAAAAAAAAAAAAAAAAAGCTTAAAATTATTATAAAATATTGGCTATACTCCCTGTGCTGTACGTTAATTACATCCTTGTATCTTATTTTATACCTAAGAGTTTGTACCTCTTACTCCCCTTCTACGATATTGTCCCTCTTCCCTGTCCTCTCCCCACTGGTAACCACTAGTTTGTTATCTGTGAGTCTGTTTCTGTTTTGTTATATTCATTCATTCTATCTTTTAGATTCCACAGTATTTGTCTTTTTTGGATTCGATACAAGCATAACCTCGTTTTATTGTGCTTCATAGATACTGTATTTTTACAAATTGAAGGTTGTGGCAACCTTGTGTTGAGCAAGTCTATGTCACCATTATTCCAACAGCATTTGGTCACTTCATGTGTCTATGTCACATTTTGGTAATTCTTGCAATATTTCAAACGTTTTCATTATTATTATATTTGTTATGGTGACTGGTGATCTTTGCTGTTACTACTGTAATTGTTTTTTGTTTTGTATTTTTAAATTAAGATATGTACCTTTTTTAGACATAATGCTACTATTGCACAGTTAACAGACTACACTATAGTGTAAACATAACTTTTATATGTACTGGGAAGCCAAAAATTCATGTGACTCACTTTACTGTGGTGGTCTGGAACTGAACCCACAGTATCTCTGACATATGCCTGTATTTGTCTATATTGTGAAATGATCACAACAAGTCTAGTTATAGTTAATTAACATCTATCACCATGCTTAGAATGTTTTTGACAAACGGGAGGTCTAAAACTTTTGTTGTCATAACTAGTTACCCATTCTTTCATTGTGACATTCGTGGAAAGGCCTTTTCTATACAAGTGTATACTCTCAGTGCTCTTATCATTCTAATTTTTGTTTAAAACTTCAGTCTGGGGCTTCCCTGGTGGCGCAGTGGTTGAGAGTCCACCTGCCGATGCAGGGGACACGGGTTCGTGCCCCGGTCCGGGAAGATCCCACATGCCGCAGAGCGGCTGGGCCCGTGAACCATGGCCGCTGAGCCTGCGCGTCCAGAGCCTGTGCTTCACAACGAGAGAGGCCACAACAGTGAGAGGCCTGTGTACCGGAAAAAACAAAAAACAAACAAACAAAAAAAACTTCAGTCTGGAATATATTTGCATGTAGTATATGAAGTAGGGCTCTAGCTCCTGATAAAATGATAGTCCTTGTTCCAACAAGATTTACTGAACAATCCATACTTTTCCCTGATTTGAACAGTAAATTTAACACATGCCAAAATAGCATTTGCTCTTTAAGTGTGAGAGGAGAGTTATAATCATAAACCAATACAGAAAGACAGCCTCGGGCTTCCCTGGTGGCGCAGTGGTTAAGAGTCCGCCTGCCGATGCAGGGGACGCGGGTTTGAGCCTCGGTCCGGGAGGATCCCACGTGCCGCGGAGTGGCTAGGCCCGTGAGCCATGGCCACTGAGCCTGCGCGTCCGGAGCTTGTGCTCCGCAGCGGGAGAGGCAGCAGCAGTGAGAGGCCCGCGTACAGCAAAAAAAAAAAAAAAAGAAGAAAGAAAGAAAGACAGCCTCATCCCTACTCTCACCGGAGAAAGCACTGGTCACACCGGTATTACCTCTTCAGAGCAGGTGTGCAACTCTCAACCATCTCCCAACACGTGGAAGAGGGGGTACAGAAAGCAACCCTATCCTCCTGTGCTGGATTTAGTGGTGGGGATGGAAGGCGCAGTGCAGTTCCTACTTTCCAGGGCAGACACCACGGCACCTGAGACTGATGATCTTGTGGAAAAGAACCAAGGGGCAGGATAAGTACAACTCTGGTGCTCTGGTATTCCTAAGAGCTTTCATGTGTGGTAGAACCATGGCAATAATAGTAATGGTATGTGTGGCATCTCCCTTATAAACAGTAAAGCAAGTTTTATTTAGAGCCAATGTTGGCTAGACTCTTACAGCACCATAATCTTTAAATAAATTACAACAGCTAGACCCCATGAGGATGGTTCTTGACTTTCACCAGTTTTTCCTGCTTGAAGGATTTAAAATAATTCAACCTCCTGGAATAGAGCTCTAAAAGTACAGCCACTAGAACCATAAGAACAATGAAAAGGATTATCCTCGTCACTGTCCCTAGTAGCAGAGGCAGCTATCATCTGAGAGTTTTTTATATAACAACTCTGTGACGTCAAAATTACTTCTATACTGGGATTTTTTCCCAAAATATTCTCACGTTTCCAAATGAGAAATTTGAGGCTTTGGAGAGGCTTAGCAACTAGCCCAAGGTCAGGACACAAGTGGAATGCGGCAATCCCAAGATTTCAACCAATAGTCAATGCCTGAAAAGTTCATTCTCTTTCTGTTCCTCTTCCTTGTCTTACGAGATAATGGAACTGTCTTTGAAATTACTGATTAAAGGTTAAAACTAAAATAATGATACAGAATTTTCAACTATTAAACTAGCCAAATTAAAAAAAAAGAATAATACCCAACGTCGACCAGAGTATGGTGATGCCAGCACTCTTTGATGTTGTCAGTCATTGTATAAATGGATATGAAGCTTTTGGAAGGCAACTTGGTTGACTGAAGTGGCTATAAATATGCATGTGTTTTGATTTGTTGATACTACTTTTAAGAATCTATCACAAAAAAACTTCCCTAAACTTTGAAGGTGATAACTGTCAAGATGTTCATCAGAGAATCATTTGTGAATGTAATGCAGAAGCACCCCAAATATTACACAGTAGTTAAATGCCGCTGCATATGCTAAATGTGATAGTCATTAAAGAGGGATTTCTTACGTTAAGTGACAACAGGATATAAAGTTATCTGAATTTTATTTAAAATCACAAATTTAAAAAAAACTAAAGGGTGATTTCTAAACCTCTACATGTTAAACTTTTTAGAACTTAGCAAATCGCTAAAAAGTGATTCTTGCACTCTAGTGAAAACATATGAAGTTGGTCCACTTTAATCTCCACCAGTTTGTTGCTTAAACAAACCAAAAAAACCTATCTGAAAGCCATAAAATTTAATGCTCAGAGGAACACGTTTGTATGTGGAGGCAATGTCTTCTGTACGATCTAAAGGATGACGGTTGCAAGCAGAATATAAAGAAAGCCAAGGTGCTTTGCAGTCATAGGCTATCAGAGCAGGGAGAAGCCTTAGTGATCAATCATTGCAATTACACAGAAAAGAAAGCTAATGTTAAGAGGTTACATGACCCACAAAGTCATTGGCTGCTTGGACACCACTTCTCAGCATCCGAGCTGTTCCTCCGAAGGGCAACACACTGTGACTTTTCCTCGGCAGGCTCGTCATAACACTACGTTAGTCTTAAGTAATGATAACTAACCATCAGCTAGACGTTTATGATTTTTGGAAAATACATGTTCATACCCCGCAATCTAGATTAAAGCACTATGCTGACCCCCTTAAAATACATCTTTTTCCACTGCAATTATTAGAGCATTGATCACTCAGGGTGAATTGAAGGGAGGCATTCTCAAACTCTGTCATATGCCCTGTTTCTACTCCATGGTTAGAGGCTTTGCCCAGCAAAACCACTGCGTGAGTCATACTGTTCATTTCTTTTCTCAATCAGTTGCTAATCTGCCATTCTGGTAACCTGACCTATCAAGGGTCACTGATATGTTGAGGGTCAGTGGTAGGCTTTGGAAACAAGATATCATGTCAGTCCCACAATGGGCCAAAGGAAAACACCTAATGCTAATAGTTTTCCCGTGTGTAGAAAGAAGATATATATTGGAGATTATTTGTACTATGCCTGTGAAAACAAATATCCTTTACAATATTTCATATAATCATAGACTTGGGACATGAATTAAGACTGCCTTTCCAAGTTTCATAAAACAGGCATATTAGACTTATTTAACCAGCCCCTTTACTGTGACCAATATCCATGGCAGCTTCCATAGCACAGAAATGTCACAAATACTTCCCCCCAAAACTGCAAAACTTGTATTTTGAAAACTACAAAACAATTGTTACAAGAAATTAAAGGAGACCTAACTAAAAAGGAAGCCATCCTATACTCATGAATCAAAATACTTCATATTGTAAAGACGGCAATACTCCAGAAATTCATCTACAGATTCAATGCAATTTCTATCAAAGTCCTAGCTGACCTTTCTATGGAAATTGACAAGTTGACCCTAAAGTTCATATGGAAATTCAAGGGACTCAGAATAGCCAAAACAATCTTGAAAAAGAAGAACAAGTTAGAGGACTCACACTTCCTGATTTTAGAACTTATTACACCACAGTAATCAAAACAATGTGGCATTGACACATAGATCCATGAAAAGAGAGTCCAGAAACATAGCCTCACATTTACAGCCAACTGTTTTTAACAAAGGTGACAAGACATTCCAATGGAAGAAAGAATAGTGTTTTCAACAAACGGTACTGGGACAGCAGGAAATCTACATGCAGAAGAATTAAATTGGATCCCCTACTTCACAACAAATGCAAAAATTAACTCAAAAATGGATCAAAGACCCAAGTGTAAGAGCTAAAAGTATAAAACTCTTAGAAGAAAACATAGGCATAAGTCTTTACGACCTTGTATCTAAGCAATGGCTTCTTAGATATAATGCCAAATAGATACACAACATAAGAAAAAAATAGATAAACTGGATCTCATGAAAATTAAAAATATGCCTTAAAGGGTACTATCAAAAAGTGAAAAGACAGCCTACAGAATGGGAGAAAATTATTTGCAAATCATATCTGATAAGGGCCTAATATTCAGAATATATAAAGAACTCCTATAATTCAACAATAATACAAATTATTTTAAAATAGGCAAAGGATTTGAATAAACGTTTCCCCAAAGAAGGTATACAAACGGCCAATAAGCTTCTGAAAGGTGCTCAACATCTGATGAGCCATCAGAGAAATGTAAACTGAAACCACAATGAGATACCACTTCATACCCATTAGAATGGCTATAATAAAAAAGGCAGACAAAAGCAAGTGTTGACAAGAATGTGGAGAAACTAGACCCCTCATACATTGCAGGTGGAAATGTAAAATGGTGCAGCCACTTTGGAAAACACTCTAGAAGTTTCTCAGTTAAACACAGAATTATCATATCATCTAGCTTTCAGATAAAGGTTACCTGATTTTCTAACATACAGTCATTTATAGCATACTAGCTATCCTTTTCTCCTAAATATTAGGATGTGCTGGAAATTTAAAATGAAAGAAAATGAAAATCTCAGTGTGCAGAATAGTTCTTTTGGCTTTTAAAATTAGTTTGGTAAACATATATGTTCAAACTCAGGCTCTTGCAAACCTTTAGAATTTAAATCGCTCTGCATGGCTGGGCCCTCTCTAGCTTTAAGAGCCTATAATAGGTCACACTTCCCTGCCTTATTAAGCTAAGGAAACCAAACATGTCTTGGGAGCCTCAAAGATATTAGTTATTCCATATTTAAGGTTACCCACCCCATTTGCTTTAATTACTATCTATATACAGGGGGTCACAAATTTATACTTCCTGCCCAGGCTTCCCTCACTAGATCATAGCCTTTAACCAGGCCTCTCACTGGAACAAGTAACCCTCCTTGTGATTTTATATTTTTTTGTGCAGTCCTTCGACTTTTCTGTAAGCTTTCTGAGACAAGGTCCTTGCTCGTTTTGGGCAAACCTTTATATCCTTAGCAGCCAACACTGTCACGATGCACGATAATCTGTAGTCAGTGTGTTATAATAATACCCTTCTCCCCTTTGATCTGCTGCTCTAATCCTCGGTGGACTTAGAAGCCATACAACTGTCCTATAACTGCATACTAAAGAAGAGAATTCAAGTAGTGGATGGGGACCTAATCAGCTATAGAGAAAAGATAGAAACTTCTATATTTTAATGAATCTTCTATGGCTTCTCAAGAGACAAAGCTTTTTGATTTCCAGTTGACGTTCAAAGGTTCAGTGAGTGAGGCTGCAGGCTGTCTTAGAGACGGATGTGACTTTGTTCAATAGAAGTATAAAAAAGAAAAGAAAAATGTTAAATGGCTGAACTATGAAAGGTGTTAAAACCTGATCTTGAGAGCATTTAGCAATTAAAGACTATCCAATTTTAAAATAGCTTATTTCTTGTGAAACAAAAAAGTACATTCTCTACATCTCCACATTTTAAATATTAAATATGCTCCACATCTGAAAAAATATCATTATTTAAAAAACAAATTATCTGTGATTAATAAAACGTCCTTCTGCATCAGATGGCTTGGCAATTGTGCTCACCAAGTTTTAACCCTATGCTGATCAAGGTCACAAGCAGTTATGTTTATGCCACAAACCTGAAATTATATTTATAAGCATACTAGTGAAAAAATCACTGCAAATACACTTGAATACTTGTAATGATAATATAACTTTACAAAAAAACTCTTTTTCTCCATCCATATTTAAGGGGTCACTTACCTGCATTCAAAGCTGTATATAGACCTTTTCTTGAAGGACCTAAAATGGAAATATTTATGTTTTATAGAAAATATCATAAAAAACTAAACCATTTAAAAACTAAGTTTTTTTCCAAAAACAATCCATTAACACCTAAATTTTAGGTTCCTGATGGGAAATTCCACTGAGATTTAATCAACTTTATTGAGTTTATACTTAGAATATCTAAGGATAAAATATTCCAAATAACATCAAAATAGTAGTTTAAGGGTGATATTATTCATTGTCAAAATTAAACATGCTAGGGCAAACTACGATATTTTTTCAGTTCAAGAACTGCTGAAATTCAAATTTTAACAGTACTAAATTTATACATGTATTACACACTTGATGCTATTCCACTGCTGATAGAGCAAAAAGGCCCAGACTACAAAACACAGCTACTAGGGTGTGATTTCTAAAATTGCCAAGTATTAAATCCAGTTCTCTTGCTATTCAGCTATGAAGGAAAACATACTTAAGCTTTTCCTCCAAACTGATACAATATAAAATACAACCAGGGGAATTATTTCACAATGTATATGTGTATTAAATCAAATATAATTTTAACTGTCAATTATACATCAGTAAAGCTGAAAAATAAATTCAACCAGGAGTGGTATCAGGTACAGAGCTACAAAGAGAAGTCACTAGACGACTATGAGCACGTCTTCCTGATGTGACAGAGTCATTTCTAGGGCAAGTCACCTGCAGATTATTTAGTTAAAACAGCTGCCACATTCTGTGGAATTTTACAGAGATGACAATCTCTTAAAGTATGTGGCTGTTATAAATGGACAGCATTGATTCCCAGTCAAGTAAAACCTCTGTGATACAAAAGCTTACAAATTCAATGGCAAGACATTTTAGAATACTGAGGTTCCCTGTTCTGCAAACGTATCAGAGAAATCATGCCATTCTAACTCTCTGAAAGGTACCTTAGTATCAAAGTTCGACATTTCTTTCCAGTTACTGGTGTATGTGTAGATTACAGGGCTTTATCATCATCAATACAAACCATAGATTCATATACTGATGTCATCCCACCGAGGGGTAATTTGATGCATCAGAAATTTGTTTAAAACCCTGGAAGATGAGAACCTGCTGGTACCCAGAAGAATCTTTTTGCCAATATCTATGCCTATTCTCTCTTGAATTCAGTAGAAAAGAAAGTGTTGATAAACATTCACTAGGTAATTAACCTCAAGTTACCACGTGATCCTTTACATAATGTAACACACACACACACACAAATATTGAGAAGGACACAGAGCAACAGACACACACTGCTTTGAGAGACTAACACATTTCTGGAAAGTTATTTAGTAATATGATAACAATTTCACAAAGATTCACACAGTTTAACCCAGTGGTTCCTCTTTTAGGAATATCCCACAGAAGTAACTAGAACCTGAAGCAATGAATAGTATTCACATTCAGAGATGTTCATCTCAGTATCACGTGCCATAGTGAAAGACAGAAAATGTCCAGGAACCAGGGAATTGGAAAACAGGAGACTATTTCATAGCCATTTAAAATGAAGACACTCTCATGATATACTATTAAATTAATAAAAAGCAAGGCACAAGAGAATGTACATATTATGCCCTGAGTTTTCTTGAAACAAAAACAAAGCTATTATATATGCAGAGGGAAAGAAAAGGAGGAGAGGCAACAGTTATTCATGGTTGACGGGATGAAGGAGGATGCTGTACATTTCTGTGCATTTTAAGCCCTCTAATATAAATATGCATCACATATTACAGCTCAAGCTTCTCATTCACAATTATTCTTTCAGTTAAGCAATCTTTCAATTCACTAAGCAACAACTGCTAATGTGCTTCAGCTCCACTGTGATAAAGCTGCACGAAAACATTCCATATGAAGTATATACCACGTATGTTGTAAACTTGAAAGTTAACCTTCATAGCTGTAGCAATCACGAAGTGAGCGATACAGAGAAGAAGAGATAAAGAACATGGGGGTGGGGCGCGGGGGACATGGTTGGACCAAAAGTGTGATGTAAACCGTGCACTTCTATCTCATTATTCTAGATCCCCACCTTCGCATAATTTAACTCTAGAAGTTTCATTTATTTTCACGTTATACCTTTGTTCTATCTGCTGATTTATATGTATCAAGTTTTAGCTATAGAACCTACAGACTCTCAGAACAAGAATAGCTCCATCAGTGTAAAAATGTATTATGTCTTTATTCACCAGACTTTTTGTAAATAAATATTCAATATACCATGAACCTAAATGCCAAAATTTAACCTCCTGTAAGCCAGGGACTTAAAAAGCCTTGCCCTCCTCTTCTCTCCACAGTGAGGTCCATACCTTTTGGAGGCGTTTTTAGTAAGTGCACGTGAGCTCGGGGTACCAAAGGCTTCAAATATAAGGATCCTGAGGAGCCATTTTGAAATGCTGGTTTCGGAGGTTTTTCCTCGTATTTGATGACAGCGTTATTACCAGCTGGAGTAAAACAGAAAAGTACATTTTATTTTACAGATAAACAGAGTATGAGTCTTCCACGACCTATCTTTCCTCTTTAAATCAACAAGTGCTCACTAAGCACCTACAGGCGTTACTGTATGTTGGGAATACAAAGACGGATAACAGGTAGTTCCTAGCCTCAGGGATGCAGTGTGAACGGTAACCAGGGTGACCTTACATCTTGGCACAGCCCAAGTTTATGCCTCTTTTCCAGGGCAGCTTTCATCCCAGATAAAAGTTGGGAGATATTTCGGTATCCTTGGGGGTCCTGGAACCAATCCCCTGTGGATACCAAGGGACGACTATAATGTACAAGCTCCTTGGTAGCTGCAAAGGTGAGATCTGGTTCTGATCCTTCTGTGCCACTGCAAGGAGCTGAAACTCCAACATCTGCCCTAGAACAAAGTTACCTAAGCCCTAAAGCTAAAATATAAAAGAGA
Source organism: Pseudorca crassidens (assembly GCF_039906515.1). Lineage (NCBI taxonomy): Eukaryota > Metazoa > Chordata > Mammalia > Artiodactyla > Delphinidae > Pseudorca > Pseudorca crassidens. Next base: position 20,874,503 of record NC_090316.1, read on the forward strand.
ATTCCACCTAAATAATAAAAACCATCTTTTATATTACACGTAAACCTTTCCTCTCTCACTCACACAGGAATCATCTCTGGGGCGGGGGGGGGGGGGAGTTTCCAGGCACTAAAAGAATTGAAGGAAGGACTTCTGGAGAAAGTTTGAGGCACTAGACAATTGTGCTTAGGCTGTGGTATAATTCTGAGTCCACGACAGTTAACTAGGCAAAGGGGGCTCCCAAAGAAGCAGACCTATACTGTTTCCTGGGAAAAGGTCAGACTGAAGGCGAGCAAATATTATATTTTAGGTATAATATGTCAACGGGTCCTGGAAAGGGCATCTGCTACTTTGCTAGTCTCTGATTTTGCTTCTCTTTCTTCACTGGGACTCTAAAGACAATCCTAGCGTATCAAAAGACAGTGACACGTTGAAAGAAAGAACACAGCTTTAAAAAAATAGTGATAATTTGTAACTTGTTGATTTTCTACCAGAATGAAAATTTGAAACCACGGAGAAACATTTAGACAAAGCCTCCAGTAGATGTCTTGCTTACTCTTGTTTCTTCTTTTGTCCAATAATGACTGAAGCCCTCGGCATCAAAAAACTCAATATCTTTCAGTTGCATAAGACAACTATGTAGACTATATAAACCTATATATGTTTATATAGGTTCTTTGTAAACTGTGAATTTCCTTTTCACATTTATGGCTTCTCATTGGATTTAAAAAAAAAAATAACCCAATTCTTCTACTGTATCCTTAAGATTTGTATGGGACAGGGAAAGGCAGAGGGAAAAGAAAGAGCAGGGCCTGTGTCCTGTGCTCTGAATTCAAAATGAGAATGCATTTTCACATTATATTTTTGCTAAAGGTGTATCAGGTCCATAACAAGGTCCTATGAAATAGCGTTCCTGGCTCTGGTACAGTTGAGAGGATTCCGTATTAGGAATTTAACCAGCATCACCATCACTTATTGCACTGTTTTCGGCTGAGGGTATCTACATTTTAAAATCTCCTAAGGGTCAAAAACCTTAAACGAAAGGCTTGAAAAGTCAAAAATAGTACCCGCATGTAAAGATAACAACATACAAAGCCGTTTCAAATTTTATTTAGTGGTAACAAAAAAGGAGGGTGAGGAGAGCAGCAGCAGTGATCTAATTAAGGATGAAAAAAATCGGTATTTCCTTATCATTCTAAACTTCTCCTTTTAATTCTCCATAACTGAGTAATCTTTGAAAAAGTACAGTGTCCAGAAGCTCGGCTCCTACAAGGAATTTTTAACAGCACTGCTTGGCTCTTCCTAAGAGATTATCATGTTATACACAACACTCAAGAGTGTAAACACAGCACTTTGCCCTTTTCTCTCCATAACTCAGGAGGAAAAAATCCTAACAAAAATACTTTGAAAGTTTTATGGTTCTCTATTCCCATAAAAGTTAACCTTTTTATCTGTCTCCCCCTGCTAACCACACAAACCACTAGTATGTTTATGTCACCATATACTTACTGGGCCAGAGGGAAATCTGGAGGTTCATTCATTCACTACCTGGTTTCCAGGCTTAATTGCCCCGCCACCAACCCAGATTGGATTTTTTATAATTATTTTCTAAATAATCTTCAACACCCAATGCTAACCATCCAATTCCATTCTAATAATCAACACTTATAATCACAAATTTCTTTATTACCAACCTTGATCCCTTCCTTCACCTCCCATTTCTAGAAAGGGGTGAGTGGTCAACATTATTTACAAATATTTATAAATTTGAAGACAGCTAGAAAGTTTTCTCTAGGCTAAATGGTCCCAACTCCTACAATGGTGCTTACAGATGTCACACTTAAACCTTGTAAAGACATGCTGTCATTCTCCCCTGATCTACGTCAAGTCCCCCTACAAGGAGCCACGTATTTGTTCTTCCTGTGCACAGATAACACTTCCCATATTAGGCCAAATCAACACAGAGCCTTCCCTCCTACTGACAAGTTTCTGTCAATTTCCTATCCTTCTTTCCAATTCCCTCTTTCCCCAGAACCTGGAGACTTGGTTTTTCCAACAAGTTTCTGTCAACTTCCTATCCTTTTTTTCCAATTCCCTCTTTCCCCAGAACCTGGAAACTTGGTTTCTCCCAAGTTGACAGGGAGCTAATGTAAATGATAAATACTTAAGATACTACTACTATAAAATTCAGCATAACTTTTCAAAGGATGGATGGGGAATGATTTCAGAGTCTTAAAGAAATGGAACCAAAATGTCATAGAGCAGGTTTTTTAGATGTTCATGTAAAATGGTAGTGGGTTTCAATCAACGTTTCAACTTATGCTAAATCAAAATCCAAGAAGGGAAGTAAATGATGTTATTAGTCTCAACCATGTATTATAACAACCTGGGGACTTCCCTGGTGGCGCAGAGGTTAAGAATCTGCCTGCTAATGCAGGGGACACGGGTTCAAGCCCTGGTCTGGGAAGATCCCACATGCCGCGAAGCAACTAAGCCTGTGCGCCACAACTACTGAGCCTGCACTCTAGAGCCCGCGAGTCACAACTACTGAGCCCGCGTGCCTAGAGCCTGGGCTCCGCAACAAGAGAAGCCACCGCAATGAGAAGCCCATGCACCACAACAAAGAGTAGCCCCCACTTGCCGCAACTAGAGAAAGTCCGTGCGCAGCAACTAAGACACAACGCAGCCAAAAATAAATAATAAATAAACTTATTTTAAAAAACTTATAAATAAAATAAAATAACAATCTGGATTTGAGTCTTACTTTTCTTGACATATTTTAAAAATTATACTCAGCAGCAAATAAGTCACCTACATAGATTTTGAAAAACTGAATTGAGCTTAATTTACAGACCTATTATGAATCTGTACGATCCTAAATCCACGCTTTTCATTTCTAAGCTTTAAACATAAAGACCTTCAGTTTCCAAAGGACTCAGGTGAAAGGACTTCTCGCTAAGACAAAAGACACATTTCTCATGAGGCACAATATTCCTGTCTTGTTTGCTCTGTCACACTCAGAACGGAGGTGCTGTCCTGGAAACAAACTGTCTCACTGCCACCCTTCTCGCATCAATTTGTTACACGCGAGGGTCAAAATCCGTATTTCAAGGATAAAATAAGTTTGACCCAGGGTACAAACACACACATACATTTACATTTATATGTGACACATATATACATATATATACACACATGTGCACACGCTTATATAAACACACACACACACACACACACACACACACACACTCTCTGATCATCTACTATACACACTCCCCCCTTCACTCTTCCTCACTTTACTAGTGGTGGAGACAAAGTGTGGAGACAAAACAGCACACAGTTTTATGGTGGAGACAAAACAGCACACAGTTTTATGACCAATACTTTCATATCCTTCGGTTTTCTAAAGGCTCTCCTCTAGGCTGACCCTAACTTGAAGGATGTACTTTGCTACGAGGCGTGATGCCCTTATAGTATTTCTCCTGCCCTCTATTTCAGTTCCTAATGGGGCAGCCGGTTGGGCATCCTGACGGTACCTAAATGTTCTCTATTCCAGAGGTATTATATGCAAATGATAAACTCTTCAGTGGCACAAGCTCCAATATAATAAGAGAAGCACATTAGTTTCAAGGAATGGAATGGAATGGAACCTATAATATGTGAGTTCTGGTCCTGACTGGGCCACTGCCTAGCTGTGCTGAATCACCTCACCTCTCTATGTATGAGAGGGTTTGAACACCAAGCGTGGAAACAGACAGTGCATACAGTGTCACAGGGTCCCCACTCACTGATTATGGTGCTTGGTCCCACTGAGGCCGAACTCACACTCAGAATTCTCCTAAACCCAGTGGTTCAGGAGGTACAAGCACTCCACGATGGCTGGTTTGTACAACCATGTGAAATCCCGCAAGTGGCTGCCCACGTCTCAGCCAATTCTAACAGACAGTTTTCAAACTGCCCCCATGCTGTTGTTGTCCTTGGTCCTAGCTGCCTCGATTAAGCCAGAATAATAAGTGCTCCGGAATCCTTCTTTTTCATTTCCCCATATGGTCAAAATGCGGGTCAAGTGAAATGATAGATGACTGAGTCTACAGAGAAAATGAAGAGAGATGCTCAGAGCAGCCCAAGCAGGAGAAAAGGCTTTCCTGTTAGAGAAAGGCTTCTCATTGTTCCAGACCCTTATTTGCAAACTAACATTTCACACTACACTCTAGCACCTAGCTGGTTTTTGTTTTGTTTAACAAATATGTATATACACACACAGACCCAACATTCTGCTCATTTCCTGAACCTTCCGTGAATCAGCTTAACACTCCCCACTGTGCCAGATCATCTGCCACCTGGCTTACAGTCAAATCACTACTTAAGTCTAAGCTTTCAAATTCCAAAAGCAAAATTACCCAACCTTGTAATAATAAGAATGTCGCATATATATCCTAGAAAAGCATTAAAAGAATGAAAACGAAATTAATACCAGTCTGGATAATAGCATTTTCTTATTAAATAGTCCATTCAGACGTGCGTAAGGATTGAGCATGTTTTGCAATACGGGGTCAGAGTATGTACCGCCTGTCTTTCACCCCTTCCTCACCCCCCGCGGGCCTCACTAGTCAAGCACACATTTTTGCTCTGAACCTGGAAGCAGCCAGAAAACCTTTCAACACTGTTCTCCAGGAGATTCTCACCAACTGACCAGTGCTGACAGGCGACACAATACCTACTTGCCATCCTGCAATGAGGATGGGACTGAAGGTGAATAAGACTAATCCTTCTATCACCTTGATCCCTTTGACCCAAAACACCCTCCTTCCAAACTGTGAGGCACCAACTTATTGTTGTGAAGAAAATAAAGGTGGTCAGAAACCTTTGCTGCTGCTAGGATTCTGAAGATGATCTAAGCCTCCCTGCCTGTTCATCAGGTGAGAACACTGAGGCTAAGAGAGTGTAAGACTGTCCAACTTCAGTGACTTAGTAAGACTGACTAGGACTGAGTCCGAGTTGAACACCCTTTTCTATTGTATCACACTGTTGATGCCAGGGCTGGCCGTGAAGGTGAGGGAAGAGAAAGCTCCGTTTCTTCAGTTAACCTCCGCCTGTTCGATCTCTCAGACAGTGCAAGGAGCTTTGGTGTGCATCCTTTTATTTCCCCTCACCACCTGTCTCTCAAAAATAAATGTGCTTAGGATTTTGTGGCCAAACTGGTAGGAGTAGGAAGCGCTTGGACTTCATATTTGCTAATACGGCAAAATTACAAGCTCTCCTGAGACCTTTTTCTACACTCACACAAAGGTCCTCAAACCTTCAACTCTTTTCAACACACACACACACACACACACACACACACACACACACACACACACATATATACACATATATATATATACAACATTTTTATCCAATGATCTTAAAAACTGGAACTTAGCTATCTGAGTCTGGAAGAGCTTACAACAATTAACCTCTAAAAATGAGCATATTTGATATAGAAACTACTATGCAATGTTTCATGCTAATATTAAAAAAAATCAATACTGTAACTTTAAAATTTTCTATGCTGAAAAGAACACACACAAAGAACCTGCTGAAACCCGCAAATAAGAAAGATTTATTGTCTTATAGATCTTGATTTAGTCACTTTAAAACTTGGTCATGTTATTTCTATAACAGCCCTAAGCACGGAGAACCAGATGCTAATTTTACAACAGCACTCTGCAGTCTCAAAAGTGATTGCACTGACAGCATCGCGTCACAAAGAAAGGAATGGACAAAACAAGAAAAGAAGCTTTAAAATCGTTCAAAGGCTTAACCCAATATGAATTTAAAACACTGATCAAAAGATTAAGTTATTTCCTAATATGACCCATCATTGTCAGAAATAGGAAAACTGCAGCTCAAAATGATTTTTTTCATGTTTTAAGGTAATCTTTAAAAAGTGCACATTTTAAATATTTTTAGATATAATATGAGTAAAATAAAATGTGATGTTTTCATTTTAATTCTAGGAAAGCATTCTTCCATCCTCGTACAACGATTAGGTACACACACAAAAACAACCAGTTATTTAATCAAAAATGAGACCATTAACTAGTCTTATAAAATAATTTCACGTGCAATGAACTTCGACAATGCTGCTGAATTATATTTAGTCCGAGTCTCAAAACACATAAAATACACAATAAACTGGTAGACAGAATCATTCACAACTTAAATATAAACATGCCCAAGAAATACAGTTAACAAATTACAAGTTATAAAAATAGCAATCAAGAGATGCTAAATCAATTTATTGAATAAAATTTAAACATGCTTACAAAGAAAGAATCAAACCAGAAATCGTCGACCTACTTCTTTTCCCAGTAAACGTGGCTAACAAAGGAACTATACAAAGGCTGTAGGATCCCAGAACCAGCAGTGTCAATAAGGTAGCATCATAGTGCCTCTCTGAGCCAGTCGGTGGGGTGAGTGTAGAATTGATAAATATTTTCGAAGAAGTATCCGTTTCTGTACAACTGCGAAATCCTCCTGGTATAGTCATTTAAAAGGATCAAAGCAAGCTTAGGCAGGAAAAACTGCAGCCATGTTCACTCTCCTATCCCTCATGCTTGCTCTTAGTGAATTAGAATGGAGAAGGAAAAAAATCTGTAAGCTCCAAGGCACTACACAGAACAGATTAAACCAGCTAGCAAATCCAACTAAGAAAGAGACATTGATTTGAATGCTTCATCTGCGACAGAGACACAGCCCCTAGACAGGCTCTGTGGGTACACGGGAAGCCCCTTTGTTAAAAGACAAAAAGGAATGGACAAAAGCATTTGACACCCTCCTTAGGAGTGTCAGACACGGTCCTGAACGGGGCCACCGCAACATGGCCGTCGGCAGGGACGCTGGGCAGCGGGGCTCCACGGGACGTGCCTCCTGCCAGGGCCACGAGTGCCAGCGCTACACAACCCTCCAGCCCCCGAGAACACCTCGGTGCTTCCATCTTGGCAGAATGTTTTCAAAACTTCCCATTACAAACAGGGAGCACTGCAAGTGAAATGACCTTAAAAGAATACACGTGTGAATTACCTTTTCAAATCATCAAGAATCAACGGATACATGCAAACCCTTCTGATCTTATGCCACAACTTCAAAATTCAAATCATAAGCGGATAACTGTCCCGTTTAATTTCAAGTAACAAATTCCAGTGTTCCTAAAGGTCCACTATACAGCTACTGACTCTCATAGGAGACCGACTCCTGCTGCTAAATGCCCTCTCGGAAACGTGCTCATTAATTCGGTCATGAATTCAGTGCCTTACCCTCCACAAACACATTCTCAATTCTGTCACATGTTGGCTGAGTGCCCTTGGACCAGCGACAACCTCTCTGGGCCTCATCACCTCGCATATAGAAAAAGGGTAACAGAAGTTATTTGAGAGGAAACGAAAGAAAGAATGGATGGTAACCCTACACACTGCTCCACACCCAGAAGGTTCATAACCATGACTACACTTTGCCCCTGTCCCCTCACCGGAAAGAAGAAACAGACCCTCCCCTTAAAGCAGAGAGAACTTCCCTCTTCCCCACCACTCCCTTATATCTTGTTTTATCTGATATTCTAGTTATCCACGTAAATATCTTCTTTCTCAACTACCTTTGAGAATAGGGACCATTTCTTTGATATCTCATATCCTTCACAGCACCTACAGTGGTGCCTGTACACAGCAGGCACTCCAAAATTGCTCAAATTAGTTAACCCATAAATTCTGTGAAAGAAATTAAAAAGGAAATGAGCAAATAAACACTAAGGCCAAATACATCTTTTGAACGAAAGGGATAACTCAATTCACTCATTTTATACACAGCAAACTGAATTCATACTAACTGAAAACCCCCAAAATATATTCTGTTTAAATTACTTAAAACTAGGCTTGAAGTTATAATATACTACTCTTAATACACTGAATCTAGCATCCAAAGTTTAAGATTAGAAAAAACACATCTACAAAATATAGCCACTTACAAAATAAATGAAACCGAAGTTATCTTTTTTTCTGATTTCCAGTTGGGTTCCAATAGCCTCTAGATTGCTTTCTTTCCTTAAACAAGCCAAAAAAACCCCACCCTCTTCAAATTATACACTTTAGAATCCTTCATGCAAAACAATACCAGGTGCCTTCAACAGATAAATATTTCTGTGTTTCATAGCACATTCATCAAAAGAGAATGTCGTTGAAAGAATTTGTTTTTCCTGCTAAGCTTTTAGAGCAATTCCAAGGGAGAAGCAAGATGCATATTTTCCCCTAAATCACAGAACCAAAAATTCTGATAATTTGTAGCGCATAAGATTTCTCTTACAACTACAGTTTCAACAAGCCCCAAAGTCTGAAATAAGACGGACTTACAGTTATTGCTGTAAGTGCTCAGATCAGTGTGGGTGCTGGCAACAGAGGAGGTGCTTCCCGTCCTCCGCAGCGCAGAACTTTTCAGAGATGCTTTGGATTTAGGAAGTGGTCTAGGCGAATTCACCCAAGACGGCTGTGCAGTTTTCAAGGATGCAGGTTTTCCTTGGGGGTTAAAAAAAAAAAAAAAAAAAAAATGTTTCCACTGCTATTCACTCCAAAAGCTTTAAGCTTGTAAACCTGAACTCCTACATGAACAAGTGAGTCAAAACGTAAAATGAATATTCAGAATCCCGCAGGAGGGGTCCCTGTAATCCTGAAGTAGTTAACTCACGTCTTCTGTGACACAGAGACCAGAAGAGCCATTGGAGACAGAAGCTTTTAGCAAAGTTGAAATCAAGGAATAAACAAACTGACATGACTTCCCCCCATATCATTGATTAAAAAGTAAACACATTAGTGCATTCACACACTAAGCTACCATATAAAACATAGGTGAAAATTAAAAAACCACCAAAACAGGAAGGAAGAAAAAGTCAACTTGAGAAAAACAATTTTAAAATGCCTAATGCCTAACAGCAGGTGGTGCTATATTATTAGCATCTTTTTCTTACCTTTTCATCTTTACTCTTTATTTGCCAAACTTAAAGGGTCCTCACTCTAACTCTTGCTTGCAGCAAAAGTGTTGCCACTTAACAGCAAAATATGTATGGACGCTTCCCCTTCCCTGGCATCTTTGAAACCACACCATTCTGACGCTCGCGCCTGAACATGGGCATTTCGCAGGTCCACGCCTTTGCTCCTACTTTCTTCATATCCATCTCTCCAGGACAGTCTATTTTATCGACTTTACTCTAACCATTGCCTTATATGGATGAATCCCAAATTCTCATCTGCAGCTCTGTCTTCCTGAATCCCAATGCCACTCACATTTTCAATTTCTTGTTGAACCTTTCCAACTCGGACAATTAGACAACCTCCTACCTACTTATGCTAACCATAATTAAATTTTCCTTTTTCCCAGCCCCAAAACATTGGAATCATCTTTCTTCCCCCATCAGAGTCTCATTTAATCTAACGTTAAGTTTCTCAATGCTACCCGGATCATATCACTGAAGAATATCAAGAGTTGAAAAGGACCTTACCTGCAAATGACAGTGTCACATATTACTAATGGCACCCTAAGGGAGTAAAGTAGGTTTTCCAAAAAGTAATGCTCACTTCTTTGTCCCAGTTATTTCACTTATAAAAATCTCATCTTAATAGAGAAAAAGAGCTGAAGTGCCTTAGGCCTGGCATCTGAAGTTCTCCTGTCTGCAGCCTCACCCTGTACTGAATCTTGTACAACAGGGTGAGCCCTGCTCCAATCACCCATTTTCTCTTTTTCTCCCTGACACCAGGATGTGCTATTCCAATTCACAAGGCACATCATTTCTTTCCTTTCCTTTCTTTTTTTAAAAATATTTATTTATTTAATTAATTTACTTTTGGCTGCGTTGGGTCTTGGTTGCTACGCGCGGGCTTTCTCTAGTTGTGGTGAGCAGGGGCTACTCTTCGTTGCGGTGCGCGGGCTTCTCATTGCGGTGGCATCTCTTGTTGCGAAGCATGGGCTCTAGGCTCCCGGGTTCAGCAGTTGTGGCACGTGGGCTCAGCAGTTGTGGCTCACGGGCTCTAGAACACAGGCTCAGTCGTTGTGGTGCATGGGCTTAGTTGCTCCGTGGCATGTGGGATCTTCCCGGACCAGGACTCAAACCCGTGTCCCCTGCATTGGCAGGCGGATTCCTAACCACTGCGCCACCAGGGAAGCCCACATCATTTCTTTTCAAAGAGGTGTTCCTCCCCTCAATTCAAATGCTACAAATCCTTATTTACTCTCTTACATGTTGCCTGAATAACTGTATTAGACCCCAAAGTTCTTTCCTTCGATCCTTTCCAGCTCCATAGTGTTGATCTCCTGAATGTGAAAACTAAGGTCATGACCCAATCTATAATCTGTGATTCCCCATTATCTGCAGGATGACATTATTTTTAAGCCTCTTAATTAATATTTAATTTTAAAGACATAAAAGGCAGTCCTAGGGTTGGTTGATTCCTACCCAATTCTTCTCCCTTATGCTTCGCCATGCCCCTACCTCTCTATGCGTACACACACACACACACCCCTTCTTTTTATTTTTCCAGGATGTTTTACTCTATTCTTCTGCTCTGCCCAACCCTGTGAATGCAATGGCCTTCTTTCCCTCCAGTCCTCGAACTCTGCCCAGTGAATACAAAGTGAGTTGATGATTCTCTTTTAAATACTTGCTGCGTCACCCCAGGTTTACTGAATCACAGTCTCCCTTTTAACAAGATCACCTGGTAATTTAAATACACATTAAGTCTGAGAAGTACAGCTGAGAATCCCAACCTCTTTGTAAAGCCTTTCCTTCCAGGACATTCCCTGCTGAGTGCCATGGACCACACCTTCTTTTATGCTCAGACCCATACTTCCTTCTGTCATGGCATCTGTTTCAATACGCCTCTCAGACTAGTCTCTACAGCCCCTGAGAACAGGAAAAGAACCTGATTCAATTCCGTCCCTGAGGACCCAGCAAAGTGTCTAGCGTGGTGTAAGACTTAATGTTTGCTGAATGAATTAATTTTTCTTTTGAGGCCAAAAGTAGGATGGGGGATATAAGAAGAGGTTGGAAAAGGGTATAGACTGTCAGCTCTCAGATGCATAAGGTCTGAGGATAATGTAAGACACGGTAACTAGAGGTGATACACAGCGTTATCACTGTATTGAAATTTGCTATAAGAGTAAAACTTAAATGTTCTTACATACACACGATAAATATGTGAGGTGATAACGTGTTTATTAACTAGATGGTGTAAATCCTTTCACAATGTATATGTAAATAAATCAAATATCTTACAATTGTCAATTATACCTCAATGAAATCAAAAAATATACACAGAATTATAATAACAGTAATAGAGCTATTTAAAAAAATTTTAAAGGCCAAGAGTGAAGGACAAATTCTGATAATGTTTTCCCTCATCATCTACATTGAAGCATTCAACACTTAACCAATTTTTACAAGCTTATTTGTCCTTTGTTAATAGACTCTTCAGTCTATCAATTAAAGGGAGACATTGTTCTTTACATTCCTTGTAATAATTAGCAAATAACCAATATTCAAGTAGCCATTTGATTTTTTAATTTATATTTGGCCACTGGTTTTACCTGCTCTTGGAGGGATAAACAGATTTTTAGAATTTAAATTTACCAAATTGCTGCTCCTTTGGCAAAAACATTCTGATGAGTCATCATTATTGGAAACAATAAGCAAGGCTGGGTAAGGGACGGATGAAAATTTCTGTGTCAGAGCCACAAGGCAGCCAAGGCTCAGTACGTTTGGAAAATTAACTTTTTTTCAGAAAGGGATATCTCATGGCTTTGTTTCTGAAAGCACTGTAGGTTTACAGACATTTCTCAGTGTGCCTCAGAATTACTACACACCTGTACCCTCTCTGATTCCAACACGCAGCCTGGCACTTACCCCAAGCCCAATTATCATTCCCCTGAACTGGCCCCTCCCATTTTCACAAGTCTCACTGTCACCCCAATCCAGCCCCACCCCTTCCATCTAATGGCAATTTGTGTCCCAGCCAAAGTCCTCCCTGTTCTTCCATCACTCTTGACGAGCGGTCACTGAGGACACAGAATGATGCCTACTTCACTGAAGGATTGCTCCTTTGAAACGGAGACGAATCCTAACAGTGCATTACTATCCCCATCCCCAGTTTACAGATGAGCAACCTACTTAAGTGGTTAACGGCTTACTTAGGTCGCACACCTATAACCAGTGACAGAAGGGCCTAGAATGCAGGTAACTTACCACCTGCCCACTGTTCCCTCGACTGTGCCATGGACAGACGTGCCAGGCTTGGGGGCCAGCCTGAACCCCTCTTGCTAGGAAGGTGCTCCTGTAGTGAATGCTAAAACTGTGGGACCACAACAAATGTACTTAGCTGCTTCCCCAACAGTCCTAATATTTAACTTAGTAGCAGAGTTGACCTAAGGTACCTGTGACTGGACTTTATATAAAGAAGCAGTAAAACATACACATCATAAGCAGTATTAAAAGTAAGACATTGCAACCCTGGGCTGAGCACCTCTGAGAAACCTAAACACAGCATTCTTCAACAATGAAATCAATACAGGACTGCTCTTACAAGTTCTGAAGAGATGACATTTACCAGTTTACTTCACACCGCGTAACTTATCCCAGATGTGAATCATAACCGTTTAAGGTCTACCTGCAGAGACAGTATTGACCTTAGTGGTTTATTTTAAGCTCATGCTGTTAGCATCACCCTACATATAGACAACACATTTGTTCTGATTCTATAATTATAACCATCTTTTGTCTAGGGAAAAATCTGGCAAGAATAACATCTTCACTTTGCCTTATATAGTAACACAGAGATTCCACTGGATTTGAAGCATACCTTCACCCAACAATTTACTCGGAAAACCACCTTGGAAAATCCGATTAAATGCACTGTTATTCAACAACAAAAAATCATTAAGGAACACCTTACAAAACTGAAAATCCATAAGAAAGATAAAGTGAAAAAAAAAAAGGACAATGTTAATATTACCCTATCTCTTTAAGTTTATACTTATCTATATATTGAAAAATTCCAGAAGGATATAGCAAATTTTTTATGGGCCCCTTATAGGATAGAGCACAGTGGGACATGGGGGAAAAGAGAAGGAAAGGGACAGAAAGGGGGAATTTTCCCTTCTTACTTTATATACTTACATATCACTCCATGTGAATTTTTTTTTAACGATAAGCCTATTTTTTATAATAAAAACTAAAAAATATTATTAAAGTCAATGTGGTCAAACATTTAATCAGATAAAAGATACTCAAGACAAAACAGATTAAAAAACTAAAAACAGATAAACTGGATCAATAATTAAAGTAAGTAGATTCTAATATTCTTATTCCTATGCATCTGTAAGCATTAGGTATTCTTTAATGATTTTAATTTTACTAAGAAAAAGAAAAAAGAAGTCAATGCCTTAAATTGATACTTTTATATGGCCATGATGAAAAGTCACTTTACTGCTGGAAAATTCTTCACGATACCATAATGGTGTGTCTCCTTGGACTGGAAATTAAAGCCAAAGAATGAACTCCTAAATGGCGCCTCCTTTGTTCTGACACTTACATTAAATGACGCATTCTCCAGGAGAAAGCTCCCAGAGCCCTCCTGGGAATGGAGTGTAAGAACTTTAGACCCTAATTGTTGGGGGAGGGGTGTGGTGGGAGGATGGAGAGGGAGGGGCACTGCAGCTTCCTGAGCACTTGCATCAGAACTTGATCACGTGGCAGCACTATGAAGAGCTGACCAAAGGGAAGAGTTTTAAATCAGGAGAACAGGACTTCCCTGGTGGTGCAGTGGTTAAGAATCCACCTGCCAATGCAGGGGACATGGGTTCAGTCCCTAGTCTGAGAAGATCCCATGTGCCATGGAGCAACTAAGCCCGTGCGCCACAACTACTGAGCCTGAGCTCCAGAGTCTGTGAGCCCCAACTACTGAGCTCACGTGCCACAACTACTACAAGCCCACGAACCTAGAGCCCATGCTCTGCAACAGAACACACAGCAATGAGAAGCCCGCGCACCACAATGAAGAGTAGCCCTGCTCGCCGCAACTAAAGAAAGCCCACACGCAGCAATGAGGACCCAACGCAAAGATAGATGAATAAAATAAATAAATTTATTAAAAAAAAAATCAGGGGAACACTTAGGAGGCTAGTGCACCTGCCAGGGCTAGAGGCGATGGGGCTTTTAACTGGACAATGAAAAGGAGATTACTGAGGTCAGTCTGAATAAATAAGCTACATATTAATATATTCAATTTAAAATATAAATTATTATATAAAATGTAACAAATATTCTTAAGAAGGCAAGTGCCATTAACTACTAGAGCCAGGAAGAGAAAATGCCAAATAAAAAACATAGATAGTTAAAATACAAAAAATAAGAATACGTTTAAAGCTATTGTGTTGGCCAAAAGGTTTCATTCAGTTTTTTCCATAAGATGGCTCTAGTATCACTTAGTTGTCTTTAACTTCATTCAAGACTACTTCGTTAGCTTGTATGTGACAACTGTCACATCAGCATGCATTTTTAAAAAATCAAAATTGGTAAATTTTTGTGTAGCCATTTTAATATTGAAGATGGAAGAAAAAAGCAACATTTTCAGCATATTATGCTTTATTATTTCAACAAAGGTAAAAATGCAACCAAAACACAGAAATAAGATTTGTGCAGTGTATGGAGAAGGCGCTGTGACTGACTGAATGTGTCAAAAGTGGTTTTCAAAGTTTCGTGCTGGAGATTTCTCGCTGGACAATGCTCTACGGTCAGGTAGGCCAGTTGAAGTTGATAGGGATCAAATCAAGACGTTAATTGAGAACAATCAACATTATACCATGCGGGAGATAGCCAACATACTCAAAATATCCAAATCAAGTGTTGAAAATCATTTGTACCAGCTTGGTTATATTAATTGCTTTGATGTTTGGGTTCCACATAAGTTAAGCGAAAAAAGATTTCTTGACTATATTTCTGCAGGTGAGTCTCTACTTAAACATAACAAAAATGTTCCGTTTTTAAAACAAATTGTGGGGCCTCCCTGGTGGCACAGTGGTTAAGAATCCACCTGCCAAGGCAGGGGACACGGGCTCAATCCCTGGTCTGGGAAGATCCCACATGCTGCAGAACAACTAAGCCCGTGTGCCACAACTACTGAGCCTGTGCTCTAGAGCCCACGAGCCACAACTACTGAGCCCGTGAGCCACAACTACTGAAACCCACGTGCCTAGAGCCCGGGATCCACAACAAGAGAAGCCACTGCGATGAGAAGCCCGCGCACCGCAACGAAGAGTAGCCCCTGCTCGCTGCAACTAGAGAAAGCTGGTGCACAGCAACGAAGACCCAATGCAGCCAAAAATAAATAAATAAATAAATTTTAAAAATAACTAAATAAATTTATTTTAAAAATAAATAAAACAAATTGTGACAAGTGATGAAAAGTGGTTACTGTGCAATAATGTGGAACGGAAGAGATCGTGGAGCAAGTGAAATAAACCACCACCAACCACACCAAAGGCCGGTCTTCATCCAAAGAAGGTGATATTGTGTATACGGTGGGATTGGAAGAGAGTCCTCTATTATGAGCTCCTTCTGAAAACCAAATGATTAATTCCAACAAGTACTGCTCCCAGTTAGACCAACTGAAAGCAGCACTCGACAAAAAGCATCCAGAATTAGTCAACAGAAAACGCATAATCTTCCATCAGGATAACGCAAGACTGCATGTTTCTTTGATGACCAGGCAAAAACTGTTACAACTTGGAAAGTTCCGATTCATTTGCTGTATTCATCAGACATTGCATCTTCGGATTTCCATCTATTTAGGTCTTTACAAAATTCTCTTAATGGAAAAAATTTCAATTCCCTGGAAGACCATAAAAGGCACCTGGGACAGTTCTTTGCCCAAAAAGATAAAAAAGTCTGGGGAAGATGGAATTATGAAGTTGCCTGAAAAATGGCAGAAGGTAGTGGAACAAAAGGGTGAATACATCGTTCAATAAAGTTCTTGGTGAAAACGAAAAATGTGTCTTTTATTTTTACTTAAAAACCAAAAAGGGACTTTTTGGCCAACCCAATATAATTATAACTCTTTAAATACAACTATATAGAGGAAGTGACCTTTGGAGTAAGTATCTATGGTAACTATGAATTATCATTATGAAACAAAAGTAAAGCTACCCCAAGGGATAAAAAAAATCAACAATAAGTTACGGGAGAGATAAATCCTACACATGTGAAACTGTGGCTGCAGGTTCACTCTCAACCTGGAAGGACCAAATTCTCTCGTTAGCACTAATGTAGATGTTTAAAAATTTTGCTTCAACGGTAGAGTACTGTTGTCTAAAAATTATTTAAGCAGACCTGATAAGCTGCTTACAAAATAAATACTGTGCAACAATCGACAGCTTTCTGATGGACCAGGAAAAAAAAGGAAAAAGACCCTTTGCTTTAGCAACAAAAAGTAGTTGCACACACAGATATGCACACACACACTATTTCTATGAATAAATGTATCAAATAGTGTTAGTATGATGATAAATTACAAAAATGGGGGCATAAAAGATTTGAATAAGTGGGACCTACATGTTCATTCTTCCCTGAATTAACATATTAATTGATTACTATTCCTATCTAAATCATATGTGATTATTTTTAAAGGGGAAATTGGGAGAGTTTTTTTAAAAAACAATTTAAACTAGTCTAGAATAAGTAAGAAGAGTCAAAAAATTTTAGAACATAAAAATGAGGATTATAACTCAACACCAAGAGCAACAACAAAAAATGATTTAAAAATAGGCAAAGGGGCTTCCCTGGCAGTCGAGTGGTTAAGATTTCGCCTTCCAATGCAGGGAGTGCGGGTTCGATCCCTGGTCAGGGAGCTAAGATCCCACATGCCTCAGGGCCAAAAAGCCAAAACATAAAACAGAAGCAATATTTTAACAAATTCAATAAAGACTTAAAAAAAAAAAAATGGGCACAGGACCTGAATAGAACTTTCCCCAAAGAAGATATACAATGGCCAAGAAGCACATGAAAAATTGCTCCACATCATTAGTCATTAGGGAAATGCGAATCAAAATCACAATAAGATACCACTTCACATCTATTAGGATGGCTATTATAAAAACAAGACAGAAAAGAATTAAGTGTCAGCAAGACGTGATGAAATCAGAACACTGTGCCTTGGTGCAAGAATAGTAAAATGGTGTAGCTGCTGTGGAAAATGGTATGCTGGGTTCCTCAAAAAATTAAAAATAGGGCTTCCCTGGTGGCGCAGTGGTTGAGAGTCCGCCTGCCGATGCAGGGGACACGAGTTTGTGCCCCGGTCCGGGAAGATCCCACATGCCGCAGAGCGGCTGGGCCCGTGAGCTATGGCCGCTGAGCCTGCGCGTCCGGAGCCTGTGCTCCACAACGTGAGAGGCCACAGCAGTGAGAGGCCCACGTACCGCAAAAAAAAAAAAAAAAAAAAAAAAAATTAAAAATAGAACTACCTTATGATCCAGCAATTCAACTTCTGGGTATTCACCCAAAAAAAATGAAAGCAGGATCTTCAAGAGATATCTGAATACCAGGTTCACAGCATCATTATTTATAATAGCCAAAGGGTGGAAGCAACTGAAGTGCCCATCAGTAGATGCCTGGATAAACAAAACGTGGCATATACATACCATGAAATATTTATTCAGCCTTTAAAAAAGAAGGAATTCTGACACAGGCTACAATATAGATGGACCTAAAGACATTATGCTAAGTGTAGTAAGCCGGTCACAAAAGGACAAATATTGTACGACTCCTCTTATATAGGTTACCTACAGTGGTCAAATTCATAGAAAGAGAAGAATAGAATGGTGGTTGC
Source organism: Pseudorca crassidens (assembly GCF_039906515.1). Taxonomy (NCBI): domain Eukaryota; kingdom Metazoa; phylum Chordata; class Mammalia; order Artiodactyla; family Delphinidae; genus Pseudorca; species Pseudorca crassidens. The sequence goes on from NC_090316.1 coordinate 20,892,379, forward strand.
CAGGAGTTGAGGGAAGGGGGCAGTAAGGAGTCAGTGTTCAGTGGACAGTTTCAGGTGGAGAAGATGAAAAGTTCTGGATACGGGATGCTGGTATGGGCTGTACAACAATGGGAGTGGACTTCATACCACTGAACTGTACGGTTAAGTTGTGAAAAGGGTACATTTTATGTAATATATATTTTACTACAATTTTTTAAAGTTTAAAAAGTTAGGAGTTTGTGCTACTAGTTATTATAGTACATTATAAAATAGTAAAACAGTCTATTAATGGTAAAACATTATACTGACAGATTAATAAACTGGTATATCAATCTCAGAAATACAAAAATTCAGAATAAGATAGTGGAGATATTTCCCATCAGTGAAGACATTTATTTGTGATAAGATATTTGAATATTCTACAAAATTAAAATGTGAGAAGCAGCATGGTGTAGCGGTTAAAAGTCAACAATCTAGAGCCAGACTGCCTAGGTTTAAACCCAGCCCTCCCAACACACAGGCTGGGGGCAGCCTTCTTTTTTTTTTGAAAGGATTCTATTCTTTTTTTTTTTTTTAACATCTTTATTGGAGTATAATTGCTTTACAGTGGTGTGTTAGTTTCTGCTTTCTAACAAAGTGAATCAGCTATACATATACATATATCCCCATATCTCCTCCCTCTTGTGTCTCCCTCCCTCCCACCCTCCCTATCCCACCCCTCTAGGTGGTCACAAAGCACCGAGCTGATCTCCCTGTGCTATGTGGCTGCTTCCCACTAGATACCTATTTTACGTTTGGTAGTGTATATATGTCCATGCCCCTCTCTCACTTCATCCCAGCTTCCCCTTCTCCCTCCCTGTATCTTCAAGTCCATTCTCTACATCCGCATCTTTATTCCCGTCCTGCCCCTAGGTTCTTCATGACCTTTTTTTTTTTGTCCTCATATGTAAGAATGGGGGTGATTATAGTGGTACTTACGTCATAGGTGCGTGTGAGAGTTAAATGAGTGTATTTTTAAATGCTTAGAACAGCACCTGGCACATAGTAAGTGACATATAAATATTAGCTACTAGCTCTCATCTACACCAAGAAGATATTAAAATTGGATTAAAAAGGAAACCAAAAGCATACAAATTAAGATAATTAAATACAGATCAATCTTCTCTTTTAGTAGAGGTTTTGGGAAGCATAAAAATATAGGAAAACTTAAAAGATGTATATGACTATAAAAATGGAAAAATCTTTAAATCACTGTATACAAAATAAAAAGTCATACAGTAAAACACAGGACAAAGGACAACAGATATCATATCAATAATGAAGAATCACAGACCCCAACAGTGTAAGTAAGCAAAAGCTCTAAACAAGAATAAATTAAAACAGTCAATACAGTTTCTTTTCAATTTAACCTTATCGTGGCTCACTTCTTTCCTGGCTCCCCGACTGTCACTCCTAATCTCCATTTCCTTTGCTCACATCCTATAGGAGGGTTTAAAAAGCCAAATACTTGCAGTCCTAACCTTTCTTCAAATTAGGGGTGTGATCCGGTTTGTGCCAATAAGACTTAAAGATAAGAGTGCCAGAGGGCAAGGTGCTGGGTAAGACTTGCCCTCCCTGATAAAGTTAGGCAGGCACGTCAGGAGAAAGGTCCTTCGCTCCCAGCCTTTGCGCATAGCAGCAGGGGGACTTAGCGCTTGGAACTCTTAGCGACCATACTTTAAACTGAAAAGTCACAGACAAAAGCAGGACGAGTGCTGAGGCAGGACGAGTGGAAGGACAGAAAGATGACATTATTTTTTTTGTTTTGTTTTGTTTTTTTTGCGGTACGCGGGCCTCTCACTGTTGTGGCCTCTCGCGTTGCGCAGCACAGGCTCCGGACGCGCAGGCTCAGCGGCCATGGCTCACGGGCCCAGCCGCTCCGCGGCATGTGGGATCTTCCCGGACCGGGGCACGAACCCGTGTCCCCTGCATCGGCAGGCGGACCCTCAACCACTGCGCCACCAGGGAAGCCCCAAGATGACATTATTGAACCACCAACCCAGGAACTGCCCACCTCTAGCTTCCTGTTAAGTAAACGCACAGCCTTCTGGTTTAAAACGATCTGTGTCGTACACATGCTCCTGTCCACAGCATTCGGTGCAGTTGACTCGGCCTCTCTCCTTAAAAGGCTTTCTTTACTTGGCCTCCAGGACACCACTCTCCACTGACTTCCCTCCTACCTTCCCGGCTGTTCCTTCTTGGTCTCCTTTGTGATTCCTCCTCCACTCTCTAGCCCTTTAGAGCTGAAGAGGACCCCAGAGGTACTTCAGAGACTCCATGCAATTCCCCAAAGGTGCCCCTGACCTGTTCTCTTTCTGTACTTCCTCTCTGGGCAATCTCATCCAGTCGAGTGGCTTTACATACCAGCTAACTGTTGATGAATCCCACACTGATCTCCCTCGACCAGACTTCTCCTGTGCACTCTAGACTTGTAAATCCAACTTTCTACTCTACACCTTCACGTATGTACCTATTATTTTTCTCAACGTGACGTCGGTACAACTGAGATCCCGACACCCACCTCCCAACATCCGTGTCTCCATCATCCTTCCCCATCTCAGTTCACGGCAGCAGCATCCTGCCACGGCTCACACCGAAGTGTTGAGGGTTATCTCTGATTCCTCTCTTTTACTCTCAACCCTCATTCCAACAGCAAATCCTGTTGTCTTTATTTTCAACACGTATATCTAAACCTGGCCCCCTCTCATCCCCCCACCCAGCCCTTCCACAACCCTACGGAGCCAGAGCCTCCTGCCATGATTATAGCCTTGCTTCCTCATGGATGTTTCTGCTGAGTCTCTCACTCCCACGCAGTGTATTCTCTACACAGCTGTAACAATGATTCTGTTAAAATTAAAGTCACTTTGGTTAAGAGCCGAAGTCCTTATGATTTTCAAGACTATACATGATCTGGCTCTCCACTACCTGTCACACCTCATCTCCTATTTCACTTTTCCTTACTTCATCCCTTGCTACTCCTAAGAGCTGTCAGTTAAGCTCCACCTCAGGGGCTTTCCACTGGCTCTTTCCTCTGACTGGTGTGATTTTTCTTCCAGATGTTCACACAGCTGGCTCCCTGCAGGCCTTTACTCAAAAGCTACCTCTCTCTCTCTCTTTCCCGTGCCCATACACCTCAACATTTCACACCCCCCATTCTGCATTAGTAGTTTTTCTCTCTTTAGTACTGTACGCTGTCAAACATCCTTTATACCTTATGTACTTATGAATATCCTGTTTCTCCCAGCAGAATGTAACTTCACAGAGGGCACGTTTTCATCTTGCGTTCACTTCTGTACCTCAGCACTGTGACCCTTGTATCTACATTTATCCAACAGGTATTTGAGTGCCAAGCATATTCCAATTAAAATAAGATACCATTTTGCACTTTCCTAAACAGTGAATATTTGGCAAGGGTGTTAGAAATGTCAACGCAGGGAATATAGCCAATATTTTATAAAAAACTATAAATGGAGTATAACCTTTAAAAACTGTGAATCATTATATTATATACCTGTAACTTATATAATACTGTACAGCAACTATACTTCAATAAAAAAAAGAAATTAAAAAAATACACATTGGCTAGGGTGTTGGGAAACATGCTTATATACTCGGAGTGGGAGCACAGACTTGCACGCTATTTTTGAAGAGCAACTTGGCAACGTGTATCAAAAGTCTTAAAAATGCTCACACCCTCTGATTCCACCTAAAGGAATGTACCTCAGTAATTTACCTGAACAGCGTTAAGTACTGATATACAAAGTTCTTCAGTGTAGAGTTGTTTAACATACTGAAAAACACTGGAAACAACCTAATGTTCAAAGAAGTCTGAAGAAATAAATCACAGCACATTGAGATGATGACTACAGTCCTTTTAAACCATAATTTTAAAGAATATTTAAAATTTTAAGAATCTAGGAAAATAGGCACCACACCTTTTAAAATGAAAAAGAAAATTAAATCAACTAAGGAAGTGCCTACTGACTGTTATGCATGGGGTTTTTAAACAGTAGGAACTGTTTGTCCCCATTAGAAATACGTAAGCATATGTGCATGAGAATATGTAAAAAGAAAAGGCATTGAATAGCTATAAATTGTGAAGTTAGAGACTATTGGGCATTGATGAGATTAAGGATGTTCTCTCCCCGCCCACCCCTTCCCACTTCTAAAGTGCTATACTTTTTAAATAGCCTGCTGGGAAGGGGACATTGGAAACCTGATGTGACATTCAAATTAACTGGTTAAATTCAAGATAAGAGAGGGGCAGAGTAAGGTTCACCTTGCTTGGGACAATGCCTCCCACATTCCTTTCTCGACACAGACAGACCTGGGCTCTGTCGGAACCTCTTCTTTTTGCCGAATGCCTGCACACCAGTGCATCACATCCTAATTGCCCACCTGCCCTCCTCCGTATGTCCATACATTCTGTACTGACTGTCCTCAATCTTTATATTCCATACTCTGAACCCCAACTGTGCCTTCATTTCTACTTCCTAGTGTACCAGCCACGTCCTGAAAAACAACCCAATCCATATGTATTCTTCTTACTTTTAATTCTGGGGTTTCAGTGTCAAAAATTAAACAGCAGAGAGCATCAATACTAAACCAAGACTGGCCCTTCTGTAATATAAAGGTATACCTCTATTATATTACAGAATTACCTATATTATTATTCCAAGGAAGAATTTCAACAAAATTTGATATTTGTAATCTTACCCTCTTCTGAAATCCTACAGCTCTTTTTTTATAGTACTATAAGGACAGATGTGCTGAGGGATGAACTTGCCATTGCCCCATCTTGGCTGGTACCTTGAGGCCACGAATCATGTCTTACTTATCCCACGATTCCTCAGGCTCTGGAGTATGGCTTGCACAGTTTACACTTTCAGTCTGCCAAGGAAACAAATTACCTTCCAAAATGCAGAATTTCAGTAGTATGTATTCACATTTATATATTGCAAAATGTGACTTTAGTCACATTCTTGAGTTAGCTAAGGCAATATTGTATCAGTAGGGTACAAGAAACTGTACTCTGCATAACCATCACCATTTGCTTAGATTCGAGAGTAAACTCAAAAGATAAAGTCATAGCAGTACAGGTGAGTCACAAGAGAAACACAGCAAGTCTCTCTTAAGAGGGCAGTAATTTGACAGAGAAAAAAGAACATCCCACAAAACAAGGTTCTCATGATGACTCGAATTACACAGAAGCATAGTGTTCATGGTGATACTGTCAGTACCTGTTTCTGCAAGTATGTTCACAAGGTGTCTGCTGCTTCAGGTAGAGATTAAACAAAAATAACTTCCTGAGTCACGGGCCTGGGAACATGTGTCCCGCAACTAAGGGTGCAGTAAGTCAAAGGCTTAGACAGGTTGCATCCTTTCCCAGGTACCACGAAGATAAGCAAGGTTCTTCACATGTTCACCGGCAAATGTACTGACCTGGTCGTGAGTGAGCTCACCTGGCACTCACACTGAAAACTCCTAATATGAACCGAGGTGGGCACCTGGGGAGCCTCCTGTCTCATTAGAAGCCAAGGTTCATGAGCGGAGCTACTTTGAACGACGAGGTCATTGTGACTCAAAACTGAACCCTGTCTTCAGTTTATTTCCCTTTCTAGGGCTACAAAAATAAATCAATAAAATCTGCACGAACTCCCCTGAAAGAAATCACCTAACCTCATAAAAATGAGCCAGAAAATCTGAAGGAGGAAGCTGTCCATTCTCCACAGGTGCTAGTCTGAATCTGCACTCTTAACTCCCTCTATTTAATCTCCAAATGGATTTATATCTACACCCTCTGCACCCCCGTCTCTATTTCAAAGACTACCTTGCCTGTGCCCTGGACACACCTGGATGCTGCCATCGCCTGGCTGTCCCTCATCCCCGTCCTTCATCTCTTTACCAGCTCTTTTCCCACAGGCTTCCTCACCCTCCACATGTTTTTACAGTCTTAAGCCTCAAACATGCACACACGCCTTTGAGGTGCTTTCTCAAGTCTTCAGTCTCTTCAAGTTCAACATGCCCCAAACTAACCCATCATTCTCTTTCTGACAATTTCTTCTTGCTGCTCTAGTCCCTGTTTCACCCCATGGCCACCCAGACAAGAAAGCTGAGGAGACACTTGGGACTCTTCACCACCAGCGAAGCTGACCGGACCCCTGTCCTCCAAAACATTTTTAATATTTTCACTCTGCTTTCTTTTTTTCTTTTTTAAAAATATTTATTTACTTGGGTGTGTCGGGTCTTAGTTGCAGCAGGCGGGCTCCATAGTTGCGGCTCGCCAGCTCTTTAGTCGTGGCATGCTAACTCTTAGTTGCGGCATGCATGTGGGATCTAGTTCCCAGACCAGGGATCGAACCTGGGCCCCCTGCACTGGGAGCGCGGAGTCTCAACCACTGTGCCACCAGGGAAGTCCCTCACTCTGCTTTCTATTACCAAATACTGGTGTAACTCTTACAAGTTTGTGCCTAAACTATTAGAACTAATCTGCCTCGACCTTCCTTGGGGTTCACCCATCACTTACCCCAACACACAGCCTACTCAAGGCATGTTGACCCTGCCCTCCACCATGTTCCCCTAACACTCCAGGTCTTTCATAAGGCTACATTTGCACCCCAGGGAAAGCCAGCAACCTTCCATGCCTGGCAAACCCCTATGCGCACATTCCAAGGCCAGTTCAATGTCACCACCTTTCTCCAGCCTTCCCTTGGGCTGAGTTAGTGGTGTTCCCTTTACTGTGGACACATAGTACTTCATAGAAGTTTCCATTCAGATCAAGCCAGACAACATTTTACACCTGTTGTGTAAGAGGTACACTGTGCTGAGAGCTGGAAAATATAAAAATAACTAAGACCTGGGCTCTATCCTTATGGATATCTTCCAGATATGGAAGGAAATAATTATAGCACAGTGTAACAAATGCAAAGTATCACAGAGAACAGGACAGCTCAGCTGGGGTTTGAAGAATGAAGAGGTTGCCCTCAAATGGTTTTCTGAAACCACCCGCCTTTCACCTCACCCTCCAACCAGTGAGTGCATTAAAAGGACCTATAAATCATGTTTATGTTCTCAGGATCTAGTAGGCTGCCCAGCACACAGCAGGCGCTCAAAGCATTTCTCGAATGGACAAATAAGACAGACTGCACAGTTTATGAGTCATTCCATATCTGGAACAGTCTTCTCAGAATTACTTGCCAAGTGAGCAGAATTGTGTGGAACGCCTGCAAAACGATCAAGAATTCACAGTGACGATGTAAATGAGGAAGAAGAGAGAAGACGCTTGTCTCCCAGGTGCCTCTAAGACCCTCCCTGGTTGGCCTCATGCCTAGTCCCTGGCCAGCTGCCCCCGCCCCCACACACACACAGCAGCTCACTGGTCCTCAGGCTCCACCCCCCACTTCCTCACCTTGATCTTCGCACTTGCTGTTCCCTCCACGATAGCCAAATATTGCCCTCCTTCACCTCCACGTGTTGGCTCAAATGTCACCTATTTAAAGATCTAACTCCCTTCCCTGCTTTGTTTTTCTCCTTAGCACTTATCTTACACACTAAACATTTTGTCCACGTGTTTGATTTTCCAACCAGAATTTAAGCTCCACAGGGGCAAGAACTTGTCTCTTTTGTGCACCTCTTCATGCCCAGCACTTAGAACGGTTCCCAGCACAAGGAGGCACTCAATAGATCCTTGTTAAATGACGAAGTGAGTGTGTCAGAACTACTGCGTGTACGCAACGGACAGAGGTCAGAAGCGTAGACCCTGGGACCAGGCTGTCGGGCCTGATCCCTGTCTCCACCAATTATTAACTTTGTAACTTTGGGCAAGTTGCTTAAACCTGCAAAACCTCAAAATCCTCATTTGTAGAATGGGAGTAATCACAGTACGTATACTTCATGAGTTGTGAGAATTATCCATTCAGAAATCTTAGAACAGCTTTCATTAGCATTCAAAACACCTTACTAGTATTACTTTTCTTATGGCAAGAAACATTGAGATACGTTCTTTAAAACGTGGTTTAACTACATCCAAATACAGAAACATCTATAAGCAACACATTAAAGTTGGCTTTTAGAAATAGTTATTAGATGATCATTTCTGGGTTTTAATAATTAACTTCTGCAAGCGTGAACACATTTCTCATACTTTTGCTTGCTATCTCTCAAACTCTTGCCTAGAAGGGCCAAAATGATACAAAAGTAAATTGAAATGATTTTAAAATCAATCTAACACTAAATGAACAAGAAATCAGTTCACAAAAACAACGGAGCAGGAAAGAAGAGAAACCTATAAGGGTAGGCAAGTCATTACAGGTTTGGGATGTTTATTTTACTAACCGACAATAAAATTAATTAACAGGAAGGTTTACCCTTTTGAAATGGTCTTCAGTTTTCTTCTAGAGAAACATCTCTTTCATGAGGCCTTTCTTCAGGCTCTGCTATGATCAGATGGGCCCCTGAACATTCTTTTCCTCCAAATCCTAAAGCGCTTAAGGGCCTTTTCCACACCCCTTACAGATCCCTTTGTGCCGCTCGTTGGTTGCTGCAGGAACATGCATTCACCCTCCCCAGGCAGTTTAAAGGAGCCCCAGGGCGGGGGTTGGGAGGGTATATTTTGTTCTATTTCCGTAATCCTACCTGGCTCAGGCTGGTCACTGGCAGGTCAATTACATGTGTGTATGAAGGAACACACATATTTATAATCTAAAACCTGGTAAGAACTGGTATTACCTCTGAAAGAGGGTGGCAGGCGCTCTCTGAAGGTGCCTGACTGGATCTCAAAGTATTTCCTAAGCAGTTATTTATTCAGCAGCGTGAATCTGCAACGACCATGTAAAATCATTTACATCATGGTAAACTGATATCTAACGTTAACCAAGAGCTCGACAAGAGAAATGCCACAGTTTCCGAAGTATCCAGCTGAGTGTAAGAATTTGAATTTTTCCAAAACTCACGATCAGACTGAAAGTGTTTCTTTAGACTAATAACGTGAAGGTTACGAGCATGGACTCCAGAGTCCTGTTACCTGGTCTGAATGTACTACCTCTGCCACTTTCTAGCTGCATAACCTTGACAAATTATTTAACCTCACTGTGATCACTTCCTCTTCTATAAAGTGCAGATAAGCCTCACAGAACTCTTATGAGGATTAAATGAATTTATAGGTGAAATGATAAAGACAAAGCCTGGAACTTGGTAAGCATTTAATAAGTGTGAGCTTCTATCACTGGCATTATAATTATTGTTAGAAATAGTTTTCCTTGCTTACCTCATCTTATTTAATTAAGTGGTTGAAACACATACATACTCCAAAGAAACAAAGATAGTTTAGATCTGGTTTGTTATAATCACTTATAATCTGGTTTCAGATAAACTTCCAGATTTTTTTTTTTTTTTTTGCGGTACGTGGGCCTCTCACTGTGGCCTCTCCCGTTGCGGAGCACAGCCTCAGGACGCGCAGGCTCAGCGGCCATGGCTCACGGGCCCAGCCGCTCCGCGGCATGTGGGATCCTCCCAGACCGGGGCACGAACCCGTGTCCCCTGCATCGGCAAGTGGACTCTCAACCACTGCACCACCAGGGAAGCCCCAAACTTCCAGATTTTTTTAAGGTACTTTTTAATTTCCAGTTTTAATGAGATGATTGACATACATCACTGTGTAAGTTTAAGGTGTACAGCATAATGATTTGACTTAACGTGTATTATGAAGTGGATTACCGCAGTAAGTTTAGTTAACATCCATCACCTCATTTAGATGCAATTAGAAAACTTTTTTTCCCCTCATAATGAGATTTACTCTTAGGACCTACTCTCTTAACAACTTTCCTATATATTACACAGCAGAGGTAACTACAGTCATCATGCTGTACACTACAACTGCCAGACTTTGACAAGTGAAATGGAAAAGTGCCACTGGGTTTAATTACAATTCTTTCTCATATTCATTTCAAAGCTTCAAGAAAATGGCAATTTCAACTCCAGGTCTGGTTTTCTACTTAGTTCTCTGAAAGGATTTATTGAAAACCCCAAGTTGGCTGGAACATTTCTGCTGGTTACCTTTCAGGAGACTAACTTTGTATGAGCACAGAGGCTATCCATTTGGTTTCAGTTTTCTAAGACACAAACACTTCATTGTACAGTAAATGGCAATATGCGCTCAATGATCCAAAAGCACATTGTTTTTGCTTCTTGATTTTGTTCTACTTTTAACTCTGTGACGATTAAGTTTCCTGTTCTCCACGACAAAACACCTCTCAATCTACTGTGAGCGTCCAAACAAGTTAGTTGCTAGTAATATTTTAAAAACATAACACAACATAATCAAGTTAGTCTTCCAACCATTAAAATAAAAAAACTCAAATGCAAATCCACAAAATTTCTGTTTACACTGATTTTTTTTTCCATTTATATATGGAAAATCACCAGGTAAGAGATAATTTAGTTTTTAACTTGGATTGAAAACTCTGAATGCATAGCTTAGTTATTAAGCTTATTTATACAGGTTAATAAAAGCTCAATAAATTTCCTGTCTTTTCATTAAGACGAAGCAGACCTAGTTTTCCCTCTTTAAGGCATGGCATTATGTAGCATAAAGTAAAGGGACTCCAAAACTGTGTCACTCCTTGGTGGGATCATCTACATAAAAGAATCCCATCATTTACAATACATCCTGGGTACTGGCCTAATTTCTTAAAAGTGTGCGCTTCAGGTTTTCTGGGATTCGAGCACCATGTGGTCCAGAGAATCACACTAGTAGCAGCCACTACTCAGAAAATTAGGTGAGCTCCAAATTGTCCCTAGAAAGATAAGGACTGCAAAAGCTGACGGAGCCTGACATTCTCCAACCCTCCTACTTCACAGAAGCCCAGGGAGCGGAAACGACTAGCTCATGCAGCTCCCTGAGGCCATGGCGGTGCTAGAACGCAGCGCTTCTAACAACAGGCCAGGATGCCAGCGGCCAGGGCCCTCTGGGCCGCCAAGCCACAGGTGCTGCTGACACCCGAGTAGGAAGGGGCTCCCCGTCCTCTGGAAAATCCATAAGCCTTGTATGGCAGCAACAGTAAGAACCAAAGCTTTGATCTCACTTATGCCCAACTCCCCAAACTGTGGCAACATCCAAAATGAGGATTGTTGCTTCTCCCAATGTCTTCAGTGCCTCTTCTGTTTTCCTCCCAAAGGATGAACACTTCGAGCTGACAAATTCCTCCTTCCCACTCAGTTCCTCTGGGGATGGAAATGGAAATGTGTGCAAATCCCTCTTCCGCCAGCCATGCCTCTTCCTGGGTTTGCTCCCCAGGACCCTCAAGACCTTGGTGCACAAGGCCTGATTTATTTAGGCCTGAACCTAAGTAAATCACCCTTAAAACACATCTGCGTGTTATAAGCTTCTCACACGACAGCTTCGTAACAGGACTGGACAATAAAACCTAAAAATACTGAGGTGTAGACAGGTAAAGAGATCCCCTGAGGATTTAGTTGGTTTTGTTAGTTTCTGCAAAATGTTCTCACATGTGTGAACACATAAGTCTTGAGGCACTTTTTTTTTTCCCAGACCATTCAACAGCAGTCACTATTTTTAATAAGGGAACTTACTTCTAAATCTATCTGACATGCCTTTCATTTGCTCAGTGTCGTACCTGCTCAAACGAGGGGTATTCCCTGCAGTGCTCTGGTCAACTGGAACGGCCAGCAGGCTTTTTGTTTTAGCCCCTATGAAAAGGGCTGCCTTTCCCATTTCCGGTTCTTATTTTAACACAGAGAAATGCAAACCTCTGCCAATTTAGGAAGACATTTACCAGCTACTTTGGAGGCTCTCAGATTTTATAAATCGAACATGACTTTACTGCTTCTAATATACAAACCAACATAAATCAAAGTTCGTAGTAGAAAAGTTTAACTTCTTAGTCACCCTCACATCCCTGAAGATTTTATAATACATCTTTCCGTAAAATTCAAGAAAAAAACTAGTCTCTTCATACATGATGTGGGCACATTATGAAACTAGTATATCACACCAGGATTATTAAGCAGTTAACCATTTGTAAAACATTTAAAAGTAAAATGACAGACATTACATGAAATTTCTAAAAATCTTATATGTTCTGGTATAATGTTATAAGTCATAATTGTAGTTATTACTTTAAAATGTATATCTTAGAAATAACTAAAAAAAAAAAAAAGAAAAAAGTGAAATGACTCGTATATAACCAGTGCCCAATTGTGTGTGTGTGTGTGTGTGTGTGTGTGTGTGTGTGTGTGTGTGTGTGTGTGTGTGTGTGTGTGTATGCATGCTTCTGAATAGCTTTTACGTTGCTTTATGCACATCTCTCTCTCCCCAACTAGCCTTTACGTTACTCAAGGATCAGGGCTGTGTCTTAGACTTCTTTTTCAGTCTACCCTGTGCAAGATGCTGGTCCACAAAAGGCTAAATGCTTTACTGACACAATGCATTAGAGCTCTATAACCAAAACCGGTCTCTCTGCTGCCTGATAGGACTAATTTTACATTCAAATAATTCATAAGCTGCTATAAAACACAACTGAATTATTTTATGCTTACCAGAACTGGACACACGCCTTATCCTCTGGGGAGATACGGCTCGATCAGAGTTGAGATTTCTACTGTCACTATTCCGCCTCAAACATGAAACAGAAGGTCCCACTTTGGCTTTCGGACCAGGTGTTTTCCTCAAAATGGAGCAGTTGGGCTTGGCTAGACTCCTACCTGAGATGGTTGCAGTTTTTGAAGCAGACCCCTGTGGAAAAAATAATGAAGGTTTCAGTCCAGATCATACCTTCCCCACACCACCTCCTGGTGGGGTTAGGTATGCAGAAAAACACAATTTCTGTCTAAGCAGATATGCCAGATGGACATTTAGTTTTCATTTTTACTATAAAGAAATTTAAACTCTTCATAGTTTACTCTTTGATTCGTCATGATCTGCCTTTTGTCCCCATCAGGGAAACTGTTCCCAAGGTGACTGATGCCACAAATCAAATTCAAGCTACAGCGTTCAGCCCTTTCCGTAGAGGCCCTCTACATGGTCTCCAACGCCGATGATTGCATCATCTTTCTTTGGTTTCTCTCACAGAGCTCTCTCCTGGTTTCCCTTCTATCTGTCTGGTTATTCCATTTCTGGGTCCTGCTCTTCTATACCTTCAAATGCTGGTCATCACAAGGGTCCTCAACTTGGCCCTTTCTCACCATATACTCTCCCCACATGATCTTGTCCACTCTTTCCACTGCCACCTAAACACCGCTTTATCCCAAGTCCTCATGTCCAAGCCAACACTCTCTCCCGAGTTCCCCACATATTCAGTTTCTTTCTTCCTCTGCTTCACTTAGCATCCATCAGGCACCTCGACCTAACAATGTTGACAATAATATTATTGTTATTTTTACTGATCAACCTACAGACCTTACAGAATGAAAAATAAGTGCGAAATGCACATATCAATTCATTTAATCCTAATAACCCTACAAGGTTGATACTTTCATCATACTGCATTTCACAGCAGAAGAACATGAAGCAGTTTCTAAAACTCAGATTAATTTTACCCGTCCATCTCAAAACTTAGCTCTTCTCATATTCACCACCATGTGCCCAGGCACCCAACTTACACAATGAAAGCTATTTCTAGGGGCTTCCTTTCTTACCTCCTAAGCCCCTCTGGATGTCATTCTCACCCTTCTCCATCAGCCTTAGTACAGGTTGCATCATTTCTGGGATGCCCGGAACCATATCCAATTCACCTCCCAGTCCGCTGCTAAGGCAATCTCTCTCAAGTCCAAGGAGGCTTCCCTCCATCTCCCAGATAAAGTCGACTCTTCCAAATAACGCCTTTTGGATGTGGCCGCCCTGCCACCCTCTTCAGCTTGCTCCTTACTGTTCATGGTTCTGCACCCCCAGCTCCCATGATACTCACTACCCTGCGTCCCCTAAATGAGAATGTTTCTTCATCTTTGTACATGTTATTCCTTCCACCCAAAATACCCTTGCATTCATCCTTGATCTTTAAGCTTCAGCTAGTGACTAACATGCTCTCTCCCCTAGAAGCCTTCCCTTCCTTGACAACTCTCCCCATCGCCACCACCCTACTCTGCCATGAGCAGGATAGGGAGTCTATACACACTCCCAACTGAGGACCTAACAGTCCCTTTTTGTTTACCTTCTAATACTACCCACTGTACTAGGCACTAGGTTTGGCCAGGGGCTGTGTCTTTCCTTCTCTAAATCCCAACCATCACTGTCATATAGAGCACAAAGTAGTCACCCAATAAAGGTTCTCATTCTACGTGTAGGAAATGAGAGCCTGAGATGTGCTCAAAGAACAAAGTTCAACACCATAAGCTATAATTTGTATTCTCCCATTAAAGAAAAATTGAGCCTCACAGAGACTAAGTAACTTGCCTGAGGTTATTTTGCCAATGAATGGACGGAGCTACAATGTGAAACCACATCAAACTCCAAAATCGATGCTCCTAACCTGTACGTTGACTATTCCCCACCAGGACCATTCTTTCTTTGCTTAATAAGTCATAAGTGCAGGACTTCTCTGGTGGCGCAGTGGTTAAGAATCCGCCTGCCAATGCAGGGGACACGGGTTCGAGCCCTGGTCCGGGAAGACTCCACATGCCGCGGAGCAACTAAGCCCATGTACCACAACTACTGAGCCTGTGCTCTAGAGCCCACCAGCCACAACTACTGAGCCCACAAGCCACAACTACTGAGGCCCGCATGCCTAGAGCCCGTGCTCTACAACAAGAGAAGCCACCGCAAGGAGAAGCCCGTGCACCGCAACGAAGATTAGCCCTGGCTCTCCACAACTAGAGAAAAGCCCACGTGCAGCAACAAAGACCCAATGTAGCCAAAAATAAATAAGTAAATTTATTAAAAAGTCATAAGTGGATAATTTCCCTTAGAGATACGTAAAGCCCCATGTTGATGACATACACTAGGTGGATTGAAAACTAAATTAAATAGGGCCATATCCTAAGAGAACACTGGAAAGCAACATAAAATTGGCCAAAAAAAGCAGGCGATGGACACAAAGATCTTCTCCCTCTACCATAAAACTGGCTAAGGTAATGCCCCAGAAAAACCTTTTAAAAAGTAAACCAAACTTTTAACCAACTTACAAAGTGAATCTTTAACAAATCAGATTTGTTCTGCCTTTCAGAACCAACATTCCATAGAATTTTGAAAGCCTGCAGTGTGTGGAGCAGAAAGGGCCAGGATTCAAGTCAGGGGACCTGAGTTTGAATCTCAATTTTACAACTTACCAGCTATGTGTGTGGGTTAAGTAACCACTTAGGAGGCTTTAAACTGTAGCTAACAAATTTCCTCTTGTTACTGGCAAGAGTAAATGACAGTGTATAAAGCACCTGAACATTTCTGAGAAAATTAAATGATATAATATACATAAAGCACCTGAGCAAAGGGTTTGGCCCAGAGCAGTCATCGAAAAAAATACCCATTTCTTTCCATTTAGATAATTCACCACCCCTTTTATCTAACATACTATCACCAATATATAACCTCTATAACGGGGAGCTATACTCAACCTGCATCAAATTAAAGTCAAATTCCTTTTCCAACAGAAGCTTTCTGAAGTTTCAGGTAAACCCTGACCAAACAGCTGGGAGGTTGCAGGCAACCTAAGGATTCAGTGAACTCAAGGCCTAATTTGTCTCAAGACCAACAGAGCACGTTGAAAATGCACATTTCTCCAGCACTGTCTCATCACAGAACCAGGGCAGATTCAGAGCCTCCGGGTGCTGCTGACATGACTAAGAAACATAGGGATTTGCCTACAACACGACGCAAAGGCTCACTCATTCAACTCGCTACAATAAATACAATGCCTGTGGCCAGTGACGGTTTGCTGGGCCCCTTCCCCATGATACACGGAAATGTGTCAAGAGGTGAATAGTGATATTAGAGGGAATTGCACATGAAACATTATCATGGGGAAAAATGAGTTTTTAATACTCATCAACAAGTAAAAGTGTCAGTACTGAAAATATGGAAATCCTAACTGCAAGGTTCCTAAGATGCAAAGTGCTTCTTTCTCCAGTACTGGGATCCACTTCAATGTGATGATTCTATCACCTCACTTCAGCATCACACCATAAGCCTGAAAGACAGGCTTTCATTCCGCACATGGGAAATAGAAAGCTAAGACTTATTCTCAATGCACATATCAGAAAAAGTTTTAATTTCAAAATTACACAACCAATTGATATGCAAGGCAAATGTTATTTAAAGAAACTTTATGCTAGGTTTTCTGGGAGTTGGAGATCAGTGCATAATAAAAGTCTCCCATAAATCAAGGAGGAATAAATGTATTGTTTTCATGTATATGTATCTATAAACACCAAACTAAGAATGTTGCTTAGAATTACCAGAGGTTGTCATTTAATTTAACAAAGTATCTAATGAAAAATTGTATAAAATGAGTTTCCTAAGTCTGACTTCCAAAGGACTTAAAAATAAAAATCTGAGTTTTGGGGCTTCCCTGGTGGCGCAGTAGTTGGGAGTCTGCCTGCCAATGCAGGGGACGCGGGTTCAGACCCTGGTCTGGGAGGATCCCACATGCCGCGGAGCAACTAGGCCCATGAGCCACAACTACTGAGCCTGCGCGTCTGGAGCCTGTGCTCTGCAACAAGAGAGGCCGCGATAGTGAGAGGCCTGCGCACCGCGATGAAGAGCGGCCCCCACTTGCCGCAACTAGAGAAAGCCCTCACACAGAAATGAAGACCCAACACAGTCAAAAATAAATTAATTAATTAAAGAGCTCTCAGTGGTATAGCATAAAGAGAAGAAAAGCAGGGAGCAGAATAAAAGTTACAGTGAAAGACCATTTATATACTCAATTTTAAAAAAAAGAAAAAAAAATCTGAGTTTTGAAATAATGAACAGTCTCAGTAGCTTAGACATCACTGCGGTGGGCCATTCTTCCTAAAAGGAAGATTTACTATAAACGCCAAAGCATCTCTAAACTGAACTAGCTCAAGAATATCTTCCTAAAAGGACCTAACAATTCCCTATGCACCCTCAAGACACTTAAAACAGCCCTTTAACACTTCACCAAACTACACGTGTCGTTCCTCTCAGACATGAGCCCTCCACACAGATAACTCCCATCTGCCTTCCTACCCTGGCACCGACCTCCACTCCTGGCCCAGAGGACAGACGTCCAGGAAAAGCCTATGTGGGGCTGGAGATGCATGCAAGTCCCCACTGCCGAAACAGCACTGAGGATGAACACACAAAGCCCAGAGCAGCCTCCCAAATGCTTCCAACACTCAGAAAGCTAGTTTCTTCATGCTAGAGTCAAAACTATATCCATGCTGGAAAAAAAAAAAATCTTTGAACTACATGTGAATTCTTGTTTAAATGGAACCCCCAAACATCTGCCAGGTACTGTATAAAACATACTACCTTTTCACTATACATGAATAAAATAGGTTTTATTTTAGTACCAGGAATCAATACATTAGGACTGCAAGAGACCTCAGACATCTACTAGCCAATCCTTTCACCACTGCATCTCAAAAGGTTTCTTGCCCAGAGTCACCTTAGCTAATCAGAGGCAGAATCCAGAATCCTCCTGTTCACAGGACAGGGCTCCACTACCTGGGGCAGCTTCCTCAACAGGAGACCAGGAATTATTTTTATGTTGATACTGTTTACCAGCACTGCCTAGCCATTTCTCAAATGTGGCCCAATACATTTGTAAGTTCATAAACAAAACATTTATTTTTTCATAAATATAAAATATAATCAGATATTTAACTTCAAATAACTAATTACACTAAAATATTAAAGTAACCTGTTCTTTCAGCTGACTATTAAAAGGGATGTTGATACTCAATACAAAATACTGGACTTGAGGTTTTTTGGGTTTTTTTTTTTCGATATGCAGGTAACCAATTAACATTCTAAAATGTACTGACAAGACACAGAATTACTGAATAACATAGCAATACCTGAAAGCAAATCTGCACACCTAGCTCAGCAATATTATTGACTATTAGTGGATAAGCAATTGCTAATACATCTCTCCGTTTCCACCACCATTTCCTGAAGCGGGCAAAAATTTCACTTACCAAAAACAGAGACCCATAGTCAAAGGTCTCATTCATAATTTCCTTTTTTAGCTCTTGTTTTGCCATCGGTGTCCCATTTTCTTTTTCACCCTTGTTTTCAGGGCTAATCCTATCGATGTTGGAAGTATAGGACATTTGCAAACATTCTGTGCTTTCCATTTTAATAGGGAGTTCACCTTTGATCTTCTGAAAAACGGCAGCCACGGACCCAGTCTCACATGCTGAATTGGAAGAACTCGCTTTGTCAACATCTTCCTGATTCGATTTCACGGCAGGTGTTGTTCTTACAACTTTGTGTGAAGCATTTTTAGAATGAGTTGTAACATGCACAGCCTGGCTCGTAATGAGTTTGTTAAATTGCTGCTTATGTGTCTTGTTATTTAGGATTTCTGCTTTTGTGTCCGCATTCAAGTCAGACGTTGGTGTTTTTCTCAAAGCTGTCGACGGTCTTGAGGAAGACACTGATGAGGGTGATGAGGCCCCAGTTAACTGAGGTCGGGGTGCAGCCTTTGATAGAGTAGGGTCCTTGGACGGTAGCACTGGTCTGGATACAACTTTTGCTTTGACATTCTTGAAGTTTGGTCTTGGGTAACTTATAATTTCAGTTTTTCTAACTTTGCTGCCTAGGGGGCTATTCGTTTTGGTGGTTGATTTTCCTAGATTAGGTTTCGACATGTTCATCGGTGCCCCCTTCAAGTTTGGTAAACGTCTAAGCTCTCGATTACTCTTCTGCACTTTACTCCATTTCTCCGTCGCTTCAATAGGTGAGAGAGAAAAGGTTGCGTTTGTGGGTTCTAGGACTGGCGTGGACATGCAAACTATGTTATTTGTACTAATGACCATATCATCTGCATCCCAAGTCAGTTCAAATGATGAAGCCACCTTTTGTCCCGGCGGGCTATTCGGTATCAATTCTATGGTATGATTCCGGGTTCCCAAATCCTTTTCATTAGAGGCAACTGGTGTGTCTTTAGCCACAGTGACTTGATGTTCTGGGTCCAGCACTTGGGTTTTGCTTTTATCAAAAGCTGGCACCAGTAAAGGGCATTCATCATCTATAAGACAATTGGACACTGTTTCTCTTACATTTTGGCCCATTTCCTTTTGCCCATATGAGCTCTGTGAATGTCTCTCACTATTTGGTTCATCTTTAGATGAACAAAAGAACTCTTGTAATACAGACCCACTGGGAACATCCATGCCATCAGAAACTGGTGTTAGAGCTTGTATCTCCTTTTCTCCGCCTAGTCTTTGCTGTGCCCCATCTGGGTACTCACTGGTGACCCTTCCCGAAGAACAGTGACAGTGATTTTCAGTATCTGGAAGAACCACATCAGTTTGCATCACCATGTCAGAAAATGCTGTGTAAGTTGTGTCTTGGGCCTGTGATGCTGTAGCTTGAGGGTTTTCGAAGCTGTCTCTATCGTAACTCATTTCTCTCACATATATCTTATCAGAATGGGAAGATGGAGGAACGCAACAGGATGAAGATGTATTTCTACTTCTCATGCTGGTTGGCTGCAGGCTTGCAGTGGTAGGCAAAGACTGACTCTTTCCAGTGGTGTCATGTGTTATGAAGGTACAGTTAACATTATCCACTTTCATGTCAAATGTCTGGTTTAACGCCAAGGCAGTAGGGCTTCCTGTACAGTTCAAATCATCATCGTTAGGATTCCACACGAAAGGCAGAGATGTCTCAACGCTCTGGTCCTGAAATGATTCTAGGGAATGACAACTGTTACGCAAATCTTTGGGTTCCTCTGTATTTACAACATGTGCAAAAGACAGACATGTGGAATCCTTGTGCATATCTAACATCTCCTTACTAACAAAATCACTTGAAGACTTTTGGTGTTCAAGTACTTCAACACACTGAGGGTTTAAAGAAATATTTTCACCAAAGGCCACAGCAGAGTTGGTTTCATAATCAACCACCATGTCATCTGGGTTGGCAGAATTCCAACTCACATTATTGGTTGAAGAGTTTTGGGTACATGGTGATTTTTGGTTGTATGCATATGTGTTTCCATTTTTATCACTGATAAATAAGGACTGCAGTTCATCTTCTGTCTTGTCATTTGAATTATCATCATTCATCCTGAAATATTAACTTTAAACCTCTGCCATTTTATTTCTTCTTTAAAACCTTTTAAATGAGAGGGAAGGAAAATGTGTCCATCTAAGTTTTTCAGCACAGTTGAAAGTTTCTTACTCTAAGCTGTCTTGAACTTGAAATGATTTGTTGTTCCCTGGAAGAAATAAAATGTTTCACTCAAGTAAATATTACAAAATTAACAAGTCATCACTTGATTAATTTCAATTGCTTTCTTTTTACATTTAAAGAACCTACAACTATGGACAGGGGTGATTAAGATATTAGCTAAAGAATCACCCTCTTTTCAAACATACTTTTTCATTTGAGGAGGCAGAATGGGCTGCTAAAACTGCCCCCTCCCATCTGAGATGCCTCTGCCCTCACTCACCATAATAGAGAAGGAGGCTAAATCTGACAATAGCCTTTCCTTCTTTTTGGTTGACAGAGTGACTACTGGTCCTAATTTACCTAGGACGGTCCCAATTTATGCCTGTTGTCCCAACATAATTAGAAATAATGCCCTTTTCATTTTCAGAAAAGTCCCCTATTGTTTCCATGAAGAATGATTTCCAGACAGATTAAGCAGGCACAGCACATAAGCTAAAGATCAATGAAGATTTAGGGCCCTAGCGTTTCTCTTCCCCATTTTCACTGCCTTTCTCAAACACATTCCATTTCAAAGTTGAAAAAAAGAAAAGCTGTTGATTCTTCAGAGTTAAAGTGGTATTCTATTGAAAGTACCTAAAAATGTTGAACAGAGTTCCTGTACGACACAGCAATTCTCCACTTAGGTATCTACTAAAATGAAAGGAATACATCCAAAAATTTGTACACCAATGTACATGGTTTGGTCCGCCCTACGGGCCACCAAGAAAAAAAGATGTACATGCTTTGTAATAGAAGCATTATTCATAACAGCCGCAAAGTGGAAGCAACCCAAATGTCCACTAACTGGTAAACAGATAACAAAATGTTGTGTACCCATACAACGGAATATATTTTTCAGCAAGAGAAACGAATGGAGTATTGATGCATGCTACAACATGGATACAACGTTATGACTTAAAATATAAATAAAAGAATATTATAAGCAAAAGTAAAAGAATATATAAGTAAAAGAAGCCAGTCACAAAAGACTACATATTATGGGATACTATTTACATGAAATGTCCAGAATAGGCAAATCTATAGAAAGCAGATGGGTGGTTCTCTAGGGCTGAGAAGGGGCGCGAGGGAAGGGAATGAGGAGTGACTGCTGATTGGAATGTGTTTATTTTGAGGGTAATAAAAATGCTCTAAGGGTTATGATTATGGTGATGGTTGCACAGAGCTGTAAATATACTAAAACTATTGAATTGTACACTTTTAAAAAATCATTAAAAACAACCCATGAGGGGCTTCCCTGGTGGCGCAGTCGTTGAGAATCTGCCTGCCAATGCAGAGGACACGGGTTCGAGCCCTGGTCTGGGAGGATCCCACATGCCGCGGAGCAACTGGGCCCGTGAGCCACAACTGCTGAGCCTGCGCGTCTGGAGCCTGTGCTCCGTAACAAGAGAGGCCGCGATAGTGAAAGACCCGTGCACCGCTATGAAGAGTGGCCCCCGCTTGCCGCAACTGGAGAAAGCCCTCGCACAGAAACGAAGACCCAACAGAGCAAAAATAAATAAATTTAAAAATTCACGACATTTGTCAATATTAAAAAAAAAAAAACCCACGAAAGCTTTCAAATCCAAGGATTTTTGCAAAAAACTAAAATTTTATTACTCTTTTGATTATACTGAAGTGCTTAAGAAAGGCCCACATATTCAAGCTAGGACTGCAAATACCTCATATAGATATACATTCGCTTGAACTGACTTTCTAATCTTGGTATTTAATGCCAACCAGGTATCATGGTTCTGTTCTGTAGAAATAAAATATCCATGAGGAAAAAAATGACATTCTGTAACCTAGAAGTTTGTAAATTAAGAGTAGATCTCATTTTTCTATTTTGCAATCTTTTCTCTGTATTCAAACATACTTCAGTGACCTAAATACAATGAGGAGAATAGGAACGATAGAAGAACTGAAAGGATCAGTATCTTTGCTAACAGTGCTCCTGATTTCCAGCCATGCATCCTGAAACCAGCTTTTACCAGGGGCAAGAAGAAAGGCTGCAATGTTTATGTCAGCAGCACGCAGGCACATGCATACAAGAGATTCTGATCCCAAAATAAGTGCTATAGGATTTGTATGCTGGTAGAAAATTTAAAGTAGTCTCTTTTTCCCCACCATAGCTCTTTAGGTAATAAAGAAATCACTGAAATAACAGATTTTGGCTAGCACCTTAATAAAAGTTTTTATGAAACACAAATTATATTTTTAATCCTCGGGTATAAAACAGGTTAGAGCTAAATGTTTAAATCAGGAAGTCGATTTATTCATTTTTTGGAGTTACGTGGGGGGCGCATAATTTCACAAAGCATGGAATATGCTGCACCTTTATGTTTCCATAAGGCCAATACTCATTTACGAGATCCTGGGATAAACAGATAGGAGCACTGCAAACAGAAGCATTTAACAGAAATCACAGACGTTATCTGCCTGGATAAAGAGAGGCATTAAATTCAACTGATGGAGCTTTACTTCCTGAGCTCCCCCTTTCAGAGTATACAAAATATGATTTTAAAAAAACTGAAAAAAGCCAAGAAAATGGTTCGTATGTCAAAGCACCTCAAGTTATTTTTTAAATAAATGTATAATAGGATAATTTACACCACCAGTTCCATGTCCTTCTATGTTTAGGTTGTTTCTAGATTTATTTATTATTAAATATTATTTATTTATAAACAGCACTGCACTAAATATCTTTGCAATCTTTGACTACCTCTGATTGTTGCCTTTGGAAAAACTTCCTGGAAATAAAAGCATTACTGAGTCAAATGATGATTTTTGAAGGCCCTTAAAATAGTTTGTCAAATCATTAATAGAATAAAAAGGCAGGATTATTAACAATGTATGTATTAATAAACGTATATAACCTGAGTTTTCTTTAAAAGCTTGTGCATTTTGTTCAGCGTTGTCTCCCAAGAACTTTCCCAAGCTACTGTAATAGAAAAACATTTCTAACAACTGTGAAATTCCACTAAAGTTAAGGTTAAATGTTTTAGATTTATAAGTGAGTAGATTGGGACTTCCCCGGTGGTCCAGTTAAGAATCCGCCTTCCAATGCAGGGGATGCAGGTTCGACCCCTGGTCCGGGAACTAAGATCCCACATGCCACGGGGCAAACTAAGCCCGCGCACCACAACCAAAGAGCCCGTGTGCCACAACTAAGACCCGATGCAGCCAAATAAATAAAAATAAATTTAAAAAATTTTTTTAAATAATTCAGTAGATTACAAAGAGTAATAGGAAAGTAAAGAAGCCATTAGCCTTCATACGACTGCTTAGCACCCTTGTGTTTATAATTCTTTTAAATTCACACATCCAAGAAAAAAAAAAATCCCAAACTCGGTGAGCAAAGCTAACAACAACAACAAAAAAAACCCCACAAAAACAAAATGTATTCTGAAGAAATACTTCAGGAGAATCTTGGTATGAAATACATTTACTGAAGTCTTTTCTACTTTTGTAGATAAGAGTAAAGAATTAGAGGTACAGAGATTTGGGCACCAAACAAATTCTGAAGTTAAGCTTATCAGTTCCAGGATTAGTTGGAAGATCAACCTCAACATTCACTAAGGAAAAAAAAATAGCTTCAAGTCTCCATCTCATCACTACAGACAAAGCCATGGGCAGGAAAGGGATGACCAGGCTTCCCTCAGGAATTTTGTCAAACAAATTAAAAGTTAGCCTTGTTGTCTTATGGCCAATCTCACTCCTTTCCTGATATAAGAATAGTACCTAAATTTCTACCACTTGCTGGACTCATATTCTTTGACTGAATCTCACCTGACCCATGACGCAATGTCTTTATATTTCTATGATTACAATGTAATTTGTAAAGCCTTCAAAGTTACTATCTTGGGAACGTTTTTTACTAAAGCAAAATCAAAGCTGTTTTAAAAAGAGAAAAAGAGAAAAGGTTGGACTAAATCATTCTCACCCAAAGGGTTAATTTCTCAAGTTGTCGTTCAGTAGCATTATCTATCAGAACAAAGTAGAATGATTAAATTTCCTTTTTAAGAGAGCCATTTGGGAAAATAAAGAGATCTTTTTCAGAGAACAATTTGTACGAGAGAGAACAATTTCCCTACTTATTAAGATGTGGGAATCTGAGAGGGTAGCTCCTCTTGAATAAAAAGATTAGCAGAATATGTATTTCTATAATGATGTGTAAGGTTAAAAACTGATAGATATGTACTAAAAGAAATGGTCAATGCAAAGCACTACTAGTGCAAGATTTGAGCTATTTCAACACCTTTGGGAAAAAATAAGGTTAGTTTCTAAATCTTAGCTTAAGAAAAATGATTGTTCCCCACAGATAAAAATCCATTATCATATAATTGAATACATTAACATTGTCATTAATACTGAAAGACATTTTAGAGATCCAATTCAAATTTCCTCATTTTACAAATGAGGAAACCACTTCTAAGAAATAAACTCCATGGCTGGACCAAATTAGTTGCTAATGGCAGCTTACTGTTAGATTATACAATAGTTATGTGCCTTATTTGTCAACTGAACTATAAACCCAGTAGAGGCTTACACCATCAGTAGGTATTTTCTACATCTTCCTATTACACGCAATGTCTAACACAGTAATTTGAACTTAACACAGCTAAACTTGCTATCCCATATGCTAATTATGAAATAAAAGAATTTGTTTCAAGTCACATTTCTCTGAAGCCATAAACAACTTTAATTTTACTCCTTATTTGTGTCAATATATGGCATACCAGTTGTATAATACAATTATAACTTACAGCTTTAAATCACAGAATCATGTCAGTCGTCTTAAGTTTTTAAGAACTCACTAATCACAACCGTAGTTCAGCTCTCGAGGCTTTAAAACCCAAAATATTACCTAATCTTCAATGTACTGTAAAACAAAAAGACACATGCACAATACCTAAACCACAAATTTTATTCTAAAGTCAAAAACAAAGCAGTTGAACAAAAAGTCACCGGCATGTGTTACTAGTATATTCATAAAGTTCTACCTCCTGTTAAAACCATTCAAGGTGGCTAATAATTTTACCCCTTAAGCCTCATCATATTACTTTTTTCACAATTCAGGGTTAAAGTCCTAAATTAGCTCCTGCAACCTACCTTTTGACAAACTCAACTTCCTCAAGCACTGAGCTTAGTAAAGTACGTCTTACACCTAGGAACAAAGTACTGGTACAAGCATACCTAGTCACTGGTTTCCTAAGAGCATAATGATTTCCAGTGAAGCCATTTAAGTAGGGGGAAATCTAGAGTTGGTTTAATGAATTTATAAATGAAGGCTATGGACATTCCACAACAAAGTTGAACTTTAAATCATTTACAAAACAAGTACAAATCAACTGGCTGCTTCTGAAAAAATGCAGATTGAGTCAGTAGGTCACGGGTGGGGGCTGAGATTCTGCATTTCTATCCAGCTCCCTGGTGATGCTGAAGCTTTTGGTCCATGGACCATCCCTGGAGTAGCAAGGATGTAGCAGAGAACTCTGAGAAAAGATTGCCCACCTAGCCAACTAGATCAACACAATAACTGTACTGTCAGAGCTAGTTACCCTCACATCCAACTTTATAATATGTTCTCTAACTGGAAACAGACGTCCCTTACTTTTGAACCCTTAATTTATGCTTTTGCACTTCCCTCTCAGATAGCTAATACTCCCTCTATGGAAAATAACTGAAAATTTTTATAGTCATGGAAGATGTTGCTTCTAAATCCTACTTGAGTTTATTCCTTCCATGTGGAGGGAGTTCAGTGAGTGTAACATTCCTGCCTTTTTTCTGTCCTTTTACTCACTCCAACCAGAAGCAAGAAAGTGACTTAAATGGATTCTGTAAATTCAGGAAGAACTAGCTGGGCAAGGACTAGGATAAGGTGAGGGTACCATTTGCCTTGGGCACTAAATATAAGACAGTCTCAGTAAGAGTCCCCCCGGAGCCTGAGGCAAGGGAAAAGTCAGTAATACTGACCCTGTCTCTCCTTTAAATTTTTGAGATTCTATTCATCGTGGATTTTTTTTACATGAATTCTGATTTTTAAAAATAGTGATCGGGGCTTCCCTGGTGGCGCCGTGGTTGAGAGTCCGCCTGCCGATGCAGGGGACACGGGTTCGTGCCCTGGTCCGGGAGGATCCCACTTGCCGCAGAGCGGCTGGGCCCATAAGCCATGGACACTGAGCCTGCGCGTCCAGAGCCTGTGCTCCGCTACGGGAGAGGCCACAGCAGTGAGAGGCCCACGTACCGCAAAAAAAAAAAAAAAAAAAAAAAAAAACAGTGATCGAGGTAAACAACATTTAAAGCACTAAGGTTTTGCTAGCCTCACTCTCTTCACCCTAGTCCCAGCCCCGCTGCCCACAGAGAACACAAGCTCTCTTCTGTTCCCCACCCCTACCAGGAACAGGCCCTGTCCCTACAGTGGAAAGGGGACAGGGAGGGTGGGAGAGGCCTGCCCTGTTATCTGCACCATAGTGACCCGTGGGGAAGTGTCTCTCAAACGCAGTTCTGTTCCTCAAACTCACTTTCATCTGTAACTGATCTATAATTACAGATGAAATTCTATAATTATCATCTGTAATTATAATTCATCTATAATCATCTATCCACCTTACTCTGTTTCTTATTTCTCAAATGGTTCCTAACCAGAGAGGGGAGGAAGGCAAGAATAATACCCAAGAATCAACAGCCCATCCTGACCACGTGTCGGCCACACTCTGGAACAAAGTCCAGGAGGCCAGGCCCCTGAGGGCCAGACATTTACCTTCAGTTGCTGAATCGGAGGGTGGGGGGGACCACAGAATTCCCCAGGAAGAGCTACCATTGCTGCGGCAACCCAAGGAAGCTCGTGGGGCTTTGGGCTGCGGCTCTGCACCCACCACTGCAGGAGGACGTGCACACTGTAACCGCCAGCTCTGCCACTGTGAAGAGCAGTCGCCGGAACAAGGTTAGTATTTACTGGGCCCCCTCAAAGCTGTAAATATGTTACACTAGGCAACAGACCATGAGAAACAAACAAGGGGTAAAGTGTGCAGGAACAAAACACACGTGGGGTAACTGGGGCTTCTACCGTGGCCAAGGTGGACGTGCTTAGGTTCAAGGCATCGGCCAGAGGTTCGCACTGGTGGCTCGCAGCCTGTATCCCGTAATCCAGCTCACTTTTTCAGCTGGGATGTTGGTTTTAAAATAACACAGACTGGGGGAGAGGCGTTAAGCCTAAGACCATACATTCTTTTGAGCTGAGTGAGAAACTCCAGCGCACAGCAGCACCGTCCTTGGGTGAGTGGCTGTCTCCACGGAAGGGGTCTGCCCAGGTCTGCAGCCTGAGGAAAACGAGGCCTGGGACGCACATCTGCAGCAAAGCCACTTGAGTCTTGGCACCAGGGCAGGCTGTTAGCAGGCCGCCTTCCTGTGCAAGGCGCACAGCTGCACCTTGAACCGCCCCTGGCGGGCGTGTGCAGAAAGCAGAGGCTTCGGAGGGCACAGCAAGGCAGCAGCGGGCCGACCAGCAGCTCGGGTGAGGCTCAACTACAACCGCAGGGAAGAGAGTCGCGACAGGCCCTTTCAGACACTGGTGGTCCACGGAGCACATTCACGGCTCTAGAATGGCAAAGCAGGAGGTTCCTGTGTGTTCCTGTGTTCCTAGAATGTTTCCAGCTTTCAACTGTTAACAACAGATCTGGTAGGTGATACAAATTATCCCGAATTCCACTCTGTATTCAAAGACGACGGGGGGGCGGAAAGTGGATGCGGTGAGCTGGAATCCACATGGCTTTTCCACAGTGTCAAGTCACATCCCCCCAAAACAAAGTGTCTCCAATTAGCACTTGATTGGATAATTAAATACTAGGGGTAAGTCTTCCCTAAGACTCAGGCTTCTTAGATTTAAGTAAATCCAGAGAAAGAGACAGTAGAAATAGCTCTATGACACAAACGTGAAAATGACTGCTTGTAAGAGAGGGAAAGGTGTGTCCTAGACCGGGTGCAGCACGATGACCTTTGGAAACACGGAAAACTGTTTTAGAAACTACTGTTCAGATATAACATTCCCTGCATTACTATTTCAGGGTTAGGGGATTGGGCTGTTTTCAAAATGTGGTAGTTTGGGAAGAGCAAGGAAAATAGGAAACAAGATAGTTCTGTGCCCGCCGGTGTGCTCGTCACACACTGGCTGCTGAATCAGCACAATTTTGCAGTAATGACACCTCTTCCCGTGAAGCGGCCCAGACTGTGGCCGCCGAGAGAACATGAACTCCGCCTAGGTTTCAAGATCACTCTAGCCTGACAGGACCAGACTAAGACACCAGTAAGGATGCCTACTGAAACTTAATTCTGGCCTTTTCACTCGAAGTCTGCAGAAAGTCAGCTCCAGAAGGGCAGGATTTTTCCCCCCCTCTGGTCTGGTTTATTTTCCAAAATATCGCCAACACTTGGAAGAGTACACAGAGTGGTTTTTTAATAAACAGTTGTTGAATTAGTGAATGTATGAAAGGGCCAAGAGAATTTGATTTTGGACTTTAACATATCTGGATTTTCACTTGCAAGGTTGCAGTCCTACAATTTTCCCCTGGGAACATGACAGTGGTAGAGGTTTATGTTTATATTTAGGCATCACTATGTTATTGGCAACTTAACTTTGTCATTGGATCTCATTGTACTTTGTGGGACAACACGGCTGTATATCATCTGAGATCACAACGAGGAAAGTAAAATTAAGCCCTGGGCACAGAGTGGCCAGAGTTGATATAATTAACGCACCCGTCAGAGCCTTCAAACTGTCACCTGCCCAGACATGCTAGGAAAGTACTCAAAGGGACAGTGCTTTCACTGGGGAGCAGCCCCCTGAAGGTATGAGCAAGGCACTGGTTAACCATGGGCTAACCTCTAAGTTCAAGACCAGAAGCAGGGATGCCGGGGGTGAAGCTGCTTGCCGTCCCTCATGGCTCCTTTCATGTGGGAGCCCCATTAGTCTATGCTTCTTGGCTTCAATCTGACCCTTTACTTTCATCCTGCCCTGAGGAAGTACAGGACCATATCCATCTAGGGAAATGGGGAAGAGCAGACAGGGCAGGCTTGGCTGACGTCTGCCCACTGTCTTCTGAGAGTGCGTCCGCCTGTAGGGAGCACAGGACCCCACACTTCAGGAGCAGCCTGGCCATGACTAGGAAAACCGAATTCTGGGGTGGGCTGTTAGGAGCCCTCTTTGTCTCCCACCCTGGAAAGCAGCCTCCCAGGAGCCTTTAACAGGGATGATTTGATAGCTCAAAGGACAGTTATCTTACTCTGTCATACTTCTCCATTGGTCCAAAATCCAGGTCAAGAACAGGGGTGTTACTTATTGGACACTTCAGTGAATATTACATAGTTTTATTTTTCTTTAATTCCTAGCTTAAATCTGACTTCTAGAAGTCCACTTTTTAGAACTGTGGTAAAATATGTGTAAGATTTATCATTCTTAATTGTACAGTTATACGGCATTAAGTAGACTCACATTAAGTAGACTCACACAAGCCCGAGTTAGGCCACTTTTTAAAATCATATGATTTAGGAGAATATTTTCTACTTCTCTGGGAAGCATGACTGACTTAGTATGCTGCAGCGGGTACATTTTTAAACTCCTGTTACAGGATGACCTGTGTGTCTCTAAAAGATATGTTGGGGCTTCCCTGGTGGCGCAGTGGTTGAGAGTCCGCCTGCCGATGCGGGGGACACGGGTTCCTGCCCCGGTCCGGGAAGATCCCACATGCCACGGAGCGGCTGGGCCCGTGAGCCATGGCCACTGAGCCTGAGTGTCCGGAGCCTGTGCTCCGCAACGGGAGAGGCCACAACAGTGAGAGGCCTGCATACCGCAAAAAAAAAAAAAAAAAAGAAATGTTGAAGTCCTCACGCCCAGTACTTATGAATGGGCTTTATTCAGAAATAGGGTCTTCACAAATGTAATCAAGTTAAGGTTAAAGTCATTAGGGTGGGCCTTAATTCAACATGACTAGTGGCCTTAGAAGGAACCCACAGAGAAAGAGAAACGCCATGTAAAGACACAGGGAGACACAGAGAGACCCAGGGAGAAGACAGCCATAGTGAGTGGCCATGTGAAAATAGAGGCAGAGACTGCAGTCATGCTGAATGAACAAGCAGGGCTACCCAGAGCTAGGAAGAGGCAAGGAAGCATCCTCCCGCAAAAGCTTCAGAGCAAGCACGGCCCTGCTGACACCCTGAATTCGGATTTCTAGCATTCAGAACCATGAGAATAAATGTCTGTTGTTTTAAGCCAACCAGTTTGTGTCACTTTGTTACAGACTAGTACAACTCCCTTCTAGAAAATCAGTGCATCGTTCAAGTCCTTTTACAGATTGGTTGTTTGGAATTCAGAACACAGTTTCCATTATTAAGAAAAACACACACACATAAACAATGATTAGGTTCCCAGGCAGCCTATCGATGACATTGTAACCCGTAATGGAGCGCGAGTATTGCCCAATAGTTCTGCTGTTTCCCCCAGAATTATGGGAAATGCAGCCAGCATTGCACATGGGGCCCTGAATATGAGCAACACATACCCTTTGCCATAGCCACAGGATATGGGTATAGAGAAGAACTATACCTTCTCTCTTCTCTTTAACGGGAAGTGGAGACGCTAAGGACTCTTCACCCATCCAAAGAGAGTGATTTCGTGCTCTCTGTTGCCCAGATGGTGTCAGGGTCTCTGTCCTTGCTGTCCTCCCCCATGCCTGTACCGCAGGTGCACAGGCAGTCCTCTAAGAAAGATTAGATTCCCTCCAGAGGTTTCTCTCCCTACTTGTAAAGGCAGCAAAAGTTTAAACAGTGCTTCATTTCAAGGATGAGTAGCAGTGAAGAAAAAAAAAAATTATTTGAGGTAAAGATCTTGGGTTTTTTTTTTTTTTTTTTTTGCGGTACGTGGGCCTCTCACTGTTGTGGCCTCTCCCGTTGCGGAGCACAGGCTCCGGACGCGCAGGCTCAGCGGCCATGGCTCACGGGCCCAGCTGCTCCGCTGCATGTGGGATCTTCCCAGACCGGGGCACGAACCCGTGTCCCCTGCATCGGCAGGCGGACTCTCAACCACTGCGCCACCAGGGAAGCCCGAGATCTTGGTTTTAATCCAAAAGTATCTTTACCTTGAGGTGAAGCCTACCCAGGTAGCAGCTAACAGTTCAAGTGCTTAGCACTATTAGAAACAATGGAAAGAGGAAATTCCCTGGCGGTCCAGTGGTTAGAACTCTGTGCTTCCACTGCAGGGGGCACGGGTTCAATCCCTGGTCGGGGACTAAGATCCCATAAGCAGTGTAGGATGGCCAAAAAAAAAAAAAAAAGTGGAAAGAGATTTACCTTTTTATTATAAATATGATGGTAGCTTGAAAACTTAAACACTACAGGGGTAAAGACCATGGAGCATAAAGACCTGCTCTATAACCCAAAACTGACGGGGTCAGTTTTGCTATAAAAATAAACAACCCAGAATGTCAGTCTGTGGTTTAACACAAATGTCCAGGGTGTTGGAAGGGAGCTCTGCTCATATCCACCGTCAGCCAGGGATCCAGGCTGACTGAGGCTTCGTCTCAGGAGAAACTTCCACAACCACCAGAACTAGGAAAGAACCACCACAAAGCGGCCACTCACTCTTAAAGCTCCTGCCCTCCCTCCCGCTCACATTTCACCAAAGCAGACCACAGGACAACCCTCAACCTCAGGGCAGCTGGGAAGTACCACCTTACCATTTGCCCAGGAGTGGGAGAAATGGAAACAGTTGCGCAAAGCGTTAAGGTAGGACCTTCATTAAAATCAGCCATGAGTGCCTCTACCCAAATTATTCCATTTCAGCCAAGATGAGTGATTCACAGCTCTCAGGGAAGACAAAGGAAGAAAAGATGAGAAGTGAGGGCCTCTGTCTGTCACCAACATCTGATGGGTCTCAAAACATAAAGTGGGGCTTCCCTGGTGGCGCAGTGGTTGAGAGTCCGCCTGCCGATTCAGGGGACACGGGTTCGTGCCCCGGTCCGGGAAGATCCCACATGCCGCGGAGCGGCTGGGCCCGTGAGCCATGGCCGCTGAGCCTGCGCGTCCGGAGCCTGTGCTCCGCAACGGGAGAGGCCACAACAGTGAGAGGCCCGCGTACCGCAAAAAACAAACAAACAAACAAACAAACAAAAACATACAGTGGTTTTAATAACCAGCAACTGGCAGAGAAGGGCTGGTCGTGAAACCCATTTCCCTTTTCTTTCTGGCACACAGTCAGACAGTATTTCCCTACCGCTCTTGCAGGGAAATGCCATGTATTCTAGTCAACAGAATGTGAGCAGACACTATATGGACCACTTCTAAGCCTGGACTGTAAAACTCCTGTGTGATCCTTCATGCTCTCTTCCATACATGGCTTGTGCAGATGAACAAAGGAAGCCACATGCTGAAATGTGTTAAAGATGGTGGGACCACAGGATGGAAGAAGCCTGCACCCCTAAATCACTGCTGGGAGGATTACTGCCCACCCAATCAAATACCCATTCTGGACTTCAACGAGAGCAAGAATTAAATTAGAATTATATTTGAACCTGACTGTTTTTCAGGTTTTATTTGGGGGAGGGGGGTGTGGGCAGTAAATTACATTTTTTTTTTATACATAAATGTATTTATTTATTTTTGGCTGTGTTGGGTCTTTGTTTCTGTGCGAGGGCTTTCTCCAGTTGCGGCAAGCGGAGGCCACTCTTCATCACGGTGCGCGGGCCTCTCACTGTCATGGCCTCTCCCGTTATGGAGCACAGGCTCCAGACGCACAGGCTCAGTAGTTGTGGCTCATGGGCTTAGTTGCTCTGCGGCATGTGGGTCTTCCCAGACCAGGGCTCGAACCCGTGTCCCCTGCATTGGCAGGCAGACTCTTAACCACTGCGCCACCAGGGAAGCCCTACATTCTTAAATAATACTGTAACTACTTGGAAAGAAGGGAGTAATCACGAAGAACTGTATCGTTTTAGTCATCTTTTGTCAAAACAAAAAAATATTATAATCAGCACTTGCTGAATATGAAAAAACCATATGATCTACAAATTGTTGGGGACACAAATAGGGTAGCTGATTCCATTTGCCCTGTCTTCTCACCCACTGATAATATTCAGACATCCAAGCTAATAGCATCTAACAATGGCCAGGAAAAAAGGTAATTTCTGTGTACTTGCATTTGATGGAAGAAAATTATACCCATCAAAAAATAGTTTACAATAATGCATGTCCCTGTTCTGTTTTCTTCCTTAAATCCTACTGCGTTTGCTTCTTCCAAGAAGTCTTCAGACATTAATCTAGTACAAGGGTTGGCAAACTACTTTTGTCAAGGGCCAAACAGTGTGTTGGGCATTACAGTCCATACACTCTCTGGTGCATTTATTCAACTCAGTTACTGTAGAACAAAAGAAGCCACAGACATTATATAAGTGAATAAGCGTGGCCACATCCCAATAAAAAAACTCACAGAAACAGGGAGAGGTCAGATTTGGCCTTCAGGCTGCACTGTGCTGACCCTGAACTAGTCCATTCTCAAATACTCGGCACTAGCTGTCATTTGCCATATACCGTCATTTAAAAATCTATTGCTTTTGATTTCATTTTTATTTCTTGACTCAGCAAGGTTACCGATCACAAGGACAGTATAGTCTTAACTCTCTGGGTACAACCAGTTAATATTTATCTTGATAAAAACATTCACAAAAGCAGGCACCACAGGGCTCCTAAATTACCTAATGACAGACGTAAGAAAATATCACCAAAAAGTGCCTCCTGGTTTTCACAAATCTTATCAATTTTCACATAAATTATCACGATAAAGTTATCCTATAGCATAAATTAAGAGATCGTCATGCTAGCATTAGTTTACCTTTGTGAAAAAAATTAAAAATCTAATTAATTGCGACTTTAGGGACATTTTAAGACTAGTTGACACTGGGTGCCCATGTAGTGAATTTTTGTCCACAAGTTCAAGTTTGACATAGCTGTCAAAGACAATAAATCTGAAAGCACACTCTATTGGCCAAAACAAATCCTATCAGTATCAAGGCAAGTTTCAGGACAAGATCAGAAATCTGGTAATTAAATGTCCACAGAGTATCACCACCATCCTTGATTAGACTCTGAAGAAATGGGAAAATGTATCAATCCCACCCATCCCAAAGGCCACACACTAGTCCCATCCCTTCACTGGGTCTCTCCCTGCCGCTCCAGACTTTCCTGGGCTCC
This sequence comes from Pseudorca crassidens, assembly GCF_039906515.1. NCBI lineage: Eukaryota > Metazoa > Chordata > Mammalia > Artiodactyla > Delphinidae > Pseudorca > Pseudorca crassidens. The sequence goes on from NC_090316.1 coordinate 20,926,979, forward strand.
TGTGTCTGTAACTACTAGTTATAGTAGGTGCTTACCCACTATTCATCCTGCCCTTCTTCCCTGCCAGCAGAACCCTCAGTTTGTACTGATGTTCACCTTGTCCCATATAACTTAGGAAAAGATGCCATCCCAGCTCAGGGGCAAATTCTGACAGGTTTAAGGCAGTCACAGAGGCCCTGATTTTCCACGGAATCTAAGAACATCAATAGGTGACCTGGGTCCTTAGGATTTATTGTGTTTGCACGGTAACTAGACTTACCGTGTGATCATTTTGAAATGTACAGGAAAACTGAATCACTATGTTGTGTAACAGGAACTAACACAGTCACAGAAGAAAATGAGAACAACAACAAAAATTCACTATTATGTGACACTTTAATCACAAACCTCAATATCTGAAGGCAGAAACGACTTACTAGAGCACAGAGAGGTCAAACAAGGTTTCAGAGAACATACTGCAGGGTGCAGGACAGGCTGCAGAAGCCCAGAGTGACCCAGGAATTAGACAAACAACAGAAAGGGGGGGGCTCGGAATTCTCTATAAGGATCCACTAAACACCTCCTTCCCCCAGGTACCTACCTGTACCCTATCCATTCAGACAACTATCCTGACTCTGGAAACAGCCATATAATCTTAGAAGAAACCGGTGACACACTCCAAATCTAGCGTTAGCAGACCCAGAATCGGCTGCGGGTGAGGCATGCGGGTGCAAACAGTGAAATTCTTCCAGTTGAGTGGTGGGACTACCAGCCCACTCCCTGTGCTCAGCTCCACAGAAGCTTATAATCACCAGGCTTAGAGGCCCCATGCAAACGATGAAAGGATCTTTCTTTGCAGAAACAAAGTCCAGAGACAAGACCTACAGAAACTGACACTAGAGGTCTCGATTTACATGACTTCTTGTACAATCCACCAAACGAGCATTCGGAGGCATAAAGTACTATTAACCTCATTTCACACACGAAGAAACTGAGGCACAGAGAGTTTAAAAACTTGCTGTGGTCATGTAGTTAGAAGGTAGCAGCGCTAAGCAGTCTGGTGTCGTGCCCACCTTTTCACTCCTATGCTAAAAAAAGGACTTACAAAAGATCAAGTATCAGAATGACAGACTTCATTTTATTAATACTGAGAGCCAGAAGACAAGTGAAGCGGTATTTCAAACTTCTGAGAGAAATTTTCAAACTGGAATTCCAATCCTGCCAAACCATGAATCAAACATGAGTGGGGGTAAAGGGGTTCTTAAGGCACGGAAAGCGTCACACTTACCTCTCCTACGTGCTTTCTTGGGAATCTATGAACACTGCCAAGGTGAGGAAAGAAACCAAGGAGGATTATTATCTAGGAAACAGAGAAACAGGAGAAAAGAGAAAGGAATCCCCAGAAATGCCTGGGTGACGGCTGTGTCCTACACCTGGATGGCAGCAGGAAGTCAGAAGTCCAACGAGGATGCCTCCAGGAAAACACACAGAGCTAATCAATATTGGGAAGTTTTAACCAATTGAAAAACTGAACTGAGAGAAATCTGAGAGTGCTTTTGAAGGATGTGAGTTGTTTCTGCCAGATATTTAAAAAAAGTAAACAGAAAAAATAGTTGTACAAGAAAGAAACATCATAACATACCACTTGGATCACAGAGATATTATTCATAGTCATATTTTGATTTAAAAGACGGAAGTAAATAAAAGAAATAGAGAAGAGGGAAGAAACGTGATTGCCTCTGAGAACAGAGTGGGCTGTTCTTTCATATAATCCTTTTAGCGCTACTTATCTTCTTAAACTCTGAACATGATAAAAATTAGGGAATTATGTAAAAGGATTACTTTGAACCTTTTCTATTTATCTTGTTTTCTGCTTCCATTAAGAAGCCTCTTATCAAATGAGGCTGTTGTCTTAGTTCCTTTTAAAACCCTCAACAGCTTAGCTCTTCCGAGGCTGAGCCTTGGGAGAAGCCAGTAAGACTACAGACAGGCTTCATGAAGAAACACAAACTTGAGCTGCAAGGGGCCTTTTCCTGAACCTAAAACTAGTGACTTATTCAGCTGCTGCTCTATCCTGGTAGCGACCCTGCTCACTTTAAGCCAGTATTCATGCTTCAACATTTTCCTGCTAACACCAGCCACTGTGAAGGATCCCTATGGACCATCAAGGTCAAATGTCAAATTCTGCTCTAATTACATGTCAAAGCTAAGAGGCTGTCTTGTAAAATACATGCTTGTATCAGAAACACTAAAATGTGAAAACGTGTGTCTTACAAATGATGAAATACCATAATTTATTAAAGCAAAGCTCAACATTTCAAAGTCACTGACTCTCAGGGTTAGAAGAGACCTCAAAAGAGATCTATGGAATCTTAACACTAATCTGACATTTAAATCATCGCAGACTGTAATTGACCAAATCCCCGCCCCTCCAGAGAAAGTACAATGGTTCTTGGCAGTTCCCACCTCCCCTGTCTAAATACTCTCTGTCCAGAGCCATAAAGTATATGACAGTATTTGGGATTCAAACTCTAGCCACAGGAGACAGAAAACCTCAGATAAGTGGCAAAAGACAAGTTTATTTCTGTCTCGTGCAAAGGTCTGGGTTGTTCAGGATTAAGGGACCCAGCTGTCAGGGACCTGGGCTCCACCTTTCTCGTTCCTTTACTGTGCATAACCTCAACCTATGGCCCCAAATGGCATTATCTGTGTTTCCTTGAACAGGGTAGAAGGGTCAAGAGGCAACAAAGATGGAAGCTACCTCCATATAATATAACGCACCACACTGATGCCTGATCACACGGCCACACCTGCCTACAAGGCAGGCTGGGACATGGACACCAATACAGGCTACCCACACCTGACTAAAAATCCTATAAACATAGAAGAGGGGAGAAGTAGAGAGTCAGGGACAAAGAGCCATCTCGGCCACACTTAACCACAGACTCCACACAGCACTGCCCTTCACTAACAAGAGAATAGGTTTGTACGTAGACCTCCATGTTTTCTAGAAGCCAGGAGGCCTTAAACTCAGGTCCTTTCTGAAAGTACCTTGCAGGACTCAGGGGAGAAGATCTTGGAGAGAGATGGTCCCTTCACCGTTATGACACAGATGTGATAGTTCTGACAACTACGGAGGTGGGCCTGTAGACCTTAAGTTTGTGGATCACTTTGAAGTACTCTGATATAACTGAAAATTTTAGTTTCTTTTCATAAAGATGGTCTATCAAGTTAACTTTCGGTCTGGTTTTGCTTTTCAATGAATCGAACCCCTTGAACGGTCCACTTCTTAATTGTGATTCATGGCAGTTGTGCTTTTGGATCTTGGACTAAAATCTGTATTCAAGCAAAAGTTGTAGTCTACTGGGCTTCCCTGGTGGAGCAGTGGTTGAGAGTCCGCCTGCTGATGCAGGGGACGCGGGTTCGTGCCCCGGTCCGGGAAGATCCCACATGCCGCGGAGCGGCTGGGCCCGTGAGCCATGGCCGCTGAGCCTGCGCGTCCGGAGCCTGTGCTCCGCAACAGGAGAGGCCACAACAGTGAGAGGCCCGCGTACCACAAAAAAAAAAAAAAAAGTTGTAGACTACTAAAATCACAAAATGAATAAAATTAGGGATACTATTTGAAATATGCATTTCCTGTCTACCATGTGCTGGGCACAGTTAAATTCCAGGGCTCTATAGACTGGATTAAGGGAGCCTGTGTAGGATATGAGACATAACAATGAGATAAGTGCCTTCCTAGAGAAAAGATCAATATACAACAGAAGTAATGAACAGACCACAGTTGAGAGATTCGTTTGCCTAGCAAAGTCGGGAGAAAATATCAAGTAGAAATGGAAAGACAGGCAATGCAGCCAGAAGGAATCCCACTGGCTCTAAAGTGTGAAGGGATTGGAATGACTAGAAAGAGTAAGAAGCTCAAAGTGGCCACGGACGGGGTAAAGGGCAGCCTCCGGGTACGCTCAGAGTTTGTATTCTATTCTGGGAACAGTGCAAGTCTGCCAAAGCTGTTAAGAGGATACTAACATACTGGTTTGGCTGGAGTGTGGAAGATGTCCCAGTGAGGAAAGACAGACAGCAGGAAATTATCAGGATGGATCTGAACTAACACAGCGGTGTCAAGATGGAAAGGAAATGAAAAGCCAGATGAAGCTTTAAAAAGTTCATCTCTCTGTTTTCTGCACCGAGCAACAGAGAGCTTGGTGCACAATAAGTGCCCAACACGTGACTCTAGAAATAAACGTTATTTTAAAAGGCTACTTCATTTATATTAACATTTTAAGATGGAAGCTACAGCAAATAGTATAGAAAAGCTGCACAAATAATCACATACTGTGTAGCTATTAAAAAAGAACTAAGCTTCTAGTATAAAGTATAAGAGTTTTATAATATTCTCTTTTTTCTTTAAATAAACTAATATATGAGTTTAGGATGCTTATTCTGGGTGCAATAAGTGCTAAAAGGCTTTTTAACCATTCCAAGAAACAAATAAAGGAGAGATTCAAAGAATGAATAAAAGATCTAAGTTAAAATGAATAATATTAAGCATAGAGCCATACTGTTTAATCACCCAAGGAAAAGTAATTCACTTCTTTCTTTAAAAACACCCCAACTTTAGAGTTTTTAAGTGAAAATACCACTCAACAATAAATGCTATCAGAGAAACTTTGTTCATGCCATGACAAAACAATTAAAACGATCTCAACAAAAATATATCACCTCTATTCCCCACCCATGCCTAAAATCACATGAGGTTTGTATTTAAGACCCTGTATTTCACTGATTAGAATATGTTTATAGAAAAAATCTAGTATTCCCAAGTGTCCTAAAAGAAGACCCCTCAAATAACCCGTTACCAGACTATCAGTAGGTAACAGCAGTGAACAGATGGCATCCCAAAGTACACAAAACTGACGTAAAACACACCAGAAAAATAAAAGACACATCGTAAGGAAAAAACCATTTTTACACTAATAAATAAAGACTAAACAATTAACTGATATTCTGTTTGAGCCTCACGGTTAAATAATTTTAAACCTATGGTCGCATCTTAATGAGAATTGACATTTGAAAACTGACTTATTCTATACTTATTATTATAACAGTACAGTCAGCCCTCCATATCTGTGGGTTCTAAATCCATGGAGTCAATCAACAGCAGATAAAAAATATTGGAAAAAATTCCAGAAAGTTCCAAAAAAGCAAAACTTGAATGTGCTGCATACCAGCAACTTTTTACATAGCATTAATATTCTATTTACAACTATTTACATAGCATTTACATTGTATTAGGTATTATACGTAATCTAGAGATGATGTGAAGTATATGGGAGCATGTGCATGTTATATGCAAATACTACGCCATTTTATACAAGGGACTTGAGCATCCATGGATTTTGATATCTGCAGGGTCCTGAAACCAATCCCCATGGATATGGAGGGACCACGGCATAGTTAGTCTTCTTTAGAAAAATCACACTTGCAGTTAAAAGCCTTTCAAGGGGGCAGAGAGAGTGAAGCCCTGGCTGATTACAATAAGGTCACCACCACTGAGGAAGAAGCTGCTAGAAGATGCGACACAAAGCCCATTAACAACCTCCTGAACTTCAAGAATTCCAATCCCTGGACTTTATTCCAAAAATACACTTTTATTCCAAGACCTTCTGGCTTAAGAATTTCCTAAAACCTCAAAACCAGCATGTGGAAGACCCCACATGCTCACCAACTCTTAAAACCTCATTCCTGAAAGCTTAGTCAGTAATTCCACTAAGTAAAATGTTTTAATGTTTTCCTTTTACAAATAACTATGTTTCAGGACATATATATATATTTCAGGACATATATATATATATATTCTTTAAACATATCATAAAACAGCATAAATAACAAAGTTGTGTTCCCACAATTCTCCTATCTTTTCGCTAAGATAGTGTGAAAGTCAAATTGCCAGGTTAAACATGCTCAGAGCATTTTAAATCATAAATATTCCAGTAGTTCTAGCTTTCTTCCACCCCTTCCTTCCTCCCTCCCTCCCTTCTTTGTTTACACACAGACTCTCTCTCACACACACACACACACACACACACACACACACACACACACGGGCTCAGAGCTATAACCAGAATCACAAAGCAAAGTTGACTAAATAACCAAGGAGCTAGGCACTTCAGATGATAATGTTTATATATGGAATCATTTCCTACCATATTCTATGCTATTGTAGGTGTAGAAAAACCATAAAATGACCATGTGTGATAATATAGAAAATTTACAATATATAAAATTATATACATTATATAAAAAAACTGACTAGGCAACACGTGAAATTTTTACTTAACAACTTAAAAGCAAAACACAGTACCACATTGATCTCTTTTCCTCCCTAAAAAGTGGTCAGAGTATATTCACATTTGTTCATAATAATCTTTCCATTTTCACACATTCTAGAATTTATCCTGAAGTAGGAATATTTTAATACAATAAATATCACAAATATAAGATGAAAACGTGTATATGACTTAAAAAGCAGCTTTTTTCTAAAAAGTACCACTTCTAAAACATAATTAACTCTAGCATTTTTGCTTAACTTAATGCCCCAAATCAACTATGTCAAGGTAACTTACCTACATTTCTCAGAAATCAACAGCTATCAATATAAGCAAGTGATGTCTTATTCAAGTTATTTGTCAAAAACAAACAAACAAAAACATACTTGGTTGTGCCTTAGGGATTGTCTTCTTCATACAGCAATGCAGAAACTACAACCAGACGAAAAGAAATCCAAACACCAGACCGTACAATGAATCCTCTCAAGAGACCATGGTTATTCAAAGACCAGCTCGGCCTTGCAGCAATAATACGGCTAAGTGTAATGACTTTATTTTTTTCCAAAGTAAAGAATTTCCCTTGGACTCTCTGCCAACAAAACATCAAGGATCTTTCTAAGTCTTACAGATGGAAAACTTGTGTGTTTCTTAGTTATACTGTACATCACTAACAGTAAGACTAAAAACAAAACAAAAACGAAATGTTCTGTAAAGTAAGAAACTTCCTGGTCTATCCAGACCATCTCTGAAAACAGGAGTTACTTTCACTTGTCAGATTAAATCAGCATTCACCGTTGCTGGGTGACTGCTTCTGGATTAAAGAAACCAGAATATTCCAGTGACTTGGATAAAAAAAATTTTGAAGGAAAGATGGTAAGTAAGCATCTATACCACAATAGGAAAACTAGGATTTAAGGTATAATCCTTATTAACCTATCTACAATTTTACTTCTCATTTCCTATACTAATAAATTCTTAGGCATTTCATATCCTTTAAACTTAAAGTGAATATTCAGAAATTCTCAACTTAGTAACATTTGTGTAAGAGAAAGTTCTAGAAAGATAAGTACCATACCATTACAATAGTTCATCACCATCCCCTTAGGTTGGGGCAGGGAGTGTAGGAGAGATCTGCACATTATACATTTGTGTTATACATTTCTTTTATTATTTAAATATTTATAATTACTTTTGGAATCTTATTTAAATATCAAAATATTCAATATTAAAGACATATTTATGCTCCAATGGAATAAAACAAATTCTTTACAGACTGTATATTTTTTTAATTAATTAATTTATTTTTAGCTGCGTTGGGTCTTCGTTGCTGTGCGTGGTCTTTCTCTAGTTGCGGCGAGTGGGCTTCTCCATTGCGGTCGCTTCTCTTGTTGCAGACCATGGGCTCTAGGCCCATGGGCTTCAGTAATTGTGGCACGTGGGCTCACTAGTGTGGCCTGCGGGCTCTAGACCACAGACTCAGTAGTTGTGGCACATGGGCTTAGCTGTTCCATGGCATGTGGGATCTTCCCAGACCAGGGATTAAACCCGTGTCCCCTGCATTGGCAGGTGGATTCTTAACCTCTGCGTCACCAGGGAAGCCCCAGACTACTTCTTTGATCAACATTTCTTTCATAGAAACTTAAATTAAAAGATTTGGAGGTCACTTATTCAGAATCTTGGGAGAGCATATCTGCTCTTTGCAACATGAATAACTAGTGTCATTAGAGCTGTTATAGATCTTCCTTGACTTATGATGGAGTTACGTCCTAATAGACCCATCATAAGTTGAAAGCAGCATAAGTTGAAAATGCACTTAATACACCCAACCTACCAAACATCATAGTTTACCTAGCGTACCTTAAACTGCTCAGAACACTTCCGTTAGCCTACAGTTGAGCAAAATCATCTAATACAAAACCTAGCTTATAGTAAAGTGATATCTCATGTAAATGATCGAATACTGTACTGAAGGTGAAAAACAGAATGGTTGTCTGGGTACAGAAAGGCTGTGAGTGTACCGGTTGTTTACCCTCGTGATCACATAGCTGATGGGAGCTGTGGCTGCCACTGCCCAGCATCATGAGAGAGAAGCACATCCCAGGGAAAAGTTCAAAATTCAAAATACGGTTTCTACTGAAAGCATAACACTTTATAGCACCATCAAGTAGAACCACTGTAAGTCAAGGAACATCTGTACTTTACAAAACAGTCAATGTAGTCCCTAAATAAATGTCTTTCAAATTCCAACAACAGACTGTCCAATTCAGACAACAGAAACACTTTCCAAGAAGTCTGTAGCAGGCAGTCTACACATGAAGTCAAACACTACGACGGATGAACTTCTCTTGAAATAAAACACTACTCTTATCAACAAAGATAATTTTACTATTCTTCTGTAAGCAGGGCCCATTCACGGAAGAGGGGCTGACTAACACTAATGACTGGCTCAAGTATCCGAGTTCACTGAATCCAATCTACTTATTCTATATGCAAGAAGACTGTGGTCTAGAGAGAATAAGTTATGGCTTCTAGCGGTGTCTCTATTGCATGACTTTAGGAGTCACCATTCACACCATATTCTGTGAAAAAGAAACCCTAGGGGTACTAGTTACATTAAAGATGATGGTAATGGAGCCTCAAGAATCATGCAAGGAGGCAGCGCTGACGACTTCCAAGTTCATACAACTATTTAGAGACAAAATCAAGATTAGATACTCTTGGGACTTCCCTGGTGGCGCAATGGTGAAGACTCTGCGCTCCCAATGCAGGGGGCTGGGTTCGATCCCTGTTCAGGGAACTAGATCCCACATGCCTGCTGCAACTAAGAGTTCGCATGCCACAACTAAGGAGCCCTCCTGCTGCAACTAAGACCTGGTGCAACCAAATAAATAAGTAAATATTAAAAAAAAAAGATTAGATACTCTTATCTCTAGACCCTTTGGCCCACCACCATCCTGCCTCATAAAAGTATGGGCAGGGGGGTGGCGAGGCAGGAGGAAAATTTAATGGTGTATTTAGGATAAAACCCTATCCTAAATTTTTATCCTCTTTAACACTATGCATTTAACTACCTTAGGGGAAATAGCATGAGTACCACAAACTAATCCTGCATTAAGAACATCAAACACACTTCAAAGAAAAAAAAAGCCTGCAGAAACTAGACACCAGCCTAAAGAATAAAACAATTTTTAAAAAATATTAAAGATGGTCTACACCAGTGTAACATATTAAATAAACAGTCTGTGTCCTAAAGCTACAGGTGAAAGCAAGAGTAAATATTTCACTTGTATTCTCCAAACCTGAATCCCTATCATTCTCAGTCTCCCACTGACTACAAAGAGGAGATGAATAGAGAGTCTTAATTATGACTGTCATGCACATCTGCTACAACAAAATTATCTGGTCCTGCTTCCTAGTACAAGAGGCCAGCTTCATCTGTACTGATGTCATAACAAGGAAGTACTTTCGGCTACAACCACTGATGCCAATTAAGATAAGAAAACCAGTACATTTAGTACTGTTCTCAAAACAGATTAAATTTTTCTACAAAGAGAAACTAGGCCACAAACTAAACACCGTACATTCAACCTGTTTTGTCATCCAGTATCACTCAATGATAAAGAAGATCTAGGCCCTAAGTAGAAACATTTCAGATCATTATTTACTGAATGACCAGAGTAGTTCTTCCAATTTCTGAAACTACACAACTACCCGTGATGCATCACAAAGAAACAGAGGGATAAGAGGTAGGGAGAAATGAAATGGACACAAGTCTGTGAAAAAGTAGTGGCTTAGGAACTTCGTGAAGATTATATAAAAGATGATTTAATCCATATAAGAGAATCAATCAAAAAGAGACTAAACCTCCCAAGATATGTTCCTAAGAAAGAGAAAACTACCTACTAGAAACTAAATCATCCTGTCAGTTTCCAAGCATGTGAGACAAACATGCACACATAATTCTCCCTCCCTTCCCCTACTTGATTTGAAAAATTTACCTAGGCTGAGAACTGGTTCTTTTTATTTTCTGAGACAGCAGTCAGGCTCCAAGAGGAATAAAGGTGTACAGTTATAGGGGAACAAAATCTGCCACCCCAAAGTATCTCTTCGACATGCAGGTTATTTCAAGTTGAAAACAATCAAAGCCCAAAAGACTCAGGAAGAAACTTTGACCTCCCCCCCCACCACCACCGATTGTCTAAAGAATGTAGATAGAGGACCTGTTCCAGGAAGGGAGCATCACCATAGATAACCTCGTATGAACCAGGTGTGTAGAGAGGGAGGAACCTAGGAAAGTCGGCTTGTAAAATTCCTCTGTGTCCCACTGTCTCTGCAGGGCCCAGCACACATTTATTTACCAAACATTCACTTTTCCGTCTTCATGTCAATTGCCTTCCTCCCCTTTGAGGTCCCAAACCATTACTCCCAGCATCCTTTTTTGTCTTCAGCTGATGGTGTCTAAGGTGAGGATTTCCGCTATTTTGGTGAGTTACTCAGTTTTCCTGGGTGCCTCCCATTCATACATGTTATGAAACTTCTGTGTGACTTTCTCCTGTTAATCTGTCTCATGTCAATTTAATTCTTAGAACAGCCAGAAGAATGTAGAAGGGTAGAAGAAAATTTATTCCTCCTTGAAAATTATACAGAAAGACTAGAAATCAGATCCCAAGGGAAAAAATAATGAATTAAACATCACTGGAAATTAATGTCTCTGAGTCAAACTTTTAAAACATTTTGTGATGCCTCAGACCACTAAACTCAAGTGTGGCAGTGGGGAAGAGTGTGCAAGACCCATGCCAGCACACGGTCAGTAGAAACAGAGATGCTCTGGAGTTGCTGCAAGCCATTCAGAAAGTCCAGGGTGGCCTCTGTGCACAAAGGAGACTTAGGATAAGATGCTGCACTTTGACGTAGTATCAAAAACCAGCAGGTGAGACTTCCCTGGTGGTGCAGTGGTTAAGAATCCGCCTGCCAACACAGGGGACACGGGTTCGAGCCCTGGTCCAGGAATATCCCACATGCCGCAGAGCAACTAAGCCCGCGCGTCACAACTACTGAGCCTGCGCTCTACAGCCCACGAGTAGCAACTACTGAGCCCGCGTGCTGCACCTACTGAAGCCCACATGCCTAGAGCCTGTGCTCAGCAACAAGAAAAGCCACCTCAATGAGAAGCCCATGCACCGCAACGAAGAGTAGCCCCCGCTCACCGCAACTAGAGAAAGCCCACACACAGCAACGAGGACCCAACACAGCCAAAAATTAATTAATTAAGGAGCAGAAAATTTAATTCAAAGTGTAATGCCATGTGAGCAAAGGACTTGGAAGAGGCATATCTCCAAAGAAGATATGCAAATAACCAATGAAAAGATGCTTAACATTATTAGTCTTTGGGGAAACACAAATCAAAACCATGAGATATCACATCATACCCACTAGCATGGCCATTATCAAAATGTTGGCAAGGATGTGAAGAAATTAGAACCCCCTTGCACTGCTTGGGGGTATGTAAAATGCTCCAGCGGTTGTGGAAAACAGTTTGGTGGTTCTTCAAAAAGTTAAACACAGAATTAGCTTGCGTTCCACTCCTAGGCATATACTCAGAAGGACCAAAAGCAGGGACTTGAACAGAGATTTGTACACCCTTGTTCACATCAGTATTATTCATAGTAACCAAAAGGTGGAAGCAACCCAAGGATCCATCAATAGTTAAATGGATAAACTAAATGTGGTAGATAAATACAACGGAATATTATCAGGCTGTAAAAAGAAATGAAATTTTAATAGTGCTACAAATAGATGGACCTTGAAAACATGCTATATGAAAAAAACAGACAGAAAAGGACAAATATGTATGACTCCTCTTACACGAGGCACGTAGAATAGGCAAATTCATAGAGACAGAAGGTAGAATAGCGGTTACCAGGGGCTGGTGAAAAAATTGAACGGGAAATTATTCCTTAATGACTTCAAAGTTTCTGTTTGGGATAATGAATTCTGGAACTAGAGAGTGGTGATGGTTACACAATATTGTGAATGTACTTTGTGCCACCGAATCGTATACTTAAGAACAGTTAAAATGGTAAATTGTTACATATATTTTACCACAATAATTAAAAAAAAGACAAGACCACAAACTAGAAGAACTAGAACTGATGGCTTAATTTCACTGCTATCTCAACTTTCCCAATCTACAAAACAGGAGAAAAATACTATACCACGTATCTTAGAACGTTGGGCTGTCTCATGAACATCTGAGATCTCAAATGTTCAATCCACGATGGAAAGGGTCTACACTACAGCACCATACGGACCACTGTGGTACCACACAGCTACCAGGTAGCTCTTCTGAGCTAGACAGTCACATAGAAAGAATCCGTTTGTACATATGAACAGACACCCGTAAGTGTGCAAGTTTTGTTGTTAAAATCCTCATTTAAATTCTCACTCTATCAACATAAGAGTCATAAAAGGGATACATGATTTCAGAGAAGAGTAAAATTATGAGAGCAACCAGGGCACGTTTGCTGACAAAGATCTTTAGACGAGGTTACTTGAGATGAGGAGCCAGGAGGATGAGCATCTGGACCCGCGGCCAATACACGGGGCTGGTCGCTGGAGAGCTTGGGTGGGGACCCCAGGAGAAGCGGCACGGCCAGCCTAGGGGACCCAGCCAGGGCCTCAAGCTCAAAGTGAGCACAACAGGGGGCTTCCCTGGTGGCGCAGTGGTTGGGAGTCCGCCTGCCGATGCAGGGGACACGGGTTCGTGCCCTGGTCCGGGAAGATCCCACATACCACAGAGCGGCTGGGCCCGTGAGCCACAACTACTGAGCCTGCGCGTCTGGAGCCTGTGCTCTGCAACAAGAGAGGCCGCGATAGTGAGAGGCCTGCGCACCGCGATGAAGAGTGGCCCCCGCTTGCCACAACTAGAGAAAGCCCTCACACAGAAACGAAGACCCAACACAGCAAAAATAAATTAATTAATTAATAAACTCCTACCCCCAACATCTTCAAAAAAAAAAAGAGCTCTGTTTGCAAAAAAAAAAAAAAAAAGTGAGCACAAGACACACAACCCAACACTGATCACACAGCTTAGAAACAGGCTTCTAGGCAGACATTTCAGAGTTCAATCAGGTGCTTAGCTTCTTACTGAGCCTCCAAACCATTCAGCACCACTGGTTTTTGTGGGTGTTTCTGTTTCGGCTTTGTTTTGCCAGCCCCACGAAGCTTGCGGGATCTTAGTTCCCCGACCAGGGATGGAACCCGGGCCCACGGCAGTGAAAGCGTGGATTCTTACCCACTGGACCACCAGGGAATTCCCAGCACCACTGGTGATATCATTTCCAGACCGAGGCTGACACAACTACCGTTACGTGGAACACTCCCATTCAAGGCCCACTTAATAAGAAACTCCTTCTCCAGGGTTAAACAAATCTCAACTTGATTTCACGGTTCAGAGAATAAGCGCTTCCAATAAATTACCCGTATTTTACAGATGTCTCGGGCACAATACTTACATAAAGTAAGCATTCAGTAAAGGTTGACTGTAAATCAGATTTTGTTAGCTATCCATTACACATCTCTCACAGGTAATGCATCAAAACTAAGAAGTGGTAAACAACTATTTTTAATATCTAAACACAAATACAAAACAATAGATACAGACAATAACCCCGACTATCCCTCCTCTTTTAAGACCTAATTGTTATTGCTCTTTTGGAAAGCAACTTCAACAGTCATAAAAATGACTTGTATGTAATCTTACGTGAGATGGAAAACTTGGAGGGTGGGCTCAGGTCACAACAGCCCCCTTTCTCTGCCAACAGCCCCTTTACTCCCGAGGTGGGTCCACTAGATGAACTAGCCCTGGGGTAGACACCTGCATCAAACGAGGTCAGATCCTCTCTTCCGAACAAGCGCTTGGATTTGAAAGAGACAGTCAGGCAGAGTGTATCCACGGAATTCCCTAGGACTGAAAATCCTATCAGTCCAAGCCCTGTAGAGGTAACCCCCTTCTTCCACGTGCCCAGAAGTGGAGGCAGCAAGTGTCTCCAGAAAGAGGCAGCTACCAATGTCCCAAGAGAAGCAGAAGTGAAAACAATGAGGCGAAATGACTGACCTGACTTGGTTCCTAACAACTTCCTTGACACTTGGGTTCTGAGCAATTTTCCATATGCTTATAACGCCTATCTGGTTTTGGCCTCAGTTCACTTGGACTGATTTCTATCACTTCTAAATTAAGAGTCTTAAGTAAACTGTGGCCAAGAATTTGTCACAGGAGAGACTTGAGGCTTTTTGGCATATTTTCTACAACTGTCTTAGAAAACTATCTAAATGTGACCAACAAGGGGCTGATGAGAAGATTACAGTAGAGTAACAATGAAATACAACCATATAAAACTATGCGTACAAAACAACTAGGAAAAATGTTTGTGTTTTATGATTACAATCATGAAAAATATATAGTAGAAGAACATGAGAAAATGAATACATTAGATGTGAAAGGGGATACAGGGCTATGGGCTGTTGATGCTGGTTTAATACCCTGTCTGTGTTACTAATTAAAACCAGGAAGAAAAATCTAATAATTTCTCAAAACTAGAAGTAAACACAAATGTCCATCACTAGTGGATGAATAAAAAATTTGCAGTATATTCAATGTAATGAAATAGCACTCAGCAATAAAAAGGTAAACCACTGATTCAAACAATAGAAAGAGGACTTCCCTGGTGGCACAGTGGTTAAGAATCCGCCTGCCAATGCAGGGGACATGGGTTCGAACCCTGGTCCGGGAAGATCCCACATGCCATGGAACAACTAAGCCCATGCGCCACAACTACTGAGCATGCGCTCTAGAGCCTGCGAGCCACAACTACTGAAGCAACAAGAGAAGCCACTGCAATGAGAAGCCCGTGCACTGCAACGAAGAGCAGCCCCGGCCCGTCACAACTAGAGAAAGCCTGAGTGCAGCAACGAAGACCCAACGCAGACAAAAATAAATTAAGTTAAAAAATAACAAATAATAGAAAGGTATCTCAAACACATACGCTAAATGGAAAGATGCCAGACCCCAAAGGTATATAAATCCATTTATATACTATCTGGAAGGCAAAACCATAAGGACAGGACTGAGGTCAGTGTTTGCCTGAGAGTAAGGGGAAAGCACTGAAAGGGGTATAAGGAAACTTTGGGGGCTAATGGAAATTTCTATTTTTTTTAAATTGTGGTTGGTGGTTATACAACTCTATGTTTATCCCAATTCAATGAACTACCCACTAAAAACGGCAACGTATGCTGTATATAAATTATACCTCAGTAAGTCTAACTTTAAAATAAAGAAGACACTGAGCTTGGAAACCAAAGCTACGGAGGCACCTCTAAGAGATCTGTTTTCTAGACGACATTCACTCGTCCAATCTGTCGGGTGCCCGCTGTACACCAAACATGCTGCTACATGTTACTACAGGGTGAACAAAATAGACAAAAAAATAAATAACACAACTGTTCAAACAGAAATTGTAGTCAATGAAGAAAGGCAGGGGCATTCTGGCTGCTATTACAGGAGTGGAAGGGGGGGTCTCTGTGCAAGTCACATGTGCAGCTGAGACCTGAAAAGTATTGTAAGTACCAGGCAAGGAGGCGAGGAACAGAAAGGTTTTAAATGTAGTGTTTTATAGCAGTCAACAGCAACTCAACTGTTTAAATATATCAAGTGTGGTTATATTTTAATGTGATGTGGAAAGGGGCCTCTGAAGTAAGAGCCCAGACAAACCAAGGTCTTAAAACAGCACCAGGGGCAGTGGCCAGATATAAAGAAGTGTTTTTGGACCTTAGGGGCCCTCAAAGAGCATTATGGTTCCTCCATCCACAGTCAATATTTCAAAAATGATTAACAGAATGTACACACTTCTCTGAAGTGAGGTTGCCTAAGGGTAACTAAATCTCGCATTCTGGTGTTTTAAAGAAATCGGTTGTGCTTGTTTTTACCTTTGGCTGAATTCTACCATGGTTTCCTCAAGCTTATCAAAGATTCTAAATGACAGTTACACACACTTACACACACACACACACACACACTTAACAAAAAGTGAACACACACACTTACCAAAGAGTGAACAGAAGTGTTCTCTGGTGAACAAAATTCTTCACCCACCCTACAGGGTTCCAGTCCAAGACACCTTCTTCACATGGCTTCAAAGGCACTACTCTATCTTTATCCTCTGAAACGCGCAGGCTGCTTCTTGGCAAACGCCTCTGCTGGATTTTTCTCTGACCAACCTTCCAATGTTGGGAGTAAGGCGGGGCTCAGCCGCTTAACCTCTTCTCTTCCTAACGCATGGTTTTATTACAAATACATTCTGTTGGAATAACAACTCCCAGGAGCATGTCTCTAGCCCCGATCTTCCCCTAAAGCTCCAGATTTTAATGCCTAACTGTCCAGTCAACACCTACATTTGCTTGTCTAATAGGTATCTCACACGTCCTGCATCTAAAAGAGAACTCTGGGCTTCTGGACACCCCCAGCTTCCTTTTTGCCTCAGTGTTCCTTATTCTCCCTGAAAGAGAATACCTATACCACTAGGTACCCAAGTTGATCATGCCGAAAACCCAGTTGTCAGTCTTCATGCCTCTCTTTCCCTCTTACCCCAATAGCCACTCCTAAATAGGGGCTACGTTCAAAATACATCCCAAACGCGGCCATTTCTCACCTTCACCATTACCCCAGGTCCAAGCCACTACTGTCCCTCTCCTGAAGAACTAATTGAGCAAATCATTAGCCTCTTGTCTCCTTACAATAATATTTTCCACACAGCGACCAGAATGATCCTTCTGAATTTGCGAGCTCATGCAAATCCCCTCCCAAAGCCCTCTATGGTCTCTCATCACACTTATGAGAAAAAACAGACCCACAGATCTAGAACACCAATTAGCAACAGATTAGTCTTGGTGCTAAAGGTGACAAGGAATACCTTCAAAGGCAAGGGAGTCCTCGCTGTGGCCCCCAAATCCGATGATATTGCTTATACTTAACAGTCAACTCTGAGATACAGTGGAAGAATCCTTGAAAATAAATGACCATCCATTCCTAAATCAATAGGTATGTGTTCAAACAAAATACTTTCCACCTCTTCACCACTCAGACCTCCACAATTATCTGAAGGCTGGGAGGGAAAAGGGTGTTCTTGGCCTTCTGACCACTGATTAAGTTCTAAAGTGATCTGGTTTCACCTTAAATAACAAAAAATAAGTCTCTAAAATAAATATGAAGTTTTGAATGTTATACCCAAACAAAAACAGCTACCTTTCTGAAAAGATTCTTTTGTGTCTCACTTGGAGACTGAACTTTCTTCAAGCCCACGTGACTTCAACATAAAACGTGCACCATATGTATTGAAAAGAGTTATGAGTAAGTGTGCTAAATAATCCTCCCAGAAAATTCAATTTAAAATGTATAGGTCTTTGTTTAAATGACCTGTTGTCTGCAAGTTTTCAAACAATGCTTCACTTTGTGTTCCCAGGCAGTATAGGAAACAAGGCACGTTACTGTTTCCATTCCTCAAACATACTATGACTAACATTAAATACAAAATATTTTCTTGCAAATTAGAAACATCTAGAAATACATCTCACCAAGCCCAGCCTCATAAAAAGAATAACCTCCAATGTTTACTTTTATTTTTTCTGGGGTTTTTAAAAAGTCAATCACTGAAACTGTTACCTCCCCGGACACCAGCCAGGAAGAGAACACTCCTCTCCCCTACACTTTTCACACTTGTCTTCAGACACACAGCCTCCCCACTTGACTGCCTCCTTTCCGGGTCATCTTCTGGCAGCAGGAAGGCAGCAGTGGCTCTGTGCCATCAGGCCCTCCTCCTAAACTGTGACTATTTTTAGGCCAGCAGCCCCTCTCTGATTCTGAACTTGGCCCTAGATCATCATGTCCTTAGAGATAAACTCTTCAGAAGCCAGGCAAGTCTCAGTAGGATTAGCTACACTCCTCTGCTAACACAGCAAGAATCTCTTAAGGGCTGCAAAGGCGAATGTCCTCCAAGGATAGCAGGGTCATGACCTTTATAGCGCAACCCCCCACCACCACACACACACTGCCCTCAGTTGGCCTGACCAAGGCTGTGCTCCCATTCCAAACATGCAAACAGTAGTGCCCATGATTTCATCGGGGTTAAAAAAAAAAAAAAAAAGGCTGAAAGATTTCCTGCTCTTGTGAGAATGTTAACCCATGTACCAGGAAATTTTAAACAACTCAGTGATGAGGGTGTTTTCCCTGAAGTATCATGTCCAGCAGCAACCTTGAGATTTCAGATTTGTATAACAGCCTTGGGAAGAGGTAGGTATTGATAAAAATATTCAAAGAAAATTTTAGTCACCTTTCAAAAACAGAATAGCATACCAAGACGGCATAGTAAGTTAAATATCCCCTTGCGCTATTTATAAAAATAACCATATACTATAACTCTGTAATTGGAACAGGCCTACCAGAAATACTAAATATATCTGGTGTTAAAAGTCTGCACCATGTGACAAAGCGAGAGAGAGGCATGGACATATATATACTACCAAACGTAAGGTAGGTAACTAGTGGGAAGCAGCCGCATAGCACAGGGAGATCAGCTCGGTGCTTTGTGACCGCCGGGAGGGGTGGGATAGGGGAGGTGGGAGGGAGGGAGACGCAAGCGGGAAGAGATATGGGAACAAATGTATAACTGATTCACTTTGTTACAAAGCAGAAACTAACACACCATTGTAAAGCAATTATACCCCAATAAAGATGTTAAAAAAAAAAAAGTCTGCACCATCTATTGCTACACCTCTATAAAATACAGCTATGGTAACATGAATGTCAAGTTAAATGTTTGGTTTTTCCATTCTCACTGCTAAAATGAAGCATAAGAACCTCAAATTAGGTTTGAATGTTTTAACAACTGAAATTTCAAGGGAGAACATACAAAAAAAATAGGGAAAATACGTTTATGTATTTCACCTTGTACCTCTCCTTCAACAACATCATGCCATATCAAAATTTATCTCTTTCATTCATCCCCAACTTGGATGTTATAAAGAATTGTACATGTTTTCTGAACCCACAAGTTTACAGTGTCAAATATTTGCTCTCCAGACTTCTACTGACAACATTAAATGGAGACCTCATGAAAACGTTAAGAACAACACATAGGCTCTAGTATTTGAGAAAAAGACAGGTAGGCTTGACCCAGAGCTGCAGATCCAAGGAATAAAGAAGTTTCACTCACTGGTCCTGGCTGTGGCGTTTAGCATCTTATTGGGGTCTCCAGCCCTGAAGGTGAGTATCCCTCTGTCAGGTATCCTCCCCCGCCATGTACTCCGGAGTTCCAGGACAGCTAAATACGGAAATGTGCCAGGAGAACAAAGGAATACAACATGGACCTCAGGAAGTGAGAAACCCAGCCACGTCTCCTCCTTTACCCTCATAAGCAGGACAAAAGGTCATTGCTCCAAAACTGGCTACTTTTTACATTGCTCAAATAGGGGTGTAGGAAGAATGAGCCTATGGGATCTTAGACTCTGTCCTCCAGAGACTTGGAAGAAGGGACAGTGAAATTAAAAAAAAAAAAAGACTTTTAATATGCAGATTGTTGTGCTATAGAAGAACTTGGAAATTCACAAGCTGGGCTCTGTTTAGCTTTATATTTCTAAAGTGAACGTGTTTAATGCCAAGTTTTTGGCTCCGTGAAAATGGTCCAAATCTGGCTCCCAATCGAATGACAGCCTGTGACAGCCTTTAAAATCATTGGTACGTGAAAGTCAATTGAGACAGAAACCTCTAAATAATTACCTTCAGCAATAAATTCTCAGCAGAAATAATTCAATAATAAGACTCCAGCCTCAACGTCAACCTGCAGCCCAGTTGTGGTCAACAAATTCCAAACTGACTGAGGCCAGGACCACTGCTTCCCTTTACACAGACCTGTGGCCCTGATGGCAAAGACAGGCCGGCTTGGAGTTTAAAAGCAGAGATGGATGCAATGAAGATCTGTACTTAAAAACAGGAAAGGACTGCTTCACAAAATAATTTGTGAAATTCAATAGCCCAGTTTTATTTTTTTAAGTGAAGAATTCCAGTATCCATTCATGCCTTTCTCTGCATGGCTGTAACCCCTGTACAAAATATTTTAATCAGAATATATAACATAACATCATTCTTTTGGGATACTAACTTCCTAGCTTAGCTGTTACAAGCAAGAGGGCAGTGTGGTTTCACTTAATCCATATTTACAGCTGAGAATAACTCTGTTCCCCACCAACATATAAATGTAAGATGTTTTAGTTAGCCATCTAAACCGTACCAATTTCCTGAGAACTATTCTCCTAATTCTAGAGACTTTCAAGGCATGAAATAATCCTTATGTGATTTTTATTATATTCAAAGCTTCCAATTAGCTAAAAAAAAAAAAAAAACCCATACAAGAGCACTAGAACAGTCCCAAGAAGCTAAGTGAGGGTCAGTTACTTCACACACCACCCTGCCTGTTTCCTCATCCCTGCTATAAAGTGCCCTTTTACTAAAAGAGCTGTCATTCATTCAACAAAATTCATTATTCACCTACCATGTGCCAGCAGCTCTGCTAGGGACACAATGGTGAAGACAGTCCCTGTTTTCAAAGAGCCTGTAGTTCAGTTAAGGCAAGAAAGTACAAATAAATAATTACAAAAACTGCAAAAGTAGAAGTGACAGGGACTTCCCTAGTGGCGCAATGGTTAAGACTCGCGCTCCCAATGCAGGGGGCTCAGGTTCGATCCCTGGTCAGAGAACTAGATCCCACATGCATGCTGCAACTAAGAGTTGCGTGCCGCAACTAAGGAGCCCTCAAGCCACAATTAAAACCCAGCGCAACCAAAAAAATAAATTAATTAAATAAATATTAAAAAAAAAAGTAGAAGTGACACAGCCTAAGGGAACCCAGAGGATGGACCCCACTGCTGCGGATCTGGAGGGCATGATTAAGCATAGCTCCCTGGAGGAGATGAAGCTTGGGCTGAAGATGAGCAACAGGCCAATGAGTGTGTCTCAGCCTTTCCGACTTTATGGACAAGTAAAATTTCCCCTCCAAAAATCTAGAGAGACAACCTGGGGAAGCCAGCTTTTAATTCTGTCACTAAAGATACTTCAGACAAAATAACTTTTTACTACTACCAACACATTATAAAAGGACATTTTAACACAGAAATGAAAGGAGTACATAATTTCAGAGTAAAGAACATTCTTTCAGTTTAGATTATATAAATTAGCTTGATGAAAATCTTAGTACATTGCAGTTCTTTTCCACTTCAGTACATCATGGTAGACATTCTGCCACCAAGCACACCTGGTTCATGACATCTCACGAGGAACCTCTGAGTCAGGTGAAAAGGGCAGTGACGAAGAGGAGGGTGGGCAGAGTAGGGAGGATGCCGGCTGGGCTACAGGGAGCTATTTCCCCCTCTCCAGGAAGATCGAAGGGGAGGACCAGAAAGACCCACACAAAAGGAAGTGCTGAGACGGCCAATGGATCAGAAAGGCCTTGGACAGCTCACGGAAGGGTGAGTGTATGCTCTACCCCTCCACTGGGAGCCAAAACAGAGACCAAGAAGCCAGCACACAAAAAAGCCCCATGGGATACACACGGACAGAGGCATCTAAAGACCAACCATGATGAGCTGCCTCTGCAGAGGCCAAGAGCTTGAAAGGAAGCACCTGGACCAGACGACCCTCACCCGTTGCTGTGATGTTATGATGCTATAATGCTCCTCCAGGATTAAGAACCATCCCAGGAGTGGGTGTACTGGGGAGGGAGGAAAACAATCCTTAAGAGAACAGCCTTGAAGAGGATGTTTGAACTGACCAAATTTAAATCCTGAAGTTAAGGGCTATGTTTAATCACTGGCATTTAAACACATGATGGGAAAGGCTCATCTTCAGGAATATGGAAGCACGCACCAGAGAATCTGTTCAGGCCAGAACACATCCTGCAGTCCTTCGGATTACTTAGGGATTCACCCACGTCAAACCAACGCATACTGTTTTGTACCAAGGGTATACTTTTCAGAAAGAAAATCAAAATAGAATTCTCTTTAAAGACGCTTTCCAAATAAAGTGACAAGTATTGTGGAGTGAGGCTGACCTAATAGCTGAAAAAACTGTCTGAGGCTTTTGAATGTCAGAAAGGCCTGAGACAGAAAATGCTGTGTAAACACAGTATTCATGGCACCGAGAAACTGACAAGTGGGAACTGCCTCTCCCTGACACATTGTCAAGTCCTACTTGTCCGCCCACAGTCAGCCAGTGTGTGGGGCCAGTATGGGGGAGCAGGCAGCTACCTCTTCCACGGATAAGGACAACGGCAGGAGCGTGTAGCACGTGAAAGTCCTCCGAGTGTTCTCACAGTCACCCTCTCAGCTGACAGCCCAGTGGGACACACAGGTCCCATGACAGTCACCTCCTTCCCATCCCTCCACCCCTTCTGGACGTTAAACCTGATGTTTCCAGACATTTAGTACCTTGCCCAAGAAACAGTTAATAAATAGCAATGGATATTAAACTCAGTTCAAATGTGTACTCTTGATCTCTTTCCGAACTCGCCTTTTCACAGAAATAAAATCAACTAACATTTGGTAGCTCTATACAGCTACAGACCCACAGCTGCCTAGACACGGAGGGCAGGCATTACTCATGGAGAGTTCCCACATTTACTCGGTAACTGGGTTACCCACCTTGATCAAGCCAAAAATAATCTTGGCCTCATTTTCCTCATCTGTAAAAACTGAAATAACAGTAACATTCCATCCCATAGGATTAAGAGTTACATGAAATTTTTGGAAACGTTCTGACTCACACACAATTGTTAGCTGCTACTGTTATAGTGGCAACAACCTTGTAAAGCAAGCGTTATCATAATCCTCACTTTACTGATGACCAAAGCCCAGCAACTTGCTCGCATGGTTGAAAGAACTTTCTGGGAGTGATGGACACGTTCTATACCTCGATTACTGTGTTGGCTACACAGGTGCATATTTGTCCAAACTCATAATTGTGTGCTTAAGCTAAGCATATTTCAGGTTACTTAATTTTACTTCAATTAAAAAAATTTTTTTTCACAGATCACATGGCTAATAAACAGCACTGTGTATTCCAGAACACATCCATTAATTCAGGTTGGAACATAAAGATATTTTTCCTGGTTCTTGTTCTACTATCCACTTTCCAACTAATCCTTCCTACTCAACTGAAAACCTGAATGCCGACTATGCCCACTACCATTTTTGCCTGATCTCATGGACATCAAACCTGCTCTACTTATGCAGCTACATGTAAAAAAAAAAAAAAAAAAAATGAAATTAGAACATTCTTTAACACCATACGCAAAAATAAACTCAAAATGGATTAAAGACCTAAATGTAAGACCGGATACTATAAAACTCTTAAAGGAAAACATAGGCAGAACACTCTCTGATACAAACTGCAGCAAGACCTTTTTTGATCCACTTCCTAGAGTAATGGAAATAAAAACAAAAATAAGCAAATGGGGCCTAATTAAACTCAAAAGCTTTTGCAGAGCAAAGGAAACCATAAACAAAATGAAAAGACAACCCACAGATTGGAAGAAAATATTAGCAAACAATGAGACCGACAAGGGATTAGTCTCCAAAATTTACAAACATCTCATGCAGCTCAATATCAAAAAAGCAAACAACCCAATCAAAAAATGGGCAGAAGACCTAAAGAGACATTTCTCCAAAGAAGACATACAGATGGCCAAGAGGCACGTGAAAAGATGCTCAACATCACTAATCATTAGAGAAATGCAAATCAAAACTATAATGAGATATTACCTCACACCAGTCAGAATGGCCATCATCAAAAAATCTACGAATGCTGGAGAGGGTGTGGAGAAAAGGGAACCCTCCTACACTGTTGGTGGGAATGTAAACTGATACAGTCACTATGGAGAACAGAATGGAGGTTCCTTAAAAATCTAAAAATAGAGCTACCATATGATCCAGCAATCCCACTCTTGGCATATATCCAGAAAAAGAGAAAAACATGGTTTCAAAGGATACATGCACCCCAATGTTCATTGCAGCACTGTTTACAATAGCCAAGATATGGAAGCAACCTAAACGTCCATTGACAGATGAATGGATAAAGAAGATATGGTATACAATGGAATACTATTCAGCCATGAAATAATGTCATTTGCAGCAACATGGATGGACCTGGAGATCATCATACTAAGTGAAGTCAGTCGGACAGAGAAAGACAAATATATGATATCACTCATATGTGGAATCTAAAAAAAAAAAAGTGATACAAATGACTTTACAAAACAGAAACAGATTCAGACTTAGAGAATGAACTTATGGTTACGGGGGGGGGGGGGAAGGGTGGAGGGAGGGATAGATTGGGAGTTTGGGATTGACATGTACTCACTGCTATATTTAAAATAAAATGCCTTTCTGTGAGGGTGCAGGGAGAGATGTTTTTCCTGGTTCTTGTTCTATAATCTACATTCCAACTCACCCTTCCTACTCAACTGAAACCTTGAAGGCTGACTACGCCCACTACCACCTTTGATCTTATGGACATCAAACCTGCTCTACTTATGGAGATTTTTACATTTTACTGTAAGATATTCACCTTGACCCTCCTAGAGGAGTAAGTCTCTGGCCATGACCCTATAGGGCACTACAGCTTCAGACCTAAACAGTCGCCTTGAAAAGCAGGTCAGCAGGACCAGGTACCAGGTGCCTATAACCAAACCAACAGACCCCCAAGAATCTAAAATATTCTCTCTCGGTCTAAGTCAGCATTTCTTCAACATTTTTTGGGTCAACTAAATATAAAGCACTCTTCTAAGTATTCCTGATAAGGGAGGCAAACAAAATTAAATTCTTACTTTTGGGGATATTACATCATGGTGTAGATAATTTTCAGAATCCCATCAAAAAGTAAGCCTTTGCATGAAAATCAGTAAAAAGAATGAGTTAAAACAATAAGCCAAAGTTTCAGGATAGTACTGAGCCAACACAGAAGGGACTGTCTCTATGAAAGTAAAATCACTAAAACCTAACCACCATTTACACATAGTGCCTATCAAAGGCCACTGTCAAGCTTTGTACAACTGGGCTAAAGAAATGATTTGATGTAAAAACTGTGCATCCTTTTCATTTCTGAATTATATACAGCTACTTAAAGAAATTACCCAAAAAATAGCCCAGGCTGTTTGAGGGAAATAAGGACAGACCAGGTGCACAGGGTAGAGTTCAAAGCTAAAATAAAATCTTTTCCTGAAAGTGTTAAATGATCATGAACAGGGACATGTTTAGACTCTTTCAGACACTTGCCATATCCCTTCAAAATCCACTTGGCGAAAAGGAAATAATCTTCCATTTGAATCACTCCAAGACCAATTGAAAAATGTCACTGTGTGTGCGTGTGTGTGTCATTATGTGTGGGTGCAGTTACACATGTCAACACCTCACATTTTATCTCGCAACCTTCATTAAACATCGACTTCCTGTAGCCTTTACTTGAGAATGATTATCTGTGTTGGGCTTTCCACTGGCCAATATGAGTGCCTAAACAGAAGGTCAATGTATGTACATATGTAACTCACAGGGGCAGCCCAAGGAAGAGCCAACCTCCCTGAAGGGGCCTCCTTTCCAAGTCCTAACAGCAGACATTCCTTAGAAGTCACTTTGGTAATAAGAACTGTTGACCTTTAGGGCTAGAAACCATGGTTGATACCTAAGGCGTAACGGTGGTTTTATGGGACATTCTCTTCCCAGTTCTGGTTAACAACAGGCCTCACCTCCTAGTTAAATTTCTACCTGGGATTAACTCCATCTGCCCAAGAATTGCCTGCGTCTATGTAGCTTAAAATAAGGAAATAGGATTCAAAGCTTCCATAGGAAAAAAAAAAATGTTTCAGAAAAATATTAGTCGCTATTCAACATGCATGACCCTGCATTACTATCTGTAAAATGGGTATACTTTACAATGTATTGTTGTATAATCAAATGATTCAGATGATCGTTCAAAGGAATCTAATTAGGTTCTTTTTGAAAAAGCAGTCTGAAAACTATAAATTCTTATAGAAATGTAATATACGGTTGTAATGATCTGTAACTGTCAATTTTCCATTTCTGCTACTAATCATAATGGCTTACAAGATTTAACATTCTGTTTTATGTTCTGGGGCTAGAAAATGGAAAAACAACAAACCATAATTCTAAGCTATGTCATCTGAAATTTTACATTTCCAAACTACCATGTGCCTTTGATCCCACTGCAGCAGCAATGTGAAGAAAATCCTAGCAACAGTGATTTATTACTTCTTATGGCATTAGAATTAGTCAAGTAACAGTATCATATTTGGAGTGGGGAATGGACCAGGAGGGAAGATCTCGGTCCTAGTCCTGGTTCCATAACTTACTCATCATAATACAAAACACTTATCCAAAGAGTTCTGCTTCTCAATTTCCTCATGTATAAAACAGAGCTCTCACAACCTGCCCTGTTTACCTCATAGGGTTGATGTGATAATTGAATGAAAACATCCTTAATGTCGTACTTACAAGTTACTTTCCAAAAACATATGGTGTTGTTTTATTTCACTTTGTCCAAAAGATGAAAATTCAGCATTACCTCAATAATTATATATATTAATGGTAACATTTTAAAACCAAAACTCTTAAATATGAATGTTGTTGGACTAAGTTACAGGTTAAAAATTAGAACAGAGGATGGCAGTACTTTAAAATCCACAAGCGCTTTACTGGTTCAAAGTGATGATTCAATTCTGAGAGCTTTTAGAATGTGCTGACAGCAAACTGGCAACATAATTTACAGATTTTAGCAAAGATGAAAGTATCTGCTTTAATTAAAAAAAAATACAGCTCAAATATAAAAACAAAAATCAGCAACTCCACTAAACACAAACTTCCAAGAAAACCAAGAGGTAACAAAGGTGGAGTTGAAGAATAAATAATGAATAATCTCAACTGGTACTGGTATAAACCAATTCTTTTTAAGGAAGAGGAAAGTTATCAGGCTCCTGTTCCTGGAATTTAATTCCCTACAGAGAGCACCAGAGGATCCAAGCAACACCCCCAAAACTGAGTGGAGAAAATTAATGAAACTTCCTATCCATGAATAAGAAGAGGTTTAAAACAAGAAACAAAGGAAAATAATTAGCATTTATACCTTTCATATATTGGGCACTGTGGTAGAATAACTCCAGGAGACAGGTATTATCCCCACTGTCCTGAAGAGGCAGCTGGGCATAAAGGCATTGAATTAACTTATCCAAAGCCTCGAAGCTAACATTGAAGAGCTCAGACACGAACCCTATTTGGTCTAACTTCAAAGTCTGTGCGCTCTCTAGTACATCCTTGTGCCAAATGTTCTGGATACCAGTAACATTTTTTCCAGTTCTATAACACAGTATGCCCCCAAGGTTTCATAATGGACATCAGGGTGAGCAAAATCTAGCTCAAGGTTGAAATACCTCTATTTGTTTTATTATTCCAATTTTAATAAAAACAAGAGCAAGCAGAGACAAAAAAACAATAACCAGCCCTGGAGGCTTCCACATACACCATATAAGTAGAAAACAATTTTTATTTGATTATGTACCTATACAGTTATAAATTTTAAATGTTCAGCGTAACAAGATGTAACCCAACATTTTCTAACATAATAGTCACAACTAAGAGAAAAAATGGTCACATCTGCAATATAAAATCACTTAAAGTATTTTTCATAAAAAGAGAAATGCAGGATTTTTCCCATCTCCATTCCCTTTTCATTGGCTGGACCCATTCTTCTTATACTGGCATTAAAATGAATTAGTAAATCACTCTGCATAGTTGTCATTTAATATTTCCTTAAAGCCACATCAGAACTTTTTAAGCGTTAAACACAAAATTCAATACTTGAGAACTACATCAAATTCAATAACCAGCAATTCTAGTGAATCATCAAAAAGTTCTACAGAAACGCAAAACTACTCTGAAACAAATCTTATTAAAGGTATTAAGAGAAACAATCCCAGACTGAAAATTTCATCTAAATCCCTCTTTAAAATGTAAATACATATTTCCCCAGACAAGAAACAGCCCAAGTCTCTATTCACGAGAAACTGTCAACATGTGACTGTCTGCCTAAATGGAGAGCGGAATTAAATGATCACAAGTGGAGTTAATTCTGTACATTTGCACGTGGGTTTGCCAGATGTTCTGAGAATGGCACCTCATAATAAAACAGAATTATAACTGCAAAGGAATGGGAGCCTCATGCCTTCCAGCTCTATGGGACCCTAACTCCTAACGGTACAGTCTTCCAGAGGGACATGAAGTGACAGGCTGAGCTGCTTGCTGAGTGTATCACGGTGGATGGAGGGGAGAGGCACCAAGAGAGGACAAGGAGAAAAGTCGAGAAAAGCAGTGAGGAAATTAATATCTCAGGCTTAAAAGACCTCTAGTAGCTGTGACTAACTGAAGAAAGAATTTCAAACTTCCATGCCATCAGAGCTCAGAGCTCCAGATGATTTATTCCAGGCTACATCTGGTACAAATAATTATTCAAAGTACAATCTTACCCAGCATCGTAAGGTCTAAACCCTATCCTCAAGAAGCTCATAAGAAGTAATAAAAAGATATGGGAAAAAGTCACTAAAAAGCTTATCCAGAGAAAGTAAGTGAAACCACAGACTGTAGTGCTAAGTATCTCTTGGTGAGAAGGAAAAGAATAAGAGTGATTAAGGATCAGAAGTCTTTAGATAACCAAAACTGTCAAAAAAAACTTTATGTCTACCAAAATTTGGTCAATGTAGTAAGCAGAATTTCCAATGTATGACACAATGGTAACGACTCAAGAGGATATGTCTAGTAACCTGGACACACTAACTGTCCCAAACTGCCCTTTTCCCAATGGCGGAGGCTCTTCTGGCTGACTCCTCTGAGAACTGGAGCAGTTTTCCTTTTTTTCCCCCATATCTACCCTGCACAGTCTTTGGCCCGTAGAAAGTGCTCAAATCATGGTTTGAGGCAGATGAAAATCAAACTTAAGATTCCAACAGCAAGGACTGTTACTCATGCCTTTTATTCATCACTTAACATAAAAACATAATCCTCGGGCTTCCCTGGTGGCGCAGTGGTTGAGAGTCCGCCTGCCGATGCAGGGGACACGGGTTCGTGCCCTGGTCCGCGAGGATCCCACGTGCCGCGAAGCGGCTGTGCCCGTGAGCCATGGCCGCTGAGCCTGCGCGTCCGGAGCCTGTGCTCTGCGACGGGAGAGGCCACAACAGTGAGATGCCCGCGTACAGCAAAAAAAAAAAAAAAAAAAAAAAATGGGGTCTAGATTGAAGACCAACAAAACAAGCGCATTTTTCTTGGTTAATAAAAAAATGTACCCTCTGTAACCCATTTCTCCCATCTTTGTTACTCTCTCACCACCAAGACATCTGAAATCCTCATTTGAATTATAGACTCTTAGGTTAGTAGAAGTGTGCAAACATGGTTCAACACTATAATCTGCCCAGGAATAAGATGACTATAGTGTAGCAGTTTACTGTACAAGAAAAAAGACTTTTTATAGCACAAGGAGGTTTAACTGGCAGCTCTTCTGGTAAATACAACTCGATCAACTTGACACAGAGTTTGGGAAAAGGGGGTGAGTCCATGTGTGGATGTCATATCTCAGACTGCCTATATCTATACTGCCTTCTATTTTTGTTCCATGAAGCTAGCCAAGGGAACTATGTTTTTAAAAGATGCAGTTTCAACTGGATATCATTAATTGTTACCAGCCATCAAGACCATCCACAAGATAAATATAAAAGGGAATTTCTCATTTGTCACTGAACACTGGACACATTATATGACCTGCTTATCTGAAATAAGATGAAGAAATATTGACTTTTCCTTCAGAATTGTGGTGTATGTAAATAATGCCCGAGTTAAATATTACCAAGTTCCTAATGCAGAAAAAGCATAGAAGATGAGTTAACAGCCAACAGTCAAACGTGAACACTGCCATAAACGTTAGTCATGCTATATGTTTATTCACACAAGAATATATTTTTTCACCTCTCCTTCCTACTCTTGATAAGTGTGACTCTCTCCCAGAGGGGCTCCTTCCTCAGTGCCAACTGAGGACACAAAATGTCCTGAAATGTTTTGGTTAACTGCAGAAGATCAGGGTGATTATGAATGATTCGCCCTCAAACTAAACACTGATTTTCTTTTCTTTGCATTGAACTTAAATATAAATTGACAAGGCACGAATTAAAAGAATGATAAGGTAATTTAATGGCTTTAAAACCCTCTCTCCATGGCACCTTACCTAGAAGACTGATTCGTTCCTGGCTGTTTTCTTCCTAGTCTCGGCTCTTCCTTTTGCTGTGCGCACACAGTAGGGGGCTGGCCAGGCCTGCCCTTCAGCTCAGCACAGCTCTTACTGAAACGTGAAATCAGTACAATTTCAAACGAAATGACAATACCTGGAAGAAATTTCCTCGCGACCACTCTGCCCTTTCCAGCTAGCTTGAGGAACTTTGGCCCACTCTTCATCTTCCTTCACTGCTCAAGAAGAATCTATTCAACCCTACTAAAGAGGTAAACCTTTCCTTAAAAGAAACTTTAACTGCCTTTAAAACTATCTGTAGTTTTACAACTTCAAAATGAAATAAAAGTTAGGATGTAACTTTTATTAGGTAGGATGTGTGGTTTTTCTTTTACTCATGTAAGTAATGTGTACACAAAAACATTTATTAATTTAGATCTGGGCCTACTCGCAAGACCTAAATACAGTTTATCTTTAAGTAAATACATTTTTACTTCTCTTCAGTATGGGACTTAAACACAAGGCTAAGGAAAACCTACTAGCTTTAATGAACAAACAAAGTTGTTTGGGAATCAGACTTGTATGCAAATGTGTACTTCTAAAATGCTCGAAAGCTATTTACCTAAGTAAAATATCGCTAGGTTCAACCTTGTTTACACTCTAAATTTGTGGAGCAAACCATTTCTTCCTTGATTGTGTAAAAGTTAGACATCAGGGCAATCACAAATTGCAAAGTTACTTATGGTATATGAAAATGAAGTTTTATTGTATCTATCTACACAGTAAAGATTAGTCCCCAAATCTGTCATCCCCAAAATGGAAACGTCTTTTTCATCTGGAGCCAAGTGAACAAGAAAAAGTCATGCATTAATATCATGAATAACCACCCACACAGAAGAGTAATAACTGCTGATTTCAAAGAATACTGAGGTCATTTTAAAAAGGAAACTACCAGGGACTTCCCTAGCAGTCCAGTGGTTAGGTCTCCCGCTTCCACTGCAGGGGGCACGGATTTGATCCCTGGTCGAGGAACTAAGATCTCGAATGCTGCCTGATGCGGCCAAAAAAAAAAAAAGGAAACTACCATTAGGGCAATCTTTTATAAAACTTGTTTAGAAGTAAATTGTTAGAAGTTGGCAAACTCAGTTCCTAGTTACATTGGACTGTCCCAAGCCAAGTGTGGAGAATCCTGATCAAAGCATGCTTTTCTGTACCACATTTCAGGCTGGCTAATGTCATACCAAACCATTTAATCCTTCTTTTCCTGCAGGTCAGGATCACTCATTCTTGGTCACTCTTTATCTCCTGCGGCGGCCACAAGCCACTGCTGCCAGCTAAGTGCTGATGGTCACTTCCTCCTAGGTTCACCTACCTCCAGAGAGTCTGGGCCCATTTCTAAGTACCTCCAAACACACACCACATACCAACCTCATCCTCACAGCTCATATATGGGCCTATGGCTTATTGTTAGGCTCAAAAAGATGGGGAGGGAAAGGCAGGAACTCAGGCTCCTACGGAGAGGGCACTCTTCGTGAGGTCTTTAGACATCCTCAGGGTATATTTAAGCTTCCATGTATGGAAAGATAACCCAAGTTTGAGAAATCTGGAACGCTTTTTTTTTCCCCTTCAAATCAATAGTTTATGAGTAGTGTTAAAAATTAATTTGGAAAACATTTTAAATTACATATACATCTTATCAGACATCAAGAAAAGACTCATACTGGTTCCTTAAAAAACTAAAAATAGAATTACCATATGACCCAGCAATCCCACTGCTGGGCATATACCCAGAGAAAACCATCATTCAAAAAGACACATGCAAAAAAAAAAAAAAAAAAAAAAAAAAAAAGACACATGCACCTCAGTGTTCATTGCAGCACTATTTACAATAGCCAGGTCATGGAAGCAACCTAAATGCCCATTGACACATGAATGGATAAAGAAGATGTGGCACATATATACAATGGAATACTACTCAACCATAAAAAGGAACGAAATTGGGTCATTTGTAGAGACATGGATGGATCTAGAGACTATCATACAGAATGAAGTAAGTCAGAAAGAGAAAAACAAATAACGTATATTAACGCATACATGTGGAACCTAGAAAAATGGTACAGATGAACCAGTTTGCAGGGCAGAAATAGAGACACAGATGTAGAGAACAAATGTATGGACACCAAGAGGGGAAAGTGGGGGGGTGGGATGAATTGAGAGATTGGGATTGACATGTATACAATAATATGTATAAAATGGGTAACTAATAAGAACCTGCTGTATAAAAAAATAAATAAAATAAAACTTAAAACTTAAAAAAAAAAAGAACTACCATACGGGGCTTCCCTGGTGGCGCAGTGGTTAAGAACCTGCCTGCCAACACAGGGGACACGGGTTCGAGCCCTGGTCTGGGAGGATTCCACATGCTGCGAAGCAACGAAGCTCGTGAGCCACAACTACTGAGCCTGCACTCTAGAGCCTGCAAGCTACAACTACTGAGGCCCATGCGCCTGGAGCCCGTGCTCTGCGACAAAAGAAGTCACCACAACAAGAAGCCTGCGCACTGAAAACAAGAGTGGCCCCCGCTCGCCGCAACTAGAGAAAGCCTGTGCACAGCAACAAAGACCCAACACAGCCAAAAATAAATAAATAAAACAAACAAATTTATTAAAAAAAAAAAAAAGAACCACCGTACGACCCAGCAATCCCACTACTGGGCATATACCCTGAGAAAACCATCATTCAAAAAGCGTCATGTACCACAATGCTCATTGCAGCTCTATTTACAATAGCCAGGACATGGAAGCAACCTAAGTGTCCATCAACAGATGAATGGATAAAGAAGATGTGGCACATATATACAATGTAATATTACTCAGCCATAAAAAGAAATTAAATTGAGTTATCTGTAGTGAGGTGGATGGACCTAGAGTCTGTCATACAGAGTGAAGTAAGTCAGAAAGAGAAAAGCAAATACCGTATGCTAACACAAATATATGGAATCTAAAAAAAAAAAAAAAGGTTCTGAAAACCCTAGGGGCAGGACAGGAATAAAGACGCAGACTTAGAGAATGGACTTGAGGACACGGGTAGGGGGAAGGGTAAGCTGGGACGAAGAGAGTGGCATGGACATATATAGACTACCAAATGTAAAATAAATAGCTAGTGGGAAGCAGCCACTAGCACAGGGAGATCAGCTCGGTGCTTTGTGACCACTTAGAGGGGTGGGATAGGGAGGGTGGGAGGGAGATGCAAGAGGGAGGAAATATGGGGATGTTTGTATACATATAGCTGATTCACTTTGTTATACAGCAGAAACTAACACACCATTGTAAAGCAATTATACTGCAATAAAGATGTTCAAAAAAATAGAGATGAGGATGGGTAAGGAAAAGAAAACGAAAGGTGTAGGAGTAACTCTGGTTACTTAAGAATATAGTTATCCTGTGTATAAATAGATAGTGAGTCTTTTGGTATCACTGGTTTGAATCAGCTGAAGACTGTTTTCTTCTTTTTCTTGAATGTCTATGTTGTGGTTGTTCAAAGGGGGGGCATGTGAAATAAATAGTCATAATTCACAAGAAAAAAAAAAGAAAAAAAAAGACTCATATCAACAATTCAGTATGGGGCTTCCCTGCTGGAGCAGTGGTTACTACTAGAAAAATGGTACAGATGAACTGAACTGGTTTGCAGGGCAGAAGTTGAGCCACAGATGTAGAGAACAAACGTATGCACACTAAGGGGGGAAAACCGTGGTGGGGTGGGGATGGTGGTGTACTGAATTGGGCAATTGGGATTGACATGTATACACTGATGTGTATAAAATTGATGACTAATAAGAACCTGCAATATAAAAAAACAAACAAAAAAAACAACTAATACAAAACTTTCTTTGGGTTATTTGTATGGAAATATGTTAATATAAATGCTTCAGACATAACATGAAATTTCTAAAAATCTTATATGTCTGGTATAATGTTATAAGTCATAATTCTAGTTATTACTTTAAAATGTATATCTCAGAAATAACTAAATTTCCTTGTCAATTGCATTATTATGAACTTCCATCAAAACTTTAACCCTGGTCATTTTTAAGTCTTTTGTCATTTACAGACAGTTCTGGGTGTACTCTGATGCTTTTGCAAAAATGTTCCTGTAAAAGGGTTTCAGCTTCAAGGAATTCATGGAAAAGACTCTGACAAGTACAGGTTTCTGATAACTGACTATACTGCTGAATGAATAAACATTTTCAGAACTCTAATGGAAAACTGATGAATTCATAAAAGTGCTAACAAAATATCAAGATAAAAAAAAAATTACATGGGACTGAGTGAACTGATGAGGAGGATTATAATTTTTGTTACTTTCTGTTTGAATAAAAAAAGAAAATCCCACAAGGACTCAGAGGCAAAAAATATACAAATCAATTTTCACTGCAAAGTAAAGGAGCTGTTACAGTGGAGGACTGCTGGACTGAATGTCAACATTATGACATAGTATATGAGTGTGTTTCGTGTTTGGTAATTGCAATCATTGTTGCTTTTATTGTGGTCATCCATTTGCAATGCTTGGTGTCAGTTTATTTATCTCTTGTAAAAATAAAATACAGTGTGTGTGTGTGTGTGGAAAAAAAGAAAAAAAAGAATCCGCCTGCCAATGCAGGGGACACGGGTTTGAGCCCTCGTCCGGGAAGATCCCACATGCTGCAGAGCAACTAAGCCCGTGTGCCACAACTACTGAGCCTGCGCTCTAGAGCCTGTGAGCCACAACTACTGAGCCCGCATGCTGCAACTACTGAAGCTGGCGCGCCTAGAACCCATGCTGCCCCAAGAAAAGCCCCCACAATGAGAAGCCCACACACATCAACCAAGAGCAGCCCTGGCTAGCTGCAACTAGAGAAAGCCCGCACACAGCAACGAAGACCCAACACAGACAAAAAATAAAATAAAAATTTTAAAAAGTGTTAACATTTTTAAAAAAACAATTCAGTATGAAACCACAATAATGAATAGAAAAAGAAGAATTGTGACAAGATAATACTATAAATGAACTACTGAAGATAAATGGATTGTGAGTCCAGTTTACATAATCACAGAACAGATCTGAAAGCTCATTCCCTGGGATTTAAAACTTTCTTCTCAGATTTCAAAGAATGTTGTTCCTAATGTTACATACCATGCACAACTATCTCTCATCAACAGAGCAATCTGTTTTGCAACAGTCTCTACTCCAAGACATGGAGATTCTCCTAATGGATTTGAAAAAACTCCAATTCAGAATTCTGGAGAATTCTTGTAAAAGTTATCTTGTGCCACTGTCATACATCATTCTTGGGCTATGATTCAGAAGAGTTAAAATTTTTGTTTTTGAGAAAGTCAACAGATTTGGCTACATTAAAGTACAGAACTTCTATAAGTCAAAACTACTATAAACATGTGCTAAGTGTTTGTCTTTATAAGACAAAGACAAAATTGGAGGGGGGCGAATATCTGCACGACGAAAGGCAAAAGTTTACTATCAAAGGCTCTTATGAATTACTAGAAAAATACTAGTATCTCCAGGAGAAAAACTGGGCACTACATTCAATTAAAAGGGAATAAAAATTGAAAATAACTAGAGATTTTTTATATTCAACATCATTTGGAATCAAAAAAATGAAATTTAAATATTGAGATAGCACTGTTCACCTATAAGGCTGGCAATAATTATTTTTCCTTTGCAGGATGAGTCTCCATATTAACAAAAATACAGTAACACAAGTACTCTCATAGAATGGGAACTGGTGGGAACAAACTTTGGTAAAACATTTTTTTTTTGGAAGCAGTGGTCACTCTGTATCAATAGATCTTTGAGCCATCAACTGTATTCCACAGGACTCCATCCTAAGGAAATACAGGAGATATATAAAGTTTTATAAAGGATATTTGTTGCATCAGTATATATTTAATAATAGTAATTGGAAATAAATGAAAAGTTCAGCTATAAGGAAATGGTTAAATAAATTGTTACATCTATACAGTGTAGTATTATGTAGCCACTAATATTATGTAGAACTATAATGACATGGGAAGTTTCTCATGATATGTTAAGCAGAAAAGAAAACGTCATGCAACACTATTAACTACAGTTATAGTTTTATATAAACTATATACTGTAATAAGTAAATCTGCTATAGGTTAGCAAGTATAAAGAAAATACTGTGGGACTTCCCTGGTGGTGTAGTGGTTAAGAATCCACCTGCCAATGTAGGGGACACGGGTTCGAGCCCTGATCCAGGATGATCCCACAGGCCGCGGAGCAACTAAGTCTGTGCGCCACAACTACTGAGCCCGTGCTCTAGAGCCTAACTTTCCTTAGGGAAATTTGTACTTGAGGGGAGAAAAAAAAAAAATCAACAGAAGCACTTTATACATTGTAAAGCATTATACAAACAGGACATCATTGGTTCAATTTAAATTGCCCATCATTTCCTGCCCTAATTATCCCTGAAAAATAGGTTTGCCTACAGAACTGCAATTCCAACTATGCAATTCCTTTCAGGGTTAACCACACACTGTTTTCTAAGTGTATCTAAACTCCCTAAGGAGGTCATAGGTTCCCAGGAAGGAGCTACTCTCATTTTTTAAAATTCCCCTGCCTCCTAGATGGTCTGCCTCTTTCCCTCCAGGCTCACCCTCCAGCGCAAGGGCTCAAGGTTTAATGTGAAGATGATTGAATTCCTATCACCTGGCAAAACACAAATGCTTTCATCTCCCGTTTCGCCTAAGACTTTATTCAAACAAAGAAAACAAAACACACTGGATTTCTTAGTACACTGACTACTTGAAACAAATAGTAGTTAATGGGGCATGTGAAACTTTTGCAGGCTAAATGAAGAATTAATCTCTCCATTCTTACTCCAAAATAAATTAGTCCAAGTCAGAATCAATAAATAACTTAGTAGAAAAGAGTTTATGTCTGACAAAAAAAAAAAAGGACAGAGATTTATTTAAGGTAGGTAAACACCTAAGTCCACTAATTACTGTAGTCAATCAGGTGACCTTAGTTAAGAGTGCATTTTTCTAAAGAGCTACAAAAGCACATGTGAACCGCAGGAAGTAATAAGACACAGGCGAGAGGACCTTGGGAACTGCAGCAACCTCATTAATGCCATCTTTTCAGCCCTGATTGCTTATGCTGAGAATGGGCCCAAGCGAACCGCCCAGCAGGAAGACTGAGTGCCAGGCCCAGGGGGGGTCCGGACGGGCCCAGGCGGGTCAAGTGTCTGGTGGGCGGCTTCCGGCTGCGGGCTTGTCAGTCTGCGTAACTAACTCTAAAGTAAACGCCTTCGGTCACTTTCAAGGTGACAGCTACGTAATCCGCATCCGTCCCTTCCGCACGAGCTGCGCTGCTCCCCCCCCCCCCCCGCCGTGAGACCAGCCCTCCACAGCCTCCCCATCTTTCCCCCAACTTTGGCACCCAAGGTCCCAGAATACCCGCCCCCTCCCTCGGAGCCAGTCCGGCACCCTGTGACGGTCGCGTTCAGGGCGTCCGCTCTCCACACTCTCCCGAGATTCCCCACTGCGCACCGGCTGGGCAATCGACGCAACTCCGCACTTACCCGCAGCGCCTCGAGCCAACCCCGAGCCAACCCCGAGCCCCCGAGGAGCCGGGAGACCAGCACTCCGAGCCCGGGCGCCCTTTGGACCCTCGGCGGAGTCGCGCCAGGCCCACCCGGGAGGCCCGGGTGCCACCAGTGCCCAGCGGGCAGCGCCTGCACCTGGGGACCCACGACTTGTCGCCAACTCCCGCCCCCACCAGCCGCTGCAACTGCCAGTCGGGAACCCGGAGTCCGGGGCGCCCCAGCCTCCCCGCCTCTCCGGCCGCCGGGGGTGGAGCCAGGGCTGGGAGCTCGGGAAACTTGTAAATGGCAAAACTCGGCCCCCTCTGCCCCCCTCGCCCGCCGCCGCCCCTTCCAGGCGGCCCCAGCCTGCGCCTCGCAGCTGGAGACAAAGGCCAGGCGGCAGCCAAGGGCGCTGCGCCCCAAGAAACTTGAAAGACGCGTGGGGCTGTACCTCGAGACACCGGCCCTGGAGGCTCCCGCCGCGCTCCGCTCCGCTCGGCTGGGCTCCGCTCCGCAGGTAGGCGGGCCTGGCCCGCCCGCCAGCTCCCTCCCTCCTCTCGCGCTCCCGGGTCCCAATCCCGGAGCCGCGCGCGCTCCCGGGCTAAGTGCCGACCCGCCCCACGCCTGCGGCGTCTGTTTCTGGACGCGATGCACCTGTTGCCACGCGCGACGCGGCGCCCCGGGCTGCTGCCTGCGCACCTGGTAGAAGCGCAGGTCGGAGACCACAGAGGCCCGAGACCTCACAGGTCCGAAACCACGCAGGTCCCCGCGGGCGACCGGGGCTCAGCCGTGCCCGGAGCTAGGGCCCCAAACCTGGCCTGCTGCCGAGTGGATCTTGCCTCCTACTCCCCCTCTTGCCACCTGTGTTTTCCATGCCAGCTCCCTGGCTTCCCGCTCGCCATGGGGCAGGGCCGCGAGGGGAGGACAGGGTGGGGATAGGGAGTGGGAAGGTGGCAGAATTATCTGGGTGGAGGTTTGCAAGGAACCAGCAGTGATTGTCTCTTCAGAGTGTCTGACTCCCGCTCTGTACTATCTTCGTGCTTTTAAGAGGTTTACCAGCAAACACCTATTAAAGGTTAAAGCCATGAGCTCCAGCTGTTAGATCTTCGAATAAAAAGTGGAAAGGAGGGCTTCCCTGGTGGCGCAGTGGTTGAGAGTCCGCCTGCCGATGCAGGGGACACCGGGTTCGTGCCCTGGTCCGGGAAGATCTCACATGCCGCGGAGCGGCTGGGCCCGTGAGCCATGGCCGCTGAGCCTGCGCGTCCGGAGCCTGTGCTCCGCAACGGGAGAGGCCACAACAGTGAGAGGCCCGCGCACCGCGAAAAAAAAAAAAAAAGTGGAAAGGAGACTAGAACAGCAGGGGCAGAAACGAAGCCCGACCCACTTTTCTCTAAACA
Source organism: Pseudorca crassidens (assembly GCF_039906515.1). Classification (NCBI taxonomy): domain Eukaryota; kingdom Metazoa; phylum Chordata; class Mammalia; order Artiodactyla; family Delphinidae; genus Pseudorca; species Pseudorca crassidens. Next base: position 20,966,657 of record NC_090316.1, read on the forward strand.
CAAATTACGTCCTTTTTGCTAAACTGAACAAATTTCAACCATAGCTGTCTATTAGGCCCATAAAATATTTTCATCTATCGGCATATTTTTAATACCAAGCTTTTCCAAAGGGGCTAGTCCACCTACGAGGGATGTAACATTATTGAACCATTAAATGTCGGGCAACTTGAGTCGAAATTTTTTTTAAATGTTTAATTACCTGGTTTGGATTTACCAAAAGATTTTTAAGAGAAGTAAGTTTTTTTCTGAGAGTTAAGCTGAGGATACTGTAATTGACAAAGTTTTCTATACTATCAATATCAGATCAACTAACAGATGTAGTGCCATTTACTGTTATAAAGCCTTTTCATGTGCACAGTGTTCCATTAGTTCTTCAGCAAGATCCAGTGGTATATAGGTCAGATTATTACCTCCATTTTTCAAGTGAGGAAATGGAAGCTCAGAAAGGTGAAGCGATTTGCTCAAGGTCACGCAGCTAGTGAGGGGCAAGCACAAACCCAGCTAACCTAACTCCTAATCTTTTAATTCCATTACATGATGACAGTCCTTTGTGATTATTTTTAAGGAGGTACAACATTAAACACCTTTGAATGGTTCTCTTATGCAAAAGCACCAAAAAACAAACCAAAATAAAACAAAGCACTGACATTGTTTCTGCAAGTCACCAGGCAAATATGCTAATTAGCAACATGCCTCCTCCCTAAGCAGAATAACTGCGGTGTTAAACATACCATTTAATCTTTATAACCCTCATGTGACCCAGGTGACTTGGTCCAACCCCCCACAGTTCTATTGTGTGGCTTAGTTATATCTATAAATATAGAACCTGTTTTACTTCATTTTTCCATGGTATAGATTGAAGGGAAAAAACAAAACAAAACCTTCTCCTAAGTACTTAGAATCAGCTTTTGGGGCCATTGGGGAATCTGAAACTTAGCTTCTAATTGCATCCACATAAAAACAGAAGTTACCTTCTAGGGACATCATCTGGGACGCTGTCAAGGCAAATATGCTTGAAATGGGGCCTGCTGACTTTTTTCCATCTCAGTTCTGGGCATGTTGCCATGTTCTTGATCTCTGAACTCTAATGTTGACCTGCTACAGACTCCAGGAACAATACTAAGGGTGATAATAACCCCACATAACTTTGTGGTCCTTTGTCCTAAAAAAAAAAAAAAGTTAGCATTTTTTTTCTCCATTAGAAAACTGCAAATTAAAACTATACTGAGAAACCATTTTTTCACTGCTCAGATTAACAAAGATTAGAAAGTTTAATAACCACTGTGTGTTGACAGAAGTGTGGAGAAACAAGTAGTCACAATGCAGATTATGAATGTAAATTAGAAAGATCTCTGTCAAGGGCAATTCACAGTACCTTACAAAATTAAAGGCACATATCCTTTGAGCCAGTAAGTCTACCTATAAGAATTTATCTTACAACACACATGAGAAATGGCAGGTGAATATAAGCTTGTCCATTTCAGCATTTTTAATAACAAAAGATTTTTTAAAGTACATTCATTAATAAAAGACTGGTAAATTATGATATAGCCAGAAAATGACATCCTATGAAGGCTTAAAAAAAAAGAATGAGAAGGCTCTTTGAACTTTCATGAAATGATCTCCAAGATACATTATGTGCACAAATTTTTAAATGCAAAACAATTATGTAATAGTATGTTATTTTCTATTAAAAAGGGGAAATTGTATACAGTTGTTTGTTTGTAGAAGCATAATATGTCTCTGAAAAGATAGACCAGAAACTGATAAGATTGGTTGCTTCTTGGGAAGGGAGCTAGACAACTGGAAGGCAGGGTTTGAAGATAAACTGAACTAGACATAATTTTGTATTTTTTGAATTTTGAACCATGTAAATAATAGTACCCATTCTAAAACTTAAAATTTTTCACCACCTCAAGTTTTGCCATCAGGAATGGCTCATATTCCCTCCCTACTAATTTCACTTAGAGATAAAATAAATGATCAAATTTCTCATGCATTAATGGGGGAAAAAAGCAAAATGCTCAAGAGATGCTTTCAAACTATTTGTTCTCTAGTTTATCTAAAAAGGAAAACTTTAGTACATAAAATTCTAACATGCTGTGATTATGGTGAAAATGATGAGTTAGCAAATACCTTAGAATTTTATTAACATTGACGTCTCCCTGGGGTCAGCGCTTCCAGCTAATTTTCCCAAAGTCACATTCAATCAGAAATGGAAAAAGGATTCCAGCCTTAATTCCCAAGAGGGAAACTCTAGTACCATTGATTTGAGTAGGGAGGAAGTAATTCCATGGGAATTCCATGGAGTCATTTATTTTATTCCCAAACTTGATCTCTTTTTAAAAATTTGGTATTAATTTATATTTACTTATACCACCACTTCACTGAACGAGGGATTTGAACAACTCACAAAGACAGGCGCAGTAAAATTTTTAAATAAATATTTATAAGTATAAAATAGAATCCAAGGAAAAGCACACAGGTAAGGGTAAACATGCCACTGAGTAACAAGTGAGTAAACTAGTGAGCTTCTTGGTAGCCAAGTGCCCCAGCCAGTTACATAATCACCATTTTTCAAAAGGGACTGATAGTTCCTCAGTGGAAGCAAAGCTTTTCCTAGCACTGAATTCAAAGAAAAATTTTTCTCACTCATGTTTCCAATCAAGGCTACTGAATGGAAAACAACACTATATTGTTGATAATACTGTAAGGAACTTTATATGGTTAGTTTTTTATAGTGACTTTGAATAAAACCCAAAGTATAATAAAACTCAACTTAAAGGTATTTACCCAATCAGGGACCAGGCCAATGTCAATCAAACCTTTTAACAGCCTACTGTGATCAAGGATTGACTGTAAATAGATGTGCATGGATAGCAGTTCCTTCATATATGCTTCAGAAAATCAAATATGCTCACAGTCAAATTCTAACATCTCCACACATCCCTCACCTCACAGATAGACATAGTTGCTTTATACAACATTCCAGAAATTTTCTAGTTGGCCACTTGATAAAGAATTATTGGAAGTGATAGAGACCCAGAATGCTGGAATTCTGTGGTACTGTGGATGACTTTTTTCCTATTTTTGTTGAGAGAAAAATGTACATTACAAATTGCCACATGACTTTTGTTACTTGTATCCCAAGATGATGACACATGCACGGTCAAATGTGTACACTGACCAGCTGTAGCAGTGATTGCACAACAAGAAAACAGCATCAGAGCAGCGAATGGTCTTGATTTATTTACAAATAATTCTTGGGTTCCTAAGTACCCATTTTTCTTCTTAATGGACTTGGAGATTCAAGTGGACGCTTATCTCAATGTTCCAGAAGGGTGACTCTCAGAGTAGGGTTGTTCTTGGGTAGAAGTCTGCAGATTAATAAGTATCTCAAGAAAGAAAAAAGTTTCTTGTTAAGTCCAGAGCAGTAGCAATAATAAGGAAATATAGCTTTCTCTTATCAAAATGACATGAGAACATCCGAGAAATTTTCCATCCTCCCATAACATGGAAGGCATCTTCAATGGTCCTTTTATTCCATTTATAGACTCTGTAGAAGGAATCATTCTTATAGCATGATGCTAAAATTATTTTAGCTCACACACAAACAAGTGGTTCTGTAATTCTGCTTTTGACCACTTCATGTTAGGAAGAAATTAAAAAACATATAGCACCATCAGTTTGTTATGAAACCACTTTGAAAATGTTTACTTTGGCTGCTTAAAGTGTCATGACTAAAGAAACTACTGTTCTTCATAATCTGCTCTTGACAAACATAACTGTGTCACACTTGGACCTGGTTAGCCTTTGCTCTGATCTGACAGAGTCTTCCCTTAAAAAGTGGATGTATTTTCAATTTCAAAGTACTTACTGCTTCATGACAAATATAATAAGTTTGTAGCTCTGAAGTCTCATATCTTTGAGACTATCACAGTCTACTTGGACTTTTTGAATTTGCTTTTAATTTATGCCTCTGGCCTTATGCTCTTGGCCAAATGCAAACCCTTAGAGAGCTGGGGGCAGCCTTCCAACTCACCTCTGTTTCCCTTGGGCCTTTCTAATTGATCAGTGATCACCTAAAAAGAGTGCAAAGCGTGCAAACCATGGAGCTTAATGGGTTCAGTGTTGCTTCATTGTGACCGATACCCTGTGTCCAGGCCTCATCTACTGATTGATTTTTGCTTCAATTCTTTTGCACCTTTTGGTCTTGATTCAGAGCTCCTGATCCATACTTGACACTGAGATCTCCCTCCTTGCAAATGACATGCAGTCAAGTGGGCCTAGTGCTCTAAGTTCTAACAAATGTTTGAAAATCATAATGATGTCGGAACAGCCCTATACTCAGTGAACAACAGACATCAGCCCTCATGCTGTTACATAAGCGTTCCTCAAAATATAATCACCTTTCTAAACATGGCTGGCAATTCAGGAAACAGCCACTGGAAATATCATCATCATTATTTTATCCATACAGTGTACTCACTAGCATCATGTGGGCCTATGTCTCATTGCCCTGTGCCAACATTGTCAAGTCAGCACCTGGTTAGTTACCAGAAAGTAAGACAATCTTAACTTTGGGTTTCTAGAACATTGAGAAGTCAGGTTGATAATCCAGGGTGGTAAGGTAACACCACCAAAGATTTATCTATTTTGGATAAGTACATTTCTGATCTCTTTTTGAGTACCTACAAAATTATGGTTAATTTTCCCTAATTTACAATCCAAATATCATATATATATATGTATATATACATATATATATATGTATACACACGTATATATATATGTGTTTGTTATTTAACCCAGGGAAAAAAAATTTATTGTCTGCAAATCTTAAATAGGAGAATAAATCTACTACAAACAACAAAAAATACCACTGGGACTTCCGTGGCTGTTCAGTGATTAAGACTCTGTGCTTCCACTGCAGGGAACACTGGTTCAATCCCTGGTCAGGGAACTGAGCTCCCACACGCCATGCGGCATGGACAAAAAATAAAAATACCATTATCCCTCCAAAACCGAGGACAAAACTGGACTTAGTTTTGACACCTAGATATGTTTTAATTGATTTGACCTGTTGAGATCTGTGTCTCTTCTATAAAATTAGTTCCTTAGATCTCATGGGGTTGTTGTGAGGACAAAATATAGGATATTATTATTCGTGTACTTACGATTTTCGTGTGAGCTCATGTTTGGAATTGGATATCACTCATTTCCCTTCCCACTGGCCTGTGAACTTGAGGCTAAGGAAAGACTTACCTTCCCCAACACCATTCGTTGTTTAAATGATGTTTATTTTATACTGAGTATGCATGCCTAACATTTATTTATTTATAAATTATATATGGCGTTAGAGTACCGATATATACACAATAAGCTACACACAAAAATAGAAAAGGATAAGATTTAAAAATAGACAAGATAGATCCCAGTCTGAAAAGGTGTCCTTACATATACAATAAAGAAATCAAAATATTTTCTTTCAAAAAAAAAAAATAGACAGATAGCTACATAAAAGTTCTCATGTTTTCTTTCCATACCCCACCAAGTACCCTCTGGTGCCAAGAAACAATCCCATTCCTCTTAATGGTCTTTAGTGTGGAGAATTTTCCATTGCTGACAAGTTAAAAGGCAAAACTAAGCGCCATTTTCAGTGTAAATACCCAGAGTTGCCTCTTTTAACAGTTTGGCATTCTAGGTAAACTCCAACAGGTTTCCATTAAATTGAATGTACCTGGAAGAAATCCTTTAAATATGAATTTAACTAGTTCAAAGCTTGTATGCAGAAAGATACGGGTGAATTTGTTTAACCTTCTCCATTGTATTTTTTCCAACAAAAGGAATTTAATTCTCTGCGAACACTGACTGGGTGTCTTACAAATTTAACTCAGTTCTTTGATAGCATCAGATCCCACAGTTTAAGGGTTCAGTCTCACAAGACTTCCCCACTTCAGATGCCTGACTCAAGTCGAGGTTGTTACCTGTGCTTCTGACCAACTGCCTATAAACTGGAGGTTCCCATGACTCCCTCCTTGGGTTTGATTAATTTGCTAGAGAGGTTCACAGAACTCAGAAGAACACTGACTTACGTTTATCAGTTTATTATAAAGGATATTGTAAAGAACAGGAAGAAGAGCCAGATGAAGAGGTACATAGAGTGCGGTCCAGAAGGATCCAGAGCACAGGAATTCCTGCCCCCGTGCAAGTGGGATGCACCACCCTCCCAGGACCTGGACGCATTCACCAACCTTATGAATGACAGAAGGTATTCCTATCTGAGAAATTCCAAGAGTTTTAAGGAGCTTTGTGCCAGGGTCCAGATCAAAGACCTAGGACAATTCTTATTACACCACAGTCTAATTGTAAAATATAACAGACACAGAAAACCGCATGAAACAAATTCATAACAATACATTTTATAAAATACACATCATTTAAACCACTACCTCGGTCAAGAAATAAATGGAGGGGGACGGGGAGGGGGAATTGGATGAAGGTAATTAAAAGGTACAAATTTCCAGTTATAAGATAAATAAATACTAGGGATGTAATGTCCAACGTGATAAATATAATTAACACTACTGTACGTTATATATGAATGTTAAGAGAGTGAATCCTGAGTTCTCATCACAAGGAAAAATAATTTTTTTCTTTTATTTTGTATCTAAATGAGAAGATGGATGTTCACTAACTTATTGTGATAATCATTTCATAATATATGTAAGTCAAATCATTATGTGTAACTACATCTTCAACTTACACAGTGCTGTATGTAATTATATCTCAATAAAACTGGAAGGAAAAAAATATTAGGTTTTAGATTGTTGCCAGAAAAAAAAAAAAAATAGGAAAGAAATAGAATGTTGCCAAGCACCCATCCTAATCATGAACCCTCCTTCAGCCCTAATGGTAAACACATCTTGATTTTTATGATAATCACTTCCTTGCTTTTCTTTGTAATTTTATCATCTATTTTTCTATTCCGAAAGAATAAAGTTTAGTTTTGCCTGTTCTTTTAAATATTTATTTTAATCTGCATGTTCTCTTTCTCTCTCTCTCCCTCCCGCTCCCCCATTCTCTTTGTAATATATTTGCTGAAGAAATGGGATCCTTTGACTTGTACAATTCCCCACTGTCTGGATTTTGCTGATGCACCCCTGTTCCTTTGTTCTATCTCCAGGTGGTTGGGCCTACAGGCTTGATCAGATTCAGGTTTGATCATGATTGAGGGAAGAATACCTCATCGATGGTATTGTGTTCTTTCACCAGGAGGCATAAAATGACTGGTTGACTCACTTTTTGTGATGTTAGCAGCCATGGATGTTCAAAGCCTTCATCCATTAATTCATTAGAGGTTGCAAAAACAAATGATATTCTAATTCAACGGTTCCATCCTCACATATGGGCTGGAATATTTCTACAAAAAGAAACATAATTCTCCACTAATATTTCATTACCCAGTGAAATAGGTAATATAGGAAAAATTGGGGAAAATACTCAGTTCTTTCCCTATATTTACCACCTTTAATAAAACAATGAGCTATTTCCCTGGAATCCTACAAAGGTAACCATATAGGTCTCTGGTTTTGTTTTCATTATAAACTCTTATGTTTCAGTCCATTACAGTTATTATAAAATTTTCTCATCTTTGGCCTTTGGGAGCATCTTAAAGTTAGCGGAGGCCTTGTCACATGATATTAGAAACCTTTGAGAACTTCCTTGCTATGTGATAAGACAATAATTTCCAGGATTATCTTGTATATTTCCGAGCCCAGACTTGGAATTAGTCATTTCTCTAAGAAGTTGGTTTCTCTTAGTGGTAAGGGGTATTCCTAGATCATAATCTGAGTGCTGAGGAAGATCATTGATGCTGGGTTAGTCACTATTTCTAGGACAGAGCTAGGCAATATTCTATACATATAGCTGTTATCTATTGTCTCTATCTATACCTAGACCAAATATAAATTTTCCACACTGAGACTCTTGATTTACAAGGACAAAGGAGATGATAGAACTAGAAAGTTACATAATTATTTATTTACTTAATCACACAGTATACACACACCACACAATGGCCCCAGAACACAATATCATTAACACCAACTCCAATGAGATTACTGCAAACAACTAAAAATTTTTTTCAAATTCTGAATTTTATTTTATTTTATTTACTTTTATTTACTTTTTTATACAGTAGGTTTACTTTTTTATACAGTAGGTTCTTATTAGTCATCAATTTTATACACATCAGTGTCTATATGTCAATCCCAATCGCCCAATTCATCACACCACCATCCCCACCTCCCCGTGACTTTCCCTCCTTGGTGTCCATACGCTTGTTCTCTACATCTGTGTCTCAACTTCTGCCCTGCAAACTGGTTCATCTGTACAATTTTTCTAGGTTCCACATACATGCGTTAATATACTACATTTGTTTTTCTCTTTCTGACGTACTCCACTCTGTATGACAGTCTCTAGATCCATTCACATCTCAACAAATAACCCAAATTCATTCACTTTTATGGCTCAGTAATATTCCATTGTATATATGTACCACAACTTCTTTATCCATTCATCTGTCAATGGGCATTTAGGTTGCTTCCATGACCTGGCTATTGTAAACAGTGCTGCAATGAACATTGGGGTGCATGTGTCTTTTTGAATTATGGTTTTCTCTGGGTATATGCCCAGTAGTGAGATTGTTGGATCATATGGTAATTCTATTTTTAGTTTTTTTTTTTGTGTGTGTGTGTGTGTGCGGTGCGCGGGCCTCTCACTGTTGTGGCCTTTCCCGTTGCAGAGCACAGGCTCTGGACGCGCAGGCCCAGCGGCCATGGCTCACGGGCCCAGCCGCTCCGTGGCATGTGGGATCCTCCCAGACCGGGGCACGAACCCGTGTCCCCTGCATCAGCAGGTGGACTCTCAACCACTGTGCCACGAGGGAAGCCCTATTTTTAGTTTCTTAAGGAACCTCCATACTGTTCTCCATAGTGGCTGTATCAATTTACATTCCCACCAATAGTGCAAGAGGGTTCCCTTTTCTCCACACCCTCTCCAGCATTTGTTGTTTGTAGATTTTCTGATTATGCTCCCCAACCAAGGATCGAACTCACATCCCCTACATTGGAAGGCAGATTCTTAACCACTGGACCACCAGGGAAGTCCCATTTGTGTTTACTAATTCTTCAGTTACTTTTAGTTTAGTCTTCATTTCTGAATTGATTTTGTTTCTGTTTCTAACTTTTTCCTGAGTTTTATCACCTCATTTCTGAGGTTTTCTAGTTCTCATTTTTGTTATTGTCCCATATCTTGTACAATGTCTTTTCATTATTCTTTAATTTCAAAACTATTTAGAATTTTTTATTTTTTATATTCTTCCAGTTTTATTGGGCTATAATTGACATACAGCACTGTATAAGTTTAAGGTGGACAGCATAAAGATTTAAGTTACATACATCATGAAATGATTACCACAATACGTTCAGTGAACATCCATAATCTTATATAGATACAAAACTAAAGAAATTGAAAAAAATCTATTTTTTCCTTGTGATGAGAACTCTTAGGTGTTACTCTCTTAACAACTGTCTTATATAACATACAGCAGTGTTAATTATATTTATCACGTTGCACATACATGTATTTATTAAATAAGATAAATGTATTTTTCTTGTAAGCATAATTTTATAACTTTTGATCCCCTTCATCTAATTCCCACTCTCACTAACCCCCACCTCTGGTAACCGCAAATCTGATCTTTTTCTTCTGTGAGTTTATGTGTTTGTTTGTTTTTGAAGTATCTTGTATGATTTCTTTAATGTTTTTAGCTCATATTGAAAAAGTAGGTAATGGTTTTATCTTTTTGGTAGGCAGGCATTTTTGTTATTGTCTGTATGGATGTTATTCAGTTTCATATTTTCTTTTTTCTTACAGTGATTTTATACGGAATTTAACCTTGATAATTTTTTTTCTCATTTTATGTTTTCCTGAACTTTTAGGAGGAGGCCAGGATTTGAGATAGCTTTTCCAATTTCACAGCTCTATTACTCTCTTTTTTGTTGTTTTGTGTAATGTTTAAAAATACAGCAGCTTACTTTCTGAGATCTTTTAGCTGTTCTCCTTCCTCACTTATTGGACTCTCTCTTTTCTTTGTCTCTATTGTCCCTGTTATACTCAGCATTATTTTCCCAGAAGTTTCTCTTCTGTGCTGTGCTTGTCCTGGAGTTGAAATTTGTCTGATTATTTTTGAACATTCATTGAGCCCCTCCAGACACTTTGCACACCCCTGCCATCAGTGTGGGCAAAATTTCTTCCAGTTTTAGCTACGATTCTCAAAATGAACCAGCAAGCTTTCTAGTAAGCATTTTTTGGCTGTTTTGAGACTCTCAGATCTATGAATGCCTCACTGTTTCCCTCTGCTTTTACTGTACAGCTGCAGCTACCACCCAGTTCCTGTGGCTGTACTTTTCCTCAATTACTCGTATCTTGGGGTTCATGCAAATACCTTATCACCTATAACAAACCTGTTATAGGTGCTATCCATGGGTTTTGATTTTGCTACCCGTGGTCTGCTGTTTTTATGAGGAGATTGATGACCCTCTATCTTGCAGATACAGTGACTATCAAATAGAAGCTCTTGGTCACCACAAACCCTGTATGGTGGACACTTCTTGACAGCACAGAGAATGAAATGTTCAGACAGGTTGGCAGAAGCCCCTGTGGATGCTAAAAGGGATCCATAGAGAAATCAAAGGGAAAGAGTAGAAGGCAACGGGGCTTTTACTTGAAGTCTACTATGTGCCAGGCATTTTGCTAGTAGTTTCCACATCTGTTATTTCCATTTGCTTTAATCTAATCATCACCACGATCTTCTGAAATAGAATTTAAACCCAGGTCTTCATAAGCCCTATGTTCATTTCACTTGTAATTATGAGAAATGTAATCTCTGTGAAGGAATAAGAATTGATTAAAGTGCAACAGTAGAGATAGCTGCTTCAGCATGAGAGAACCTTGGAGGATCCTTTTGTTTTAGTCAAAACTATGTTGTTTGGTTGGAATCTTGAAGTAAGATTATGAAAATCTTTTAAATGCAAAGGATGACATAACTGAAATTAAAAAGCATAGGAAAAATATGTTTACTAAGATGTAAAAAGAGTGGATTTAATAACAGAGATGCTCCTATCAATGCAGGCAATTCAGAAAATATAGGAAAGTTGGCACAGCACTGTAAACCAACTATACTTCAATAAAAAATTTAAAAAGAAAACATAGAAACATACACTTGAGAAGTTACTGATTAAACAGCAGTAAAATGGTAGCTTGATAGGTAGCATGGATTCAAGAATTTCTTGGTTAAAATTCTGAGTCATTAAGGTTAATTATGATTATAAAAATAATAATACCAAACCTTGATTGTGTGCCATGCACTGTTATAGGCATTTTATAGTTTATATATGTTATTTAATTACTCACAGCAACCCTATTAAGTAGGTATTATTTTACCCATTTTATAAATGAAAAATTGAAACCCGGTTTGGTTAGAAATATGCCCAGTGTCACACAGCTAATAAATAACAGGATTAGGATGGAAACCCAGGTCAATCTGACCTCCAAGCACCAAACAACTGTACTTTATAACTCTTCATAATTCTCCATTAGATTTACTTTTGTGCTCCAACCCCAGATCTATAGCTCAAAAATAATACACAACTTAAAACTAACTGTAAGTTTTAAATGAAAGGATCAGGAATAATTGTATAATCTGTTGTTAAAGATCTCTTAGTGAGGAAACACTAGAGTCAGGTCACACCTTAGTCAATTTACTTAAAAAACAGAAACATAAGGAGGTAATTCTGCTACCACATCACTAAATACATAGTGTAAACAAATATACATTTGCATATTGCATGGCTGCACGCTTAAAATTTCAATGGAGGCAAATAAAAATTAGTTATTATACACAACTAGAAAACAGAGTTCATCATATCAACAAATGCATTAGATACCTGGAAGTAATTTAATTGAAACATGTTTTTTTATGCTTAAATCCTAATGGGAAAAAAATTAAAAACATAACTAAAGAATTGGGCCATGTGTTTTTTCAGAGAGACTAAATAAAGACATCAATATTTTTTATTTTAATATATAGATTTATTGCAGTAAAAGTGAAATTCCTGAGAGAACTAGTAGTGAAAAATAATGAATGACAATATCAACATTTTCACAGGTAATAAGGATGGATTCAGCCTAGCAGATTTGGAAAACTGAACTCACTGCCACAGTGATCAAAATCATGGTATTGAGTTAATGTAGTTTGAAATATGACCTATAACAGAGACAAAACAAATATTGGACAAGGGATAACCTCTTAATACATTGTCTTTCAAATAGTTGGCTAACAAGTTGGAAAGAATCAACTCAGATAAACGCATGAGACCCAAACACTACAATAAATTCCAGCTGTATCAAAGAGTAAAAGAATTTTTTAAAAACTGAAGAGTAGCTTATTTATCCCAGTTGTGGAGAGAACATGTACTTCTAACCACTGGAAAAATGAAGGTTGTTACCAGGAATAAAATAGATTAATTGAATATGCTTTTAAAACTTTTAATTTTCATGTAACAAAATATAAAATTGAAGTATTAAAAGAGAAAATTTCTAATATAGAATAGATATGTTATAAACATAACCTGATTATAGATTTCTCCCCAAAATATATGAGGAAATAAATGATTATGTAAGTCAATAACTACTTTCCACTTGATAAATGGTCAAAAAGTATACAGTCAAGAAAATGTAGACTAAATCATCACGTTTTTTTAAAAAAATCATAGTGGTATTAAAAGTGAAAAAGAAAAGGCAAATCCAGCCAACTTCATGTCTCCCTTACAGACATATTAAACTGGAAGAAATTTAAAAATTGTGAAACCCTCTCTTGACTAGTCTCTGGGGAGAGGCAGAAGGTATACTTTCTACATTAATGGTAGAAATGCATGGTAAAATGGTTAGATCTTTCTGGAGGATAATCTGTAACATGCTATTTGACCCATTACGCATTCTTTCTCTTCGAGGGAGGAAAACTAATTTACATTGAAATTGTCAGAGCAGCATTACCTACAATAGGGAAAATTAGCAGCAGTTCAAATGCCCCAAAAGTATTTAAATAAGTAAGTAAACTGCAATATATTGTCATATACAAATTAAAATGACAAGTGGAGGATGTAATAGTGAATACATTTACATGAAATAAAGTAAAATAAAACAACTTGAACCCATGATTATATTACAAAATTATATAGAAATGTATGAACATAATTGATCTAGATCAGAAAAGGACTTTGACTGATATAAATGGCACAAGATGGTTCGTTAGATTTCTTTTTTTTTTTAAAGAAAATGCAATTATAATAATGATGTGTAACATTTGTAGAATACTTGCTATGTGCTAGGCATTGTTCTAAGTATTTTCCCATGTAATAATTTTATTTGATGTTTGCAACAACCCTACGTGCTTAGTACTATTTTTAAGTTCCATTTTATGGATGAAGAATTTGAGGCACAGAGTAGTCAAATAATTTACTCTAGGTTATACAGCTTTGCTTAGTTGTTCCAAAATGACAGTGTCTTAAGAAGAGTTTAGATGACTTCTATTAGCTGATCGCTTTAACTTGCCCCCAAATTTTGGGCCTTCCATCTCTTGTCAATAACCCCATTCATTAAGAACTGAAAATCTCAAGACTATTCCAGTAAGTCGAAACAATGAATTTTTGAATATAGAACTGGAAAGGAGAAAATAGAACCATATCCCAAGAGAGTTTATTTAGGGAGGTAAAAATAAAAATGATATAGTAAACATATTCTGGGATTCAAAAGAGAGACTTTTCTATAACCACCTCCCCACCCCCACCCCACCCTCACAGTCATCTCCCTCTTCATTCTCTGACTCAATAACTTGCACAGACACACCCAATGGACCCCAACAATTCTAAGGCTTTGAGAAAATCAAGTGGCTCCCTCTGAGAAAAAGTTTAGTACCTCCAGAAAAAAAATCCTCATGGAATAAAAGGACTGGCCATTTCATCTCTCTGGAAATGGACTAACAAATCCATCGCTTTAAAAGGGGGAAATTTTCCCAATTAGTTTGATTTCAAACCTTCTTGTAGGTTGACTCTTCCCAGGTAAGCCTGACCTGTCAGACATCTTTGTTGCTGCTGGATGGAATTATTCCTTATCTTTGAGAGACCAAGGTGAACCGGAAACTAAGAGATCTTTGAAATGGCTTTTTAAAAACATTGTAGACTGTTGATATGTCTTCCGTTTTATCAGGTAAAAATGCTAAGCCAAGGAAAAGAAATAGGTAAATTTAAGTTCATGGACCCCTTGTAGATAATTATAAGGAGGAATTATCTGTATGCATGTGGTAAAGCTCTGTGGACCATGAAAGTAGGATTTATAACAGACCCATGACTAGTATTTCAGGACAACAGCCATAAAGCAAAGACTTAAAAGTTTCATCATTAGACTAATTGTAATTCACTTGATCCTCCAGTGTAACAATATCCTTCTATCCAGCCATTATTCCTTCCATTCAGCATATTGGTTTGTCTATCATTAAATATTCATTTTCTACAGCACTTTTTGGAAGGCAAGCAAAGCAGTCACTTTACTGCTTTGTATTGATTCCTGCCTGGGTTGTCCTTAGGAAAAGCTTTCAGTAGGTTCAATAGTTTTGAAAGATATTTAGGTTTACTCCGTGATTGGCAAATATATTTCTTTCTTCTTACTTCAAAAATGGAATCTGAGAACTTAGATCTTTATTTTTTCATCTTGTCTATACTCTCATTATTAATGAAGACCTTAAATGATACTGAACTGTAAATGAACTGTATCTACTTACAAAAATATTAAAATAGGAAACAGGACCACTTTGCGTGCTTCCAGACATGATTTCAATTGTTTTAAAAGGAAGTTATACAAACAGTGAAGAATGGCGCCTTCAGAGAGCCCTGAAGTTAAAGCCTTCAGGTATATTTTTTACTTCTTTGGGGAAGAACTAAATAGTTTTATTTAACTGAGAAGGCCCTTTATCAAGATTTACTTAAAACTGGTTTAAACCTGAGCTTGTGCTTTATAGAATCCTTCCAAGCAGCCTCAGTGCCTTTTTACAGGATACGTATCACATATTTATCCAGGTTCTTATGAGACCCCTCTTTGGTTTGAGTGTGCGATGTCTTATCTTCCATAAAGTGGATTTAAAGAAAATAGTTTTATTTTATGTTCATTATATATTTGACATGGTAAATACTTAAGAAGGGTCAATTATAATGGAAAATATACATGGATACATATAATAGTTATTTTCTTTTTTTTCCCCAGCTTTATTGAGATATAATTGATATAATGTTTGTAACTTTAAGGTGTGTCATTTGCTTTTTATTATAGCTAATCCAAAGATATTTACTAAATGGATGTTATGTTCTCTGTGTTTTAGCATGTGCAGATACTCTAAAATATCCACTGTACAAAGTATAAATCAAAGTATAAAATGTAGTTTCTGACCTAAAATATAAAATTATAGTAATCAAGATGCATAATACTGGCAACAGAATAGACACATAGATCAATGGAACAGAATAAAGAGCAGAAATAGGCCAACACCTATATGTTTATTTCATTTTGGGCAAAGATGCCAACTCACAGAAATAGAAGAAACAATCTTAATATTTCTATGGAACCACAAAAGACCTGGAAAAACAAAAGCAATCCTAAGATAAAACAGCAAAGCTGGAGTTATCACACGTCTAGATTTCAAACAAAGGTAACAAAGGTACCAAAGCAATTCAATGAGGAAACAAAAGTCTTTAATAAATTATGCTGGAAAACTGGATATTCATGTGGAAACAAAAGAACTGTGACTTCTACCTCATTAATTCAAGATAAATCATAGACCTAAATGTAAAGGCTAAAACTCTAGAGAGTCTAAAGAAAAATATCAGTATATTGTCAAAACCTGGGAAAAGGCAAAGATTTCTTAGAACAGAGAGAGAAACAACCATAGAAGAAAAAAATTGATAAATTAAACTTCCTCAAAATTAAAAAACTTCTCATCAAAAATCACTTAAGAGGGGCTTCCCTGGTGGCACAGTGCTTGGGAGTCCGCCTGCCGATGCAGGGGACATGGGTTCGTGCCCCAGTCCGGGAAGATCCCACATGCCGCGGAGCGGCTGGGCCCGTGAGCCATGGCCGCTGAGCCTGCGCGTCCGGAGCCTGTGCTCCGCAACGGGAGAGGCCACAACAGTGAGAGGCCCGCGCACCGCGAAAAAAAAAAAAAAAAAAAAAAAAAAAATCACTTAAGAAAGTGAATAGGAAACCACAGACTGTAAAATGGACTTGTACCCAAAATGAAAAAATAACTGCTATAACTCAATAATAAAAGATACCAATCCAAGAAGAAAAGGTGATAAAAAACTTTGAGACACATGGCAAAAGAAGCTTTATGAACGTCCAGTAAGCACACAATAAAGAACTCAGTATTATTAGTCAACAGGGAAACACAAATTAAAACTGCAATGAGGGAATTCCCTGGCAGTCCAGTGATCAGGACTCAGTGTTCTCACTGCTGTGGGCCTGGTTTGATCCCTGGTCAGGGAACTAAGATCCCGCAAGCCGTGCAGCAAAAAAACCAAAACTATGATGAGATACTACTCCATACCCAACTAGAATGGCTAAAATGAAAAATACTGAAAATACCCAATATTGGCCAAGACGTGGAAGAAATGAAACTCCCATACATTGCGGCAATTTCTTATAAAGTTAAACATACATCTACCTTATGACTCAGAAATTCTACTCCTAAATATTTACCAAAGAGGAAAGAAAATATACATCCACAAAAAGGCATGAGAACATTCACAGGCATCAAAAACTGAAAACAACCCAAATGCTCATTAACAGGTGAATGGAAAAGCAAATTGTGGTATATTCAAACAGTGGGAAATTCTCCAGAAGGAAAGAACTACTGATACTTCCCATACCAGGGATGAATCTCAGACATTATGCTGAGTGAAAGAAAGAAGGTAGACACAAACTATGAGTCCACACTGATATATATGAAAGAAACAAAGGAAGAAAGAGAAAAAGGAAATGCTTTCTACTGTGCCAACTAATAAATATTGAGGGAATGGTGGAATTAGAAAATCATCATGCTGAGAATGAAAGTGGGGTGAGAAAAGGATACTTACAGAGTCTCCAAGTTTCTCCCCACAACTTTCTTATTCATTTAAGAGGCGAAAAAATAATAACTTGGGGCTTCCCTGGTGGCTCAGTGGTTGAGAGTCCGCCTGCTGATGCAGGAGACACGGGTTCGTGCCCCAGTCTGGGAAGATCCCACATGCCACGGAGCAGCTGGGCCCGTGAGCCATGGCCTCTGAGCCTGCGTGTCCGGAGCCTGTGCTCTGCGATGGGAGAGGCCACAACAGTGAGATGCCCACGTACCGCAAAATAATAATAATAATAATAATAATAACTTGACTGTGGAGAAACCTCCTATACATAACCCTAAGTAGGTGTTCAAAATGATCATCACCAACACAGATAAACTGACATCAAAGTACTCCTGATTTGATGCCCTGAGATGCACTTTTTGATGTACTTTTTGCCATGTGTCTCGCAAGCATGCAAAACTGAACTAGAAAGAAACCTCAGACAAACCCAGTCTGAGGAATATTTTACACAATAATTAATCTGCACTCTTCAGAAGTGTCAAAGACTGGGAAGACAAAGAAAGGCCCAGGAACTGCACAGGAAAGAAGTCTAAAAAGATATGACACCTAAATGCCATGAGTGTTACTGGACTGGATCCTTGACTGGGAGAAAAAAATAGCGATAATAAGATATTTGGGGGACAATTGTCAACATTTGAATATGGATTTTGGGGTTAGATAATTTTATCAAAGTTTAATTGTTTTTTGAAATTAATACTGTAGTTATGCAAGAGAATATCCATATTCTTAGGAAATATACATGACTATTCGGGGTAAAGAGAAAAAAATGTCTCCAACTCTCTCAAATTTTTCAGAAATCTAGTGTGTGTGTGTGTGTGTGTGTGTGTGTAGAGAGAGGGAGAGCATGTGTGTAAATGATGCAAAGTGCAATGGTGAACGTGGGTAAAGGATTACAGAAGTTTCTTGTATTATTCTTGCCACTATTCTATAAGTTCGGAATTAGATCAAAATAAAACATTATGCAAAAAGTGGTCATCTAAATTTATGTAATAACCCTTGGGCCCATGTATCTTGGTCTTAGAGCTGGAACATAGGCAAGACTTCACAAAAGCTATAACTAAGATTTAAAAGGCAGGGACTTGTAACTTGAAAGAGATGAAGACTAATTACTGTACTGCAGGCCTCAAAAGGGAAATTTTTGTAACATAGATTACATAGGGTTTTATAAACGTATATACTCACTTTAATACCTATAATCTTTATTCAGCATTTTTATTCACCATATCAATCTCCTCTTTATGTCAGCAGAACATACAGCTTTGAATTATGTGAAATGCAAACTTTTTTCTTTGATTTCATCATTCTATTGATTGTATTAGTTTTCTGGTGCTGCTGTAACAAATCATCACAAACTGAAAGGCTTAAAACAACACAAATTTATTCTCTAACAGTCTGAAGGGCAGAAGTGTAAAATAAGTCTTAAGGAGCTAAAGTCAATGTGTCATCAGGGCTGGTTCCATCTGGAGGCTCCAGGAGAGATTCCTTTCCATACCTGCATTCCTCATGTCCTTGCCCCATCACTCTAATCTCAGTGGCATGGACTTCTCCTCTACTGAAGTTCAAAATGTTCCTCTGCCTCCTTTTTGTAAGGACTCTTGCAGTTGCATTTAGGGTCTATTGAGATAATTCAAGGTAATTGCCTCATCCTCAAATCCTTACCTCAATCACATCTGCAAAGTTTCTTCCTATATAAGGCAAATTCTTATGTTCTGAGGATTACAACATGGACATCTTGGGAGGGCATTATTAAACCTAAAACATTGATTAACTATTCCATCTCTGTCCACCACAAAACTAAATGAAATACTTGGAATTTTAATAATTTAGGAACTTAATTTGGGAATATTTATATAATTTAGGAATAATTTGGAATTATAATAATTTAGGCCTATGCTTTTACTCTTAATGTGAATTAATTTATTTCTTATAAATTAGAATCTTTAAGAAAATTGTCAAAGCTAAATTTATAATGATCACTTTTATAATATTAATCTTATTTTTTCCATTAATTCAGTTCTCTCTACACTTGAGATTATAAAGAGTAGTTTATCATGAAAAATAATAAACATGAACCCATTTTAGAAGATAGCATATCTTATTCTAATTACCTATTGATTTATTGAACAAATACTTATTGAGTGCCATGTACAGTACTGTTGTAGACATTGGCCAGAGGAGAAGAGTCTTTTTCCATCTGCGTTTATCTTCTGTTGCAGATTGTGTTTCCCAAGATAGTTACAACAAAGTCTCCAACCCTACCTGCTCATCTTACAGTGTAAAGTTGTCACTCTTCCCATTATATTCCCTTGTTCTGAATCTAGGCAGGCCTGTGAGTGTAGTAGTTTTGCTATGTGACCTCTGAGATTAGGTCATAAAAGTCAAAACAGAATCTGCCCCATTCTCTTGGGAAGATCACTCTTGGAACCCAACTCCCATAATATGAGGGAGCTCAGGCACATGGAGAGGATCATGTGTTCCATCATGCTGGTATTCCAGGCAAAAGCCCAATGATACGGGCAGGCAGAAGACTAAGGAAGCTTTAAAGAATAATTCCATTCTTCCAAGCAACCCCCAGAATCATGAGGAATAGAAACAAAATAATAGAGTTGTTTTAAGCCACTGAGTTTTAGAGTGACTTGTTATACAGAGACATAACATGAACATCTTTTATCAACTCATTTTATGAACATAGATAATATTTATACTTACATTTCACTATACAATATATGAAAATTAGAATGAAATCTGCTTCTTATCAATTTTACCAAGCTAAATGATACTGTGTGTGTCATTCTTTAAAATCAATGAAAAAAATAGCCAAGTAAACTCAAAATACTTTGTATGTGCTTCTCACTGATGAGAAAAAAGAATAAAAGGAAATAATTAAAGCAAGAAGAGATTAAAAATTCTGAAGCATCATGACCTGCTGGACCAAAATCATTATTCTTTTTTTTTTTTTTTTTTTTTGGTCTCGTTTTTAGGGCATTTTAACCTTCAAAATTCCTCCACAATCTGGTCTTCTTCTAGAATTTCCTGTCTCCATGTCTATCATTCTTATCCACTCAGTTGCTTAAGCCAGAAGCTTGGGCATTATCCTTGACCTCTCCTTCAGCACCCATATCCAGTCAAGCACTAAGTCCTGACCATTTCTTACCAAATAGCTTCTGAATTTTCACTCTTCTTTCCATCTCCTCTGACCCTATCTCAATTCAACAGAAGTCTACTTAGAAGTCCTCCCCAAATCTCCCAAATCTCTAGTCCCCACCAAATCTTTGCACAGTGTGCCCTGAGGGGGATTCAGGATGAAGAAAAACAGGATATTGGCCCTAGATAGTTAAGACACATATCAAAGGAATAATTTCAATGAGCCCAGACTCTTGCATCTTCCTATGAAATAATGTCATTTGCAGCCACATGGATGGACCTAGAGACTGTCATCCTGAGTGATCAGTCAGACAGAGAAAAAGAAGAATCCTATGATATTGCTTATATGCATGATCTGAAAAAAAATAATGTTTTGAACTTATTTACAAAACAGAAACAGACTCACAGACTTAGAGAACAAACTTGTAGTTACGGGGGGGGGGGGAAGGATGGGAGGAGGGATAGTTAGGGAGTTTGGGATTGACATGTACACACTGCTATATTTAAAATGGATAACCAACAAGGACCTACTGTATAGCACAGGGAACTCTGCTCAATATTATATAACAACCTAATTGGGAAAAGAATTTGAAAAACAATAGACACATGTATATGTATAACTGAATCACTTTGCTGTATATCTGGAACTAACACAACATTGTTAATCAACTATACTCCAATATAAAATAAAAAGTTAAAAAGAAAAGCACTAAAATCATTGACTTGAGATGTCTGTTTTTGTGATTAGCATTAGTCTTTTGATGTTCAACTACATGTGTTATGGGTTTTGGGGGTTGTTTTTGGGTTTTTTTTGTTTGCTTTTAGCAAAAGCTCCTATATATCCTGGCTCTTCCCTTACTTCTTTGGAAAAGTTCCTCAGAGCTGTATGAGAGGCTGCCTTCACAGGCTATAGTCCTCAGTAATGTCCTTGAATAAAATATAATTCTCAACTTTTAGTTTGTGCTTTTTTTTTTTTTCTAGTCAGCACCTCCTTTTCTTGGTTAATACTTATTTAACAGTCTGGTCTCAGCTTAATAGGACCCTTTCTCAAAGAGTTCTGCCTTAATCCCTCAGCCTAGGTCAAGTACTCTGCACTTTTACATTTGCATGACTGTGGAAAGGAAAAAAAAGTACAAAAATCTATTCATGAGATTTTTTTCTACCGTTATCACTGAAATCTCTTGCCAGAAGCTAACTTCTTTTGTACTGGGGATAGACTAGATAGAAAAAGAGAGAGGGTGGGAGGCCAAGAAGCTAGGAGCTCTTCAAGCTGAGGGTCAGGAAGAACTTTGGGAAAATCTATTTTGGTCAGGTACTAGTGGCTGGGTGCCATATTGAGAATTTAAGATAAAGGAAATAAAAGATATTTTATTGTGCAATAAGGATGGACCCACCCTTGGGTATTTTCTGCAGAGTCTGCAATAAAGTTTTGAGTTGCTTTTATTTAATATGTTCTTCTAGACTCACTAAGATGGTGGCTGGTTTATATGGGTTACACATATTGAAGATTAACTTAACAACTCTCTCCTCTCCTCACCCCCACTTGCATACAAACTTTATAAGGTCAGTGGCCTTATGTGTTGTGCTCATTGTTTTAGCCCTGGTGTTTGCACAATTAGTAGCAAATGCTGAATCAATATTGATTGAATTAATGTGTGATTTGAGGCAATTTGCTTCGCCTCTCCAGGCCTTAACTAGCATTGCAATTTATGCTTCTCAACTTTTTCAATAGATAGCACCAACTGCAGAAGAGAAAAAAAAAAAATTACACCTAGAAGTCTGGGGTAGCCTGAAGCATCCAATTATAGTTCTGATATATCTCTGAAGATTCTTTGAAGTTTTGAAACTAAGCAGGACCCTGAGGGGCCCTTCCAGGTACAAAAGCCCTTCCATGTCCCCCACTTCTTGTTTGTAGAAAGAGGCTTTAGTTTCCTGGGCCTTCCCCGAGTTCCAAAAAACAGACTCAAACAGTTACTAATTAGGGAAGTGACGAAATGCAGAAGCGAAGGAAAAGTAGTTAAGCAAGAAAAGTAATGTTACCTTAAACAATAGTC
Organism: Pseudorca crassidens; assembly: GCF_039906515.1. Classification (NCBI taxonomy): domain Eukaryota; kingdom Metazoa; phylum Chordata; class Mammalia; order Artiodactyla; family Delphinidae; genus Pseudorca; species Pseudorca crassidens. Next base: position 20,989,143 of record NC_090316.1, read on the forward strand.
AGCAGGTAAAACAGAGTTCTAGTCCCTCCTCAAGGGATAATACATAACAATATGACACTTACCTTTGAGTTATTCTGCAGAAACTAAGACCACCCCCACTCCAGGTGGCAAATGGTGACTACATGCTGACAACAAGCACGTAGACCCCAGACTGGTTAGAACCAAAAGGCTGATGGTTAAGATTCCTGAAACACCACCTTGTTGCCTCACCAGAAACCAATCAGAAGAAAGTCCATGAGCTGCAATTCTCACTCCAAATGTTGCCTTTTAAAAACCCTCCCATAAAAGCCATTGCCAGGACTTCTCTGGCAGTCCAGTGGTTGAGATTCCACACTTCCACTGCAGGGGGCACAGGTTTGATCCCTGGTTGGGGAACTAGGAAGTCCCCCTATCTATTTATTTTTATCTAGTTGCGTCAGGTCTTAGTTGTGGAAGCCGGGCTCCTTAGTTGCAGCATGTGGGCTCTTTTAGTGGTGGCAGGCAGCAGGTGGACTCCTTAGTTGTGGTTCAGGGGCTCCTTAGTTGTGGCAGGCAGGCTCCTTAGTTGAGGCATGCACGTGGGCTCTAGTTCCTTGACCAAGGGTCAAACCTGGGCCCTGGGCTTTCCTGGTGGCACAGTGGTTGAGAGTCCGCCTGCCAATGCAGGGGACACGGGTTCATGCCCCGGTCCGGGAAGATCCCACATGCCGCAGAGTGGCTGGGCCCGTGAGCCATGGCAGCTGAGCCTGCGCGTCCGGAGCCTGTGCTCCACAACAGTGAGGGCCCGCGTACCGAAAAAAAAAACCTGTATCCTTGGCATTGCGAGTGCAGAATCTTAACCACTGTGCCACCAGGGAAGTTCCAAGAGACACAAGCACTCATTAAGTGATCTATAAGGCTCCCTTTTTGCTCAAAGTTTTATGATTCTCTAATTGTAACTCATCAAACAACTAATATTTACTGAGTTCCTTTCCTGTTCAAGTCACAGGGGGAGAATACAAGAAACAGATAAACCATCTGCTTTTAAGGAGGTTAGGCTGTCATAACAAGTCATACACATGTAAAAAGATAACATTAGGAGGTAGTAAAGAGTGAGTGCCAAGTGAGTGGAGAACCTTGTTAGTGCAGAATAGTTCAGAAGAAGGATTAAGCCCTCTAAGCCTCAATTTCCTCATTTGTAACACGGGGTAACGATGCTATGCTCACACCTTTTATCTCAGAGGGCGGTTGTAAAGTTCAAGAAGATAAAATATGCCACTTACAAATAAGAAATAGCATCATTAAGATATCAGGGCTGGGGACTTCCCTAGTGGCACAGTGGTTAAGAATCCGCCTGCCAATGCAGGGAACACGGGTTTGAGCCCTGGTACAGGAAGATTCCCCCATGCCACGGAGCAACGAAGCCCGTGCGTCACAACTGCTGAGCCTGTGCTCTAGAGCCTGCGAGCCACAACTACTGAGGCTGCACGCCACAGCTACTGAAGCCCACACACCTAGAGCCCGTGCTCCTCAACAAGAGAAGCCACTGCAATGAGAAGCCTGCACACCGCAACAAAGAGTAGCCCTCTGCTCACCGCAACTAGATAAAGCCAGCATGCAGCAACGAGGACCCAACGCAGCCAAAAAGAAGATAAATAAATAAATAAATTTATTTTAAAAAAAAGAGTTCAGGGCATCTCAGTGGCATGGCGAAACCTTGATATATGAGTTGCAAAAAAGTCAAAAGGCTAGCATGGGTAATGGCCTTCATGAGGTCATGGAAGGAGAAATACACCACAAAGATACAGGAAACTAAAAACAACATAATCTATTGAGCTGAAAGCTCAATTAAGGGAGATATCGCTGGAAAAAAGCAGAATATTGCAGGCCATGAATTCTAAGTTAGGGAATTTAGAATCACTCCTGTAAAACTTTATTTTAAAAAGATAAGCCCCTTGGTATAATTTGGTTCATATTTTGAGACAGCTGGGAACGTTTTGGCACAGACCAAAGGGCTATTTTAAATATTTCAACTCCTTTAAAGAATATTAAAAGGAGAATTGAAGAAACCAGATAATTGTTTGCAGAGATCAAGTGTCAGGATTGCAATATTGCTAAAAGAATAAAGAAGGAGAATATGGCTGTGTCTTTCAGCCGAAAGTGAGCTGACATCATGCCAAGTGTGGGAGAACAGAATAGAAGTAAATTCAAAAAGGAGTTTCAATATAACTCCTGATGGGAGGCTAAAAGCAAGTGGCCTCCAGGATAATTTGGAATACATTTCAGTATTATTGAATGAATAACACATGGTTCAAATCTTAATCTGAAAACCCAATCAGCTACAGGTGATGAAACCTTGACATTTGTAGAAGGCTGAGCTTTGGGGGCATGATGTAAACGAAACAGTACCTGGTGATGATGATAACTCTATTTGGTCAATTAAATGGGATATTTGAAAATCAAGTAAAAACTTTGTTAGTACATAGCATTAGAATTTTTTAAATGGAAGCATTTAAATGCAAAACAAATCCCTACTTTTTTTTTTTCAAATCCCTACTTTAAGAAGTTTCTAGAAAGCATACCTTCTTTTGCAAAACTTGGAAAAGGCCACAAAACTTAATGGTGGAGTCATATCCATTGAGTACATTTGAACAGTGAGTAGGGTGTGCCACATTTTGTATAGAAAAAAAGTGAAAAAAGAATACACTTATTTGCTGGTATATGTATAAAATAACCCTGGAAGGATACGAAACAAACTTAATCTTGCTTTGCCTCCAGGACACAGGAGTAAAGGGGAGAAATTTCTCTGTATGCCGTTTTGTGTTTTAAAAAATTTTTTTGTTGTCTAATTTTTTTTTTTAATTTCTTTTTGGCTGCGTTGGGTCTTTGTTGCTGTGCGCAGGCCTTCTCTAGTTGCGGCGAGCGGGGGGGGGGCTGCTCTTTGTTGTGGTGCGCAGGCTTCTCATTGCGGTGGCTTCTCTCGTTGCTGAGCCCGGGCTCAAGGCACGTGGGCTTTAGCAGTTGCAGCACATGGATTCAGCAGCTGCGGCACGTGGGCCCTAGAACGCAGGCTCAGTAGTTGTAGCACACAGGCTTAGTTGCTCCTAGGCATGTGGGATCCTCCCGGATCAGGGATCGAACCCGTGTCCCCTGTATTGGAAGTGGATTCCCAGCCACAGCCCCACCAGGGAAGTCTCTGTGTTTCAAAAATTTGATTCATATTCATTATGTAGTCCAATAAGCAGATAGACAAACAAACAAATTGAATGACTGCAAATAAAATGGTTATCTTTGACATGGTTTTTGGAGATTTGATGTTCAACATATTAATAAATAAATCAACTTACATCATATAGTCAGACAGGTAAGACAATAACCCTTCTGCAGCATATCTTCCCCAAACTTTAGCATGCATCGGAATACCTTTGCTAAATATGGAATTGACATGGTAATATTACACTTTACCCATGGCATTGTATGCAATGCCTCAGTGGAACATTTGGGGGAGAATATTGAATAACTAACATGCAATGAATATGCCTTCTGTTGAGTAATGGTTGCCTCAGATTGCTTTGAATTTGTGAGTCAGAATCCGGAGGAGGAGGGAGTGGAATCATTCTCTCCCTTTTCTCCCACACGGCGCCCCTTACTGACCACAAATTCTTGGCTTTGACTCTTATTAGGGGTTTTCTGTCAGATTTTATGGTTTTCCACATTCTAAAATACAAGTTGTATAAATAAATGACACATGCTTCAGGCCCACAGATGCCTTTAGATGTTTTTGAGATTCCCTGTGGGCTAGTTCTCCACCTTCCTTCATAATGTAACCCAGATTGGGCGTTTGGACTTGAATTAGCAGGCAACAACTGGATCTTTACTCTGGACTTTCATTTGCCCATTGCTGCAGTGGCTCTGGGTGGGGTTTGATTAGTATACAGCCCACAGGATTTCAATTAACAAACTCTTAAAAATTGCTTGAAAGGTCCCATCTACCAATGTCAAAATTTTGTGATGTCTCTATGAATATTGACAATACATTGGTGTATCATGTGTTTCATTCTGTGAAGTTAACCTGTAACATATCAAAGGCAACTGGTTAAGATAAGACTCAGTGAGCTCCTACCCTCAGGTTCAAGGATACATCCTGCCAGGTAGGCAGAAGCTGAAGCTGAAGTTTCTGCATAGCAGCGTGGATTAAGGCATAATAAAGAATATTTGTAAGCTCTTCCCCCACTCAACTCTATCAAATTAAGGGGAGAGAGATTTCTAGGATCCAGAGGAAGGACTGAGCATTAGGTAATCTTGGCCTATAGCATCGGGTGCAGATGAATGCTTCCATGGTGGAACATCATTTTGAAATTGTAAATATTCTTCCACTGCTCACCTCCATCAACCAGGTGAAATACATGAAATACATAGTATTTTCTAATTGCTCTGAGCCTGAGGGTGTCTGAATCCTCCTTCATCCTGCCCTAGTTTGGGCTTTGATACAGAAACAACGATTGAAAAGACATGATTTTTTTCCTTTGTCCTTGTAGATGGTTGCAAAGGGGATCCTTTCCAGCTTTTATCATTGGGGGTTAGGTCAGATCCACAGGCACAAATGCCATGTAGCTAAAATACATTCAAAAGCCAGTTTGTTAAAATGATTTCTAACGAGGAGAATTAGAAATGTATTAAGAAAATATTTCCGTTTTTCCTAATTTTATTTATTTATTTATCTATCTATCTATTTATTTATTTTTGGCTGTGTTGGATCTTCATTGCTGTGCGCGGGCTTTCTCTAGTTGTGGTGAGCAGGGGCTACTCTTCGTTGCAGTGTGCCGGCTTCTTATTGTGGTGGCTTCTTTTCCTGCGGAGCATGGGCTCTAGGCGTGTGGGCTTCAGTAGTTGTGGCACGCAGGCTCAGTAGTTGTGGCTCACGGGCTCTAGAGCTCAGGCTCAGTAGTTGTGGTGCATGGGCTTATTTGCTGCGCGGCATGTGGCATCATCCCAGACCACGGCTCAAACCCGTGTTCCCTGCATTGACAGGCGGATTCCCAACCACTGCGGCACCAGGGAAGTCGCCATTTTTCCTAATTTTAAATTAAAAATTCATGGATAATGGTTACTTAACCTTTTTTTAAAAAGTAGAATTTAGAGAATTGAAATTGTTAGTCCATTTTTCTTTAGTTGTTTTCTTTACACACGTACTTTCTTCCTCTATGACTCATTTCTTTCTCCTGAGCTTAGACACATAGGTGTTAGGTGTTAAGAGCGTGAATTCTACAGCTAGGGCGCTCGGGTTCAAATCCCAGCTCAATGCCGGCTAGCTGTGTGATCTTAGGCATTATTACTCAACCTCTGTGTGTCTATGTTTCTTCATTCATCGAAAGGGAATCATTTTTATAAAGCCTAGCTCAGAGGGCTGTTGAGAGGATTGATAAGCAGAGATGAAGCACCAAGAACAGCATCTGACACTTGCTTAAACACCACGTTAAGTATCAGCTTTACTCCTGTTCTTGCTGAGGGATTTTCTTGTACCTTTTGCCCGATGATTTGCTTCTTCCTGATGCTGCTTCTCTCCTAGGCTTAACTCTAGCCTTCACTCTACATTAACACGGTGACTTCATTTGTTTGTTTATTTCTTGGTGTAGATTTCCCCCAGTGTTTTTGAATCATAAGATTCCCCAGGTGGTAGAGAATGACCTTTATTATTAACTACCAAGAGCTTGGTATAAGTGTAAAGACCGTCACTTGCTAAGTGATTCATTTATTACCCACTACTGTCATGCACTGGTCATAAGACAATCGAAAGGCACAGATTAAAAGAACGCTCATCTACTTTGTTATGTTTTGGAAATAATGTGTAACATTACAACCACAACTCCAAATCATAAAAGCTAAGATTTGGGAGAGACCAAAAGGATCACTCAGTTTACTACCCAGCTGATGCTTGTGTGCATTCGCAATATTCTCCACAAAAATTCCAGCTTCAATTAAATCCTGTGATGATAATCTTATCAACTCAAGAGGCAGCTTATATTATCTTTTAGGTAGCTTTGAATCTTGGGAGATTTTTCCTAACTTTAGTCAAAATTAGCATACTTGCATTTATTTAGTTTACTCTTGAGTTCTTAGGGAATAAATATAATACATATTTCCATAAAAATATTTCGGATATTTGCCGACTGTTCACATGTTTCTCCCGGGGTTCTCTCTGGGTATTCCCTGTTGAGCTAAATATTACTAATTTTGTTCATTGTAGACAGTCTTTTCTGCATGAACTTATAGTTTCTTAATATCCTTTTAACTTTGGTCCCAAATTGAACCCAATATTCCATATATAGCTGGGTAAGTCCAAAGTAGTTATCACCTATATTAACTATTCTACATTCTAGATGTTATACTTCTACAAATGGATCCCAAGATCATATTAGCTTAATTTTGGTAGCTACATCACTCATGTGAATAATATTGTATTAATTCTGTCCAACTGACTGTCCCAATACAGATCTAATTAGCAACTCATTCTTTGGAGGTTCCATAGCATTTTCTATAGACTTCTATTATAAGACACAGTGCAAAGGTATTCTAATTATTTTATTGTTTTGATTTTAATTTCTTCTAATTATTTTATTGTGTTCTTGCATTTGACTATGAACTCCACATACGTGAATTTTTCAACATTTTGTTGTAGTGACTAATAACTTATCTGTTACTTAAAACACGTTTACTGAATAAATGTTGCATAATCCCTTTATAGTGCTTTTTAAAGGTAACTGTAGTTAACAAAGATCATTGTACCATAAAGTCACATGAAAATTTTGATAGAAGAGGCCCACAGAGATTAATAAACCCATCTCCTTTTTCTAGAGGCCTGCAGACCAAACCATCTAGATGAAGAGTTATATAACCTAAATCTAATGAACATCAGGAAAAGGGATTATTAAACCTAATAGCTTAGCCAAGTGTATGCCCTATGTATGCCTCCAACTGTACAACCATTGGAAACATCATGTAAGATATGAACAGGTTACCATGCAGCGTCAGCACCCACCGTGACAAAGTAATCAGCTTTAGAAGACTGAAGCCATGAGCAAACCTGTTCCAAGGAAACCTGATGCTGGGAAGTTCCCGTGAATTCTGCTGCCTTGGCAGTTACATGACATCCAACGGCCTGGACCAAGAGAACTTATTTAGAGAACAGCATGCCTTTCAGGAGATCGCAATGACTCTGACCTTAAACTAAACATAGGAGCCTGGAAGGTTAGGGTTCTATTTCTGCTGTTTGGGTTTTTAATATGCCCTTCATATCCTTTCTTATTTGGTCTTTGGTTAATACACATTCTTTGTAACAGCTGCTATACTGAACACAGAGGAACAGCTACCCCAAGACTGTAAATTCTATTGGATTTTGCAAACTTGATATACAATTTCCAGATTAGCATTGATAGCAATGCTTCCAAGCGATAATTAATAGAAAATGATGAAACAAGTTCTCCCGACAGTGAGGCCCTGTGTGCACTGAGGCGATGTGGAACGCTAAAAAAGTAGGTGTCCATGTCTTTGAGGTGATTCAGGGTGCATCTAGTCACAGCTCCCTTCCTTTCTGTCCAGAAATTCCCATCATAAAAGTTACACCCCAAATAAATAAAGCTGTTGTTTGATTACTGAAGGGCCTTTCCATTACCTGAGAAGAAGGGAAGATATTCTAGCCCTTCTTTATTAGCATCTTAGGAGGCACTGGTGAAGCAACGCCTGAGAAGATACAAGTGATAACACACGTGAGGGACAATCAGTTCCCAGGGACTGAGTTCGTCCCCAGGCCCACGCACAGAGCCTCTCTGAAGACCCTGAGCCACCTAAGGCAGAGAACGTGGTGCAGCAGTGGTGAGGTGTGAAGGCCTCTGCCAGCCGACGTCTAGGGAGTTCACTGGGCTGCTTCTTTAGGGAGGAAGGACTAAAGACAGGAGAGGAGAAAGCCTGGATTCACCTAGGATTTGATCTGCAAAGAAAATTGTCTCTGGGTGGCATCCTTTGCCACCGTCACTTTGCAGGGTAAGCAAGCCACACCTGGGAAGCCCGCCTGGGAAGCCGCAGGAGCAGACCTGCAACACTGCCTGTGAGCACTTAGGCAGGCAGTCACTCTGTTTCCACTCTGTGTAGGCAGGGAGGCGAGGCCTACACTGCGGGCGATTCCGCATTCAGTGCTCACGGTGTCTTACCAAGACGACAGAACCCAGAGCACAGCCACCCCGTGAAGGGCCTCAGGTCTGGTACACCCTTTCCGCCAAGTTCATAAACACCAGAGTTAGAAAAAGCTAACAAGAGTGTCTCCATACCCCACCACTGTTTCAATTAACCACTTCACAAAATTCCCTCCTATGTTTTCTTTCTGTTACTTTAGGAAATTTGAGCAAAATATTTTTCAGGTAAAGTATACAAGTATTTATTGCAAAATATTTAAATTTTTATACTTTAAAGCATTCTCTGGCCCAGAAAGCATTCTGTCCTGAGGACTTGTCACATCTTAGAATGGAAGGCTCTGTTTTGGTGGGTTTTATTTATGGATATAGGAAAGAAAAAAAAAAAAGGGTAACTGAAACTGGTCAAATAGACTGCCCCACACTTTAAAAAAAAATTTTTTTTTTGGTTCTGGGCTTATGTCCAGAATGAAAAAGTTTTAGTCTCTAAATAGACTCTTTCAGGAAGTTTTGGATGATGGTGAAGGATGGTATAAAGAGAAGTCTGACACCCTAACTTTGTCCTTGATGAATATTTTCTTATGCAAAAACTACAGTGACCATTGGTCTCCAGGGATCAGTCTTTCATTAAATTATGAAACGAGGAGAGAGACAGCTGTCACTCATGCCCCTTGGCCGGTAGTCTGGTCCAGGCTTGCTGACTGAAGGAATGAGTGTGGAGCGCTCACCAGCTGTCTAAGCATCCTGGCTGGGGGCATCCGATCCTCCAGGGGTCCCTGAAGGATTTGGGGAGCACACCTGATAGCCATCTGCATGCTGTAATCATCACTGAGGTGCTGCTTTCTTGCACTGTTTCAGAAAACTGTATGAGACTATAGATCTGAACTTTTCACATCAAGTTTTATCACATTGGGGTTCAACCTGGAAGACTGTCCTTGAACTAAAACTAAGATGTCAAACGGCTCAGCTTCTCTGAATGAGAAGAGTGTTGAGGAGTGACACCAAGGATCTTTAAACTTTGGGGTGAATCAGATTTGTTTATGCACCTTGTTAAAAAGTAAGTGGCCCAGGCTGACAGCTTGATATTAAAAATAGCCTTGAAAGTACAACACATGGTCCTTCCAAACTCCCAGTTCCTCTGAGTTACACATCCTACTACATGCTGACTCATACACAAACAAGATGCAGATGTTCTTTGAACCTAGGCTTCCAAGATCCCTATTTAGAAAAATTTCTTAATCATATTCACCAAATTACTTACATATTCTGAGAGTTTTCAGAAACATTCTTTTTCTGGTGCTACTGGTCTCTGAGGCAACATGGAACTCCATTTAGGATTTCATTTTAATTTGACATTACTTTGCATAATCATTTTTTTTTAAGTATGTAATTTCCTGCCTCTTCAACATGAGTGAATACATGAGGATATAATACTCTTTCAAACCACAACTATTAGAATAGGACAAAAGTTGCAAGGGAATGATGATTTTCCACCCATGAGCTACTTAGTGTTGTTTCAGATTTAACTTTCTCATAACTAGGGAAACGTTAAGTTATTTTTAATCTTAAAAAAAAAAAACTGGTGATGAAAAAGCTGGTATCTCTAGAAGACCTTCTTTGAAGAGTATGGGATTTCTAAGAATCTCAATTAGTTAGTTGGTCACCAGAAAAGGACAGAGAAGGCTTTATAACTAGCTGATTTTTCTGAGGTTTCATTTTACATTTCAAGAGCTCTGTGTTCCAATATCACTCAACTGAAAAGAGATAGAGTAGGTATAATTAAAGGACAAAAGTGAAAGAGATGAAACAGCTGGCATGTCTTAGCCACCTTTAAGAGCTCCCAAACTACCTGTTATTCCAAAGAATTATGACATGCACAATAATTCCTAAGGGTTTAATCATGCTTCTGGAGAGAAGCCACAGTAGAAAACAGAGAGTGAGCTAGTATCCAACAAATGGGTATCTGTTTAGCACCCTGAAGAAAAAAAAAATCAAATTACTCCTAAATCTAAACTGCGTAAGGTCGTCTTCCAATGAACTAAAAAATCTAGTACTTCTAAAATATACTCCTGGCCTCGTTCCAATTGCTATATGACCTTGGAGAAACCTCTTTTGAAGTTTTCTGTGTCTGTAAAACCTGGATAATAGTACTATCTGTCCCAGATGGTTGGAATTGTATGAATTAATTAGTTCAATCTGTAAAGGTCTTTGATAATGTTAAGTGCTGAATATTGTTATTGTTAGAGGTGCAGGTGGAGGCAATGTTACATAGCACATCTATAATTAGAAAGGCCTAGAAACTGCAAATGGTGCCAATGCCCCGGGACTTGACACAATACCCTGTGTCAAGTCGGCTTGTTATGAGAGAACGCCTAATTCGCTCTTTTATCCTCTTGCAAAGGTTGCAGCTTGTCATGAACTTGCCCACCATAGAGTGTGGTTTTTACTGGGTATATAGGCTTTTGAAGGCACTGTTCTAAATGAAGTGCTGATATTCATTGGAACACAGGGTACAGTCTTGGGATTACAATGCTTGTTAATTCATGTGAGTCGAGGGAGTAACAAAGTCCTTCCCCAGAAATACCTGTCCTCTGCAAAAATGCAGAAAATTTCTCCATCTGAAAAAATGAAGAGGTCTAAACCTTCTTTTAGAGATGATAAGCATTCTTTTTTTCCAAACAAATAAAACCCCATAACATATAGCAGTGTTATGTGGAAACCAAATACATAAAATAGATAAAAAGAGCTGTGTCGAATGAAAAAAAAAGGAAAACTTCCTGTTCCCTACAGTGACCCTGAGGCACGTTATCAAAATTAAAGGCTCCCCCGAGCCCATTTTAGAGACCACTGGACCAGATGGTCTGTAAACCAGGTTTCATTCTCTAACTTTTTAGTTTTTATTTTATTTTTTGGCCGCACTGCGTGGCATGCAGGATCTTGGTTCCCTGACCAGGGATTGAACCCACGCCCCCTGCAGTGGAAGCACGGAGTCTTAACCACTGGACTGCCACGAAAGTCCCTAATTTTTTAGTATTTTAAATTCCAGTAATATGAAGAACCTGAATTGCGGGGCTCTTACAGCTTGTCCAGAGAAAATACAGCTTATCCAGAGTCATAATTCATTTTATCTGCTACCTTGTCTGGAAAACCTTCTCTGACCATCTCTCTTCTCACACCTTCAACTCTTGGTAAAGGTCACACAGCACTCCAATTCACCATTACTACATTCCTTTTTTATCTTCCTCATCTTCAATAGCACCACCACTGTCATCGTAGTAAATATTTATGGAGCACTTAGTACATGCCAAGCACAGTATATCTCATTTAATCCTCACAGCACTACTATAGGGTAACTATATTATTATTCATATTTTAGAGATGAGAACACTCAGCACAGAGATGTAAAGTAATTTGTCAGAGGAAAAAAAGGCAAAGATAAAATTTAAACCTCAGTTAGACTGCAACCTTCTTGGGCAATAGCTAAACATTAAACCATCTCGTTTATCGTTTGGAGAAGACTAACTGCCTATATGTTGACTTGTCTTTCTCCCCAACGAATTTCGTGTTGACCAAACAATAGATTATAGGCTCTAAGGAAGAATCTTGATTTTATGATTGCATCCTTTCTGAAATTGTAGATCTTGGGCAAATTTGTGAAGTTGGTACTTTCAGGGACACCTCCCCACCCGCCTTTTGTGAAAAATATCATTGGTCTTTTGGTGGAAACCTCTTCTGCAATGATGTCAGGTATTTAGCATTCTTGCATTTCCTTTATACTTTCGTTTTATTTAAAAAAAGGGGGGAGGGGCTCAAGTTTCTTTGCCATAATGTAATCACCTGATATAAATCAAAAGCCTATTTGCATTTTAAAAAGCGGTAAAATCTAACAAACCACTCTCTAATGGTAAAATTTTAGAGGAATTTGTTTATACCAGGGTCTTCCTCATGTTTTGACTTCAGGTAAACCAGTCCAACTTCCCTCTCTCACGTCTAAAGTCAAATGACCTATCTATTCTCTCTAACTGCTTTTATTTCCTGCTCTCTGGCTATTCTCCCCACTAGGTCCATTGAAATAGGCGTAAGGACACAAATAACATCATCACTAAATCCAAAGGTTTTTCATTAGAACTCTTTCTCTTCCGTCTTTTTATGGCATTAAAATTCTTTTTCATTCCTTCTGCATTGAAAAACTATTACACTGAGATTTATGTAACACTATACTTGTTTAGCTCTCCTCCCACTTCTCTATAAAATCATTTTTTAGTCCTTTAAAAGCTTTTCTTCTTTTGATCTCCTAATCGCATGAGGTCTTCATGCTACTACTTGAGCAAATAATACCCATATTTAAAATTGTCACTGGTCCCCCATTATTTATACCTTCCCAAAGTATGGTCTGTGGAACACTGTTCCCAAAAGACTGCATTAAAAAAAAAAAAAAGTTCAGTTATCTATGAAACAGACTCACAGACAGAGAAAACAGACTTGTGGTTGCCAAGGGGGAGGGTGGGATAGGGGAGGGAAGGACTGGGAGTTTGGGATTAGCAGAGGCAAACTATTACACATAGAATGGATAAACAACAAGGTCCTACTGTGTAGCACAGGGAACTATATTCAATATCCTGGAATAAACCATAATGGAAAAGAATATGAAAAAGAATATATATGCATGACTGAATCACTTTGCTGTGCAGCAGAAATTAACACAACATTGTAAATCAACTATACTTCATAAAATAAATTAAAAAAAAATTCAGGAACCATGACAAACACTTTTCTTCCCTGTACATTCTAGCAACTATAAAATTAAATATTCTCTTTCACGACCTTACTTCCAGATAGAATAACTACATGACAAAATTCTGGCCAATAAGGCATAAATTGAAGTCTACTGACCCTTCGCCCTTCTTCCTGCTTTCAAAGGGACTCAAAGTAGAAACTGAAGTAGAAAACTTGTGATTTTGAAGGGAGGGCAAAGTGAGTTACAGAGATATCAGCTTCCACACTGCAGAGCACTGAACCAAGGTCAGCAACCTCCTACCTCCTGAGTTCTTGTTATATAAGATGAACAAATCCCCATTTGTCTGGACTTCCATAATAAGTGATGTACATCTTGCAGCTGAACACACTCCTAACTAGATCTAAAAGTGCAAAAATGCGGAGAATACATTCAAAGATCCTCAGCGGATGCCTAAAACCGTGGACTGTACTGAACCCTATATATACGTTTTTTTTCCTATACATACATACCAATGATAAAGTTTAATTTATAAATCAGGCATAGTAAGAGATTAATAACAATAATAATACACTGTAATAAAAGTTATATGACCATGGTCTCTTTCTCTCTCTTTCTCCCACAACATTTTATTGTACAAATTTAATGCCTTTTCCATCTTAACTAAGCACTTTCCATGCTCTGTGGCTGTAATTTTTGCAGTTTGAGGTGCGACAGCAAAACCAGCACAAATTTCTTTTTTTTTTCACAATTTCACAGAAAGGAGATTCGGTCTTACCGTAGATCTTAGCAATCCCAGCAGATGATTTTTTTTCTTTCCTCACTGAGAATTTTCACTTTTTCACTTAAATGAAGCACTTTACAGCTCCTCTCTGGCACATCCGAACCAATAGCATCACTACTTTTGCGCTTGGGGGCCATTATGAAGTAAAGCAAGGGTCTCTTGAACATAAGCATTGCGTTACCCAGACAGTTGATCGGATACTGAAGCGGCTACTAAGTAACAGGTGGGAAACTCCAGACAAAGGGAAGATGTACGTCCGCGCGGGATGCAGCAGATGCACGCAAGATTTCATCACGCTACTCAGAAGTTGCATAATTTAAAATGTAAATTGTTTATTTCTGAAATTTTCTATTCAAAATTTTCAGACCATGGTTGACGGTGGGTAACTGAAACCTTGGAAAGGGAAACTGCAGGTAAGCGGGGGGACTACTGTATGTTCCTTTTGGAACTTCACAATGCGCCTAAGCATATTAAAGGACCTGAGAAAGACTCAAGAGAAGAAATCTGTTGAATTTTGTGTCTTCTCCTAGACTCATTTGATCAAGGAGCCCTTTTCTTCCTGTATTAACTATTACTATTCCACAGAACTACCGTTGCCTACATTTTTCCAAGTGGGATCCCTAGACCAGATTCCTAAATCTGCATCACCTGAAAACTCGTTAATCAACTAGAAGCTGAGGCCCCACCTCAGAATCACTTTAACTAGATGCCCAGGTGATTGGTATGACATTAAAGTTTGGGAAGCCTGCTTTGGGAAGCACTGTTTAGAGGATAAAGTATCAGTACAACTAACCCTAACATCTTTTTTGTTTGTTTTGTTTTGTTTTGGCAGCCCGGGAGGCATGTGGGATCTTAGTTTGTCGACCAGGGCTCGAACCCAGGCCCCTGCAGTGGAAGTGCGGAGTCTTAGCCACTGGACCACTAGGGAAGTCCCAACCTTAACATCTTTATGTGACCCATTATTTCAAGACATCTGTTATTATTGCCCCTTAATGCCAACTTCACTAATAATTACAGCTAGTTCTTATTGACTGCTTACTTTGTGCAAGGCATTATTCTAAGTACTTTACTTGTGTAATCCTCAACTCAACCCTATGAGGCAGGTACTATTATAATCTTCATCTTACAGATGAGATTACTGAAGTTCAGAGAAGTTAAGTAGCCTACCCAAGGTCACACAGTTATTAGCTGGCAGAATCCTTGGTTTAAGGATGTAAGGATTACTAAATCATATTGCCTCTCTAGCCTTTTATTGTTTCCATGCACTTTTTGCTTTGTGTACTTTACACAAGGATTTCTCTCTGCCTGCAATGATTTCCCACATAACACCTAGTTAAAAGATCTCAGCTCAAAAAGTTAGTTCTTCTGGGAAACTTCTCTGACCCCCCCTTCCCCAAGTCAGGTCAGGTTCCCTGCTATACATCCCCCAGGCACACATTTTTTCTTCATACTTATCAGCTTTTAGAATTATTTATATTTTTGTGATTGTATGGTTTGTGTATGTTTTCATCCAAAAAACTTCACGTGGGTTTGAAGTGCGTCCTCTGTGTCTGACACATCCCAGAAGTTGCAGCGTGGGTGCAATACATTTGATTCAGCATGCGAAGACTTGGATTTGAGTCCTTGTTCCCCTACTTATTAGCTTTGTAACTTGGAGCAATAACAGCCTGTCAGATCCTCAAATTCTCAGCTCTTTTAAATGGGGATAATAATACCTCACAGGACTGGTATAAGAATTAAAATTGAGGCTTCTGAAAGAAGTGTGTAATCTATATAAACATCCTAAAAATACGAGAAAGTGTTTTATAGTGATTAAGATCCTGGGTTGTATTTAAAGTTCTAGCTTTGCAGTCAGAGACCTGAGTTCATTCTCGATTCATAATATTTATTATCCACGCAGTTGATTTGGCAATACATTATTTGCTGGATTTTTTTCATGTATTTTTAAAACTGCATTCATATGTAATTTATTATAAATTTATGCTGTGTTATCTCCCAAGTCATGTATATACTCTATGCTTTTTATTTTTTGTTCAGCAATAATCTCTTATTGTAGTCCTTTGCACGTAGGAATTCAATTAAATAGTAACATAATCTACATTTATTTGGTGAATATCACATATTTGCTGTGCTGAAAGTACATTAAGTCATAAAGGCAAGTAAGAAAAGTAGTGCACATAACAACTGCCATCATTATACATGTGAAGGTTCAGATTTGCTATTTTTCAAATCACTTAAACCAAGATGAACTGCAGAAATGAAAGCCCAGCAGGGACAATTAAACAATATTTGGAATAAAATCACTTGGCCTAATTTTCATAACCACAGATTTCAAGGAATACCACCATCCATGCCAGGTGTACCAGACTATCCCATTGTCTGTTTTAGCCGTGTAGGGGCCAGTGTGATATAAACCATTCAGGTTTGCAGAGTGACACCTAGTGGGAGGAAAAATAAACACAAAACAATCAGACTAGAAAAATACTCTTTGAAAGAAACCATTTTAGTTTGCTAGCAAATGATTAAAAACATTTTAATTATGAATTCTGCCTTTTTTTTTTTTTTTGGCCATGCCGAGCGGCTTGTGGGATCTTAGTTCCCCATACAGGGATTGAACCCACACTCTTGGCAGTGAGAGTGTGGAGTCCTAACCACTGGACCACCAGGGAACTCCCTCTGCCATTTTTAGATAAGGGAATATTTATCAGTTTCCAAAAGCCAAGTGATTCTACAAAATGAGTTTTTTAAACTGGTGGGTTTTAGTACCATAACAACTCTCAGGATAAAACCTAGGCCACTTACAGAGTACTGATAAAGAAGGCGTTCTGTTCTTAATAGAAAAGGAAGGGAAGAAGGAAGGAAGGGAGGAAGGAAGGAAGGGAGGGAGGAAGGAAGGAAGGAAGGAAGGAACGAAGGGAGGGAGGGAGGAAGGAAGGGAGGGAGGGAGGGAGGAAGGGAGGGAGGGAGGAAGGAAGGAAGGAAGGAAGGAAAGAGGGAGGGAGGAAGGGAGGGAGGGAGGGAGGGAGAAAACAAGCAAGCAAAAACATGACCTTGTAAGCCTGAGCATTAGCGAGAGCAGTATGGGTTAACAAAGCAAGGCGTGGCACGCTGCTCTATTTGCCAGCTCCCCTGTATACTTTACACTTACAGTGCTCATCTATCTGCTGCCAAGACTTAGCTTTCGTAATTAAAATTCCCCTCCTCCCTCTTAAAAGTCAATAGTACATCAATTATTTTAAGCTCAAGGATAAGAAAACAAAACCTAAACCACCATTTAAAATTTCCCCAGCCATCAGACAATAATCATTTGTCTTAGTTGCTGAGTTAACTTTTTACATTTATTGCTCCAACCTAGATAAGTTGGTTAGGTTATCACAAATTTTTAAATGTCCCCCTTCCTCCTTTGGAATCTGTAAATTTTGTTCCTGATATGGATAAACTGAGGATAGGTGATAATTCTCTGTGTACTGTTATGAAATTAGTTACTGTATATTTATTGATATAACCAATGAAAAGATATCAGACATTAGGACATAAGGAGAACATTCACAAGGAATAGTTCTTAAAATCTTTGGAAAGCACCTAAATTACTGAATCAAAGAAAGCATATAATTTACCCATAAACGCTGAGTGGCTGGCTTGAATCCCTTACCCGCCTTGTAATTCTCTCCTGCTGACCGTCCTGTCCTCCTAACTTAAACTGATGTAACTAATCCAAACCATGTATGCTAAATCTGCAAGTGTTAAGAGCCTACTGTGTTTTAAAAACTGCAATGGAAAGTAACATCAAAAGACGTTACTGGGCTTCCCTGGTGGCGCAGTGGTTGAGAGTCTGCCTGTCGATGAAGGGGACACAGGTTCGTGCCCCGGTCCGGGAAGATCCCACATGCCACGGAGTGGCTGGGCCTGTGAGCCATGGCCTCTGAGCCTCCGCATCCGGAGCCTGTGCTCCGCAATGGGAGAGGCCACAGCAGTGAGAGGCCTGCGTACCGAAAAAAAAAGAAAAAAGAAAGACAAAATACTCTAAATTGAGCCTCCAGAACATATATTTTGACATATTTCTGTCTTCCTAGAGACATCTACTACATGTACTTTTTTATTTGGTCTGTGATTTGAATGCTATTAGGAAACTGACTCTGGTCAACCCAGGAAACCTTAGGAATTCTAAGACCAATTTTCCAGCATTTTCCAGGTTCTAGAACAGCCTGGACTTGAAGCTAGATTGGGGCTTCCTTGGTGAAGAAGTAGCTGTGAGCACACACATGAGATGCTACACCAGAAAAGCAGAGAGGACGTCAACACTCAGTGATTAGTTTGCTATGCAGAGAAGGAATGCCTTGTAAGTGGAATATACTTATGAAGTGTCAAGAGTTCATGTAAATTGGAAGAACTATGGGACAGAAAAATAAAGAGTAAGGAGGAAGAGGATGATGGAGTTAAACCACAGAAGTAGCAGGTATGGTAGAAGTAGCACTGAGCTCCTGGAACAATTGACTTTTTCTCCAGCTTTTCTGTTTTTCCACCTGCACAGCCTTATCATCTCCTTTGCCTTCAAGGATAATGCAGGCTCCTTGGGTGGCTCCAGCAACTGAATTGCCTTTCTTTGTCCTTCCTGAACCCCTATCTTTAAAGTCAAGTAAATCGTTTATTAGCCCCTGTTAATCTGTGTGCCAGCTGTTGTTCAACTGGGTAGGTACTTAGTTTTGATCTCCTGCTAACAGTAACATTGTGGTTGTTATTTCCGTGTATGGAATTCTGTTCCAAAACAAACATTAAGGGATGCTTGCAACTTTGTGAATTATAGATGTTTTACATAATGCTGATAATTCTTACATAAGGTTAACTTAGAATAATGGGAAGAAAAAGGAGGATGAAGAGAAGCTGATAAAGATGGTTTTAAGAGAACAAGAAAACCACTAGGGAAAAAGATTAACACCACCTTCAACTTGTTAAACAGGAAAGATAACTTTGTTTCTCTGTCTCCTCTCACTGCTGTGTGTGTTCCACTTCCCTTACAAAATGACCAAAAATTAAATGGACTCAAACTTTGAAAAAAGCAAAATCCAGATAAAATAGTGTTTTTACAACTATTTAGATTCAACTTGGCACTCCACACTATATACAACAAGCTGTACCTTCATAGAATCTACAACTCTAAAATCAGCACATCACAATAACGCATGATGTTCATAATGGCGATTCTCATGATTTTAGGGAAAATAGACATATGTCTGGCATACCTCCACTTAATAAAATAGAGGATGCTTAATGTTTTTAAAGTATTTACATAATCAAAAAAATGTTAACATTTGGATTATGGAATTTAAATGATTAGTCCTCAATTACATGGAAAACACGGCATGCCAGAAATACTCACTAAAGATTCTGTAATGCAAAGTTATTTTGAGGGGGCCCCTGTCTTCTAAATAGAAAAGATGTTCAAAGCTCATGTACTGCCTAACAGTCTGAGCACATATGCTTTGCAGACACAGCAGGCTTATCAGGTTATTTCTAAGGAAGACTGTTTGAATTTTTCCATTCCTGCCTTAACTTTGTGATTACAACAAAGGGTACTGTCTGGATATCATCGTGGGTGGAGAACAGTTACAGGAATGAGGCATATCTAGCTTAGAGAAGAGAAAACATTGAGGAATACAATAAATATCTTCTTATCCAGCACCCAAAGATCTTAAGTTGAAAAAGAATACAATTACTCTGTAGCTACTGAGAAAAAAAAACTGTCAAAGTAATAAGAAGGAAGATTTCAGGCAAATAAAAGGAAAATGAAGAAAAACTGATTTAGTACAATCAAAAATGGAATAAGTTTGCTGATAAAGTAACATTGAAGTATTCAATGAGAAGGTGGAATTAGGTTTCAGGAATGTTGTAGAGGAAACTTATGCATTGGAAGGAGCTTGGATTCAATGATTTAATAAAAGTCACAGTAAATGAAAAGTAGTATTACACAGACAAAATTACAATAACATGGCCATTTGGTATGATACGAGAAGGTGGAGAGCTACTTGGTTATTAGAACATCGAAAATGTTCTCTATTTCTTTGTGTCAATTTGTGACTCACTACTTATAATAACTCGCCCATGATTCTGTTTGCAAAGAATCTTTGTAAAAGCAGTAATTTGATTTATTTCTATGATATATCTTTCAAGCTTTACTAATGTACACAATGAACAAATCCTTAAAGGTACTTCATCACTTAAGAATTCTTATAAAGATGTTTATTTAATAATACCAGTATCACAAAGAAGACCAACATTACCTCATATATTATAATTAATGCCCACCAGTGAGCAATCATCAACACCACTACAATTATGTTTATAAAATGTCAAACCTGTTAAACCACCAGCCAGACTGATCTTCTTTTGCACAGTTCCCTTCGTAGTTGTCGTTATCTCTGTCCCATGTGCTGAATTTCATTCTTTGGTGACTGGCCCACCATTGCACTTCAGGATGAAAATTCCCTGCCAGGGAGTCTCCAGCTGTTCCAGAATATTCCCCAATATGCAAATCATAGGAATTCTAAAGGAAAAGAGGTGACTTCCATTATCAGTTGTTACTATTTTAACAGGCTTATTTAATAAATAGAAGATTAGGTTCTATTGCATATTTTTGTTTCCCCTGACTTCAGGTTTATATTGTATGTTTTACATGTTAATTCATGATGTTAGTTATTTGAAAATGTTAGTACCTTTTCATCTCCAACTTTGAAATTTCTATATTGTGCATAACGGCTATTTTTTTCAAAATCTGCAAGGTTGATTTTTAATGTGTAGTCTCCTGAAAAAAAAAATCGTAGTTGTTTTTTTTTTTAATTTGTAAGATGACAATGACTTACTGAGGCTTAAAAACAATTTGCGGCTCTATTTTACTTAGACCATTTCCTTCTGCCATGAGTCAGTTTTCAAAGAATAAGCAGTGACTCCATTGTATTTACAACGTGAATGTTTTGTTGTGTACTTTACTCGAAAAAAATTAGGGACGCAATATTAAAGGTAGAACATTTCTACTACATCTATCACAGGTAAAAACCAGTGTAATTCACTTGGCAAAGAACAACAGAAAGCAAGTCAGTTTTTAGTAAGTAGATTAAGAAATCTAACAATAAAAGAAGTTTTAAGACGTTTAAACGTTTATCCTCTTTTTCTTACTTTTGGTAAGAATGTTGATCTTAAATATAAATAATGACTGAAATAGTTGATATCATCAAGTAATCATCTTTTCTTCATTGTCCCATCATTTGCAAATAACAAAGACTATTCTTTTTCAGAAATAGAACTATTGTCAGAAACATAAAAAGTTATAAATCAAACTGTTAGATAATAACTATATTCAATCCTCCTACTTTGATAAATAAACTTTCACAGTGACCTGTAAGATCAGGTTTGAATTTAGTCTTGGCTGCCTCCCAGTTCCGGGCCGGAACATGGAGACACGGCATGCAGGCCTGGTCTGTGGTCTACTTCCCTTCTCTTCCACCTCTGTCTCCACCACACACAGCAAGGGGCTTTGCCCACACGCATGGGCGTTCCAGGCTGCACACCCACGCTCTTTTTACACCAAAATAAAAGCTCTTTCTTTACCTCCCCTCAGACTTAGGGGTGCACACACCAGCTGTATAACTGTCCCACAGTGGGGACAGATGAAGAAGAGGCATGAGCAGGTCCTGGAGACAAGTTCAAGGCTTCTTGGGCAGGGAATGCTGGATTCCCCACCACTGGACAAATTCCTTGTCCCATGGAGCTCTCTAAAGTGGGGTTTCAAGGAAGAGGCCACTTTCATCTGATCAAAACATACTAAATGTTATATGAGCTAAGACTGCAAAGGGGACAAGAGCAGTAACACAGGCTAAGTCAAGACTCCTAAAAAAAGTGCTTTGTATTATAGAAGAGATTCAGACTTTTAGGTAACCATCTAAATATCTCTTTGGTCAATGAGTAAATAAAAGTTCAATTACAGACCATTTCTAAATTAACTTAATTGCATTACAGACCATTTCTAAATTAACTTTATTGCAAACACTTCAGCCAAAATTTGTATGATGGGGATAAAGCTATTTTCAGAGGCAACTCCTTAGCCTTAAAGGCTCTCATAATTAAGAAATGCAAGGTCAAAGGCACTGTTTTTCCTTGGGATGATGTGATATGCAGTTGTGACGCCTGGAACTGATCAATACATTTTTGCTACCATGAGAGTAGCCAGACTGAAACACCAATCAAAACCTGAAGGGGAAGCAGATGTGTTGGCAAAGCGCATCTGGGCAAATAAACACTTAATAATAATTTGAAAAATAATAACTTTGAATTTTGTATGTTTAGAAGGAGCCAAAGGTTACTTCTTGGGGTTTTCATAGTTTCAACAAGAAATCAGATGCATATTAATGTGTGAAAGAAACAGAAGCTGGTATGATAAATGTTATATATCTATCATAAAACACTTAAAAGTGGGATAATAAATACATTGAAATTTAGAGAGCACTGATCACAAGAAGAATATACAAAGAAAGCATTAGACGTCTAGGATTATCCATCCTCTCTGAGTTACTATTCTGGTGTCTCAAAGATCTCTATAATTATGATCATACTATTATGAATATAGGAGCACCAATCACTTTCCTTAACTTATTTGGAAAAAATAAACCCTTGCTCTTACATTTAGTGTATTGCCAGTGTGATTTAGCATGTTTTCCTGAGCAATCCAGTTGCCTTTTATGAAACATTAAGAATCAGATTTGAGTGGAACTGACTATAATCTGAGATAGCAACTAAGGTAAGGAAGGTAAAGGATTGGAGCAAAAGAGCATGGGAAAGAGAAGCTTGGAAAACGTATTATTAAACTCGTGATATTTTAGACAAATATTGAACTCTAGTTAAAGATATCCATGCAAAAGCATCTAGGGGGACTTTTACAGATGTACACAATTTACTTTGAAATATGTCCAAAAAAATAGATTGATGGATGGATAGATGGATAGATACGGGATTAAAATGTTAATGTAAAATCTCGGTGGTAGGTTGAAACTTTTTCCGGTTTTGCTGTGTCTTGGAAATTTTTCAAAATAAAATTTGGAAATGGAATGGGAACAAAAATATTTAGTATATTGTGGTATTTGATTCCAAAAAACTGCCATAATTCCTCAATTCTTCACCTTTCCCTTTGCAATGAGACTTCGTAACTCCTCCCATTAAGTCTATTTCCTTTCCCCTTACAGTTGAGTTGGTCCTGTGACTTGCTTTCACCAATAGAAGGCAGTGAAAATGACTGTGTGCCATTTCTGAGTCTGGGTCTCAAGAACGTTATGTGCTTCCACTGTCTCTCTTGGAACTCTGCCTCTGCTTCAAGAGCAAGTCCAGACTAGCCAGCTGGAAGATGAGAGAGCAAATGGAGTGAGCTGAAGCATTCTATCCAAGGCTAGCCTAGAACAGCCAGCCTCCAGGTGACCAGGAAGTTGATCACCAGCCCATGAGCAAGCTGAGCCAAGATTAGCAGAGCCCAGCCCTGATCAGCAAAGCCACCCAGCCAACCTGTAGATCTGTGAGAAATAAGAAACAGTGGTTGTTTTAAGCCACTAAATTTATGTCTTGTTACACAGTTTTATTGTGCCAACACATAACTGATACAATATATATGTTTTGAGGCACTCAAGGCATTTAAAAAGAATGATTATAACATTAGCTTTCCTTCCAAGGAACAGAACAAAAATATATGAGAAATCTCCCTCCCACAACCCAGGTGCAAGCAGCCACGTTTTACAAAGGGAATTATTGCCCAAAAGTGATCATTGCCATCTGCAAATCATAGTAGTTACTGAATTAGTTCTATTGTCTATGATTTAGTGAAAAATATTTGTGTTCTTTTTATTGTATTTCAGATGAAGTCGATATTAGGCAAACTTTACCTTGTGTAGTCAATAAGTGAAGATTTCTATTACCCAGCCAATATTCACCATTTTTTTGGACAAAATTTCCAAAGCCATTTTCATAGTCATTCCAGTCTCTAAAAAATTAAAGTGAAAGCTGACTTTAGCAAAATCCAAATGGACCTTTGCAGTACCCAAGGTGTGCACCTCCATCCCTACCCCCAATATTTTCTTGATTAGCTAATATATTTTATTATTATTAAGAGAGAATGAAATTCTGTCTAATTAATACACTTCAGGATATAAAAAAAAGGCTTAACTTATTGTAAACCTCACATTTCCTACTCCAGATAAATCCTTATGTCATAATTAACACACCTGTTAAAGTTCTCACTGCCATCAGATCGTCTCTGAATTACAGTCCACCCTCCTCCATCGGACATGTCACAATAAACAGAGAATTCTGCTGGGCTCTGGAGAGGTTTGATTTGGTAAAATCCACTCTGCTTATACCCATCATTGAAAATCTCTGAACAATCTGTTTGGAAAACAAGGTAATGTAGTATTTGTTATCTGTCTCTTTTTTTTAAAGGGAGCCTCTGAATGAGATTACTCAATACTAATGGAGACAGATAAATACATGATGTAGATAAGCAGCTGTTTAAAACTGAATCTGAGTCTTCCAGTGGCTATTAGGAAATTCTTATTTATTTCTTTTCCTAGTATTTCACTAGCATCTGCCTTCTTGATATGATCATGGAAAAAATAAGACAGTGAAATATGTATCTGGTTTTTCATTTCTGATTCTTGTAGAAAACAATTAAAAGTATATGTTTCAGTTAAGCACAGTATATTTAAGTGAAACTTATAGCTTTATCAGACAGAACAGAGGAAATTTTCTCTCCTGTGACACTAAAATGAAAGTAGAAATATAACACCAAACAAATAATTTAATATAGATTATCCTGACTTAGAGCATTATAAATCATTCTGAACATCTGGAAGTGAACTCAAAATAGTAATCTTCTGGTTAGATTCTTATAACCTCCCAGTCTCATCAGATTTTTTACTAACACACTGAAATTTATAACAGTCCATGCATTCTTAGATGTTTTTGCTGAAAACTGCAAGATTCTACTTTTGTCCCCACAGTCTCCTTTGCTATGGTATTTCTTTGACCCCTGAAGCAAACATAGCTACCAGTTTGTCACCAAAAAGTAATATCTGTTTCTTAAACCACTTGAGCGTGGGATAAATTAATATCTATTGGGTCTTATCTAGGCTAATCTGTACTGACTTCGAGAATATGGCAAGTATGGACTCACTGTTGTTTAGACGCCCAGGAAGCTATGTTTTAGGGTAGTTGAATTCGTGGCCACTGTAAAGAGATAGTTTCAAGGACACCCAGTCACAGACTTTTGAATAAAAATACTATAATTTAACATCACAAACTTTCAAATTTTACCCTTATCATTTTATTTCCTTCCTTTTTAAGAAAAAAAACATTTTCTACAATTCTGTAACTATGTATGGCAATGGATGTTAACTAGACTTACCCTGGTGATTATTTCACAATACATACAAATATCAAATCCTTATGTTGTACACCAGAAACTAATATAATGTTTTATGTTAAATTGTACCCAATAAAAAATTTCTCTTCCTGATTGGATAATTCCATTCTTTTAGCATATTTTAAGTTCTTTCTTCACTTTCATTGTTTTGATGCCAAATTGTCTACAATTTTGTTACAAATAAAATATACTCCACATTAAATAGATTGAATAGCCAATAGGAATCAGAAGAGAAATGAAAATAAAGAACCTTCATCACTTTCTAAAAACCCTTATCAGGTTGAGACCAATCATATACTACTGCTTTGGTGAAATGTTCATTTTTCTAACGATTTAGGCTTTATTCATATATTTATTTTTGAGATTCAGAAGCCCAAGTGTTCTTTATACATGCTGGATTATTTTTAAAAAATCCTGTTTTGGCAATTAAACAAGCAGAAAAACAATGGGAAAATGATTATCTAAAATTAGTTCAATGTTATTCAAAAGCTTACATCCGTGATCAAGTATATCACACAATATTTTTCATTAAAGTAAGCAGATTTTAACGTTGTTAGCAAAGGAGCTCTTTGCTTACATTTAATTACCTACCAAAGAGCTGAATAGTAAAGACTCACAAGTTCCAGACTATTTTCCAAGCAAATATGAAAATGATTAGCTATAACAGTTGCCTCTGGAAAACTCTGTGAATATGGAGTTTTCAGCCAACATTTTCTATTTGGTTTTATTTTATGCCAACTCTGAGTTTAAGTTTTTAAAAAT
Organism: Pseudorca crassidens; assembly: GCF_039906515.1. Taxonomy (NCBI): domain Eukaryota; kingdom Metazoa; phylum Chordata; class Mammalia; order Artiodactyla; family Delphinidae; genus Pseudorca; species Pseudorca crassidens. The sequence goes on from NC_090316.1 coordinate 21,015,020, forward strand.
TTTTTCTTCTTCCCAGAGGAAAATGCCAAACACAACTTAAGATCCAGAGGAAGGATTTCAACTGAAAAAACAAAAACAAAACTGCAACAAATAAATAAACATCAAAAAAGTGCCAGTAGCTCAATTGCTTATGCAAATAAGTTAAGGAGCCTGCCTGGAGGAAATGTGACTTACACTGTGATAGAAAGTTCAAGCAAGGTAGTGTTTAAAATATTAGCTAAATATTTAAAACTATGATTTTCAAAATGTTTCGACACACTCAATGCCCCCAAGAATAGGCAGGAGAAGGGCAGGAGAAGGGCTAAAGAGCTCTGTGTTCATGGGAGTTTAAAAAAAAAAAAAGAATTTTTGGATACTTACATAATGCTAGAGTGAGGCCAAGGATACCTGCCCTCTGTTTGATAAACACTGTGTTAAACTGGGTGAGGTGAACACTTTCTCTGATCATGCAGAAAGTAAGCCATTTTGGGAGGCTGAATGTTGAAGCTTCAAAAAGTGACATGACAGCCTGCCAAATGAGCTTTTTCCTCTTGTCCCAGAATGGTGGCTGAGCCCAAAGCTGAGAACCAAAGGCACTAAGTACCCCACATTCTAAACTCAAAGAAAGGCCAGCATGAACTCAGCCACCACGCCACAGAGCATGCTGGGGAATGCCAGAACTGGCCCTACCACTGCCATCCTTACCCCCAGGCAACATAAGATAAAACTTAAGAGGAGAGAGAGGAAGTTGCAATATTCTTGTAGGGGAGGGTTGGTGGGCTCTTTCCTCTGAAAACAAGGGAGAGAAGATATAATAATGTAGATAGATAGCTGACATTCATTGAGCTAAATGCTAAATGCTTTTGTAATCATGTTACATGTATTAACTCATTTGCTCTTTTTAAAAAATTTTTATTTTTGGCTGCGTTGGGTCTTCGTTGCTGCACATGAGCTTTCTCTAGTTGCGGCAAGCGGGGGCTACTTTCTTCTGGTGCGCGGGCTTCTTCTTGCGGTGGCTTCTCTTGTTTGCAGAGCAACAAGAGGTGCGCAGGCTCAGTAGCTGTGGCTCATGGGCTCTAGAGCACAGGATCAGTAGTTGTGGCGCACCGGCTTAGTTGCTCCATGGCATGTGGGATCTTCCCAGACCAGGGATCGAACCCGTGTCCCCTGCGTTGGCAGGCGGATTCTTTTTTTTTTTTTTTTGTGGGACGCGGGCCTCTCACTGTTGTGGCCTCTCCCGTTCCGGACGCGCAGGCTCAGCGGCCATGGCTCACGGGCCCAGCCGCTCCACGGCATGTGGGATCTTCCCGGACCGGGGCACGAACCCGTGTCCCCTGCATCGGCAGGCGGACTCTCAACCACTGCACCACCAGGAAAGTCCAACTCATTTGATCTTTACAACAAAGAGATAGGTATTCTTATCACTTCCATGTTACAGATGAGGAATATGAGGCACATAGAGGTCAAGTAACTTGCGCAAAGGCCATGGCTAGCAAGGGCAACTGGACTTTGAAACCAGGCTTTGGACTCTCTACAATAACCACTACACATACTGCCTTGAGAGACTGTCTCATAAAGACTGGGGGCTCCTGCAGAAGTAGGCGTGGTTAAACTAGCGGTCTTGGCTGAACAGATGTGATACCAAAGGCTGTTATGATTGTCACCAATTAGTGTGAATTTGGTACTACTATCTTTTAATGTAGGCACATAATTCAATCACACCCAAAAGATTAAAAAAATACATTTAATTATATGTTGTATAAAAATGGTGGTGGTGTGATGAATTGGGAGACTGGGATTGACGTGTATACACTAATGTGTATAAAATGGATGACTAATAAGAACTTGCTGTATAAAAAATAAAATAAAATAAAATTCAAAAAAAAAAAATACTGAGATAGGAGGTAGATGGGGCCCTGGGCTGGACAGCTGGAGTTTGTCCAGCGGAGTAAATTGGAGCTTTGTTTTCCCTGACACTCCAAAGACAAAGTTAGGGCAGGAGCTGAGCTCTGCTAGAGTAAAGAGATAAGATGACCACATCTATTACCTCCCCAACTGCATATGTGCAGAAAAGCTCCTCAGGGGTCAAAAAGGGAGGGGCACGACCCCATAACAAATGTTGTCAAATCTCCCACAGGCCTCTGCACTGAAATCCATCTTGGCAAAAAGATGTGCATGCATGTTGGAGAGATTTCTAGGGCAGGTCAGGGGTGAAAAAAGAAACAAGATAACTGGCCAAAGGTAAACAAAGACCTGGAAGAACTGCCCTATATACATGATTTGACCCCCTCTTTACTGCGCTCCTCATTAGGGAGGACACCCACACCCTTTCTCTCTGTGTGTGTATTTCTGCCTCGCTTCTGTCTTAAATAAATAAACTGTTTCTCTGTGTGCTCTCCCACATGTATGCTGTGTCTCTAATAATAAACTTTGTACCTGTTTTTGCAAAAAAAAAAAAAATCATGTGATTTGTGCATTGTTTTCAAAAATTGCTAGGTTGTATGTAATTAGGCATTTTCTACTATGAGATGAATTAGAATTCAGAAAATGATTTAGTAATAATACAGTAACTTGTAAATAAGAACAAAGAAATTTATTTCTACAGATCATATACATGTATATTTAATTTTTTAATTTAAGGAGACCAAAAACATACACTTTGGTGTGAGCAAATTTTTATATATTTTATATAATATTATATATTATGTAAATATATCATATATTTTCTTAGAATTTATGTCTTATTATATATTTTATTTATTGAGTGTTTGTCCTTGGTAGGTTCTCTAGTACTATTTTCCTATATGCTGAAAAATAAAATACAATTGAACTGGATTTATATTTCATAGCTTATTCCTCCTTCTCCTTCATGCTTGCATCATCATAAACACACCATCATAAACACATCATAATAAAAACAGATCTACTGACTTCTGGAATTTTTTTAGCTGTTATACCCAGAAACAGTCATCTAGAATGTCTATTATCTATCATATTATACATGCTATAATTTTATAACACACACACACACACACTATAATAGTTTGTCTAGACCCTGTCCCTATGACTCTTCTACCCAACTCCTACTTATACAGTCAGTTCTGCGCTGTCCTTGGTATTTCAATTTCCCAGTAACTGATTTCTTGCCTTACTCCTTGTTTCCTAAGTTTCCTAAGTTCCTAAGTTCTGCTCCCAGCACTCTCAACACAGGGGTGAGAGTTTTAGTGCTTAAACCTCACTCTTCCCAGGACTGGTTGCACAGTCCCTGTAACAAACACCCAACTGCCTGCCTCCTGCCATTATCTGACACTTGAATCTGTGTTGACAACCCACTTAGATTGTTTAAATAGACACGCTGGAGCTTGGTTTGGTATTTGGAATAATGGTACTTTTTTTTTTTTTTTTTACAGCCGCACCATGCAGCTTGTGGGATCATAGCTCCCTGACCAGGGATCGGGCCAGGCCATGGCAGTGAAAGTGCCGAGTCCTAACTACTGGACCGCCAGGGAATTCCCTGGTACTTCTTCTCTTACACTGATCAGTTTCTTGCCCTTGAGATAAGTTTTGTTCCTACTTTTGGAATCACATATCCTTTGCAGACCAACCTGTTACCTTCCTCTGAGTTGTTATTCAAATAAATATCTTGTTTTACTCCATAAGTACATTTGAAGCATCTGCCCTCTCTTTTTTTTTCATCTGATTTGTTCCACCAATTAAATTTTAAAAATATATATTGAACATTCACAATATGCCAATCATCACATTAGATGCTAAAGATACCAGTACCTAGACAGTTTAGCAGGAGATAGACAACTAAGCATGCAGTGACAATACTCCATGATAAGTGCTGAGACAGAAAAGTAGGGACTTCCCTGGTGGTCCAGTGGTAAAGAATCCACCTTCCAACGCAGGGGACGCAGGTTTTATCCCTGGTCAGGGAACTAAGATCCCACATGCCGCGGGGCAACTAAGCCCGCGCGCCACAACTATTGAGTTCGCACGCCTAACTAGAGAGCCCGCGTGCCGCAAACTACAGAGCTCATGAGCCCTGGAGCCCGCGTGCCACAACTACAGAGAAGCCTGCACACCACGGTAAAGAGCCCGCACGCCACAACAAAAGATCCTGCATGCCTCAACGAAGATTCCGCATGCCACAACTGAGACCCGGTGCAGCCAAAAATAAATAAATAATAAATAAATCTTTAAAAAGAAAAAAAGAAAGAAAAGTAAAAGGTGCTTTTGGAGTACATGGAAGTGATGCCTAATTCAGTCTTGAGGGTCAGGAAGTTTCCTGAAGGGCTAAACTGGGGTCCGAAGGATGAAGAATAGGAGTCAGCCCAGGGGACAGGATTGAGTAGAGAAGATGCTCCAGACAGAGATAATGGCTAATGTAAAGTTCCAAGGGCTCAGGAGAGCAGGGTGCTGTTGAGAAACTGAAGTCAGTTACTGTACCTGGACTGTAACATGCAAAAGAGAAGCATGAAAACAGTTAAGGTCAGAATTCTAGCTCCACCGTATACACTTCTGATCCCATACCTGTGCAGCCTCCACAAAGCCAGTACACTCATAATACCAGTGATCTCTCTGCCAGGCAATCCTCTCCAACACCAGAGATACTTTTTTTTTTTTTTTGCGGTACGCGGGCCTCTCACTGTTGCGGCCCCTCCCGTTGTGGAGCACAGGCTCCGGGCGCGCAGGCTCAGCGGCCATGGCTCACGAGCCCAGCCGCTCCGCAGCATGTGGGATCTTCCCAGACCGGGGCACGAACCCGCGTCCCCTGCATCGGCAGGCGGACTCCCAACCACTGCGCCACCAAGGAAGCCCCCAAAGATACTTTTAACTCCTTATCATTCTACTTTGAGCCCCTGTGGTCTAGAGGCGGCGTCATCCCTGGAATCAAAGACTCTCCTTCGCGCTTACAACCTCTTCTCTCTCCTATTCTTGTACCACTCCCACTCTTCTCTTTTCCCTAGCTTTGATTATGCACTTGGGGATTTTGATGGCTGCTTTCTCTGACCTCCCTGCCCCAGCCCTGACCCCTCTTCTGACCTGGGGGGCTACAGGAGAGAGAACAACAGGGGCTGAGGGTGACAGCAGCAAATTCAAGGTCATGCTGGAAGTTTTGTCAAATTTGAATGGCAAAGACTTTATATCCATTCTCCCCAAGGAAATTGGGGTAGGCAAGAAATAGATACGGTAGATATAGATAAATCTTTTCATTTTTGTCAGGATCCCTTGTAGTTTTGTATCTAGTTTATTGTGTAACAATTTATCTTTGAAACATAAAAAAAATAACGATAGCTATATTTATGAGTACTTACTGTGTGCCAGGCACTGTTCTCATTGTTTTACATGTATTTATTCATTTAATTCTCAAAATTCTCTAAATTAGATACCGTGATTATCCCCATTTTACAACTGAGAAAATTGAGGCATAGAGAAGTTAAACAAATTGCCTGAAGACCATTGTTAGTAGTGCTACAATCCATTCTCCAAACAATAGGCAAGACTTAACCTTGCTTTAAAATAGACTGTTATATGTGTTTGGGTGACTAAGGGCAGGGACATCCACAGAGGGCAGATCCAGGCCATTATGATGGAGCCCAGAGTCGTTGTGTAATCTACTTTGTTTCTATAACAGCCTCTGCTATTCCTCTAGGAAAATTCACTGGCAACAGCGATCCTTCCAGTGTTTCTTCTTTAGAGTCGGTTATGTCAGAACATGCCAGTTTCATGGGTTGCCTGTCTGGTTTTACACTTAGCAGGGGAAGCACACATGTTATTCCTACTTCGCCGCTGGCTAGGTGCCTGTGGCTCCAGATTGAACTGGGCTTTTTAGAAGAATTAAGCCAATGCTTGATAGCCCCATCATAATATGGCCACTAGCTGACCACAGACTTGGGCAGTGAATGGGGCCAGTTGGCTGCTACTTCTGGTGGATGCAGCTTTTGACCAGGCGCTATAATGGAATGATTTTAGGTCTCAGGCAGATCTGTTGTGTTAGACTTGAAAGAGGTCCAGTACCCATGTCTTTTCAATGTTTAGAATTAGTAACTGTAATGTCTCTTTAAATCTATGAGCATATCTCAGAATGGCAACCTCATTTCTCCCCATCCCGTGCTTGGTAGAAGGAGATGAGAAACTGTGAGGATGGCAGGTCTGATTCACTACTTTTTGGCAGAGAGCAGATGCCTAAGCCATGCACATCCCAGGCCCTGTCCAGGAAGGCACCCTCTACTGCCCTATTGGCTGCAGTGTTCTTCCAGCATCCTCTGTTGATCCTCAAGTGCCCCTGTGGGAGGAACACACTGGATTACATCTTTCATTGAGCAACATCTCCTGGAAAGTACATTATCTTGATGATGGTAGACAATCTTTTGAAGACGGCACATTTTATTCCTTGAAAGGGTTTCCTCATTTGTACCAGTCACTGACCATCTGTTCATCAAAAAGATCATCCCCCATCAGGCATTTAAAGACACATGATCTTGACTGACATGGAACATGTCTCCTGGATTTAGGAAGCGATGTGAAAATCTGACTGTCCACTCCCTCCTTGATCAAATGGAATAGATAGCCTAGGAAGCTACCTCACAATAACCCCTGCCAACTCATCTACCTGCCTCACCACTGAGGAATTTACCCCAAACATGCTTCACTCCTCCACCAGGAACACTCCGTTCCAGAGCAATCATGGCTCTCAGCCCCTTACATCTCTGACCTCACCGACATTCCACAGGTCAATCAGGTTCTGAACAAACTACAGATCTCTCAGCTAAGATATCCTCTAGTGAATCAATGACAGAGTGGTCACCGGTTGGCCCAGAGCCCTGACAAGCCCTGATGAAAGGACACCTCTAGTAACTTTTCTTTATAGAAGTACTACCTTCCCAAGCCAGAAGCTGATATCTAAGGCAATGTAAGGTATATTAGCTTGCTAGGTCTGCCGGAACAAAATACCACAAATTGTGTAGCTTAAATAATAGAAATTTATTTTCTCACAGTTATGGGGCTCAGAAGTCCAAGATTAAGGTGTCAGCAGGTTTGGTTTTCTCTGAACCCTCTGTTCTTGGCTGACTTCTTGCTGTGTCCTCACATGGTCTTCCCTCTGTGCACACACATCCCTGGTGTTTCTCTGTGTGTCCAAACTTCCTCTTCTTATAAGGATACCAGTCAGATTGAATTAAGGCCCATCCTTAATGGACTCTTTTTGACTTAAGCACCTCTTTAAGTGCCCTACCGCCAAGTACAGTCACATTCATAGGTACTGAGGGTTAGGGCTTCAACATACGTATTTTGGGGGAACATGATTCAGCCCATAAGACAGAGTAATCAATCAAATGGCTTTTTGACTATTCTGATTACCCACTTCTCTGTGAATCAATCCTGTCATCCACAATGATTGACCAAATTAACCCAGTGAGATCTTACTCTCTAATCTGTGTCTTATTGACATTTACTGCAGTCTCAGGATAGGTACCTGAAGCCTCCTTGTTGGATACCTAAACATATCACAACCAGGTCCCAAACACCCAATAAAAAGAGTACCAAACTGGGAACTTCCCTGGCGGTCCAGTGGTTAGGACTATGGGCTTCCACTGCAGGGGGCACAGGTTCAATCCCTGGTTGGGGAACTGAGATCCCTGGTCTGGGAACTGAGATCCCACATGCCGCACAGTGCGGCAGAAAAAAAAAAAAGAGTACCAAACTGGTACAGGACCCCACCTCCTACCTGAAAAGAAATAAAGCCTTTGCTTTGTGACCTCAGGGAATCTTGGACTTTTTCAGCCTGTAGGAAGAAATTTGGTAAGAAGCCTGATCTGGTCATCCACACCCAACAGGGAAAGCACTCCTTTTCAACCCTGTAGGGATTATCATTTAATTGGCCTGGATTGGAGCTCAGGCACTGTTTATAATTTCCCATGGGTCACTTGCATTTCTGCACATTTTGCACACAGAGCTTGTGTTCTGGACTATTTTTTTCAAGGATGTTTCTATAGTGAACAGCTTTGGGCAGATAGAGATAGTGGCTGCACCAGAGCAGATGGCGGGTTTGTTTGCTTCCTCTGAGGTACAAAGGCTGGTCAGATTTGCTTGTAACCTATTATAAAAGATTGAGGTTTCCTAAGCTCAGGGTTCCTCAGCTGTGACCTAGCCCACTGCCTGCACATCTTCCACCTGGATTATTCCACACTGCTTCCTTGGTATTTGCAGGCTGGACACATTGGTGCAAACATGAAGCTCATGTCTCTGACCCTGGAGTCTCTTGTCTTCTGCCAGCGTCCCTGAAACTGTGACAAGCCATCAGAATTTTAAAAGGTCACCAGGTGATTCTCATGAGAATCACTGTCTTCAAGAAATCACTACTGATTCTGCTTCCTGTTCAATTGCTTTCCTGAGTCTTCTTTCACTGTCTTGCTTAATCTTCCCAGTAATTCTCCACTTAGGTTCCAGTTCCTGGTTCTCTGCCCCTGTGGTGGCTTCAGACCGTCCCTTGTTTCTCAAGCCTGTTTTTACCCAAGCGGTCCTTGCTTCCTCTTTGTTCCATGCTTCAGAGCCACACGCCATCCTCGCTCCGTATCCAGCCCCACTCTGCAGGACAGTGGATCTGGTCTCCTTCTGTCCCCTAAAGTGGGGAAGGCAGTTGGACTCCAAGGATCAAGGGCAAAGGATCAAGTTGCTGAACAACAGAGTCAGGAACTCAGGGCAGAGACTGAGCAAAGAGAGATTAGGATCTCAGTAAAAAGAGAAAAAGGGAGCATTTTATTGAAGCGTACATTCTAAGATTCTCACAACTCATATCTAACACTGATGAGTATATTTAGAAACACAAAATAAAGATGTTTTTATTCTCATCAGCTTGGCATCTCATTAGCCTCTACAGGTTCTCAATTATAGTCAGATATATTTCCCAATTTATAATTGCTTATCTTGCTATTCCTATTTCTACGTACTACTGTGCTTTCACTCATAAATATGAGGCTCTAGCATGTTGCAAGGACTCTGATGGGAAATAAGGAGGAAAGAGTGCATGAAACATCATCCCAGACCTTATAAAGTATCCAGTTAATTGACAAAGATAGGCTCATAAACAGAGAAATTATAATATATCATGGCAGTACAGTAGACATACTATAGTATATAAGAACAAAGCATTCCAGATGTCATTCTCATTTGTGACAACTATTATTTGTTTATTTTAAAGTTGCCTGGAGGAAATCAGGTGAATACTTTTCTGTAGGGAACAGGACATGTGTAGGGATAAGTGCAATACGTTAGCAGTTTAAGATCATTTAGTTTCTGGGGGGAAACCTGGCCTAATCCAAGGGAAAATGACCAAACTGTAAAATATACACATAAAACATAAATAATAGGAAAATGATTTATTTTCCTAAATAACTCTGATTCTTTTTCCTGACCTGCCCTTTTATTCTATTACCTTACTTACTATCCTAAGGCATGTCAGGGTTTCAGAAGGGAAAATTATATAAATGAAATGAAGCAAGATACGGTACACAAATAAAAAACTGTAAAATTTCACAAATATAATCTGCCATTTGCACACTGATATTTAAACAATCCATTGTCATGATCTCTAATTAAACTATTGGGATCCTCAGATAATTGGCATATGCTATTAAACGTCCCTTGCAGAGATAATAGAGAGAAAGAGGTAAAATAGAGTAGAAGACGTTTAAATTTGGTATAATGCTTCATGTTGCTTCTTACTGGAATAGGAAAAGCTCTTTAGCAAAACCTGAAGTGATCAAGTTACTAGCACCACCATTGCACACGGGTGTATGATGTAAGTTATGGAAACACATAAGAAACATAGATTCTGACCTGCGTATTGCCTCTTGCCTCCGAGGTCAATGACGCTATTCTCCTCTCCTTTATCAAGGAACTGGACTTCCTTCTCATGCAAAAGCTGCTCGATCTTGACTCGCTGCTGCTTGACCCGGGTCTCAAGCAGGTGCACCTGGGCTCTGAGCCGCGCCTGCTCGTGCAGGCAGTTCTCGAGAGCCTGCAGAGTAACGCGCATCTCGTTCTTAGGAAGAATAAACGCTCCGAACAAGCTGGATAAATTAACGATTCAAATTTGTCCCCAGCTCCCGTTTCAGAATAATATTCTACCCAGAAAGTGGTTTGCAAGTTCTAACACTGTTTGTTATTTGGAGAATAAGAAATTATGGCTTACGGTAAAGTGCTTGAACTAAAAAATGATATAAAATAATCTGAATGACTACACCAAGAGCTGTAGAGTGGTTGTCTCATTTGATCCTCGTAACGATTCCACGAGGTAGGAAGGGACTCATCCTTGAGGAAACTTGCAATTTCTCAAGGAAACAGGAAATTCTCAGGGGGCAAGAGGAGTCAGCATTCATATCCAGTTCAAGGATCCTACTCTCAAACTCTACATATCACCGCCTGAGTGCTTTCTTAACAGGAAAGTGCTTTACAGCATCATTACATGTGACTAGTGTGTCAGTCTCTAAAATAAACAAGGCTTTTGAATGACCTTTTTGTATTGATACATTTTAAAAATATATTGAGTGTTCATAACCTGATGACACATGGTCACCTTTCTAAGGGATGCTACTTTAGACCCTCAGATCCCTGAGTATCTTACCCATTTACCTGTTTCTGGAAATTCTACTGGAGTCACTTTACCTTTTGGCTTACTTATTGTTTTTCCCTTAATTACTTCAAAACAGGATGCAGAAGCCTGAGTCTTTCAGTTAAATTGTTTACTTTCTCTAAAAAAGGCAAATAACCCAAGAATATTGCATGTGAAAGAGTTTATCAGCTTCCTTCTACAGTGGCATCTGACTGAGTGGATTTCTCCAGAGCTAAAGCAAATGTGGTGACTTGGGAAGGGGAGTTGCAGAGGTGTGCCTCCTGGGAAGAGCTACTGAGACCAAGAAGCTGCAGTAAAGACCCTTAAGTACTCAACGCTGGGGGAGTTACTAGGGGATAGTGAAGAGAAAGGACAAAAGACAAAGTTTTGCCTTTTTCCTGTTTTTACTTTGACAACTCTATTTGCAGCTCATGTCATGATCTCCTGTGATAAGCATAAATGTTTGCTGAGAAATTATGAATTTTAACATGTAAGTGCCTTACACTACTTTTATATACATTATTTCCTAAAATAGGCATTTGAATACAGTCAGACATATTTCCCAGTTTATAATTGCATAACTTCCTGTTTCTATCTTTATGTGCTACCTTGTATTCATTCCATAAATATGAGGGCATACTGTGTTCTGGGCACTTTGCTAGGCTGTCTGAACAGTATGCTCAGATATTCTGTTTGGGGCAAAAGAAAGAGGAAAATACATTGTCTTCCTGTGAAGGACTATAACGTAAACATAGAAATTCAGCCTCTAAACTGAAGGTCATATAGCAAGAGAATGGAGAAATGATAGTAGAGGACTCCTCCCTCCTGTCTCCAGGCCCAAGTCACTGAAGCTCTCCCAGATGTTTCTCTAGGACTATTTCTTATTTTCAGACTCTCTCTTCAACTCTCTTTGATTTAACCTCTCTGAACGAGTTATTTGCTTAGCCCCCTGAGTTATACCTGTCTAAAAAATGAACAGCAAAGACATTTTATGGCATCTGGAATCCTGTGTTGCTTTCTAATAGTGGGAAATTGGTTGTGATGTTGTTAAATATAGTGGACTATACAATTTAAAAATAACTGAAGGATTACAGGGCAAGGATGTTCAATTTTTATGTGACTACATATACAGTGTTAGTAAGCTTATTTAAAACTTAGGCGTTTTCTTTCTCCCAGAACTTTGAGTAAATGATTGTTTTTCCCTTTTTACTCATGAATGGAGAGAGGCACAAGTTCATTGCAATTACTTTCAAATAATCTGTCTAGTTTACACTGACAGTGTCCGATACTGGAAAGCTCAAGGTCAATTTCAAAAGACAGTTTTAAATTCTTAATATTATGCAACCACCCAAATAACCCCAGTAAATAAAAAAGATTTTACTTAGTGTGAATACTGATTTTTACTTTAAAGGGTTTTTTTTAAGCACTTAATAAGTGCCTATTACGTGGCAGGTGCTTTTTCATTTTCCCCCTAGTTAAGTTTTTTTAGTGACAAGTTACTACAGACTTTCTGCAAAATAAAAGAAAATTCAGATCTAAGTGGGTATTTAAAACAATAGCTTTTGTAATGAGCTTACCCAGCTTTCCCTGCCCATCACCAGAACAGTGGTGAGAAGGATGAAACTGATCATCTTCACCATTTTTCCCACTGAAAGAACTGCAAGAACAAAAAGAATTTCATAAGATTAATTTATTGTGAATTTTTCATGAGGCCAATGCTGGCTTGACTCAATGTGATCCAGGAGGTCAGACACAGCTCCAGGCCGTGTCTAATCTGACAGTCGCCATGGAAATTCTCCTGGACTTTCCCAGGCTTCTCCCCACAGAAGGATGCTCACTGTTACCTTGTATAGAATTGAACCAGTTCCACAGCAAAAACAGAGGAACTCTGGCTCTTGGGAGTATGAAAAAGGCACAGGCTCTTTAAGCACAAAGACGTGGTTTCATAGTTTGGCTCAGCCAGTTCCTAGTTGTGTGACCCTAGGCAACTTACTATAAAATGCTCCTGATCTATAAAATAGACATCATAATTCTCACCTTATAGGACCGTGGTCATTTTGATGTAATATTTTCAAACACCCTAGCATATGATAAGTGCTAAATGAACAGTCATTCATTTTGTATATGGAAGGCTTTTTATTTTGACAAAAAGGAAGAAAGAAAAAGTTACAACAAATAGAAGGTGATATGTATTATTTTTCTCAGTGTCTTAATGTATAGGCAGCTACCAAGATAATATAAAACTTTAATCTCTCTTTAAAGTTGTAGAGGAAAATTAACTTTACCACTTCATGAGATTATTTTTTAAATCAGTCTTGAATTCATGAATCTTGATGAAAAATTTTGTTCATCCTCAAAATAACTTCTGTATGCTGCCAGTGGTGAATTTTCATAAATTTTAGAAGCTAAGGAGCCTAGAAGGGCAGAAATACCTGCATAATCTTCAAACAAATTGATACCTATGGTTTTTGCTAAAAAAAGAACCAGAATCAACTGAATTATTTATTTGTCAGCCTATTTTTATTCTTATAAAATCTATGACCACTAGGTCCTTTTCATGTATCTCTTTCTCAATTTTTACATAATTTAAAAAGTGGTTCCTAAACTTTGCTGTCCATTGGGATCACTTGGGGAGCTTTAAAAATATTTCCACGCCCAGAAATTGAATCAAATGTCTAAAGGTGGCAGTCAGGGTTTAGAATTTTTAAAAGACTCCCAGCTGATTCCAATGTACAGCAAAGTTTGAAAAGCAAGGATTTAGGGACTTAATAGAAAATTTTTTTTTTCCAGTCTATGCTAACAAAATAGGTAGTTCTCAGTCCTTCTGGGGCCAAAAAAAAAAAAGTTACAGAATGAGAGGGGCACTACTTAAATTCAGGGACAAATAGCATGCATGGGCATCTTGGGAAGCACTGCAAGATATAATGTGAATTTCTTAAATATGTGAAATTTGTGCAGTACAGAGAGTAATAAAGAGTCTCCTAGATAAAGCCATATAATTTTACTTCACACAACTTTACTTCTGGCTCATGTATTTTTTTATTACATACACTAGCACTGTCCTAGGCTATGCATTTTATAAGCATCTTATTTAATCCTCAAATAACTCTATAAGGCAACTACTATTATCCTCATCATACAAATGGATAGATCAGAGAGCTTAAGTCACTGAAGACCCAGCAATTGGGCTGAGGGCTTTCCACCTTGAAAGCCCGTGACCCCCAACCTGTATTCTGCATGGCCTTCCTTTCTATATACATATACACCTGTTATATATATATATATATATATATATATATATATGGACACAGGCTGCACAGAGGTATAGAGGCCCTGCTACTTGGCTTTCTCCAGTGAACACCACTCTCACTCCTAAACATGGCTGTGACTTATTTGTTCCTAAGTCGTGTGCTTCTGCAAAGGAACATTAGGTCAACCTGGCAGGAGAGGACAGGTCTCCTGCCAGGTTGACAGGAGAGGAGACAGCTGCACTAAACAGAAGCAGTCCTACAGAATCGTGGCATCAACAAGCATTTATTGATTATTGGCTATCTGCTCAGCACTGTGCCACATGCTGTGGGAAAATAAAATATAGCTGCCACATCAAGGCAATGTTTTGCGGAAGAAATGAAAATAAATATTAAAAGGGAAATTAAAGACAACATAAATTTAATTACATATTGTTTCATGTATTATATTTCAATTTAATCTACATTAAACCATATGTAATTAAATATAAAAACTAAATTTTTCCAGGTGACCTCTCAAGACAAAATTAATTACTTCCTCCACTGTGATCCCATACTATGTTTACAAACAAATATAGCATTCATTCACTCAGTAAACACTGTTTGCATGCCTGCTATGCTCCAGGCACTGTGCCAGGTGAGATGGAATTATCACTTGACTTGTTTTTACATGTCTCTCTCCAACTGCTTCCTTTTGTCCATGCTATTTTGTTTAGAATAGGATTCTTGAAGGCAAAGGCCACACCTTGCTATAACTGTTGTATCCCTAGCATCTAACTTATTATGGCGACCCTAATAAAAGTTTAGTTATTGCCTCTGAAGAAGAATTTCCCCTAGAGGGAAAATCTTTCTCAGAGGGAAAAATATGAGTTCCTTGCCATAAAGCTAGTCTGTTTGCAGTAACATACTTCCCCTCCTATGCTTATCCTTGTCAAGGGGAAAACAATGGGCTAAGTATATTTTTGAAAATAAGTGTTAAGAAGGTGTTAGGGGGGCTTCCCTGGTGGTGCAGTGGTTGAGAACCTGCCTGCTAATGCAGGGGACACAGGTTCGAGCCCTGGTCTGGGAGGATCCCACATGCCGCAGAGCAACTAGGCCCGTGAGCCACAACTACTGAGCCTGCGCGTCTGGAGTCTGTGCTCCGCAACAAGAGAGGCCGCGATAGTGAGAGGCCTGCGCACCGCGATGAAGAGTGGCCCCCGCTTGCCACAACTAGAGAAAGCCCTCGCACAGAAACAAAGACCCAACACAGGAAAAATTAATTATTTAATTAATAAACTCCTACCCCCAACATCTTATTAAAAAAAAAAAAAGGAGTTAGGGACTTTGGGTTGGATTGAACACATACGATTTTTCTTTCTCACAAAACCCCACTAGAAAGGAGTAAAGAAAAATGGAAAAGACATGGATTGACAAGGTGGAAGAGAAAGGGAGAGGAGAAAACACCTGGCATACAATGTCAACCAGATGACAAAAAGCACACAGGGGAATTGGCAGAGCTGCTAAAACTGAATAGCAAGCAGTAGCAGCAGGGAGTACCACAAGAAGCAAGCTAGGTTGCATTGCAGTATCCCAGATGGTGCTAGCTTGGAGGTGACCACTAGCTTGGAAGGCAGGGTGGAGGTGATGGGCTGATACCCAGCTTCTCACCTAAATCGTGAACAGCCAGGTGAATAAGGTTTTTCCCACCCCATCAAAAAATGAAAGGCTTCTTCTTTTTTTAAATATATTTTTAAAATTAATTAATTAATTAATTAAGTTTTGGCTGCATTGGGTCTTCATTGTTGCACACGGGCTTTCTCTAGTTGCAGCGAGCAGGGGCTACTCTTTGTTGCAGTGTGCAGGCTTCTCATTGAAGTGGCTTCTCTTGTTGCGGAGCAGGGGCTCTAGGCGCGCAGGCTTCAGTAGTTGTGGAGCATGGGCTCAGTAGTTGTGGCTCGCGGGCTCTAGAGCGCAGGCTCAGTAGTTGTGGCACAGGGGCTTAGTTGCTCCGTGGCATGTGGAATCTTCCCAGACCAGGGCTCGAACCCATGCCCCCTGCATTGGCAGGTGGATTCTTAACCACTGTGCCACCAGGGAAGCCCTGAAAGGCTTATTTCTATTAAGGTCGAACCAAAGAGACTCCAGGTATCATGACCACAGGTACAATGGAGGTCAAAAGAGAGACACTGTTCTATAAGTTTGAGCCCTCCCCAGGTTACTTCCATCCTGGCAGCTAGATAGCCACACAGGCAGCTCTAAACTCCTCCTATTATTTTCCAGGCCAGAGATTGTGTGATTCCTCTCTGGAGGAATGAATAGTGTCACAGAAAAGATCTTCAAAAGTTGACATTGGGAGATTCCCCAACAAAAGAGCTATGTTCTTACCTGATCATTCTCCAAAGAAGCCCATCAGTTGGCAAGCTTCTTTTATGCACACAGGAAAGGTATAGGCACAATATTTTGCTTATTTCTTTTCTGTCTGAAGGGAGGCTTATTTTAAATTACATTCTGTGTCCATATTTACTTAACAGTTTAAAGAGAAGCACTTAAAGACCAAACTTTCTATATGACAACACTGGGCAGAAATCCATATGATAGCAATTAATTTACCATGAAAGTATATAATTTACTTGTTATCATTTAACCCTTTTATCCAACATTGTAGCATATACCAGAAAAAACCATAATTCAAAAAGACACATGCACCCCAATGTTCATTGCAGCACTATTTACAATAGCCAGGTCATGGAAGCAACCTAAATGCCCATCGACAGACGAATGGATAAAGAAGATGTGGTATGTATATATAATGGAATATTACTCAGCCATAAAAATGAACGAAATTGGGTCATTTGTAGAGACGTGGATGGACCTAGAGACTGTCTTACAGAGTGAAGTAAGTCAGAAAGAGAAAAACAAATGTCGTATATTAACGCATGTATGTGGAATCTAGAAAAATGGTATACATGAACTGGTTTGTAGGGCCGAAATAAAGACACAGATGTAGAGAACACAGATGTAGAGAACAAACGTATGGACACCAAAGGCGGGAAAGTGGGGCAGGGGGGCGGGGGGTGGTGATGGTGTGATGAATTGGGAGATTGGGATTGACATGTATACACTAATATGTATATGATAGATAACTAATAAAAAAATAAAGTTAAAAATATCCAACATTGTAAATAAAATAACCAAAATACACAGAAGGAAGTGAAGTGCTGAGTAGATTACACAGCTAAATGGACAAAGAAATTAGATAAAACACAAGAAGACATACAATTGTTCATTACAGAAAAGTTCCAAAGAGCATTTATAGACCCATTTTTTTCAGTAAGTCATCCTTTTATACATGCATATGATAAAGTTTGTAGCAACAGTTTAGGAAAACGGATATTTTACTCTGTTATCCTAGTAGCTAGTTTTCTTTAAATTCAAGCACGTATTGTGTACCTGCTTTATGCCAGGTGCTATGTATACTAGATGCTTATACATATAGCTTATTTTAAATATATTTAATTATATTAAAAGTATTAGCTTATATTAACATATAGAGAAAATTAAGTTAATTATGGCATTTAAAATGTTTTCCAATGTAAAATAGAGACCCTCCCCACCCCTGCTCTGTGGGCTTTTAGAGGGGTTAGAGGGGATAGAAGTGGCATGACAAGAAAAATGCAAGCAAACAGAAGTACGAACAAATTGAGAAGGAAGATGAATAGGCTTGCTATCAGTATCTTCTAATTGATAAAATAATCTTGGAATTCTATTAAAAACTCATCTAGGTAGCTCTTTTTTATATGAAAGATAGATAAAGTCAGAGCCCATTTGCAATGCAGTAGTCTCCTAAACTTTGCATTTGCTAATGTTGAGTTCATACCTACAAAATTCGCAAAATTTCAGGTTGAAATAAAAACCCTGATCCAAGACATCTGATGTTATAAACAAATACATTTTCATCCTGATCCTGGGGGTAGTTTCATGTTTCTTTTGTCTGGGAGCTCTTGGAAGGATCTGCCATTATCATCGGTCCATCTGTCAAGACTCTATTTGTAAAGAAAGAGCTTGCAGAAGAATAAATTCTCACTACAATTATGACAATTTAGGTATATATGGAATGAAGACATTTTCACCTTTCCTGTTAGGCATAGCAGTCAAACACTGCTATAGTAAGACTTATTTTCTTTAGATTTAGCTATACCAGTGGTCTAATCTTGTTCATTTAGACATAATTATATGCAATTAAGGCCTAATAAAATACAACAAATCTCTGAAAAATGTGCCTCCTTTCCTCCATCAGAATGAAAGATAGAAAAAAAATATGAGGAGAAACAAAAAAGAAAGAATCCAATTAGTTTCAATGTCTGTATTCCATAAATCCCATTGGAAAAAATATGTATATGTTGTCAATGTATCTACTGTTGTCTGTGATTTTGAGTAGTATTTCACTGTAAACTTATCACTGATCTTTTTCCTAAGAAGAGCTGAGATAGTAACTAGTGCTCTCTAAAGATAAAGAACAAAAAGCTATTTGTCTGGTTTATGAATTATATGTAGTACTTTTCTACTTGAATCATAAATATCTTCAATGTTTTCTGCTATACTGACCAGCTTCTGAATTATCTATCCTTTTTCAAAAGAGAAAAGGCAAGTATCCTTTGACTTTAATACTATCGCTAATTCTCTCAGTTAACATGTTTTTCAATACTATGTAAAATTGTGATTTAAAAAGGCTACTTTTAAAAAGAAAAATGAACAAATCTCCATACTGTGAAAACGCAGATATAACAGAAAGCAGGGACTTGAACAGATAGTTGTACACCAATGTTTACAGCAGCATTATTCGCAATAGCCAAAAGGTAGAAACAACCCAAATGTGTATTGACAGATGACTAGATGAACAGAATGACATATATACGCACAATGAAATATTAACTTGAAACTAACACAATATTGTAAATCAACTACACTTCAGAAATACAGAAAAAAACCCCAACAACAAAAAAAGTGTTAGATTCCAGTGAAGGGGGATGGAGTAGAAGGAATGAGCCCAGGGACAGCTGATTTTCATCATAAACCTCTCTGTATTATTTGACTTTCTTTAACTATGTACATTTTGATACACATTTTTAAATATCAAATTTTAAAACTTCATGATTTAATTTACATATGTAGAGGATTTTCAGACAGTGATTCCCTGACATGATTTTAAGTGTTTTTAACTGTCATTATCTAAAATTATTTTAAAATAACAACATATTACCACATACTGGGTGGCTTAAAATAACAGAAGTTTATTGTCTCACATTCTGGAGGATAGAAATATGAAGTCAAGTCAGCATGCCTATGCACCCTTCAAGAAGCTCTAAGGAAGAATCAATCCTTCCCTGCCTCTTCTAGCTTCTGGTGGTTGACAGCAATCTTTGGCATTCCTTGGCCTGTGTCAACATAACTCTACTCTCTGCCTCCATCTTCACATGGCTGTCTTCCTTTGTATGTCTCTGCGTCCAAATTTCTCTCTTAATACAAGGACCCCAGTCATTGGATTAAGGTTCCAATATGACTTATTGTAATTTGATTACATCTCCAAAGACCCTATTTCCAAATAAGGTTACACTCACAAGTAACGGGATTTAGAATTGAACATATCACTTTAGAAGACACAATTTAACCCAGTACAGGTACCCAACAAAATATTTGTTGAATGGATGAGAAGAAAAATTGTGAACCTAAGTTACAATTTTAGAACTTCCCAGTATCTGTTATTGCAATTTTATAGTTGTTTACTAGAGACTGAATTCAGTTGGTCTGCTGAATTTATTAGATGTCCCTGTCAGATTCCCTCCATCATCTCCCCACTCCCAGTGACAACTAGAAACACTTAACAAACTATGCCTTTCATAAGGTTTTTATTGATTTGCAAATATGACATTGCAGTGTGTGATAGCTTAAAAAGAGTTACTTTTAAAAGAGATATTTGGATTTATAAAATCCCCAAAGGAAAAAAAAAATAACTGAAAACTTAATACCTAAAATATTTAAAATTTGGCTCTTAATGGGCTAAAGACATTATCATAGCTATTTCATAATAAATTATTAGTTTGACTCATTTTTCAGTTGGTAATAAATATATTTCTTGAGCAAAATTACAACAGGTATGCTCCTATTTAAAACAAAATCTCATTTGTATCCTTAAGGTCATTTATTATTTAATTTTAAAATTTACCATGAAGTTCAAGTAGCAAAAAGTAAAACAAAACAAAACGAAAAAACCCTCCACATAACGGAGGTTTCTTAACATGTAATCAACTACACAGTCATAAACATATAAAGTCTTTTAATGTTACAGAAAATAAGAAGCAAGATAATTGTTTTATTATAAGCAAGCAAAAGAAAAAGATGGAAAATAGTTGTTTTTTTTTAAAACACAAAAGAGATTTTTGAAGTACAAAGTATTATCCCATGAGGTTAGAACACACAATCAAAATATAATTAAAGGAAGTGAGATCATCCAGTTGAACCCTGCCAACATCTGAGGAAGCAAGGCTCAGAGAGGGCATATCATCTGCCTAAAGAAATAAAATAGACCCTCCTACAGTAATGAAAATAAAAACAAAATTAAACAAATGGGACCTAATTAAACTTAAAAGCTTTTGCTTTTAAGCAAAGGCAACCATAAACAAGACGAAAAGACAACCCTCAGAATGGGAGAAAATATTTACAAATGAAGCAACTGACACTTATTTGTGGAATTTAAAAAAAATGATAAAATGAACTTATTTACAAAACAGAAACAGACCCACAGACATAGAAAACAAACTTATGGTTACCAAAGGGGAGAGGGGTGGGGACAAATTAGGAGCTTGGGATTAAAACATACACACTATTATATATAAAATAGATAAACAAAAAGGACCTACTGTATAGGTAGGTCCTTGTTTTATATATATCTATATATATAACTGAATCACTTTGCTATACACTTGCAACTAACACAACATTGCAAATTACACTTCAATAAAAAATTATGTTCTTATATCTATATCTGAATCTGGCTCTTGCATAAGTGAAAGTGTGTGTTAAAAGTGCTCTGGGAGGGCTTCCCTGGTGGAGCAGTGGTTAAGAATCTGCCTGCCAATGTAGGGGACACGGGTTTGAGCACTGGTCTGGGAAGATTCCACATGCCGTGGAGCAACAAAGCCCATGTGCCACAACTACTGAGCCTGTGATCTAGAGACCGCGAGCCACAACTACTGAGCCCACCTGCCACAACTACTGAAGCCCGCACGCCTAGAGCCCGTGCTCCGCAACAAGAGAAGCCACTGCAATGAGAAGTCCGTGCACCACAATGAAGAGTAGCCCCTCCTCCCCGCAACTAGAGAAAGCCCGCGCAGCAATGAAGACCCAACGCAGCCAAAAAAAAAACAAAAAACAAAAAAAGTGCTCTGGGAGATGCTGGGAAATTATATTATATACAGATTGTAATGCATTATATTTGGTAGAAAATAAAGGGGCAGGAACTTCCCTGTTGGTGCAATGGTTAAGAATCTGCCTGTCAATGCAGCAGACACGGGTTCGAGCCCCGGTCCTGGAAGATCCCACATGCCGCGGAGCAACTAAGCCCGTATGCCACAACTACTGAGCCCGCATGCCACAACTACTGAAGGCCGTGTGCCTACAGCCCATGCTCTGCAACGAGAGAAGCCACTGCAATGAGAAGCCTGTACACCACAACGAAGAATAGCCCCCATTCACCACAACTAGAGAAAAGCCCGCGCGCAGCAACGAAGACCCAACGCAGCCAAAAATAAATAGATAAATAAATATATTTTAAAAAAAGAAAAGAAAGAAAATAAAGGGGCAGTGAAAAAGCTTTGGCAGGTTTCTCTTGCCATTGAATTCCCAATTCATTGCCATTAAAATAATCAAATCTGATCTTTCCCAGAGAAAGGAGGCAGCCCCTAGTCTGGCAGATCCTTAAACAATAAGGCATTTCAAAATGTTATTATATATATTTAAAAGTCATTATATTAACTCGATCATCTTTAAAATAATTCCTGAGACTATCTTAAGTCTTTTAAAATTCCCCAGTGCCTCCATTAGTAATTCCAGCTATCTTCTATAATATTGAAGAAATGTTTAGGTATAAGAAACTTGCTTTGAAATTCTGATCTCCATCATTCATCATAGGAAACCATCATTAGACTGCAAACCTGGATTGTGGTGAAGTTATATCAGATTACTTCGTTCCTCACTATACAACTAGTTGTATTTATTTTACAATGTTTTTACTTTGGTCTATCTCAAAATTTTAATTATTATAAAATTAAAACAGTTTTCAAATGGCTATTCTTTGATGTACTGTATCATTTGATATAAATTGTTCTAAGTGGAAGTCCATTTTTTCCCAATAAAATCTTTGAGTTTTAATTGATTATAGTAAATTAAATTTAAACACAAAAATTTTAAGTTTGGGACTAAAATGTTCTACAGCTGACATGTTAACTTTTAAAAACACAATTACCAAACACAAGTTCATTACTAGCATGTAATGGTAATTCAAAAATGGTTGTTTTAAGTGAGCTATTATGAAAGGATACAGATAAAAGAAATTAAAAAGAAGAAAAAGTTACTGAAGGAAGCATATTTAATAAGTTAGCATTCACAAATGGTAACGTGTAAGACATATTAATGTGTCTCATATTAATGGAAGACAGTTAAAATTACCCATAAATAGACTTAGAGACTCCTTTTGGGTTATTTTCTTCTAATTTTTTCCCTTTTTCTGGTATTGGAATATAACAGTATCTTTGTTACTTATCTCAAGAATTTATACTCAATGAAAGCTTCAAAAAGCCAAATAAGTTTGATTCCCAAAAGAAAGAAATAAAGAACATTTCTGAAGTTTTTACTTCTGAAGAGGAAATTATAACATCATCCATTTTATTTTCCATTTTGTATATTAAAACTGCAAATCTTTTTATTTACATCAAATTCTCATCCAATTCATTCAAAATGTACCAGGAATGGAAAGGAGATGTAATTCTAAATCTCTTTTCCAAGTGGCAGAAGCAGCCGTCTCTCTAATCAACCTGACCTTTCTCAAGGGCCAACAGTTGTTTTTTGAGTTATGCTTAATATCATACCTAGGAAATCAACTAGCATTACTACAATTATGTCAAATGTGCAGAGAGGTTAAATACCTTGCCTGAAGTCACAAATGAGTCAGAGACACAGCTTAGGCGAGGTCCAGCCACTCTGTCTCCCAGGCTCCTCCAACTGCATTCAGACTTTGTAATTGCTTCTCTGTTATTTGATTAGAAATAGGGACTGTGTTGATTCTGGCTTTAGTCCAGAAACAAATAGATGAGGAAATCAGTTTAACTGGAAGGAAAACTAAAAGAGGGAATTCAAGGACAAATCCCAGTACTCTGATATTTTTCTTTTTTTTCTCTTATTTGCATGAATTTTTACTAAAAATCCAATAATATATCTTTATAAAAACATATCTCTGATTTGTTAACCTCTTACTATTGTGCTCATCCACAGAATTTTTGAATTTTGACTAACTTCAATAATGTTCACTTGAAGATTAAGTAAAACCAAAGTTTGGTTGAAGCTTTGCTTTCTGGTACTAACGATAATAAAATTTTACCTATAAAGATACGGATTAGGGCTTCCCTGGTGGTGCAGTGGTTGAGAGTCTGCCTGCCGATGTAGGGTACACGGGTTCGTGCCCCGGTCCGGGAAGATCCCACATGCCGCGGAGCGGCTGGGCCTGTGAGCCATGGCCGCTGAGCCTGCGCGTCCGGAGCCTGTGCTCCGCAACAGGAGAGGCCACAACAGTGAGAGGCCCGTGTACCGCAAAAAAAAAAAAAAGATACGGATTAAAATTTCATTTCAACTACAATATGGAGAGAAGCCAAATTTTTCTTAGTTCTAAAAATGTGGTAAGTTAATAATTGTCAAGATGAAACAGTCAATTTCTTTGATCTTTAAGAAAAGCAAAAATATTCCCTGAGGTGCAAAATTGTGAAATTTATCTGTAAGCATCAATTATCCTCTGATCGAGCTGTTCCTTTTGTTTTAAACTGTAGAGGATTTTCTAATGTGTAAGATGTTAGCGCCATTAATCACATTGCACAATAGTTTCAGACTGGAAACCCAGGTTCATCATTTCTTTTTTCATTCTGATGTAACTCACGCTGTTGTTTGCTGTTTGTTCTGTGATCCCTATTTATTAACTCAGATTCCAGTAAAAAGTTGTTTTTCTCTCTGTTCTTTGTTGTTTTCTGGACTAAAGTATTGCTGGTGTTTGGCCTTCCCATTAAGCATTTTCTCATCATTCACTCAGAAATTTTCAAGTTTACTAAGGAAAAGGTAATCCTGATGATTTACTGGAAAGAAAAAGTCAACTAGGTTGAAGTGGTTTACACACATGGGATAAGTGGAAATTACACATTCACAATAATGAATTCAAGCTGCTGCTGTTAAACTTCAAAAGCAAAGGTATGGGATTATTTGGCTGATTTGATAATTGCCTCTGGTAAAATGCAGTATTTTGAAATACAGACCTATTTTTTTGCTCCTTGTATCCTTTTTGCCTCCTTCCCATTCAAGCATTTAGTAAACCCTGAGCTCACTTCCTCAGAGGAGGGACCTATAACTGTATGTCCCAGTAACAGCAGCTATCACACGTGGCACCCTTATGTACCAGACGTGGTAAATATACTAACTCATTCAGCGCCAACAGCCCCATCAGTGGGTACTGTTACTATCCCCATTTCACAAATGAGGAAACCAAGGCACAGAGGTTTAAGTAACTTGCCCAAGGTCAAGTTACAATGAGCAAGAGGTAGAGCTAGGATTCAAAGGCAGACTGGCTCAGAATCTGTGCTCTTTACCGTTAAAGATGATCAATGCTATCTGTCAAGGATGCGAGCAGCACCATGGCCTCAGGAGAAACCTGGGAAAAGCTAATCAGACGATAAGGACAGAATCTAGGGTCAACGTTCTGTGAAGGCGTGTCAGAACCTGAACTTTTTGGGAGGAATGTTAGTACTGTAGACCATGGATGCATTGTCAGAGCATCAGGAAATGTCAGATTTGTGACCTTGCACAATTGTACCAAAGCTATGAAATGAGAATGAGACCTCAGCTCAGTGGCTGACAGAAGTATGAGAAAACAACGAGACAAGAAGGGCAGGTGAGATCCAGTGTTTGAGGAGATGGACCAGAAACAGAATGGTTGGGATGCATACTGTAAGGCATGGCTGCTTTTTTTTTCTTTCTTTCTTTCTTTTTAAAAAATTGAAGTATAGTTGCTGTACAATATTATATGTTATAGGTGTACAATATAGTGATTCACAATTTTTAAAGGTTATACACCAGTTACAATTATAAAATATGTGCCATAGTCCCCATGTTGTACAGTATATCCTTATAGCTTATTTTATACCTAATAGTTTGTACCTCTTACCCCCCTACCCAATATTGCCCCACCCTCTTCCCTCTCCCCACTGGTAACCACTTGTTTGTTCTCTACATCTGTGAGTCTGCTTCTTTTTTGTTATATCACTAGTTTGTTGTATTTTTTAGATTCTATGTATAAGTGATATCATACAGTATTTGTCTTTCTCAGTCTGATTTATTACACTTAGCATACAGGGCTCAGCTTCTCAAAGGGGCTTCACTGAGCAGAACAGTGAGCTCATTAGGCTTACATCTTAAATTAGCTTGTCTAGAAGTTGGATTTTACACATTTACCCTAAGTGATTATTTTCTGGAGAACAGACTCATACTTAACAGTTTCTCAAGGGATATATAAAACAGAAAAGTGAACTTATTAATTTAGGAAAAGAGAATTGCTTGGTAAGCTAACCTGTTTAGGAATTTGCATAGAGGACTTCCTCATGGTGGACAAAATTGCCCCAGAGCAAATCAAGCAAAAGGAATTTTGATGAACAAAGAACATGAATAAAGAGCATTGGACTTAGAGGCTTTTTTTTTTTCAAAGTAAAGTAATTAGATAAACTTTTCTTCTCTGACCCAAGAATGAGCACCGACGAATTTTTTCCTTCTCCTTTTGGAAGACCATATTCAGAGAAGCTTCTCAATTAATACATCAGTTATAACACAGTTGTCATCCAAACCCTCTGGACTATATATTGTGTCTGCCCCTTACCTGATACCTGACCCAGTCCCAAGAGGAAGGTTGAATTCCAGGTCTCCCCAACTCCAGTCCGCTCCTGCCTGCAGCAGTGAACCTGTCTGTTCTCAGCCCCATCATGAACTAGACAACAGATCGTATATCCTTTAGTGTATTCTACCAGCAAACATTTCTGACAGTTATATTTTCCAACCTTGACTCCCAATGAAGGGGGAGATACCTTTTATGGGACTTATAAAATCCTGTGCTCTGAATACTGTGATCACATTTTAAACTTAAAAATGTGACTTTTATCAAAATATTTAGGATGGAACATATTTTAAATACCAAGGAAAGAGGTTAACAAGACTAGTCTTTGTTTCAGGCAACTAACAGAGCTTCCTCAGGTGGAGGTTATGAAACTCCTAAATATATAAACTTCCTATAATGTTGGTTTAGATATCATCTCATAGGGAGTCCTGAAAGGATATAAAACATTCTCATGTAGCATAAGTCTGAGAAATTACTATGGAAAAGCACTTTAAAATTAGTGAGACTAAACCAATTTCACTAGTGAGTCACCCTACCTATTCCTATTGTCTATGTAACTAGTAAAAGTTTAAATTAATAGATGCTCAATAAACGGGTCCTGAATTAATTACTCCACGTCATGTCAATATGAATGGTATGGTCAAGGGAATAAAAGCGTTTTACTGAAGACTGAGAGAACTGCATTAATTTCCAAGCTCTGTCATGGCTCATTATATGCTCCTGAGCAAGTCATTGCTCCTCTCTGAAGCTCAGTCTTCTCATCTGTGAAAAAAGCTATTGGATCTAATGGTCCCTACGATCCACTCCCACTTTTAAATTCTTCTTTTTTGATTATTTATTATTATCTACAAGAAACCTTCCTAGAACATATTATGAAAGAGGATTAAAATTTTATATCAAAGTTAGGAAAGTTCATGGATAACTAGGCAACGCTGGTGAGTATGTGTAACGGATGAGTAAACTAGGTTGGAACTGAGACTTCGGTAAAGAGTCCTGTGGAATTAGGGATCCCTTTCATAGTTCCTCTGGGGCTCAAAACAGATAATCACAAAGCTGCTGTAATTATCCAGTTGGAAAATCTATATTATTACCTAAAAAATCTAGTTGCTTTGCTCTGTTCCTGGCCAACTCCTAGAGTTCTGGGACCATGGTGGTCTTGAAACGCTGCTGTTACTACCAGGCAGATTTCAAAATGTAAGTGGTGGTTGTAGGAAAAGGCCACTTTCTCCTTCCCTAACCTAATCTAGACTTGGACACAAGCCCCTTCCCTGAAACCCCAACAAAAGCATTTGATAAGCTGTGAAGTTTGCAAAGCTTCTGAAACTTTGGGGATAATGGAAAGAAATTACAAGGCAGAGAAGGAAAATGTAAACAGGAATTTTAGCTATGAGTATTCTCTTCTCCATAGAGGTGCCCCATGGGCCATCCCTTCCCTTATCAATGGACCCAAACTATTGACATGTTGAAGGAATTACATAATCCTCCATGTAGAGAATGTCCTTGGTCATATCCTACCCTTAATTCCTCTCTTGCTTTATAAGAAGGGAAAAAATTTCTACATCCCCAGCCAATAAAGTACTAACCACTACTGATTCTATACCTACAATTAAGATACAATTTATAGATTATGCAGAAAAATTTTGCTTTTTTTCCCATAAAGTTTCCATTTCAGAATATAATCTGTGCTATATTTTGCATAATAAAAGCGCATTAAAGTATCACCCACCAAGAAAAAGAAAAGTTTTCTCCAAAGATAAATAATGGCCCTGCTCCTAGCTAAACAAAAAAATTGTCACCAAAATCTTCTTGTTAAATATGGTGGATTGACCACACATTTAAAAATGTGCTTCCTCCTCAAATCCCTTTAAGATGACAGCAAAGAAATAGAAAGGCATAAACCTACAATGTCAAAGCAAACAGGAATGATATGTGAAGAGATAAGAGATTACAACAACTTATTGGAAGAGATTTTAGAGGAACCACAAAATTCAAGAGTGACTGTCAAGGCTGAAAATAAGGGGATTGGTAAAATAATATAAAAAGTGTAGCTGGACCCTATAGCCTCCTCCCCAGCCCATGTAACTCCTACCCTCTTTATTCATATACTACCTACCACTTGCCCATTTTTTATTCCTAAAAGAATTTGATCTGGACCTTATTTTCATTTGAGGATAGCAGGAATGTTGAAAGGTAGGAGCCACAAACAGAGAAGTTAAAATAAAGCATGTATAGAAAAAGTACAACCAGGCACCTCTTTCAAACAAGATTGCTGTCAGGCAGGTTTGCATTTCCTAGCAGGAGACAGGGTTCTTCTCGGGAGAAATGGAAGGGCCCCACAGGAAAAAAAATTAAGGATACTAAAATATAATGCAACCTCCACAGATATGCCAGTTCACCACCTAACCATATATTGAATCTCACCAGTCCACAAACTCTACCCATGAACATTAAGCTAGCTTTCTGTTAGCTTTGTCGGTGCCTCACATAGAGATAACCAAGGGTCACCAGACATTTGAAGAATGTCTCCAGTATGAAAAACAGAGATAAAAACAAGGGGAGAAAAAAATAAAAATGGAACCCAGGGAATACAGAATACTGGGGGCCAGGCAGTGTTCTAGATGCTGGGGAAACTGTAATGAACAAAACAGACAAAAGTCTCTGCCCTCATAGAGCTTACATTCTAGCAGAAAGGTGGAAGTAAACATTAAATGAAATAAATAAATAGATTTGTTAGAAAGTGATGTCTGCCATATACTGTGAAGAAAAATAAGTCAGTGGAGAGGCTTAGTGAGTGGGTGGGGGAAAGAGAGGCAAATTTAGATAGACTGGGCCAGGGAAGGCTTTATTGAGACGACATTTGAGCAAAGACTTGAAGGAGAGAAGAAAGTAAATCATGGGGATATCTGGGGACAGAGGGAGGAAGGAAGAAGTCCAGGCAGAGAGACTAGCTAGTGCAAAGGCTATGAGGCTGAAGTGTGTCTGAATGTCTGAGGAATAGCTAGGAAGCAAGCAGTCGATGTGTTCAGAGAGATAACAGAGATCAGATTACAGACAGACTACTAGTCTGTTGAAAGGAATGGGACTTTTACTCTGAGTGATGGGCAAGCCACTGAGGTATTTTTGAACCAAGAAATAATACAATGTGACCTACATTGGGGGGCACAAGAGTGGAGGTAGAGAGACCGGTAAGAGACTAGAGGAATACTCCAGGCAAGAAATGATGGCAGGTCAGAACAGGATGCTAATAGTGGAGGTGAAGAGGAATGGATATAATTTCAAAGTAGAAGAATGATTTCCTGACAGATTGAATGCGAGTTGTGAGAGAAAAAAAGAAGTCAAAGATGACTTCAAGGTTTTTGGTCTTAGCAACCTGAAAGATGGACATGTCAATAAGCTGAGGTGTGGAAGAATGAAAGAATAACAATTTGGAGCAAGGAGGAGAGATGAAGAACTCTATTTTGGAAACGGTAAGTTTGAGATGACTGTTAAACATGCAAGGAAAATGTGAAGAAGGCAGTTGGATTACAGAGTCTACAGTTAGGGGAAAATATATATTTTAAAGTCAGTACCATAAAGAATGGTATTTAAAGTTATAAGAATGAGGACAGCAAGGATGTAGTACAGATTCAGAAGGGAAGAGGTAAAAATACCGAGCCCTGGGGTAAACCAATGTTAAGAAGCTGGGGAGATGAGGCACAAAGAGCAAGAATAGTAGAAAGGAGTTGTCAGTGGGGTAGGAGGAAAACCAGGAATGAGCGACATCCTAGGAACCAGGTGAGAAGATGCTTCAAGGAAAAGGGAGTCATTCATGTGTCTAGCAGATAAAGTAACAGGAGGACTGAGAACTGATCCTTGGATGAAGAAACATGAAGGTCCTTGGAGACTGTGACAAGGTCAGTTTCAGTGGAATGGTGGAGTGAAAGCCTGGTCAGAGTGAGTTTAAGAGAGAATGGGAGGGGATAAATTGGACATAGCTAAAAAGAAGTGCAACTGCTATAATGGGAAGTAAAGAAAAGGTTTTGTTTTATTTTTTAAGATGGGAGATGTCTGCAGAAGAAAACTTCCAAACTATATTTAGTATTATCAGAAAAGTAAGAAACAATAATGGAATGCTGTTATTTTTATTTAAAAAGGAACAATTAACACAAAAAGCTCAAAGAAATTAAATGAAATCGTCAAAATTAAACAAACTTCACTGAGTGGATTAGAATATATATTCAAGGAAACCTCCCAGAAAGTAGAATAAAATAGGAGAGAAAAGATAAGAAAATTAGAGGTATAATTTTAGGAAGTCAAGCATGTACCTAACAGAACTTTCAAAGAGGAGATAGAACAAAATGGAGAGTGAATTAACAAAGAAACAATAGAAAAATAATTCCCAGAACTGAAAGAGTTGAAGTTGAGTTTATTTAGTGTCCAGCACAATGACCTTTAAAAACAAGACAAAAAACACCCACCCCTTGGGCAAATCATGATAAAATTTTGAATAGCAGTGTTAGTGAAAAGCTGCACAAAGCTTTCAGAAGTGAAATCACATAAAAAGTACTGAGACTCAGAATGGCATCATGCTTCTCCACAGAAAGAATGCCTTAAAAGTTCTGAGGGAATTTATATTTTCCAAATCAGGACTCTACACTGCCAAGCTAGCAATCAAGTGTGAAGTGTGAATAAAGCCATTTCAGACGTGCAAGAACTAAAAAAACAAAAACGAAAACAGCAAATAAAAAACTACCTTAACATAGACTTTCTGAGAAAGAGTCTGACAATACGATCTAGAAAAATAAGGGCGAATGAAGATCGATACATCAGAAGACAAGGAAAAGGAACCAAGAAAAAGGGTTCATTTCCCGGAAAGCCCTTTCCCTTGCCAGAGTTGGGATTCTTGTGGGCGATTTGGAGGGCAGAAATGAAGCGGCAGGCTTTTTAGCTCTCACATGCTGTTGCCTATCTGTTGGCTCATCTCGCTGGCATAAGATCTCTGCCAGGCCTGCAGCTGCCCCGCCTCCCCTGGATCTTCCTTCAGCACATGACAATGGCTTCAGCTTCTACAGGAAAGCCACAACAGCCAGGTCAGAGGCAACAAGAACTGACAGAGCTTGCAGTCCGTCCTCATGGGCTCCAGCTCCTGCTTCCCTTACTTACAGCCATCTACCCTTTTCACTCACCTACCCTCCATCCTTCGAACTCCTCCGGCATCTTATCTTAAGAAAAGGGCCTTTGAGAGACACACAATAGCCTAAGGTCATTCCTTATATATCCTAGAGGCTCTGCTTCTCTGATTGAACTCTGTTATATACAGGATCCCAAACAGGAAAACCGAATGCCAGAGAAGGAATTTTTCAAATGCACTGTTGTTTCCTGGAGGACTCACTGGCCCTCTTGGCCGGCTACATAAAGCACGTAAAAAGTAATCTTAATAGACATTGGACAGATCGCCCAAAATGTATAGCTTCAGGTCTCACAAAACCTGTATCCTCCCCTGCTTACCAGTTAAGATAAAATGAAATGCTTATTTAGTACTCTTCTTTTCAGAGGTTTCTTGCTTATCTGAAATTTTTTCCCTCTGGTATCTAACCAACTCTGAATTAGTTGCCTAACAGGGCAAAGTGCAAAAGATGTTTTCTTATTCAATATATTTTCCCTGTAAAGAATAAAAAGAGCTCTGGGCAAGGAATGTTTGTTTTTCTTTCGATGTGTATGCAAGGACTTCAGAATTGCATATATTTTATGCTTCTGAAGAATAACATCTTTCTTATTAAAGAAGAATCTCCCCATAAGATCACA
The DNA here is from genome assembly GCF_039906515.1 of Pseudorca crassidens. NCBI lineage: Eukaryota > Metazoa > Chordata > Mammalia > Artiodactyla > Delphinidae > Pseudorca > Pseudorca crassidens. The sequence continues at coordinate 21,046,827 of NC_090316.1, forward strand.
TCATTAAAAAAAAACAATTGCAACCAAATAAATGTTAAATTCTAATAGAAAACAGATTTTTTTACACTAAATACATGAAGAAGAAATTCAGCTATATTGTGTAAAAATATGTGGAGAAAAAAGAAAACAAGAGCTCATGTTAAGTAAAACCACATTTTAAAATATGCCTTTAGACCCAAGGAAGATGGGCGGTAACACAAGCGTCTGCTTTCTCTCTACTCCCCAGTATGACTTCTCTGCTTTCTTTGATAAATTTGCTATACATCTTTTTCATTCAGGTACCTAAATCCTGTTTCTACGTGAGCTTTTTTCCTCCAGTTTTTAGATTCTTAAAATATTATCTCCTCTTAAAACATCATCCAACTAATTGGAAAACACACGATGATTCATACTTTTATGACCACAACTAAAAGTAGAATTCCCAGAGTTGTTAGCTATCCTGACAAAATTTCTGGACACTAGCAGAAAATTTAAAAACATGTTATTGACAGAAGTGTATTTGTACATTTGAATTTAAAATTTGTCCTTGGGGGCTTCCCTGGTGGCGCAGTGGTTGAGAGTCTGCCTGCCGATGCAGGGGACACGGGTTCGATCCCTGGTCCGGGAAGATCCCACATGCCGCGGAGCAACTAACCCCTGTGCCACAACTACCGAGCCTGCGCTCTAGAGCCCGCGAGCCACAACTACTGAGCCCACGTGCTGCAACTACTGAAGCCCACGCACTTAGAGCCCATGCTCTGCAACAAGAGAAGCCACAGCAATAAGAAGCCCACGCACCGCAACGAAGTGTAGCCCCGGCTGGCTGCAACTAGAGAAAGCCTGCACACAGCAACAAAGACCCAATGCAGCCAAAAATCAATCAATCAATAAATAAAATTTAAAAAATAAAATTTGTCCTTATTTTTCATTCAGCTTTTAATATTTTTTATTTCTTAGAAAAAAATAAGACATCCTAAATATAATGCTCTAAGACAGTTCATTTAATTTTTTTGGCCGCACAGCTTGCGAGACCTTATTTCCTGGACCGGGGATCGAACCCGTGCCACTGGCAGTCGAAGCAAGTCCTAACCACTGGACCCCCAGGAAATTTTGAGATATAGTTTCTTACTTTCGCTTCAAAATAACTACATAATGCTGAGAAAAAAAAGTTTTCTTGTGCACAATTACACTCACATTCTGATTCATTGTTTGGTTAGCCTGCATAAGTTTCATTACAATGAATTTATTTTTCTGCATGTGCATTTGAGACCAGAAGCTGGCATATTAAACTTCTAAAATTTACATTTAAAAATTTTACATTTGCATGTGGATGACTTTACCAATAACTAGGATTACCTCGAAAACAAAGAATAGATGTCCATACATGTGCATGACCAAGAATACACACCAAAGTGATTCTCTAAGATTGAAGTGTTTTCCCGTTTCCTCCTTAGAAATATTGAGGGAAAATTCTAGAACTTTTAGACTTTTTGTCCCTACCTCTAGCAATCAAAGATTATGAAATATTAAAGCCTAATCTCAGAGTAATCCACTTTTTGTTTTTGCTTATAAGCTAAAGAAATAAATTTATCCAGTCATCTTGAGCAAAAATAAATAAATAAAATAAACAAATGAATTTATTACAGGGATACTAAGGTAAGTAACAGAATCAATAACAGACTGCCACAAAAAAGCTGAGGAAGACAGAACATGCACTGCCCCAAAATGCTCAGCAAGAGTTCTTGGATCTGTTCTGTAGTGTGCACCCTTAAAATGATTTAATTTCAGTGGAAGTTTAGCCCCTGTGTCTTTCCATACAAATTCCACAGCCCCGGGAGAGAGAATCCAATTAGCCTAGTCACTTATATATCAGCGTACACCTAGACATACAGCACCCACACATCGGGGCTATATGCCTGCTCTCTTGCCCACAGATGATAGATTCAGGGGTAGAGATTCTTACCAAACATGACTACTTGGGGAACTTCTGTAAATAAAGAAGGCTCCCAGTATGTACCATTTTCCTATTAGCCAATCAGGAAACTTAAAGAATGAAGAAAGGGGGATCCATCCAGTTTACTAGAATATCTTCTGGTTCAATAAAGATGCCTGGCAAGCCTAATATCTCATCTCCTGTGACGACTATTTTCACCAATGACTCAACCACATTACATGTGCTCTTTTGTTATTGCTGCCATATATATATATATATATATATATATATATATATACACATATATATACATGGTTGATATATGTGTGTATACATATGTATACATATGTATGTGTGTGTGTGTATTCCAGTCCTCTTTTCCTTTATTTGTCTATTCCAATATTCCAATAATCCCTCTGTACCCTCTATGAATGAAATAGGCCTTCCCTGGCCACTTGCCCTTCCCCTAAGCCCATCCACCTAGGCTAGATGTTTTCCTATGTGTTTACTCTCTTATATCACACATCACTATATTGTGTACTGGAGTTTCTCTCGTCATTAAACAGAGATCAGGGACTCTTTTCTTGCTTCTATATCCATAGCACCTAGCATATACGTACCATACAATAGAGGCTCAAAAATATTTATTGTTCATGGAACAATAAAATTCCTTATCTGTGATAGCATATAATAAAAGATTCAAACTTGGTAACTTACATCAAGTTGGCATCTTACATGAAGTATTACTTACTATCAGGCCTAATACACAGAAGTCATGCAATAAATTCTAGTTTCCTATTGTCTTGAAACAAGATTAGGACTGTTGAGTTTGATCTATAGAGAGTGAGGCAGCAATAATACACACACAAATAATTAATGGTTTCATATACATTGCTAATTTAGGAAAGGAAAAAAGTGATTTTTAATAATCTAGAATTATTTGTGAGATGGGGAAGAGGTGAATCTGGAGACAATACCTTGCTCCTAAAATCATTTTCTAACATTGCCAAACTCACTCACTCTTGTAGCAGAATGAGAATTTTACATTGCAATAAAGAAAAGTAACAGAAACTTCTGCTTTAATAATGTAAGTGCTTGTAGCAGAATAAAATTGCTACCAAGAAAAACTTGAAAAGTTAGGCAAAATGAAAAAGATGACTTGTATGAAAGCATCAGGGAGTTACTAAGGCAGCCAGGACTGGAGGGGCCAGATTGTAGAGAAGAAAGCTGCCCACAGTCATAATATGATAAATGTAAACTATTCTTGCTTCTTTTTTTTTTTAAAGCATAAACTATTGATCAAAGCAAAAAATACACACAGGTACACACAGGAAAAATACACAAATCATTAGCATAGAGTTCAATGAATTTTCTCAAACTACTTTTTCTGTAGTGTGGACATTCTGGTGATTGATTTTTTTCTGTTTTTGTATACCTGAAGGTATTTTTGCCTTAGTTTCTGCATATAGCATTCTGGTTACTCCACTGTTTTCTCACGTGCATCATTTCCAGCAAGAAATCTGCTAGCATCCTTGTTCCTCTGTAGGTAACACTTTTTTCCTCTTGCTGATTTTAAAGGAACTAAGTCTGTCCATTCAGATTATATTCTCCAGGAAGCTAAAAAGTTTTGTTCTCGGGATGTTTATGAGGGAGTGGCCTGTGATCCACCCCGTGGAAGGGAGCAGGTTTGGGCAAAGGGAGAACCTATGCAGAGTTTTGAGCTAATATAGCCCATCAGAGGTATCCTGCTTTGGCCAAAATGGCTGGACCTTACTCCCAGCTTGATGGGACGTTACACGTGGGCTGCCCAGGGAGGGGAGAGACCTTGGCCAGAGGTGGCTCTCTATAACTGAGGGAGCTCCTAAAGGGGCTGATGGCACACCTGTTGCCCTGATGGCAACAGGGCAACAAATTCTCCCTTGAAGGGCTGATCTGGAGGTGGTGTGTCACCATTTCCTTACATCTGTGGATACAATCACAGGCATTATTCATTCACTTGGTGGAGGAGAGCAGAGTCTAGATACCCAAGACAGTGTCTATTGTTGTGTCTTTTTTGTGACACAGAAAGACTGTTAGATGCCTTTAAAAAAAATTGTGATAAAATACACATAGCATAATATTAACCGTTTTAAGTGTATAATTCAGTGGCATTAAGTACATTCACATTGTGGTGCAACCATCACCACCAACCATCTCCAGAATTTTTCATCTTCCCAAACTGAAATGCTACACACGTTAAACAATCACTCCTGTTATTTTCTTCCCCCAAACAATGGCAACCACACTCTAATCTCTGTCTCTATGAATTTGACTACACTAGGTATCTCAAATAAAAAGAATCATTCACTGTATGTCCTTTTGTGTCTGGCTTATTTTACTTAGCACAATGTCTTCAAGATTCATCCGTGCTGTAGCATGTGTCAGAATTTCCTTCCTTTTTAAGAATGAATAATATTGCATTGTATGTATATAATGCATTTTGTTTATTCATCTGTTGATGGATATTTGGCTTGTTTCCACCTCTTGGCTATTGTGAATAATGCTATTATGAACACTGGTATACAATATGTCACATTCCTTTTAATCGCTCTCCATGACTACTAAAGGATAAAAGAAAACAAGAGGCCAAAATATGAGCTATGAATTTCAATTGGTGAGATTCAGAGTCAGATTTTGAGTATTTGATCATGCAAACTACATGAGGATTAAAAGCAGGTTTGCAAAACAGGTAAGTGTCTTTAAAAGGATTGTTCAGCTTTCAACAGTATAAAAGGCCACACACACACACACAAAATCTGAACAATCTCATGTTCTCTCCGCCCCAGCCAAACTGGATATATGTCATTTCCCAAATACAAGTTGTACTTTCTGTTTCTGTGCCTTTGCCCATGCTGTTCATTAAATCTGTAGAAATCTTTCTCAGAGGATCTGTGATAGCCAACTCTGACCTGTAGTTCAGAACAGAGAAAATGCCAATAATTATTTTCCTATTCTGAGGCAATTTCATTTAGCATGTTTTCATTCCACTGCTAACACCTATTTCGATTTATTCCCATTTTTTTCAGTTTGTCCTTTAAACATTACATTATACATATTATAGCCAAAGAACATTATGCATCCTAGATCATAAGATCTTTATGGTTATTCATTTATCAATGACCAGGTCTGTGTCATCCATAGTCAACAGGCAGCCCTAGACAACAGCCCTGTCTGGTTAACTGATGAGATTTGCAGTTGACATGTTATTCTTTTGCCTCCCAGCTTCTATTCCTCCTAACAGCATCTCTATTTCTGTCTGGGGCTTCTCCGTAACTTTTGGGGAAAATAATTCTGCACTTCCACCGCAGGAGCCAAAGGACAGTGGGCTGCAGGAATTAGACAATTTCTCCAGCATCTGCACATTTAAGGAGAGACACAAGAAGGTCACGCAACCTAGAAGAGCAGAGGCAGCAGCACGCTGGCCAGATGGTACAGGCTATGACACAGGTGCTCTGCCCCTTGCTTTCTGTTTCTTGGCTTTCCAGAGCTCTCTTAATGCTTGTTCATCCTGAAGCCTGATGGTCCCAGACGACTTCTGATTCTGTGAATCCCGCATTCTCCAGTAAATTTCAATAAATTCACTTCTGCCCAAATTAGTGTCAGAAACCAACCAGGAACTCTGATACATTACTATCCTCTTGCCCCTACTCATCTCTCAAATTCCTGTCCTGCTCTGGCCTGTATCTATTTTTTAAATGCATATATATATAAATAATACATATATATGATGACTTTGTAGATGAAAATGTAGATGTAACTTTAGACACAGATGAACAGTACCTATCTATCTATCTACCTATCATCTCAAGAAAATGAAGGATCGGATTCAGAAACAATGGAAGTGAAGGATAATAACACAAGTTGGCAGTTAGCTTTTACTGCTTTTACACATCTTTCTTTAGAAGATCCTTATCCTAGGCTACTCATTGGAAGATACAGTACTACCGGCATGGACAAAGAAAAAGAAGCAAAAAGCACAACTTGTATTTGGGCAATGCCATGTACCCAGTTTGCAAAAAGGTTAATAAAAGTGACAAAGTATGATTTGGCTGGAAAAACCCAAGACTTGGAATTAGAAAGCCTGGGATAATGTTCTAACTCAAAATCTATTTAAATTGGGGTCCCCCAAAGCAAAGCCTGAGACAAAGATTTGGATGCAAGTAGTTTACTTGGGGGGTGATTCCAGGAATCATAAGTGAGGGAGTAGTGAGATGGATCAGGGAGGAAAGCCAATAAAGGGTGCCTAGTGAGTGGGTTACAGCCCTAGGCAAATGGGGCACAAACATGCTGGACCAGGGCTTCCCTGGTGGTGCAGTAGTTAAGAATCCACCTGCCAATGCAGGGACACGGGTTCGAGCCCTGGTCTGGGAAGATCCCACGTGCCACAGAGCAACTAAGCCCTGCACGACTACTGAGCCTGCGCCCCAGAGCCCACGAGCCACAATTACTGAGCCCACGTGCCACAACTAATGAAGCCCACGCGCCTAGAGCCCGTGCTCCGCAACAAGAGAAGCCACCACAATGAGAAGCCTGCGCACCACAACGAAGAATAGCCTCCGCTCACCGCAACTAGAGAAAGCCTGCGCACAGCAACAAAGAACCAATGCAGCCAAAAACAGATAAGTAAAATAAATACATTTATTAAAAAAACACACAAACCTGATGGACCCTCGGAGAGACCCACATCAGAATTTCCCTTCATGTGGCAAGAAACCTGGGGTATATATCTAGTAACTCCAGCCCCTCATTGCTTGAGGGTTGCCTCTGTAGGTACTGGCTCCTCTTGTTTTAGTCTATTCCTTCTACCTATGCTCTGAATCCCAGCCTCTTCTTTCTTGTCTAGAACTGTACTCTTTTAATTATCTTTCCCCTTCTTACTTTTAACATCACCCGCTCTACCCATAGTCTTGTCCCCCTTTCATCCTAGAGACAAGCTCAATTCTTTTAAACTCTAGAAAATTAAAATCTCCCTTGTTCCTGCCTCTGGCTACCCTCTCATTGTTCTCTCTCCCTTCCAGCCACACTTTGTAAAAAGGGCGATCTACACTCACTGACTCCATGGTCTCCCTTCCTATTAACCCCTCAACCAGAGCCAGTGACTTCTGATCCGTTCACTTCGCTGCAGCTGCTCACAATTAGGTCACAAGTCTCCTCAGAGCAGTTTCTTACTGATTTCTCAGAATGCTCCTTCTTCTTCAAAACTTATTCTTCAGTGGGCTTTCCTAAAACACCTCCCTCTTAGTTCTCTGGGTGTCCTCCAAGTGTTTCATCTTTTCTTAATAGAGTATTCTTCCTCTCTAGTCCACTGAATGTTAGTGTGTACCAACTCCCAAATATCTAATGCCAGCTTTCACTTCTCTCTGTAACTCTGTGTTTGGCCAACAGTCAACTCATTACAGTCTCTTCCTCTTCCTTTTCCCTGGAGGAAAAGGCTTGCCTTTGGGAGAACACAATGAGTTGGAAAAACCCCTATTTATTCACTCATTCAGTTCAAAATCCTGGCATTATCAGACATCATTCCTCTCCCTCATCCTTCATTTCATTAGTCAATAAGTCCTATTGAATCTACTTCCTAAATACCAAACTTTCTTCATCAGCCCCATTGTTACAACATCATTGCCACTGCAATCTTAATTTGTGTCCTCAACAGCTTAGCATAATCTATTGGTACCTCCTCTTTGATCAATCTACTTCCAGTTTCCTTCCCATGGTGACCATCTCCTACACAGTTAAAAAAAAAGTTATCTGTATAAAAACAAATGTGATCACATCACTCCTCTGTTTAATAAGGCTCAAGTGGCCCTCCATAATCAACAAGATAAAATCCAATTTCTTTCCTGTGGTGATCTAACCTTGGTGTCAGTATCCACTGGTAGTCAAGTAGTCCCCACGGTTAAAGCCACTGTGACTCAGCCAAAGTGGTGTACTGTGAGTGCTTTGAAACCTCTGCTAAAATGTGATGCAGGAATGGATCCTGAAAACTTGGAGGCCTAAGTCAGCATCAGCACAGAGCCTCCTTTGTAAGTATAATAAATGTAAACATTTATATATCACTTACTGTGAGCCAGTACTCTCTGAACATTTTCTGTGTATTAATTCATTTAATCCTCATAACAGCCCTTTGAGATATGCATTCTTATTTTTACTCCCATTTTGTCAGTGAGACAAGAGAGACATAAAAAGAGCAAGTAACTTACTGAAGGTCACATATGCCAGGGTTTGACTTGAAATAGTCTGGTCTCAGAAGCATGTTCTCATCCACTTGCTGTAGTGCTTTACTAGCTTTACACGAAGGTAGTGGGGTCGCCCAGCCTCAGAACATCATTACAGCCTGTGCGGGCATCTGTGCGAATCAGAGGCAAAAAGCCTGAGTCAGTGACAGCTCAGGGCAACCTAAACCTGGAGCAAAACATTATAAGGAGAATCCTTGTTTCCACATCTTCCCAATGCCCCACACTCCATGAAAAGCTTCTAAGAGACCAGAAGTGGAATCACTGCTGCAGAGGATAATGATGGCCTCAGATCATACGGGAATGTTTTCAAAAGTGATAAGATGAGGGCAGTGGGACAAAGGACAAAAAGTGGGACCCATCTTGAAAATTAGGCAGTCTACCCTTCTCTCTCCACTATGTGTTTGGACTAAAGACTGGCTCCTGGGCTTCCCTGGTGGTGCAGTGGTTGGGAGTCCGCCTGCTGATGAAGGGGACGTGAGTTCGTGCCCCGGTCCGGGAAGATCCCACATGCCGCGGAGCGGCTGGGCCCGTGAGCCATGGCCGCTGAGCCTGCGTGTCCGGAGTCTGTGCTCCGCAACGGGAGAGGCCACAACAGTGAGAGGCTCGCGTACCGAAAAAAAAAAAAAAAAAAGACTGGCTCCTAAGAACTGAGTTAAGCATCCCCCATTCCATTCTTGAATATTAAGGGAGGGGATGTCAGGGAAATGGAGGGAAATGTTTCTTGTTACAATATCTGCTAATCAGGATAGTTAAGAGTCATATGCAATTAATTTTAGCATTCAGAGAAGACATAACTTTCTTAGAACTTCATGCTGAGGAAATGGGTCACACTAATTCATGTAGCAGAGGAAGAACATTATCTTAATAGTAGGTCTAGCTGGGACAGGCTAGAAGCAAGACCAAGGGAAAAACACTGTTCTGATAACAAATAATTAATGAGGAATTTGGAGTTTCCATGGATAACCCAAGAGGAAGAAGGTGAAAAGGCAGGAGTGAGTGAGATAGGAATGGGCAGCAGAATGTGAAGAATCCATCAAGACGACAGAAAGTTGGCAGGAGGCAGCCAGTGAGAAATTCCAGGCTATGGCCAAAGATCTTTAAACAACAGGGGTGTCGAATATTCACTTTTAAGATGTTTGCTGCAGCACGAAGTCCTCTTTCTCCTCACCCCCTTGCACTGTTAACACCAAATCCTCAGTGAAAAGTTACCACAGAGAGGTGCCTTGTGTCCATGGTATTTTGAGAAAATAAAGGGTAAGAGGCCATGTTCTGCCTTGGGAATGATGTGGGATGAAGAAAAAGAACAGCCCAAAGAGGCTAGACTTGAGAGAAATCAAGAAATCAGCAAAAGCAAAAAATAACAGAAAAGCATTAGCTCCAAGGATCCTAGAAGATGTCGGCAAATGAGATCAGATTTCCTGCTGTCCTCGCGACGGAGATGTGATTATCCCAACAACTTCGGGGGCTTGGGAATATTCAGGTAGCTGACATTTGAACTATGTAAGTAAAGTGGGTATATTTCTTATGCCACAAACTTACAAGTGAAAGATAAATGTGACTCTTGTTTTCCTAATTGGATTTCAAGACTATATTCTCTGGGCTTGAAGAAACCTAATCTCTCTTGCACTGACTTCGGGGCTTGTGGTAGGCGAGGTCTGCGCTGTGCCACGAGAACCCTCTATTCCTGCCACAGATACTGGCCCCTCTTAGTTCTCCTCAGTCAGCAGTCCACACAGGCTGCTGCTAAACCTTCCTCCTCTTCCTTTTCAGAGATGCAAGGGAAAGCATCAAATTCTTTTGATTTCCCATCAAGTCTTCCTCTTTTCACAAATTGTAAGGCGTGGAAACTGCTCTGATTTTAATCTTTTTTTCTCATGTCTGAAATTTTTATCTTTTGTTGCTGGTGTGACTGCCTGGGATCATCCTTCATGGAGGCAATGCATGCCTATAACTAGTCTGAATGGGGGAAAAGAAAATATATCAGAAAATGGAACAAGCTAATACCTACAAATATTGTTCAGTTGCATTTGCTTGATATTCTCCCTCTCTTAATTAGTTCAAAAGATTCCTTGTATAATGACCATCCTGCAAAGTAGTAAAACTGCATTTTTTTCATTGTTAATTTCTCCCTTGATCTATCATTAATTATCTAAAAACTTTAAATGTTCAGTGCTCTCTTAGGGGTCAGCACACTATGGCCCCTGGGTTAAACTGGGCCCACTGTCTATTTTAATATTTTTAAATGGTTGAAAAAAATTAGAAGCGGATTAATATTTTGTGACGTGAAAATTATATAAAATTTAAATGTCAGCGTCCAAAAACAATGTTATATTGGAACACAGCCATGCTCATTCATTACCTGGCTGCTTGCACTCTACAATCATTGAGTAGTGGGACCATATGGCCCACAGTACCTAAAATATTTAATATCTGGCCTTTTACAGGAAAAGTTTATCAACCCCTGCTCTACACCATTCTGCTGCACCTATTGTCAGGGTTTTATTTTTTTCCTTCTCTAGATTAGATTGTCTGTCCATTCAATATCTCCCAGTTTTTAACTCTGGACATTTAGTCCTCTTTTGGTAAAGAAAGAACATTCTAACCTCTTTTACCTCGTTAATTTGAGTTCACACATGTTTTGCCAGTTCTCCCTGACCTTAGAATCTTTCTTATGGAAGGAGAAATGCAGTGTGGGAAGCCTTTTTATGGTAAAAGGGCAAAAATCATAGCATATACAGCTGTACCTCACTATATAATGCAGTGAATTTAATATGGCTCAATGTAACGCCAATCATGTTGGATATTCCTTCATTAGCCCACCCTTATTTTCATGCATATACCAAATCTAGACCTGCAGATCTCCTTATTTATGTGAGAAAAGACCCTTTTCTGACCCAGAGTTCATCTTTTGTAGTTACTCCAGATTACTCCTTTAGAACCATGGCAATTGTTCTTATTTCATATAATTTTAGTTTCAATAACAGGGTTTTGAAAGTAAAAGCTGAAAATTACTTTTGATACCTTTTTAATATTTTTCATATGAATTACAGAACAAAATTCCTATCAGTCTATATTTCTGTAATTTTGGAACCTTCCCACCCAATTACCTGATTTCTCTAATTATTAACAACCTACATCTAGTTATATTTAAGACTTTCTATTGTAGGGGTGGTGGGAAGCTAGGAGAAAAGATATAGATTATTTTCTTTCCAGTTTTTTATTGTTACTCAGGACACCTTTTTAAAAACCCTTCAACTTGATTTTTTCCTGGGAAGCAAGCATTGCACATAGGACTGCACTACTGCAGCTCTGATCAGGTTTACAATGAATAGAGAAGGTGGGGTAAAAACACACAGACCCCCAAGAATATAGACAAGGAAAATATAGGAAGAAGTGTATAGTAATTACAACTCTAGAGTTGGAAAGCCATGTAAAGACTGATGACCTGCAGACAGAAATAGAGACACAGATATAGAGAACAAACCTATGGACACCAAGGGGGGAAAGTGGTGGCGGTGGAGGGGTGGTGCTGGGATGAACTGGGATTGACATGTACACACTAATATGTATAAAATGGATAACTAATAGGAACCTGCTGTATAAAAAAATAAATAAAATTAAATTAAAAAATTAAAAAAAATAATTGATGACCTGCAAATATGTATGGAATTGTCAGAATCACAAGGGTTACATTTACTGAAAGAGTGATTTTTGAACGAAAAGGACCATAAATTGGTTATGAAGGAAAGAGCAGTTCAGACTGGTGTAAACATTAATATTGTATGCTGAGAGCAGCAATTAGGTATTTTGGAATCTAGTAATAAAGAGTCTGAACTAGGCAGTAATGAGAGCTGTTGTAGTAATTAGATATGGGGGAAACGGAAGAAGGTAAGAAGAGCCTTGAAACATTACTTATGCATGAGGATTTGATATAACTAGTTGATATAATTACCTAGTAATTAATTGATTTAATTATTTATATGTTCAGGTTTTTGAGCAAAAGAGGTACATAAGAGAAAACATAATTAACACGGTTTTCTCAATGCAAAGACTAGACAGTGTTTCTCAACTGGGAGTGATTCTGTCCTTAAGCCACACGGCCCACCGTACCCTGACTCTGGGGTTATTGGGCAATGTCAAGGGACAGTTTTGCTTGTCATCACCAGGGAGGCAGCGGGCTACAGGCTGCAAGAGGCCAGGGCTCCTGCAGCACACAGCACAGCCCCCATCACAAAGAATCATCCAGCCCTACAGGTCAACCATGTCAAGATTGACAAACGCTGGGCCAAATTAAGGCAGAGCAGTGAAGTGCTCAAATTTAACCGAAAGGTATAAGAACTAGGCCAGAGGTCTCCAACTAGTTCCCTGGGTGACATGATCAATCTCTTTGTTCATCAAGTTACCCACAAGCTAAGATAAAGCATAAAGATAAAATCAGTTATATTCAGTTGTAGGATTATTCAAAAATTAATTTTACATTCTGCTCTTAACAGACTGTGTTTCTACCCATCAACATGGATGAATTGCAGAAACATAATGAGGAATCAAAAAGCACATCAAGCACGAATATAATCAGTATGATACCATTTATATGAAGTACGAAAACAAGCAAGACTAAAAAAATACTACTTAGGGATATATACATATAGTTACACAAGGAAAATGAAGGAATTATAACACTGATATCATTCAAGATAGTACTTATGACTGCAAAGAAGGGGAATGAGTTTGGTGGAAAGCAGAGGGGTCCTTAAATATACTGATTATTTTCTATGTTTTAGGTTAGGAAGTGGATTCTTGAGTGTTTCTTTTCTTATTGTACTTTATAATTTACATAAATGTCATACATTTTCTTGAGTGTATCAAAAATCACATAATAAAAACAATCTTAAATTCAGTTATAATAGTATAGTGGTCACTGAAGGTTTTACCTTTAAGTTCTCTCGCCACCTACAGGTTAAAACTAGGTACTGCAGAAAACCGTCTTCAAAGACCAAATTAATGAACACCAAAATAAATGAACTCTACAAGGCATCTGGGATATAAAGAAGCATAAAAGGCAGGGTTTCTGCTCTAGCCATGGTTAAAATCTATCTGTGGATAAATAATGTACAGAACTCATTAAAGAGATAAAAAATATATCACAAAATGTTAAATTTTAAGAGCCCTCTGGTCAATGTCATACTAAATATCAAATAACAGAAACAAATATTTTACACAGCAATGACAGCTTATTTAATTTACCATCAGATTCCAACTCCTCCACTTGATTCATTCGGCTATCACCTTAGGCCAGGCCTTAATTACTTCATGCCAGTTACCACCTGTTCTTTGTCTTTCCCTTCTCCTCTGCTCTCCCTAGTCTGTTCTAAACATTGCCACTAGATTAAGTCTTAAAACAACTACTTCCTTATATCATTGCCTCTTCCAAACCCTCAACTAGTTTCACATTATCTGTTGAACAAAGCCGAAACATTTCAGATCAACATTTAAGATTTTTTACAGTTTGGCCCCAACCTGTTCATGGCTCTCGCTTTCTTCTCCTGCTTCCCCATCTCCACATGAATCCCCTACTTGACCCAGTCTGTTTTCTGTATTATTCATTGCTTATTCTGGATGTATTATCTGTGTTACAGGTGTGCTCCTTTCCTTTGAACATCATTCTTCCATTTCGGCCTCCTCACCCACCTTTAATACATGTGTTTAAGTTTTACTTAAATGTGGAAAACTGAGATGTAGTTTCAACCTATATCTCTTAAAGGCTACTTATGTTCCCCATTTACATTTCCACCAGACTGTTGCCCCTAATTTCATCCTACATAGAAATCCTGGAGCTATCATCATCTTTGAGACAATATAATACAATATACTTAATATAATGTACTCTTTCTCTGCATTCCTAAAGCACTTACTGTATTGTTTATTTGCCATATTCATACACTACTGATGCTAAACTGGTTCATTTGCATAGTTTGTTTTTCTAAATTAGATGTGAAGGTTTTAGAAACCCAGGATAATTTCATCATTTGGGGGGTCCTCTGTCCCCTGCTAAGATCAATAATGCCCATATTTAGTTTGAGGACCCCATTTTAATGTAAAAATTTCTCAGACTTCTCCCACCACCTAACAGACCAATAATAGCACTGGCATCTTTTAGGGTTCACAAATTAAAAGAACATAATGACCATATGATTTCAGTAGTGCTTTTGAATCCATCTGCATTGTTTCAATGACAATAGCTTCTACATATTTAAAAATAATAATATATATGTATAAAACAAAACGGTGATGATGGTGATGATTATGGCTTACCATGTGCCAGTATTTTTTCCCATGCATTTTCTTTTTTTTTTTTTGGTACGCGGGCCTCTCACTGCTCTGGACACGCAGGCTCAGCGACCATGGCTCACGGGCCCAGCCGCTCCGCTGCATGTGGGATCCTCCCGGACCGGGGCACGAACCCGTGTCCCCTGCATTGGCAGGCGGACTCTCAACCACTGTGCCACCAGGGAAGCCCTCCCATGCATTTTCTTAATCAAAAAATTCCTTCGAGGAGTCAGTAGACCTCAGTTTACACCTGGGCTCTCCTACTTGGAGCTGTCAGAACTTTGGCAATTTATTTAACCTCTCATTAGTAAAATGGAACTGATGTAGAACCAGTATCTTCAGGATAGTTGTGAGAATTCAGAAAACCACAAGAGATGAAATGCTTAATCCTGTGCCTAGTACAGAATAAACACTACTTTAAAAAAAAAGATCTAAGGTAGGCAATATTATTAGCTCCTCCCCCTCATTTCATAGGTGGGGCAACTGAGGCTCAGAAAGGTCAAGTAACTTGCCCAAGATCTTAGAGCTAGTGTGCGGTGGAATTACAATGAGGCCTAGGGCACACTGGACTACAGTAAACACCTAATCCATTAGCTGCTCGGTGCTGGGAGTTCCCACAGCACTTTGTTTTCTTATAAAACAGAGTTTATTTACATCACACCCTATTTCTTCATCATTCATTAAAATATGAGCTCTTAATGGGCAGGGACTATGTTTTTGTTACCTAAGTAATCAGCACTGTTAGACGCACAGAAAAGTACTTAAAAAATGCAGGACAAAGGGTCAAAGATCGTTGCACTGAAGCTGAACCTGGATTCAGTTGCAAATTACAGTAGCACGAAGGGCTTGATTTACCTGAATCATCTATTGAGATGCAGTTCTATTAATTGGTTTTGTGAACAAATTCCATTGGTAACTGAGAACAATTTGCTGTTGGAACTTAGATACCCATTCTTCATTCCTCCTACCCTTATTTTGCTTAAAACAGTTATCCCACAATTACAAACTGTCGAAAAATAAAGAAAAACTGACCAGTGTTTAAAACTTTCAGGTAGCCACACTGAAGACCTTAATTGTCACCGTGTTCTGGGGGTTTGTTTTAAGAGAGAACCTGTTTATATACTAACCTTAACAGGGCTGCTGCTGAGAAAAGAGAGTAAATAAAAAGGGACTTCAGAGACTATAGTTTTAGAGAACATTTTTCGATATTAAATTTTGATTAAAATCATCTGGTTCTTCTAAGGAAACTAGGGCGTTAATCCAAGGTGGAGTTAATTACTAACACTGATGATTCTCCCACTGACCAGCTGTACGACGTTTGGCCAATTAACTCGCGTGGGTTTATCTCCTCAGGTGTAAAATTAAGCCCAGATTGTAAAGGTCCTTTTGCTTCCACCCCTTCGTGACCGGGATGTGGGTAGTGGGCGACCGCAGTCCGCGGCCTTTTCTCCTCCTTCCGGCACTCTCCAGAGCTGGCACCACCCGCCCACCCACAGAAAACCAGAACGCGCCTCCACTCTTTTTCCAGCTGCCCAAGAGGGCTCCATCCGCTTCCGCACAGGCCTCGACCTCCTCGCCGGAAGAGCCGGAAGCGCCGGAAGCGCCCAGCATGCTGGGATTTATAGTCATTTCCCTCGTGGCGAACGTGCGGGCGCGTATAACCCGAGAGCGAGTTGGCATTCTGGGATATGTAGTTCCTGGTGGTTCGTTTGTGTAATCGGCAGCCGTCTCCGGAGCCAGAGGTGACACCGCAGACTCCCGCCGGTCACATGACTCCAGTCTAGAGCGCTGATCGCACTGCGGCTCCCGCCCAGGCGAATTTCGCCCCCGCGCGGCCGTTGCCGAGGAGACGGCGCATGTCTCCCGGCGCGTTGCCCCCTCTGCAGTCCCCCCGCCCCTCTTCTCCCACCACAATGAGAGCCTAAGATGGCGGTGGCTGCGACGGTTGGAGCCGAGTAGCTGAGGTAGAAAAGGCGGCCATTGGGCCCTAAGCAGCCAGGAAACTTGGGGACTCTCCCTGCTGTGGTCTCTAAGGGAGGCCCGCCGCCGGTGGCGGTTCGTGGGGGCTGGCCGCTACTCCGCCCTTGGCGGGAGCGGCTGCTTCGTTTACAGGTAATGCCTGAGCGTCCCCAGCCCTTGGCAACCGAGGGCAGCGCGGCGTAGGGGCGGGAGAGCAACGGCCCTGGGACACTTGACTCCGTAGGGCCTGGTCTCGGGCCCACGCCTCTGTCTGGGCTCCTGGGCTTTTTTTGCTGCTTGCTTCCCGTCCCCTGGCCAGGCATTCCGCCCCCTACCCCGGACCGACCGACGCGATATCGGGGTGAGCCTCAAGGGACGCATCTTGGCGACCACAGAACCCTCCTTCTTGCCTCCCCGCCCCTCTCTCTTTTTGGCCCTGGGGAGGAGGCCGCCCTGCGACTCTGGAGCTCCAGGAATGTCCCTTGCTAGTGGAGGAAGCGGGGGGGGGGGCGGGTTACGGTTTGGTTGCCAGGGGCAGGGGGTCTAGTTTTCCATAGTAAGGGGCCTTAGTGGCCGTAGACTTCGTCACTGCGCCTCTCCCACCCTACCCCCCAAATTCTCTT
Organism: Pseudorca crassidens; assembly: GCF_039906515.1. NCBI lineage: Eukaryota > Metazoa > Chordata > Mammalia > Artiodactyla > Delphinidae > Pseudorca > Pseudorca crassidens. Next base: position 21,063,920 of record NC_090316.1, read on the forward strand.
CTGGTGGGGCTCTCGAGGTCCAGAATTTGGGGTGGAGAAGGGCCGGTGAGGAGCGACGCGACTTCGGGGTTGGGCTGTGGGCAGCGGGACTTAAGCTGTCTCGGGTGTTTTTAGAGCGGAAGGGCCGCGGGAGGCGTTCCTGGCTTTGGGGTTTCTACTTGCGAGGGGAATGTTCATTTCAGAGCTCTTCTCTCGCCTCTGCCGTTGCGCCCCTTCGCCATCCCTTACTGCTGGTCCAGTTTGGATGGGCCCAGGGTGGGGATAAACTAAATGCCAAATGGAATTCGGGGAACATCGCTTGCTTTGCAGAAACGGGGGTTTGGGGGTTACGTAGTAGGCCCCGCTAGGGAGGCGGGTCGCCCAAACTTTTCATCCCGCGGCTCACTCCTCAAGAGCTCGCCCTATCTGAAAAAAGAAAAAAGTTTTTTTGACCGATTGGAGATCTGTGTCGTTTGCTCTACGGGTGACGGATCGTGTCTTGGCGCTGGAAGAAGCGGGCTTTCTGGGCGCCCCTTTCACCCCCGCCCCATCGCTGCTTTCCAGACTCCGCCTTCTGGTATTCTCTGGTTACTGGAGTGGGTGTTGTCAAGCTTCGGTGCACCTGCTCCTTTCTTTCCCTATCACCTTCCCAGTTAGAGCCACTGGGAACCATTATAATTCTGAGTTTTTGGACTGAAAGTAAACCTTGTGTTTATGTAGTTACAGGGTTATTTTTTAATGAAGTAGCCAGCTTTTAAATAAAGAAACATTTTCCTCATCAACGGGTCTGCAAAGTTCTGGAAGTTTTGAGTGACAGGAAGTTAATGACTTGATCAATCTGAAGAGTAAACTTGGGCATGGATTTTTTACATGATGATTACATTATATTCCAAAGTAGGTATTAAGGTATCACACTGTTGTTTGGTAGGATCTTACAAGGTTGGAGGGTTTAAACCTGTGTACCACATTGTTTTCCTAAAAGATGAAAGTAAGGTGATTTTAAAATAGTGATAAATTGGATTTTTCCTTTTCTGTTGATTTCCTGAACATACTTCAGGTTATAAATATAGTCAGTATTTGTTATTCTGTACTTCATAGTGTAATTTACTGAAGTGATTTTTTTTTTTTAAATCATAAACAGACAACAGTTTTGAAGTGTGAAACAGGAAAGGAGCCGTTTCTGAGCTGCAAAAACTAGTTTCTAAACAGGTAACTTGACATCATTATGTATGTTATTGGCCTTTGTATTATAGTTGAAGAAGACCTTATGATGCAGACTGTTATAAAATACCAGTGCGTGTAGTAAACAAACGATCTAGGTTTGTTGCCCTGTTTGCTGTGCTTTTGGCATGCCACTTTGGTCTGCCTTCATACTTTTGTTTGAAAAGAGTCATGTCATTCCTAATTATTAAATACTAGAATAGCTTATGCAATACCTTTTTAAATGTCTTTGTCTTCGCAGAATTTCTTCTTCAGCCCATTTCAGTTTGAATGTGTCCTGTAACAACTATTTGGATAGCCTCTTCTTCTGAATTCATTTACTCTTAAGTCATCTTGTACAACTTTTCTATAAGTTGGCTGTTTTTATTTTTTATTCACAAACCTCTACTTTTTGAGCTTATTATATATACTATTGATTGAAGTTGTTTTTTTTTGTTTTTTTTGTTTTAGCTGTCTAAAATTACTTTAAACATTAGTTTGTATGCACAGTGCATTGTCAAATGCTGGTTATGTAAAGATATTCTCTGACCAGCAGAAAAAAGTCAATGTAAGTTCATTGAGGGAAAGTTAAGTAATTGTTTGCCAAGGACCATTCAGAAATTAAATGACCAAAGGATGAGGATTAGAAGAAATTTTTGTTAGAAGCATTTCAGCAATAATTAGTCTTTTAAAAAAAATCTCAGAAAATTTAATTCTATTGTTAAAATTTTAAGGCAGACCATTTTTAAAATATGTTTACTATATCCTTGCTTTCCAGGAAAGCAGACAAATCTTCAGCTCCCTTATGAAATAGGCTATCATGAGAAAATATAGATTGGTCATTGATTTATATCTTAATTATAATTCTTGGTATTTTTTTCTTTTAATTGAAAGAGTATAACAATAAAACAAGAAAAGTGGAACTCGGGAAAAGTCAAATGTGAGTTTGTGGATTAGAGTTCTTAAAACTGGAGTGTGTAATAGGCATTTGGTAAAATAAAAAGTTATAATATCAGTCATAAAATAATTTTCCTTTTAACACATTAGAGAAGATGGATAAAATAGAATAAAAATATAGGGCTCTTGAGTTAAACTCATTTTAAAAGACCTTCGTTTTCTCAGTAGGAGGTTTGTCCATTTGTAAAGGAGGCAAATGTATGTGAGATTTGGAAAAAATAGAAAGTGTTTGGAATAATCACACTAGGGAGTTTATTAAGAAGCCAGAAGGGGGTACATAGCAGTACATTCATCTTACAAATTTAATTCAGTGCCTACAATGTGCGACTTAATGGCTATAAAGTACTAGAGATGTGGCAGTGAGCAAAACAGATAAAGTTCCTTACCTCAGTGAGTAAACCTACATTTTGCAAGTGTGAGTGTGTAGTATGGTATAATACACCTTAATAGTGGACACAGTCATTGCCATTTTATAACTATTTGACCTTACCTTTGAGTTTGAGAGTAGAAGCAAAGAGATTAGGTAATGAGGTTTATCCAGAATTGAATTCATAAAATGGGCAAATAGTTGAGTAGGCCAAGGATGCTAGCAAGTCATTTTTGGAATGGCTTACTTGGGTTTGTATTTGGGGTTGAGTAAGAAAGTGAGGGTTTAATGGATTCCTGGAAAGAGAAATGATCAAGGGTCTGGAAGTGTTCAGCAGGGCCATGAGCAAGTGAGAGAAGTAGAATGCAAGGTCTTAGGTTCAGAAAGAGGGATTTCAGAAGTTCAGGATCTTGAACAAATTATCTCTTCAGAGTAGAAATAGTATTGGAATAGAGAAGATGAGATGGATGTTGGAACTGAGGTCAGAGTTTAGAAAAATGGTTACAGATGTTCAGGTCATGAAAGCAGAGAATGAGGTGCAGAGTGAAACCATGAACCTGTTGTTACCAAGAAAAGTGTAAGACTGTCTTGGGATGGACAGTAGGAAATGGTACCCAAGATAGGGAGAGTGGTATTTTTGGTGGTTAATTTGTTCGAAAGAGGAAGGTTAAGCATTGTTAAATAAGAATGGTCTGCAATTGGTATCCTTCCCCCCATGAATCTGAAAGACTAGGAAGAGTAGCATCTTCTTTTAGAAAGGATTTTTAAGGAAATAGTGCTTTTAGAGTGACTTGGGATTTTATTGAACCCAAAGAAGTAGGAGGAATATTTGGGAACAGATGGAGGATGTATAGGGAGTTTGTATGTAATGGTCCAGTGGAAAGGGATCATAGGAAGAGCTGTTATCAGTAATGAGTATGGGATGGAGTGGCAGTGAAGATTGGGATTGATTATAGCAGGGCATATAGATGTACCCAGGGAGTTATATGTAATCAGTGATAAGGAAGTGACAGATTTGAATATAAATTGCAGAGAGGGAGAGGTTTTAGCAAGCAGAATTTAATTGACCTCAGGGCTCTCATTTGCTTTTGTAGAGAGCAAGGATATATTAAATTTTCTTGGTGTAGAAATGCTCTACAGAGCAACTGTACCATAAGAGAGACCCAGTGCAATACTTGGTACATAGGTCTAATTAAATTGTTGATAATTCGAATTGAGTGTTACATATTGTAGTCTATTGTTGCAGTCTATTCATTCTCCTCCCCCCAATACCTTAAGAGTTTTAATTTTTTTTTAATTTAAAGAGGGTAATTATAGAAAGATATCTTAAGTTCTAGAAAATTATTGAAATTTTTAGGAAGTGTCAAATTGAAAGAACCAAGGGAAAGATCTGTATGGTTTTTAGGTACAGAGAAGAAATTGAGAAATTCCTCAAATGAAACTAAACAATCACATAATGCCAGAAACTTATGCATTTTCTTCTCAGTTTCCATTAAAAGTGCTTAGTATGCTTGTATTTCCTTTATATAATTAGTAAAAGAAATATTCCAAATAATGCAACCTTTAGAAAACTTGTGCAGATAACATAAAGTACCAGCTTTGGTTATTTTGTGACTCTAAGTAAATATTTAGGAAAAAACCTATAGTTTCTACATTATTTTATTTGGATGAGTATTTCTAAAACCTTGATTTACAGCTGTCAGGTGAGAAGTAAGGTATTTCCAAAGACAGTTATGAGTAATTTAATACTATTTGAGAAATAATATCTGAATTTTAAAGATTTTAGGAAAAATAATCTTTTTTCTTTTCTTGATTAATTTCTTCTTTACTTTGTATTTTTATTTCAAAGGTAACTTTAGTCAACCATTGGTATTTTCATGGTAATTAATACTGTGATATTCTACTTAGATATATATAATACTTCTCTATAGTAAGAATCCTACAACAGGATTTTCTTCAGAAGGATCAGTCACTGAAAGTAGCTTATAAATTGCCGTGGTATTTTTGCATTTCATATCCTTATAAGATAGGGGAACCAAATAAGGCTGTCAAAAATAGCAAAATGAAACCTATAAATAATAGTTTCAACTTAGTTTAGTAGGTCATAGGATGCACAGAATTGCTTGTTTGAAGTAGAATTTTACTCTTATCCCCATTCAGCTTCACATACCATCATCCATCACTTGTACTAGTTATCTTCCAATGGCTTCAACTTTTCCATCTCATTGTCTTTCTATTAAGCCTGCCTGGCAAAATCCCAACCTTGGATGGATTCAATGGAGTGTTTATACCAAGGCTGATGAGCACTTCTGGGGGAAAAAAATTCACACTGCAGATTAGTGATACATTAGTGATGTCAGGGAATGTTACTGCTCTTATCTGAGTCCTTAGTGCTGCCCACGTCACTCTTCCCCAGTCTCTCAGACACTGTCATGTTACCCTTGCACATTTAACGAGCAATCCTTTTTACTTCGCCTCACTTAACAAACTCAGCTTCCTACCACCAAATCTGCTAACCAGCCTGTATCCAATTGTATCCTTTCTTTTCTTTTGTTTCAGTAAAAGAGGTGTTCCTTTGCCTCTCTGAAGTTAATCATTTTTCTTACACCCTGGATCCCAGCTGCTCCTGGTTTTTCGGAGACCACACAATTTATCTCCTTTGTCATTTGCATCTTCATTATCTCCCTCTGTGAGCTCTATCCCGACAAATTTTAAACGTGCTCAAGATACCTTCCTTTTAAGGAAACTTCCTCTTGACCATCGCCACCTGCTTTCCTTCACAGACTGATTCCTTGAAAAAATCACCTCATTACTTCCTTTATTTTTTCCCTTTCCCATCAATAAATGCATTCGTTATGGAAGTGATTCTTACCAAGCTTGTCAGTAACCCCCTTGTTGCTAAATCCAAGTGTACACTTCTCACTGCTTTCCTTATATGACAGAGTAACATCTGGCATTCTTATCATATCCTCCTTCTTTATATACTTCTCCCCCTTTCTAGCACATTCTTCTGGTTTTCCTCCTGTCTTTCTGTACCTTCTTAGTGTTCTTTTCCTTTCTCTCTTAAATATCAGTGTCTTTCAAGGTTCAGTCTTCTTCTCTTACTCTTCATCTTCTCCCTGAGCCTTCTTTTCCACTTTAAGTTCTTTTATGAGTTGATGATTTGCAAATCTCTCTAGCCTAGATTTCACTTCTGAAAGATCAGTATTTGCCCACTAGACATTTAATTTGGTGGACAGTAGGCATCTGAAATATTTCTAAAACTGAACTCATCTTCTCTCAACAGAAACTTGTTTCTTTTCACATTACTTTGAATGTATCATCCTATACCCGGTTGTTCAAGCTAGAAATCTGGGAGTCATCCTTTAACTCCTTCCTCCCTGCCTCGTCTCCCACATCATTACAGTCACCAAGTTCTTTGATTCTGCCATAAAAATTTTTCTTGCATTGGTCCTCTTCTCTACATACCTAGTTTTTTGATTATTGGAAGTCTTTCTATACAAGTAATAGTTTATAATCATCATAAAATAATCAAAAACTATATAAATAATTATATTAATCTGTTTACAGAATAAAATTTAGAAGGTAGAGAGAGACCTGTAATTTTAATGGTGACTTTGAGGTGGTTAGAGAGGTTGACATAAAAAAGAAATGACTTGCCTTTGTTTTCTCCCTTTTGTAGGGCGAGATAGCTACTCCCGTAGAGAAATCAGCTGAATGTTAATACACTGAGAATTGACTCACATGCAATTATTTCTTTAGCTTCATACTGATAATTTTACTTCTTTAGGAGTGTGCCTTTTAAACCATGTTTTAGAAACTTATGTTAATAGTGTTCAAAGTCATTAGCCTGTAAATAGATCCCTAGAAAAAGCTCTTCATTTTAGGGGGAATTCATCATAATAAAAAATGAGTATAAAACATCTCTGAATATAGTCTTAATAATTTATCTTAAAGTAAACTTACCTTATTACTCAACTGATAGAAAATGTAACATACTCTATTAAAAAAAGAAGAAAAAGGGATTTCCCTGGTGGTACAGTGTGTAAGACTCTGCATTCTCAATGCAGGGGGCCTGGGTTTGATCCCTGGTCAGGGAACTAGATCCCACATGCCACAGCTAAGAGCCCACATGCTGCAACTAAGACCCGGCACAGCCAAAATAAATAATAAAATAAATAAATATTAAAAAAGAAAATGTAACATACTCTTTTACCAAAAAAATTGGTAAGAGTTTTTCCTAAATATTTTAATAATTTTCTGTTCTAATTTCCATTTTAAGATAAATTGCTTTTAGTAATGTTAAGTATCATTATCACCTCTACTGCTTATGTATTTTTTTGAGCTCCTGTTCTTTAATATTACAGATTATATTAGTACATCGAGAAAAAGGTACTTGTAAAATGTTTCATTTAAATGAGTCATTTCAGTTCACTGGGCATACTTCTTTATGAGTATCAGTTATTTTGCAAAGTTCTTAAATATATTTCTAGTATAAAAAATGATGTAAAATATTGCTGAAAATATATAAGACAGAAAAGAGCAAAAATCACATTCTACACCTGCAACCAAAAATTGCTTTCATGCAAGCATTTTTTAATATAGTAAAGATACTAACTATATACTTCCTGTTTCTTTCAGATTTTTTTCTCAATTTGTCATTTACTATTTATTCTCAGTATACTTGGGATTCACTTGTATATGAATCAAATCGGTTGAACATAGTCCTTTTATTTCTGCATTCCAAATAAGTAAAATCTCTATTTTTCAAGTCTGTTCTTTTTTCTTGTCTGTTATTTGATTCTTTCATCTTATTTTTCTATTTTTAATCTACTAGATAGTATATTGGTGTTATGATATAAGGCAGTCTTTTTCAATTGGGAGGGAATTAAGCTCTAATGCTCTAAGGCATCTGTTTTTTACTGTGAATTAATTCCCCTTCTGTGTGTCTGGAATGGTGCTAGGTATGTACCATCCTTGGGAGAACTGAGAAAATAGTTACTCAAATCATTTTTCTGTGTTTGTGTTTAAGATGAAGCATCCTAGTTTAGGAAGCCTGTTAAAGCTCTAAATAAACTTTTTTCAACATTGTTAGCAAATTGTCCCAACCACTGAATAATCCAATACCACACAATTCTTGTGAAGATTAAATGATAAACGCATATAAAATATTTAGCATGGTGCTTGGCATATAGTGAACAAAATAGATGTTAGCTATAATTACTTTTTGTCATTAAATTTTTTGAATTGGGTGTATTTGAGGATTTTCTTTTTGGGCGGTACTAATATAACCATATAGATACTTAACGTGGTTGAGTATCTTGGGACTAGTTTTCTACTCTCTTGACCTCTCTTGCAACTCTTGCTTTTATTTTTCAGATAATTTTATTTCCAACTACTTGTTTATTCTTCCAGATGGCTTTTAGAATCATTCTGTCAAATTCCAAGAAGAATTCCAGTGGGATTTTTCTTAGTATTTAATTAAGTTTATACATTTAGAAAAAATGGTATTATGTTTATAATATTTAGCCTTTTCATTAAGGGACATAGTTTGTTTTTCTGCTTATTCACATTTCTGTTATGTTGTTTTATAGAGTTTAATAGTGCTTCTTATATATGTTTAACTGAATCACTCTGCTGTACAGCAGAAATTAGCACAACATTGTAAATTAGCTGTACTTCAATTAAAAAAATAATTCTTCTTTACATAGGGCAAAACTATATTATTCCTAGATAATTTTATTTTTTTGCCACTGTTATAAGTGATATCATTTCCACCCAGTATATTTCTAACTGGTTATTTGTGATATTTTGAAGTTCTCTACGTTTTTAAAATGAATATTCTTTAAGAATACCACCTTTTCTCTTTTCAGTATTAATATTTGTTTCATATTTTTCTATTTTGTACAAACAATTTCAAAACAATGCTAAATAACTAATATGTATTTTGGTCTTTTATTTAAAAATTGTTTTTAAAGTTTTTTTTTTGATGTGGACCATTTTTAAAGTCTTTTTTGAATTTGTTACAGTGTTGCTTTTGTTTTATGTTTTGGTCCTCTGGCCAAGAGGCATGTGGGACCATAGCTCCCCGACCAGGGATGCAGCCTGCACCCCACCCCACCACCCTGCCTTGGAAGGTGAAGTCCTAGCCACTGGACCTCCAGGGAAGCCCCGTTTTGGTCTTTTAATAGGAATATTCTTCATATCTTATTTTAAGATCATTGGCTATTGGTTTAAAATATACTTTTCAACTCTTTAAAAAATTTTTAAAGTAACATATGGGGCTTCCCTGGTGGCTCAGTGGTTGGGAGTCCGCCTGCCGATGCAGGGGACACGGGTTCGTGCCCCGGTCCAGGAAGATCCCACATGCCGCGGAGCGGCTGGGCCTGTGAGCCATGGCCGCTGAGCCTGCTCGTCCGGAGCCTGTGCTCCGCAACGGGAGAGGCCACAGCAGTGAGAGGCCCGCGTACCGCAAAAATAAATAAATAAATAAAAATAAAATAAAATAAAGTAACATATGCTCATTGAGTATAACCTTTAAAAAATTTGAAGTTTTACACCTGAAAATTATATGATGTTGTACGTCAACTATACCTCAATAAAATTTTTTTTAAAAAGTAATAAATGCTATTGAAATAAACAGCATAAAAATACACATACCTGTAAGGAAGTACCAATGTATTTGTACTTTTTAAGATTTTTTTCAAATTAAGTGTTGAATTTTATCACTTTTTATTTTGAGATGATAATATTTAACCTGTTTAATGTAATGTATTATTCTAATATATATCCTAGCATTCAAATCCCCATGGGATAAATCCTGCTTTGTCATGGATGGTTAAAATCCTTTTAATATTATACTCTAGTAAGTGGGAGAAGTTAGGATCTTAGAATCAAAGCAACTTGGATTTGTATTCTTTTATGACATTTTTAGCTGAATGACCTTGACAAAATTAACTGACTTCTTTGCATGTTAATGTTAGTATCAGTAAACTGAAAAACCTATTATAATCCTGATGTCTAATGGCTTACCCTGCCCCTTGAGTTACAGATAAAGTTTATCTCACTGTCTCCCCTTTCACTCAGTCCCCCTCCAACCCGAGCAGTTCCACACCCAGTGGAAATACAAAGTCCTCCACGAGATCATGTAGAAATCTTATTTTCTCATGATCATCTATGCTTCTGAACCTTTGCTTGTACTATTGCTTCTTCCATTTCTCAGCTCTTTGACCCAGGTGTGAAATTTAGTACCTTCCTTGATTTTCACAAAATCCCCACTTTTTTTTAGTGGGGAGAATTTGTGACTTTAGTAGACTATATCAAGATCTAGGGAAAACTATGAGGTAGCAGTAATATAATTTAAAATAGGGCAGTAGGGGGACTTCCATGGTGGCACAGTGGTTAAGAATCCGCCTACCAGTGCAGGGTACACGGGTTTGATCCCTATCTGGGGAGATCCTACATGCTGTGGGGTAGCTAAGCCCATGCGCCACAACTGTTGAGCCTGCGCTCTAGAGTCTGTGAGCCACAACTGCTGAAGCCTGCATGCCACAACTACTGAAGCCTGTGCTCATAGAGCCCGTGCTCCGCAACAAGAGATGCCACCACAGTGAGAAACCCGTGCGCCTCAACGAAGAGTAGCCCCCCGCTCGCCGCAACTAGAGAAAGCCCACAGGCAGCAACGAAGACCCAATGCAGCCAAAAATAAAATAAATAAATAAATAAATTTAAAATAGGGCAGGAAACATCGCTATGTTTAAATGTTTTTAGCCACTGTATTCTTGGTTTTTATCGGCCATTTCACCTACCTGGTCCTGTTTCTCTCTTGCTGCTTTCTTTTCATCTTGCTTACCATTACCTTCCCATTAAGACCAAACCTTTCTTCATGTTCCATGCAGAGCCATTCTACCTTCTTTGAATCTTTGACACAAAACAAATGCCCAGGTCTTTGGGGGTATTAGTTTCTTTTCGAAGAGCAGTTTTGGTTCTAGCTATTAATAACTTTTTCCTACCTGATTACTCTACCTTTTAGGATTGTGTTGAATAAATTAAATTGAATAACCTTAAAGTATGCAAGCCAGCTGACACAGTGGATATTCTGATATTTTTCTTCCCCTCCCCATCACTTTGGCTACTTAATGCATGCTAATCGTACTATGCCTATGGCAGCTAAATCATTTCGTCTGTCATGTGTAGTTGACAGTGCCTCTTTTATTTCATAAAATCAGCTTTTCTGATATTCTTTCATATTGCTAAGCTTCATGGAATTATTTAAATTACAATTTGTTTTTATGTGTTAGGAAAGTTAGTTTTTACTTGTTTTGCAGAACATTAATTATAAAAGCCAGTATGGCCACAGGAGGAGGTCCTTTTGAAGAAGGCATGAATGATCAGGATTTACCAAACTGGAGCAATGAGGGTGTTGATGACCGACTCAACAACATGGTAGGATATCTTACTATTGATGGTGTGTCGTTGGCTGCTAATGTTAGAATGCAACTTTCCCCTGACTTAGCCAAGTCATACTCACTGAAACTCTTTGAAAACACATTTTTTCTTGCTGTCCAAGATATTAAATGACCCTGGGCTATTTGTTATATTACTTTAAGACATTTTTGTTTGTAGGTAACATATCAACTTGAGTTAGCTTAAGCCAAAAAGGAGATTTATTACAAGGATATAAAGATGTTTAATGGAAAACAACTTAAAAGAATATAGCTGGGTTTTAGGAAGGGACTAGAAAATGCAACCAGAAAGTTGTCAAGAATTACTTTTTCATTACGCTGACTCTTTGCTTCTGTGTGCCTCTGCTTAACACAACTTCTTTTCACAGACCAGTTTTCTCTCCTCTCTGGTCCATGTGGTATACTATGGCTGCCCCTTCATTCTAAAGTTTTCAGCTATGGCTGCAATTATATACTGACTAGTTATCTCTTAGTTCCAATTTGAAATTTTAACATATGATTATCCCAATTTGGATTAGATATGCATCTCTTTTCCAGTCATATATGGCCAGGATTGGGTGGGGTAAGTAGAACAAGAGGTTGGCAGGAACACCTACACATGGATTGGGGTGGAGGGACAGTTTGTAGAGAAAGGAGTTTTATTATAAAAGAGAAAACTATCCCAAAAGATTTTACTAAAGTAAAACTAAAAGACTCTTCCAATATGGATAAAGTGGGAATTTATATCTTTTTTGTTGAATGCGTTATGTGAGTATAGCTAAGTAAATAAAAATGTTTTCTAGTTAAAATATTAAGCATATTTTTGGGCTTCCCTCGTGGCGCAGTGGTTGAGAGTCCGCCTGCCGATGCAGGGGACACGGGTTTGTGCCCCGGTCCGGGAAGATCCCACATGCCACGGAGTGGCTGGGCCCGTGAGCCATGGCCGCTGAGCCTACGCGTCTGGAGCCTGTGCTCTGCAATGGGAGAGGCCACAACAGTGAGAGGCCCGCGTACCAAAAAAAAAAAAAAAGAAAGAAAAAAAATAATTAAGCATTTTTTGTCATTTCATATTAGACCTTATCATGTAGTACATTGTTGCCTATAGAAAATAATAGTTATATTTATTGCTTACTATATGCTAGGCACTGTGCTAGCTGTTTTATGTACGTTTTTTCTTAAAAAAATTTTTTTTATTGAAGTATAATTGCTTTACAATGTTGTATTAGTTTCTGCTGTACAATGAAGTGAATCAGCTATATGTATACCTATATCCCCTCCCTCTTGGACCTCCCTCCTCCGCCCCCATCCCACCCATCTAGGTTGTCACAGAGCACCGAGTTGAGCTCCCTGTGCTATACAGCAGGTTCCCACTAGCTATCTACTTTACACACAGTAGTGTATTTATGTCAAACCTAATCTCCCAGTTTGTCCCACCCTCCCGTTATGTATGTTATTATTAATCGTGTTTTAAAGGTGACACTATTTTAGAGATTAGGAAACAGATCTTGGGAAGTTTAATAAATTGCCTGGAGTCACACAGTGGGGCGTTTCTTCCTATAACAATAATTGCTTTAGAACACAGGTTGATTCCAGATCTGTCTACCTATATATACTGACTTTAAAGGAGGCCAGTAAAGATATATATAATTTATTTCACTATTCAGTTTATAAATAGTAACGAACCATTTTTAAAAACGCTTTTGAAAATATTCAGACTGACGCTAGGTTTGGAGTTTGGGTATTTGTATTTGTTAATGACCTATGATAGGAAAGTAATTATTTTCTGAATAATTATAATTTCAGCACAGTTTGAAATTTAGGCTAGGTGTAGTGGAGGGAAAATGGGTTAGTACAAGTAAATAATTGTCTCTAAGACTATATATTTATGTGAAAAATGTTTGTCATTTAAAATTTTAAGACCAAAAGTTTTTAAGTGTACCAAAATATTTTCCTGATTTGATAGAGGCCAGATTAACCTTTGCCTGTACTTTTTCTTAAAGGATTGGGGTGGCCAACAGAAGAAGGCAAATAGATCATCAGAAAAGAATAAGAAAAAGTTTGGTGTAGAAAGTGATAAAAGGGTAACTAATGATATTTCTCCGGAGTCATCGCCAGGAGTTGGAAGGCGAAGAACGAAGACTCCACATACGTTTCCGCATAGTAGATACATGACGCAGATGTCTGTTCCCGAGCAGGCAGAATTGGAGAAACTTAAACAGCGGATAAACTTCAGTGATTTAGATCAGGTTTGTAAATTATTTTAAAAATCAAGTTATGACTATGGAAAATATTGGCAAAAGACTAAATAGTTTGTCTTAATAAATTTGAGCTGTTTATTTCCTTTTTCTTAGTTTCTGTGCATATGGAGAGAATGTTAATCCATTGTGATGGTACTGTGTTCTTTGGAGGGCAATAAAGTCCTTATTTCTAAACTTGCTGAGGACAAGTCTCTTGGGACTTTATTATTATACTGTATGACTAACTTAAATGATTTCATTTTGAAACTAAATCATGCATGCTAGTAACTGAGTAAGATTGCTGTTAAGCAAAAGGGAATATCCAGTTTAGAATATTTGTCATTTGTTAAGTGTGGGATGTGCTGGCTTATCTCAAGTTTAGAATAAAACAGTTGTTTGTATTTATAATCACTGAAATCAAGTTTAGAACTAAAAGCAAGTAGAAATGATAATGAACTCTTAACATTTTACTGTCACATCTGTACTTCATAGAGATAAGTTTTCCAAATATGCATAAAGGTAGATTCAAGTCTGGTATGATGGTGATGATCATATATCATTTAGTCACCTATGTGTTAATTATTGAGCATTTACTGTATGCCAGGCCCTGAGTTGAGTACTTTATCAGACAATGCTTCACATTGACACATCTTGTTTTTAAAATTTATTTATTTATTTTTGGCTGCGTTGGGTCTTCCTTGCTGCATGTGGTCTTTCTCTGGTTGTGGCACGCGGGAGCTACTCTTCCTTATGGTGCGCAGGCTTCTCATTGCGGTGGCTTCTCTTGTTGAGGAGCGCGGGCTCTAGGCACGCGGGCTCAGTAGTTGTGGCTCGCGGGCTCTAGAGCGCAGGCTCAGAAGTTGTGGCACATGGGCTTAGTTGCTCCGTGGCATGTGGGATCTTCCTGGCCCAGGGATCAAACCCGTGTCCCCTGCATTGGCAGGTGGATTCTTAACCACTGTGCCACCAGGGAAGTCCTGCACTGACACATCTTTATGTTGATGTTCATATTAATTAACATTGATTCATTGGGTCCAAAGCCTATGTTATATTCTGTGATCAAGTATGACTAGCAATATGAGTTATAAATATGATTCATAATCCTGCTACTTCATTTAGACTAGTCTTGCTCATATTCATCATTTGAATTGTCTGACAGAATGAGGCCTAGGATGTGATAATTGAATTTTGATATTTTACTAAAAGAATTTTGTAGGTCTGAAGCTGTTTTGAACCTTACAGCAAATCTGTTTATATGCACCTTGTGAATCAATATCTGATGGTAAAACTAAGAACATTGGATTTTTTTAATTTTGAAAGATTAATGTTTGTGGGATTTGGTTTCTTTTTCATATATAGAGAAGCATTGGAAGTGATTCTCAAGGTAGAGCAACAGCTGCTAACAACAAACGTCAGCTTAGTGAAAACCGAAAGCCCTTCAACTTTTTGCCTATGCAGATTAATACTAACAAGAGCAAAGATGCTGCTGTAAATCCTCAAAAGAGAGAAATGATTGGATCAGCACAATGTAAAGAGTTGTTTGCTTCTGCTTTAAGTAATGACCTTTTGCAAAACTGTCAAGTCTCTGAAGAAGATGGGAGAGGAGAGCCTGCAATGGAGAGCAGCCAGGTGATAAAACTTCTTTCTTTTGCTCTTTGCTTTCATAAACCTCAAAGTAGATTCATTAAGATTTAAAAAAAATATTGGGTTATGCACATAGGAATTTTAGGTAGAATTAAAGTACTTCTCTGACCTTTCTCATTAATATCTCAGATTTACTCAAAATGGTGTAAATTTCTTTTTACCAAAATGATTGTAGAAATGGCATAGTAAGGTAAATTAAGACTTCTGTTCATCTGCCAAATGCTGTATTGCTAATTTTTAGTGAAGAGCAATTGAGAGCAATGTGATTAATAGATTGCTGTAGAAATTTTTTTAAATGGTTGTATAATTTTTTGAAAAAATTATTTTTCAAAGTATCTTAATTTTTAAAATTTATTTATAAAATATATAAACACTAGAGAAATTTATATAAATGTTTGATACGCAGTTTTATAAAATGAAGTTCCCAAGTAATGAAACTAAAACACATTTTGAAATTTTTAAGTTAACAGTAATTGGAATTGTTAGTATTGCCTGTTATGTTTTGATTAAATTCTAAATTTGATTCAGATCTTTTGCATGTATGAATTCACACAATAAACCTAGAAGTATCTTTAGTTATTTGAAATTAAAATCTATAATTATAATTCCCCCCCACCCCAAATATTTCCCTTGCAGATTGTAAGCAGGCTTGTTCAGATTCGTGACTATATTACTAAAGCTAGTTCCATGCGGGAAGATCTTGTAGAGAAAAATGAAAGATCTGCTAATGTTGAGCGCCTTACTCATCTAATAGATCACCTTAAAGAACAAGAAAAGTCATATATGAAATTTCTCCAAAAAATTCTTGTAAGTTTTGGACCCTTTAAATAACGTATTGAGTTATTTTTGTAGTATATCAGTGTACATGTACTGATGACACTCTGATGCCACCCCAGAGGAGTTAATATATTTTCAAAAAATCGTGCCATCCATTATAACATTTTATTGCCCTTTTTAATAGTTGTATGATTTATACCGCTAAAATATTTCAGGCTAGAGAAAATGAGGAGGAGGATGTTCGGACTATAGATTCAGCTGTGGGATCTGGTTCTGTAGCTGAGAGCACATCGCTAAACATAGATGTGCAGTCTGAGGCTTCAGATACCACGGTAAGCGGCTTTTTAGTAATTAAAGTGCTGGAAATGAAGATATAAAGTTTTCCCCCGTTTTTCACGATGATATTTTTGTAGGCATTCCTTAATGAAAAGTTTATCTCAGGGAAGAAACCCTCAGATTGTTAATGCTGTATATATTCTTTTTGAACATGGAAGTTTAAAAGTTTTATTTATTAGCATTAAAAATAGTTTTAATGGTTGATTAAATCTAATAATATCTGATCTTCAATTTGCAGAAACCTGGTTTTTCTAGTTTGTTTCATTAAGCACAGCTTTACTCATTTTAAGAAGCATTGGGAAAGTTAAAATTCATTGTGGATGTAAGAGCTATAAGTACAGTGTCATTGCTTAGCACGTCGTCTGTTGGAAAAGTCTCCAAGTTAATTTCCCATTGAGGAACCATTTTAAGGCTGTTAGGATTCTCATTTCTCAGGCTAGCTTAGAACGGAAGCAAAACCAGGCGACTGATAAATTGAGATGAAAATGGGACAGGGTAGCATTTACTTTGGGATTTATTCCAGTGAGAAAAATACTATAAATTCTAACTCTGCAAAATGGAATGTATCAAAATACTGTCTTTTGGAAAAATAATCAGAAATTTACAGAACTTTGAGGAAAGATTTATAAAATAAACTTAGTTCGTAGAAGTTAGTATGAAACTAGTATACTTTTAAGCATTTTAATTTTAGCAGATGAACCTACAACCATGCATTAGTAAACTTGAAAGTCTGTTATCAGTAATGCCTTTCTTGTGAAAAGATAGCCACGTGTATCTTTTGTGTCCGAGGTATGTTCCAAAGTACCATTCAGCATTAGGAATTTGAGGGTTTGTTTCCTTTTAATATTGACCTGCATAGTTTCCTGTCTGCCTCCTTTCTCTTCCTTGCCCTTCCTGATTTGAAGAGGAAATTTGAATTTTTTTTCTCTCCATTATCTCCACCAGGAGATGCTCAGAGGGCTTGATCCAAATGGTTGTTGAAGAATGGATTCTACTGCGGGGAAATTGTTTTTCTATTTACAGTGGTGCTGGGACTAATTTCTTTCTCACATTTCATTCCAGCAGAAGTGGAAGGGTTGGGGCATGTCGGTAAAGGAATTCTGTTGGAGAGGAGTGGGAAATGATATAGATGATTATTATAACTTATATGCTAGTGTGTATCGTATTCCCCATGATGAGAATTTCTTTCATATCATTAAATCAGGAAATTTTGAAAGTTAATAACAGCAGAATAAATGTTGAAATATGCTTCAGCAATTGTTGTATAGCTTATTGCCTAGGATATGATATTCACTTAATTATAATAAGCCCAGAGTCTAGTCTATAGGAATTTAAAAGTCTAACTTAAAGTTTTATTGCCACTTGGGGGAGGGTGGATTGATTTTCTGAAAGATGGACTTGTAATTTTTTATATTTATTTACAAGACTGGCTTATATGTTAAACAGGAGTTTGTGTTAAGAAATTAATATGTTACACTATTTAATAAAGGAGGCATCTTTTAGTCTGAGAATTCGGCCGTGCATTGAGGACAAACTAGGGAATTCAGCTTCACAAGAACAGGTTTCAGACATTGACGTTACAACAAGTCCAAAAGGGAAAGGTGACAGACCTCCTCAGAATGACAGGGAACTGAGGCCTAATAGGAAATATAGCCGAAAACGTGGATTTCCCTCAAAGGTATACTTCACAATGTTAACTTGGGAAGTCTCTAAATGAGCACCTCTTTTGTTCATATTTCCTCTCCTTTATTTTCTTTTTTGTTGTTGCTATTAACTTTTAAATATGTACGTTAACATGGTTAATTGTACTGTAATTTGCATTAGTAAAATGCTGTCCCTTAGTGTTTTTTCCTTTTCTGCTTTCTTATTCTCCGCTCCATGGATTATGTGTGGCAGCTGTTTTTAATTTGTATTAACAAAGGACTTGAAACTTAATCCATTTTCCTTTTTTTGCTGTTGAGAACTCAAAATATAACACATTCTTAAACCTTGACCATTAGTTGCCTTTTGTTTCTGATATTTGTGTTCATGGATTAAGATGGTATTTTTAAGTTTTGTCTTATTTCCTGTAGTCATTCATTAAAGAAAGAAAAAATAGAGCAAGCAATTAGCTTTCCTGTTTTTTTAATAATGAAATATTGGGTTGGCCAAAAATTTGTTTGGGTTTTTCCCTAACATCCTATGGAAAAACCCAAACGAACTTCTTGACCAACCCAATATTTTTAGTGTTTTTTTGTTTATATTTTTCTTCCCATTGGAAATCCCTTCTTCCATTCTGTTTTTAAAAAAATTATCCAGTTGACTTGTTTCCTGATGTTTTTGCTACTTTTTTCTCCAAAGTTTGCTGTAAATGTTCTTTCTTTTAATTTTCCATGATTTGCATAAAGACACTCAGGAAAGGTTTAAAGACAACTATTTGTGTAGTTCCACTTAAAACAGTTTGAAAAAAAATGGCATTTGTAAAAGTGCTCATATTTGACAGGAGTAAAGTACTATTTTAATAATTGAGTATAGATAAGACCAATTTCCTATGTTTTATTACTAGCTTATTACCTAGGATTAGGCTTTCCTTTCTGTTATGTACATATTTTATATTTTTGTGGCGTTTAAAAATGACAAAGTTTAACCTCTAGATATTATGGTGTCTCCCCGCTCTCCCACAAGAGTTTGAAGATATAGTTTGAAGTCAGCTATAGTGATCTTACTATAAAGTGTTAAGCAAAAGGTGTCCCAGTTCAACAGAATAGTAAAGTAGCTGATTATTTTTAAAACTACTAGCATTGGAGAAGAGAAAGTGAATGGGGGGAAATAGATCCTTTGGAACTTAATGTTCCTTTCTTAAGTCTTCTGAATAGTGACAAACAGAACTTGAGTTGACAGTTACTACAGCATAGCATCTTCCAGTTTTACTTTTTTCCCCTAAGGCATTAGGTTTGCTTTTAAAAACCACTTTTCTGTTTTAAGTTTCTTTGAATAATGTCCTTATAAATATTATTTTCTCTTGAACTTCTTTCTGGAGTTTATTTTAATTTGATTCTTTTTAATCTTTTGATTCTTTGGGCCATCCTAGGGTAATTCTATCAGTACTGTGTTCATAAAATGATTTCATTTTCTTAGAAAAAACCCTAATTCCCACTGACTGACTTTATTCTTTCTTTGTTATGCAGAATCTGTTGTTCTCCCCACCTACCTTCATTCCCTCCTTAACATCCTTTCAAAATGTAGTATTCTGTTAGAAGACTAGGGAAAAAAGTTGGTGTCTTAACTGAGGTTCAGAGCTTAAAGCAACCTTGTGAGTTGCAGCTTGATAGGAGATAATTGATATTCTTGAGTTGCCTACAAGGGCAGAGTCCATTTTATGAAATATTTTATAGACACGATGACGTTGCATAATTTTTAAAAAGAGCTTTCCCTGAATACCCATGCCCTCATTGTTTTCCCATACTCATCTTTCCCCCACGCTTAATCTCAGCTCTTAGAGCATTCATAAGCTTTTAAAAATACCATCTACTCATTTTTTGCTATTGTTTTTATCATTTCTAGTTACTTCATGTGGGCTAGATTTGTCTCCCAAACTAGACTATGCTTCTTCAGAGATAGTTTTAAATACAGAAGACATAGTCTATGGATGTAATTTTGGGGCAGATAGTATGATGTGAAAAAACACTAACCTAGAACTTAGGAATCTGATTTCCCCTCACTGTGATATTGGATAAATCACAGCTTTATCTTCTCTGGGCTTATAGTTTCTCACCTTTCAGATGACAAAACTTAGAATACATATTAACTGAAGTACTTTTCAGCCATAAAAATATATTTGGATCCATGAAGAATTATTGGAAGAATATCAGTTGAGTAGAGGAAAGGAAGACTTAGGGTTTTCTGAAATGTGTTACCTGTATGCAACTCGAGATTTCATGCTTAAGTTATTATTTTTTTTAATTTGTAAACTAAGAATGTACTTACTGAAAGTGACTCAAAACGTTTAAATGAAAATATGTGTTTGAAGGATGCGTATAGTCCTGGCCTCCTTTTTTGGATTTCTATTCCATGTACCATCTTCTTGCCATGTTTTTATCCCCAGGTATTTTTATTACCATTTTCTCATCTTCCCTTTCTTTATATTTGATTGTAGTTCCACCCACCTCCCTCAGTTCATCTTTTCAAATTATTAGTCTGAAATGTTATTTATGTGGATGGAAAAGTTATTAAGCAGTAATAAAACTCCACTAATTTCAAAAATTGTTGGGAATTCATCTTTGGATTAGTGAAAAATCTGAAGTTCAGAATTCTTTATAATTAGAGTATCAAAGTTTTGCAAATAAATGTGACTAACAAGGATTAAAGTTCTTTTTAAAAGTTTGCATTTTAAAGGGTAAGAAACCATAATATTAAATTGTTTAGTAAGTTCTTCAAAATTAGATAGCTTTAAGGTTAGCTTGAGGTCTAAACTATTTTTGAGATGGGAGGATTATGAATTAGATGGAGATAATGCATTCTTGATGGTTTTCTTTTTTCCTAGATGACTTTTTGCCTTATTTGTGTAATGTTTCTCTTCTTAGTCATTTATCACTGATGCTTTGTTGGAGTATTTGATTGATGTCAACCTGGAGAGATTTCTCCAAGTTGTTCCACTGAAATCTGTACCTGATTGGGTTTGGTTTTATATTTTACCAGTGACTTTGATGAAATTAATTTGGATCAGATCTGAGATGGCTACCTATCTCAGATTGATAGTTATCTCTCACCCTTCAAATTATTTTTTCAAGATGTAAATAGTCTTGAAATGAGCAAGAACTAAGAAGATGAATTTTCATAGGAATGAATGTAATGTTAACTAGGTAACTCCACTTGTATAAGATGGGAGAGAACTGGGTAAATTGTACTTGATTTGAAAATGGCTTTAGTTTATTGGAAAGTCTCCAGTAAATACTAGCTTAACCAAGGTACATTATTTCTCCTCCATATTCATAAAGTCTAGTTGGCCAGTCCTGGATAGAGCACTGACCTGGCTTCTCTGATACCTACATCAAACATTCTAACTGTAGTCTTCTACTTCCTATTTGAGCTTCCTTTCTTTGAGTTCTTAATTCTGAGCCATGTAATTATTTTTATTGCTTGCCAAGTTATCACAGTTACTCATTCTTATTTACAACACTAATGAGTCCTACTTGGGGAGGTAAAGAGAAGAGGTTTTTGCAAAGTATTGTTAAGGAATGTTACCCAGAAGAGAATTTCTCTGGAGCCGTCTGTGTTCTCCATAATTTTTCTTGGAATCAAATGTACATAGGGAGAGATCAGTTCATTTTTACTTTGAAAAGAAATCACTGAGGTTTATTTTCCTTGTTAACTTTGGTCAGAGCCAGGGGAGATCATTCATTTAAAGTCTCCAATTTGGTAGCAATGCAAATTTAAAATTGACTATTTCTAAGTTAATAGAAATATTTTATGTAAATATTAGCTAAAATCATTAAACTTTTAAGATACAGAATTTTTTAAAAGGCAAATCAGTGATGAAAAATACCATTATGGTATACAGTTCATGCATAATTTGTCTTATTTATTGTTTCCAGGTTGTATTTAACTTTCTCTCTTTGATTAATTGACTTTATTTTTTCTGGTTGGGTTACACTTGAATAGTTTTAAGATTAACATTTAAAATTTTATAATTCCTTATAAGTGGCACCTATTTAATCTGTTCCTCTTTTAGGCAAAATGTTATCTTTTGGGGGGAATTTCAAAGTAATTTATGTCCTCAGACTCAGCATTAAATGAGCATCTTTTGAAAGAAAAAATAGTAATGATATCTTTGATGCAAAAGATAATATTTTTACTGTATGATAATATAAAGTGATACAAGTAAATTAAAGCCTTTCACATCAAATAATCAAATAAAAAGTATATTTTAAAAATTTCCATCCGTAGTTAGAAAATAGTTGGTTTGTTTTTGTTTTGTTGGTTTTTAAACATCACTTCTAGGAATGGGGCAGAAGAGTTTTTTAGTCTGTTCTTTCTCCAGGGCTACTTTTAGGGCATTAGCCTGGTATGATCTGCTCTTCCTTTTCTGTAAGGCCTGGTCTGGATCCCTTATTCTTTTTTTTGTGTGTGTGTGTGTGTGTGTGTGTGTGTGTGTGTGTGTGTGTGCGCGCGCGCCTTCCTGTCTTCCTTTTTGTATGCCTTTTCTGGATCCCTTATTCTTGTGTGTGTGTGTGTGTGTGTGTGTGTGTGCCTTCCTGTCTTCCTTTTTGTATGCCTTTTCTGGATCCCTTATTCTTGTGTGTGTGTGTGTGTGTGTGTGTGTGTGTGTGTGCCTTCCTGTCTTCCTTTTTGTATGCCTTTTCTGGATCCCTTATTCTTGTGTGTGTGTGTGTGTGTGTGTGTGTGTGTGTGCCTTCCTGTCTTCCTTTTTGTATGCCTTTTCTGGATCCCTTATTCTTGTGTGTGTGTGTGTGTGTGTGTGTGTGTGTGTGTGCCTTCCTGTCTTCCTTTTTGTATGCCTTTTATTTTCTTTTTGTTAATTCTTCATGCTAAGCATATGCATATGGTCTTTTACCTTGAAATTACCTAACTATCTAATTCTTAACATGAAAGGCTGTCTCTGTGTCATCATTTTCCTCTTTCTCTTTTTCTTTCAAGTCTGTATCTAGGGTTGTATATTTAATACTAATTTATTATCTACGTATGTACCTTGCCATTGGTAGTTGAAATAGGAACATGGATTTTAAAAGATATAAGCGTTGTTGGTCTTATTTTTCAGGCCAGAGATCCTCAGCAGGAGCCTATGGAAGAGATAGAAAATTTGAAGAAACAACATGATTTATTAAAAAGGATGTTACAGCAGCAGGAGCAGCTGAGAGCTCTGCAGGGACGACAAGCTGCTCTTCTTGCTCTGCAGCATAAGGCAGAGCAAGCTATTGCTGTGATGGATGATTCTGGTATGCCACCATCTTAGAATGTTGTTATAAGTAAGGCTCAATAAATAATGATATGATTGCAAGGTGGATGCTGGTTATTATATAATTAGATCTTGATTGTTGTCTAGTTTAGAAACCTACATGTGAGGCTTACCCTGTCCTGTGCTTTTCTCTGGTTATGCAGAAAAGGTTGCAGGGACAACTCCTGGCCATCATACTGTACCGTGCAGACAGCCAGCTCGCTCTCCTTTTCATCAGAGAGTACCCTTAAGAGGTAAAAGGGACAGGATGTAGTTCTGTTTTTGTACCTCAAATTTATAGGGCTCTTGTTGCTTATATTTCTGCCTTTTGTACTTTATTTAACTAGGATTGCTGTACTTTGCTTGCCTGCCAAGGAAGGGTTAAAACCTTAAGTGAGACAGTGAATAAATGTAAGCTTCTTTGGCTTCTGACATGAGTAGTGAGGTATCAAATTGTATGCACTAGTTCCTTTGAACTAAATTTATATCCTATCCAGTCTCCCTGAGACTCAGAAATGTTCTTTTCTTTCTCCTTCTTTCCCTCATACCCATGTATCACTTAGATGGAAATTGTATTGAATTCTTTTTTTTTCATTTTTAAAAAAATTTCAGCTTTATTGCGGTATAATTGACATATAAAATTATAAGATATTTAAAGTATACATCTTAGTGATTTAAGTTTTGTATTTTTGGATCTTGTTTAAGAAACCTTTCCCCATCCTTTGTATTGAATTCTTTAGTATTGAGTCTAACTTTATAGTTTGTCTTGTTATTAGCAAACCTACGTGTTTAATTTCTCATTAAGTTGAAAACATATTGTTACTTATTAAAACTTAAAGCCAAATTATATTTTCTAGTAGTCTGTCATTACAGTCTAATAATAATTTATCTCCTGTGAGCTCTCCATTTTAGGTCCTTACTGTGGTTACCCTGTTGTTACTCAATTTATCGTGTTGTCCACACCTAGCCCACTGGCTCAGCCTTCTGATCACTGTTATATGTAATTTAATTTTGCATTTTCATAAGGAACTTTATGACTTGCAAGTAACTTACTCTTTTGTAATAATTATATAGTCGTATAGAATATATATGGTATAGTATATAATAGTATATAATATGCAAATTTTCATCCCCATTTTTCCCTTGCAAAATTCAAAGTATCATTAGCTGTTAGATTTAGGAAAAAACAAAATATTTTAACAATGACAAATACAGTTCGGTTAATGACCAACTTTTAAAATATTTTTCAAGATTGGAGTATCAGATTTCAGAGACTTTCTTGTGATAGTTATGTTATTTCAAATAGTTATATTTACGTCATCTCATTTGATCACCACAAAACTGTAGGTTAGTCGCCAGGGCTTTTTTTATAATTCTCACTTTAGAGAGAAGGAACTCTAACACAGAACTCGTGACTTGCCTAGGCTTATATGGAATTTTAGTAGAATCAGATTTCTTGAGTTCCAGGTCAGGGGTCTTCTATTTCTGAATATAAACCTTTATTTTTAAGTAAGCAGATAATCTTTCTTTCTTTCTTTTTTTTTTTTTAATGTACTATTATGAGACAAGTACCAGGAGAAGAATAAACAGGAGTTAAAATTTGAATTTATTTTATGTACTATTTCAAAAAGAATTTTAGGTTAATGATTGAAAACAGATTTTCTCTTGCATTTATGAGATTTTGCAGAAGAATACTGATGAAAAACAAACTTACAGTAATCTTTAGGTATATAAGAGAGGCAACATAATTGTCATGGGAAAGAGTGTTCCTTTAACCATTTAACTAGCAAGTTGTGTGTTATCTAGACTGTAATTGCTTTTTTTTGTCCCCAAGTACTTTGGACTGGATACATGGGAATCTACCCTGCCCTGTAATTCTAATTTCTCATTGAAAAAGCTAATATTTTCCTTCAAAACAGAAACAGTTTATAGTCATTGTCTCTTTTAGAGCTGGAAAGATAAGCATGGGGTGTTTGAGTAATAGAGAGTAACTATTATGAAAATTGTCATCAGAATACTGCCTTAGGAAGATAAAAACTGTGGTCTTTTAGTATGACTTGTATCACAAGCAACTCCTTCAATAAATTATCTGTTCTACAGTAGGGGTCGGCAAACTATATATAGCCAGCTGGATTTGGCCCACTGCCTGAAATAAGATTTTATGGAACACAGCTATGCCCATTTGTTTATGTATTGTATATAGTTGCTTTTGCCCCACAGTGGCAGAGTTGGGTAGTTGAGACAAGAACTATATCTCCACAAAGCCTAATATGTTTACTATCTGAATCTTTAAAAAAAGTTTGCCAGCCCCTGTACTACAACACTGATTCTGTTGGGGAGGTGGGGATTGAGACTGGTCAGAATTAGCTGTGCTTTTTCAGACGAACCACTTTGCCCGCCACGCCTCCAACCCAACCTGGTGGACCTTCCCACACCCAGACTCTGTTGAGTCACTATTCTTAATTGGGATGTAACAGTATCCCTCCTTGAATGTTGGGACAGAAAAAGATGAACCACTATACTAGAGTTTTGTGAGTGTCCCTTTATTTTCAGGTTAGGTGGAAACTTATAAAATGATTGGTTGACAGATAAATCTGAGGGTTAACTAGTTTCAAATAACGTTGAGATTTTTTAAATTTCTTTTTTGCCCCCAAATTTCTTTTTAGCGTCTCAGAAGTTAAAGTGTTGTTTTTTATTTATTTGCTTTAATGAATTATTAAATTATTTGCTTGAATGAAAGTTGTTAACTTCCTTTCCAGCTGTAACAGAAACTACAGGTAGCCTATCTGGAGTCAGTATCACATCTGAACTAAATGAAGAATTGAATGATTTAATTCAGCGTTTTCATAATCAGCTTCGTGATTCTCAGGTAACTTCATTTTTTTTGTATACTGGATTTAAAATCACATTAACTAAAGCAGTGCTTCTCAAACTTTACTGAGCATACATATCACCTGGCATGATTGTTAAAAAATGTAGATTTCTGGTCAGTGGGATCCCCCCACCTCCAAAATTATGATTCATACATTTGGGGTGGGCTTCCCACCATGTGATTCCAGTGCTGGAAGTCTCGGGACTATGCTTTGGGAAACACTAATTTAGAGGAAATATCTACTTTGAATGAAGTGATTAGCGAAATTTCCCCTTTGTATGCTCCTAGATGACGCATTCTTATTTCACCTTTAAGATTGTTAATAGTCACAACTGTTAAACTTAAGTTAGTGTGAATCTATGCTTTTGCAATGTTTTACTAACAATTTTAAGGAAGTTCTTAAGTTTAATTTCAGAGTTAATAAGTGTTATAATTTGATGACCTTTGTAAATAATGATATAAATGCAAAATTTCAGTCTGTTGAGTGAGAAAGGGTGAATTAGTACCTTCCACTGGAAATGGGTATAATTGGCAATGCATTATCTTCTGTCTGCTGACCCAAGTTTAAATGAAAGAAGATGATCTAACTACTTTGGAGAGTTATTTAGCAATATCTAGTACATTTTTTCTAGTGACCCTGTTCAAAAGGAGATGCATACAAGAATGTTCATGGCAGCATTGTATTAATAGCAAAGCAGAAACAATCTAAATGTCCATGAACAGGAAAATGGATTAGTAAGTTATGATATATACATAGAGTGAAATCCTGTAACCGATTACAGGAAATGAACCAGAGGTAATGAATGAAAATGCAAGTTTAAGAAGGATACCACTTAGCTTATGTTTTAAAATGTGTAGAGTGTGTTTTTTTTTTGTTTTTTTTTTTTGCGGTATGCGGGCCTCTCACTGTTGTGGTCTCTCCCGTTGCGGAGCACAGGCTCCGGACGTGCAGGCTCAGCAGCCATGGCTCATGGGCCCAGCCGCTCCGCGGTACGTGGGATCTTCCCGGGCCGGGGCACGAACCAATGTCCCCTGCATCGGCAGGCGGACTCTAAACCACCGCGCCACCAGGGAAGCCCCAAGTATTTTTTTTTTTTTTATGGATACCTTCATAGGTATTACAAAATAAAAATACGTTTGAGAATGGTAGGTGTCTAATTCCAGACTGTGGTTATCTCAAGAGAGTAATGGAGTCAGGATTTCTATGTATAAAGCTTTAGCCATTATCTGTAATATATTTCTCTTAAAGAAAGAATTGATGCAAATGTGGCAAAATACTAAAATTTGACTAAGCTCAGTGCTGGTTACTCATTATATGATTCCCTAATCCTTAGTGGATTTTTTAAATGTTTCATAAATTTTTTTTTTTAGTAGCAAAGAAGTGATAGGAGAAACTGATAGGTTAAGAAGTTAAAGTTTATGATTGTGGTTCTAAAAAGATGGCAAGAGAATGAGATTTTTGAAGGTTTATTCTATATAAAATATGGCATTTCTAGCACTTAATTTAGATCCAGTTAATAACATCCAGTGAATCCCCACTGTGTAGTTATGTGTGTCTATAAAACAGTATATATATACTGTTATATAGATACGGTGGCACATCAGGGAATAGTATGTATATAATTTGGGAATAGGAAAGGCATATATACTTACTGACCAGCACAACCTACACTAATGTTTATCTTTTTATAAAGAATATTTATGTATTTTTGGGACTTCCCTGGTGGCGCTGTGGTTAAGAATCCACCTGCCAATGCAAGGGACACGAGTTCGATCAGTGGTCCAGGAAGATTCCACATGCTGCGGAGCAACTAAGCCTGTGGGCCACTACTACTGAGCCTGCACTCTAGAGCCCACGAGCCACAACTACTGAGCCCACATGCCACAGCTGTTGAAGCCCGCCTGCCCTGGAGCCTGTGCTCCACAGAAAGAGAAGCCACTGCAGTGAGAAGCCTGCGCACCACAGCTAAGAGTAGCCCCCGCTCGCCACAACTAGAGAAAGCCTGCATGCGGCAACGAAGACCCAGTGCAGTCAAAAGAAAAAATGAGAGAGAATATTTATGCTGTTTTAATATATGATCCATTTAAAAAAAAATTTTATTTATTTATTTTATTTATTTTTGGCTGTGTTGGGTCTTCGTTTCTGTGCGTGGGCTTTCTCTAGTTGCGGCGAGTGGGGGCCACTCTTCATCGCGGTGCGCAGGCCTCTCACTGTTGCGGCCTCTCTTGTTGCGGAGCACAAGCTCCAGACACGCAGGCTCAGTAGTTGTGGCTCACCGCGGCATGTGAGATCTTCCCAGACCAGGGCTCGAACCCGTGGCCCCTGCATTGGCAGGCAGATTTAAACCACTGTGCCACCGGGGAAGCCCTATTTATGCTTTTTTTTTTTTTTTTTTTTTTTTGGCGGTACGCGGGCCTCTCACTGCTGTGGCCTCTCGTTGTGGAGCACAGGCTCCGGACGCGCAGACTCAGTGGCCATGGCTCACGGGCCCAGCCGCTCCGCGGGATGTGGGTTCTTCCCGGACCGAGGCACAAACCCGTATCCCCTGCATTGGCAGGCGGACTCTCAACCACTGTGCCACCAGGGAAGCCCAATTTATGCATTTTTAAAATGAGATTGCAAGCTTTAGTCGCCTAATCTTTCTTTTCTTTCTTTTTTTTTTTTTTTAAAGCCTCCACCTGTTCCAGACAATAGAAGACAAGCAGAAAGTCTTTCATTAACTAGGGAGGTTTCTCAGAGCAGAAATCCATCAGTTTCAGAGCATTTACCTGATGAGAAAGTCCAGCTTTTTAGCAAAATGAGAGTGTTACAAGAAAAGAAACAAAAAATGGACAAGCTGCTTGGAGAACTTCATACACTTCGAGATGAGCATTTGAACAATTCATCCTGTAAGTAAATCTAAGCAGTGTTAGGTAGAGGACACGTAAGTATATATGCCAACATGTAATAATTCCTTAGTAAATATTTGGTGAATGAATAAACACATAGTTACTCAAGAAAATTATAATTTTTGTGGGGAAATAGGACTTGTACGTGAAAGTAACATACAAGTTTTTAAGTAACAAGGCAATGTATGGTAAAGCCAAATAGATGGTAGATCTGTTCTGTAAAATTCAGAAAAGGAAAAGAATGAATTTGGGCTTGAAAAATTGGTAGGATTTTATTTTATTTTTTATAAATTTATTTATTTGTTATTATTTTTGGCTGTGTTGGGTCTTCGCCGCTGCACGCGGGCTCTCCCCAGTTGCGTTGAGCAGGGGCCACCCTCCGTTGCAGTGCTCGGACCTCTCACCGCGTGGCCTCTCCTGTTGCGGAGCATGGGCTTCAGGCACGCGGGCTTCAGCAGTTGTGGTGTGCGGGCTCTAGAGCACAGGCTCAGCAGTTGTGGTGCATGGACCCAGTTGCTCCACGGCATGTGGGATCTTCCCGGACCAGGGCTCGAACCCGTGTCCCCTGCATTGGCAGGCAGACTCCCAACCACTGTGCCACCAGGGAAGCCCGGTAGGATTTTAAATAAGGGAAAAGTATAAGAGAAGGTAACTGTTAGACACTTTGACATAATAATACTGCACTTTTTCGCATATCCAAAATTTTTCCTTAAGGAAAAGCTAAACCAAATTAGTACTTTGATTTTAAAACTATGAAACAGATTTAGAAAGTATTTATACAATAAAAACCTGAGATATGAAAAACTTATTTAGTACAGAAAGTCCCAAACACTCCCCATTTTTTAAAATACATAAATAGTTAGGTGGGACTAGGAAAGGCATATAGTCATCCTAGGTATACTAGTTAAAGAGTTATACAACTATCCCTCAGTATCCATGGGGGATTGGTTCCAGCACCCTCACCCACACCCACACCCACACCCACACCCACACCCACACCCACACCCCTACGGATACCAAAATCTGAGGCTGCTTAAGTCCGTTATCTAAAATGGCATAGTATTTGCATGTAACATAAGCATATCCTCCACTACACTTTAAATCATCTCTGGGTTACTTAAAATACTTAATACATGTGAATGCTATATAAATAGTTACCAGCATGCTGCAGATTCATGTTTTGCTTTTTGGAACTTTATGGAATTTCTTTTTTCCTGAATATTTTCTATCTGCTTTTGGTTAAATCCGCAGATGCAGAACTCTTGTATATGGAGGGCTGATTGTACTAGTTATATAGGAAAGCCAATAGTCATCTTAGTTATACTGTAGGAACTGTCTTTTCTGCTCTACAGATTACTTGCCTTTGTCTAATTCAGATTCAGTTACTAGTCCTCACTTGGCCACCTACCTTCCCAAGCCTGGTCTCTGCCTCTTACTCAGACAGCTGGTAGTAGGAGCTGTAGCATTGGGTATTGGAATCAGTAGGGTCAACCCTAAGTGGTCATTATTCTTTAGCATTCCAGATGCTGTCTTAATAAAGAACAGACAGGGATAGAAACATCATCTCTGGATCCCTGTACTTCACCCTAGTTGTCTGCCACCTTCAAAGAACTGTACTGTTTCTGCCCTGAGACGTGCTCCTTTCTTTTCCCTGACTTGTGCTGCTCCTCGGCCTCCTCTAGAGTAGAAGCTAATCCCAGTGCCCATCCTCCCTAAACAGATGAACACAGCCAAGAAAAACTTAGTTTTTCCAAAGTTGTACTCAAACGCTTGTGGTTAGTTTTATACACATAATTAAAGTAGCACTCTGTCTACTGATGACTAAAAAATCATATATTTCTCTGGGAAACAGAGTGAAAGCAGAGCAAAAGGTAGAACAGTCAAGGAATGGAGAGAAAAGACTACTGGAAACCAGCTGTAACAGTGGATAACGTGAGCAACAAATGACGATTGTCGCTGAGGAAGAGATAAATGATGATAGTTTTAAAGTGGTAGTGGACTTGCCTGGTGGTGCAGTGGTTAAGAATCTGCCTGCCAGTACAGGGGACAGGGGTTTGAGCCCTGGTCTAGGAAGATCCCACATGCCGTGGAGCAACTAAGCCCATGCACCATAACTACTGAGCCTGCACTCTAGAGCCTGTGAGCCACAACTACTGAAGCCCGCGTGCCTAGAGCTTGTGCTCCGCAGCAAGAGAAGCCACCACAATGAGAAGCCCGTGCACCTCAACGAAGAGTAACCCCCCGCTCACTGCAACTAGAGAAAGCCCACACGCAGCAACGAAGACCCAACGTAGCCAGAAATAAATAAATAAAAAGAAAAAAATAAATAAACTGGTAGGAGAGAGAGAAGCACAAAGATTCTTAGTCTTCATTTATTACCCATGAAAGCATAAGATATCTTTGTCTGATCTGTGTGGACAGAAAAGTAATTAAAATGTAGTTCAAGAGCTGTCTTAGAAGATTAATCATCATCTAATAAGAAAATTTTATTGCTGAGTAGTATTCATGGTATTATGTACCACAGTCACTTAAACAATTTTGCTTTATCTTTTGGAACAAGAAAAGTTCCATCTTGGAGACCAGATAGAATCCCTCTGGACTGGAACATTCTCAAGGACCTAATCAGCTAGGGTTGCCCTGTAAAGATTTGTAGATGGTGTGCTTGCACATCATATGCAGTGGCTCTATTTAACTTAACCTGGAACCAAGTTTATCAGAGGAGTACTCTCGTTACTTTCTCAAGGTAGAATATCGTAGTTCTTGTTGGTTTCCATCTTGTCTTTCCTTATTGTTTCCTTTCTGTTTTAACTGTGTTTGGTTGAAAGACATGTTAATAAACAAGTGGCCTGGTTATATCCTTAAGTTTCACATTTTAAAGCTGCAGGATTTAAGATGTTAATGACTTTTACTTTTTATTTTTCTATGTCTGAGCCAACTATGAATGTGTTGTTTGATGCTGTATTTGTTTATTTATGGTAACTGGTCTTTTTTTTTTTTTTTTTGGTAGTTGTGCCTTCTTCAGCCTCCCCACAAAGGAGTGTGGATCAGAGAAGTACAACAGCAGCTCCCTCTGCTCCTGTAGGCTTAACACCAGTTGTCAATGGAGAATCCAATAGCCTCACATCATCTGTTCCTTATCCTGCTGCTTCTCTGGTTTCTCAGAATCAGAGTGAAAATGAAGGCCACCTAAATCCAACTGAAAAACTCCAGTAAAACATTTCTACAAACATTGTTTACATAGATTAGAATTGAATAATGGGGATAAATCTTGGGGGTTTTTTCTTTGTTGAAAATTCTGGAAAAACTGAGTTAATTTGATATGATAAACATTCTTAAGTGGTATGGTGGTAGAATAAGTGTGTGTGTTATATGTGCATCTTTGAGTTGTCCTAGAGAAATGTGACATTGTAGTAACATGTAATTTCTATAGCTAATGTATTCCTGTTTTCCAAATAAAGGGACTACAGTTAAAAGATTTCTGTATTCAAATGGTTTAGAGCCCAGGCTCTAGAGTCAGACAGCCCTGGAATTGTATCTCACAAGGTTGTGTGACTGTGGACAAATAGCACCCTCACTAAGCCTCTTTTTCTTCACCTGGCATAATATATTTGTTCATAAAGGTGTTTTAAGGATTAGAAAACATTGGCATAATTCCTGGGACTCAGTAAAAATTCAACAACCTAATTATTCTTTTTGGTAAACATGTTATATAGTATGGTAACTGGTAGATCTCTATATGTTGTAGACAAATTGGGAACCTTCTGTGAATGCTCAGGAATGCCTGCATACCTGATTTGCCTAAGAGGTCCTATTTTAATGGAATATTTAGTACTTTACATTTTTGATACTTATTAAGAAACATAGGAATATTTTTGACATTGAGACTTAAGATGTTAACATCTATACCTGCTTAAAGTGAACACTTGGAAGAGGGTTTCTTATGCTTTTGTCCGTAACACAACATAAGTAAATAAGGTGATGAGATTTTGAATAACCTATACTTGAAATTACATTCATTATAGTCACATCCCCTGGATATTTGACTGGGTTTAAATTTTGTTTGTGCTGGCTGCTACTGTATGAAAATAGTGTATGCTTTATTTTGCTAAAATGGGTGTTAATATAAATGTTTTTGTTGTTTATCAGGAAGTTAAATGAAGTTCGAAAGAGGTTGAATGAGCTAAGAGAATTAGTTCATTATTATGAGCAAACATCAGATATGATGACAGATGCTGTAAATGAAAACACAAAAGAAGAAGAAACTGAAGAGTCAGAATATGATTCCGAGCATGAAAATTCTGAACCTGTTACTAACATTCGGTAAGAACTTTTTTTTAAGTTGTTTTTCTAACATATTCATCCTAACAATACATTTAATATGAAACAAAAGAAACCTCAGTAGAGTGCCTACCGTTTGCCTTTTATTTAAGCTTTTCTCCTGTAAGTGTGCTGTTTTGTTAGTGTACTCTTACTTGTTCTATAAAGAAAAACAAATTGGGAAGTATTGAACACAGTAGTTTAGTAAATTTGCTGTTTGTTAGATCAACTAAAAGTTAATCATAAGAAGTACGTAACTTCATTTTCCTACCTCTTTAGGTGTAGTTTTGATTTTTTTTTGGTTGTAATTTTGATTTTTTTAGATGTTTTTCTTCTTAAATGTGTGAATAGGAGAAGTTAGTGAAAAGCAAGAGCCGTTTATTTAGAGGATGAATTTAAATGGGGAAATAGCCAATGATGTTCATAGTCTGGAATTATTTTATCAGCAGTTGTAAAACTTTGATTTTTTTATTATTACATATATTTTTTACCTTAAATAACTTCAGGTTGTTTTCTTTCTTTTAGAAATCCACAAGTAGCTGCCACCTGGAATGAAGTAAATAGTAATTCTAATGCACAGTGTGTTTCTAATAATAGAGATGGGAGATCAGTTAATTCTAATTGTGAAATTAACAACAGATCTGCTGCCAACATAAGGGCTCTAAACATGCCTCCTTCTTTAGGTATGATTGACTCTATTCACAGATAATTTTACCGTATTATTCTTGGGCAGTGGAATTCCTTTCTTTTTTTTTTTTTTTTTTTTGCGGTACGCGGGCCTCTCACTGTTGTGGCCTCTCCCATTGTGGAGCACAGGCTCTGGACGCGCAGGCTCAGCAGCCATGGCCCACGGGCCCAGCCGCTCTGCGGCATGTGGGATCTTCCCGGACCGGGGCACGAAACTGTGTCCCCTGCATCGGCAGGCGGACTCTCAACCACTGCGCCACCAGGGAAGCTCGGAATTCCTTTCTTTAGTACTCTTAAGTTTATTAAGGTATTGATTTCACTGGTACATGTTTTCAGCAGATTGTCGATACAATAGAGAACGAGAACAGGGGATTCACGTTGCACAAGGTGAAGGTGAGGAGGAGGAGGAGGAAGAAGCAGAAGATGAGGCAGTCAGTGGAGCGTCATTATCTAGTCATCGGAGCAGTCTGGTTGATGAGACGCCTGAAGATGCTGAATTTGAACAGAAGATCAGCAGACTTATGGCTGCAAAACAGAAACTTAGACAGTTACAAGATCTTGTTGCATTGGTGCAGGTAAATGCTGCTTGTATTTAAAAAAAAAAAGTGTCAAATGGACAGTCTTGTAAAATTTATGTGTTTGATAATTATGTTGGTATAAGTATACTAGTACACATTTAATGAGTTCTAACTATATACCAGGTTTAAATGCTTAGCACTTTACATGCCATATTATCAGAGATAAGCAAACTTTTTCTCAGGGTGACTTAGTAAATATTTTAGGCTTTGTGGGCTATACAGTTTCTGTCACAACTACTCAGTGCAAAAGCAGTGATAGACAGTATGCAAACAGATGAGCATGGCTGTGTACCAGTATAACTATTATAAAAACAGGTTTGTTTGTTTTTTTGCTGGAGACCCCAGTTCTATATCACATAGAACTTGGTAACATCTCAGTGAGGCAGATACACAGATTAAAGGTGTTAGTTGACCAGAGTTATACCATTGTCAGAGCCAGAGTTGAGACTGACATTCTGGCTGAGATCTTAACTCACTTGATGTAGAAGAAAAACCATATTGTCTTATTCAGTAAGGCCAAACAAGTAAAGTTGGAACTATTAGTTGTAAATTTTAAAAAGCCATTTGAATGTATGAACGTGAAATTATGTAACAATTCACACTTGTATATTGACTGATGTGGTCCAGAGGCTTTTTGCAGTTTATTAGACTAGGTATAAAACTTTCTAAGAATGATTGAACTTTTTAAAATCATTCCTTTTCATCTGTTTATATATATATATATATATTCTTAGTAACATAATCACTATAAAAATATCTTTAAGAGAGACTTCCTAAAGTATTGAAATTTATATGATTTTTGGAAGCCAAAAAACTTCTGGTAAAATTAATGAGTGATTTGTCTTCATTTAGGTTTGCTTAGCTTGTGTTAGGTTGAAAAAAATGAAGTATAGAACATTAAAATTAACCACACTAATGTATAGAAAAACAATTTTTTTGTGAACGAAAAAAATTAAATTGTTATTCACAACTTCTTTTGGAATGCTACTTATTTTGAGTAACTCAAGTGAAAGATGAATGTGCTCCCATTTTTAAATAAAGGAAACACTACTAGTAAATTCCCTTTGAGCCTTCATTCATAATCCCATTCTCCTTCACAGATGCTACTGTGCATATGTTTTATATATATATATATATATATACAGTAAATACAGTTCTTTTTTAGCTGCAATATAGTTTTCTGTACTATCAGTGGACCTTAGTTTAGTTAATCTAACATCCTATTGATGTTTACTTTTGTTGTTTCCAGTTTTTCACTATTTAGAAACAACAATCCAATGAACATTCTTTCACAAGCTTTGTGATGCATTTGTGTTTTTCAAGAGCAGATATGAAGAAGTGGAATTGCTTTGTCAGAGTTTATGCACATTTTTTTTTTTTTTTTTTTTTGGCGGTACGTGGGCCTCTCACTGCTGTGGCCACTCCCGCTGCGGAGCACAGGCTCTGGACGCGCAGGCTCAGCGGCCATGGCTCATTGGCCCAGCCGCTCCATGGCATGTGGGATCTTCCCGGACCGGGGCACGAACCCGCGTCCCCTGCATCGGCAGGCAGACTCTCAATCACTGCGCCACCAGGGAAGCCCTGCACATTTTAAATTTAATGGACACTGCTTAATTGCTCTCCAGAATGACTATATTAATTGATATCTAAGCAGTGGTGGATGAATCCATTTCCTTATACCCTTGATTACATTTTATTTTATTGAGATACCATGTAGCTTGTTTAACCATTACTGGAATTGGCTTTTGGCTTTTTCGAAGGTTTTCCTATTGTAAGAAGGGGTGTTGAAGGGAAGAAGGAGCATAAACACATGTATACAAACAAACACATACAGGTTTATGTACACATGTATATATTTTTGCTTATATATTCAAAGTATATCTGTAGACAGATACATAAACTGGTAACACTGGTTACCTATGGAGAATGGAATTGGGAAAAGGGATAGAAAGGAGATTTTTCTAAACATCTTTTTTACTATTTGAACTTTGATCGTATGACAGTAGTACCATTTGAAAAAATTAAGACAGCTTCTAAAGCAAATAATAATATAGGTTGTGCTATCTTGAACATCATTGTACTTGCTAATTACTTTCTCATTTTTTCTTTATGACTCCTCTCCTCAGATTGCCCGAGTGGGAATAATAGATCAGAAATGATGAATAACTTGGTGGCTTATAGATGAATCAGCTTAATTTCAGACTTATGTTCAATGCAGCTCTTTTGCTTTAGTGAGTGTTCTAAGACCTGAAATAACATGTATGAAAAATGAGAAAACTGCAATACAGAGGGATTAAGGGTCCTCATTCTGAGAGCTATTTAAAAACAAATGATCCAAACTCCCCAAGTTTTTATATGTTTAAGATTGATACATTTTACTTATTTTATTAAGGGTAGTCTTCTTTTGCTTGTGCCCTTACTTGTATCCTTTCCCAAGAGACTCAGGAGAAGGTTTAAACAGTTATATAGTTATCATGATTGTATAAAACTATTATTACTCTTCTTGATTAGATTAGCTTAGACAATTTATATGGCCCTTATATTGTTCCTTAGTCTGTGATGCAGCATGTGTTGAAACAATAATTCTTTAGTCAGTTACTTTTAGCTTCGGAGTTTATATCATTTCAGTTCAGACACTCTCATGTGACAATCTGAAACTTTATGTAGTTTTTTTTTTTCATACTTTGGTTTTTCCACTTTTTTATTGTGGGAAAATGCCTCATGATCCAGCTTCTCTGTTTTTGAGTCCCAACTCAGTTTCTTTTTAATCTTACCATTTTAGTAATAAATCAGGTTAGCTTTTAGATTGATGAGAAGACCAGAATAACACCATGTCTATAAGCTTAAAATCGATTAGACAGTTTTACAATCAAAGTTAACTTTAACTCTCTATTTCCAAAGGTTAAAGTTTCAGTTGATTTCTGCAGAGAAAGCATGAGTAAATATAAAGTATACAATATTAATTTTTTTTTTTTTTTTTTTGGCGGTACATGGGCCTGTCACTGTTGTGGCTTCTCCCGTTGCGGAGCACAGGCTCCGGACGCGCAGGCTCAGCGGCCATGGCTCACGGGCCTAGCCACTCCGCGGCATGTGGGATCTCCCAGACCGGGGCACGAACCCGTGTCCCCTGCATCGGCAGGTGGACTCTCAACCGCTGCGCCACCAGGGAAGCCCAATATTAAATGTTTTTAAGAAAATGTCATAGGTTACCTCCAATTCTCCATTTTTTTTTAATAAGATTTTTAAAAAATAAATTTATATATTTTTGGCTGCGTCGGGTCTTCGTTGCTTCATGCAGGATTTTTCTAGTTGTGGTGAGCGGGGGCTACTCTTCATTGCAGTGCGCTGGCTTCTCATCATGGTGGCTTCTCTTGTTGCAGAGCACGGGCTTTAGGTGCGCGGGCTTCTGTAGTTGTGGCATGCGGGCTCAGTAATTGTGGCTCACGGGCTCTAGAGCACAGGCTCAGTAGTTGTCGTGCATGGGCTTAGTTGCTCCGTGGCATGTGGGATCTTCCCGGACCAGGGATTGAACCCGTGTCCCCTGCATTGGCAGACGGATTCTTAACCAGTGCGCTGCTAGCCCAGTCCTCCATTTTAATAAGCACATTGATTTCAACAGAAGATATGTATCTACTGTTAGGAAGATATGAACTTTCGTTGTTTTTCCAGTAGTTACAGATTTGAGGTGGTACATTCTCATTCGTTTTTGTATTGTGAGCCATTGGTACTTGTTTGGCAAACTAAAAGACCAAAATGAGGAAATGGAAAGCTTTTTAAGTGAACAAGTGGTAATAGACATTGGTTGTTAAATTGTTAATGTAAAAGTCATATCTGAAGAAAAAGTATCTAATATCAAGAGTTCCAAGCTCCAATGATATATTTTGTATCTTTTTCATATTCTCTAGAAAGCTCTTCTTTGATTTTAGAATCTGGTCAAAGAAAGAAAAGGCAAACTAGTACTTGCCATTGCTGGGTAATTGGCAACTCAAATTATTAATGTACTGTTTTTAGTTTTAGTACTTTATTTCCTGCCATTGGTAGAGGATGAATTTCATTGCTCAAAATCATATGCTTTCCCTACTGCTTTAAATTTTATGTTAATTTTACAACCTAGTTCTATTTACTAAGGTATGAATTGGATAATGTCTTTAGATATCAAGATTGTTTTAATATAATGATGCTGTTTTAGGATGATGATACAGCAGATCAAGGAGTTATCTCTGCCAATACCTCAAATTTGGATGATTTCTACCCAGCAGAAGAAGACACCAAACAAAATGCAAATAACACTAGAGGAAATACCAATAAAACACAGAAAGATGCTGGAGTAAATGAAAAGGCAAGGTATGTTAAGCTTCTGGCTTTCAGGTCATAAAAGTTTAGTGCCTATTAGAGAGAAGGTACTCCGCTAGGTACTGTATTACATCGTGCTTAATGCTATTATCAGATTTACTGGAGTCCACAAATATAATGTCAATTTAATTATAGAGAGAAATTTTATGAGGCTAAACTACAGCAGCAACAGAGAGAGCTCAAACAATTGCAGGAAGAAAGAAAGAAACTGATTGAGATTCAAGAGAAAATTCAAGCATTGCAAAAGGCATGTCCTGACCTACAGGTAATTAGGAAATTTCTTTCTTTCTGTTTGTCTGAAGAAAGATATTTAAAATCTTAATGTCAACTGAAAGTACTCTTTGTCTTTTTTTAGTGCTAATTTGATAGATTTGTATCTTAATTTTATGATTAATGTAATGGATGGACAAATGAAATGTGTTAAGGATGTACATTTATACTGTGAAAGGTAGCACATAGGAATTGACTCTAATTATTCCCATTCTTTCACTTGTTGGGCCGGCTGGCTGTGGATTCAGAACGTGAGTATTTATAAGTATGTATTATATTAAAATATTCTGGTTTGAACTTGGCAGTTAAGGGACTAACATTTCCATTTTTTACTGGCCTAAAATTACATAATAAAGCTGTTAAGCCATCGTGAGTTTTTTAGGGAAATTAAAATATTGTTTTTGTAGTTTGAATATTAAATGTATATATGCTTATTAAATAGTACCCTATGCATGGGTTTTTGAGTTGAACAGAGAATATGCAGTCTTTGACCATGTCAGGTAATCAGGAGGAGGGTTAATATGGGAGGGGAATATCAATTCTTTTTTGAGATTTTTCCTACACTTTATTGGTTAGCTCTATTCTTCAGTCAGGTTTTGTTTTCAAAGAAAGGGAAACATATCAAGTGATATTTCTAATATAACTTTATTTTCTAGACACTTACCTTTTCTACTTTATCTAATCCTTTTTTTCTCGTTCCCAATCTAACTAATGTGCAGAGGAATATATGTCGGAGTTGGGTTGAGTATGTGAAATTTTCCACAGTAACATTTTATCCCTCATGTCTCTTTTGTTTCGGAGGGTTGGTTACTACTGTTCAACTTTAGTGTGTGTTTTCATCTTTGTTTGCTTATGTCAGATTTTCTTTAGATCATGATGGCAATTGAAATCTGGTGGTAATAAATTAAATATGATACTAGAGCCCTAGAGAAGCAGTGAAATAATTGTTTTTACGAAATTAACATATAATTGCTTTAATTCCTCATAATAGTTTTAATTCTTTTTTAGCTGTCAGCCACTAGTGCGGGTAATTGTCCCACAAAAAAATATACGCCAGCTGTTACTTCAACCCCAACTGTTAATGAAAATGAAGCCAGTACAAGCAGATCTGCTTTTGAACCTGATGATCCTTCAGTGGTAGATAATGAGGTATGTTGTACCTTGTTCCTGAGTCTTAAGGAAGAAAACTGAATATCTGTGAAACATGTTTTTAAATGTAGCCTATTATGTGTCTTTTAGTTGTGGGAAGAAATAATTTTTTCCAAAAAGTAATTAAGTTTGTATATTTTCAAAATAGCCTTGCCCTTTATTAGCAAATATTTGGCAGAATTATATGTAAGGGTTAGTTATAGTAAATAGTAATCATTTCAATTAGAAAAACCTGTCCTTTGGCATTTTATTTATATGGGATTTATAGAAAACATTGTAACTTTCTTCTAATAGTTGATAAAGTATACTTGGGTGCTACCTGTTTTCATAAAGAATTAATGATTGCCTAATTTTTTCTTATTACTAAAATATCATTTTGGCCTTCTTGGGTGTCTCAGTGTAAAAAGGATAGAGTGAGAATAGAAATATTTGTTGGTATTGACAATAGTATTAGGCTGTTTTTCTTTAAGGCTAAAACAAGTCCCGATATTTACACCAACTTGCCTTAATTTTTAAAATAACAGTTGTGGTCAGAAATGCGAAGACACGAAATGTTAAGGGAAGAGCTGCGACAGAGAAGAAAGCAGCTTGAAGCTTTGATGGCTGAACATCAGAGGAGGCAAGGTCTGGCTGAAACTACATCTCCAGTGGCTGTTTCACTGAGAAGTGATGGGTCTGAGAACCTGTGTACGCCTCAACAGAGTAGAACAGAAAAGTAAGAGAGCTGTTTAAATCATTTTTAAAAATATCACCTATTTACGGCCTATAGGATAGGCAGCCTCATTTCCCCTCTGCATCATAGCACAAATCTGCTGTTGCAGTGAGACTTGTGTTTTAAGCATCACCTTTGTGACTCAGTTTGACTAAATCCAGCTACTTTCTGTTGTAACTTCTCACAGCATCACCTTTCTCTCTTTTTAAAAAATTTACAAAAATTACCAAGATGCTTGCTCAAATGGTGATACAGATTTTCTTGAGTATATAAGCCTTGTTTTCTTAGTTAAGTTTAAAGTTTATAAAAAGAAAATGCTTGATACTTTGTAGTGCTTTTCTATCAGGCCAGAAATAAGTGGGTTTTTTTTAACTTAAATTGAGTGTCTTCTATTTGTAAATTTCCTAAGAATTTGAAAACATTTTATTGTATAAAACATTCAGTTTTTAGGATTTATGTTTGAAATTTCCATATTTAGAATATTTCTAAAAGAATTGGTTATCTATAAGATCAGTTAATTACTTATCTTTATAGTAGTATTCAGATCTAAAATTTTGAAATCCAAATTTGTTATGACCTAATTTTTTGGTATCAGATGGCATTTCTGCAACATTGCACTAAACCTTACTCTCTTTCGTACTCATAAAAGAACTATTCCTGTTCTTGGAGTGCCAATATGAATTTTATTGATCAAACTATATCTTCAATATTTTATTGTGTTCTGTGTACCACACATCTATACTTTAAAAAAGTTCTTTATATTGTTTTGTTAAACATCTAGGTTTGAGAACCATGGGTCTAGAATTGTGCTTTCCAGTACGGCAGCCACTAAATATAGGTGGCTATTTAAAGTTAAATAAAATTAAAAATTCATTTTCTCTGTCACACCAGCCACATTTTAGGTGCTCATTGGTCATGTGTATTTAATGGCTACTCTATTGGACAGCACAGATATGGATTATTACTACTATTGCAGAAAGTTCTACTGGATAACTCTAATCTAGAAAACTGTGACTCAAGGAAAAGTTGAAAGTTGAGAGGGGTTTAGTTTAGGAATAAGTTCCAGGGGATATGATTACTAGTTTAATTTATATGAAGAATTGTTTTCTGGAAGGTAGCGTAAACAGATTATAACAGCAGTTGGAGAGTACCACCCATCTCATAGTTACTATGACTAAATGAAATTTTATATACACACATATGCATATACATATATATATACACATATGTACATACACTTTTTTTGGTGCAGTGATATATATATATATATATATATATATATATATATATATATATTTTTTTTTTTTGGTACAGTGTCTGGTACATAATAGGCGGTAAAGTATTTAGCTCATCTCCAGAATGATCTCATGTGTTTTGTCTCTTAATCTCTAGAACAATGGCAACTTGGGGAGGTTCTACCCAGTGTGCACTAGATGAAGAAGGAGATGAAGATGGTTACCTTTCTGAAGCAGTTCGGACAGATGAAGACGAGGAGGAGGAGGAGCAAGACGCCGGCTCCCATGATAGCTTTTCCGTGTGTCCTCCTAGCAGCGCAAATCATAACTCCTATAATGTAAAGGAAACTAAAAATAGGTTAGCTTTTCCATGTGTCCTCCTAGCAGCGCAAATCATAACTCCTATCATGTAAAGGAAACTAAAAATAGGTTAGCTTTTCCGTGTGTCTTCCTAGCAGCGCAAATCATAACTCCTATAATGTAAAGGAAACTAAAAATAGGTTAGCTTTTCCGTGTGTCCTCCTAGCCATGCAAATCATAACTCCTATAATATAAAGGAAACTAAAAATAGGTTAGTTTTGCTGTTTTAATTTTTTGCTTGATTTTAAGAGTCTCAGGTCTTTCTGACTCCAAGCAGTTCTTCAGTTCTCTGAACCAACTGTGTGTCCTACAATGTAATTTAATTCCACCACTAACTACTTGGAGTCAGAGCAGAGCCCATAGGTTAAGAGGCTCAGTCCCACAAGAGTGCCTCACTTTATTTTTTATTTTTTTGCGGTACGCGGGCCTCTCACTGTTGTGGCCTCTCCCATTGTGGAGCACAGGCTCTGGACGCGCAGGCTCAGCGGCCATGGCTCACGGGCCCAGCCGCTCCGCGGCATGTGGGATCTCCCCGGATCGGGGCACGAACCCGTGTCCCCTGCATCGGCAGGCGGACTCTCAACCACTGCGCCACCAGGGAAGCCCTCCCTATTTTTAATATTTA
The DNA here is from genome assembly GCF_039906515.1 of Pseudorca crassidens. Taxonomy (NCBI): domain Eukaryota; kingdom Metazoa; phylum Chordata; class Mammalia; order Artiodactyla; family Delphinidae; genus Pseudorca; species Pseudorca crassidens. Next base: position 21,106,842 of record NC_090316.1, read on the forward strand.
TTTATTTGGTTGCACTGGGTCTTAATTGCGGCAGGTGGGCTCCTTAGTTGCAGCTCGCCAGCTCCTTAGTTGCGGTACGTGGGCCCCTTAGTTGTGGCATGTGAACTCTTAGTTGCTGCATGCATGTGGGACCTAGTTCCCTGACCAGTGATCGAACCAGGCCCCCTGCATTGGGAGTGTGGAGTCTTAACCACTGTGCCACCAGGGAAGTCCCATAACTGTTTTCATTTTGAAGAATACAGAATTATATAGACACTTCTCGGTAAAACATAAATGAAGAAAGATTCGAAAGGAATGAAAAATGATAGTGTACAAGACTAGAAATCCAGAATTTTTCTCTTTCTATTTTCCATACATTTTAAGTCCTGTGAAGAGAATACAGACGTATGGACCCAGGATATCAAGGTTTATTGCCAGATTTTAAAAACCAAATAATTACATAAGATGACCTAATGCTTTAAATCTTGTGTTAGGTGGAAGAACAATCGCCCTTTTTCAGCAGATGGAAATTATCGTCCTTTAGCCAGGACAAGACAACAGAATATCAGCATGCAGCGTCAGGAAAACCTTCGCTGGGTGTCAGAACTCTCTTATGTAGAAGAGAAAGAACAGTGGCAAGAACAAATCAATCAGCTAAAGAAACAACTTGATTTCAGTGTCAATATTTGTCAGACTTTGATGCAAGACCAGCAGGTAAAGTAGAATTTTTTTATCTTGTTTTTGAAGCAGTACACGTTTTTCTCATGTCATCGGCAACTATTCTGAAAATTTTCTTTCCACAGACTCTGTCTTGTCTGCTACAAACTCTTCTCACGGGCCCTTACAGTGTTATGCCCAGCAATGTTGCATCTCCTCAAGTACACCTTATAATGCACCAGTTGAACCAGTGCTATACCCAGCTAACATGGCAACAGAATAATGTACAAAGGTAATCTGTTTCTTAGAAGTAGTGAGAGTGTATAGTAAGTGCTAAAACTGAGCAAGAGTTTTACAGTTACCTTCTGGGAGAAAAGGGCCTGAACCAAATATCATTTTTGAATATTCTGACACTTGGGAATTTTATAAGCAGAGATATTGCTCAATGTTCCTTTTTAATACCGTAGACCTGACTTTAAAAAAAAATTTTATAGTACTCAACTTTACACTTACCTTAGGTAGGTTGTATGGTATGTAAATCATACCTCAGTAAAGCTGTAAACAATATAAACAATGAGTGTTGTAATTATGCCTACTATCTGTTAGAAGTGCTAATAAGCACAGTTCTTCTTGCAAAGGCGAAGTTACTGAACTAAGCATGCAGGACAAGCAGATATTTGTTGTAAACATCAGAGCAGTCAGTTTGTTCCACATACTGTTGAATCATGTCTTACATATATTCTTTCTGGATGTACTTTACATAGATGGTAATACAACTGATCTTTAAATTACTGACTCCTTAAATTTTTACAGGTTGAAGCAAATGCTAAATGAACTTATGCGCCAACAAAATCATCCAGAAAAACCTGGAAGCAAGGAAAGAGTCAGTAGTGCATCACACCCTCCTTCTCCCAGTTTATTTTGTCCTTTCAGCTTTCCAGCACAGCCTGTAAATCTGTTCAACCTACCGGGGTTTACTAATTTTTCATCATTTGCACCAGGTAGGTGGCTGAAAACTTAAATGAAAAAACTTAAATGAAAATAAATAAATGCAGAGTGTTTGAGAATAACATTTGTCTGTTGCATGGATTTTTATCAGTCCCTTTTGGAGTGGTAGGAAATGTTGGCAAAGAAAGTTATAAACTCTTCTCTACATTGACTCTTTATAGTGAACTCTTAAACTGAATGTGGTTGCTAATGAAATTAAGTAAATTATGAATGATTGCTTAGTCTTTTACCTTTGAATTATTCAACAAGTATTTATGAAGGAGAAAGGGAATTAACCTGTCTATTGGCTGCTGTACATCAGGCACTGTGTAAAATATTAGGAGAGAAGAGGTGAATAAGGCAACGCTCTTGTAGAGGAGCTTTGTGTCTTGGTAGGGAGATATATACCACTAGAGTAAAGGTGTTTGGCTTAGGCTTATATTTACTTTTACTTAGTTTAGGCTTTTATTCAGACTTTTCTGTACCTGTCATGTGCCAGGCACTACATAAATGACTGGGATTCAAAGATGTTAAGCCTGATGCTTTAAGGAATTTAGAGTCTAGCAAAGAAGCCAAGAATGTTAATAAATGCTTAGTGCTTTGCCATGGGTGCTGTAGCAGTGGTGCAGATGAGGTGAATGACCTGCTTTTCCTTGGGGCAAGAGATTATCAGCAAATCTCTTTTTTCCTAGAGAAAGTGATATTAAAGCTAAAGAATGAATATAATTTTTTTCCAGGGAGATTAGAAGGGAAAGGACTTTCTGATTAATGGAACCACTTAGAGTTACAAAGCAGTGGAACAGTATATTACTTAGGGAATTTAGAGGTCATGAAGTATGGCTAGTGTTTAGGGCCATGACAGGGGAAGTAGTAGTTGATGTGGCTGGTGAGCAGTGGAGGCCTTTGTGCTGTGCAAAGAAGCTTAGACTTTCTGCTGCTTACTAGAGGGGCCATTGGAGGATGTTGAGCAGAGGAATAGCATGAGGTTTATATTTTAAAAAGATTACACTAGTGATAGTGTTGATTGAGATTGGAGGGAAGGTGCTAAGGGTATAGATGGTGACTGGAAGGCAATTGCAGTAATAGCAGGGAAGGAACGACAGCTTGACCTAAGGCATCGGCAGTAGCGGTAAAGAAAAAGGAGTAATTTTAAAGACATTCTGGAGGTAGAATGATCAGTTAGGTGAGGTGAGTCATGAAGGGAGAGGAGTTGAAGGTGTTTGCCAGAGAATATAGGAAGAGGAAAAGGGTTGGGAGGGCTTTGTGAATATAAATATCCACAGATACAGCGTATTTTCTTAACAGGATTATAAAAGCAATGGCCGTTAAACAATTTAACAAGGTTTTTAGTTCTTAGGTGTGGATTAATATTGGCAGCAGACTTTTAAAAAAATTAATTAATTTATTGCCTGTATTGGGTCTTTGTTACAGCTTGCAGGCTTTCTCTAGTTGCGGCGAGCGGGGGCTACTCTTTGTTGCAGTGCGCTGGCTTCTCATTGTGGTGCTTCTCTTGTGGTGCAGCACAGGCTCTAGGCATGCAGGCTTCAGTACTTTTGGCACACGGGCTCAGTAGTTGTGGCTCATGGGCTCTAGAGCGCAGACTCAGTAGTTGCAGCACACGGGCTTAGTTGCTCCGCGGCATGTGGGATCTTCTCAGACCGGGGCTCGAACCTGTGTCCCCTGCATTGGCAGGCGGATTCTTAACCACTGTGCCTTCAGGGAAGTCCCAGCAGGCGTTGTTTGAGTAGGCATTTAAGAAACAAATAATGTAAGAAATTGCACATGCAGTTCCTTTTTGTCATAATATGCCTTATACCCATGCCAACCCTGTACGAAGACTGTTCATTCTTCACAGTCAATCTAGTTCAGTTTTGTGAAACCCTCCCTGATCCCCTTCTCCCACAAGTTGTAAGTAGCCATTTGTAAATACCTCTGATACAGCAATATATATTAAGTATGTGATTATATTTTACTTCCCATGTAGAGTGTAAAGAACCTAAGCTTTGGAGCCATGCAGACCCGAGATCTAACCTGCTCTTTCATTTACTAGGCATTTGATCTCTAAACCTATTTTCTCACTAGTAAAATGAATATAATACCTATTTCACAGTGTTGTTTTGAGCATTAAATGAAGTAACATGTAACGTGCCTACAGTGGAGTCTTGTACCCAGTAATACTCTGATAAATATCAAGCATTATTTTTGCTAACTTTTAGGTCTTAAGGGGTTGGGGATCAGTATTTATCTTTGAATCACCAATGCTGAAAACATAGCAGACTGAGTTGTAAAACAGTGATTGAGTAAATGAGTGTTACTTTATTTTAATCACAAATTTTTCTTTTGGTGGATTTGAATGGCATATTTAATTAAAACTATTTTTTAATTTCATTTTAAGGCTAAAGGTGCTTCTTTATTGTTGTCTTACCCATTGTTTTTATTTATTAGGTATGAATTTCAGCCCTTTATTTCCTTCTAATTTTGGAGATTTTTCTCAAAATATTTCTGCACCCACTGAACAGCAGCAACCATTAGCCCAGAATCTTTCAGGGAGAACAGAATACATGGCTTTTCCAAAACCTTTTGAAAGTAGTTCTTCTGTTGGAGCAGAAAAACAAAGGTACTTGATTGTAAACATAATCCATTATTTGCTTAAACATCACTTTGTGATTACATCTAATTATCTGTAATTTGAGAATGTAATTAGGGAGGATGTTTGTGATTGTCTGACTTCATAGTGTTGGGAATATGAAGTTTTGACATCTTGCCAGGTGTCACTCAGGTGTATACCTGCTGCTAACCCTTGTACAAGAGCAGTTCAGAGTTTTGATCAGGGTGTCCCGTGAGGTTCATTTTGGAAGGATATGACCTAACCCATAGAGTGTCTTTGGCCTTGATTTGATATCTGTCTTTAAGGTTATACCAGTTCACTGTTCATTGATGTAGAAATAGAAACTAATATTAACTGCTGGAGGATAGTTGTTACAAAGTGATGGCTCCTTTGTTTGATTGATGGCGCCTGATTAGAGTAAGTTCCTAAGGCCCATCCAAATGTAATATTGAGTACTATTAGGTTATAAAAACAACTTTTGTCAAGGAAGTTTTAGCAATACATAGTCAGGATTCCTTTTTCTCTCTGTTTCTAACATTTATTATTATTATTATTATTATTTTTTGCGGTACGCGGGCCTCTCACTGTTGTGGCCTCTCCCGCTGCGGAGCACAGGCTCCGGACGCACAGGCTTAGCGGCCATGGCCCACGGGCCCAGCCGCTCTGCAGCACGTGGGATCCTCCCGGACCGGGGCACGAACCCACGTCCCCTGCATCGGCAGGCGGACTCTCAACCACTGCGCCACCAGGGAAGCCCACATTTATTATTTTTTAATATGATAATCTTCCCAATTATAATTTTGACCCAAATAGTGTGTGAAAGACTCATTGGATTGGCTCAGGTTAATCATTCTTTAAAGCATTTTTATGGCTTGATAAATAATGTTTTTAATGATTGTTTTAATCCAGAAAATGATTTTGATAGCCTGCTGGTAAAAAGATTATAGCCTTTTTATTGTTGTTATTTACTTCAGAAAAACTTTTTAAAAGGAGGAAAAATCAGAGGTCAGTTGAGCCTAATACTTGTTCTGTCAGAAGTATCTCTATGATTTTGTTTTTCCTATCCCTTTATAAATATATAGGTCACATTACTTCTCCCTTTAGTTAGGTGTGTGGGCATGTCTCAGCCTCTTAAATTAGCATTTTGACAGTTTAATTGTTAAATCATGAACATTTTGGTTTTGTTCTTTACTTAATTAACCAAAAATTCTTAGAATTCAACTTGGTGTTCACCTCCAGGAATCCTGTGGTAGACCTCCCTGACCTTGCCTGACTCCTTTTCTTATCTGCACTAACCTTTTTTTCCTACTAAATCTTGTGTTACTCTGTGAAAGTATTCTATTGTCAGAGCCTAAAACAGTGTTTAGTGCTCAATTGACATTGAGAAATGGTGGTTGAATGAATCTCCATCACAAGCAATAAAAATTTATTCAAAGCTTTAGTGAATGGTCTTCCTATTGGAAGGTCCCTACTTCATTATTATCTATAGTTTATATGTAATTGGTAGTAAAAAAAAAAAAGATGCATCTGAGTATTATTATTTTAGATATTAGACCTACTTCAGCTTGGACCTCATCTCTTTCCAAAATTTCAGCTATTATAGGTTCCCTGAATTAAATGGCTGGAGATAACAAAGAGGTCAGATAAAACATTGTAGTTGTTAGCTCGGGTCAGAAAACTTTTCCTATAAAGGACTACGTAGTAAATATTGCAGGCCATAGTGTCTGTCATAACCATTTATCTCTGCCATTTTTGCACAGAAGCATTTATAAACAATATGTAAACAGATAAGTTGCTGTGTTCCAAGAACACTTGATTTATGGACAGTGAAATTTGAATTTTATGTAATTTTCATGTCTCATAAACTATATTTCTCCTTTTAATTTTTGTTCAACGATTTAAGAATATAAAGATCATTCATAGCTCTCAGGCCATACAAAAAAACAGGCAGCAAGCTGAATTTGGCATGTAAACTGTAGGTTTGTTAATCTTTGTCTTGAATTAATCCCTATAGATCAATGTCTCCCAAATTATATTCTTAGGAACTCTTTTGTCTATGTCAGGTTCTGTAATAAAAAGTTTCAGACAGCATGTTCACTATGTTCCCTTCGAAGACATTTATAAAACACATTGGCATATTGAAAGTTCTGAGAAGTACCGCAGACCTGTTTAACTTTGTTTTGCCTATTTTTTCCCAGATTTAGATAACCAGTGAATACCTATTAACATATTAAGGGATGCCAAAGTTTAGCAGATTAAATTTGGAAAATGACACTAAGCTAACAGAGCTAAATAAGACTTAATGTGCAGAGAAATAAATTACTAGTTACATGGCCAATTGTTTTCACCAGATTCTGGTTATATTTGAACTGCTTTAGGTGACACAGATCCATGTACGTTTCCAAACTTTTTACTGTGGTTCTCTTTCAGTTGTTTCTTTAAGTTTTTTGTTTTTTCCTTGTATGTCCCATCCTCCCTTGATCTTACCTTCCCACTCTTTCCATCATGAATGCTGGACCTTTGGTTTGGAAGTCTCACTAGTGAAAATGGTTTAGTGAGAAAGGTCTAAGATTAAAGTTTAAAGTAATTTAGTACCTTAGCCTGTGTAACATTTTCATTTTTAATGTGTATTTTGTGGGAATATTTTTATAGCCTGTTGACAATTTTTATTTACCTCAATCTACTAGTAGACTATAAGTATATCTGGAGTTTTCAGTAGATATAGAAATATATCATTGTAATATATAAAAACTTATTTTCATTGGTAAGGAATCAAAAACAGCCCGAAGAGGAGGTGGAGAACAGTAGGACACCATGGTTATATGACCAAGAAGGTGAAGTAGAAAAACCATTTCTCAAGACTGGATGTGCAGTGTCTGTAAAGAAAACAACAAATAGTAATCGCAAAAATCAATTAGATACCAGTAGGAGAAGACGTCAATTTGATGAAGAGTCGTTAGAAAGCTTTAGCAGTATGCCTGACCCAGTAGATCCAACAACAGTAACTAAAACATTCAAGTCAAGAAAAGCATCTGCACAGGCCAGCCTGGCATCTAAAGATAAAACTCCCAAATCAAAGAGTAAGAAGAGGCATTCTACTCAGCTGAAAAGCAGAGTTAAAAATATTGGTAAGTACTGAAATTTGTTGACTTGATCAGCATAAATGTTGGTACGCTTACTCTCACATGTTGGCGTGTATCATTTCGGTGTGGCTGTTGAGGAGGCACTGTTGTAGACCCACCTGAGCAAAGTCATTTTTAGTTACCTTTGAGAACTTTTTAAATAAAATTTATCAAATAGGGTTTAATGGTGTAGCTATTTTAAAACATGGCATTTATTCTTTTTTGTGCTTCTTAAAACTTCTTACTACGTATGTGGTTCCTATGAGCTCGGAACTTTTACTGTTCTCTTGTTTAATATTACGTGCAAGACCTCGTTGGTGACTTCTGGCTAGATCCGCGATGGATTCATTTAAAGAAATGCAGGCCTGTGACTACACTGCAGTCTTTGGATATCATGTAGGTGAAGTCACTTTTAGAACAAGTTTGCTCTTAGTCCTTCAGGAACTGAACCTTAGTTAATAGGAGAAAACATTAATCCATATTTTATTGAATCTTGTCATTGAGTATAATATCAAAGTTCTCTTTATAGTGTTCACTGCATGCCACTTCTTTAAAAAATAGATTTTTTTATGATTTTTGAAGAACTTAGTGAAGTCTAACACTGGTTAAAAATTGATTTACTAGCTAAAATCTGGAATATTATAGTTAAAGGATGCCCCTTCCAGTTTGCAAGGGATACTTTTTGGCTCTGGCCTTGAAAGGTCGTTCTGCGTTCAAGGAGATAGTATTTGGTGCTTAAGAGCAAAATATTCTAGGCTTATAATCAGAAAATTGTGAAAACTCACTGCACCTACTAACTTCCTCTCTTGGAAGCTCACAGTACATTATAAGTGTAGTAAAGGTCCTGGGACACTCTGCAGTTAAAATCCACTTGTAAGCTTTGGCAGCATTCATCTCAGCCATCTTTGGATAATGGAACCCTTGAAAAATCTGATGAAAACTATGGATGTGAAAAAGAATACATGTACGGTTTTTTTCATTTCAATACCTCATGTTTCCTAAGGTCCTGGGCTGCTACTCCTACTCCCATGTAAAGAATCTGATTTCATGGTTAAACAAGCAATCGTGAACAGGGGTAACATTTTTCTCAGCATACACATTATCATCCTTGAAATAATTTTTCAGTTATTTAGGTTTGGGAGGAGCTGATTACTTAGTAGATTAGTGATCTGAAACCATTCAAATGAATGAAAATACAACTACGATGCCTTCTCCATGGTCACTCTTGGTGCCACTAGAGAGGATTTAAGGAGATAGTGACCATTTTGAGAGAGGCCCTCGGGGTAACTCTGAACTTCTTATTAACGTAGTTGCTCCAACAAAATGCTTTTTGTCATATGAGTAAATGGAAAGAAACTAACCTTTGTTATCCCAGCGTTCTCTCATTCAGCTGGTTATTTTGAGTGTGCTAGGGCAGTGCGTCTTGAACTTGATAATGTTTCATACAAATCTCCTTGGGAATCTTGCTTAAAGTCAGAGTCTGATTCCGTCAGTCTGAGGAGGGACCTGATAGCCTGCATTTCTAACGAGTTCTCCCATGCGTTGTTGACCAGCATTGACAGTGTAGTCTGTGGACTACAGTTTGAGTAGCAGGGTCTTAGAGGGCACTCAGCCAGCATATGGCCATGTCTGCCTGAGCCTAGAAATCCTGGTGTATTTGTATTTTTGAAACCCCTTTATTCTGAAGAATTATGGTTCCAGATATACAATTCAGCTTTTCTTTTACTTCAAGGCAAAGATTGACATTCTGATCTATTTGCTCTCTTTTCTCATGCTTCAGTATAAAAATACTTGCCAAGAATGCACATTCACATTTGTTCAAGAGGGCTTTAAGACCATCTGTTAGTGGGAGCTCCACTTTAAGGTGCACACACAAAGGTAAAAGACCTGATAGCAGAACCGAACTAATATATGCAGAGTCAAAATAATATGTAGCAAAATCAAATGAGCTAAGTCCTTGCTATGCAGAATGTGAACCATGGACAGGCAGCATCCGCATCATCTGGGAGCTTATTAGAAATGCAGACTCTTGGGCCCCACCTTATACCAACTGAATCAGTACGCATTGTTTTTCAGTTTGCATATTAGCAAGATTCCCGATGTTTTAATACGAATATATGCACATTAAAGTCTGAGAAGTGCTGAGCTAGACCACTAATTTATGTTGCGTTTGTTCTCTTTGTGGGATAGGAATAGCCATGATTTCTTAGAAGAAAGAATGTTTACTCTGTCTTAAAGGAAGTAGGAATGGAGGTCGATGGGGGGAAGATTGGAAAGCATTCCAAATTGTAGTAACAATAGGAAAAGTAATATAGAGTCAGGGTGAAGCAAGAAGAGAAGATGAGAGAACTGGGGAAGGAAATAGGATATGACAAATAGGCCAGCACAGTGGGACCTAAGTTGCTGTCTTAAAAGATATAGTACAGCCAGTTATACTGTTCCAGATTTGAGCTGTTTCTATGTTTTTTGCACATGTTGACAGTCTTCCAGAAGTAGCATGCTAAATCTTCATTTAACTTTGTTTCACATGATGGTAATGTACGAATGATGGTAATCTTTAGAAGGTCTTTATATATAAAGATACATATTATTGCATGCAGAGTAAGATTTTACAAATTATGTGCTAATTATCTTTTAAGCTTCAGTTCAAATTCAGACTTTATGAGTTGAGCATGACTTCTTGCCTTGCTGGGTACTTGAGTTATCAGACATATGACTTGGTTTACAGACCCATAATTTGGCTACACTCTACCAGACCCATTTCCTCTTTTGATGGTATTAGAGAGGAGTAGAAGCATATAGTCTAGATGGTCCTCATTCTTGTCTTGGGAAATTGGATGAGACTATTAGTATACTGACTTCTGGGTTCCACCCAGTCCTGAACCTTTTTGTTTCTTTCTTCCCCCACTCTTCTTGCTCACTAATGAATATTGAGATAAAATGGATGTCTCGCATTAGGCAAGATAAGCCCTGACAGATGTGGCCCATTTTAGATTCAGAGTTTATTATTTAATGAAGTCAGAGAAAGGAAGGGTAGCCAAAGGTGCCAGCTCCCTGTGTCCCTTATTCCACTCACCACAAGGGCGACGCTGAAACAGAAGGGGCCAGATGATAGTTGCATCATGAGTGGTGGGGCACCCTGTAGCCTAGGAGCCAATGCTGTGCTGTAGCTAAGCCACAGTCGAGAATGGAGATGTACCCTCAGGGGGTGAGGCGAACTGGTCTCATGTTTTCATCAGAGCCCAGGAGGAGATGAGAAGTTCTCTCATGACAGCCTTTCAGGGGAAAGAGAGGAAAATCATAAGGCCTTCCGCCAAGACTTAGATTCAGCGACGGTTCAGTCCTTCCCAGTGTGGCCTGTGTAGGTACATGGAAGGTCTCCAGGGTGCTGTGGCTGAGCTGTTTCCCTGTATTGGAGACACAACTAGAAATACTGTTTCTTCCAGCTCTGTCAGCCACTTGTGCTGAGAAAGACAGGAGATAACCCCCTTATAATAATGACCATCATATGTCGTTGTTGCTGTTGTTATATCAGCTGGCCTGGCCAGTGTTACTCTGAAGTATTACTGACTTTCATTAAATCTTCTACTTTCCCTGGAGGATTACTATTAAAGTGTCCCAAAGAGAAACAAATCAACAGTAGTACCTTAACTTTGGAAATCTAGCCCTTGATATTTTTAAATTGGGACTCATGTAAAACCATGGGGGTTTTTTTTTCTCTCTTTTTATAGCATCTTAAAAATTATAGCATGCTTCTCTTCACAGTCTTAGCTCTTTTGGAAGATGACTGAGTTTTTTTTTTTTCCCCTCACTACTGGGGCTCCCTAAAGAGAATTTTGTGTATGCTGCATAATACATATTTTAATTTTGATTAGAATCCATTCAGCACTTTTCACATGATTCAGTAACAGCAGTTAGAAGCTTAATTTCATTTATATAAATGTTCTTGTTAGAATAACATTATTTTCTTCAGAGCTATGTTTGCTGTTAATTAAATAAGCAATAGTACTACCATTTATATCATCTTACATATTACTCTTGGCAATCATACCTTTTATTGCTTTTTATGTAGTAGTCCAAAGTAACCAACAGGGCTCTTTTTCCGGTAAGTTTCATGCAGATTGAATGAGAGTGGCTTGAGAGTCTGAGAGACCAACAAAGAAATCAGGAACCTATACATGAGATGATGAAGTCCTAACTTGAATGATGGCCTTAGAGAAAGAAAGGGAAGTTGAATCCAGATAGGATATCACAGAGAATAATTTGACAATATATTGGGAACTAATTTGTTATTAACAGAGCAGCTGTTGTGATCTAGAGAGATAAGCAGCAAGGCTTTAGGTTCTGCTGGCTCTTTCAGAGAGTGAGCAAAAATCAGAGCCTTGTGGTTCTTAGAGAAAACTTGGTTGGAGGAGATCCATGCAACCCCTCCTTCCACGGGGAGGGCGCTTCCCTCCCTTCCAAGAGGAGCAGTCTTTTGCCACTTCAAAGTACTAACGGGAAAGGGTGTCACTGAAAAAAGAGGCGGCATCCTACCTACTCTGAACACGGTAAAGCATTTACCTTTGCAGCTGAGGAGCCTGAGGGGTCGAGAGGCTTCCTTCTTCATCGTCTTGATGGGAGGCTGACAGCTTGCCAGCCAGACCACTGCTTCACCATGGGCATGAGGCTCCCAAGCACTGCCAGCGTGCTGCCATTAAAGCTGCCCAGCAGTCAGGTCCAGCCTGAAGGGTAGATAAGAGTCGGGGCTAACCCAGTAAACATAACAGTGCACATAAAAGGGACCAGCAGCCAGAGAGAAGTCATGGAAGCAGACCACTAGAACAGGTAAAATCTAGTAAAAACAGAATTACTGAAGGAAATACTCACTTGAGCAAAATGATAAGAATACTTAAGCAGAATGAATTATTTTTAAAAAGCAGATTGAATTATAACGTAAATTCTTGAGAACTAGAAAAAATGATTTTCACATTTAATGTTTAGATTATTTGAAAAATAGGACAAATGCTATTAAGTTCCAAATTACTGGCCTAGAAAATTAAAGGGAAGAACTATGTCATTACACAGAGCAAAAAGTACTAAGAGATAAAATAAAGAGGGAAATGATTAGAGGCTTAAGGACAAATCTTGGAGATCTGATATACAAGGAGTTCTAAAGGAGAAAAAAAAAAGTGGAGAGGCAGTAATTCAACAAATAATAAAGGGGAATCTTTAATGAAGAAAGACTCAAGACCGCAGATCAAAATAGCTGACTGTTGCCCAGCCAGGAGGCACGGAGACAAAGTACACACCCCTTCTCCCCTGTGTATAGACTGATACAGTTCCTGGATTCCGAGGAAAAAGTAAAAATCCTCTAAGCTTCCAGGTTGGAAGAACAAGTTACATATGAAGAAAAAAAACAAACTGACATCAGACAGTCTTACTTAAAACCTAAAAAAGTAGAAGTGAAATGACATCCATTCGTGGACAAAAAGGGACTACAACTCAAGAATCCTACTCTCTGACAAGAGACTCTTTACCTGTCAAGCTGAAAAAACATACTGGTGTATCCTATCTGAAGAAAACTATGGAGACAACATATGAATCAGATAGAGACCTTTATATAAGGGAAGGTGAAAAGGAGAGGTAACAGTTCAGTAAAGAAAGCAGTAGTTTAATCTCAGCTATTAATGTAAATTCAAAAGTAAAATACTAGCAAATTGAACCTGCCAGTATATGAAAAGAGTATTAGACTGTTGTCAGCAGGGTTTATTACAGAAATGTAATCGTGATTTATTATCAGGAAGTCTGTCAACATAATTGATTCTGTCAACCACATTACAGGACAGAAGTCATGTAATCATAGTGGTAGGTTAGATAAAATTTTAAGTCATTCCTAATGAAAATGCACCTAGAAAGGGAGGCAGTTATTTAAATATAATAAAGGCTGTTAGCTGATGCTACTTACAGGCACTATTGTAAATGAAAATACTCGAGAGATATCTCTATCAAAATTAGGAATTAACAGGGATTCCCTCTCTACCACCATCATTATTTAGCATTGGTTGGAAAGTATTATGACAAGATTAAATGATTGGAATAAATATTTGAAAAGGAGGGAAACAAATTTTATATATTTTCTAAGCTAGCCCGAGAGACACTGGAAAACAGCTGCCTAAGTTAGCTAAGTTAGTAAAGTAATTATGAAATAAGATTATGAAATAAGTGTGTAAATATTTTTCTCTATCATAGTAATACCCAGTAGAAATGGAAGTGGCAGGGAGTATTCTTTTCATAGTAGTATCCAAAGCTACTGGGACCAAAAATCCTTAGGAATAAATTTAACAAGAAATGTACGAGATCTATAAAAATTTTTTTGAAGAATACGAAACAAGATTAAGCAAATATAAAAGCATAACTATGTTCTTAAGTTAGAATTTATAAAATTGCAACTAAAGATTCTGCATGCTGCAACAACGATCCCCCGTGCTGCAGCTAAGACCTGGCATAGCCAAATAAATATATAAATAAATATTTAAAAATAAGTAAATTCTCCTCAAATTAATAAATACTTTTAATGTGTTTCTATTTTGAATCCTCATGGATTGTTTTTGAAATTGGGGGAAAAAGATCTCAAAACTTCTGTGGAAGGACCAGTGTCCAAAAATAGCTAAGAAAAGAAGCTAGATAGGACTTGTCTTACCAGGTGTTTAAACATAGTGTAGAACTTCTGTGGCATTGGATTAGATAAGTTAAACAGATGGAATGCCCAGAAATAAAACCCAATAAATGTGGAGATTTAATATATCGACCAAGGTTGCATTTTAATTCAGTGGGAAAAGGGTAGGTGTAACCAACTATCCATGTGGAACAAAATAAAGTTGAATTCCTGCCTTGTGCTAGATGCCGAAAAGTAACTGAAAAAAGATTAATTCCAAAACTTGGAAGAGTTAATAGAATATATGTATAACCTATGGGTGGGGAAGGCTTTATACCATTTATACCAAGTCATATTAAACAAAAGGTATACAAAAGCAGACATCTGATTATTTAATGCCCCTTATTCTTCTGTCTACCATGGACATATATAGATTAGATGTGATTCTTTCTTGTATTTCCTAATACTGAAAAATTGTTAGCTTGGAGTCTAGTAGAGAATTTGGGCTATATAAGGTCTGCCATGTAGTTTGAGTTGGGATGTATTCATTGAGATGAATATTGAAGGACAATGAAGTGTTAGAATTTATTACTGTTATCCTGTGCCTACAAAGGTTATCGCAAAGATTTTTCTGAAACATACTATTTACTAGTTTGATTTCTAGTTATACCAGGCCTTCACAGCATTCTAAATTGAGTGACCTATACTGTTTCACTATGGAAATCAATTTCCCTTTCAGTTTGAGTTAGTTGCAACTGATAACAGTTGTCACTTTTTTTACTCAAGGGTATGAAAGTGCCAGTATGTCTAGCACATGTGAACCTTGCAAAAGTAGGAACAGACATTCAGCCCAGACTGAAGAGCCTGTTCAAGCAAAAGTATTCAGCAGAAAGAATCATGAGCAGCTGGAAAAAGTAATAAGATATAGTAGGTCTACAGAAATATCTTCAGGTATGTCCTTTTTTTGGTTTGTTTTAATTTAAAGACTTCTTCACCTTAGATTTGAAAAGCTGTATTAAAACAAGCTTAAAATTCATCTATCACACTTTTCTATCATGTGAAAGGTTTTATAGTAGAGTTTACAGTACACAGTTCTTGATGTCAAGAAGTGTAGACTGGAAATATATTTTATTGTTATTGTGATACTATCTTTTGATGCATTTTGATAAAATTCTGAATGAACAAGTGTAGTTGACATTAATTTGGTACTCCTAATTTGAAATTCTGAAAATATTATCTGAATAAGAGTTGGATATAAAATCACATCGTTCCCCTGCTTAAAATCTTTGGCCTTCACCGTGCCTGCAGGAGAAAGTCCAGATGCCTCAATGTAACATATCTGACCAGCAGAGATTTGATTCCTTCCTGCCTCTCCAGACTCATTTCTCACACCCTGTGCCTTGAACTTGACTCTTTCAGTGGCACTAAACTGAAGTTTTCCCATAGCCACCTCAGCAGTTGTCTTACCTCAGCAGTTGTCCTTCCTGCCTCAAGTCCTTTTTGCTCTTTGTTGGCCTTTGTCTCTGCTGGCTCTTAAGTAAAATCTTAATTGTGCAACTCTGGAACTGTATCCAAATCCAAGCTGGGAGAGGTTACCCTTTCTCCTTTTTGTTTTTCTGTCGTAGCCTGTGTAAACCTCTTTGTTGCCTGTATCACATTATGTAGTATTTACTTGTTTAAGTGTCTGTATCACCTTTTTGGTTCCTTTGGCAGTAGATAATATTTTTTCATATTTGTATCTTAAATGTTAGCATGGAACCTGACACATGGTAGGCACTCAGTGAGTGTTTACTGAATGAATGGAGTCATAAGTATTTGCCGCCATTTTAGTTTAAGTAAATACTGGCACGTCCCTGATTTATAAAGAATAAGTACGTCTCAAAGAAATATGGAGAGGGAGGAAGTAAATATAGACTCTAAATTTTCAGTTGTCAGTAAGACCCTTGGTGAAAATGATAATAGTAGCTACCATTTGTAGTATGCTTTACTGTTTGCAAACTAAACAAATTACTCATCTCATTTGAGCCTCATAATCCTTTGAATTCATTTTGTTTTCATTTTGCAGATGAGCAAACATGATCAGAGGGGGGTGCCTGTTTTTTCCCAGTGCTCATAAAGGACCAGTAGTATAAACTGGTACAGTTTTTTGGGAAAAATGTCATGCCCTTAACCCAGTACTTGTAGGCATCCATCCTAAGGAAACAAAAGTGAAAAGAAGAAATTGAGATTTAGGTGTTGACTGAACATTATGATTCCAACAATTTTAAACAAAAATCTGGATAAAAAAGCTGGAAGAGAATGCATCAAAATGTTAATAGTGGTTTTATTATCTTTAAACTCCTCTATATTTTATAAAACTTATAATGAGTATTTATTACTTTTGTAATCAGAAAAGAAACATCACATTTATTCATATTTTGAAATGACCTCCTCAAGGTTGTATTGCTAGCAGATGGTAGAACCGAAGTTTCAATCCTGGTCTCCTGTTAAGTCCAAGATCCTTTTGTCAAACATTAATTCTGTTGTTCCGACCCTAGCATTTTACCAAAGTTTTGTAGTTTCCATCTCCTTTCACTATCTTTATCAAATACTGATGTCTTCAAACAATAAACAGTTGGGTGGAGGTTGGAGAAAGGCACTAAATTGATAGGCTTAATAACTTAGATGTCAGTTACCTAAATAATTGATAGTTGGTCATAGTACTTCAGATCTTATTACTGTCACTTAGAAACATATAACCATCAAATTTTGGTGAACTAAAAAAATATTTGAATAATATAAATACTCCTCTTTTCTAAAAAGACAGTTATAGTTTTAAGCATTACCCTAAAATTCTTTATAGCACGTAAGAGTAGTTTTTGTTATATGATCATTAGATTGTAGCATATACGGCTGCTAGTATTGAACTGTATACAGTCCTCTTCTCCCTCGGGGGTTGTGGGGGGTTCCCTTTGATGTGTATGCTTCTAAGAGTGAATGGTAGAAGTTTATTATGATAGTCATCATCAGTCACATCAACACAAGTTTATAGCAGATCTTTTGATATTTTCCCTGAAGAGAGATTATTTTTAAACAGAGCATAAACCATACCTTGTGATAACATTTCAGTTCAGGCAAACGATTTTAAAGAAATTTGCTTATTTCTTTTTTTCATTCATTTATTCATGTTACAGACCCTGTCTTTACTATTCATACACATTTTATGTTCATCCTTATGTCTGCCCTTTCCTACAGCACATGCTAGGAGAATACTACAGCAGTCTAACAGAAATGCATGCAATGAAGCGCCAGGTAACAATCTGCTTAGTTTTGGTGTCCACTTTTTGTTAGTTCTTCCATTGGTCCTAAAAATCCTTAGTTTTATTGTTCTAATTAATTTTTTAGATTTAGTTTAGTGTGTATGTGTTATTTGGCTGATAAAAGAGAGAGAATTCATACTTACTAAATTCTGAAGGTTTTCATTTATAATTCTTTACTTGGTTGGTAAAATTGGCTGCTTTTCTTATTTTCATTTTCTGTTAGTGTATGTAACATAACCAACACATTCATGTAGGTAATAGAAAACATTTTTATAATTTAGTGTTTTATTTGAAGTTATTTATCTTGTATTCTTTAAATGCTTATGAGCATTCATATTTTTTGGAAACAAAAATATAGTTACTTTTATTCTTAGCTCTGATTTACAGTGTTAAGTATTGTGTATGACTTCTGTTGTAGTTCTTATTTTTCCTTACTAGTCAACATGTATAAAAAAATAAACCATTGAACAAAAACAACTATGACATGCAAAGACCATGATACATAAAGGTCATGGAAAATTGCAGAATGCTATTTTTGTCCTTAAACTATGAATTTTCTTTAGACATGGTTCTGTATGATTTAGAATTGTAAATATTCTTTAATGCCTCCTGTGCTATACATGAGTAAAAAAGAAAAGCCTGTATGAACCTCTAGGGGAATTTAAAGAAAACAAAAAAAACAAGGACCTAGCATGGAGGAAGCTAAATGTATCAGTGGTACTTCCTAAAGAAGAAAAGAACTCTGAAAGTAGGATAAAAACAAGATGGAGTCAGACAAATCTGGCTGAGATCAAGGATTTTTCTAGCCTAAACTAATGCATTTTAGTCCAGGAGGAGAAACTGGCAAAAACTTTACACTTTTCTATTGTAGGTGGGAGGGATGAAGCATATGTTTGGCATAATTCATTATTCGGGAATAATTTAATCTTTACTGATATACAATTTAGAGTGATAATTTTATCACATACAGAGGTAATTAAATATGCTTTGTTCTTATATCTTTAAAATAAAAAACTTTTTCTAAAACAACTGATCAAACTACAATATAGTGTATAAATTGGGAAAGTTTGTATGACATCCCATCTTCTTACCTGGATTTTTCCTATAAATAGAGATTTACTACAGAGATAGTTCTGGTTCCTGCTCATAGTAAATATTTTTATAGTAACATAGCACATTTGAACATTTTAAAACTACTAAGAGAATTTTAGTATATTATTTCATTTTATACCCATAAATGTCTGAGGCAAGATAGGGAAGTTGCATATTTATTACCCTTATTATTTTATACTTGTGGAAATTGAGACCTGAGGATGTTAATTTGCCTAGTAAATTAATGGAAAGTTTTTTCATTAAACCACATTTGCTTTGCATTTTTAAAATTTCTCTCTTGCAAAAAGTGAATTTTTAAAATCTTAATGATCTTTGCATGTTTATGTGAAAACACAATATATTAAAACACTCAACATTTCAAATTCTCTTTCTTGAAAACTTATCACTGATTTTTGTAGAACTTGAATATTTAGCTGCTTGTGGTTCTACTATTACTCTAGAAAGTTTATAGAATTTGATAGCTAGAAGAACACTGGGAAATTTTTTTTTTTTCGGTAGAGAACTCAAAATGGAAACAGTTCCTAATTTGTGCTCTTAAAAGTAAAGGTATGAGTGTATACCTTTAAGGGTGATAATTCTTTGCTATAAACAAATATATGTAGCAGAATTGTTGCTAAATAATAGAGTGATGCCTAGATTCTGTGAAACTGAAAACTTCATTATCCTCACTGCTTGCTCCAACTTATAATGAGTATGTCAGTAAGACACTGTAGTAAAATTGACCTATTTTGTTATAGTTACAAATTCAGTTTTTCATCAATACAGCATGATTGCGGAGATTTGAGAATCAGTAGACCTAACTAGATAAGCCTTAAAATAGTATGTTTCCTTGGCAGCATTTAGTTCTCAACATTAACAAAATAAACGAATTTCCTTTTCTGTAAAAAAATTCATATTAGCAAAAAAAGAAAATTGTTTGCAATTTGCTTATTTCATTCAAGTGCTGAAAGATTTCCACTGATTATTCCTATGAAATGTGTAAAATTTTCCATTGAGAAATAACTTTGCTCTAAGTAATGCTAAGTAATGTTATTTCTCTAGTAAATATTTAGTGTATATCTTGATATTTTTAAGATTATTTTTTTCTTGGTAATTTTAAGATTTTTATTCTACTTTAAAAGCTCTGAAATAGAATTGTGTTTTAAGTAGTTTAAAGGTGAGAGTAATGTTGCAAGTTAAAAGAAATAGGAATGTATTTCATCAATATTAACTTCCTGATCTCTTTATATCTTCCAGAAACCGGGAGTGATTTTTCCATGTTTGAAGCTTTGCGGGATACCATTTATTCTGAAGTAGCTACGTTGATTTCTCAAAATGAATCTCGTCCACATTTTCTTATTGAACTCTTCCATGAACTTCAGCTACTGAATACAGACTATTTGAGACAGAGGGCTTTATATGCATTGCAGGTATCTAACATTTTTTCCCCTACGCTTTCTGGTACTGCCATTTTTCACCATTCTGTCTGGTTACTTTCTTAGACTGAAGTATGTCCTTGTTCCATAAGTATTTTGATCTGTTTTTTTATGTATTTCCATGCCATTTTAATAATCTTATATAGCTTATGTAGCTTTAGATAAAGTCTTTTTCTGAGCAGTTTTTTAGTGTTTTATCCTAAATGTTATGTCTTCCTCATAGTTAACCTTTGAGGTCAGGAGTATTGCATTTGTTCTGGTATCTACTTCTACTTTTAATTTTGTGATTAAACACTAATGTTTTTCATATCTATCTTATTTCCTTATTTAGGACATAGTATCCAGACATATTTCTGAGAACCATGAAAAAGAAGGGGAAAACGTAAAGTCAGTGAATTCTGGTACTTGGATAGCATCAAACTCAGAACTTACTCCCAGTGAAAGCCTTGCTACTACTGATGATGTAAGCTGATAATGATTAATGAAATTGTAGACATAATTTCAGTATGCAGCTAACAAAAGTTAAGTAGGTTGTTAATAAATTGTGAGTATACCTAATATATTTGTTTTTTAGCTTTTTTAAAAAGCTGAGTGTAGTGTATTGCTTTATTTTGAGGTGAGGTATAAAATTCAGTCACAATATGACAGCAGTCAAACACCAAAAATTAATAAGTTATAAGGTCTGAAATAGCCATATTTATATCTCCTTTGTCCAACATAGGAGTTGAGTCATAATAGACACTCAGTAAAAATTGTTGTCTTCATTCAAGACATTGAGTAAACCAGACAGCAGTTAGATCAAAGAACCCTTGAGTAAATACAAGATAAATTGAGTTAGTCTTTGAGTTAGAAGAGAAGCCTAGACAAAAGAAAGCCTGGAAGAAAATGTAATTTAATATATTAAAATTGATGAAAATTTTGAGTAAAATAAAAAGGGCCTGGAAATGGAAAAGAGTGGTGAGGAAAATGTATATTTTCAATAAACTATGTCCTCCAAATAACACCTACCTCACACATACTGGATTGGATAACTGTATGGCAAACTACGAGGATATTGAGGAGATAATGAACTAGGCATTTGAAATCACCTATTTAAAGGTTCAGACCCTGATTCTGTTGTAAAAGATTATATGTGGTCCTGGGATAACAAGTACATTCTTTTTTATTTTATTTTTATTTATTTATTTTTTTGCGGTACGCGGGACTCACTGTTGTGGCCTCTCCCGTTGCGGAGCACAGGCTCCGGACGCGCAGGCTCAACGGCCATGGCTCACGGGCCCAGCCGCTCCACGGCATGTGGGATCTTCCCAGACCGGGGCACGAACCTGTGTCCCCTGCATCGGCAGGTAGACTCTGAACCACTGCGCCACCAGGGAAGCCCAGTACATTCTTTTTTATACCAACTTCAGCACCTGGATATTCATGGATAAGAGTGTCATAATTGATTAGCAAATACCTGCTATAGGTATAGAGTTGGAAACATATTACTGTGTTTCTGCCCATTGTTAATATAACATACACGTTTTTTTCTGAAAAGACAGTGTTTTCTCAAAAAGATCATCTTCTCTTCTTCATGTATAGTAATTTCCTTACAATTATTGAGGACTTTTTCTCAATTTTTGCTCTTTTATTTTACTCATGTTTAAAACAATACTTCCCCAAGTCATCTTTCCTGCTTAAAACTTTTCTTCACTAGGCTCCAACTCCTATACTACTATGAACATAAACCTGTGTGCAAGAACTACATGGTTTTGGTTGACTTTATAATGGCAAATACAAATTAATGTAACTAATTGCTACTTGGGATTAATTGTTACTTTAACTAATTGAAAATTGTGTTCTCTTTTTTCGTGGGAAATGAAAAGTGGTCCAGCTGTATACATAAAAAATAGGAGCTACTAGGTTACATTTAAGTTGATTAGGCACTGAAATAACTTACTGAGGGAGCATGAAGAGTGTCTGTTCTTAGAAATCTTTTTTAGTAATTTTATAGCCTTAACTCCAGTGCCTTTCTTTTTAACCAAATTTCAGATAGGCGGCATTACTTCCAATTATTTTAAAGGATTTGAACCCATTGGTTTGCATCATCAACAGTAAATTTTGAAAATTAAGCTGCAATTTATGATAAAGTTAACCTGACAAGGTTTTAAAGTTAAAATTTAAAGATACAGTAATACGTTATAAGTAGGTGTCTTAGCAGATCTAGAGCAGTGCTATCCAGTAGAACTTTCTACAGTGATGGAAATGTCTTATATCTTCATTGTCTAATACAGTACCCATTAGCACTTGAAATGTGACTATTGGCACTATTGGCACTATCGAGCACTTGAAATGTGACTATTGGAATTGAGGAACTAAATTTTAAATTTTATTTAAATAGCTGCAGGGCTAGTGGTTACCATACTGGATGGATATAGAGTCTCATTCTCCACATTTCTAGGCCAAGGTCCTTTGAGTTCCATTTATGGAGCTTTTACACATACCTTTCAGAGCGTGTAAAAGTCTTCATGCCGTGAAAGAGAGAATTAAAGTAGACGTCTGGGGATTATAGTCAAGGAGGTTGAGGAATTGAGACTTAGGAAGAGGAAGAAACAATTTGCATCTTCTCCTCCAGGGTGCTATAAAATGGCAAAGGTACATCTACCTTCAAGTCTTACTTAAAGGAGTAGCAAAATGATTCCATTTCTTAAAACATGTTCCCTAATGCCTGCATTTCCTTTAATCAGGGACAAACCTGTCATTTCATAATTTAAGAGAAAACTTTAAAAGATGAGTAGCTAGGAAAGAACACAATTGTGAAATGAGTTACAGTCAAAATATAATTGAGGCTGTCTCCTAATCACGCTATACACAAAAATTAATTTGAAACTACTTACAGTCCTGGAAAAGTTAAAACTATAAAACTTCTAAAAGAAAACAAAATCATGATTTTGACATAAGAAAAAAATTGATAAATCAGCCTTCATAAAAATAAAATCTTTCTGCTTTTCAAAAGATACCATTAGGAGAAAACAACCTCAGTACATATATCTGGCAAATGACTGTGTAAAAGACAAATCCTGACTATATGAGGAACTTCTACAACTCAATTGTAAGAAATCAACTCAAAAAAAATGGGCAAGAGATTTGAACATACGCTTCACAAAAGAAGATATGTAAATGACCAGTGTGCAAATCAGAACTACGTGAGGTACTATCTCACATCCACTAGAAAGGCTGAAATTTAAAAGATTGACAATAAGAAGTATTGGTGTGAATTTGGAGCAGTTGGAACTCTCACACGGCTTGTAGGATTGTAAAAATTGTACAGCCACTTTGGAAAGCAGTTTGGCAGTTTCTTAAAAAGTTAAACATAAACTTGGCATGTGACCCAGCAATTTCTCTTCTAGGTACTCATCCAAGAGAAATGAAAACATGTCCACAAATACTTGTACACTAATGTTCATAGGATCTTTAGTCATGATAGCCTCAAACTGGAACATCAGCAGATAAATGGATAAACAAACGGTGGTATATCCATACAATGGAATACTATTTCAGCCATTAAAAAATAATGAACTTCTGAAACACACAACAACATGGATTAATTTCAGAAACATACTGAGTGAAAGAAGCCAGACACCGAAGAGTACATAATGAGTGGTTCCATTTTATATAAAGCTCTAGAACCAGCAGAACTAATGTGTGGTAATAGAAATCATATGAGTGGGGTGTAGAGGATACAAAGGAACTCTCTGGGCTGGTGGAAATGGTCTTTATATTTAGGAAAGATGGTTGCGTTGGTGCATATATTTTTCAAAACTCATCAAACTGTACACTTAATGGGTGCATTGTATGTAAATTATATTTCAATAAAGTTAATTTTAAAAAATATGAATATGCTGTCATGTTTTTCTTCTGAGACAACCAGATATCATAGTAAGGTACTAGGCATTGTTAGAGTTTGAAGATAGAGTTTCTCTGATGGTGTAGAAATAATGTTACCTTTTCCAAGATAGAATTTAATTAGTAGCTGGGCCTGTGTATTTTCATCTCCATAATGACAAAGTGTTCTGCAAGATTACTTAATATTTTAATATTCTCTGTGACTCTGTATTCAACTTTTTATAACTTTCATTATATCACAGTTTTAAGTGTTTTATGCAAATACTTAGTTTCTATGTTAAATTTTTAATATTAATCATAAAATTTTAAAAGAAATATTAGTGACTTTTATTTGTTTTTTTAAACTATAACTTAGGAAACTTTTGAGAAGAACTTTGAGAGAGAAACACATAAAATAAGTGAGCAAAATGATGCTGATAATGGTAGTGTCATGTCTGTATCTTCAAATTTTGAGCCTTTTGCAACAGATGATCTGGGTAAGCAAAATTTTTATAATCTTAGAACACGACTTTAATATAGTCTTTGAATGGCATTGATAAGGAAACAAAAGTCTAGAAAGGCAAGATGTGGTGGAAAGAATGTGGACTTAAAAGTCTATCCATCCATCAGTCTAAATTCAAGAATTGTTAACTCTTTGACTTTGGGCAAATCATCTAACCTTTCTGACTCTCTGCATATACTAAGGAAATGAGGTCCTATTTACCTTGCTATGTTCTTGTGAAAAATACACAGAACTCTCTAGCATGCCTAATAGAAGTTCAGAGAATGTTAATTTCCTTTCCCTTAAAGGTCATCCTTTAAGATCTCCAGTTAATTAGTAGGAAAAATTCAGAGGTAGCAATGCCTCATCCAATCACGTCTTCAATAAAAATGTTAACTTCATAATTTGGGTAAGAACTGAAATTTCTTAGCATATATAATTTATAGTGGGAAACCCAGGTAACTCTGAGGCATGGCACATGGCATTTTTTTACATCAGTAGTAAAACAAAAGCTTAGAGGGTTGCATAGGTCAGAGAGAAAAAAACCCAAGTCCTAAATTTGGAAAGGAAATTAGAGAAAAGAAAGATGCCCAGGTGCCTGATTCATTTTCCAGACTGTAGCACATCAAACTATACCCAAGTATTCATGGACTTGAGAGTCTGAGAGACCTGGGTTCCAATTCTTGATTCTGTATTTAACTGGCTGTGAAACCTTGGGCAGTCACTTAAGTTCTGTGAAAATGAGGGTACCATCATCTACTTTATAGGGTTATTTTAAGGATTAAGTAAATGTGATAGTGTATGCCAAGTACCCAAATAGTACAGTATCTGGAACTTGTTAAAGGTAGTTTTTCTTACCTATGTTCAGACATTATTTTTTTATTAATAAATTTTATGGAATACATGAAAAAGTTTGCTTTTATATCCTCTAGAAATATTTCTGTTCCATATGCAGGTAACACTGTGATTCACTTAGATCAAGCATTAGCCAGAATGAGAGAATATGAGCGTATGAAGACTGAGACTGAAAGTAACACAAATGTCAGATGCACCTGCAGGATTATTGAGGATGAGGATGGTGCTGCTGCCCCGACTACGGTTGATAGTTTAGAAGGTGTGTTCTTGAATTGATTAAAAGTAAGACTCATTGCTCCATATATAAAAAAATAAGAGCCCCATGTGATGTGTAATGGGGATTTTTTTTTTTTTGCGGTACGGGGGCCTCTCACTGTTGTGGCCTCTCCCGTTGCGGAGCACAGGCTCCGGACGCGCAGGCTCAGCGGCCATGGCTCACGGGCCCAGCCGCTCCGCGGCATGTGGGATCTTCCCAGACCGGGGCAAGAACCCGCGTCCCCTGCATCGGCAGGCGGACTCTCAACCACTGCGCCACCAGGCAAGCCCTAATGGGGATTTTTTGGACCACTTTTCTTTTAATTATCAGGGGTACTAGAACTACATGGCTGTTCCATTATGTTATTTTAGCATAAAATCATCAGAGTTTAATATTCTTTAGAATTTTGCATAAGTGTATACATATAACATCATAGACTTTATTTTGCTAATACAGCATTTTCTTTTTTAAAGTGGAAACTCCTGTTATTGAAAATCATAGTTCACAGCAATCTGTAAGTGAAGTTTCTACCGTCCCATGTCCTAGAATTGATACGCAGCAACTGGACCGGCAAATTAAAGCAATTATGAAAGAAGTCATTCCCTTTTTGAAGGTAAGCAATTAATTTTTAAAAATAAATAAACTGTTCTGTATTTATTTTTAAAATTCATACCAAAGACTCCATTGTAATAAATTAAGAAAATAGGTAAACAAAAGAGAAAACTAAAAATCACTCATAATTTTGTCACCCAGAGATAGCTCCTGTCAGTATTTTGTCAACCTTTCTGTAATATTTTGTCCATATATTTGTGCATTCTTCTTTTTTCAGATATTAATAATACAAACATCTTTCTGAATTGCTGTTTTCTACAGCGTATTTTTTAATGGTTACACACTGTTGATTCATTATTCATTCAAAAATATTTGTAAGATGCCTACTTTGTCCACAAAACCTGGCATATAGTAGTGAACAAGTCAAGACCTTTGCTAACATGGAGCTTACATGCTAAGATGAGAATATGGATTAAAAAACAAGTAAACATAAAACATATAAGTAGATATATATATCAGGTAGTCATACATGCCATGCAGAGAATTAAAATATGGTGATGTGATGGTGTCTATTTTTGACTGGATGATCAGGGAAGGCTAAATTTTAAAGAAGGAACGTTTAAACAGGGGTGTGCATAAGGAGCCAGCTTAAGGCAAGATCCTGCCAGAGAGAGGAAGGCCTTAAATTAGAAGCTAGCTTGGCATGTTAAGGAACTGGATGAAGGATCATGTGGCTGTAGGAAATTTGTGTGAGATGATGTTGGAGAAGGGGGAAGGGCCAGTTACATAGAACATCATAGGTATGGTTAGGAGTTTGGATTTTGTTCGAAGTTCGAAGGGAAACTCCTAGAAGATTTTAAGTAAGAAACAAAGTCTGGTTTGTTTGTGGAGAATTAAATATAGGGCTCAGAAGAACAATGAGACAGGTGAGAAATGATAATGGCTTAGACAAGGGTGTGGCACTAAAGATGGGGAGAAGTAGACAGTTGGGATATATTTTGGAAATCCGGTCCTACTAACAGTAGGTAGGGTCACCTAAAGCCCAGCACTAGATAAGAGAAGGTGGCCTAGAACTGGGGCCCAGGATAAAAGTTGTGCAAAAGAGGAAGAGCCAGAGTTGACTAGTAGGACTGCCAGCAGTGAGCTATGTTGATTGCTACTGTGAGTGCTGAGTATTCATAGAACAGAATTGCCTGTTATTTTGTCAGTTCCTGTTGTTAAACATTTATGTTTATTCTGATTTCTTTTTCACTATTATGAACAATACTTAAATGATTTAGCTAAATTTAAATACACATCCCATTTTTATTTCCTCAGAAATAATTCTTAGACATAGAATTTCGAGCTTTAAGGGTATGAATATTTTTAAGGCTTTGGGGCCTTATGTGCATTGTCCCTCAGAAAGGTTAACAATTTATATTCCTACTAACAGTGAGAATAGTAAGCTGTACCATTAATTTTGTTTAATGACAAAAGAGGAGAGAAAGAAGCGTGCAAGCCAGGCCTTCTTTCTGAGATGGCCCCTTTTACATTCTCATTTAAAGTGGAAATTTAAAAAATTAAAAATGAAAAGACGGTCTTTTCATTCAGATGTGGGAAACTCCAAAATATGTTGTCATTGGGCTCATTTCTTACAAGCTACTTGTACTTGCCAATGTGTAGGATGTTGACAACAGAAAGTTGTTTCCATATAGTTACATTTCTTCCCTTGGTGGAAGTAATTGCTTTCTTTGGAATATTTTTTTTTTCCTTTGGAATATTTTAAGAGAAGAGAGATCCTTGTAAAGGCAATTATAGAAACTGCTTTCTCTGAGGAGATGTGATAGCCAAGAGGAGAGAGAGGATCCATCTGTCTATGCCCAAATTATTCCATGTGAAAAGTGAAAAACTTAGCCTTTTTCTGGGCACCCACAGCAGCTCCAAATGGTTCTTTCTGTCTCTGCTTCCTCTTCTAATCTTTCAACTCTCCTGCTAGCGTTGCTAACACTTTTAAGGCTTTGGCACTTGCTGATACTTCTACCTGGAATGCTTCTTCCTTCACATACCTGCATGGCTTTTTCCTTTGAACCCTCAAGGCTTTAATCAAATGTTACTTACTGGGTGAGCAGATCTCCCCTACTCCTTATTGCTTTTCTTTATCTTCATAGTGCTTGTCACCTTATAACCTATTTAATATTTGCTTATTTATTTTGTCTGTCTCTCTTGTTACATGTAAGCTCCATGAAGTAATGGAAGATTTACATCAGAGATGTTAAACTGTTTTGGTTACTGTCTTACCAGTGCCAAGTATAGTACATGCAGGTAGTAGGTACTCAGTAAATAATTAATTAGTAAGTGAATGGATCCACCAAACCTTGACTTTGGTTTTCAAACTGATCAAGTGTAGTTTGAAATATAGTTTGAAAACAGTTGGCCTATAGAATCCAGATCAGATTCAGCATTGCTTATAAAACTTCTATAGCCTGGTCCCAGCCTCATAACTGCTCCTTCCCACATACCTTGTATCCTACTTGACATTGTCAAAAAGGCACCTTGCCCATGTTACTTCCTTTGCCTCGAATGCCCTTCACCCTTCCTCTGGCAGTCACACCCTTGAGGACCCAGCTGAAGTATGTTAGCATGTACTTGCAGGCAGGATTTCTCCTTCTTGTAACTGCTTCTGGCATACTTGGTACATATGACAAAGTATCACAATTTTTTTGCCTGTATCTCCCCACTAGAATAATGTCTTTCTCGATTTCTTAGTATTTTCACTCAAGAAGGACTTCAGAGACTAGATGAAGGGAATCTGAGGAGATAAGACAAATACATCAGTTTCATCCGTTATTCCTGTGCCTTTATTAAAATATGTATTCACCCCCTCACATATTTATATTCCTATAAATTATAAGAATATGTATATATTCTTATAGATAGATAGGTAGATATTCATTTAAGAGTTTGAAACCATTCCCTAAAGTAAATTGACAAACTGTTCAGGTATTGCTTGCTTCTATCTTAGGCATAGACAACAAAGCATTGCCTTTTTTCTTTTAGGTTTTTGTTTTATTGTAATTCAATAAATACTTTTAAACATGGCTTTTTGGTTAAATTAGGTATATTGGTAGTGATATTTATTTGATATGTACAGTTATTTTCTAAGTGTTAAAAAATATAAATGATTTAGCTTTATGTGTAGCGAATGCGACCATCTCAGGAAATTTTATTGCATTTACAATTTTGTGTCTGATTAAGTTATATCCTTTCATAAGGATCCCCTACTAAATTTAGCATTTCAGACAATTTCTGAGGCCAACAAAATGAGTAGGACTAATGGTCTGATTTTAACTACTTTATGATGTCTCATTTCACTTCAAATCTTGACTTTTTGGGTAAGATTATAGAACTTCTTTGTTAGTGTCAACCTTACACCCAGTCACCTAAGCTAGACTTCCTAACTTTCTCTTACCCTCTATCACCTGTGAGTCAAAAATTGATGTTTGAAAAAATTGATTTTGCCCCTGAGAGCAGTTAGTTTTACTTCCTTCTCTCCAATAGCATAACCTTAATTCATATCTTTGAAGTCGAGAGATTTCACCACTGCATATGGTTTAGTTTCCCAGCTTTCTCTCTCACTGCTTTCCATCTAGATAAATACTCATTTCAAACTACTCAACATTTCCTATACCTGCCATTTCTTTTTCATATATCAGCCCTTTGTGCAACTAGTCATCATTGAAAATATAAAATGCTGTCACTCTTTTCTGCCTGACTGACCTTTCTTCAGAGCTCTGATGTGCTACCACAGCTCCTTAGGGCACCTAGTGTGTGCTTCTTTTATGATCCTTATTTATTCAGCAAGTAATGAGTATCTCCTGTGAGCTAGCAACTGTGCTAGGTGATGAGTAAGAAACAGTCCCTGCAGTTTAAAAGTATCACCTACTGGACGGTGCATAGCTTGTAGTGATTGATGTGCTCATGATCTGACTCCTCCAGTGGTATTTGATTCCTTGAAGACAGGGACTGTTGTCTTTTTTTTTTAATTTCCTGCCTTGACACATGAATTTTTAAAAAATGAGCTTCAATCCTTAGATTTAAGGGATCTTAGATATCATCTAGTTTGGCCACCTTTGGCCACACATTTAATGGAGGGGAAAAAAACCCCACAAACTTAACCTGAGTCAAGGTTAGAGGACCTGCCCAAATGAGTTTAGTGGCAGAAAGAGGATCAGAACCTTGAGGTTACTTGATAAGGATGTTTTATGGACTCACCTCAGAAAGTTAACTCCGGTTTGGATTATTATGTAGATTGCACATGCTTCTAAAGGAAGATTAAGGTGATGAAGAGAGTTGCCCAAAGGGGCTTGTTAAGAAAGGACAGTAGTTCTCAACTGGCTGTGATTTTGACCCTAATAACATTTTGTGATGTCTGGGTATGTTTTTTAGTTGTCAGAACTTGGGAGAGTGGAGGGTGCCATTAGCTTCTAGTGGGTAGAGGCCAGAGGGCTGCTAAATATCCTACAATGCACAGGATGTCAGCAGTGCCAAGGCTTAGAGAAGTTAGAAGATAACACAGAGGAAGTTGGGTGGAAGGTGAAGTGTGGTGGTGAGAGTAGTTGAAATGAACTGAACTGCAAATAGGAATACAGGCAATATGGAAACCATGGCATGAGTAGTTCCTTAAAGTACAGAAAGGAAGTGATGGAAAATGTTGAATCAGCCAGTTTCTTTTACTGGCTATTATCTGCTATAGTGAATCAAAATTTGCAAACCTTTTAATGTTTGTACGCGGGAGCTTGGCTATTCTTATGAACGAAGTTTCCAAGTGTGCATCTAAAAGCTGAAGAGCTTATGCAAAAAAAATACAATGTCATTATGTGGATTAATATTTTTTAAGCAAGATAAGTTATATCCTAACCAACTAGGACTTTTCTCAGGAGCACATGGATGAAGTATGCTCTTCTCAACTTCTAACCTCAGTAAGACGCATGGTTTTGACTCTTACCCAGCAAAACGATGAGAGCAAAGAGTTTGTAAAGTTCTTTCATAAACAACTTGGAAGTATATTACAGGTAAGAGTTTGTACTTGTATGACTTCAATAAGTACCATGCGGTTAGGATTTTTTTTTTCTGCCATTTTCTGGCATTACACAGTTTATTCAAGTAGATATTCATTCTAGCATCCATTTGGGATGACATTTTAATACTTCTTAGGTTATTGCTTACTTAGTTAAAAAAAGTTGGATTAGGGCCTGTGTCTTCATTTAACTTTATCATCTCTAAGGCCTGTCCCAACTCTAATAAAATTTTGTTTTGATTTTTCTTCTACCCAGTAAGAGCATTTCAAGTTTGAATTGTTTAAAAAGTATTCCATGATATTTTCTAAAATTATTTTTTTTACCAATCTGGGAAATTGTAGAAGCCGGAAGCTAGCTTTTGATTGTAGAGCCTTCTTAGGCTGTAACAGTAACTTTAAATTATGCGACGGTTAGTGGTTTGTAACTGGGGGCAATTTTGCCTCCCGGGAGACATTTAGCAGTGTCCTCAGACCAACAGGCAGGGAGGGGCTGGTAGTAGCACCTTGTGGAATGTTAACAGTGCCAAGGATGAGAACCCCTGTGTTAATGAGTAAGGATACCATAATTACTCCATATAATAAACATCTTAACAGTTAAATTCACCAGTATGTTTTCCCATTGAAATAGTTCAGTGATGTGTATTATTGCTCCAAACTAGAAAATATGTTTTTCTTTTCATCTGTATTACAGAATTTTCCTGTAAAATTTTTCCTTGCTTCCTATTCTGTGTTTAATTTAAATTTGTTTTAGAGATAGTATTTTCACTTTGTCCATCAAATTTTTAAAAACCCTAGGTTGATGTGCTTTTCCATCACTATAATTTTTCATTTTGTTTTTAATAAGACTGAAGTATAAATTTCAGGAAATCTATAATAATCTATATAAATCTATATAATCTATATAAATCTATAGTAATAGATCCTAAAGTGTCCTGGCTCTATTTAATCTAGTTGTACTAACACATAAGGAATGTAAGACATCTGTGGTGTTACGCATTGTTTAAAAATGTTTAGGATAATTTTTAGGTAAATGTATTTTTATAAATTTAACTAGGTAACTTATTCCTACAGAAAGAAAAAACTACATTTTAGAGTCAGGTTGAAAGAGAAACTGTTGATACTTTAAACGTTTTTGTTAATCAGGATCCATGTAGCCCTTCCTCAGTTCTGTCTACTGTTATAATTGTGGGAAGATTCCATATATTAATTTGCACGTAAGGTTTTTTTTTCCTAAGTCTAAGAAAATCCGACTGCTTTTCTTCGTATTCCTAATTTTTTTCACAAGGAGACCTACATGAAGAATAAAAGTTAGTTTACATTAAATCTTGCCCAGAGTTGAAAATTCTTCTTGAGGTAGAGATTAAATTACTGTCTTCTACTTTTTCTCTTACAAAACCTATTCAATGAATTTTTTTTCATGAAGGACCCAGGGTTTGTACTTCTCTCCATCACTGTGCTAGATAAGGTAGTTTTTTGGGAGGGAGGGGGCACTGAGCATTATAGTTGTTTGCCTGTATTCTAAATAGCATAGTCCATATTTTTAGGAAGAAAGAAAAATAAAAGTGGTTTTGTAAAAACTGTGTAGAATATAGCAGACTTGTTCATTTGATGATGCTATATTTCAACTTAAATAGAACTAAAGTTTACTTTTAGACTGATTTTGAAGAGAACATTTAAATTAGAATGATTGGCTGCCTTACATAAAGGGGAAAACTTGAAAAGTATTCTAATGGTATTTTCTTCTCTCATGGCACTTCAGCTTTTCACTGTGGTTTATATGTATATCCTCTGGCACTGCGTGGGACCTCTTCTGAGATTAGGAATCCCTTATCTTATATATTTGTGGCTGGCAGTTATATTACATACGGACTAAAGCTAGGATGACCATTTGTTCTTTTGTATACTCTGTAAGCAGAACTAGCAAGATTCCCACTTAGTCATGTTTTTAGTAATATTAATATATCTTTTCTTAGCCTGTCTTAGTCATTAGTTTTAAGTTTTTCAATACTAAAAAGTAATAATATTGTTTTTTCATTGGTGAGTATTATAATTTAAACTTGTTGTTTGTATTGCTTTACCCACAGTTGAAGTTTACTGTAATCTTTAAAGCTATTTGGTTTATCTTTGAACAGGATTCACTGGCAAAATTTGCTGGTAGAAAACTGAAAGATTGTGGAGAAGATCTTCTTGTAGAGATATCTGAAGTGTTATTTAATGAATTGGCTTTCTTTAAACTCATGCAAGATTTGGATAATAATAGTATAACTGTTAAACAGAGATGCAAAAGGAAAATCGAAGCAGCTGGAGTGATACAGTCTTATGCAAAAGAGGTAAATTACATGCATTTTGATTTTAGGAGTAGTTATAATTAGCATATAAATATAGCTCTTGATCATTATGAGTAATTAAAATCATACTTGACCTCAGCAAAAGTAGGTTTTTTAGTAATATGAGTTAATCAGGAATGCAGGCAGGAACAGGTGGCTGGAATTATCAGATAGCCACTTCACGTTATTGCCACTTATGCAGGTTTCCAGAAGAAAGAGGAGGGCTGGGATCCGGCCCTTGGCCAGCTGCCTGCAGTGGTTATTGCCAATCCCAGTAGATGCCCCAGGAGTATTTATCACCGCAGCCAATACTTACGCTTGTTATTAGTTAGGACTTTGGTTGTATATCCCTGTAGCTGCTTATACCCTGTTAAATTAGTCTTGATCACATATGTAATTGGATGTTTTTTTCCCCTCAACTTAAGGCATACCAGGAGGCTTTTTCCCTAGACAAGCACCCTTTTCTTGACTCTAATCATGAGAGGGAAAGCAGGTCAAGACCCAAAACAGAAACAGATAACCCTTCTTTCTGAAACCTAAAGTGGATAAAGTCAAGCCATCTTTTTCACACTTTTCATAATGTTTTTATTGTAGACATAAATAAGTTTCACATCATTGCAGTCATTGCTTAGAGCTTGAAAAAAATAAAAGAGGATGATACTATAAAAAAGTGATAGGATGGGTTGCTTTAGATGGCGGAATCACGAGGCTCCTTCAGGGGATGAAAAGGGAGGTAAGCCATGGAGGGACAAGAGGAGTTTATAATGAAGATGAAAGGGAAGAGCATTCCAGGCAGAGAGAACTGTTAAGTGTAAAGAAAGACTCTTAAGGCAGGATTGAGTGTTTTGGAGAACAGAGAGAAGGCCAGGGAGGCAGGAACACTTGAAAAGAGACGAGCATGTAGGAGATGAGGTACACAGAGGTAGGTAGGACCAAGTTATGGAACCTTAGAAACGGTGGTAGGGACCTTATATTTTATTTTGTTGTAAGCATGATGGAAACTCATGGGAAAGTTTGGAATAGAGGAGTGACATGATCTCAGTTTAAGATTTGTCTGGATATGATACTGATTAGGAATTGTAGAAGAGTAGAGATGGAAGCAGAGAGACCAGTTGTAAGGCTGTTGCAATAGTCCAGGTAAGAAATTATGTGTCTTATCTTTGAGTGTGTAACAACAGGTACCTTTGGATGATTGAGTCAATAACGCATTCTGATAGTTTCAGTGTGGATAATAAAAGTAAAGTACAGGCTGGTTCCTAGTTTTCTGGCTTGTGCATTTGGGTGGATGA
The DNA here is from genome assembly GCF_039906515.1 of Pseudorca crassidens. Classification (NCBI taxonomy): domain Eukaryota; kingdom Metazoa; phylum Chordata; class Mammalia; order Artiodactyla; family Delphinidae; genus Pseudorca; species Pseudorca crassidens. Next base: position 21,141,360 of record NC_090316.1, read on the forward strand.
AGGGCCATTTACTGAGATTGGGAAGACTGAAGGAAGATGGGGTTTTGGAAGGAAAGGAATCAAAATTTTTGTTTTGGATTTAGTAAGTTCTTGATATTTCTTACACATCCAAGGAGATGTCCAGTAGACAGTGTTGCTTTTTGTTTTGTTCGTTTAAAAGATTTAAATGAAAGAGTTGAATTTACATTTCTAAGAAAACACTCAACTCTTTGGATGATGGTTAAAAAGTGCAGCATTTGTTAAGGTTTACTGAGTACTTAAGTGTAATGATGAATGGTTACCCCTAAGTTCTGCTTAATTGATTTGCTTTTAGGCCAAAAGGATTCTTGAAGGAGATCATGGCTCACCTGCTGGAGAAATTGATGATGAAGACAAAGTATGTGCTAATAATTCTTTTGAAACAAAAGATTAAATAACTTAAGTAGCTTTTACCTTAATGTTTGAGAGCAGAGTATATCATAAAATATCCTTTCTTCTGACAAACTTTTCTTCTAAAAACAACTAAATTTAAAATGATTCTTTATATTTTTATTAGATAATAACTATTATTAATTTTTATGATAGATGTACTATATACCTTTGAAAAATGTACTTTAAGGAATTAATTACTCAAATTTATTTGTGGCTAGGACAAGGATGAGACTGAAACAGTTACACAGACTCAAACATCTGAGGTTTATGATGGTGACGGTCCCAAAAATGTGAGCTCTGATGTCTCTGATCAAGAGGAAGATGAAGAAAGTGAAGAATGTCCAGTGTCTATTAGTAAGTCTGAAGGCTCTAGACTAGGTTTATACATTAGTTCTTTATAGATCGCTTATTGAAACAGTTTGGTGGAGTGGAATGATTATAGAATTAGGTGTCAAACAACTCTGAATTTGAATTTCCGTGTGACCCTGACTAAATTACCTGTCCTTTCTACACCACAGTTTTCTAGTACTTACTGTTTTGAAGATTTCAGATACTGTATGTAAAGCACTTGAGCAATGCAGGAATGCAATAAATGGTAGCTATTATTAAGAGCTGAAATTTTACTAAAAATTGTGTTATTAATCAACTTAGATTTGTCCAAAGCTGAAACTCAGGCTTTGACTAATTATGGAAGTGGAGAAGATGAGAATGAAGATGAAGAAATAGAAGAATTTGAAGAGGGACCTGTAGATGTCCAGACTTCACTGCAGGCTAACACTGAAACTACAGAAGAAAATGAACACGACGATCAGGTATTCCAGTGCAGACTAACACACCCTCCACCAGTCTTACTGTAACTACTAAAAAGCTGATTCTTTTTACAGATGTTAAAATTTACAACTTCACCATTCTCATTTTCATGAATACAAACTACTTTAATATTCTTATTGAAATCCTAAACACTATTATTATTTTTGTATTTAGCAATGTTTACATTTAAAGCACTTCAAAAAAAATGTTTTTTTGATAACAAGTCCTAAAAAACTATGTGATTACTTCAGAAGATCTGGATTTTTAAGTTTTATTTTTTCTAGTTATACGTGGAAGTGGTATGTAACAAAATAAAATCATTTCCTTTCCTACCTTCACCTCATCCTGCCCCAGAGGCAAAATTTTTTATGATTTCTTCTGCTGTTTACCTCCTTACATCTGAATAATATGTGTGTGCATTTATTCATTTATGTATTAGGCATTACCTACTGACTTCTATTATAGCAGGTGAAGATTTTTAGGTCACTTACGGCTCCTCATTTAATTATATTAATCCTGTCCACCTCATTTAATTATACCTTTTGGTTAAATCTGTATTTAACCAAATATTTAGATTTAACCAAAATATGTAAATATTACTGACTGTTGAGCTAAGCAAATATTATTTATTGCTAAGTCTTATACATTTTTTCACCTGAATTTAATAATTGTCTCAATATTTTTATTTACTCTCTTTTCTTTCATCACAAACCCAAGTCTTTGCTATGCCCATCAATAGTTTTATAAACCTCTCAGTAGAATTTTCAACATGAACCAATTAGTCAGTTTTGTCCTTCCTGGAGCATTCTCCTTTCCTGCTCCATTCTGGGTTTGGCTCTTCTTTAGACCTTTAAATAGCTACCAGCCTGGGAATGCCCTTTGTTGTTCTCTATTAGATCTCAGTTTCTGGAATCAAATCTTGCCTTTCTCTTCCTTGGTTTATTACCTCATTTTGGTGGAGCACATCCTCCAGTAGCTCTCTAAGAAAGAGTGCAAAGAATATTTTGAGACTTTATATTGTCTAAGAAAACTTAATGCTTCAGTGTTGAAAATCATTTTCCCTCAGGTCTTTGAAGGCACTGTCCTCGCTTCTAGTTTTCAGTGTTGCCATTGCCTTTCTTTATTCTGATTCTTTGTATATATCTTTTTTTCTTTCTAGCTCTAGAAGCTTTCCCTCCATCCCCCCACCAGAGTTCTGAAACTTTACAGTGATATACATCGTTGCAGGTCTTTTTTCATTCACTACACTAGGTACTCAGTTGTCTTTTCAATATAGCATGTTCTTCAGGTTTGGTCAATTTTCTTTTATTTCCTTTATTTCTTCCTTACCATTTTCTCTTCTTTTCTTCTGGAATAAATGTTATCAAACGTTATTAGCTCTCAGGGTTGATCTAATTTTTTCCTCTCTTTTATTGTCTCATTGCTCTTTCTCTTTTACTTTTTGGGAGATTTCTTTGACCTTAATACCTATGTGAAATTATTTTTATTTCAGCTGTTACATTTTTAATTTCTAAGTACTTTTTTCCTGATTGTTACTTTTTTATAGCACCCTATTACCTCATCGAAGCAATATTTTCTCTTACCCACCTAGAGGCTTTCTTTAAATATCCACTGTACCTTTGGTGCTTATATTAAAGAATAATACATCAAAAAGCCAGTTGGGGTTCTTTTGGGCTTCACCATAGGGTAGCTGAGTGTATAGCTTTTTGACAGAAAATCTCAAATGTTAATTCCTATTGGTCTTTTCTCTGGGGTGGTTTAGTTTCTCCAAAGTAGGGAGGGTCCTCCGGTATCCTTCTGCCTCCTTGGCTGTTGGTGTTCTGCAGTTAGGTGTAGGATTAGGGCTGAGGGTCCCACCTCTATACAGACTTGCACTAGATCTTTCTGTTTCAGTGTGACACTTTATCCTGTCTTCACTTGTGCTTTCTGCAGCCTACCCCTTTCCTGGTGGCCCCTGGTCTGAGGCTCACTAGTTCATTTTCTCCAAAACATAATCTCGCATTTTCTGTTGAGCCTGGGAGAGGGAATCTAAACGTCCACATATTTCTTAAACAGCTTCAAACAACCACCAGCACCGTCCCCTTGTCACCAGCTCCCACCCCACTACTGTACTCCTTCCTTCCTAGAATCTGGTACACCCAGTTATGAGGTGAGTCTTCAGTTTTCTGTCCTCCTGCAGAAGGCACTTAGCTCTGTTCATCTTTCTCTCCTCCTCGTCATTTCCTCTTCCTTTCACTTAACATCTGCATATAAATAGGTGTCTTTTAGTTTAAGATAGAGTCTGGTCTGAAAAAAAACAATGAAAACTAGTGGAGTCCATAACATTCAGTTCCTTGTGTTACTGTGAGGCTAAGAAGAGGAGCCCTTGTACTGAGCTGCCTTGGAACTGCAGCCACCGCCTCCTCCCTGAAACACTTTTAGGAGGTGTTTTAAAATTCCCCTGTCTGAGGTCTCAGGGTGGACATACCACACTTACCAAGCATCTCCTGTATAGTGACCATATATTTAGGCCCTACTATTAAGACATCACTTCTTCCTTCCAGGTTCCACAGCATGATTTTGAAAAATCAGCGGAAAGCAAAAATGTCCCATCGGAACAAGAACCCACTACTAGTAAAGGTAAGAAATCTAAATAAGTTTCAATGTTAAGATTATCTGAAGTGCCCTTTATGTGCTTAAAAACAAAAAAATCTAAATTCTTTGAACTTCCATTAGAAGTTCAAAGGTGTTTTGGACCTGATGTATGTCTTTTTTTCCTCCATAAATCCTTTGTAGAAAACACGAGGGCTTTGTTTCTGCCAACAGCTGTTAAAGAATAGTTGACAAATATTTAAACACAGAAAAAAATTTTGTAAGGAATGTATCTTTAGATACCAATGTGGGGGATTTTTAAAAATTAAGTTAAATTTTAAAAATTAAATTTAAAAAATTAAATTAAATTTAAAAATACCCATTCCTGGGCCTGACTCCTGAAAATCCTATTTCATTAGAAATCAGGTGCATTTCAGGTATCTAATATTTAAAGCATCCCCAGATGAATCTGGTCAAATAAATTTGGGAACCATTGATAAGGATAATTTCTAGTTGCCTTTTCTTTTGGGTCTTAAATGTCTTGATTACTCTCATTTATACTGTTTAGTCTTTATTTGGTATAATAGTAAATTTAATGACAGTTGTATTACACTAATGTTAAGACTTTCTTTTGATGACAGATGACCAAGATAGCACTCCTGTGAAGCCCTGTTACCTCAATATCTTGGAAAATGAGCAACCTTTAAACAGCACTGTCCAAAAGGACGCTCTTACTACCATCGATTCATCTAATCAGCCTAACGCTTTGCCCTTACCTTTAACTGAAATTGAAACCTTGGTGCCTAGAGTCAAAGAAGTTAAATCTGCCCAGGAAACTCCTGAAAGCTCTTTGGCTGGAAGTCCTGATACTGAATCTCCAGTGTTAGTGAATGACTATGTATGTATCATTTGCATTTCATTTCTGTGCATATTTTTTCATTTTCAGGTTAACATTTCTAGTATATAAACACAACTCTGCTTTGTGTTTAGGTTTAGAAACTGTCGGAACATTTTTATTTCTTACTCAGATTTATTTTAAACTTGAACAGAAGAGTGATAGTGAATTAAGATGACCATCTCAAAACCTAAAATTCCACTTTTCATAGTTTTGAGAAGCAAAGAGATGAGTTTTATATGGAAACCTTGAGGGAGTTCAAGTTCAGATCTAAAGGGGTAGTGATATGTGAATCATCTCTTACGCCATCCACGCTTGACTTCTCAACAGTTTGGTACACTTCATAATCTTTGATAACCCTGAAAGTTTACATTTGGGATGGGAAATAAAGCAGTTTGACAGCACTAGAGTCCCTAGCTCTGTATAGGGAATGACAGAAAAGTAAGCTAGCAAATCTGCATTTATGATGTAAGTAGCTGAGTTTAGTTTTACTCTGGACGTTTGTTTCAATTTAATTTTATAGCAAATAGGTTTTTTTTGGTGGATCCTTGGGCTGTATATGTTGTATATACTTTACTTTTTCTTGTCAGTAAAAATGAAGGGATTTGTAATAATGTACCTTTAGGTCTAAAGAATGTGTTTCACATATTTTTTAATTAACATCAGTTTTCTGCCCAAAGATATACTTATGATTTCACAGCTTCTCAGCAAGGGGGCTTATAATACTTCAAAACATTCGTAGAAAGAGTACTCTCTTAATTGTTTTATTTGCTTCACTACCTGTAAAATTTTGCATTTAAAACTGAAAGTTACTAGATTTGTTCTTGTTATCATTTGATGAGTGCATAGAATTACTGTAGGAGGCATTCAATCAAAATTAACTTGAAATTAGATCTTAGAGGGTCTTGAATTTGAATTTTAGGCAGGGAACACTACTGAAGGTCTTTGTGCAAGAAAGTGAAATGGTCAAAGTCACTGTTTTTGAAGATGAATCCGATGACTATGTAAGAAGTGTTGTCAAGGAAGCTGTGTTAGGAGCCTCCATTATCATATAAATACAAAATGAGCTGAATAGAGAGACATGGGTGAGAAATGTTTCAAGAAAAAGAAAAACCTAAGGTTTCTACTGGGTAATTGGTAGAGTGATGATACTATTAAAAATCAAAGAACTAGGAGAATAAAAGACTTCAGTTTTCAGGAAAACAGTGTGAGGTGTTTTTTAGTAACTTTTGTGAGTTACTAAGTTCATACCTCATCTTTCTGTTTGAACCTCTGGAGTTGATACTGAAAGTCTGTAGGGGCTTCGCTGGTGGCACAGTGGTTAAGAATCCGCCTGCCCATGCAGGGTACACGGGTTCGAGCCCTGGTCTGGGAAGATCCCACAGGCTGCGGAGCAACTAAGCCCATGTGCCACAACTACTGAGCCTGTGCTCTAGTACCCACGAGCCACAACTACTGAGCCCATGCACCTAGAGCCCATGCTCTGCAACAAGAGAAGCCACCACAATGAGAAGCCTGCACACCACAACGAAGCCCCCACTTACCGCAACTAGAGAAAGCCTGCGCGCAGCAATGAAGACCCAAGACAGCCAGAAAGAGAGAGAGGGAGAGGGAGAGGGATAGGAAGAGGGAGAGAAAGAAAAAAGGAAGGAAGGAAGGAAGACAGACTGTAAATGTTTACTTATATTCTGCTGGATACAATTCTGATGCATTCTATAAACATATCAAGTAATAAGAGTAGTTCTAATTATTTTAGCCCTCAGTATTACTATTACTATTTTTTCCTCTAACCTGTGTGAACTGGCTCTTTGTTTTATAAAATGGGGACAGAAAAGCTTGACTGTGTGCCCATAGTTGCAAGTGTGTAGCTCTTCTCGTGAACTCTAGATTTCTGTTCTATTCACTGAGCTGAATATAGAAGAAAAGCAAATATGATAGAATTACTGACATATATACACATGTAAGAATCCGCTTTATCTCCTGGCATGGATTACTTTGGTTTAGATCCAGAGATAGAGTGGATTGCCGTCATTAAATATAATTTGTTAATCTTATAGGAAGCAGAATCTGGTAACATAAGTCAAAAATCTGATGAAGAAGACTTTGTGAAAGTTGAAGATTTACCACTTAAACTGACAATATATTCAGAGGTATTTTGCTCTCTTTAATTAAAGTTGTCTTTATATAACAAATATTGTTAAGGTGAAAAATGATTTTGTATTTTTAATTTTCATTCTAAAGGCAGATCTAAGGAAGAAAATGGTAGAAGAAGAACAGAAAAACCATTTATCTGGTGAAATATTACGTGAAATGCAGACTGAAGAACTAGCTGGGAATTCTCAGACACTAAAAGAACCTGGTAAGAGTTATCATTTTTAACCATATCATATTGAAAAGCTACTGAATCTTGATACTGTCATTTTGTTTTGTTTTTTAAATGTGCTACTAGTACCTGGAATATCTAAGATAAATATTAGAAAGGAAGCGTAGTTCTATAAAAATTCGTTCAGGTGCCCAATTTATAAAATAGTATTATCAGATAATTTTTTTCTGTTTTTAGGGTTTTTTTGGGTTTTTTTTGCGGTATGCGGGCCTCTTACTGTTGTGGCCTCTCCTGCCGCGGAGCACAGGCTCTGGACACGCAGGCTCAGCGGCCATGGCTCACGGGCCCAGCCGCTTCGCGGCATGTGGGATCCTCCCGGATCGGGGCACGAACCCGTGTCCCCTGCATCGGCAGGTGGACTCCCAACCACTGCGCCACCAGGGAAGCCCCTGTTTTTAGTTTTAACAAAGTAATATATGCACATGGCTTAAGAAAGAAAGGTATAAAGCAGTTAATGATGATTGGCAAGAGCCCGTTTCTTTTAATTATTGGTTTTCAGTTCTTTTGGAGGAGACCCTCTAGATCTCTGAATACTATTCTTATAATTTTTCTTAATTTTAAAAATTAGATAATTTTCCTGTCTCCCAAACGGAAAGTATTTAGACCTACCTCTTCTTCTTTCAGTGTTTATATTTTTGGTTTTCCTGTTACCTTTGTTCTTATAAATATATACATTTTCTAGTTCCATCAACTTTGGTCATTACCCAACTACTTGCTCCTCCCCTTTTCCTTCTGCCTTCTCTGTTCAGTTTTACTCATATTCTTACGTTATTAACATTATTAAAGTAAACACACTTACATTCTGTTTTTGTAACTATAATAATTGAATCTTCTATAATTTCCTGAAGATGATTCTATATAAATATGGTTTGTTGCAGAGCCAAGTGATAGTCCCAGATTTCCTTCTTTATGGGTCTAATAGCACAACCCAAGGGCCACTCAGAGGAGCACATTTCTTGCATCAAGTTCAAAGATTTCTTTTTGTTCATCAATTCATCAGTTGATTAAACTCATATAAGATTTTTTGTTTTTTTTTTAAGAAATAGGGTGAAGAGAAGTGCAAACCAAATGTCAAACCTTCAGTTAATTCCTCACTCTTCAGCCCATTTCTGCCTGTTAGGACTCAGTTGGTACCCTCTGCACTGCCGCCTGTCCTAGTGTGTCTAGGCTGCAGCTTCCTCCCCTCTTCTCTGTGCCTCCGTCTCCTTTGAGCATCCTGGGAACTTGTGGTTCGCCATCCTCTGTTCTCTCACAGCCAGTCTTCTTCTGTTGGTCTGGGTTTACTCATTTTTATATCTTTTTTTTTCTAGTGGGGCTTTCTTTTGGAGAGAGAGGAAGTATCTGCTTAGTCTGCCGTCTTAAAATGGAAACCCTTACCTGTGCCTTTTAAACTCTTGCTGTGTGTTATCAGGGAATTATTGTAGCAAACTAAGTTTCTTTTGTAATAACTTCATATTAGAAGTGAAAGTTTTAATGGAAGAGAGCAGTATTAAACTAAATTCTATAAGGTCTTAACTTAGTAAGTAATTTATAAGGCATTAACTATGATTCTGTTTTTCAGAAACAGTGGGAGCCCAAAGTACATGAGATGTCTTCAGAGGCTCATCTAACTCTCTCTTTACATAGTCAATGCATATATGGAAATGGCACTAAATAAACATCTGTTTTGATCTGTAAAAAATGTAAATTAGTTTGACACTGCATTTTTGGTAGGTGTGCTAATTTCTGCCCATGGCAGTTTAAAACATCAAAAACTGAATTCTGGACAGATTCAAGCCTTGATACACTGTGGGTTTTTTTTCTTTTTCTTTCTGTCATTTTTTTTGGTCTTGATTTTTTTTCCCCATTGTGATGTTTGGTAACGTTAAATTTAAAATGTAGTTTTAAATAAAGTTTGGACTTAACCTGTAAACTATCTTTTTTGGAAATTATGTTGAATACTATACAGCAAGTCACTGTTCTGTATAATTAGGCTATTCAAAGAGCAATGGTCAAGAGTTAGAGAAATATACTATTTATTGTAAAGCCCAGCCTTTAGGCCAGGCTTCCAAATAATGCCAGTGTTGCTGCTATTGGGTCTAATGTTCTTTTAGATACTTGCATGTCTTATTCCTGTGCAAGAATAGGGCAGGTTATAAAGGTTTCCAGGTTATTGTAGAAGATATATTAATATTCTATTCAAATTGGATAATAAGTTTAGAACACTTGTCCTTAGTACGTAGAACTTACATAATTATCTATTAGATAAATATTTTCTAGAATTTCAATTCATATCTGTGTTGCCTCAGTCTAAAAGTAAAAAAAAAAAAAAGTTTTCTATAATTAGAGAGTATTTCTGCACAGCCAAGTAAAGTAACATTGTGATTAATTTTAAAAGGAAAACCAAGATCTTTAAAGTAGAGATTAATAGAACTAAATTTATGTACCAGCACATTAAAGTTCTATATGCCTTCGGACAACCTTGCCTTTTGAGATGATAGTTTAGCCAAAGCATAGCAGTTGCTTCTGTATGCAGTGAGAGAGAAGCAGGTTCGCAGAGGAAGTTTTGAGTAACGGAAATCTACATGACCTCTTTGTCATGAAGTAAATCAGCTTTTAAAGGTGGTGTAGCTTTAGATCCCAGACTTGCCACATACCCAGTAAGGCTTCACATAGCCAGTTAACAATTAAGTCATCTTTACAGATTCTTTCTTGAATAAAATATGAAGAATTGTTCCAAATAGTCTTTTAAATTTGTCAACAATTAACTGAAGTATCCCATAAGAAAAGAATTTGGTTGGTATTCCTTTGAAATTCTTGCCTGATACCTCAGTGTAAAAGTATAATGTCCAGTCAGGGAGTATTAAATGAGGATTTCCCTATGAGGGCATTGACTGTATTGCTCCATAACTTAAATTATGTGAGACATATATCTCCAACTTTCTGAATTAGTAAAACTTATTCAGAAAACTATCATCCCAGAAACAGGAATTCTTATTCAATTGGCTTGACTTCAGGGAAATTGAAACATAAGTTACATTATATGTATACTTAAGTTCTGTATTTGTTTTCTAGACTCTGTACAGAAACTTCATTTTGATACTCAAGCCAAGCCTTACATATTAAGACTGTCTGTCTCTCTCTCTGCATGCATTTTAAAGATCGATACAGTGGAAGCGTTGTACTTATACCTTAGTTATTACTGTAGTATCTGTGAACCTTATCAAACTTGCTTATTTGACTTATGTTATAGCTGTTGTAATATGGTCTGTTTTTTTCTATTATAGTAGATAATTTAGTTTTAAAATACCTAGGACTTGAGAGCAGATAACTTGTTTAATATGTTTTTCCCTGGTAACTGTTGCTAAAGGGTTAGGCATTGAATATTACTGTTTGTCTTCATTTTTAAGTTAAAAATTTGGTTAGAGATAAAAGAGGAAGAAAAGGTCAAAATGAGTGAGAGAGAAACCTCGCAGGTTGAAATAATGCCTAAAAGAGTGAGCTCGCCAGACTGTGCAGCAGGTACTCTTTGTATTTTGTAACATTCACTTTGGGTAAATGCTTTTTCACTGTTAATAAATGTATATCCTGCATACAGCCCTGAATTGCATTTTCATTTAAATTGACATACTCATTTACGCTTTAGAATTTATTCCAGAATTGTGGCTTATTTGACTATTTGAAATGTGTAAAAAAAAAAAAACCCTCAATACAAACTACTATGTATAAAATAGAAAAATAACAAGATCCTACTGTATAGCACAGGGAACTATATTCAGTATCCTGTAATAAACTATAATGCAAAAGAATATGAAAAAGAATATATATATATATGTATAACTGAATCACTTTGCTATACACCAGAAACTAAAACATTGTAAATCAACTATACTTCAGTTTTTAAAAAAATCAAGATATGAAAAATAATGACATATCAACCAACCAGAGAGAAGATTTATTAAACTTGAGACATTTTTCTTATAGTGGCCATGCTCTTCTATTTTTTAGTTACATCTGTCTTATATACTACATACAGAACATTCTCATATTTATTCAGAATTAGATTGGCATGTTTCTTGCTCAACTTTCTTTAATATAAAAAACTCGTTCTTTATCTGTCAAAGAAATAATTGCCTCTGGATTTCGCTTGTTTCAGTATACACGTGTAATTGCTCAGTCGCCTTGCTTGGAAGAGCCAGCATTTCTTGTTCTTTCTGCACAATTCTAATTGTTACTTTAATGTTCACTGTCTTTACATGTCTAGTTTTTTCCTCATATTAAGTAGTGTCTCTGGCTGACCCACTTTCCATTAAGGAACAAGGAACAGAGGAAAATTCTATGCCTACAAATGACTGTGATTCATATATAAACAGAGTTTTAATTATCTTATCAGTTCATTTCATCTGCCCAGACTCAGAAATATCCACAACAGAATATCCTTTAGGCCAGCAATTTATAGAAAGCTGTTGATTTGGTTATTTTGAAAACTAATCACAGCATAATGTTTCTGTATAACAGTTCTGTTCTCCCACCTACTTAATATATTTCTTGCATTATGACTTTTCCTACATGTAATTAGTTATCCCCCATATATAGGTCTAGCAAATCACATGTGATTAATTTAAAATAAATAATATAGTTATAAATATTAAGAATATTAATCAGAAATATTAATTAGAATTATTAATTAGAAATATTAATTAGAAATCTTCACCTTTAATGAACTGTATCCCCCAGAGTTATAGTTGCCTTTTTAAGGCCATTCTCTTAATCAAATGACATCATGAAAAGGCTTTGAAAAATATAAAGTGCTATACCAGTTCACAGTAGTAGCACTCAGCATTGGTGTTAACCTTGCTTTCAGTGAGACTGTGTCTGTGTACATTTAGTGTCTCCACTGCTCCATCTCCTGTTGCCTCACAGTTGATACTCAGTATCTTCCTAGAAGGGGCACAGGCATGGGTTACTCTTATCAAATGAAGTAGTGTTCATGGAAATGCCTTGATGACAGGTACTATATATAAATGTAAGGTATCGTGTGTATTCATGTTGGAGAAAAGAAAGGTCCAGGAAAAGAAGGGCTAAGATTCTCCTCAAACTTACACAACTCAGTAGTGAGGTTTTTTGCCTACTTTTCAGTGTTCTGACAGAGTTTTAAAAACTAGACTTACATATTAAGAACCCATAATTGCTTCCATGTGTTCTTTGGCTAACAAACATTTTTTTCTGACATGTCCTGGCTGTATACTCTTTTTGTAGTTCTTCCCTCTTTAGGTAAAGAGGCAAAGTCTAAAGAGCCTTCCATAATGGATTTTAGAGGTGCAGTTTTCCCACAGTGTCACTTCGACCATTCTAGTTATCCTCCTTCTATTTAGTTTTATTTACTCTTCTTTCCATTTCCTCACTCTCTTAGTATCCCCAAATCCCCCAAAAATGTTTAAGACATAGGTAGAGTAATGGAGTTTATGCTACAAAGTTAGTATTTCCAATAGCTTTTTGGACTTTGTTCTTTAGTGAAGTGTATTTGGTTTACAGTATTATATCATTTTCAAGTGTACAAGATAGTGATACAATATTTTTATAGATTATACTCCATTTAAGGTTATTATAAAATATTGGCTATATTCCCTGTGCTGTACAATATATCCTTGTAGCTTATTTATTTCATACATAGTAGTTTGTACCTGTTTATTCCCTACCCCTGACTTCCCCCCCCTCCCTTTCCCTGTCCCCTCTGGTAACCATTAGGTTGTTCTGTATAGCTATGAGACTGTTTCTGTTTTGTTATATTGTCTGTTTTATATTTTAGATTCCATGTATAAGTGATAACATTCAGTATTTGTCTTTGTCTGACTTATTTCACTAGGCGTAAGTGAACCCCAGGTTCGTCCATGTTGTTGCAGATGGCAAAATTTCATTCTTTTTTTATGGCTGAGTGTAATATTCCATCTTGTGTGTGTGGGTGTATATGTATATATATACCACATTTTCTTTATCCATTTATCTATTGATGAACACTTAGGGTGTCTCCATATCTTGGCAATTGTAAATAATGCTGCAGTGAACATTGATGTGCATGTATCTTTTTGAATTACTGTTTTTGTTTTCTTTGGACATGTACCCAGAAGTGGAACTGCTGGTTCATATGTAGTTCCATTTTTAGTTTTTTTGAGGAATTTCCTTACTATTTTCCATAGTGGCTGCACCAATTATTCCCACCAACAGTGCACAAGGCTTCCCTTCTCTCCACACACTCAACAGCACTAAAAGACAATAGCCGTTCTGACAGGTGTGAGGTGATGTCTCATTGTGGTTTAGATTTGCATTTCCCTGATGATTAATGATGTTGAGCATCTTTTCATGTGCCTGTTGGCCATCTGTATGTCTTCTTTGGAAAAATGTCTATTCAGGTCCTCTGCCCATTTTTTAATCGGGTTGTTTGTTTGTTTTTTATGTTGAGTTGTATGAGTTCTTTGTATGTTTTGGATATTAACCCCTTATCAGATAAATCATTTGCAAGTATCTTCTCCCATTCAGTAGGCAGCCTTTTCGCTTTGTTGATAATTTCCTTCGCTGTGCAAAAACTTTTTAGTTTGATGTACTTCCATTTGTTTATTTTTGCTTTTGTTTCCCTTGCTTGAGGAGATATATCCCCCCAAAAAAATCTTTTTGGAGACTGATGTCAAAGAGTGTACAGCCTGTGTTTTCTTCTAGGAGTTTTATGGTTTGTGGTCTTATAAACCATTTTCAGTTTATTTTTGTATATGGCATGAAAAAATGTTCTAATTTCATTCTTTTACATGTACCTGTCCAGTTTTCCCAGCACCACTTATTGAAGAGACTGTCTTTTCCCCATTATATATTCTTGCCTCCTTTGTCATAGATTAATTGATCATAAGTGCGTAGGTTTATGTGTCTGTTTTTGTGCCAGTATCCAATGCTTTTGGTTACTGTAGCTTTGTAGTATAGTCTGAAGTCAGAGAGTGTGATACCTCCAGCTCTGTTCTTTTTTTCTTAAGATTGCTTTGGCTATTTTAAATAGCTTTTGGGATTAGAATTTTCAAGTTTATTTGGATTATGTCACATATGATTGCCTTTTTCTCCTCCCTATCTTTCTTTATATTCCACCACCACCAATTGCCAAGTTTAGGTTATACAGGTGTTTAATAGGTTAATTTCTATAATGCTTGTTATCCGTCATTGAATTCTATTATATTTGAGTATAATTTCTGATAATAGCTAGAAAAACAAGGTATATTTCAAGATGTAAATATTTTCTAACCAAAGAGATACACAAATATTCCATTTCTTGTTTCATGTGATTTTGAAACTTATTCTCTGATTGTGTCAGTGGTTAGTCTTAGAATTTCATGTAGAAAATCTCTGTACCTTCCAAGGGATTGTCAGGACTTAAAAGCTCAGCTTCATATAACATTGTATAGTTCAACTTTTTTCTTCTATCAGTATTAGCAGTCATTTTAATACATTGGAGTCCTATGTTCTTTAGCTTAAAATTCTTTCACAGACAATATTTGGACAAGTATTATAAAGCAATAAAGAGATAGTATTACTGTGACTTTTGGAAACATATGATACACAAAAACATACTGATGTTTTTAGCCCACTCTATTCCTCATTTTTCTGTCTGCAAAATGAATTATCCTGGATCCAAGGATGCTCTTAGTATTTACATTTTATCAAATGGTAACTGTTTACATCTTTCAAAGGAAGATTTTTTTTTCTAATAAATTTATTTTATTTTTTGGGCTGCGTTGGGTCTTCTTTGCTGTGCATGGGCTTTCTCTAGTTGTGGCAAGCAGGGGCTACTCTTCGTTGTGGTGCACTTGCTTCTCATTGCGGTGGCTTCTCTCGTTGCGGAGCACAGGATTTAGGTGCGTGGGCTTCAGTAGTTGTGGCCCACGGGCTTATTTTGCTCCGCGGCATGTGGGATCTTCCTGGACCAGGGCTTGAACCCATGTCCCCTGCATTGGCAGGTGGATTCTTAACCACTGCACCACCAGAGAAGTCCCTCAAAGGACGATTTATGAAAATAAATAAAAATGGAAATTAATAAGCAATTGTACAAATAATTATCAGTGTTTATTAAAATCACAGTGAACAAGACAGTGTTGAAAACGTATAGTTTATTTTGTAAGAAAATTGGGATTAAATTACAAGGATCCATGTGACCCCAGCTTCTGTCAGTCATTTCATGATTTGTGAGGCTCTGGCCCCTTCCCTTGGCATGGTGGCACAGCCTGAAAAAAATGTATACTTTCTTGTTGTTACTTAATAGAGATCTTCCTGGGCATGTTCCCCGAAACAAACTCCACAGGATGGGAGAAAGGTGCTACTACAGAGTAACAATTTTTCTTCCTACTCCCTCTAGGCTTTGTAAAACCAAAGTCAGATGTTATACAGCCCCATCCCCAACCTTAAATGTAAACAACGAAATGATG
This sequence comes from Pseudorca crassidens, assembly GCF_039906515.1. Lineage (NCBI taxonomy): Eukaryota > Metazoa > Chordata > Mammalia > Artiodactyla > Delphinidae > Pseudorca > Pseudorca crassidens. The sequence continues at coordinate 21,156,868 of NC_090316.1, forward strand.
TTTTAAATTAAAGCCTTCCATCTTTGACATTCTAGAATTTCTGTATGGTGAGATTTATGAAATTCATATGGAAGTACAAAGAAGTTCTTATAATAAATGTAGGCATTCCCTAAGACTTAATCTTTAGATCTCTCAATTATACTTTGTAAAACCTTGGTGATCTCATCTAACCTCATAACTTGAAACATCATTTATAACTTGCCTGCTTCCAAGTTTATATGTCAGTACAACCTCCCTCCCCTCTCAAAGTCTAAGTTCTTTTGAATGTCTAGTAGGTTTTCTGAACTTGATGTGTCCAAAACTGAGTTCTTGATTGTTCCAAATCTAATTTTTCTGCCGTTTTCCCATCTAATAAATGGCACTTCCATCCTTCTACTTTCTCAAGACAGAAACCCTGAAATTATCTGTAGCTCTTCTCCCACATCCAAATAGTCAGCTCTACCTTTAAAATGTAACTAGAATCTAATAATTCTCACTACCTCTTCTACTACCCTCTTTATTCAAGCCACCCTTATCTCTTGACTGGATTATTATGGTAGTTTCTTAATGCCCCTATCTCTTCCTTCCTTGGCTTTCTATAACTGAAACTCATCACAGTAGCCAGAGTGATTCTGTTCAGATGTCGGTAGCTTTCTATTTCACTCCAGTTAAGAGCAAAATAGTCTTTACGAGACTCTATGGGACCGGTTCTCTACCTCTACCTCATTTCTTATTTTCCCCATTATTCACTCAGCTTCAGTCACACTGACTTTTTGCTGTTTCTCGAACATGCTGGGGATCCTCCCACTGCTGGACCTTTGCATTTGCTGTTCCCTCAACCTAGAATGCTTTTCCCAGATATCTTTATGGCACACATTTAGTGAGATCTATGTGTGTCCAACTTAAAATTACAACCTCCACGAATCATTCTTATTCCCTTGCCACGCTTTATTTCTTTACCTATTACTTATCAACACTGTATTACTAACTTGTCTTATTGTCTGTTTCCTCTTTACTCCCAATTGAAGGGTAAGCTCTATAAGGGCAGGAATTTTTCTCTGCTTTGTCCACTGCAATGTAACTAACCTTTAGAGCAGTTCTTGGCATATAGAAGGTGTTAACTGTCTATGAGTAAATGATTAAATTCTTTTAGTACTCCAAAGAGAAGTTTAAGTTCTTACATTTTACTAAGTAGGATTGGCTATCTCATTTAATTATGACAGATTCTCTCCACTTCAACAGTTTTGAAAAGAACAGTGTAATACTCCTATAGTAGTGTATTTCAGACGGAAGAGTTCCAGCTGAAGAAAATGCAAATATATACCTATTCTTTTTCAAATCTGCTAATAGGTAAGTCATATGCATTGATTGATAATGATCAAAATGAATATGGAATTATTTAAAATGCAGTGAATTCAGTGATGTGATATGACAGCAGATTTTAATCATTGGAAAGCCTTTCAGAAAGACCAGGTTTTTACTCAAATTTAAAAGTATCTACTAAAGGTTTGTGAGAAGAGGATTCTCCCCCCGCCCCCCATTTTTCTACTAAATGGTCCATGAAAATTGGTACCGTAGTTTGGCAATATGCACCGAAGTTTTTCATGATATGTATATCCTTTGACAGAGCAGTTCAATTTCTAGAGATGTATCCTAAAGATAAACAACTTACTAAGTTGTAAGAATTCTTTTTATATTCTGGATACTAGTCCTTTGTCTTATATATTTATTATAAATATTTCCTCCCAGTCTGTGGTTTGCATTTTCATTTTTCTCTTTCAAAGAAGCTGTTAATTATGTTATGTCATTTTTTTTAATGCTTGGTACTTTGTGTCCTAAGAAATAATTTGCCTATGCCTAAGTCATTGAGGTTTTTTTCCTATTTTCTTCTAGACGTTTTATAGTTTTAGCTTTTACACGTAGGTATATCCTCCATTTTGAGTAATTTTTTTGTATGATGTGAGGTAAGGATCAGATTTATTTTCCTCCCATATAGAAATCCAGCCTGCACCATTTGTTGAAAAGACTATCCTTCTCTATTAAATTGTCTTGTCACCTTCATGGAAATCAGTTGGCCACGTGTGTGTGGATCTGTATGTGGAATCTCTTTCCCACTCATTTATATATGTAGTCTTACGTCCATGTCGTTACTGTAGCTTTATACAAAGTCTTGAAAATAGGCAACATAAGACCTCTAAGTTTGTTCTTCTTTCTCAAGAACTTTTGACTATTCTGTGTCCATAATCTTGTATTTACAGTTTTAGAACTGTCTTCTTAGTTTTCACAAACAAAAAAGCTGCTGGGATTTTTATTGGAATTAACATTGAATAAATAGATCAATTTGAGGAAATAAAAATGTAAACAGTATTGAGTTTTCCAATCCATGAACCGTGTATAGCTTTCCATTCATTTAGGTTGTCTTTTGGCTCTATACAGAAATTTGGTTTGATAGTATTTGTCAACTTTGCAGTGTAACTACCTGTCTACAACATTTACTACTTGTGTAATAACTCAGCTCACCTATTATTTGCAGGACTTTGGCTATCGGCAGTATTCTTGCATTGCTGATTTCATTGTCACCGATTTGTGAAAAGGGAAGTGGCTAGGTTGATTCTTTGAAATTGTTGTTCTAGAAAAGAGGTAATTGTTAAATCACCACCACTGTTTACTGCCTGGTGGCTAAATTAACCTCCCTGTGGGAGACAAAAACAACTTAATGTTAACTCTTCTTCAGAGCAAGTGGATTCCACTCTACCTACCTCTCCAAATAGAAAGCCAAACATCCCTAGTGTTCAGTAAATATTGTCACTGAGGATCCAAGATGTGGGAAGAACAAAGGATAGGGCCAACGTTATCGATAGTTTCTAACCTTAAAGGAAAATGGAACCTTGCTTGCATTGGCATCTTCCTATTATTGCAGGGAGTGGCCGAGTAGGGCAAAGAAGGAAGAGCAGTATGAGTGTGAGCCTCTCTTGTCTGTGGGGAATATGCTGATCAAATAGGAGGTCAGAGAACAAGTACAGTGTCATCATAGTATTAGACCACAAACATCACGTTATGTTTTTTCAGCAAAAACAAGGCTGTTTTCTATTTGCTATTTTGCAGAGTTAATTTCTTCATTTTTTTTGGTGGAGGGGTGGGTGCAGTGGGGAGTATACTTATATACATCTTGCACCAACTCTTGTGACATTGTGTGTATTGACAGCAAGGTTTCAATGAGACGTCAGTGATTGGTCAAGCCCTTTGAAGGCCATCTCTGCCAAGTAAGAATATTGTTTGTATGAAAAACACCATGAATTCAGCAAAGCATCAGACCCATCAAGGAAAATTATACCGAGAAGTTTGGGTAGAGGAGATTAATTTGAAGTCTTTGTGATCTATACAATTACTGAAGGTGTTTAGTATTACAATAGATGCCAATACCTCCTGACTGTTGTTTTTCACTGAAATGTTTTAAAATCCACATCTGTCACCATAAAACGTCATGTCAAATTTATTTCTCTATCCTTATCATTACCCTTCCCTAGCACTTTAAATACAATTAAAAGGAAAGGATAAAGAAAAGAAAGCATACGTGTGGGTACTGTTCAGTACACTCTGCATCCTTCATTGTTCTGAGAACTTTTTTTTTTAATTGACGTGTAGTTGATTTACAATATTGTGTTAGTTTCAGGTGTACAGCAAAGTGATTCAGTTATATATATATATTTTTCAGATTATTTTTCATTATAGGTTATTACAAGATACTGAATATAGTTCTCTGTGCTATGCAGTAAATCCTTGTTGCTCATTTATTTTATATATAGTAGTTTCTTAATCCCATACTCATTTATCCCTCCCCCCATCTTCCCCTTTGGTAACCACAGTTTGTTTTCTATGTCTGTGAGTCTGTTTCTGTTTTGTATATAGATTCATTTGTATTATTTTTTTAGATTCTACATATAAGTGATAAAATATTTGTCTTTCTCTGACTTACTTCACTTATTATGATATTCTCTAGTCCATCCATGTTGCAGCAGATGGCAATATTTCATTTTTATGGCTGAGTAACATTCCATAGCGTGTGTGTGTACATCTTCTTAAACCAGTCATCTATTGATGAGCATTCGGGTTGTTTCCATGTCTTGGCTATTGTAAATAGTGCTGCTATGAACATTGGGTTGCATGTAGCTTTCAAATGAGAGTTTTCCTCTTTTCTGGATTTAAGCCCAGGAGTGGGACTGCTGGGTCATATGGTAGCTCTATTTTTAGTTTTTTAAGGAACCTCCATACTGTTCCCCATAGTGGCTGCACCAATTTACATTCCTGCCAACAGTCCAGGAGGGTTCCCTTTATCTCCACACCCTCTCCAGAATTTATTATTTGTAGGCTTTTTGATAATGGTCATTCTGACCAGTGTGAGGTGTTACCTCATTGTAGCTTTGATTTGCATTTCTCTGATAATTAGCGATGTTTGCATCTTTTCATGTGCCCCTGTTGGCCATCTATATGTCTTCGGAGAAACGTGTATTTAGGTTCTTCTACCCCTTTTATTTTTTGGATATTGAGTTGTATGAGCTGTTTGTGTATTTTGGAAATTAAGCCCTTGTTGGTCACATCATTTGCAAATATTTTCTCCCAGTCCATAGGTTGTCTTTTCGTTTTACGATTTCCTTTGCTGTGCAAAAGCTTTTATGTTTGATTAGGTCCCATTTGTTTATTTTTGGTTTTACTTTTTTTGCCTTGGGAACGGATCTGAGAAAATATTGCTACTATTTATGTCTGGGAGTGTTTTGCCTATGTTCTCTTCTAGGAGTTTTATGGTGTAATGTCTTATATTTAGGTCTTTAAACCATTTTGAGTTTATTTATTTCTATATATTGTGTGAGGGAGTGTTCTAATTTCACTGTCCAGCTTTCCCAACACTAGGTGCCGAAGAGACCGTCTTTTCTCCATTTTATATTCATGCCTCTTTTGTTGAAGATTAATTGGCTGTAGGTGTGTGGGTTTATTTTTGAGCCTTTTTTTTTAACCCAGTGCTGGCTTTTCCTGAGGAGAGCTAATAGGCTTTTTTAAGAGCACAAAAATGCATGTAACAATCTGTACAGAGACAAGAGAATTCTGTCCTCTTCTAAATAGCGCCCAAGTCTGGCTTCAAACTCTAGGATCACTAACTCTAGCAGCCTTTGCCTGAAGCAGTGATCGAATAAATCCTCTTTGATGTTAACCTCCTCCTCCTGTGACACAGTAGTCACCAGAGAGGGAGTGTGTGGCAAGGAGGGGAAGCTGAGGAAGGAAATGGGAGGGAGGATTCTTTGTTTAATGTCTTTAGTGTCTACAAAGACAGAGACCTTGCCTTTTCTTTTTTGCCCAACATGGTATCCCCAGTACCTAGCAGACCACCCATGTTGTTGAATGTGCTCCCAGGTATATTTTTAACAACCTTATTTGAGTGATTATTGTGAACTCTATACAATTTGCTAAGTTTTTACATAGGTATACACCCGTGATACCCTTACCACAGTCAAGATAATAAACGTACCCATCATCCCCCAAAGCTTCCTGAGGCCTCTTGGGAATCCTTCCGTCTCACCTCTGCCCTACTTCACCTCATCTCCAGGTAACCACTGATTTGCTGTCACTATTGATTAGCTTGCATTTTCTAGAAATTTATATAAATGCAGCTGTACAGCGTATGTCTTTGGCTTTCTTTACTCAGCATATTATTTTGAGATTCATGTTGTAGCATGTATCCATAGTTCATTCCTTTGAATTGCTGAACAATGTTACATTGTATGGACATACTGAGACTGCTAGGTGGTGTTTCGGGGGGCTCCGAGGAGCTCCGGTTCTTTATGTCTCAGTGAAAAATTCAGCGAAGGCAAAGTGATACATAAGAAGTGACCTACTAGAATAGGACGCTTGTGAGGCTTACAGGCAGGCGGGCAAGAGGGTGCCAGGCTCTGAGAACTTAGTGGGCTACGGCTTTATAATCAAAGGAAAAGTGGGGAGAGAGAAAAGACCCCCTTCTTCCTCACTCCCGAGTAGACGTCAGGCTTCCATCATCAGCTCCTCCTCCACGTTCGGGGGGGGGGGGGTCTTCCTGTCCCTGCCTGGTCAAGCCAAGCAAAAAGATATTAACATGTACTTAAATATGGCAAATCATCTTAGGTTTTGGTATAATGTCACCTTTTCCTCATATTTTGTTTTTAGTGTGCGCAGAAGAGCATGTGCTAGGCATCATTTAACTTACTGAGCTCACTGTATGGTGGATGGATGTGGGTCTCTTGCCACCATTGTTTTATTGTTTTGGGGCATGTCTCATGCTTCTATTGCATGGTTTTGTTGCTAAGCAACCCTGCTTTCTTGAGTGATCATTAACTTACAGGGGTCTCCCATACTTTTTTCTTTACTTACAGACCCTAGTGGGATTCACTCTTTAATTACCTAATTTGTCCCTTTACTCTGTCCCTATCAATAACACCATTGTTTATCCGTTAATCTGTTGATGCACACTGGATTGTTTCCGGTTTGGATTTCCCAGTGTAGCTGTACCATTTTTCATGACTCCTCCATTACACACTGAGGCTTCCACTTCACTTGCTCCACGTCCCAGCCAACACTTGGTATCATCAGTCTTTGTAATTTTTAGACATTCTAATACGTGTGTAGTGGTATCTCATTATGGTTTGACTTGCGCATCCCTAATAACTAATGATCTGGAACATCTCATGTACACACTTGCCGTCCATATGTTGTCTTTGAAGTGTCTTCAGATATTGTGCCTATTTTTAAAATTGGGTTGTTGGATTTCTTATTTTTGAGTTGTAAAAGTTGTTTATATATTCTAAAGTCTTTTATTAGATCAGTGACCTGCAAATCTTTCCTGAGGCTTTCTATTCTTTTTTCAGTGCTTATTAAAGAAGTTCTCAGTTTTGATGGAAGCTGATTTACTATTTTCTCTTATGCATCATGCATGTAGTATCATATCTAAGAAATTTTTCCATAACCCAAGGTCACATAGATTTTTCTTGTTTTCTCCTAGAGGTTTTATAGCTTTAGATTTTTACATTTAGGTCACTGATTATCATTTTGAATTAATTTTTGTATATGGAGATATGGATCAATGTTCCTTTATTTTCTGATTAGTATCCAGTTGTTCCAGTTCCATTTGTTAAAAATACTATCCCTTTTCTCCTGAACTGTACATGCACCTACTGAATGAATGTTCGCTCAGTTCATTTCTTTGTCGAGCTGCAGGAAGTAAGAAGGATATAGAAAAGGGAGCCAGACCTGTTTGTACTTAGGATAAAATGTAATCATGACAAAAGCAGTACCTTGAAAGCCTTGCAAGCAGAGCACCACTTAAGTATTGTCTTTATGAATAAGGCCAAGGATCACTCCAGCCTGGTTCTATCCATCTCTGGGCAGACACTGTGGAAGGACAGAATAGAATCTTTTTCTTATTCCAGTGCTGGATAAGTTGTTGTCCCCAAAGGCTTCTGGAATTCAGTGACTCAGTAGCCAGAAGGGTTGAATGTTATGTAAGTTGGTATTTCCAGAATGACTTGATTTACGAAATGGTAACTGTAGAGCCCTGGATACACCACTCAGTGTTGAACTTGTTGACTTCAATGTGAAGTGCTTCAGTTACAAGCTGTTGATTCTGTCTAGGTGGAAAATACTGTCTTGGAACACAGGGCCAAGAGTCACAATTCCTAGATTTCTTCCCACCCTTTCAGATCAGATTTTCCAGGTTTAGAGGGTCCTCCATCGGGTTTTCCTTCTCCTTTTTTTCAGTTGCCCTGACACAGGCACCTGTTATCAGTACTCATAGTGGACCCTTTGCCAAATTGGAGTTGTAGCCCACCTGACCCCGTCTCCCCAGGAATGTCTTTACAGGATGCCCCAGGGATTCTCTGAAAATGAATCTGGCAATGGAAATAGAGTAACTGTACTCACTCTTACAAATGTGTTCACCAATGTCATTTGACAACAATTACTGTCTTGGGAAAAGGCGTTCTCCCCACTGTTGGTGGAAGTGTATAAAGATTCCAGCATGGCAGGCGCTTCGGTAGTAGCGTACAAAGTAAGTGTGCACCTAAACACATCTTTATTATCTGCTCTGTAAACTTTCACATACTCGAAATATGTTCACTGTAGCATTACTTACAATTGCAAAACTATGAAAAACTAAATGTCCACAAAATGTATTTTAGAATCCTACAAAGCATTTTAAAAGTATGATGAAAATTGATAGTGACATGGAAGGAGATTAATACTGCTAAACGAAAAACAAAAATAAGCATAGGACATAGCACAGAGTATGTGTGAGGGGTTACCTCCCAGGAGAGGAGTGGAATTAGGGAGAGTGAAATAAAGAGACTTCTGTTTCTTTTCATTAAAAAAAATTTTTTTCTAACCAAAAGGAATAAATTACTATATTGTTTGTATATTCAAAAAAATATTAAAATAACCTAGCCCACTGGCTTCTGTACAGAAGCCATCAAGTAGCTTAGAGGTGTAACTGATAAAAAGTAGGTCTGACACAAATTTAATGTGGTATTCTCTGTACACAGACAAAATCCTTTATTTTACTATACCTAGTATAGTAGGTATAAACCCACACACCTATACCTAGGTTACATAACTTTATTAATAAAATTTTAAAATTACTGTTAAGTAAACCTTGTGGCAGTATCTAAAGCAGAACATGAAAAAAACATTCCTTCTAAATCAATGTCATAAATGTCACTTGATAAAAAAAATTGCACCTTCCTGTTTTTCTATGCTAAACTCTAAAATATTAACTCTAAAATACTGCTGCTCAGTGCTAAAAGTTTTAAATTTGTTTTAATTTGAAGGGCAAAAAAGTTGCTCTGTAGGAAAACTAATGGAATTGTCAAAAATAAAATTATAAAAAATTCTTCAGTAAAAGTTACACTTCTGTTTTCTAACTAACTTGGCAAAGCTGCAACTGGTTATTTAAAAATTTATTTCAAAGTATTTTACACAAAATGATACACCAAAGGATAATTGCTTTGATTAAAATTCTAATAAACAACTTGAAAATTTTATTAGCTCTTCTCTGTGTTTTTAGTGCTGAATTTGTCACTGTTTTAAGTAGCTTAGTTGAAAAAAAAAAGTTAAAAGCACTTGTACTCAACTCTTGAAATCTAGGATCTAGCTGGATAGCCTATCATCAATTCTATGATTTTAAAAAAAGAAAAAAAAATAGCTCTAATCTCTTCTCCTAAAAAGAACTTAACGATTTTTTAAAAATCCATCATATTAGCTCTTGGCATATTGAGAGCTTAAGGAGATGACAGAAAAATATTTTCAATATCAGATTATTTTGGCCATGGCAGATTTTCAACGTGAAAATGATTTGAAAAATATAAATTTTTACCTGGCTTCTAAGACAACGGTATTGTTCAGTACATACTGATTTGTTACAGATTCCCTTATTCCATCTAGCAACTGTAAATTAACAGGATAAAACACATAATACTGAAAATCTATTTTCTACAGTCAAGACGATAAACTTAATTCTCTACTGATAATGACAGGGCAAGCCAGTCATTAGGTGTTAGGTACACAAGGAAATATTTATTTTCAGTAACTAAGATGGAGAGTCTTACTTATTCCATTTGGCGATAATGGTTCATTGTACCTGAGTATGTGAATAACAGAAACTGTTATTAACATCAAGTTTTTTCTCCTTGGTGATTGCTCCTGGGGGTAATGAGATTTCACTCACCCACACATACATGGGTATGCATGGTCTTGCAAGTTGATGTGTTAGAACACCCATCTCTTATCATATTTTGAAATAATGCTCTCACCCCAGTCTCATATCTGTATGTGGGAGTTGAAATTGTTTGTTTAGCCCAGTGGGCTACTATAGAGCATAACTTGAATTGATTATGTTTTCCTGAGACTGAAATAGGGTTGGCATTGAACTCAGGTGCTACATGTTTTCAAAATGAAACAAATTTACTGTCAGTGTGTAAGATATACATATGTATTATACAGATATTATCTGTGTATAAAAATAACGTCCACTTCCAACTGACAGGCTATTTGGAGGCATCCGAGCTAGCTGCCCATGACTGCTTTAACAATGCACATGCTTTCTGCAAATTAGTGTGTCGTCATTATTTTGAAATACTTATTAAGAAAACTTTTGATTAGATTCACCCATGCATGTTTGTGAATAAAGAAAACTACGACGGTTCTGACGTCTCCAACAGCACCTGGCGGTCGGCTGCTACCTAACTGCCTCCTAACCTGAGATGCATTTTAAATCTGGATTCATAAAGCTAGAAGAAAACCCTGGAGAAAACTGGGGTTAAACCCTCACTTGACAAAGGCAGACCTGAGGGTGTAGGAAGGCTTGGTGGCTTGTCCCAGGGCACGCAGCTGCGATGAAAGGCCTCCGGGTTCACTTTCCACCCAGAGCTCTGTGATGGTGCTTTCCAACCTTTTCGCGTGCCATGGCGCACATAGAAAATGACAGTGTTTTAAGACACACTGAGGTAAACTGGAGGGGACAAGGGACTTCATGAAAAATTCATGACATTTTCTATTAAAAAGTTATGAAACGTGTACATTACAAAATATTTTTTAAAAAATTAATCGAATCTTGTTTTCAACACAAATCCTCTTGTAATTCTCCTTGCTTCACTAAGATAATACTAGCATCACTGCAGTCACACCACCTGTCGGGGAGAAGCTGCCTCTGGACACACGCTCGGTTGATAGCACTGAGTTAGGGTTAGTCATGTAAGACTGTGACCATTTAGTCTTAAGTTGAATAACCCACTTCCATAACCCTTGTAATGTTAATTCAAATATTATATTCAGCTCAGATTTCTCCATATCCCCACCCTCAAACCAACACGTGAGGTACACACTCAGCCCACATGACTGCTGACTGACACTTCTTCCAATGACTGTTTACTGAATGTCACGAATACAGCTGACATTATACAGAAATGGAGTAGCTACAGTCTTGCCCAACTGTCATACATTTCAAAACTGAAGGTCTGAAAGGTTAACAAGTCCTATCAGCACTTCTCATAGATTTCTGAAAAACATTTTTAGTAACTATACTTAGTTAAAAAAATACATATTGATCAGGAAAAACTAAAAATCTATTTATTAAATGAATGATACTTAGGAGAGTTTAACAGTTCACCTCCCATTTTCCACTAGTCTTTGACCTGCTTATTTACTATTGATTCATAGAACCCAGGATTGTTTTTGAAATTTATTTAATAACTTCTTGGGGTTAGTGGGTGGTAGGTTAGTTATGAAAAAAGCAAACACTTCAGTGCTGAGTATAAAAGACTGCCTTGCAAAGCTGTTACTTCAAGAACCCCAGAAAATACTTCTGTTCAGTCAAAAGCCCATGTGCTGCCCATGAAGAGAAACATACAGCTGAATGCCTGTCTCATCCCCCTCCAATCAAAATTAGTGAAATACACTGCTGTCACAGACAGCGAAAACAATGGTATATTAATTTTAATAGTAAGAGCCAGGAAGAAAAGACAAAAACATACAAATATGTAAATAAAAGTGAAAAACTGAATAATATGGACTATTTAACTATTACACAGATGTACCGGATTCTGTGCTCACAGAGAATCTTGCTTTATTCCATGGGGGTGGGTCCCGCAATAGTTGTAATTACCCATCCCCATCCTCAAATGAATCAGACTGAAATGAACCACAGTAAGTTCTGGATGATTGTTGTACTTCACTAAAAGGAGTTAATTTGTATATAAGAAAAATCAACCATTACGGCAAAAACAGCCTGTGAATTGTAAACATACCAAGCAGGACAAGCTCACACCTCAGAGAACCCGTCCTCAGTCTCAGTCTTCTGAAGGAGATCAGACAGCTGTACTTCTCAGCCCCGTGTGAGCTCCCATCTTGATGTCATACAGGTCGCACCCTATAGGCCAGGTGTGTGCTCACCAACCTATACAGGGGTCTGGGCAGTCCCGCAGGTATGTTTCAAATTGACCTTTGGTAACGTCTATCAAGGCTGTGTATACCGTCAGCTGAAAGAAAAGTTATTTTTACTTTGAGGATGTTTTCAATTCTAAGATGACCTGCCTCATATTAGCATTTCTTGTGGAATTGCTTATGAAGATTCTTAACATTAAATAATTAATATGTAATATATATGTGAAAAGATACAAAATAAGTATCATATAATATAAAGATCCCCAAAATTAATAAGTCAATAACAACTAAAATAGGTCATGATATAAACAGGCGTGGGAGAGAATCTTCAGTTCTTTACAAGGTCTTAATTCTGAGCAGTATACTGCTTCACCACCAAAGCTTTCAGGCTCACTTAACCCTCCTCAATGCATAATTTACAAAGACGAATGGTGTACTATAGAGTATAAACAGTTTAGCTTTGGCTATCCTTATCCTGAAAGCATTTCTCACGCAGTGAGGGAAACTCTGCAGACATGCAGAAGGCACACACCCAGCTCACACAGAATGTGTAAGTAACCCAACCGTGAGCTCACACGAAGATGGAGTGGGCAAAATGAGAAGTATGGCAGGGTCAGTGGGCATAAGGAAGGCTTCCCTCAGGGCCGGGTTCTCAGTCACATGCTAACGAACAGGACAGTTTGTTCTGGCAGAGGTGATGGAGGCACACTGATTTCAGGGAGGGTTTAGGAAAAGGACCAAGGAAAAGAAGAGAAGGAACAAATGGGGAAAATCAGAGGATCAGAAATACACAAGAAGGGGCTACTGGCAAATTGGATGATTAGGACACTTTTGCATATTTTAGCTATAGAGTAGGGATAAGATAAAAGGATGTAATAACGTTTAAGAGAAACCCTAATCCACTAAGAAAGCAAGTTGTCTGAAAAGATACTTCAGACTTTGTCAAGTATCAGGTGCAGCATACAACATTCGGTTCCCCACAGACGGAGAAGTCAAGACTGACATGCTAGACTCAGTCCAAATGCCATGTAAGAAAAGCTGGAAATAACACTCTGACCAAACTGCATTATCAAGCTGCAGTGACCAACTTCTTTGTCACATTCCAAGAGTTACGGCTTTGGTCACAAAAACATTTTAAAAAGCAGCCTTAAGCTGAACATGACTTGGGATTCTAGCTCTGATTAATCCAAGACAACAGGGAAAGATAAAACATGGGATCAAATTCTTTTCCTAAAAGCAAATTAATTAATTAATTATTTAAAAAAATACCTTGTTGAGGACAGGTTTTGTTGACAGGACATCGTACATGGTTGCAAATGAGATATTCTAAAACACAAAAATAGTTGTTTTCAGTACATTAAATACAGATGTTGGCAGCCTTATCCACACAAGTGGGTCATCAGACCAAGACATTCTTCAATCAACCTCCCTGCTCCTCCATAAAAGAATTTCCCTTGGGGTCACTGTTACAGGTGATGATTCTAATATATCACATTTTCTTTCTTTCTCTTCCTCCCCTCTTGAATTCTTGCCATTCAACTCCACAGAGTGGTGTCCGGCATTAACTAAGAAACGAAAAAGTACGGCAAAATTTTGCTCTTTACGTTAAAAACAAAACAGAAACTCAGTTGGGACTGTCCAGAGACAATGACTAATGGGAGGTTTATAAATTCTTCAAAGGCCAATGAAAAATGCCAGAATGGACATAACCTTTAATAGTCACCATTTCTTTCTGTATATGACACTGTGAACGTACCTCTTGGGTTGTCTGGTTTAGACACATCTTTGCAGGTGTTCTGCGATTATCAAGGAAGAAGGGATTTTTCCAACGGTCATAATTTGTTTGCACCACATACCATATACCCTGCTTGGGGTCGAGTCTAGATACAAAAACAGAGATTCCTCCTAGGTTTCATGCCTTAAACCTGTACACACGTCAGTCTATGCTTTACTGTCTGCTTATTTTGCTTTAACAAATGTACTTACTCATATATATCCAAAGACTGTTCTCTGTCTCGTGTAATCACACAACCCTCCCCAGACTTGTTGCCTCCCAGGATAAAGTATGCTGGGGCCAATACTTTGGTTTTGGTCAATATAGTCTTGGCTTCTTCATAACTATACAGAAACATTTGAAACAAAGGAAACATTTTTAGTCGACTTGGAATGGGAATTTTTTAGCTGTGGAAACTAAAGGGAAACAAATATCTGAGGAACACCTTTTTTTAAAAAGGATAGTGAACAATGGCTCAGGAAGAAACAATCGCTGACTCCTATGTGGTGAAACACTGAGATCTGAAATGTTCCCTCTAACCTGAAGGACAAAAAAAAAAACGGTCTCAAGAGATCACCTTTCACCCTTATAGTCTATACCTTTCACTCAACAATAGAACTAGGAAAAATAATATAAATTTATATATATATATATATATATATATATATATATATATATATATATATATATATATATAATAGGTGGTAACAAAGCACCAAGCTGATCTCCCTGTGCTATGCAGCTGCTTCCCACTAGCTATTTTACATTTGGTATGTATGTATGTCCATGCCACTCTCTCTCACTTCGTCCCAGCTTACCCTTCCCCCTCCCCGTGTCCTCAAGTCCATTCTCTATGTCTGCGTCTTTATTGCTGTCCTGCCCCTAGGTTTGTCAGCACCATTTAAAAAAAATTTAGATTCCATATATATATGTTAGCATATGGTATTTATTATTCTCTTTCTGACTTACTTCACTCTGTATGACACTCTAGATCCATCCACCTCACTACAAATAACTTTGTTTCTTTGTATGGCTGAGTAATATTCCATTGTATATATGTGCCACATCTTCTTCATCCATTCATCTCTTGATGGACACTTAAGTTGCTTCCAAGTCCTGGCTATTGTAAATAGTGCTACAATGAACATTGTGGTACATGACTCTTTGAATTACGGTTTTCTCAGGGTATATGCCCAGTGGTATTGCTGGGTCATATGGCAGTTCTATTTTTAGTTTTTTAAGGAACCTCCACACTGTTCCCCATAGTGGCTGCACCAATTTACATTCCCACCAACAGTGGAGAGGGTTCCCACTTTTCTCCACACCCTCTCCAGTATTTTATTGTTTGTAGATTTTTTGATGATGGCCATTCTGACTGGTGTGAGGTGATACCTCATTGTAGTTTTGATTTGCATTTCTCTAACGATTAGTGATGTTGAGCATCCTTTCATGTGTTTGTTGGCAATCTGTGTATCTTCTTTGGAGAAATGTCTATTTAGGTCTTCTGCCCATTTTTAGATTGGGCTGTTTGTTTTTTTGATACTGAGCTGCATGAGCTGCTTGTATATTTTGGAGATTAACCCTTTGTCTGTTGATTCGTTTACAAATATTTTCTCCCATTCTGAGGGTTGTCTTTTCATCTTGTTTATGGTTTCCTTTGCTGTGTAAAAGCTTTGAAGTTTCATTAGGTCCCATTTGTTTATTTTTGTTTTTATTTCCATTTCTCTAGGAGGTGGGTCAAAAAGGATCTTGCTGTGATTTATGTCATAGAGTATTCTGCCTATGTTTTCCTTGAAGAGTTTTATAGTGTCTGGCCTTACATTTAGGTCTTTAACCCATACTGAGTTTATTTTTGTGTATAGTGTTAGGGAGTGTTCTAATTTCATTCTTTTACATGTAGCTGTCCAGTTTTCCCAGCACCACTTACTGAAGAGGCTGTCTTTTCTCCACTGTATATTCTTGCCTCCTTTATCAAAGATAAGGTGACCATATGTGCATTGGGGTACTATGATCTAAATGAAGATTTTATTATATAAATTTTTATTTTCTGTATGGGTGGGGATTTTTTTTTACACCAAGAAAAATTCATAGATGCCCTTCATAGGGGCACTATCCCCAGAACTTTTTAAATAAATCATTTCATTTTCTTGCTATAAACATACACACACAAAACATGAAGAATTCCATGAGTGTCAAAGGTTCACCTAAGAAATTCTGAAATAGTTCCTCAGTGGAAGATAAAGCTGGGAAATATTTTAATATGAGTAATTTAAAATAAACTATATTAAAAGGATCATACAGCATGATGCAATGATGGTTCAACATCCACAAATCAATTTGATACACCCATTAACAAAATGAAGGATAAAAATATGATCTTAATAAATGCAGAAAAAGCATTTGACAAAATTCAACATCCATTTATTCAACATCTCAAAAAAGTGGGTGTAAAGGAAACATACCTCAACATAATAAACGCCATATATGACAAGCCCACAGTTAACATCATACTCAGCAGTGAAAAGCTAAAAGCTTTTTCTCTAAGATTAGGAACAAGACCAAGTTGCCCACTCTTGCCCTTTTTATTCAATACAGTATTGGCAGTATTAGCCAGAGTAATCAGGCAAGAAAAAGAAATAAAAGGTATCCAAATCAGAAAGGAAGAACTGAAATTGTCACTATCTGCAGATGACATAATACTCTATATAGAAATCCCTAAAGACTCTGCCAAAAAAACTGTTAGGAATAATAAATTCAGTAAAGTTGCAGGACACAAAATCAGTATACAAAAATCAGTTGTGGTTCCATACACTAATAACGAACTATCAGAAAGAGAAATTAAGAAAACAATCCCATTTACAATTACATTAAAAAGAATAAAATAGGGCTTCCCTGGTGGCACAGTGGTTAAGAATCCACCTGCCAATGCAGGGAACACGGGTTCGATCCCTGATCTGGGAAGATCCCACATGCCGCGGAGCAACTAAGCCCATATGTCACAACTACAACTACTGAGCCTGCGCTCTAGAGCCCACAAGCCACAACTACTGAGTCCACGAGCCACAACTACTGAAGCCCGTGCCTAGAGCCTGTGCTCCGCAACAAGAGAAGCCACTGCAATGAGAAGCCCGCTCACCGCAACTAGAGAAAGCCCACACACAGCAACGAAGACCCAATGCAGCCAAAAATAAAAAAAATAAATTTATATACATATATATAAATCTCTATAAAGAAGAATAAAATACATGGGAATAAATTTAACCAAGGAGGTGAAAGACCTGTACACTGAGAACTATAAGATACTGTTGAAAGAAGCAGAAGAAGACACAAACAGAAAGATATTCCACTGTCATGGACTGGAAGAATTAATGTTAAAATGTCCAAACTACCCCAAAACAAGCTACAGATTCACTGCAATCCCTATCAAAATTCCAAAGGCATTTTTCACAGAAATAGAACAATCCTAAAATTTGTGTGGAATCACAAAAGGCCCTGAATAGCCAAAGCAATCTTGAAAAAGAAGAATAACTATATTCCACACTGTATTACAAAGCTATAGTAATCAAAACAATGGTACTGACATAAAAACAGACACATAGATCAATGGAACAGAATAGAGAGCCCATAATTAAGTTATGAAAAAAGAACCAAGAATATACATTGGAGAAGGACAGTCTCTTCAATAAATGGTGTTTGGGAAACTGCACAGCTACATGCAAAAGAATGAAACCAAACCACTATCTTACACCATACACAAAAATCAATATGGATTAAAGACTTAAATGTAAGACCTGAAATCATAAAACTCCTAAAGGACAACACAGGCAATAAGCTCCCTGACACTGGTCTTGGCAATGAGTTTTTGGATTTGACACCAAAACAAAGGCAACAAAGACAAAAATAAACAAGTGGGAATACCTCAAACTAAAAAGCTTCTAAACAAATAAAACCATCAACAAAATGAAAAGGCAACCTAGTGAATGGGAGAAAATATTTGCAAATCATTTATCTGAGGAGGGGTTAATATCCATAATATATCTGGAACTCATACCACTCAATAGCAAAAAAAAAGACAACCTGGTTAAAAAATGGACAGAGAATCCGAATAGACATTTTTCCAAAGATGGCCAACAGGTGCATGAGAAGGTGGGAAATGCAAGTCAAAGCCACGATAAGCTATCACCTCACATGTCAGACTGGCTATTATCAAAGAGACAAGCGGTAACAAGTGTTGGCCAGGGTGTGGAGAAAAGGGAACCCTTGTGCACTGTTTGTGGGAATGTAAATTGGTGCAGCCACTATGAAACCACCAGTATGGAGGTTCCTCAAAAAGCTAAAACCACCATTACCACCACCACCAATCCCACTTCCAAGTGTTTATCTGAAGGACATGAAAACATGAACTCAGAAAGATGTCTGCAGCCCCACATTTACCACAGCACTATTTACAATAAGCCAAGTTATGGAAACAACCTAAGTGTCCATCTAAGGACGAATGGATAAAGAAGATGTGGTACATATACAAGAGTATTACTTAGCCAAAAAAAAAGAATGAAATCTTGCCATTTGTGACAACATGGATGGACCTTGAGAGCATTTTGCTGAATGAAATAAATCAGACAGAGAAAGACAAATACCATGTGATCACACTTATAAGTGGAATCAAAAAACAAACAAAGGAATTCATAGATACAGAGAACAAACTGGTGGTTGACTGGGGGTGGGTGGTGACAGGTGGGCAAAACGGGTGAAGTGTCAAAAAGGTACAAACTTCCAGTTATAAAATAAGTATAAGTCCTGGGGATGTAATGTATATCATAGTGTATACAGTTAATAATACTGTACTGCATATTTGAAAGTTGCAAAGAAAGGAAATCTTAAAAGTTCTCATCAAAAGGAAAAAGAGGGCTTCCCTGGTGGCGCAGTGGTTGAGAGTCCACCTGCCGATGCAGGGGACATGGGTTCATGCCCTGGTCCGGGAAGATCCCACATGCCGCGGAGCGGCTAGGCCCGTGAGCCATGGCCGCTGAGCCTGCGCGTCCGGAGCCTGTGCTCCGCAACGGGAGAGGCCACAGCGGTGAGAGGCCCGCACACCGCAAAAAAATAAAAAAAGAAAAGAAAAAAAAGAAGGAAAAAGAAATGTGTAACTATGTGAGGTGATGGATGTTAACTAGACTTATTGTGGTAATCATTATGCCATATATACAAATATCTAAACATCTTGTAGTACATCTTAAACTAGTATGTCAACTGTATCTCAAGAAAAAAATAATAAATATTAAATCTGATAATAAAGCAACCAAACAGATTACCTTGTGCTATTTTCCAGAACTGATCTAATGATAAACCCTATCCACTTGGCATCTTTCTTTCCCAAAATCCATTCTATGACACCTGGAAGAGATCAAACACACACAGTGTCACAGGTCCTAGAAGACATTAAACTATTAACCAGAAGGCACAGTCTAGCCCTCCTCTTAAAACAGCTATGAAATTCCCATTTTATTTAAGAACTCTCTACTCACCCATAAAACCGCCATTTGTACTGAAACGTTCATTAAGCGTAAGACTAAGTAGTCCCTGAAAAGAAAACCAAGCAATGTCAGAAACCTCAGCCATCCTGTTTAAGGCCCCCTCACTGTGCTATTTTACACTGTTATATCAGGTCCTGGATTGGGAAATTGAGCCGGGGTGGGGGGAGAAAAATCAAAACCATGATACTCTGACCTTCTATTAACAGAGCTTTTTTAGAAGTTCAAAGCATTTTTCACATATACTGCGTGAGATAAGTAGGTGGGATGCTGTTGGCCACAATTTTCTGACCAGGAAACTTAAGTGCAGAGACTTAATGACTAACTTGCTTAAGGGGCAGACCCATGGCCAGATCCAGATTTACACTCCCAGCCCTTGAGACCCACCACATGCTTTATCTCCACAAAAGGCTCTGAAACCCCCGCTTCCTACTCTTCTCTACCATGTGAGCTCAAACCTAAGAAGGAAGGTAACAACAAGTACAATGCGATGAACTGGGGCTTCATATTCTTTTTAGGTCCTCATTTCCTTAGACTCCACCTTTCACAGAGAGCTACCTGTAAAATTATGTAACAACAGATTCCTTACTGGTTTGAATCCTGTTAACATGCCCACATAGCCAGCAAAGCCTGCCGCCTTGAAGACAGTTTTATTGTTTCTTTGGAAGTCCAAATTCACTGTTAAAGGTTTTAGTTCCTCAGTTACGACCCAGGTATTATTGTTTACATTCCACCTACAAAAGACAAATTTCAGTTGACATTTGATAACAATGATAATAATGATGAATATAATAATGATGGTCAGGCATTATACCATGTGCTTTATCTACCTAATCCCTAATGATCAATCCTCACAAGGATTTTTCAGTATGGGTAGTTTTAGCCTCCATTTTCCACATGATAAAACTGAGGCTCAGAGAAGTTAAGTAACTCCCCCAACATGGCACAGCCTATATTAGCAAACCCCAGGTTAGTATTTAGGTCTCTAATTACAAAGCCCTGTTATATTTTTTTCAGAAAGGTCAAGAAGACACATGAAATAGAATGCTACTCTTCCTTCTAAGCAATAAACTAGAAGTGCATCTAGGGCCTTCAAGCATGCTCCAGATTTCTGTCCACTGGGTGCACCTCAGCTACAAACTCTCAAATAAATGAATAAGAGTGTGCCCATCTGGTCTCAAAACTACGGAATCTAGGATCTCTACTTCTGGTCATATTCTGGGAATGACTTGGGACTTACTTTTCATCAGTGTAATACAACCTACTCTTCTCAGGGACTGAGACACACCACATGTTTTACTTACCCAAGAAATACTCCAAAATCCATGTTTCGGGCATGTAGTAGATGACCTAATTCAAAGTAAGCAGAAGAGACATGTAACAGCAATTATGACAGTATGACTGATTCTAAACCAAAGCTGGACACTTAATTTTGTTTAAGTGATATTCCCAACTGTTCAATCCAACAATAAGAATTAAGCAGCATCTGATATCATAGGCTGTAACAAGATCAAACTGCTGTCCCTGTCACACTGGCCAGATTCCCCCCCAATACCTGAGAGCACAGGGTTCCAGAGAACTGAGACTGGAATATGGGACAAGGGTAGGTGGTCATTTTGTGGTTCACTATGACACAGTCCTACTCAGACACAGCTATCTCAGCCTCATCTAATGCAACTTACCAACACGCTTCCCTTCAGGGATTGTCACCTACAGCTATACCCAGAGAACAGGTCAAAACTAAGAGTGAATCAGGGTAAATCATCCTGTGCCTTGTACACTGGGCACTTGTCAGGAAAAACATGGAAAAGTGAGCACAGGGTCCCTTGGCTGGAAAATGATGGGAGAAAGTCTGTCCTGCCCCTGTGAGTACTTATATCAAATCCTAAATAGGGGTATAAGTAGACTATGAAGAATAGTAAGAATGTTTATAATCCTGAAACACTTCTTCCAAGAGTTTTGCATACCTGAATTAAACTTTAATAGGCATTACAGTGGTCTTAAAATAAGAACAGCTTTCAATTCACTTTCAAAAACTTACCAAGATCTATAAAACCATATGCAACATGCACATGGTATTTACATAGCAAGCCTGTATTTTACAAGTTCTAATTTCATTTAGTTAAAGATTTTTCTTCTACTTTGTACCTTGTACCACCCACCTTCCCTCAGCACACATTTATTTACCTTCTTTGTCTTCTGTTATTATTGAAGTACAAATGGTAAAAAATTCATAGAAAATATTGAATGAAATAATCTCTCCTATGAGAAAAGACAGGAAACTTTTGGTCAATATATAGAACTATGACATTGTTAGAAAATTCTTTTTTTAAGAAAAGGTTGAGATATGGGGAGGGGGAAGGGTAAGCTGTGACAAAGCGAGAGAGAGGCATGGACATATATCACTACCAAACGTAGGGTAGATAGCTAGTGGGAAGCAGCCGCAAAGCACAGGGAGACCAGCTCTGCTTTGTGACCGCCTGGAGGGGTGGGAAGGGGAGGGTGGGAGGGAGGGAGACGCAAGAGGGAGGAGATATGGGAACATGTGTATATGTATAACTGATTCACTTCGTTATAAAGCAGAAACTAACACACCATTGTAAAGCAATTATACTCCAAAAAAGATGTAAAAAAAAAAAAGAAAGAAAAGGTTGAAATATCATCGCCGTGTGAGTTTCTGCCTGGGCATACGTAAGTGTCCGCAGACAGTCTGAGTGAATCTGAATGGCTGGTTGGGTGCAGGTGTCTCAGTAGCCTGTACTTTCTGCAGATTCAAGATAAAATGAGTCCCCAGAGAAGCAACTATTGGACAAGCTGAACATCTGGGCATGTTGGAATTATACGGCAACATAATGTCCATAGTTTTCGACAATATGCTTCATTTTAGTTTTCTTTGGGGGGCTCAAATATGATAATTTAATACATCTGGGTCTTGGCTGGATGCTGAAAATGTATTTTGCTCAGGTTTTTAGAGTGTGACTAATATTTCTAAGGTGAGAAAAGAGACAGTAAAATAAGTGCTGAGCTTATCAAGAAATTCCATTGTAAAACATTTTTAATTTTTGAACATTTTTCCTAACCTGTACAATAATAATACCACTCAGCTTTTAATTTGAAGGTATACAACACACTTTTTCTCTGTTCCATTTCATGTTAACATGTTAAGCTTAATATGTTTTTTTCCCACCCTAATGTTTATTTTATTTCCATTTGATTTCTATTTTGGTGAAATTCCACTCTTATTTTATTATGACTCATCTGTTAATCTTCTCAATCCATTTTTCTCTTGAGTTATACGTGGTATTCATTTGCTAGAGTCCTTTACATAATAAAGGAATTAAAGACATTTCTCATATAGACTGAAAAAACATATTTCTAGTATGTTAATTATCTTTTTAAAGAAGCAAAAACAAAAAAAATCTAGCCACTTTTGTTGATAAATACTATTGATTTTTAGAAATTCTCAGTCATCTCTTGTAAAACCAAGGTATATAGAGTTTACTTAAAATAACAACTCTATTGATTTGATGGCTTAAAAATAAAACTTTTGGGGCAACAGAAAAAGTCTTTTTCATTAAATTAAGTGCTATAAATTGGAAATGGAAAATTTAAAAACAGCTTCCAAAAACATCAATACTTAATTTAAGGATATGATGAATATGAAGAATATGATAAATGATATAACAAAGGATTTGATGAATGAATGATATGCAAGACCTCTTCCCTGAAAATAAAAAAATACTGCTCAGAGAAATCAATAACCTAAATAAATGCTGAAATCTCATATACCAAGTTTGTGGCTTGGAAAACTCAGGATTATAATCCCACTGAAAATATCAGTAGGTTCTTTTGTCAAGTTGATTCTAAAATTTATGTGGAAATGCAAAGGGTCTAGACTACCTAAGAGAATTTTAAAGAAAAAAAGAAAGTTAGAAAACTTACAGTACCTGATATTAAGACTTACTATAAAGCTTTAGTAATTGCAGTAGCATAGTATTGGTGTAAGAAAAGACAAACAGACAAATGAAACTAGGTGGAAAGTCCCCAAATAGAATCAGATACACGCAATCATGTGATTTATATCAAAGGCACCACTGCAATTTACTGAGGGAATGAGAGTCTTTTTAATAAACGGTATTGTCAATTGGAGAAAACTTGAACCTTGATCCATAATTCATATCATATGCAAAAGTTAATTCAAGATACACAATGGGCCTATATGAAAAAAGTAAACAAAAACATACAGAAGAAAACACAGAAGAATATGTTTGGGGGTAGGCAAAGATCACTTAAATGGGCATAAAAAGCACTACCCATCAAAAAATTGAAAAATTGGACTGCATTAAAATTAAGAATTTCTGTTCATCAAAAGACACCAATAAGAAAATAAATGCAAGCTACAGTGTGGGAGAAGGTTTGGCATACATATATCTGACAAAGGACCTGTATCAGTATACATATAAAGAATTCCTTCAAACCAATAAAAATGGGCATTAGATTTAACAAGCACAATGAAGGAAGGAAGGAGGGAGGGAGGGAGGAAGGGAAGAAGAAAGCAAGGCAGAAAGGAAAAGGTCAAAAAACTGTTCAATCTCATTAGTCATCAGGGAAATGCAAATTAAACAATAATGGGCGAATATAACACACTCGACAAAGTGGACCAAATAAAAGACTGAGACTATCACGTGGAGAATTAGCAAGTGGAGAAAACGAAAACTCTTGTACCAGGTTGACTGTCAATGGGTACAATCACTTTGGAAAACTGGCTGGCAGAGTGTACAAGGCTAAACATATAGCTACCCTATGACCCAGGACATATCGCAGAGAAATGAGTGCGTATGCCCATCAAAGGACATGTACAAGAGTGTTCATAACTGCTTTATTCTTAATATCCCAAATCTGCAAACAAAAAATATCCTATTCATACAATAGCCTACTACCTATAATGATAAGTGCAAGAAACCAGACAACAGTTCATACTGTTCGGCTCTGTTTGTAAGACGTTCAAGAGGCAAAATTAATCTACAGTGAAGTCAGAACAGTGGTTAACAGGAGACTCAGAACTGTGCGAAAGTGCAGGATGGAGCATGCTGGATTGCTGGAATTTGTTTCTGTATCTTGTTCTGAGCTGTGATTACACGCATGTATGCATTTAAAAACCTCGATTGCGCTGTATACTTAATATCTGTGCACTTTATTGTATGTTTACCATACCTCAATAAAAAAAATTTTAAGTACTTTATTCAATGTTTTAAAAGCTGCCAAGTGGGGGCTTCCCTGGTGGTGCAGTGGTTGAAAGTCCGCCTGCCGATGCAGGGGACACGGGTTCGCGCCCCGGTCCGGGAAGATCCCACATGCCGCGGAGCGGCTGGGCCCGTGAGCCATGGCTGCTGAGCCTGTGCGTCCGGAGCCTGTGCTCCGCAACGGGAGAGGCCACAGCAGTGAGAGGCCCGCGTACCGCAAAAAAAAAAAAAGCTGCCAGGTGAACTTTACCTAAAGGTATTTCAGTAACTGCTGCAATCCCCTTCATTTCCTCCTCGAAAGGCCCGGGAAAGTTGCCAAGTAGACCAGGCTGAAAAACAAATACACCAACAGTCATTCAGCCTAAAGTGTGGCTTTGAGATTTGGTTCTTTTACATATAATTTGTACTAGCTATTGCTGCCATAATAGATGATCAAAGCTTACTTTTGAAAGCACTTTCACATCATGTATTTCTAAAAGATTCTATGTTATACTCAATATTGGGCCCCTATAACTCTTGCTTGTGTACCCCATAAACTCATCTCAAGTACTAGGCAGAGACCTATGATTCTCAGATTGTTTTTTCCTGCCTTATAGTTCACCCTATTCTCTAGAGAGATGAACTAGAATAATTCCACTTGGATGTCCTAACATGGCTCACAACACAGGAACATCACAACAAGCATTCCTCATCTCTGCTCAAACTTGCCCTCTAGCCATTAACATCACACCCTCATTACTGCTGTCCTTCCTTGACCGTGGTCTTGCTGTCTGAGGTTTGTTACCCATGGTCAACCACAGCCCAAAAATATTAAATGGAAGATCCCAGAAGTAAACAATTCATGAGTACTAAACTGCATGCCATTCTGAGTAGCACGATGAAATCTCCTGCCATCCTACCCTGTCCCACCTGGGGTCCCCAACCACTGACACTGTCTGCTCCTGACATTCAACCATCAGCTTTGTCATGGCTTGATGATCCAGGATCACCAGAAGCAGATGCTCCTGCTTCTGAAGTAACGTCAGGTCACTAGTAGCCTAATGGTATGTCACAATGCCCACTTCATTCACCTCACTTCATCTCATCATGTAAGCATTTAATCATCTCACATCATCACAAAGAAGAAGGGTGAGTACAGGACAGTATGATAGCTTGAGAGAGAGGGCACATTCACGTGACTTTTATTACACTGTACTGTTATAATTGTTCTATTTTATTATTAGTTGTTGTTAATCTCCTACTGTGCCTAGTTTAAAAATTAAACTTATAGGTATGTACTTATAGGAAAAAAACAAAGTACACATAGGGTTCAGTACTATCTACAGTTTCAGGCATCCACTGGGGGTCTTGGAATGTATCTCCCAAGGATGAGGGGTACTAATGTACTATTCCCTTCCCACACTCATAGCAACAAATCTGTATTCTAGTGATTCACAAAACACTTGTAAGGTTAACAGCCAATCTTAGGCTGAGATGCATTACCACATCCTGTTAGCAAACAACGGACACATGAGCAAATTCAATGGTGGACATACATACTTCTTTTGCATGGTCTGATTTATATATGTCATTTAGTGATTACCAAAATAAATTCAGTGAACATCCATCATCTCAAATAAATATAAAATTTTAAAAAAAAGAAAAAAATTTTTTTCTTGTGATGAGAACTCTTGGGATTTTCTCCTTTAACAGCTTTCATATGTAACACACAGCAGCGTTAATTACAATCATCATGCTGTACATTACATCTCTAGTACTTATTTATCTTGTAACTGAAGTTTGTAACTTTTGACCACCTTCATCCAATCCACCTTCCCGAATCTGATCTCTTTTTCTATGAGTTACTTTGCTTTTGAAGTATAATTGACCTACAACACTATGTTAGTTCCCAGTACACAACACGGCGATTCAATATTCTATACATTTAAAAATGATCAAGTCTAGTTATATCTGTCACCATAAAAAGACGTTAAATTATTATTATTAATTATATTCCCCACACTGTGCATTTTATACCCATGACTCTTTTATTTTGTAACTTTAAGTCTGTACCTCTTAATCTCCCTCACCTGTTCCTCTCCTCCCCCCAACCCCTCTCCCCTCTGGCAACTACCTGTTTATTCTCTGTATGTATGACTCTGTTTCTGTTTTCTTAACGTTTGTTCAGTTTTTTAAATTCCACGTGTAAGCGACAACATACAGTATCTGTCCTCCTCTGACTTATTTCACTTAGCATAATACCGTCTAGGTCTTTCCATGTTGTCACAAATGGCAGGATTTCATTCTTTTCTATGGCTATTATTCCATTGTATGTATATATATGCCACATCCTCTTTACCCATTCATATATACTTTTATTCTCAACTGCAACTATTCACTAACAATTAGATAAAGAATTAAGCTTACAGCCTCTTGCTAAGATAATGTGTTTAAGATTTGCAAGTCTCATTTTTCACTAACTTGGTAATTATATGTAATGTTATCTAACTAGGCAAATCATTTTTTTGCCTAGGAATTCAAAGCATTGCACAAGTGGAACACTCCTGCCAATTTAACAGACGAAAATGACTTACTGAACAGTTGTTTACCATTTTTTACATGCAAGCACTGGGCTTTACATACAGTAAGTCATTTAATCCTCACAACCACCATATGAAATATGTATTATTAGTAAATTCTCCCTGGAGAGAAATCTGAAGTTGCATATGTTAAGAAACTTGTCGAAGGACACACAGCTAGTGTGTGACTGATCTAACCTTAAAATCCAATGTTTAAAGAACAAACAAAACCCTTAATGTCTGATTGCGAAGTCTGGGCACTTAAACCTTCTGCATGCTGCCTTCCCTGCTGACACGCAGGTTAGGGGGATTAGGGCACCTGGGGCATCTGGGGGCCTCTTCTGCTACTGCTTCTGCCAACATTTGTATTTTGGGGAAGTCTGGTGAGTATGAACATAAAAGATAGCCTTAATCAAAGGCTCTGAGAGCACAAACATGAGGAATAACAGGTTTGGTGGTTGGCAGGTACAAGTGTCATAGGAATGGTATGCCCGGAACGTCCAGCCTCTAGGACAATGATTCTCAACCGGGGATGGCTTTCCCCCCGGGAAGATCTGGTGAAGTCTAGAGACATTTTTGGTTGTCACAACTGAAGGGGTGCTACTGGCACCCAGTGAGTCGAGGCCAAGGACGCTGCTCAACACCCTACAATGCACAGACAGTGCCCATGACAAAGTATTATCCAATCCCACATGTCATCACTATTGAGGTTAAAACATCTGCCCTAGGGCCTTGGTTTCCTCCCCAATCCTTTCCCCAAAGCACAGACTGAAAGAGGGTGATGAGGATCTCTCTGGGGGCTCTAGGGCCCAGGCCCTAGATTTTCTACTGGTTTCATCTAAATAAAAAAAGGGTCTGAGAAATGGAATCTTCCTGCAGGACCAAGAAATGAAATGGTCTGGTGAACGCACAAAGACACGAAACACACAACCCAAGTGCGTTTCAATGGTCACAGCTACTGAGGGGCAGGGCTGGGCTGAGCGTGTCATTTGGTCATATCTAGAACATCGCTCAGTGTCTTGACATGCTCAGGCAAAGTACTTAAGAAAAACCCAAATTTTCAATAGTGAACTTGCAAACCTAAGTACACATCACAGAAGGAAATGCTGTACTCCCAGATGAAACACGGATATTTGCCCAATGCTCTGTAAAACAGTTCATACTTTTAGAAAACATTAAAGAGCAGCTAACTGCCAAAATTTGCCATGCTATTTTATGTCCTATTACTGTAATATTACCAAGCCCCAGAATTTTAAGTCCCTCTGAAGTTTTGACAGTAGTCTGGAATAAAAGCACACTTGTCCAAATTATGCCTTTAAATAAATAACAGAGCCTTTGCTGAACTCGTGTGTGTATATGTGTACCTGTGTGTGTTTAACATTTACTGTAGGAAATAATATTTCTTACCAACTTTTGATCCACTAACTGCACAATTTTTCCACTTGGCTCAAATGCATTTATCATATTTTTCAGGGAATTCACTATAACTTTTAGCTGAAAAATAAATTTAAAAGTTGATAAGAGACATAAAGAAGTGTTGACATTTAAGATTAATACTGGTATAATGAAAACAGATCTAGACCTTCTGACTTACCCATATGCAGCTAAATAGAGGAGTACTATTTAAAAGCGTATATGTAAACACATCTTTAACATGACATTTGATTAACCATTTAGATGATGCATATGATATGAGCTAAAGAAACAAAGGCAAAGGCTAGTAAAAAGAGCAAGACGCTACAGAGAAATGACATCTTTCCTCTACTATCATTTATTGTAAATGGCAGAGAACCATGGAAAGCAGATTCTTAAAATACTTGGTACATAATATCATGACGTGTTCTTTCAAATGCAATTATATCCAGTAAAGTCAGAAACAAAAGATTTAAGAATCATAGCATACCGCTGGTGCCTTGTCAACCATCAATTCATGCCATCTTTTGTACGGTGGTAAATCGAGATTTATAGTGTACCACGGAACCGGACCCCTATAGCTGTAATGAGAGGTGTATCATCTTGAAATGTTAAAAGCAGTTTTTTGATGATGGTCAGACAGTTACATCTATATGGATATGTTAGAGACATATTCTTAATAACAATAGAGAAACTGGTACTCAAACCAAAACTCGTAGAAAAAGCTCATTTCCCACCCAGCACTTCTGCCCTATGTTGTATATACAATCACAAGACATTTTAGAAATCCTAGAATTATATGTTCTAGAAGGTTAACGTGTTGTGGTGATAGGCAAAATAATCAACTTTGGCTCAAGAGCTATACGTAAGCTGAATATCACTGCTAGAAAATATCTGCCCTTTTCTCCCTCCTAAATCTCTACGAAGATTTAGTCTAGGCTCTGGGCACTTCCCCAGTTGGTTTCCCAGTCTCAGAATTCCCTCTTAGACGGTCTTAACACTACTGTCAAACCACTGACTCCAGCGCTGGCTTCAGTAAGGTCACTTTTTAAGCCCCCAGAGTGGCAACACAGTGTATGAGCTTCCCATGACTGGCTTCAAGAAACTTTACCATTCCCTCGGTCATGCTACTCTTCCTACTGTACTTCCTCTCTTTCCTCTCTTCTCAGTTGTAGTGGAATAACTGAGGACATGGAAAGGAGATGTGACCCATGAGCCCCCCCCCCCAGCAAACTGGGGGCTGGCGAATAAGCCAGAACTGCAAACAGTCCTGATTGCTTTGAGCCCCCCCGGCAAACCGGGGGCATGTGAATAAGCCAGAACTGTAAACAGTCCTGGATGTTTTGAGCCCCCCGCCCCCCCCCCCCGCAAACCAGGGGCCTGCAAATAAGCATTGAGTGCTTCAGGCACTGATCCATGAGATGTCCTCAGTATAATCAGAATGGTGGGAACGCAAGGAAATGTCCTTGTGCTACTTTTGCGCTCAAGGACGAAGCACGGCATGTTTTCAAGAAAGCCCATTATTGCTTGTATAATCAATAAAAGCATATGTCGCTGCTTTGACATTTCTGGAATGTTAAGAAAACAAGTCTTAAAATGTAAACATAGATAATACTTAAATAAAAGCTACCACAGCAGGACAGACGGCGCTGTTTTGCCTGAGCCAGCGGCAGCCCTCTACTGCTGTGTTTCGGCACAATTCATCTCGTGTGATGAGCTTGCTTTCGGAAACCCTGACATAAGAAAAACTACAACACTCAGTCTTCTGTAGTAAGTCCAAGCCCAAGCACTGTTTGATCATACCCATTCCTCAAAGTCCTACTCCTCAGTTTACACACAGCAATTTCTACTATGAGGATATAGCAACACCCACTCCTGTACCAGTGGATTTGGGCCTTATTCCTGATGGATGAACTCTACAACTATTCTCTGCCGCCACAGAAACATTATCTTCTGGCACTTGCTACTGAACTGAAATAGCCTCTAAGGGTGTGCCAGTCAGTGACTGATCAGCTTAAAGTGGCCTAAAAATAGCCAGCATTTGCTCCCTTACTGCCCTGCCTCAGAGAAGCAGAAGGTGGGGTCTGGTGGGTGCTACAATGTTACCAGGCTCTTAAATATACAGACATAAATCCAGACTTATGTGTACAGCAGGGATGGGTTAAGGGAGTATGAGTTAGCTCCTAAAAGTCAAGAATTGCAGTCCTATTTATACTTCTAGAGTCATGAATAATTACTTGATTCACGTTGCTGAGCTTGGGGCCTGGGCGTATGTATACGGTTCTATGAAACTGTTAACCAGAAGCCACTCACGTTGTGATTTAGACAGAAAAGGAAAGCACAGGCAATTCTGGAAACATACATCTAAACCAAATCACAAGATTGAATTTTGTTTTTCTCAAAGCACTTTCAACCTCCCATTTCCTTAGTAGCTGATATCTATATTAAATACTGTAACACTTAAATCCCAGAAAAAAGCTTTATATAAAAACAACTGAATTCAGCTTCTAACCATAATTTCACACGTGAAATTCTGTCCCACAATTCAGTACAATAATGACTGTTCCTCCTGTTATGGCAGGGGCTACAACTCCCTCGCCTCTCCGCCAGCACGCATTTGGATTTCCTCGTCTAGGAGCAATGGTAAATCAGCAGCCCGCCGGACGCAAGCACGTTGGTGGCACCGTCATAAGACACGTGTTCTACCTGTGAACTCCAATCAGCTGCTTCTCCCCGCGTAACTTCCAACAAAACCCAAAACATGCCCCTATATCTGCGATGAACTCCTGATTCTTTTCCAGTATAGGATTCCAAAGTAAAAATGGAGAGGACAAACTCATTACAGCAGAGGATTATGATTAAGTGGGAGTGGGAAGACCCCAGAAGCCTCCCTACAGTAAAATCTCCACTCATCAGAATTCCTTGACAAAACTGTTATTAATCTGATTCAGAAAATTATTTTAATAGCTAAAGCTTACTATGATTTTGGCTAACTATAATCCCATGTTTCACTTCTCATTCAACACTCTTCTAAAGTATTTCAGTATTTAACATCTGCACCTCAATTTCCTAGAGAAATAAAGAGTATTTACCTTATGAGAGCAGTGAAGATTACATGAAATATGCAAAAAATACTTAGCAGCATCGGTATTTATTTATCTATTTAGGCTGTGCCGTGCAGCACGTGGGATCTTATTAGTTCCCCAACCAGGAACTGAACCTGTGCCCCCTGCATCGGGAGCTCGCATTCTTAACCACTGGACTGCCAGGGAAGTTCCATAGCATTGGTATTATTATTTTTTTTTTTGAATTTTACTTTTTTTTTTATACAGCAGGTTCTTATTAGTCATAGATTTTATACACATCAGCGGATACATGTCAATCGCAGTCTCCCAATTCATCACAAAACCATCCCCACCCCCCCAAGGCTTTCCCCCCTTGGTGTCCATACGTTTGTTCTCTACATCTGTGTCTCAACTTCCGCCCTGCAAACCGGTTCATCTGTACCATTTTTCTAGGTTCCACATACATGCATTAATATACAATATTTGTTTTTCTCTTTCTGACTTATTTTCCTCTGTATGACAGTCTCCAGATCCATCCACGTCTCAACAAATGACCCAATTTCGTTCCTTTTTATGGTGGAGTAATACTCCATTGTATATATATATCACAACTTCTTTATCCACTTGTCTGTCAGTGGGCATTTAGGTTGCTTCCATGACCTGGATATTGTAAACAGTGCTGAAATGAACACTGGGGTGCATTTGTCTTTTTAAATTATGGTGTTCTCTGGGTATATGCCCAGTAGTGGGATTGCTGGATCATATGGTAATTCTATATTTAGTTTTTTGCTTTTTTGCGGTACGCAGGCCTATCACTGTTGTGGCCTCCCCCGTTGTGGAGCATAGGCTCTGGATGCACAGGCTCAGCGCCCATGGCTCACGGGCCCAGCCGCTCCGTGGCATGTGGGATCTTCCCGGACCGGGGCACAAACCCGTGTCCCCTGCATCGGCAGGCGGACTCTCAACCACTGCGCCACCAGGGAAGCCCTATTTTTAGTTTTTTAAGGAACCTCCATACTGTTCTCCATAGTGGCTGTATCAATTTACATTCCCACCAACAGTGTAAGAGGGGTCCCTTTTCTCCACACCCTCTCCAGCATTTGTTGTTTGTAGATTTTCTGAGGATGCCCATTCTAACTGGTGTGAGGTGATAACTCATTGTTGTTTTGATTTGCATTTCTCTAATAATTAGTGATGTTGAGCAGCTTCTCATGTGCTTCTTGGCCTTCTGTATGTCTCCTTTGGAGAAATATCTATTTAGGTCTTCTGCCCATTTTTGGATTGGGTTACCTGTTTCTTTAATATTGAGCTACATGAGCTGTTTATATATTTTGGAGATTAATCCTTTGTTCGATGATTCCTTTGCAAATATTTTCTCCCATTCTGAGGGTTTTCTTTTTGTCTTGTCTATGGTTTCCTTTGCTGTGCAAAACCTTTGAAGTTTCATCAGGTCCCATTTGTTTATTGTTTTATTATTTATTTATTTTTTGCGGTACGCAGGCCTCTCACTATTGTGGACTCCCCCGTTGTGGAGCACAGGCTCCGGACGCGCAGGCTCAGCAGCCATGGCTCATGGGCCCAGCCGCTCCGTGGCATGTGGGATCTTCCTGGACCGGGACACGAACCTGCGTCCCCTGCATCGGCAGGCAGACTTTCAACCACTGCGCTACCAGGGAAGCCCTAGTTTTGTTTTTATTTCCATTACTCTAGGAGGTGGATCAAAACAGATCTTGCTGTGATTTATGTCAAAGAGTGTCCTTCCTATGTTTTCCTCTAAGAGTTTTATAGTGCCTGGTCTTACATTGAGGTCTTTAATCCATTTTGAGTTTATTTTTGTGTATGGTGTTAGGGAGTGTTCTAATTTCATTCTTTTTCATGTAGCAGTCCAGTTTTCCCAGCACCACTTATTGAAGAGACTGTCTTTTCTCCATTGTATATCCTTGCCTCCTTTGTCACAGATTAGTTGACCATAGGTGCGTGGGTTCATCTCTGGGCTTTCTATCTTGTTCCATTGATCTATGTTTCTGTTTTTGTGCCAGTACCATATTGTCCTGATTACTGTAGCTTTGTAGTATAGTCTGAAGTCAAGGAGTCTGATTCCTCCAGCTCTGTTTTTTTCCCTCAAGAATGCTTTGGCTATTCGGGGTCTTTTGTGTCTCCATACAAATTTTAAGATTTTTTTCTTCTAGTTCTGTTAAAAAATGACATTGGTAATTTGATAGGGATTGCACTGAATCTGTAGATTGCTTTGGGTAGTTTGGTCATTTTCACAGTACTGATTCTTCCAATCCAAGAACATGGTATATCTATCTGTTTGTATCATCTTTAATTTCTTTCATCAGTGACTTATAGTTTTCTGCATACAGGTCTTTTGTCTCCCAAGGTAGGTTTATTCCTAGGTATTTTATTCTTTTTGTTGCAATGGTAAATAGGAATGTTTCCTTAATCTTTCAGATTTTTCATCATTAGTGTATAGGAATGAAAGAGATTTCTGTGCACTGATTTTGTATCCTGTTTCTTTACCAAATTCATTGATTAGCTCTAGTAGTTTTCTGGTGGCATTTTTAGGATTCTCTATGTACAGTATAATGTCATCTGCAAACAGTGACAGTTTTACTTCTTCTTTTCCAATTTGTATTTCTTGTATTTCTTTTTCTCCTCTGATTGCCATGGCTAGGACTTCCAAAACTATGTTGAATAATAGTGGTGAGAGTGGACATCTTTGTCTCATTCCTGATCTTAGAGGAAATGCTTTCATTTCAGTTTTTCACCATTGAGAATGATGTTTGCTGTGGGTTCGTCGTATCTGGTCTTTATTATGGTGAGGTAGGTTCCCTCTATGCCCACTTTCTGGAGAGTTTTTATCATACATGGGTGTTGAATTTTGTCAAAAGCTTTTTCTGCATCTATTGAGATGATCATATGGTTTTTATTCTTCCATTTGTTAATATGGTGTATCACATTGATTGATTTGCGTGTATTGAAGAATCCTTGCATCCCTGGGATAAATCCCACTTCATCATGAAGTATGATCCTTTTAATGTGTTATTAGATTCTGTTTGCTAGTATTTTGCTGAGGATTTTTGCATCTACATTCATCAGTGATATTGGTCTGTAATTTTCTTTTTTTGTAGTATCTTTGTCTGGTTTTGGTATCAGGGTGATGGTGGCCTCATAGAATGAGTTTGGCAGTGTTCCTTCCTCTGCAATTTTTTGTAAGAGTTTGAGAAGGATGGGTGTTAGCTCTTCTCTGAATGTTTGACAGAATTCACCTGTGAAACCATCTGTTCCTGGACTCTTGTTTGTTGGAAGATTTTTAATCACCGTTTCAATTTCATTACTTGTGATTGGTCTGTTCATATTTTCTATTTCTTCCTGGTTATGTCTGGCAAGGAATGTTATGCCTTTCTAAGAATTTGTCCATTTCTTTCAGGTTGTCCATTTTATCGGCATAGCCTGTAGTAGTCTCTTAGGATGCTTTGTATTTCTGCGGTGTCTGTTGTAACTTCTCGTTTTTCATTTCTAATTTTATTGATTTGAGTCCTCTCCCTCTTTTTCTTGATGAGTCTGGCTAATGGTTTATCAATTTTGTTTATCTTTTCAGAGAACCAGCTTTTAGTTTTATTGATCTTTGCTATTGTTTTCTTTGTTTCTATTTCATTCATTTCTGCTCTGATCTTTATGATTTCTTTCCTTCTGCTCACCTTGGGTTTTGTTTGTTCATCTTTCTCTAGTTCCTTTAGGTGCAAGGTTAGATTGTTTGAGATTTTTCTTGTTTCTTGAGGTAGGCTTGTACAGCTATAAACTTCCCTCTTAGAACTGCTTTTGCTGCATCCCACAGGTTTTGATCGTTGTGTTTTCATTGTCATTTGTCTCTAGGTATTTTTTGATTTCCTCTTTGATTTCTTCAGTGATGTCTTGGTTATTCAGTAACATATTGTTTAGCGTCCATGTGTTTGTGTTTTTTATGTATTTTTCCGTGTAACTGACTTCTAATCTCATAGTGTTGAGGTCAGAAAGGTGCTTGATATGATTTCAATTTTCTTACATTTTACTAAGGCTTGATTTGTGACCCAAGATATGATCTATCCTGGAGAATGTTCTGTATGCACTTGAGAAGAAAGTGTAATCTGCTGTTTTTGGATGGAATGTCCTATAAATATCAATTAAATCTACCTGGTCTATTGTGTCATTTAATGCTTCTCTTTCCTTATTTATTTTCATTTTGGATGATCTGTCCATTGGTGTAAGTGAGGTGTTAAAGTCCCCCACTATTATTGTGTTACTGTCAATTTCCTCTTTTACAGCTATTAGCAGTTGCCTTATGTATTGAGGTGCTCCTATGTTGGGTGCATATGTATTTATAATTGCTATATCTTCTTCTTGGATTCATCCCTTGATCATTATGTAGTGTCCTTCCTTGTCTCTTGTAACATTCTTTCTTTCTTTATTATTTATTTATTTATTTTGGGTATGTGGGCCTCTCACTGTTGTGGCCTCTCCCGTTGCGGAGCACAGGCTCTAGACATGCAGGCTCAGCAACCATGGCTCACGGGCGCAGCCACTCCGCAGCATGTGGGATCTTCCCGGACTGGAGCACGAACCTGTGTCCCCTGCATCGGCAGGCAGACTCTCAACCACTGCGCCACCAGGGAAGCCCACATTCTTTATTTTAAAGTCTATTTTATCTGATATGAGTAGCTGAAAGCTACTTCAGCTTTCTTTTGATTTCCATTTGCATGGAGTATCTTTTTCCATCCCCTCACTTTCAGTCTGTATTTGTCCCTAGGTCTGAAGTGGATCTCTTGTAGACAGCATATAGATGGGTCATGTTTTTGTATCCATTTAGCGAGCCTGTGTCTTTTGGTTGGAGCATTTAATCCATTCACATTTAAGGTAGTTATTGATAGGTATGTTCCTGTGACCATTTTCTTAATTGTTTTGGGTTTGTTTTTGTAGGTTCTTTGCTTCTCTTGTGTTTTCCACTTAGAGAAGTTCCCTTAGCATTTGTTGTAGAGCTGGTTTGGTGGTGCTGAATTCTCTTAGCTTTTGCTTGTCTGTAAAGCTTTTGATTTCTCCATCGAATCTGAATGAGATCCTTGCCAGGTAGAGTAATCTTGGCTGTAGGTTCTTCCCTTTCAGCACTTTAGGTAAATCATGCCACTCCCTTCTGGCTTGTGAATTTCTGCTGAGAAATCAGCTGTTAACCTTATGGGAGTTCCCTTCTATGTTATTTGTCATTTTTCCCTTGCTGCTTTCAATAATTTTTCTTTGTCTTTAATTTTGCCCAATTTGATTACTATGTGTCTCGGCATGTTTCTCCTTGGGTTTATCCTGTATGGGACTCACTGCACTTCCTGGACTTGGGTGGCTATTTCCTTTCCCATGTTAGCGAAGTTTTAAACTATAATCTCTTCAAATATTTTCTCAGGTCCTTTCTCTCTCTCTTCTCCGTCTGTGCCCCCTATAATGCGAATATTGTGTTTAACGTTGTCCCAGAAGTCCCTTAAGCTGTCTTCATTCTTTTTTCTTTATTCTCTTCAGTGGCAGTTAATTCTACCATTCTGTCTTCCAGATCACTTATCCATTCTTCTGCCTCAGTTATTCTGCTGCTGTTTCCTTCTAGTGTATTTTTCATTTTAGTTATTGTATTGTTCATCTGTTTGTTTGTTCTTTAATTCTTCTAGATCTTTGTTAAACATTTCTTGCAACTTCTCAATCTTTGCCTTCATTCTTTTTCTGAGGTCCTGGATCGTCTTCACTATCATTATTCTGAATTCTTTTTCTGGAAGGTTGCCTATCTCCACTTCATTTAGTTGTTTTTCTGGGGTTTTATGTTGTTCCTTCATCTGGTACATAGTCCTCTGCCTTTTCATCTTGTCTATCTGTGAATGTGGTTTTTGTTCCACAGGCTGCAGGACTGTAGTTTCTCTTGCTTCTGCTGTCTGCCCTGTGGTGGATGATGCTATCTAAGAGGCTTGTGCAAGTTTCCTGATGGGAGGGACTGGTGGTGGGTAGAGCTGACTGTTGCTCTGGTCGGCAGAGCTCAGTAAAACTTTAATCTGCTTGACTGCTGATGGGTGGGGCTGGGTTCCCTCCCTGTTGGTTGTTTCGCCTGAGGCAACCCAACACCGGAGCCTACCTGGGCTCTTTGGTGGGGCTAATGGTGGACTCTGGGAGGGCTCACGCCAAGGTGTTCTTCCCAGAACTTCTGCTGCCAGTGTCCTTGTCCCCACCGTAAGCCACAGCCACCGTGCCTCTGCAGAAGAACCTCCAACACTAGCAGGTAGGTCTGATTAAGTCTCCCCTGGGGTCACTGCTCCTTCCCCTGGGTCCCTATCCACACACTACTTTGTGTGTGCCCTCCAAGAGTGAAGTCTCTGTTTTCCCTAGTCCTGTCGAAGTCCTGCAGTGAAGTCCCATTAGCCTTCAAAGTCTGATTCTCTAGGAATTCCTCCTCCTGTTGCCGGACCCCCAGGTGGGGAAGCCTGACGTGGGGCTCAGAATCTTCACTCCAGTGGGTGGACTTCTGTGGTATAAGTGTTCTCCAGTCTGTGAGTCACCCACCCAGCAGTTATGGGATTTGATTTTATTGTGATTGCGCCCCTCCTACTGTCTTATTGTGGCTTCTCCTTTGTCTTTGGATGTGTGGTGTCTTTTTTGGTGAATTCCAGTGTCTTCCTGTTGATGACCGTCCAGCAGCTAGTTGTTATTCTGGTGTTCTCACAAGAGGGAGTGAGAGCACATCCTTCTACTCCGCCATCTTATTTCAGTAGCCTCACTGCATTGGTATTTAATCAGTAGTGATCACTATAGAATATTTTCCTCCTTTACTGTGAACAATAAACATCATGAAATTATTTTTGAAACTTAGCATTTCCTGTGCCCTGGTCATCATAAGCAACATTAATCATTGACTGAACCCACCTGGTTGTTTGGCAACTAGTCCAAGTGACACAACACACACAGATACACAAATAAGACAGCAGATGCTAGCACCAGTGAGCAGTAGAAAAGAAATGATAATGGGATTCAGTTGGATACAGGAATGCCCTTGTTGTCAGTCCCTTGACCTCCAGCACTGATTTGACCCGTCAGGCTGGATAAACAGGTATTCCTCTCCTCCCTCACAACTGCCAATGCATACATCCAGAATCTGTGCACTTGATTAAAAAGGATGGTCTTAAAGGTACAGGAGGGACTTCCCGGTGGCACAGTGGTTAAGAATCTGCCTGCCAACGCAGGGGACATGGGTTCGATCCCTGGTCTGGGAAGATCCCACATGCCATGGAGCAACTAAGCCCGTGCGTCACAACTACCGAGCTTGCGAGATGCAACTACTGAAGCCCGCTCGCCTAGAGCCCGTGCTCTGCAACAAGAGAAGCTACTGAGATGAGAAGCCTGTGCACCACAACGAAAAGTAGCCCCCACTCGCTGCAACTAGAGAAAGCCCACGTGCAGCAATGAAGACCCAACACAGCCAAAAATTTTTAAAAATTTAAAAAAAAGCTACAGGAGGATGTGTTGTCATTCAAAGGTATATGAGTACCACACTTCTCTCCGAGTCCTCAACATCCATTTATAATTCATAGAGAACAAAGATCAGAGCGGAGCTAAGGACTTTCGTCTTGCGAACAAGCCAGTGAGGTAGGAAGGAATCCAGCAGAAACACCAGGGCAAACATATTTATATTATGTAGATGTATAAATATAAGAAAAATGTTTATTTGCATATGTGCGTGCATGCACACACACACACACATGCTAACGTGGAACCAGTTAAATGCCCAAGCAGGGACAGTTTGCAGGGCAGTCAATTCACTGACACCTACACATAAAAGGGAGTAGGGACAAAAAAGCCTTAAATGTGGCAGGTACTCAGTAAATGTTCAATGAACTGGGGCAGAGAGAGCAGCCAAGAGACAGTCGCAATCAATAAGGCACTGCAGATCAATACAATGCCAGTGGTGATGAAAAGGAAGAGCCTCACAGACCGAGCCATGCTAGAGGGCTGGAGTGTGCACTGGCTGCATAGCAACATAGAAACTGGTAACTTCTAAATACTTCCTGCCAAATATTTGCTTCTTTCTACAGAAAGGTGAGTAACTACGAAGAATTTAGTTTATTATGGTTTCACTGTATCTAGGACAGAGGCTATTTAGAAAACATAATCCAGACAAGTGTAGCACAATATATATATACCTGAAGTGCCATAAAAACTGAAATGTCATCTTGATATTACTGGTTAAAGTTGTACGTACCCTGCCTTCCCTTCCCTGCAGCAAGCTTTTAGCGAGAGGGAAGAGCAGGGATAGTACGTTACCCTTCCCGACACACCTCTTCCTTCTTTTTCACATTCTTTACCCTCTGGGCCAGTGAGCTGTTTTCATGTCTTTCCCACAGGCTTATTTAGCCACATAGGATATGAAAAGGTCAAAACCCTAAACTAAAAATATTAATGTAAACACACTAAAACACGATATTGGCCCATCCCTATGCTTTCCAATCCTGTTTTGTCCTCAATAGCTTTGATTATCATGCCAGGGTTAATTTTTTTAATGTTTCATGTGAGACCCTACACTTTTTTGTTTCAGTATGATCCAGTAGTTTATACTCAGGCACCACAGAAAATCACAGGTCACCTCTGCATTTGTCATGATGAGAAAAATACTCAGGGGTAGATAGAAGAATTTAGTGGAGAATGGAAATCGTTTTTTTTCTCCTATGATTTCAAAAGGCTAGAAATGGACATTTTCATCATGGGGTATTTTCATATTTGTTCAAAGTCTTAGCCAAATGCATAATACACAAACCTGAGGGAAGAAAAATTTGTCTCAGGATAAAAGAAGACATGACTTAAGTTTTTATTCACTGTCATTATTATTATGAGATCATCACATGGAGAAAAGTCTCCACGAAGGTCAGAGTGAGTCTTGATCATCTGATGTTTACTCACGTTGGTCCAGAGGGAGGATAGGTTGATTTTCTGCAGTCTTCTGTCCACTAAAAAACAAAGACAATTAAGTTTCAGAAAAACAAACTGAGTAGGCAATCTGCAAAAACAGTTGAAGCTTGTGAAGACAAAATCAAGTGTGATCTGCCACTTTAGACCATTTCAATGCCTCTTAAAAGTCTTTTCCTCCCCTGAAAACTTCTAAAATCTCAAACCTAAGTGCATTTTCACTCACTCAATGCAATTTGCACTATTTGCCAGGTATTGTAATTTCCCTTTTCTACTGCAAATATATTGAGTAAAGAGAAAATATAAGAACGTAGATGGACCGAGTTCCCTGGTGGCCCAGTGGTTAGGGTTCTGGGTGTTCACTGCTGTGGCTCGGATTCAATCCATGGTGGGGGAACTGAGATACGCCACAGTGACTTATCATTCTTTTATTACTAGTTCATGATGCCAAGGCATGTTCATCTCCTTTCTGCTGGAGACCCAATATTGTAAAAGACAAAAAAATTTTTTTTAAGAAGTATAAATCCACAATAAGAGGAAGGCGAAGTAGGGAAGGAAACTCCTAGAACTGTAGTTTGAGCTCAGAAAATATATCTGCAGCAAATTTGTGTGGGAATGAGATCTCATATCCTGTTTTAACTTTTGATTGTATGGGAAGTATATAAGGTAGCTTGACATTACCTGAGATTCAAACACTCGTTGTTGTCAAAATACTACAGTATGTTTCCCATATAAGTACTGTTTTGCCTTGTAATTTTAGGTTGACCTCATTAAGTAACAGCATCAAGTGTAAACTTAAATTATCAAAGGATAATTTAATTAGCATTTAAATTGTTTCTAAATTATTAGAATACAAAATATTAGATATTAAATAATATCAATTTGATAATTCAGTATCAAATTAGCAAAAGCTAATTTCCAAAGCCATTCAGTGTTCGATAATAGTGACTGAGGGTGGTTCTTCTTATTCAGAAAAATTTCAGTCTCAACCCTGAGCTCAAAAGTTGTAATAAAACTTCACTGCTGCCAACCTATCTAACTGTTAAGTGGTAGGGGCAGTCAGGATATTCAACATCTATTTCTTACAAAATTCACTCAAGTGAAAATCTATGAGAGCAAAAGAACTTCATGGTTGAATAATAACAGAATGATCGATTTAAGTATTGTCCACAAAGTACCTGCCAATCAACAATATATTTAATAACCACAAGCTTTAAACATCTTGCATTTGCAGAAGTTTTGTACATTTGTCCAACTAAGCTTATTTTTGTTCCACACAAATTTTTACCACTGTCAACTGTTACACATCATGGCAGATTCCACTTCAGGACTTTCTGAATTACTCAATTCTCAACTTCTTTGAAAACAACCCTGCCTGTTGTTGTTTTATGCAGACTATTCATAGAGACTAATTCTTTAGTCTCAAACTTGGCATCGGATGCTCTAATAAATATTGATAACTGATCAGTATCAAGAGTCAAGAAAAACAACTAGGAATCATTTGCCTTGTTCTTTAATTGATGTTGATGTTGCTGCCAAAGTCCCAGGCAACCGTTCTCGGCTAAAAGCTTATAGTGTGAAACAAATTTTCTCAGGACACACTTCTTCAACTTCTACAAGCAAATGTGAGTTCATCAACTCATCTTTGGCAAATGGCTTTTCTTGCTTTGCTAACAAATAAGCTACTTGGAGACTTACTTTGGCTGCAGCCTCATTTTACTTTGTAAAATGTGTAAATAAATTCTGCTGTGATGAGATACTCTAGATCTTGTTTTTCTAACCACTTTTTTCCCTAGGAGTTGGGAATACTGTGATGACTGCTCGGTCTCGTAATGTCAACATACACTGTATTCTTTTAGCACAACTCTAGCTTCACTGTGTAATAAACACAATGCTTTGCCAGCTAATTAACAAGATAATCCCTACTCCGCTTGGCCTGAAAGCAAGTCTGAAGTCCACTTTTCTCTTCTTTTCTTGTTTTGACGTGATAGGTTTAGACTAGTAATTTTCTTAAAGATTAAAAATAACCCGGTGCATTGATACATGTGGCACTTAAAATGCAGCTGAGTTACAACTGCATAAGTGTCATCTGAAGTGTGCAGAGCAGCAGTGAAAGCTACGAGCACACTGCATTCAGGCTCTGCTGCAACAACCCAACTGCTGTAGTGCTGAAGCAGCCAGACAAAATGCAAACGAACAAGTGTAGCTGTGCTCCAATACAACTCAGTTTATGGACCCTGATGTGTAAATTTTACAAAATTTTGACATGTTACAAAATATTAATCTTCTTTTGAATTTCCCCCCAACTTTTAAAAGACGTAAAAACCATCCCTCACTCGCAGACTTTAAAAAAACAGGTGCCAGGCTGTAGTTTGCCAACCACCACTCAGGGTACTAACACCCATACAAGTTGCCCTTGCTCTTGCCAAGGGCAAGGAAAACCCTTTGAGGTGGTATGTATGTGTGAAAAAAAGAGAGAAGAGGGGAAGAGAGTGTGTGCGTTTAGTCTTTTGCTTAGCTATAATGTTATATGCAGTTCTCTGTGCAGAGGTTGGGATGGGGGTTATTTTCTGTTTGCTGGCCCCTCAACTAAACTCTTTTCATCCTCATCTATTATTCTTACTCTCCAGAATAAATGCTACTCTGAGCCAGGAACCTCTCTGGGATCTCCTTTCCTCACAACAGCTTTGTCCACTTTGTTTCATCAGTCAAAACTCCTCCACCTACTACCTAAATGCCGAGAAGTAACTAAAAATCTCTTGGACATACCGCGACTCAATTAAAATCATACGCTCGTGGACTGATATTAGACTTTGGTGGCACTTAGTTGTATTTGTTTCCTATTGCTGCTGTAACAAATTACTGCAAACTTAATGCTTAAAACAACACAAATGTATTATGTTACAGCTCTGAAGGTTGGAAGTCTAAAATGGTTCTGCACAGCTGAGTTTCCCCTGGGTCTCCAAGGCAGAATCTGTTTCCTTGACTTTTCCAGCTTCTAGGGGTCACCTACATTCATTGGTTTGTGCCCCCCTTCCTCCATCTGCAAAGTCAGCAGTATAGCATCTTCTCTCTTCTTTGGCCTCCTGCCTCCCTGTTATAAAGATGTCTGTGATTATATCGGCCCCCTTGGATAATCCAATACAACATCCCCATCTCAAGATTCTTTACTAAATCACATTTGCCAAGTTCCTTTTGCCATAAAAAATAACATGTTCACAGGTTCTAGGAACAAGGACATGGACATCCTTGGGAAGCCATTATTCATCCTACCATATATCTATACAAAAAGACATTTTCAAAGATGAAATATGTAAAATCTCATTACAGATCAGGAATAACATAGAAACATTTGCAATCACTTTGGGACACTAACCCTAAGTCCCCAAAATCAAATGCCCACCCCACAAGAATTCAATTCTTCGCATTAGCAGACCTCTATTACAAAAAGTGTACTAACTTGTTATTAAAACATTTTCATCAATAAGAATTTTGTGGGAATTTGTCTTCTCTCTTGTCATATAAATATCTATATAACATCCTTGATTTTGCCTCTTGGCCCACAAAGCCTAAAAGATTTACTATCTGGCCCTGTGCAGGAAAAGTTTAACGACTCCTGCCTGAGAGTTAAGGCCTCCTATTCTAACATTTAGAAAAATACAAAGAAAACTGGGCTTCCCTGGTGGCGCAG
Organism: Pseudorca crassidens; assembly: GCF_039906515.1. Lineage (NCBI taxonomy): Eukaryota > Metazoa > Chordata > Mammalia > Artiodactyla > Delphinidae > Pseudorca > Pseudorca crassidens. The sequence continues at coordinate 21,201,035 of NC_090316.1, forward strand.
TGGTTGAGAGTCCGCCTGCCGATGCAGGGAACACGGGTTTGTGCCCCGGTCCGGGAAGATCCCACATGCTGTGGAGTGGCTGGGCCCATGAGCCATGGCTGCTGAGCCTGCGTGTCCGGAGCCTGTGCTCCGCAACAGGAGAGGCCACAACAGTGAGAGGCCCACGTACCGCCAAAAAAAAAAAGAAACAAAAAAAAAACTAGCTCCAAAATATTCCAATACTTTAAGGAACAGAGGAAAATATAAAACAAAATAATATAAATTAATATCGGAATCAATACTCTAATAGTAACCTCAAGAGAAATTCAATATGCTGTTATATCTATAAAACAAAAACAAGATGTTATAAAAAATAAGTTCAACCAGGTAGTTAAAAACATAACTGCTGGGCTTCCCTGGTGGCGCAGTGGTTTGAGAGTCCGCCTGCCGATGCAGGGGACACAGGTTTGTGCCCCGGTCCGAGAGGATCCCACATGCCGCAGAGCGGCTGGGCCCGTGAGCCATGGCCGCTGAGCCTGTGCGTCCGGAGCCTGTGCTCCGCAACGGGAGAGGCCACAACAGTGAGAGGCCTGTGTACCGCAAAAAAACCCCATAACTGCTCATCCATCAATAGATGAATGGATAAAGAAGGTATATAAACATAATGGAATACTACTCAACCACAAAAGGAAAGAAATTTTGCCATTTGCAGCAACATGGATGGACCTGGAGGGCCTTCTGCTTAGTGAAATAAGTCAGACAAAGAAAGACAAATACTGTATGATCTCACTTATACCTGGAATCTACAAAGTACAACAAACTATTGAATATAACGAAAGACAAGCAGACACAGATATAGAGAATAAACTAGTGGTTACCAGTGGAGAGAGGGAAGCGGGGAGGGGTAATATAGGGGTAAGAAATTAAGAGGTACAAACTATTAGGTATAAAATAAGCTACAAGGATATACTGTCCAACACGAGGACTACAGCTAGTATTTTATAATAACTATAAATGGAGTATAACCTTTAAAAATTGTAAGTCACTATATTGTACACCTGTAACTTAAATAATATTGTACATCAGTTATACTTCAATAAAAAACATAACTGCTGAAATAAAAAGGATAGGAAAATAAAGGCGAGGAAATCTCTCCCAGAATACAGGGGAAAAATTATATAGAAAACACAGGAGGAAAAAAAAAAAGAAGAGAATTAGAGAATCAGTGCATGGGGCCCAACATCTGATTAACTGGATTTCCAGAAAGAGAGCAGAGACAATAAAGAGGAGAAAATTATGAAAGAAATAATATAGGAAAATTTCCCACAGCTGAAAGGAGATGAGTCCTGAAAATGAAAAGACCTACTGATTATTTGAAATAATGACTGAATACAAGGACTTTCAGTCAGACACATCACTGAGTTATTTCAAAACATAAAGGATAAAGAGAAAAACATAAAAGCTTCTAGTACCGCGTTTGGGCCGGGGAAGTGGGTTTCCTACAAAAGAGTAAGAATCACACTTCCACCAAACTTCTCAACAGCTATATAAATGCTAGAAGAGAGTGATGCCTCCAAACTTGGCAGGAAATTGATTTAAAACTAGAATTTTATAGCTGGTAAAGGCATCGATCAATTTTGAGTTTATTTAAAGTCTTTACTATTAAGTCACTGCAAGGACTCAGAAAGTTCACCTCCCATACATTCTTTCTTAAATTACTTCAAGATGTACTCTAGCAAAACACTGGCATAAACCAAGAGAAAGATGGGACAGGATCCAGAAAAGAATGGCTCCAACTTAACATAGAGTGGTAAAGGGAGCCCTTAAGGTGACAGCTAGTCAACAGACCTAGAAAGCAATAGTGCAACATTATATCAAGGAGACAGGTGCCCTAAAAAGTGGGACTCTACAGAATAAACTGTACAGTTGAAAGGCTGGAAGAATTTGAGAATATGATAAGAGGCACACAGTGTAAGAAAAAAGAAAAACAACCAGAAACTATAGGGGGAAGCTACAGTCTTGGAAAAGAATGGTCCAAATAAAAAGAAAATGGTCTCAACTAGAAGCGGAATTCAGTAGGTTTCAAGAAGAATAGACAGAATATTGAGAAGATATGTCAGAAGCTGAAAAATATACAGGATACAGTGATGATGGCATAGGTTTGTTTTCTTCTTCTAATGAGAAAAAGGGAAAGAAATTAGAAACTCCAATGAAAAAATTTGTACAAGGCATAATATAAATATGAAGCAAATTAAAATGAAGCAAATTAAAATGAAGCAAATTAAAATGAATATGAGCATTTGGCATGAATATGAGTATTTGGTAGAAAATATATTTGAATATATATATTTTATATATATATAAAATATATATATTTTAGTGCCGTTAGAGTTACAGCTTTAGAATTATAGAGAAGGACATGTAATCACAGCACACTGAGCAATGACCAATGTTTTCAAGTCACACTTCTTTAAACATTGTTTACCGTCTTCATTCTTTGAAAGGAGACATACGAAGTACAGATGACTCAATTACAGTTACAATTATGTTACCAATGTTTACTAAACAAGACTGAAAGCACATAGAACTGAAGAAGAAAAGGGAGAAAAAGGTAGAGGGGTTAAGGAGTCCACTTGCCCCACTTCAATATTGTGCTTAAGTATTGAGCCATGGCAATTAGACAAGAAAATGAAATAAAAGCCATCCAAATTGGAAAAGAAGTAAAACTGTCTCATTTTCAGATGACACTATCTTCTACAGAAAACCCTAAGGAATCCATTAAAAACTTTTTAAAACTAATAAACAAGTTGGGCAAGGTTGCAGGATATAAGATGAATGTACAACAGTCAAATGTATTTCTATACAGTAACAATGTGCAAACTGAAATGAAACTAAGAAACTACTCCACTTACAACAGCATCAGAAAGAATACTTAGGAATAAATTTAACCAAAGATGTGCAAGACGTGTACACTGAAAACTACAAAACACTGTAGAAAAAAAATTAAAGACCTAAATAAATGGAAAGATATACATTGTTCATAGATTGGAAGACTTAATATTGTTAAGATGGCAATGCTCCCTAAATTGATCTACAGATTCAATGCAATACCTATCAAAATCCTAGATGGCTTCTTTGCAGAAATAGACAAGTGATCCTAAAATTCACACTGAAATTCAAGGGACGCAGAACATCCAAAACGATCTTAAAAAATAATAACAAAGTTAGAGGACTGACATTTCCTGATTTTAAAACGTACTATCAAAGCTATAGTGCACTACCAGCAATAAAGATATAAATCAATGGAATAGAACTGAGAGTGCAGAAATAAACCCTTACATTTATGCCAATTACAAAGCATATATTTGGTAAAAGATTTGTCTAGAATATATAAAAATCTTACAACTCAAAAAAGGATCTGAACAGACATTTCTCCACATAAAATATAACACAATAAGCAAATGAAAAGATGCTCAACATCATTTGCCAATAGGGAAATGCAAATCAAAAGCACAATGAGGGCTTCCCAGGTGGCGCAGTGGTTGAGAGTCCGCCTGCCGATGCAGGGGACATGGGTTCGTGCCCCAGTTTGGGAGGATCCCACATGCCGTGGAGCGGCTGGGCCCGTGAGCCATGGCCGCTGAGGCTGCGTGTCCGGAGACTGTGCTCCACAACGGGAGAGGCCACAACAGTGAGAGGCCCACGTACGGCAAAAAAAAAAAACAAAAACCAGCACAATGAGATACCACTTCACACCCAATAGGATGGCAGTTATAATAATAAAACAAGTGTTGGCATGGATGTAGAGAAACTGAAACCCTCATGTACTGCCAGTGGGAATATAAAATAGTACAGCTGCTTTGGAAAACAGTCTGGCAGTTCCTCAAAGAGTTAAACACAGAGTTATGATGTGACCCAGCAAATTACTCTCCTAGGTATAAACCTAAGAGACATGAAAACATGTGTTCACACAAAAACACTGTACATAAATGTTCACAGTAGCATTATTCATAATAGCCAAAAGCAGAAACAACCTAAGTGTCCATTAAGTGATGAATGAACAAAATATGGTATATCCGCAAATGGAATATTACTCAGTCATAAAAAGGAATGCACATTTACTGTACTGATGCTACAATGTGAATGAACCTTGTAAACATTATGATATGTGAAAGAAGCCAGTCACATGTATTGTATGATCCCCTTTATAGAAAATGTCCAGAATAGGTAAATCTATAGAGACAAAAAGTAGATTAGTGGCTGCCTAAGACTGAGAAGTAGGTTTCAGGGTTAAGGCTAAGTGGTGAGGGGTTTCTTGGGGGTGATGAAAATGTTCTAAAATTGATTGTAGTGATGGTTGTACAACTCTGTGAATATACTGAAGCCATTAAGTTGTACACTTTTAGTGGGTGATTTGTATGGTGTGAATTATATCTCAGTAACACTGTTAAAAAAAGAAAAAAGAAAGGTTCAGGGAAGATTGTTGAAAGTAAACTAAATTTTTATCCATCACTGAGATGGATACGTATGAGAGCAGACAATGCCTCAAGTGGATTCAGACAAATTCAGCATAAACACATTATCAATAGCAGTATTCATAAAGCTAACCAGGGGTGATATTTGGATCTTTCAGCACCCAATTTGGCATGGGCACCAATTAATCAAAACAGAATGAGCTGCAAATAACTAGCAGGACAGTAGAGGTGGTATCTGGCTGAACATCACTTGAGTACAAACAGTTAAAAGTGTCTGCTTCCGAGATGAAAACTCTAATTTGAAAAGATACATGCACCTCAATGTTTACAGGAGCACATTTACAATAGCCAAGACGTGGAAGCAACTTAAGTGTCCATCAACAGATGAATGGATAAAGAAGATGTGATGTATATATACACAATGGAATACTACTCAGCCATAAAAAGGAATGAAATATTGCCATTTGCAGCAATACAGATGGACCTAGAGATGATCATACTAAGTGAAGTAAATCGGAAAGACAAAGTATCATGTGATATCACTTATATGTAGAATATAAAAAGTAATATCAATACAAATGAATCTACCTACAAAACAGAAACAGACTCACAGACATAGAAAACAAACTTATGGTTACAAAAGGGGAAAGAGAGAGAGGTAGGGAGGGATAAGTTAGGAGTATGGGATTAACAGATACGTACTACTATATGTAAAATAGATAAGCAACAAGGATTTACTGTATAGCACAGGGAACTATATGCAGTATTTGTAATAACCTATAATGGAAAATAATTTGAAAAAATATACATAACTTAATCACTTTGCTGTACACCTGAAACTAACGCAATATTGTAAATCAACTATACTTCGAAAAACACGACAATCAACAACAAGAACAACAAAAAAGTGTTTGCTTCCAGAAAAGGGGGATGGGGTAGGAAGAATAAGCAGGGAGACGGCTGGGGTTTTTTTATCATAAGCCTCTCTATATTATTTGATTTTCTTTAACTATGTATACTTTGATACACATTTTAAAATATCAAATTAAAAAACCGCATGATTTCATTTACATTATGTTGAGGATTTTCAGAGTGAATCCCTGACATGATTTTTTAAGTTTTTTTAAAAAAATTATTTATTTATTTATTTTTGGCTGTGTTGGATCTTCGCTGATGCATGCGGGCTTTCTCTAGTTGCAGGGAGCAGGGGCTACTCTTCGTTGCAGTGCGCGGACTTCTCATTGTGGTGGCTTCTCTTGTTGAGGAGCACGGGCTTCAGTAGTTGTGGCACGCGGGCTCAGTAGTTGAGGCTCACGGGCTCTAGAGTGCAGGCTCAGTAGTTGAGGCGCACGGGCTTAGTTGCTCCGCGGCATGTGGGATCTTCCCATACCAGGGCTCAAATCCGTGTCCCCTGCGTTGGCAGGCGAATTCTTAACCACTGCGCCACCAGGCAAACCCTGATTTTAAGTATTTTTAGCTGCCAGTATCTAAAATTATTTTAAGATAACAACATATGACTGCATTGGAGGGCAGGGTATTCTAAATTCACTAGTCCTTGCTTAGTGAAATTGGAAATGGACACCAAAAAGCAACACTCTACTTAAGAACATCTTGATTTAAAACTATGAATTTTCCAAACAGCACTTAATAAGAAGGGCAAGTATTAACTTTAGAAATACAACTCTTACTTCATTCTAACTTACTCACTATAAGATTCTTCTAAATATCAGAGCTTTTGGTGAGTTTAAAATGTGATTTGATTCACAAAAATCTAATTTATGCCCTTTTTACTGAATTTCAAGTTTTCAGGAACTTTAGGGTCATGGGGTCATGTTCTGGATGCAAGGCCCAGCTCCATTAGTGACAAGGTTACACAGCAGGTGACAGAGCCCCAGTTCAGGCTCCCCCTGATCTTTCTCATAGCTTCCCACAGAGATAACAAGAAGACCTCAATTTAATTCCTAATAGGGAACAATCTGCATTCCCTTCAGGGCTTTTGATGATCACTAGAATCAACTCAGTGAGTAAATGAAATGTAATGACGCTCGTCCTTCCCTAGTAATTTTATCTGCATGACCTGGGTTCCAAAGCCAATATAAAATTAATCTACAAGGCATATTTCTTACGACTGTGAGGGAAGTTACAAGTGCTCTATCAAATATTAGGAGAGAGTTCAACTGCCCCAGAGGTAACAGAGCAACCTAATCATATATGCAAGAGTCTGAGATTGATAAGACATTTTACTATGATAATGCTGACAGCAATAAATAAACATGAAATACAAAGACACGAAATCTGCATAGAAATTGGCTGTAAGAGTAAAGGGTAAATGTGATTGCAATTTTTAAAGCTAGCAGCCATAAGATCAGGGTACTTCAGGTGTTCATAAGGTACTGACACTGAAGTCATTTTTTTTGTTTTTAAAATTTTTTTAATTAATTTTTTTATTGAAGTAGAGTTGATTTACAATATTATATTAGTTTCAGGTATACAGCATAGTGATTCAAATTTTTATAGCTTATACTCCATTTAAAGTTATAAAATATTCACTATATTCCCTGGAGTGTACAATATATCCTTGTAGCTTATTTATTTTATATATAGTAGTTTGTATCTCTTAATCCCCTACTCCTTATTTGCCTCTCCCCCTTCCCCCTCTCCACTTGTAACCACTAGTTTGTTCTCCAAATCTGTGAGTCTGTTTCTGTTTTGCTATATTCTTTTGTTTGTTTTATTTTTTAGATTCCTTGTATAAGCGATAACATACGGTATTTGTCTTTGACTTATTTCACTAAGCATAATAGCCTCTAACAACAGTCATTTTAAACAAAAAGATTAGATTTGGGGTAGAGTGGAGACAGGTACATCCTTACTTTCAAGGGAGACCTCAACAGGGAAAGACGGCTTCAAAAATCTATGTACAGACCTGAAATAAAATTACAGTGAGCTCATTTGTTATTTAAAGTTTCTTACTATCTCCAAATTTAACTATACATGGTTTTAATAATAGACAACCCTATCAAGGTAAGTAAAAATTTAAACAGATGATAGGTATAGAATGTAAATAGATGAAAGGGAGCGATATTAGGTAGTCTGCTTGATATACTGTGCTACCTTGTCAAAGGGTGAAAAAATACAACCAACTTAAAATCTCAATCTTTCACGTGTGTGCTCTCTCATTTTTGCTTCCTAAAGCCAAAGAAAGTGGTGAAAATCTCCGTAAAATGTTTTGTTAATACTTCCTGAGGCAGCGAATTCTCTAATTATTCTAGTTATTTGATAAGAACTTGAACGTCTTCAAAATTAATCATTCTTTACATCCTCCCCACTCACTAAAAAAAAAAACTAACTACAGAGCTACTTGACATAACTATATTTAGGAAAATAAAATATAAAGTGAAAATTATTGCATTAGCAACCTGAATGCTCCATGCCTAAAAGAAATGAGATAATTCATCCAGCTCCCTAAAATACTTGAGTCCTCCGGAATGCGAACCTCAATGAAATGTATGCTTCTAAGACTGTACAAAAGAGTTCAGAAAGCCCTCATGTGCTTGTCTTATTCACATAACCAGAAAAAGGCAGTGAAAAGTAATTTAATTATATAGCTCACACCAGTGTTCTTACCATCGGAAAAGAAGCTGAACAATTTCAGCAAGACAACTTTCTTTCTTCCTTCCTTCCTTCCTCCCTGTCCTTCCTTCTTTCTTTCTTCCTTTTTTTCCTTCTTTTGTTTCCTTCCTTTCTTTTTTTATTCCTTTATTTATTTATGGTTGCGTTGGGTCTTTGTTGCTCTGCACGGGGGCTACTCTTCGTTGCAGTGCACGGGCCTCTCACTGCAGTGGCTTATCTTGTTGCGGAGCACAGGCTCTAGGCGCGCGGGCTTCAGTAGTTGTGGCACGCGGGCTCTAGAGTGCAGGCTCAGTAGTTGTGGCACGGGGGCTCAGTAGTTATGGCTCGCGGGCTCCAGAGTGCAGGCTCAGTAGTTGTGGCGCACAGGCTTAGCTGCTCTGCAGCATGTGGGATCTTCCCGGATCAAGGCTTGAACCCGTGTCCCCTGCATTGGCAGGTGGATTCTTAATCACTGCGCCACCAGGGAAGTCCAACAAGACAATTTCAATTCAATTCTTTAATTCACCGACAACTATTTTCTAAATAAGATTTATTTCTTAAAGTGTTCTCTATGTAAGACAGAACAGACACATATTCAAGACACACTTGAATAAGAAAAGGCATGTTTTCTTGCATACATAACAAATTCAAATGAGCATGCAAAGTTTTTCACTTGTTTTCTGACCTCTGATGGAATGGTACCCTATTAAATTGAGAATATTTAGGTAAAAGCAATGTGAACAAACTCTCCATAAGGGCAAAGACCTCTCTATCTTGTTCACTGACCTGTTCCCAGCATCTGTAACAGTCGGGGCCAGAGTAGGCGTGCAGTATTTGTTGACTAAGCAAACATATGGTATCTGTGTATTCCTTCCTTTAAAGTGCTGGGTGGAAAACAAATGCAGTACAGTAAAACTGGCCAGGCCAGATGGGGTTTAAGTGATTTGGGAAAACGTTGTAAAAATCATTGCTAAAACCTGATTCAGTGGCTAATGTCAACAATGTTATCACTCACTTGAAAAGCTGATGCATAAAAATAAGTTCGATTCAGTAATTCACTACTGAGCCAGTGTGTTTAATTTTCACACATTTTAGGGATCTGCTTAGATTTATTACTGAGAACAGCCATCTCGCCTACTCTGATTCCTTTCCTTCTGATGACTCCATAGGCTACTACAATCTATTTTCTGCTCCCAACATGCTCTGGCCAAGGTGACCAATGACCTCTAGGTGCCAAGTGCAACAGATACTAGACATCTCAATGGCATTCAACACAGGTGACCTGTCCCTCTCTCCCCTGAGCGTCCCTAACACTTGCTCTCCAGTTCTGGCTGCTGCTTTAATTTTGCCAGTTCTTCCTGACCTGACACATGCATGTCCCCTGAGCCTTTCTCTAAGCCTCTTCTTCTCTTCTATCTGCTCATTGTTCACTCCAGTGGGCTTCAAAATAATATGCCTGCGACTTCCGATATCCTCTTCTGAGCTCCAGTCCCAAAGGTCTGTTGGATGTCTTGGTGCCATCTGAAATTCGACATAACCAGAGTGAAAAATGATCTTCATTCTTCCCTCCTCATATTCCTGTAGTGATGCCACTATTCTCCCAGCTGAGCACTTCAGAAAGGTGCCAGTCCCTCATCCCCATCCAACCCCTCCTTCTTCTCATTCTACCTCCGAATCTTCTCCGGAACCATCCACTTCTTTCCTTTTCCAATAGCACAACCGTCCTGTAAGTCAGGAGGCTTGTGCTATTGGACTAGTCTCCTCATATCCACCCTTGCTCCCTTCCAATCCAAATTGATCTTTTGAAAGTGAGAAATTTATCACATCTTTTTTAAAACCAGTCAACAGCTTCCCATTGTTTTTAGGATGAATTCCAAAATCCTTATCAAGGTCTACAGAGCCCTGGATGATGTCATCTCCATCTCCCTCTCCAGATTTTCTTGCACCACTTCTGTCACCACCATCTCTCTTTTTAAAATATTTTTTAAATTTATTTTTTATTGACATAATATTGGTTTATAACATAAGTTTCCAGTATACATTATATTTCTACTTCTGTATACACTACAGCGTGCTTACCACCAAAATTTTAGTTTCCATCCATCATGATACAATTGATCCCCTTTACTCATTTCACCCTCCCTCTGCCCTTTTCCCTCTGATAACCACTACGCTGCTGTTCTCTGTATCTACGTGTTTGTTTTTGTTTGGTTTGTTCATTTATTAGACAGATACGGTATCTGTCTTTCTCCGTCTGATTTATTTCACCCAGCATAATACTTTCAATATCCATACATGTTGTTACATATGGCGAGATTTCATCTTTTTTCATGGCTGACTAGTATTCCATTGTGTGTGGTGGGTGTGTGTGTGTGAGAGTGAGAATCACATCTTCTTTATCCATTCATCCATTAATGGGCACTTAGGTTGTTTCCACGTCTTGGCTCTTGTAAATAATGCTGCAATGAACATGGCGGTGCAGATATCTTTTCAAATTAGTGTTTTCATTTTCTTTGGATAAATACCCAGAAGTGGGATAGCTTGTCACCACCATCTCTTAATAGAATCAAATAACTCAAGAAGACCTTAAAATATGCCATAGTCTGAAGTGCCTCAAAAACAAAACAAAACAAAATCCACAGACATTCCAAATCCAATGATTTTTGTTTGTAATTTAAAGCCAGTTCCCACTATCATATTTATCAAAAGTAGTTTTGAAATATATTTTGTTACTATGTGTGGCTACAGTTTATCACAGAACAATTCAAAATGAAAAAAAATGCTTATTCTTGTCAAAGGATGAGGTCACTGAACTTCTGTGAAGTTCCCAAAATCCTGTCAGCCAGTGGCCCCCAGGTTTTCCAGATCAGTTAAAAAACTGAGAGGAGTCCCAGTTTTTGTTCGACAAAGTGAAGATGTTAAAACAAACAAAACAACTCACACACATAAAAGAACATTTTAACAACAAAAATTGGAAGGTCATAATCAGAATAAAAGCTAACATTCTAAATTAATAATTTCAAGGCCTCATTTTTCTCATTTCATTAAAGACTTGTGGAAGCAGCTTCCCAAATTGACACCAGAGGCCAGAATTTGACAACCACTGTTCCAGATAAGAACTATGAAATTCATGGAGGGGCTGTTGATTTTTCCTGTTCTACAAATACCTTTTAAAGTACTTTTGCTTGAAAAAATAAAGTACTGACAACGAAAATAAAAGGCAGATATTGATATATGAAACTGTTCTGAGGTCCACAACTAGACCTCTCAGTATTAACTTGCTGCTCTGACACTCAAAAGCCAGGCCATTTCTCTTCTCTTGTTAGACACAACTTACAGAATACCCACCTCAGTGAAGGTTAATCTGAGACATGATCAAATGAGACAAAGCAAGGCCACTTCATGACTCTAAGCACAGACAAAAACAAAGGTACGTGTAACACGCTAAACACCAAACATCTCCTTCTCTTGCTAAACAAATAACTGTTTCTTTTTTACCCATAGTGTTGCCTCACTTTCTAAAAGCAACCAATCTAGAGCAAACCCCCGATTCCTTAGACCTGCCCCTGAAACACACAAAGTCCAAATTATAAAACAGGTTTTTCCTAATGCCCTTTTACTGAGAGGCCCCACAGTTGCCCATGGCATGCATTCTCACTCACTGCAAAATAATAAACCCAATTTCTTCAACTACAGGTGTGTTTCCTGGGGTCTTTGGCTGAAAGCATTGACAGTGTCAAAGTATAAAATTCTTTAAAAATTCCCATAATCCCAACCACTTTAAAGTAAATTAACTCCCTACTCACACTAAAGCAGACTAATTTTATTTTTCCTTATACCCTTCCAATCCTCACCCACATGTATATACTGTGTATTTTTCTGTTACTGAAATTGCTGTGTATACTATTTTGTATTCTACTTTTACTTGCTTTATCTTGTATCAGTTTTGAATGGCTGAGTAATATCTCACCATGATCTTACTCTTAAAGCTTTTATCCGTAGAGAAATAAAATAAAAGAGGAGAATGCACACCTTGCTCCCAAAGTCAATGTTCTACCTAAACTATTCAAAAACATCCTCACCTAGTCTTAGGTCACATGCACCCAAGTTCCTATTTATCTGATCTGTTGATTAGAAAAATGCAGTCTTATTGCTTTTAAAGAAGAGAATTATGCAAGACCACGAGACCAGATGTCCAGAAGCCTGAGTTCAGTCATGATTCTAGACATTTTCTCACTCGGAATCAACTTCCTCCCTTGCAAAGTAAGAGTGAAACTGGTCCCTCATTGTCTCTTGTAGTTATCAAGTCTGTGTTCCTGCTATTTCCCTCAAGGGGAAATAGCCACAGGCCCAGTGTTCACTTGACTCGGATATAAAGGCCAGGCATCCACATCTAGGTTGGCCTGGGCTGCTCCCATTGCCCTGACTGGGGATGCCTCGCCCTTTCCCAGGGCCCTCAGGATCCTTAGCTAATACTTTTCCTTCAGCACCTCGTCACCAGGCAGAGGAGGCCAAAGTCCTCAGGAAGTTTGTCACTTACTCATGTACACAAATCAACTGGAACTTTTTCTCTTACAGTTCTGGATGCTGGAGGCTGGTACTGGTAGAACAGGTGCAATCCATCAAACGTGAGGGTATGCAAATCATAATCACCAATCCGCAGAGATCAGGATTTCCCCAAAAGGTTTCCTTGTTCCAGCTTGTACCGAATCGACCCGGGGTGAAATTCCCCAGCCCGCTCTGCACCCACACCTCTGCTCAGGAAAACACCGACCCCTGTAAAGATGCTGCCGGGACTAGGTGTCCCTCAAGCCCCGCCGGCCCCGCACCTGGGCACCCCACTTCCCCGTGCTCCCGCGCGCCCCTCTCCGCGCCCTCGCCGCCAGCTCACCCACCGGTGGCACGTGCTGCGCCACCGAGCCGGTGACGGTCACGCTCAGTAAGACGAAGGTTAGGCGACTCCAACCCATCATCGCTCCGGCTGCGAACGCCGCTACAAATGACGCCAGAAGAGGCCGCACAAGTTACCACCTGAGCTCAGAGCAGACCACGCCCCCGCCGCCGCGTGACCCGCGGGCTGGACCGCACCACGCGAGGCGGGGGGAGACGGACGCGCAGGAGATGGAGAGGGCCGGGCTTTTCGGTGGCACTGCAGGACAAGGGAGCCTTCCGAGAGGAAGAACGAACCCACAGGATGGGGGTCAGCACTTCCGTTAGGACCGTGGTGTTTGTCGGTCTCCTCCACCCCCCCACTGCTCCGCGAACAATGGTTGCGCCGAGCCCGAGCTCCAGCCCCAGCTTCGCGCCGGCGGGCGCGTCTGAGGAACTTATAGCCGACGAGTTGCTTCACGAAGGGCCGCGCCCACCTCCGAGCTTGGGGCTGGGCACCTTCTCCGACTCCTTTCTCGGCCGGGTGCGGCCGTGCAGCGTCCGCAAACAGCCCAGGGCGAAGTCCGCCTTTGGGCAGCTCGATACCAAAAGCCCAGGAAACGGGCGCAAGCCACGAGAGTCTCAAAACGCGGCGTAGCCCGCGAACGCGACCCGTCTTTGCGCTCTAAGGAGGGCAGGGCCGAAGTGAGTGAGGTTTTTCGTCCTGACCGTGGGGTCCCCGAACAGGTGTCGAGGCGGGGGGATACCCGGGAGGGGGGATAATTAATTCTCACGGATAGTAAAGACTGTGAATTACCCATTTAGACTTTAGCAGCCGAGGTGACAAGGCACAGAATTTAGGCTTCAGTTCCTTGCACTTAGACAACAGGTGGAATGTCCAGGTAGAGCCGCGAACCTTCCTTCACTGATGGGAAGCAGCTGTGTGTTTTCACTTGACTGATGAAACGCTTCTGGTTGGCAGAGCCGGGGGTGAACCTGGGAGGAGGGTAGGCTTTCGCACCTGAAAAACAGCTTTACAGATGTATTTGCTTGGCATTCGTCCCTTGTATGGACGCCGTCGCCCTAGTAGGATGAGTTACTTAGAAGTCCAACAGGAAATCCTACCCTCTGGGTTCTACTTTCTGATTGAGCCTCTTTGAAATCCAACTAGCTTTTTTTTTTTTTTTTTTTAAATGCTTTAGTAAAACTCAGAATACTATCACTAAAATCTTCATATATTCTTTTTTTTCTTGTGTGTGTTTGAAATTGCAATTTTACCCATTTGTATTACTTGGTTAGAAAAACCAAACAATCCTTTTGCTGGAGATTGGGAAACGAGAATTGATGTTTGAAGGCTGTTTTCCTAGGGTTTTTTGTTTGTTTGGTTGGTTTTTGGTAAATGACAGGGTTCCTGTCTCTGAGGAGGAAGTTTGACTTTTGAAACATATCACATGATTTTGAAACATATCAGTGGTTCCTGATTGAAAAGTGAGCAAGCAGATCATAGAAATGTTCATTAATTGAAAAATATTTACTGTCCACCTACAATGTGCTAATCATTTTTCCAAACATTGGGAATAAGCAGGGAACAAAAAAGACAGGAGGTTCCTCCCTCATGAGGATTACATTCTAGATGAGAAATGGACAATAAACATCATACCCGAGAAAATTTATATAGGATGTTGCAAGGTAATAAATGTTATAGAGAAAAAGCAGAGTAAGGGGGATCAAGAGTAGGGAGAGTCACAATGTTAAGTAAGATGAACAGGACAAGCATTATTGAGAAAGTGATGTTTGAGCAGAGATTTGAAGGAGGTGAAGAAGTTAGTTTTGTGGATGCCTAGGGAAGAGTATTCCAGGCAGAGGGAGCAGCTGGGGCAAAGGGTTGACAGTGAGAATGTGCCTGGCATGTTTGGCTACAGCGAGGAAGTCAGTGTGTGTAGAGCAGAAGGAAGAGGGGGTAAAAAAAGTAGAAGTCTGAGAGGTAAGGGGGGTAGGGCAGATTATATAGGGTATAAGGAGCTATTGTAAAGACCTGGGCTTCTCTGTGCAAATGTGTAAATAGGTTGAATTATCTTGGACCTTAAAATAAGTCTGAAAAAAAAGAAAAAAGAAGTAGAGGATTCCCATCTTTTGTATAAGTAGCTATTTGGTTTGAAGATCATTCATCTTTAAAAACATTTTTTTTATTGAATGAAAGATTCTTTAAATTCTATGGTGCTTTACAGTTGTTTTTTTTTTTTTTTTTGCTGTACACGGGCCTCTCACTGTTGTGGCCTCTCCCGTTGCGGAGCACAGGCTCCGGACGCGCAGGCTCAGCGGCCATGGCTCACAGGCCCAAGTCGCTCCGCGGTATGTGGGATCTTCCCGGACCGGGGCACAAACCCGTGTTCCCTGCATCGGCAGGCGGAGTCTCAACCACTGCGCCACCGGGGAAGCCCGTGCTTTACAGTTCTCAAAAGTTTCATGCACATGATTTCATATAATCCCATTATTGCCTCTCCCTTTTCCCTTCTCCCCAGCTGGTAACCACTAGTTTGTTCTCTATATCTTTGAGTCTGCTTGTTTTTTGTTTTATTCCCTAGTTTGTTTTATTTTTTAGACTCCACATGAAGTGATATTATACAGTATATATATTTCTCTGTATTATTTCACTTAGCATTATGTCCTCAAAATCCATCCATATTACTACAAATGGCAAAATTTCCTTCTATTTTATGGCTGAGTAGTATTCCATTGTATATATATGCCACTACTTCTTTATCTGTTCATCTTGATGGATACTTAGGTTGCTTCCATACCTTGGCCATTATAAATAATGTTGCTATAAACATAGGGGTGCATGTATCTTTTCAAATTAGTGTTTTTGTTTTTTTGGGGATATAGCCAGGAGTGGAATTGCTAGATTATATAATAGTTCTATTCTTAGTTTTTGGAGAAACCTCCATACTCTTTTCCACAGTGACTTCAGCAATTTACATTCCCACCAACAGCGTATGAGGGTTTCCTTTTCTCCACATCCTTGAAGATCATTCGTCTTAAATACTACCGAGAGCACTTTAAACATGTCACCAAACACATTTTTTCCCTGTGAGAGGATATTAATTGCTGGTTAGATGGTCTGGCAAAATCAGAATCTTTATACAGAAAATTTACGTCAATTAGCATGATATTCTTAGGCATGAAAAATTCTAATTTTCATATAACTTTGCATTTGACTTTCAAAGCCCTATTATATACCATTGATTCTATTTTCAGGCAAATTAAAATTTAAACCTACTTCCCTAAAATTATACCATTTTATGCTTTTTTTTTTTTTTCCCGGTACGCGGGCCTCTCACTGCTGTGGCCTCTCCCGCCGAGGAGCACAGGCTCTGGTCGCGCAGGCTCAGCGGCCATGGCTCACGGGCCCAGCCGCTCCGCGGAACGTGGGATCCTCCCGGACCAGGGCATGAACCCGTGTCCCCTGCATCGGCAGGCGGACCCTCAACCACTGCGCCACCAGGGAAGCCCTATGCATTTTTTTCTTACACCTACATCTTTTTTCTTAATCTACTCGATTCTTCAGTACTAGAAATGTACGGAAGGCCAAGGCAAAGCATGTGGCTATAGGAAACTTTGCTATGGTTTATGGCACACTGACATATTCATGGAAATGGTATTTAAGTGTACAAAGGAATGATTATGTCGGCAGGAAGGGTGGTTCAAATACTATCTTCACAGCAAGCATCAGGTGTAAGACTTGGATAACATATTTAATGTGCAAGAGTCAGCATCAGTAATCGAATTGTTTATCAGAATAGCTGAAGTTCTTGGCAAGCTGTGGACCTTTTCTAATCTCCTACCTAACATTCCTGGGTTCCTGAGGTGATTTAAAATCATTGCAGTCTAATCACCCAACCCTTAATGAAATCTGCCACACATAACACATTACCTAGAACAGGTATGACTTGATTTAATAAAACTGAATGTTCAAAGGTTTGCACTAAAAAAGAAAGAAATATGGAAATAATGTTCCAGTTTAAAAAAAAAAAAACATTTTAGGGAATTCCCTGGCAGTCCAGTGGTGAGGACTCCTGAGCTCTCACTACAGGGGACCTGGGTTCAATCCTTGGTCAGGGAACTAAGATCTTGCAAGCCACGCGGTGCGGCCAAAAAAATAAATAAAAATTTTTAAAAATAATAAATTAAAAAAATTTTACCAGAAGTATTTACCAATGAATTGTTTAATTAAGAAGAAAAGACTTAGTATATCTAAAATGTAATCTGAGTTTCAAAGCTTTGATTTTTATCCATATTTTCAGGAAGGAATCTAGAGAATGAAAGATGAAATAGATGGAAAATCAGAAATCTTGCAAAACTGTTACATGATTCTTTTCCTCCAGGAGCTTTATTTATCACACTAAGCAAGATTACTTGCTTTATGTTTTACTTTTATAAAGAAAAATATGTCAAATTATTACCTTTGGCTCAAGGTATAATGATATTTTATTCCATTACAAAACTATAAATTAATTGCTCACATTTAATCTAATTGGCCCCCATGTAATGTCAAAATCAAAAGGTTGGGCTTCCCTGGTGGCACAGTGGTTGAGAGTCCGGCTGCCGATGCGGGGGACACGGGTTCATGCCCTGGTCTGGGAGGATCCCACAGGCCGCTGAGCGGCTGGGCCTGTGAGCCATGGCCGCTGGGCCTGCGCATCTGGAGCCTGTGCTCCACAGCGGGAGAGGCCACAGCAGTGAGAGGCCCGCGTACTGCAAAGAAAAAAAAAAAAAAAAAATCAAAAGGTTATCTTAATTATCCTTTACTTTGCACTTATCTTTCTGTTACTTTGTTAATCATTTTTGATGTCTTACTGAACCCCTGGTACCACAGACATGTAAGAATCTGAAGAGACACTTTACAAAAAAATCCTTTTGTCTATTTCTACTTTCTTTGATAAGACATATAGTTCTGACCTGAAAATTATTCGTCAATTCAGTTCAAATTCAATAATCTCTAAATCTTTTTTTCTTGTTCTGATTTCTTATTCCTGCATAGTTCCATTTTACATAAACCATTATAATTACCTATTTAATGCTTCCCACCAGTTGTTTCTCATAAGTTTGTGGTAAATTCATTTTTCCCTCAGTAAACTCTGAGTACTTACTCTAGGTGCTGGGTAACTAGCGAACAAATGATCCCTGCCCTGGGGCTTTGTCTTGTGGGAGAGAAAAATGAAGATGGAAGGGAAAATGTCAATCAAATGACTATTTTGTAAAATATCAATAGATTTAACTAATTCCATGCTCTACCCTCTGGTTTAATATCGTGGATGTTTTGCCAACCTCAGTTCCACTCCTCCATTATACAGCAGACATGCGATTTGGATGAACCGTGTCCCCATCCTTAGCCTCATCTCTGGAGGTGGGCCCAGGTTGGACTGATGTTTAAGGTTACCCTAGGCCTCTTGCCACCATGCTTGGCTTCGGCCTTAGTCACTCGGACTCTTGAATTCAGTAGGCCATGGTTTGAATCTCAGGGTTTTTGCTCTATGATTGAGGCAATTGTCCTTTCTCTTTTAACAGGAAAGAGTAAGCTATTAGTCTCCATTACTGCTGGCATTCATGCTGTAAACTTGAAGGGAGCTGCCTAAGGATGAATAGGTACTGTGGACAGCACAGAGGAGAGAGAAAGAAACTGGGTTATTATGACATTAAGCTGATAGATGACCAAACACAGAGCCTGTCCAACAACTGGACTCTTAATTATGGTAAGCCACTACTCTTCTTTATTATTGAAGCCAGTTCAAGTTGGTTTGCTTGCAAGTTGAATTGTTGTATCTGATAGCATCCTAGGGGATGCACACATAAAAATAGATATGTCTACCTTCTGAAGAGCAGAGGAGAATTTTTAAAGCTATAACGCTTAAGTTTCAGGACCTTCACTTGCTCAGGCATCTTCCAAACCTTCTACCCAATTTTACACTTGTAATTTTGTATTCTTGTCTTTAAAGAGGACCATCCAAATTGTATAAGCTTTAGGCCTTACAAAACCATCAGATGTTAAAAAAAAAAAACAAACCATCAGATGTCTTGGGGGAGAAAATTTCCACCTTTCTCCCCAATACCTTTAATTCATGTTTCCCTAGGGGAAGAGTGACTTACCTAATTGGTAAATAGCTGGATGGGTCACTGCACATGTGTGGCCTGACTTCTCTAGCTCTCTCACTCAGATCTGTGTGCCCACAGTGGTAAGTCCTGGATGACAAGAGTGGAGGGGGAAGTAATTGCTGTCTTTGACTACATCTTCCAAAATTGGTACCTATCCAACAAATTTTTAAAATACTATGTTAATGTCATGGCTGTGAAGACTTTGAAGAAAGCATCATGAAAGGGTGGCTCTGGGAGACATTGAGAGAAGGTAGTAAAAAAAATGGAGCCTTTTGTATGTACTTGCATCTGCTGCCCCCCAACCTGGCCTACTCTGCCCTCAGTTTACTCCCTGTCATGTTAGAAATTGGCTGTGCCCCTGGGAAGCAGTTTGCATTTGTCAAATGACTGAGTGCATAAATTCATTCCAGAGGAGAAGGAGTTGGCATCCCATCTTGGCCTCAGGTCCAAGATGTTTTCTCTTTTCCAGCTTAATCAGCAGTAAAGCTGATGTTTATTGCCACCCAATGCCTGTGTATATTTCTCAATCATTTCCCAAACAGGAAAGGTTAGGAGAATGATTATTATCCTGAAATGATAACATACGTCAGCAGTAGCAATTATAGTAATATATATATATTAAAAGTACTAAATGACCTACTAAAAGTACCAAGCAGACCACTAGGTGCCATGAAAGACACACATGCAGTAAAATAGGAATTCCTAATCAAAGGGAGTTTACAACTGAAAAATACCACGAACATAAATATATATCAACTTATGAGGCCAACTACAATTCAAATGTATGTTTTATATATTCAGTTATATTGGGTTGAACCATTTGAGACTGCCGTTTTTGTAGGTTAATAAGTAGTTGACTACCGATACTTTCATATGGCCTACCTGATGTTACCGACACCCAAAACATTCACAGTCATTTGACTTGACTTGGAAGCTGGTGCCATCATACTAGGTCATCTGTAGACCTCTGATGGCTCCTGCTTTTCCTCACCCCTTGAAGATTTTTCACATCTGGCTCACTGCCACTCTTTTAAATTTGATACCTGTCAGTATTCTCGGTGATTGCAATTTCCACAAAGACAATTTTTCCAATATTCTGGTTTTTCTCGGTTTCTTGACCTCTTCCCTTGCAATGTTCTGTATTTTACCTCAAATGCCCAATTCCATTGTCATATCTTAGACATTGGAACACTTACTTGATTTTGCTTCTGGAATAACACTCTTCTTTGATTCTTATATTCCTCACTGGGCACGTCTTCAATATCCTCTGTTGGTTTCTACTCATCAACTGACCTTTTTATGTGGGGTGCCCCAGAGCCTGGTCTTCAGATGTCTTTTCTTCTTCACGCATGTTCTCACTTCCCCACTTAATATCTTTCAGTGATTTCCCATTACTCTTACAGTCAAGTCCCGCATTCTCAACCATAGCTCAGAAGGCTCTGCTTAGAAGCTGGATTGCTTCTGACTTCCTCTCTGGAAGGAATTATTGCTTATCACACCTGCTCGCTCATTCCCTTAAAGCAATTTTTCCAAAATACTATGCTTTTTCCCACCTTAGTGTACCTACTCACTGGCTTTCTATGCATGGAATATTCTTTCTCACACCGCCTTCACACATATAACTCCTGAGAGTTCTGCTTAAGTTATATCTTCCTTAGCAAAGGCTTCCCTGACTTACATCTTTCCAAACCAAGTTTTGATACCCTGTTAATCAATTCTCAGATATCCTGTACTTTTCCTTGTCCTTTGCACACGTAGTTATTTGATTAATTACTATTTGTTTAAAGTCTGCCTTCCTTAATCTATAAACCCCTTCAAGACAGGGGTCATGTCTATGTTGTTATCATGGTATCTGCAATATCCAGCACAATTCCTGACATAATGATGGTGTAGAATACATATATGATGATTAAGTGACTTATTACTTACAGAGCTCAGGATCCTAACTTCTGTAAGTAACAATACTTTGTGGGGAATGCATTCAAGTGCTAACTGGGGTTCTACAAGCCTATCCTTCCCTTCTCTTCCCTCAATCACATTTCTTTCATTTTCTCTCTCTCTTTCTCTCTCAAGTCTCCAATTTGTGATGGACTTTGGAAGAAGTGTGAGTTCTAGAAAAAGGACTGGGTCAAGGACCTAGGGTAAGACACCTTGGCTTTTATCTCAGAATGTCTCAGAGATAATCTTTCTTTCTATTCTTCAGGCTCTAAAATAAAGCTTTAGGGATCTTGTTGTTGTTGTTCTATTAAAGATACAAGAAGCACAACCAAACCAACCATAATCCTATACTTCATTTTATCAGGATCATGTAGGAAAAGACCAAATCTAATCCTGGATGTTAATATTGCATCTGTACCTAAAATACAAAGATCTGAAGGAGTGGTATCTGTGAGTTGTAGGATATGCATATATTCAGCCAAAGCGATTAACCCTATTTACTACCACAAACAGTGGATTAGAGTTCCTAGTGTTTCATATATTTGCCAACTCTGGTATTGACTGACTTTTAAATTTTTACTAGTCTGGTGGCTGCAAATGCTGTCTCACTGTAGTTTTATTTTGCAGTGTTGGGGTGGGCTCTCATGAGCCAGTGACATCACAGTGTGATTGTGTTCAGTGACATCATGTTGGTCGTTTGATTCATCATATGATATTTACCCCATGGAAATCAGCAAACATTACAAATCAGGGCTTTCCCCTTTGGAGAGCCAAGTGTTAAAGATTACCTACCTATATACCATTGTTGATAAGGTTAAATATTTTCTCATGTATTTATGGGCTTTATCTTGAGTGGCTTGGGCTGTTATTACAAACTACCATAGACTTGGTGGCTTATAAACAACAGAAATTTGTTTCTTGCAGTTCTAGAGGCTGAAAAGTGCAAGATCAAGGTGCTGGCACATTTGCTATCTGGTCTGGGCCTGCCACCTGGTTCATAGACCACCGTCTTTTCTCTATAACCTCACCTACGAATACCATCACATTGGCAATTAGGTTTCAACATATGAATTTTGGGGGAACATAAACATTCAATCCATGTCATATCTGTTTGTGTCTTTTGCCTATTTAAAAATTTTTTGGCTATCTTTTTTTTTTGATTCATTCACAATTGTTTTTCATATCTTATAAATACTTTACTCATTATTATCTTCAGTATATTTGCTTCACATTTCTTATTATACCTCTGACCTTCCCTCTGGGATCATTTTTGTTCTACCTAGACTTCTCTTGATGGTCATCTAATGGTGATAAATGCTCTCAATTTTTATGTTGACAGTGTCTTTATTCTGCTTTAGTGCTTTTCTCTTATTCTTGAAAGATAGTTTCATAGATTATAGTATTCTAGGTTGACAATTTTTTTCTCTCAGCTCATGGAAAATACTCCTCTGCTGTTTTCTGGCTTCATATCTGCTAGTGAGAAGCTAGTCATCAGCTGAATTGCTGAAGTTTTGGAGTGATCACTCTTTTCTTTCCAGCTGCTTTTAAGATGAAACTTTTTTCTCTGTAATTCTGTATTTTCACCGTAATGTGTTTAGGTGTGTATCTTTATTTATCATGTTTGGGATTCACTGGTATGCCAAGATCTGATGTCTGAAAAGTTCTCAGTTGTTATGTCTATTATCTCTTTCTCATTCTTTTTATTACCTCCTTTTTGTACCTGAAGTAGGCATATATTAGACATTCTCATCATGTTCTGTGTCTCTCGATCTTTATTTCATTGTATATTCTATCTCCTTGTCTCTGTGAGCCGTATTTGGGATCAATTACTCAGTTATATTCTGGCTCATTATTTTTTTCTTTGCTTTTGTTTAATCTGATGTTTAATCCATCCACTGAATTTTTAATTATGTTTTTAATTTTTTTAAGTTCTTATTTTTATTAAGTTCTTGTTTCAAATCTTCTTAAGTCTTTTTATAAACTTTTTTAATGAGGGTTTTTTTTAAATTAATTTATTTTTTGGCTGTGTTGGGTCTTTATTGCTGCACACAGGCTTTCTCTAGTTGTGGCGAGCAGGGGCTACTCTTCGTTGCACTGCATGGGCTTCTTGTTGTGGTGGTTTCTCTTGTTGTGGAGCATGGGCTCTAGGCACATGGGCTTCAGTAGCCGTGGCACGGGGGCTCAGTAGTTATGGCTCGCGGGCTGTAGAGCGCAGCCTCAGTAGTTGTGGCGTACGGGCTTAGTTGCTCCGCAGTATGTGGGTTCTTCCCAGACCAGGGATCGAACTTGTGTCCCTGCATTGGCAGGCGGATTCTCAACCACTGCGCCACCAGGGAAGTCCCATAATCTCTTATTTCCTGCTTATATCCCAGAAATAAGTTTTATTTCTTTAAACATGTCAAGTATAGTTATTTAATATTATACATTTGATGATTAATTTTTGTTTTTGCTTCTCCTGATTCTCATGAATGGTTCTTTGTTTCTCTGTGTATTTTTATTTTTTTCCTTTCCTTCTACTCAGTGCCAAACAAAAGAAAAACTTTGTCACCCACCTCTGTGCAATAAGATTTATTTCTCATGCACTGTTACCCTTGAAGGCATAGCCCTTTATAGTCATAGATTCCCTCCTGGGTGAGTCCAGGCTCCTACCTCCCATATCTTGGACACTTGTCAAAGCAAAAGCTCAGTCTCCAGGATTTGGAAGAAACTTCCAGGTGAGAGTGAGGTTTGGTCCTCATTCATCTCTGTGGGTTACTGTTTTCCCTTTGTTTGATATCTGTAGCTTCCTTTCTTTTGTGTGGATGAGTGGTGTTTTAAAAGATATTTAAAATATTTCACCCAGTGTATTAGTTGTTTTAATAAGGAGTGCCATTCATGGTGTCTAATCTGCTATATTACTGAAAATGCAAGCCCTGGTTTTGTAAAATCATGGTGAAACTACCCCACTTCTCCTGGGTTTGATATGAGTGAGATGAGAAATCCCAAGAAAGAAGAAAGAAGTCAGTGCGTTTAGTACTTATTATTTTGTGACTCTGTGTAGTTAATGGTAGGTCTATTAGCACCATACCCCCCCAACTCCTGGGTATGCATTAGAATAGTGGGGGGAGGCAGAAAGCAGAAGGAAAAATAGTAAATGTGTTCTTAGACCTATAAAATGACTTTTTATTCACTTCTTATTTACACATGGTGAATTGATTAGTAATTTTCTAATATTAAAGAGAAAACTGAGGGTCCTGATTACAGTTGGAATTGGGCAAGATGTGGAATTTCTTAGAGGTAATATATTTGTTATATGTTTCTTTGTTGTAAGAAAATATTAGTATTGGATTGAAAAATGATACTTTATATTCTATGAATTCAGTAACTATAAAATAATGTATTAAAAAGCAAATCATTTATTAGGTTTAGAAATAAAACACTAACTGCAAGAAAATTAAATCTGATAGTAAGAGAGGGCTTGGAACTGAGAAGGTATATTTCAAAACTTTTAAAAATGAAAAGTGTACTTGGTAAAAGAATGAACAGTCATGCTCCTGGAGTGTCGTTCAGAGTTAGAGATAAGGATTTCCAATGCAGGATGAAGGTGTAGCAGAAGCAGTGTTTAACCTTGCTGGTCTGTAGATAATTTAAGGTGGAGCAAAAGATCAGCTGAGCTGAGTCGACAGAATCTTTGGAATGAATCGTCGTGAGAGTGTCAATGCTGAAGTCAGTGAAACAGAGGATGGGAGGCTCAGTGAAGAGAAAGACCGGGAACTAGGTTCCGTGTGGGTCGAGGACCCTGATGTACAGCAGTGTAGAACTGCATTGGTAATGGGTGTGGATGGTATGTGCTACAAGGCCTGAGTTGATGGGGAGGGGTAATGAGAAGCTTCAAAACTGGTACTTGGGCTCTAGTATATGATTCTCTAACTGGGTGCACTGGGATGAGAGCTGAATTCAGCGTGGAAAAAGTCAGAAGGGGCATTTTCATGGGAGAGTCAAGAGGAAATTTGTCTATTAGAAATTTTTGTTTACCTTCTGCTAAATGCTTAAGTTTTCGTCCATTTTTCTACATTATGGAAAGGGCACACTGGTGTGAAATGAGGCTATGGCAGTAAAAGGAACATGGAAAAAGAAGAGTTGGTAATCATAGGTGGAGAGGTGGGAGAGGTTGAAGAGGCAGTGATGGATGTACAGAAGGGCTTCTAGAGAGGATTTTTGGGCTAAAAATGAAAAACAAGGGAGCATACAAGAAGGTTCTGTATCTGTAGGAATTTGGGGAAAAATTATTTTCCTGAACAACAGTAGGAAGGGATATATTTAAACAATTCCTGCTGCTCTGCTTTAAAGCTGATCTATACTAGGATTTAGGGCTGAGGAGCTGCACGACAGCCTAGATTGGTCTGAGGTCCACTGGCGATTTCCAAACAAGTCACCACACTTTAGAAAGCCATTTTGCATGCACAGGTAGCATCAGACTGTATGAATGCTGGTGGCCTGCTAAACTATTATCTTAATTTTAAGTTTTCCCTGGTTTTTTTCTGGTATCAGGTAAAAAAACAAACAAAACAAACAAACAAAAAGCCTTGGGGGATTATATTTAGCAGGATAAAGAAAAAACAAACAGGGAATAGTACTTACACAAGCATAAGGGATAATAAAGAAAAAATAAGACATGAGAAGACATTGCCTATTTTCCCCCCATGTGAATGACTACAACTATACAACTTAATTTTGTCAGGTGGTGTGGTTAGGGAACTAAGGTTAGAAGTCATGACTTGATTCCTTACCTTGGAGTCTATTTATATTTACGTTTACACCTTTCTAAAGGAGTAAAGAGACATGCTCTGTTTTCTTTGTTCTCTTCCTTACGATTCCACTTAGCATCTAAGGACCAGAATTAGGAAATAGCATGATGGAAAAATAAACACTAATAAGTAGTGCTATGCCCCTTTTTCTCTACTAGCAGCACTAACAGGATTGCAGAACCTCATTAGGTTTGCAGAACACTGTAAGAAGAACACCTGCAGATTTTAATTTATAAGTCCTTGCTGTGCAGTCTGAAAAGAAAATCTGTTTTTTTTTTAATGAAATACAAAGGCAGGGTTGAAACACAAGGCCAAATGGAAAGAAGGCTTGTTTTTTCTCCATCTTGGAAAATAAGCCTCTGTAATGTTTTAAGTAGCCCAGTGGCAAAAAATTAAACAGAAATACATCAAATAGTGCCAGAGATTTTCCTGGGGTAAAGTACACAGGAAATGTCATAAAGCAAAACCTGCCTTAACACCATCCAGTTCACTTAATAAAATATGCATTAAAAAAAAGCCTTTAAACTAATAGGTGGGTGAGGAAAAGGGAAGTAAAGGTATGAAATTGTTCTTTTTCTCATTTTGTTTCTAATCTTTTAATTAAATGAAATGGATTTCAAGATGAGTGAGCTTGAAAAAATTATCACAGAGGTTACCTGCATTAATCTCCTTAGGCTAATATTGATGATAATAATACCATAAAAGAACAATATCTTGAAAAGTAATTTTTGATGTTTTTCACCCGTTATGAAAGCTATCATGTCATAATAATTTGGTTAATAAAATATGATGTTAAGCTAGCATATTTTAATATATTCTTCTGTGTTATAAGAGTTTAGAATAACTGAGTAAATATAATTCCTACAATAAGGAGTTGAACCCATGCCCTGATTAGCTCTACACTAGAGCTGACCCAGGAACTCTGTAGCATTTGGGTGGGTACTGGGTCATCTGGTATGCTGAGTCCATTTTAGGAATTCAGGCCTATTTTAAGATGTATGAATGTATTCATTGATTTTAATGATTTCTTTATTAACTTATTTCTGTAGGATGTTGGTGAGTTTTGTATCTGTATCTAGGAAAGTCCAGACAGGTCCTTAATTTGGGAAGAGGGCAAGGAAAAAGTAAGAGTTTGAGCATGTCATGGTGGAGTAGCTTGACTAGACTAACCCTCTCACACACGCAAAAATTAAACTTTGGACAAAATATTAAAAATTATCTAAAGGTAATGGAGAGTGACCAAAAGTACGCAGAAACTTGAGGGGAGTTAATTCTAGTAAGAAGGGAATCATATTTTCAACATTTTTTCAACTTAGGGCAGGCCCCAGGCAGTGCCATTAAAACTCATATAGAAACTTTTAGTATTAGTAGTTGAGGAATCTGAGGACAGAGTTCAAGTAACCAGAGTCTAGAAAGTGAGGAGGAAATCCTGAAAAACGAAGAAAGCCACAGAGAGTAGCCATACTGCCTAAATCTCTCACTGATCTCAGAACTCCAAATCTTTGGGGCAGACTTCAAGCAGCCCAGCTAAAACTGAAAGAACTGAAAGGATATTTCAGCTGTAGCCCACTGTGGGGAGATAGAATTTGGAGCTTGAGGTCAACCATATTAACTGCCTACTAAACAACAAAGATTCTTCAGAAGGACAAAACAGAATCCACAGTTTCTATAATGTATTATTCACAATGTCCAGGATACAGTCTAATTATATCAGACATATGAAGAAACATACTAAAAAGAAAAGGCAATCAGTGGTGACATCCTGAGATGACCCAGATGTTGGAATTAGAAGACAAGGATTTTTAAGGTAGCTATTATAATTCTGCCTAACAACAAAAACACCAAAAAAAGACTTTTAATGAATGGATAAGAAATTTCGGCAGAGAAAAAGAAATTATAACAACAGTAGCAATAACCACAAGATCAAATGGATTCTAGAAGTGAAAAATAGTGTCTGAGATTAAAAAATCATCAGTTGGGTTTAATAGCAGTTTAGAGATAAGAGAAAGTCAGTGAACTTGAAGATAGAAAAATCAAAATGATCTAATCTGAAAATGCGTGAGCAGTCAAAATTGGGTGTGGGGAGCTTTTTGTTTGTGCTTTTATTGTATATAACCTTCCTTTTGATAAGGTTACTAAACTAGTAAATCAGGGGAATGTTTGATCAGAATGTATCTTGATTTTGATAGTGCCTTAAACAAAATTCCTCATGATAACGGCTCATGCACAAGATGGAAAAATGTGCACCACATGACTATATGTAGAAACATTCATTCTTGATCTCTGCCACTCTCCCAGACTAACTTCACTGCATAATGGGGGTTCTATAAAGTGCAATGCTGGAAACAGGGAAGGAACACTCACCAATTACCTGCAATTTTTATTCATTTGTTGTCCTCCTTCACTAGTGTATAAACTCCATGAGGGCAGGCGATGCCTATTTTTAATCTGTATCCTCCAGTTGCCAGGACCTGTAATTAGTCCTCCTCTCTCAAATGGGGGCAAGAACTGGGTGAACATGAGGGTGAGCATGGTGACAAGGAGTACAGGAATATACTACGTTCAAAAATTCAGGCAGACAGAATGTTTGTTCCAGGGAAATCAGTTGGCCGGCAGATGGTCTTTGGTACCAGGCTACCGTTGGAAATAAGACTTCAGTCTCTTGAGGGTAGTGTTTCTCAAAGTGTGGTTCAGATCACTTGCTTCCGAGTTACCTGGAGTGCTTGTTAAATGTCAGTTTTGGGGACTAATCCTAGATATGCTAAGCCTGTACCTCTAAGGATGGGTCTTGGAAATCTACAGGTACCCTAGGCGATTCTTTTTTTTGTGTGTGGTACGCGGGCCTCTCACTGTTGTGGCCTCTCCCGTTGCGGAGCACAGGCTCCTGAATACTGTTTTCAGGAACTCAGAAAGAGACAGGCTAGGAATAAAACTGTCTCAGCATAGCAGACCTCAGCAATGCTTAGTGTCTGAGCCTCTTTAATAGCTCCCATCCCATCCCACACGTGAGGATGAAAGCATTATATAAATACATATCCATTGTGGTTAAACTGTCCTAAGTAGGGAATTTCCCCAATTTTACTCTTATCCTCTGTTCTGAACCTACTCGCTCTTTTGTAAAATGTTTCCTGTTCCCATCCCACTGCTTAATACCCGATTTCTTTCTCTCTGTGCAGTCCCCTTGTCCTGATATTTGTTTGGCTTGTGTGTGATTTGGGCAACATTTAAGAGGTAGAATCAAAGCCTTGCTGACTGATTGGATTGGGAGTTTCTAATTTCCTTTTAAAGGTACTGATTAGGCATCTATTGTACTGAGTAATGCAAAGTAAGACTGTAAAGCAATAAGACAGCTTCCACAAGCTGCACAAGAAGCATCAGTTTCACAGAGTAGCACTTCATGCTTTATGACAGGAAATCCAGAAAAGAAGAGAATTCTGTGGTACTTTAAGTGTGTACTCTAAGTTTCATTTCCATGTGAAACACTGCAGTTGACTAAAAAAGTACATCCATGGAGAATCTCAATTAAACTTGATTAGTCTTGGTTAAATCTAGCAACTGGTTCAGCAGTAATTCCATAACAGCCCAATAATTCTGTTAAAACACTTCCACTGATTTTTTTATTCAGAAAAAAAGAAGACAGAAACAAAAATCCTGGTCATTTGCAATATCTATCAGCTTTCAATTTGGCTCTCCTGTTTAAACAAAAACAAATAATAAAAATTAATCTATGTAGAAACATGTCATATATAGCCAACTGCTACTAAACATAAACTCATGCTCAGAAATTGTGCTCTCAATTTTGGTTATTATATTACCACACTGCCTATATTAAAATAGTTTAATTAAAATTTTACTTTTCAATTTTATGTTTCATACTACATGGATTTTATTCTTACAAAAAAAATCTTTTCCTGATCTTTAACTCATGTTGCTTGAGGGCTTTTTAAATCCATAACAGCGATTTTAATTGCCTCTGAATTTAAGCATGCTCTAAGCTTCTATTTAACAAGGTGGCAATGTTGTATTTTCATAAGTGATAAAAGTTAGAGGACACAGGCCTTACTCTTTTTTTTTCTTTTTTTTGTGATACACGGGCCTCTCACTGTTGTGGCCTCTCCCGTTGCGGAGCACAGGCTCCGGACACGCAGGCCCAGCGGCCATGGCTCATGGGCCCAGCCACTCCGCAGCATGTGGGATCCTCCCGGACCGGGGCACGAACCCGTGTCCCCTGCATCGGCAGGTGGACTCTCAACCACTGCGCCACCAGGGAAGCCCTAAGCATTTTTTAAATGTTGTAAATCTAGGACACTACTTACCTAAATAGGAATACTAATAAATAAATATTAATAATGTGCTATGATAAATATCCTGCACACATCTGAATTCAACTTAATAAAAGTGCTTCAATTTTGTTATTCAATTTTATACTTAGAAATTTTTAAACTGATTTTTATCTCATTTTTGGAAAGCTGCACTACTTTAACAGAACTCACTGAATTTTGAAATTAGTCAAAGAACTTCTTTCTAGCCCTGGTTCTGATAGTTATAAAAAGTTGATGGTAAATAAATTTATGAAACAGTTTCAGTCAGACCTGAATTTCTTGCAATAAAATATATAAGCACTTGGAATCTGGCTATTTCCAGATATTCTTTCTTGGTGATCTTTTCCCAGACTTATGATGTCCTTTTAAGGTAATACCACCACATTCAAAAATTAAAAATAAAGACAAAAATTTGAAAATTACAGTAATTAAAAAAGAACATGGGTTTATATACACTACTTCTATTGGCCACTGAAAATAGTTGGAAATGATTAAAAATATGCCTACCTGTCCAGAAGTGTTTCATGCAAAAATCCATCTTTCCGGGCCTTTTTAAGAATTTTACTGTCTTCTTTACTTATTTTAAGTTTGTGGTCTTGGAAGCTCTGGAATTTCTTTCTGTTAAGAAAATATCTTTCTTGAAAAATATCTCAAACTTTGATTATACATGTTTACTGATGAGCTTAAAATATTTTTAAAAGTTTTTTATTTAAAAAAACCTTTTTCTTATATACAACTTTTCAACAAAAATGACTTTAGTACCCCACCATCAAAGAGGCAGTTGTTTGGATAGCTCTACAAATTCAAGATTTGGAATATTGGCTGGAGTCTCCTGTGTCCTGGAAGCATTTGGTTGGCATTATGTACTGACAATGACAGACACTCTATAGAGTAGGGAGAATAAATTAACTCAAGTGATTTGAGCATTGAAAGCTAGCAGGATGATAATTACAAAAACTGAAGCCTAAGAGAAGCATTCGGTTTAGTGCTCTGTCCTAGAGTCTACAGTATGTTGTCTCTGCTTGTCCTTCAGGTTATTTTATTTTAGGTGCCTTGAGAAGCATCTCACTGCCAAATCTACAGTTCTAAAAGGAAAAAATATACGTACACATAATTGATTTCACACTGTTTAACATTTCCTTTGTCTTCTTCTGGAATATCATCTTTTTTCTTAGTTTCTCTTTCAGCACAGGATCTAATCTGGATATTGGAGATGAGAACCCAACAGGTTACACAATTATCTTCCCCCTGCTCCACCTTACTTATTACAGAAGAACATTCTAGGTGATTTCTTATGCAAAAGAAGAAAACAGTTAACTTAGCAATTAGATTCAGAAAAGACAGATTCTAGATATGTGTTTTTATTTATATATATAATTTATCTAAATAATTGCTATTATACGTTTCTTTAGAGCCCTTACATCAGAAACACTGAAGAGAAACTTATTTGAAAAGCATTTTACAGATCAGATCCCACTAAGCCAATTAGGCAATAATTTAACTAATTTAATTTTGGCTGCAAAAGTAAATACAGTAGGATCAAATTATCCTGCAATTTAGTGTTCATTTTATAACACTGAAAGTTTAACATAGTAGCTATTTTACTATGCATAAGATATTACCAACACATTAAAACTTTTAACATAACACAATTTGTTTTCATCTAATTGGAATTTATCCCTTTTAAATCCTCCTTATACTTTCATCAGTTTTGACAGATACTTACTATCACATTCCATAAATTAATTGATACAGATACAGCAATTAGGATCAACTGAGGGGGGTAAGAAGAGGACAGAATTCAGGGCCATGAAACTGGCAATTTGCAACCCAAAGGACCCACATTGGAAAGGGATCTCTGTGCCTTAGAGCATAATTCCAAGATTGCTTAGAAACTGGTGAGCAATAGGCATGTGCAAATAATATGTGTGTGACAGTTTTGGCTGGAGGAGTCCTAGAAGACCTGGGGAAATTCTGGGCCAGGTCTGTGACACAATACTGCTTTCGGCAGGAGGGAATGTGTTCTGGTAGATAAGGCTAGGCTATAAAGGTGGATGCTGACACGGACTAGCAGAGCCTGCAATGTAAAAGGCAAGGTGGAAAGAGTCCTGGATTATCATTGCTCAGAGCTTTCAGGTACCTGACTAACCAGACAGACCCAGGGAAATCTGACAGGTACTTCATATAAAAACGGTTGTAATTATTGATAAATATAACACAGTGTTTTTTTATTTCTGTAGATGTGCAAAGTACTGCACATACATTTGTACTGCTTGTCTTTAATAATCATACTTTTATAATGTAATCCAGATGAAAAACAATTCAAGCACGATACAATAATATTAAATATAAATAAAATTAAAAATAGGTGAGTCAGAAATCCACCAGCATTTTTCTAATGACTGCTTCCTGAGAAGCAGTGTGATGTGGAACGTAATTTCTAGAGTCAGTTGGGCCTGGGTACACATCCTGTCTCCACTTTATCTGTGTGACTTCATGAAGTGACTGATCAAAACAGTGAGGATGTAGGGAAGGTCAAAGGTTGTTTCCTCCTCTGTAAAGCCTCACTCAGCAGAGTACCTGCAGCTACTTGCTGTAGTTTTGTTTATATAATTGAAAAATATTATGACTAATACTTTTTAAAATATAACAGAAATATCTAGGTTTTAGATTTAAATTTTTTGAGATTTTGGCAGTGAAAATGACTTTTGAGAAAACTATGGAACATAGACCGAAACTTCTAATTCCTGAGCTGTCTAGAATGGTATTTTTTTTTCCATCAGTCAACTCCAAATAATGAAATGAAGAGTTACTGGTATTAATATTCTTGTTTAAAAAGATTAGTGATATTTTTCAAGGTAAAAAGAATACTGTAAGACTGTAAAACTGAGGATTATGAAAATCGAGAACATTTTAAAAATAAAATCAAATATATGACACAGAATTTAAAACAAAACATATGCAGATACTTGATAGATGTGTTTAAATTATGCTGATAGTGGAGAAAATGTAACATGGATTTTTATGCTTTATTTATAAGGATTAAAGCCACCTTACAAAAGGCTTTTTTCCCTCGTTTCTTTAAGCCTTCCACTCTGGCCCTCACTAATGCATTACACACAGCGAATCTGGATCAGATTACAACATTTTAAAGAGAAGCAGTCACATCATACATGTGACATGTATTAGTCTATAGAAAAGTCTCATGATTACCTTTATCATTTCTTCTTCTCCTGCCGTTTTACTTTTTGCTTCTATATCACCTGCTTCATTGCATCTAATAAAGCAGCTATTTGAGGCCAGTAAAGCCATTTTCCCCTAAATGAACAAAATAATAAGAAATAAGTTATGAGAATACCTGTGAAAAAAATTCTTAAGTCTTGAGACTAAATTGAATTTTTCCCATGTCTAAAAGTAATCAGGAAAAATAATGTGAAGAAAACTTGGAAAAATAAAAAAACATACAGAAAAGAAAACCAAAATCACCTATAATCTTACTACTCAAAGATAACCACATTAAATATTTTTAGTATATTCTATTAGTAGTACTAAATTCTAACTGTATGGAATAGAATTATTTCCCTTGGCCTCAGAGATTTATTGAGGATATAACTGATTTAGTGTTTTAAAAAGTTAGCTTTAAAGACAAAAAAAATTATAATAGTAGTGTTTTAAATTTTTCTCCATAATTAGAAAATATAAAAACATATCATAGTTGATTGAAGTATAATCAACTATACTTCAATAAAATAAAAAAAAATGCAGAGAAAATATATCTCATAAAAGCTAGCCTTCGATGCCTTTGAATTTATTGCTCAGAACTTTAAGAATCAATGTCTGAGGGACTTCTGGGTGTAGGAAGAATTAAATCTTCTATCATATCCAGTTACAAAAGTGCTAATAACATGGATTTGACTTAATTTCTTATTTGAGGTGGTAAGGGCTCGGTTTTCTGTCACCTGGATGACTTTTGGTAAGCTTGGATGTGGCTGTATAGTCTAAGGTGATTTAAATATGTGCTGCTGATCTTTCTGCTGAGTACCTTTTTGTAACAAAGTTTTACTTGTTACATCAGGGACTTTTAAGTCTTTCTTTCATTTAAATTTAAAATTTTAAAACTTAGTGTTTTTCCCAAAAATAAAGTGAAATGAACATCCCTCAAATTCTGTATAACTGGTAGTATCTGACTTATCATCCTGGCCTTATCATATGTTGGTGTTTTTTTTTGTTTGTTTGTTTTTTTTGTTTTGTTTTTTTTAACATCTTTATTGGGGTATAATTGCTTTACAATGGTGTGTTAGTTTCTGCTTTATAACAAAGTGAATCAGTTATACATATACATATGTTCCCATATCTCTTCCCTCTTGCGTCTCCCTCCCTCCCACCCTCCCTATGTTGGTGTTTTCTGTTGATATAATGAAAAATATCTATTCAGTTTCTTTGCCCATTTTTAAATTTTTCTTTCTTTTGCTATTGAATGAGTTTCTTATATAATTTGGACATTAACACCTTGTCAGATATATGGTTTGCAAATACTTTTCCCAATCCATAGCTTGTCTTTTCACTTTGTTGATTTTTTTTTCCCCTGTGTTGCACTATTTTTTTTAGCTCTTTTTAAGATTATGAATTCATGTTGGTTTTAAAAAATTTAATGCATTATTGCAGTCTACTTTTTTTGGTTTTTTTGAACATATGTTCTCAATGAATGTTAGAGACTTTCCCATTCACTGACAAGGAACTTTTATAAACAATAAGAGTACTTACATCTTGAAAGACTGGTTCCCATTGTTCTCTTGGTCCAATTGCATCTGAACGCCCAACAACAAGTCCATCTGAATTTATACCTAGGTATTTTCCATAGCCAGATTTCAGGGCAATTCTTCAGATCAATAAAATAGATCAATGTTAAAAACGGAGAGAAAGGAAATTAAATATGGAACATAAAAATAGTATGTGTGTGTATAAAAATTCAAGACTAACCATAGTCCAAATGTTCAAAAGCCATGTGTGGCTAGTGGCTACCGTACTGGACAATGTAGTTCTATGTATACAATTTAATATTCTACCTTCTTAATACAAGTATTATATAATACCTTATATAGCAAACATTTTCCAAATTCATTATTCTTCAAAAACACTACTTTTAATCGATATATAATATTCCATTACAATGTATCATATTGTATTACAATGTATTAATTATAGTTCAACTCAAGCTTACCTGGAATCAGACAATTTGACAGCTGTAAACTGCTCTGGAGGACTAGGACCCTCATCAACTACAGGAGAAAAAACAATTTGAAATAAATTTGACATTTCTTATAAATATAAAGATACTCTTTAGCTTGAAAGAAGTAGCTCTTTTAAAAACAAACATAAGAATATTATATTATGATGTAATTATAATACAGTATTCATAGTATCAAGAGTTACTTTAGTCTTCTATATAACTCATG
Organism: Pseudorca crassidens; assembly: GCF_039906515.1. Classification (NCBI taxonomy): domain Eukaryota; kingdom Metazoa; phylum Chordata; class Mammalia; order Artiodactyla; family Delphinidae; genus Pseudorca; species Pseudorca crassidens. The sequence goes on from NC_090316.1 coordinate 21,236,626, forward strand.
TTTAGTTTTACATACTTAACAAGATAGGTCAGCATGATGCTTATTTAGTCACTTCCAAGATACTATCTCTTTTCATTTTAAAATGCAGTTAGCACATAGACAAGCAATTAATATTTAAAAAGCTACATGCTTTAAGTTATTCAAGGGATGGCCATTCAGACAAAAAGCTACTGCCTTTTAATCTTCTAATTTCTTCGTATCTCATTAGTGCTTCTTCCCATGGGCTAAAAGGAATGAGAAAACTTTAAATTATTAACAGTTATTTAATGCTCCAGATTAGTTTTGGCAAAAGGTCTAAAGAATAAAGGAATTCAAACCTTTGACTCAACCAGGTTTTCTTTTTCTTTCTACTTATTATTTCAATTATTCATATTGTTTTTGATTCCCATGGATACTCTTCTGGAACTATACAGAATGTTTTCAAATGCTTATACTGGAAAGAGGGAGTTGCCAATAACTGGTAAATAGTGAAGAAGGAAAAAAAATGGAAGAGTCAAATCAATGGATTCATTCCTTTGGAATATATTCGAGATTTGTTAGAATTTGGCCTAAGTGAGTGAATGTTATAAAATATATACTGTAGCCTTTTCCCTTCCATTGCTTCTACCAGACACAAACCTTCTTTATGTGGAGCTCCCAGTGTAAAAAGTCCATTGTCAAGTGCATGTATGTAGGTTCCTTTATCCATTTCAATCGCTATGGTTCCTGAAATTTCACCAAAGTTTGTTACTGTCCACCAGATTCCTAAAAAATAAAATCAGTAATTTAAATTTATATTCTGGATTTGACAGAAGGTTCTTACTTGTTGCTGTTGTCATTATAACATATTTAAAATTTTTATTTTGTAGTTGTAAGAATAATACAGGGAGATCTCATATACCTTTTAATCACTTTCTCCCAATGGCTAACATCTTGCATAACTATAGTCAGTATCAAAACCAAATCCATAAAACTGATACAATCCATGAAACTTATTCAGATTTCATCACTTTTACACACACTCACTTGTATGTTTCTATGCAGGTATGTAGATCTAGGTTACTACCACCACTGTCAAGATTAGGTTCTTTTAAAATGTAAAATAGCAGTACACATGAAGGTACAAAATGATATATAGAGAACAGACTCTCTCATATCAGCCTCCAGTCATCCACGACTGGTTTCCACAGGCAATGACTACTGCAACCTGTTTCTTATGTATCCCTCCAGATTATAATTACAATTGCTAAGACTGAGGTCAGGGAGCTTATTACGTATATTTTCCTTCTAGGACTTTTATGGTTTCAGGTCTTACGTTTAAACATTTAATTCATTTTGAGTTAATTTTTGTGTATGGTACAAGATAGCAGTCCAGTTTTCCCAACATCATTTATTGAAAAGACTGTCCTTTCCTCATTGTATATTCCTGGAATATGCATGGGTTTATTTCTGGGCTCTCTATCTGGCTCCATTGAACTATGTGTTTGTTTTTATGTCAGTACCATACTGTTTTGATTACTTTAGCTTTATAATATACTTTGAAATCAGGAAGTGTGATACCACCAGCCTTGTTCTTCTTTCTCTATATCGCTTTGATTATTTGGGGTCTTTTGTGTTACATATAAATTTTAGGACTGTTTGTTCTACTTCTGTGAAAAATGCCACTGGAATTTTGATAGGAATTTCACTGAATCTGTAGATTGCTTTGGGGTTAGTTTAGACATTTTAACAATATTAATTCTTCCAATCCATGACCATGGAATATCTTTTCTACATGTCTTCTTCAATTTCTGTCATTAATGTCTTATAGTTTTCAGTGTATAGGTCTTTCACCTCCTTTGTTAATTTATTCCTAGTTATTTTATTCTTTTTGATGCAGTTGTAAATGGGACTGTGAATTTCGCTTTCTGATAGTTCATTATTAATGTATAGTAAATGCAACAAATTTCTGTATATTCATTTTGTATTCTGCAACTTTACTGAATTCGTTGATCAGTTCTAACAGTTTTTTGGTGGAGTCTTTAGGGTTTTCTATATATAATATCCTGTCATCTGCAAATAATGACATTTTTACTTCTTCCTTTCTGATTTGGATTTCTTTTTCTTGCCTAATTGCTCTGTAGGACTTCCAATACTATCTTGAATAAAAGTGGCAAGTGTGGGCATCCTTGTCTTGTTCCTGATCTTAGAGGAAAAGCTTTTCACTGTTGAGTACAAACCTAAATTGTATCCAATTTTTGTTGGGTCTGATAATGAGATAGTGTTATGTATTAAAAGAAAGAGCAAAACAGAAGGAAGAAAAGAGAGAGAGAGACTGATCTTGTAAGAAATGCACATTTATAATGACTTAGTATCTGTTATTTATTTTAAAATTCTCCAGAAAAATGTATGAGAGATTATCTCACAGTGGGCATGTGTGTAAATCAAACAAGACTGTTAAAATATTGATTATTACTAAAGCTCAGTGATTCATTATATTCATGGAAGATTCATTACATTCTTTTCTCTACTTATGTATTAGTTTGAAAATTTTCCATAATAAAACATTTTTAAAATTGAGTTAATCACACTGTACAAAATTATCTATTCAGCTAAACAGGTCAGGCTTCTCATAACTAATAAAAAATTAGTAAAAGTTTAGCTTAAATGAAGCTGGACCTTACCTAATATAATATACACATACTAACTCAAAATGCATCAAAGACCTACATGTAAGAGCTGAAACTATCAAGATAAAACTCTAAGAAGAAAGCATATGGGAGAAGCCTCATGACACTGGATTTGGCAATGATTTCTTGGATATGACATCAAAGGTACAAATAACAAAAGAATAAACAGACAAACTGGACTTCATCAAAATGAAAAATTTTTGTGCATTAAAGGACACTATCAATAGAGTAAAAAGACAACCAGAAAATATTTGTACATCACGTATTTGATAAGGAATAAATATCCAGGATATGTAGAGAACTCTTAAAACTCAGCAACCACAAGAAAAGCAACCCAATTCAAATGATGGGCAAAGGACTTGAATAGGCATTTCTCCAAAGAAGATATGCAGATGGCCAATAACCACATGAAAAGATGCTCAACATTACTAATCATTAGGAAAATGCAAACCAAAACCATAATGGGATACCACTTCATACCCATTAGGATGGCTATTATCAAAAAAAACAGAAAATAACAAGTGTTCATGAGGATGTGGAGAAACTGGAACTCTTGTGCACTGCTGGTGGGAATGTGATGGTATGGTGGTTTCTCACAAAATTTCAAATAGAATTACTGTATATGATCCAGCAATTCCATTTCTGGGTCTATACCAAGAAGAAATGAAAGCAGAGTCTTGAAGAGATATCTATACAACCATGTTCACAGGCAAAAGGTAGAAGCAACCCATGTTTTCATTGATAGATGAATGGATAAACAAATGTGGTATATACATACAAAGGAATATTATTCAGCCTTAAAAAGGAAGGCAATTCTGACACATGCTACAACATGGATGAACCCTGAAGACATTATGCAAAGTAAGACAGTCATAAAAGGACAAATACTGTATGATTCCACCCTTCTGAGGTACTTAGAGTAGTTGAATTCATAGAGACAGAAAATAGAGAGAGAGAAAATAGAATGGAGGTTGCCAGGGACTAGGGGGGAGTAAGGAATGGGCATTTATAATTTAATGGGTGCAAAGTTTCAGTTTTGCAAGCTGAAAAAAATTCTGGAGACGGATGGTGGTGATGGCTGTATAACAATGTGAATGCACTTAATGACATTGAATTGTACACTTAAAAATGGCTAAAGCGATAAATTTTGTTATGTATATTTTACCACAATTAAAATAATTTAGTGAGAGCTTTACATAATTTATTTCTGACTTATAGCGATAATTGTTTTCAGTAAAAAAAAAAAAAATGCTTTACCTAGAATCATTATCAGCATCCTATGATCATTAAAACTTTCTTAAAAATGTAATAGTTAATGATTTTAAATTATTTGTATTTTACATGTTCTGTGCCATTTTGACCAAGTACACTTAATGTTGATTCTCCCCAAATGACCTAGATTCAATATAATTCTCCCAGAAAATCCAACAAGATTTATGGTAGAAAATAATAAATTGTAAAATTTATATGGAAACGCAAAGGATCTAGAAGAGTATAAAGAAGTATAGAAGTATAAAGAAGAAGTATAAAGTTGGGAGATTCACACAACCTAATTTCAAGACTTTATGAAATGACAGTAATCAAGACAAATATATCACTAGAACAGTAGACAAATCGATGGAACAGAGTCCAGAAATAGACTTAACACATATAAAGTCAATTGATTCTTGACAAAGATACCAAAGCACTTTAATGGTGAAAGGAAAGTCTATTTATCAGTGATGCTGGGACAACTGGATATCAATATAAAAAAAAAGAGAGAAAGAGAAAATAATTTGTAAAATGTATTTGGTTAAATAATATTTATTGGGCTTCCCTGGTGGCGCAGTGGTTGAGAGTCCGCCTGCCGATGCAGGGGACACGGGTTTGTGCCCCGGTCCGGGAGGTTCCCACATGCCGCAGAGCGGCTGGGCCCGTGAGCCATGGCCGCTGAGCCTGCGCGTCCAGAGCCTGTGCTCCGCAACAGGAGAGGCCACAACAGTGAGAGGCCCGCATACCACAAAAAATAAAATAAAATAAAAAATAATATTTATCTATATTAGGCCTTTTTTAAAATGATATATCAGAATCTCTGGGTTATTAAGCAGTGTAATGATTCAGAGAACCATGTTTCCTCTCTCCTGTACTTTGTCCTGATGATGAAGAAAAGGCCTCAGCAGTGACATCTACTGTGCTAGAGCATAAAAGCAATCTATAACTATAAGTAATATTTGAGCGCTTTAAGACAAATATGAGTCGCTCATAAATTCCTTCTACTTCCTTTTTACTACTTATCCCTACTAGGAAAATAGTTTTAAAGGGATCTCAACCAATGTTAACTTTTCTCAGAATAAGGTATACAAAACTGACTCACCAACAATATCAAGTTGAATTTCTTCATCTTCTTCTCTTTTTCTCTTCTTCTCTTTACTCTTTTTCTTCTTACTATAGGAGATAATTTATATAGATGAGTTTAAATATATTGATTTGCATACTGTCATATGATGGAATCTTAGAAGACTCTTTTAAGATGTACATTGATCTATAAATTATTGATTTACAATGATATACATTGATATGCCCTCTTACTTCTAATCCTGAGAAGTCACTTCTGATCCTGTACATACTGTGTTAAAGTTAAGAGAACAGACTCTGGAGCCAGACTGCCTTTTAAAAGCCTGATTCCGTCATTTCTTAGCTCTGTGATTTTTGGAAAATAAGTCAGTTTCCCCACCTACACAGTGAGGATAATAATTTAACCCAACTCTTAAGGCTGTTGTGAGGATTAAGAAAATGCGTATCTTCATACCTTGCTCATGAAAATGTAAAATGGTGCAGCCACTTTAGAAAAGAGTTTGGAGTTCTCAAAAAGTTAAACGCAGAGTTACCATAGGACTTAACAATTCTACTCCTAGGTATACACCCAAGAGAAAAGAAAACATATGTCTGCACAGAAACTTGTATTAAGAATATTCATAGCAGCATCATTCACAAGTGCCAAAAAGTGGAAACCCAAATGTCCATGAACTGATGAATGGATAAACAAAATGTGTTGTATCCATACAATGGAATATTACTCAGCCATAAAAGGAATGAGTACTAATATAACATAGATGAACCTTGAGAATGTTATCCTAAGGAAAAGAAGCCAGGTACAAAAGGCCACATATTGTATGATTCCATTTATATGAAATATTTAGAAGAGGCAAACTGATACAGACAAGTGGATTAGTGGTTGCCTGGGATTAGGGGATGAGCAGAATGGGGAGTGACTGCTAATGATTGTGGGGTTTCTTTTTGAGATGATGAAAATGTTCAGCAACTTGACAGTGGTGAACCTTGTGAATATCCTAAAAGGCACTGAATTCTACTTTAAAAGGGTGAATTTTATAGTATATGTATTATATCTCAATAATTAAAAGAAAACCCAGAATGACTTTAAAAAAAAGTTAATATGTAGTACTTAGAACAGTTCTTGGCACATAGGAAGTGCTATGTATGTGTTAATTATATTGATAGTTATAATGATTATAAGACACACTTGTTTGTATTTTCATCACAAAATAAGCTTTCAGAAGCTAACTCTCCCCTCCCTCCTATGAATTCAGACAGTAACAGTTTCACATGTATTCAGGATAAATTCTTGATGCCAGACCCCTAGGCAGAGTTCTCAAGTGCAGTGGCTTCAGTTTGCTCCTTGACACTTTCTTTCCATCTCTCATAAACGTACCTAAAACTCTATCAGACCAGGATGAAATGCTCAACATTTTTGTGAATAATCAACCCCGAGCAAATATAGCAGTTAAAAACGAGGTGGAGGTATGAGTGGGCAGATATCTTCTCCTAAAAATCTAATACTCATAAATCACCACTGTAACTTCTTCCTTGTATTTGGCTCTAGTTACTTACTGTACATATTATCTCACTTAATCCTCATAATAATCCTTTGAGTATCATTAATCTCTCCCAATAAACGAATAAATGGAAGCTCAAAGATATTAACGTACCTGCCACAAATCACAAAATTAGTATTTAGTGGAGTCCAGGTTCAAACCCATATCCTTTTCAAAATCCACATCTACATATTGCATTAAAAGCTAATTTTTTCTAGGTGGGAGGGAGACAATGTTGAAAATAATTACTCCTAATAAAGGAAGCTACTGTTATAACCTACACTATCACACTAATACAGACCCACCAAGCATAGATCTGGAGGTGGGGGGGGGGGCTCATCAAGAGACCCGAACTTGTGGCGCCTTGGCTATCGGTCCGCCCAGCTAGGGCGAGACTCTGGCGGTGCGTCTCCGCACCCGCGCCGGGAACTGAGTCCATCTCGGCAGGAGGCCAGGCCCAAGGGCTGGGAGCCTGAATGACAGCTCCCGGCGGCTTCCACAGCCTAGCCGCAGGGAGAGGAGAGCGGAGGGTTGTCGGAAAAGAGGGGCAGATTCTCCCGCACAAACTCGCGTTTACCTCTTGGCCTTGGTTCCCTTGAGCACGAGTCTGGTGGGCTTCACGTAGGAGTATTCGGCCATGGTCGCGGTGACGCTTCTGTATTAAGACAGGGAGCTGGCTCAGGGCAAGATACGTTAACCGGGGCAGAAGCGGGCGAGGGAGGCACAAGAGTGGGGATGGAGTCCAAACTCCCTGAGAACTTACGCAGCAGCGGCGTGGGCGTGTTTCCCCTGAATCCCTGGCCTTTCTCTCCCGAATAATGAGCCCCAAATAGAATTCTACTTCCTGTTGACAGGCTGGGGCTACGGCGACCGCAGAGGGCCTAAATATACCAGCGTTCATTTGCTCCGTCCTGAGAACGGGAACCTTAGGGCCTTTCTAAGCGAGGAAACTGGGGAGACGCGCCCTCTGGTGAATGTGGCGGGTCTCACAGCCCTGCTCGGCGTCTTGAGCCACTCTGGAGAGAGCCGCCTGCTAGGTCTCGGGAGGAGGCGATAGTTAGATCAGAGGGTGAAATAAATGACTCCGTCAACCCTCCGGACTCTGCACAGCAGACGGGTCCTGACTGCGCCCCGCGGCCGAGGGCTGAGCCAGCATGTGGGAGCGGGGCGGCGGAGGCGCTGGGTAACACAGAACGCGTTACCTGGCCTTGGACGACGTCACGAGCCATCTCAATTACGTAAACGTTTATTGTACTGTTTTAATTAGGGAGTCTCGAGTAATGTACAGGAAACAAATAGGGAATAAAATAAAAGACAATTAAGTGCCAACATTTGGGCCTAAGATTTCACTAGTGCTGCAGGAATTTGGGCGGAGGTAGAGTGGGAGGGTGACTGTGGAAACTAATGTAATCAGAGAGGTCTTTCCATATAGGGGGGGTCTTGAGAGGCTTTCACAACTTCAATCACCTGTTCCGATCTCATCAGTTTGATAATCCACCTCCCTGATTCCATTTTCTCCACCTTCCAAACCGTCCTCTGTAGTGCTGAGTGATCTCTCTAAATAAATCGCTGATCATTATTCCCCTACCTAAAATCTATTAAAGGGAAGCCTGTTGCTTTCTGGAGGGAAAATCCTAGCGTCACTTAGTAAACTGGTGATCGTGACCTCTTTACCCACCACTGAACCCCTGCCACCTTAATTCCAGTCACACAAAATTATTGGAAATGTTGGAGAGCTCTGTTTGCTTCTGCTGCCTAGAATGCTGCTTTAGACTCTTACCCACCCTCTTCATGCGACCCTTTTTTTTCAGCCTTTAAGACAAACCCAGGCTTCATTTTCTCCAAAAAGCCACTTTGAATGACTTCCTCTATTTCCCCAAACAGTCTTCGTTTCTCACTCTGTAGTTTAATACTGTGCTTTTTAAACGCAGGAGCCATGGCTTATTTATCCTTGTTTCACCTACACCTGTACCCAATGCCTGCTTCACAGTAGACCTTGCCTAAATGTCAGTTAAAACAGTAAGAGTCTAAATCCTGGTGTGGGATAATGAAGAGAGTGGAACAGAGTGTGACTTGACTAGATAGGATGGGTTGTGATAGAAAAACACAAGTAGACATATTGGATGGGTAAGGAATAGCAGGCCATTGGAAGTCAATTCCTTATTTATTTATCAGCTGTCTCTGCAAAGACACTGCTTGGTGATAGGAGAATACAAAAGATGCTTAGACTCAGGGCCTGATCTTAAGGGCCTTCATCTAAATAAATAATGTGCAGTGAGAGGCAGTATAACACATAATTAAGAGTGTAGCTTCTGGAGACAGACTGCTTGGGTGGACAAACCTTGCTGTTTTCATAAATTAGATGACATAGTCATTTAACCTCTACATAACTGTGTTTCTTCAGCTATAAAATGGGATGATACCTCCTAGGGTTATGATGAATATTAACAGAGTTAATATAGGAAAATACTTTTAAAAGTTCCTGATAAATAGTACATCATAAATGTTAGCTATTATTATTAGATATCAAAGTGTCCTGAGAAAGATATAAACAAAACATTGTAGCAGGATGTGGTGGTGACATGTTATAGGAGTTTGTGCTTCTGTCTTGCTCTAGGGATCAGGAGAAGATTAATAGTCAAAGTGGCATCTGAGAAGGGTCTTGAACAATGGGTAGGGTTTTGATAGCTGGAGATGGGGGAGGATAGGCATGTCTGATAGTGGCAGCAGTATTAGCAAAGGCATGGAGATAGAAGAGTAAAGGGCTTGTGTAAGGAGCAGTGGGCAGCCCTGTTGTTTGGAGCACAGGGCATGTAGATTAGAGTGGTGGGAACTAGGATTGAGAAGGCAAGTTGGGGTCATTTTTTTAAACTTATTTAAAATTTTATTTTCATAAATTTATTTATTTTTGGCTGCTTTGGGTCTTCATTGCTACGCACGGGCTTTCTCTAGTTGTGGCGACCAGGGGCTACTCTTCCTTGTGGTGCACGGGCTTCTCATTGCGGTGGCTTCTCTTGTTGCAGAGCACAGTCTCTAGGCGTGTGGGCTTCAGCAGTTGTGGCGCGCGGGCTCCGTAGTTGTGGCTCGCGGGCTCTAGAGCGCAGGCTCAATAGTTGTGGCGCACAGGCTTAGGTGTTCCGCAGCATGTGGGATCTTCCCAGACCAGAGCTTGAACCTGTGTCCCCTGCATTGGCAGGCGGATTCTTAACCACTGTGCCACCAGGGAAGTCCTTGGGGGTCATAGTTTGGCTGAAGAATTTTTTTTTTTTTTTTGCAGTATGCGGGCCTCCCACTGCTGTGGCCTCTCCTGTTGCGGAGCACAGGCTCCGGACGTGCAGGCTCAGCGGCCATGGCTCAGGGGCCCAGCCGCTCCACGGCACGTGGGATCTTCCCAGACCGGGGCACGAACCCGTGTCCCCTGCATCGGCAGGCGGACTCTCAACCACTGCACCACCAGGGAAGTCCCTTGGCTGAAGAATTTGCATGAAATCAGTAAGCACTTTAGAGTGATTAAATAGTAGTGGGGTGAGATGAACAAAGTGGTATTCCAGGACACTTATTCTGCAGCAGTGGGTATGATGGGTTGTGTAAGTGATGCCAGGATTCTCCCACTCAAGCCATAGCTCTTTGTGACATAGAAAAAAAATGGAAACCAGTTTGAATATTAAAGAATCTTTGGCAATATTAAACTCTTGATTCCTGGTGGCACCACAGAATCAAGATGGGCCCAATTCAAACCTAACTCAAAGCAAAACCATGACAAATGGTTTAGTAGATTAGTATCCAGCCTAGTTTGTAGAATCTAAGACGATGCTTTGTACTGGAATAGAGACAAATTCATGACTCTCCCTTCTAGTCCCACCCTCTGTTTTGAAGTTAAACAGCCGCTTTTTTTTTTATTGATTTTATTTTCAACTCCTCCAGGTTTCTGTGTGTTTCAGGAGTCACATAAGTCCTCTAGGATCTTGATGAATTGAGGAGGTGTGAGTAAACATGTTTTTAGCAAGGGGAGAAATTGGAAATTCTGTTAACATATTTTCCATTAACATTGCCAAGTTTTCAAGGTTATTCAATGAGAGGGATCCTTGTGCAATTTTCCAAGCTTTACTGACCTTAAGAATCATTGCAGGGAATTCCCTAGTGGTTCAGTGGTTAGGACTTGGTGCTTTCACTGCTGTGGGCCCGAGTTTGATCGCTGGTCGGGGAGCTAAGATCCCACGAGCTGCGCGGTGCGGACAAAAAAAAAAGAATCACTGAAGATATTTTTTAGAAACACTTACCCCCAGGCCCCTTATCTAGAGATTTTTATTCAAGAAGATCATTGATGGGACCCAGGAATATGTGTTTTTGGTAAGTGTCACAAATGATTCTTAGTGGTCAGGCAAATTTGGGAAACACTGACCTAGAATTTATGTTTTCATGACTGGCAGCTGGAGAAGGTTGTTCCCCAAACTTCTATCTTTTCTGAAAATTAAATATTTAGTTTTTAAAAGGAAAATTTTTATAACTAGATACAATGTTTATACACATACTATATGTATTGTACTATACTGTATCTTTTGTCATTTGTATACTTAAAGATGGGTAAGAATACTATGAGAAAAATTAGATATTAAATGAAAAGAGAAGTGTATGGAGGTAGAGAATAATGGGAGACGTGTGTTTATTGCTGTGCAAAAGTAAAGTCCAAAATGATAGAAGTCTGAGGCTGCAAATAGCACTTAGTAAGGTGCAAGAGCTTCAAAATCGTTTCTGAAATCTTTGATGTTCAGTTGTAAATGGTGACTTGGGATTAGATTTAGGGGAGAAACCAATTATGCTTTAAAGTGTTCTTGTAAAAAGGGCTTTAAATGAAGGAAAATCCTTATATTTACTTGAGTTAATTTAAATGGGAAGTTTTTAACAAATTACTAACCCTCCCCTTCTTAAAAATTTTCATTTGAAATGAAAATTTGAAAAACTGATGTTTATGCTCTATTAGCATCCTTGTGCAAAGACTTAACAACATATTTTACATTTCCAAGTTTTTATTTCTTAATTTTTCTGGAAGGAATTGTTTTACCTTGAGTTTTTAAAAGCAAGGTAAAACAATTTATTTTGACAAGTGCATATGGTACATTCTTCTCCAGTGTTTTTGTGGCAAAAGATTAGGTTTAACAGTGATTGCAGTATGAGAGCAGTGGGTCCAGACTAATTTCACTAACTACTAAAATTGTGTTCTGTTGTTTGGACTAAAAGAAAATGGAGGCAAAACATATAGATCTGACATGAAAACATCGACTGTTCTACTCTCTGTTTCTATGAGACAGTACACACACACACACACACACACACACACACACACACACACACACACACACACACACATATATACCACATCTTATTTATCCATTCATTCATAGACAGACATTTAGGTGGTTTCCATCTTTGCTATTGTGAATAAGGCTGCATCGAACATGGAAGTGCAGATATCTCTTCGAGATACTGATTTCCTTTCCTTTGGATATATACCCAGAAGTGGGATTACTGGATCATATGGAAGTCCTATTTTCACTTTTTTAAGGAACCTCCATGCTATTTTCTACAGTGGCTGCTCCAATTTACATTCCTACCAACAGTGTGTAAGGATTCCCTTTTCTCCACATCTTTGCAAGTACTTACTATCTCGTCTTCCTGCTAATAGTCATTCTAACAGGTGTGAGGTGATATTTCATTGTGGTTTTGATTTGCATTTCCCTGATGATCAGTGACATTGAGTGTCTTTTCATATACCTGTTGGCCTTTGGAAAAATATCTATTCCGTTCCTTTGTCCATTTTTAATAGGTTTTTTTTCTAATGAATGAATTTCTTATATGTTTTGGATATTAATCCCTTATCACATATATGATTTGCAAATATTTTCTCCCACTCTGTAGATTGCCTTTTTAATTTTTTGATTGTTTCTTTTGCTGTGCAGAAGCTTTTTCGTCTGTTGTAGTCCCACTTGTTTATTTTGCTTTTGTTGCTTGTGCCTTTGGTGTCACATCCAAAAAATTATTTCCATGACCAATGTTGAGGAACTTTTTCTCTATGTTTTTGTTTAGGAGTTTTATGTTTTCAGGTCTTATATTTAAGTCTTTAATCATTTTCAGTAGAAATATTTAACATTTCAAGAGTGTTATGTAGGCTATCATGAGCACATCTTCTTAAGACCTAAGCTGGGACATTCTGGACTATACTCTATGGATTTACCCCTTCAACGTGTAACATTGGCTAATATACACAGAAGATATATAGAGTACAAGATGACAGGACAGGAGATATATGACATTCTACCACATTCTATCATTATTTTCTCACTTATCAAAGCCTCAAAGCATCTTCTTTTTTCTTTTTTTCTGTTGACACATTACTAAGCAGAGCCCTATTTACTTGTGCTGGAGAGAAGGAACATTTAAAATACATGTCTTAGAGAGAGAGGGTATGAAGAAAGTGGTTTCAAATAGGTTGATGACATTGAAGGGTGCTCTTTGTAGAGAAGTTAATAAATAATTACCACAATATGGAGCACTTCCCCGTATGAGGGAGGCCTGGAGTAGAGAAATAGTTTCTGGATTTTGCAACACAGCTTGGGTGAGGGGGATGGGAGATGATCAATCAAGTATTGTCCTTAAGAAATGGAGTAGGTGGAAGCTACTTCAGAGGGTATGTGCTTTAAAGCGTCAGGTCTCAAACTTTTTGGTGTCAAAAAGTTTATACTCTTAAAAATTATTGAGGACCCTATAGAAGTTTTTTAAAATATGGATTATATCTATCTATATTTACCATACTAAACACTAAAACTGAGAAATTTTTAAAATTATTAGAAAATAGACCTATTACGTGTTAACATAAATAACATTTTATTAAAATTGATGAGAAGAGTGGCATTGTTTTATATTTTTGCATATATATCTTTAGTGTCTGGCTTAACAGAAGAGATTTTGGTTCTCCTATCTGCTTCCACATTCAATTTCTTCTGATATCACATACCAGGCAGCTTATGGGAGACTCCAGTGTACACTGGGGAGAAGATGGGGGTGGGAGAGGCAAGTAACACCTAAGTACTGTCACGGAAAGGGTTTTGACCTTGCAGGCTTCCTGAAAGGGACTCAGGGCCTCCCAGCGTCCCCTGGACCACGTGAGCACAGAGTAGAGGGTAAGTTCAGATGAGAAAGCAGACTTTGTGGAGGGTTTTGTTGACTGGCAGGGAGAGCGGGGTTAGGGAGTGTGGAAATGAAGGTTGTGCTCTTCTTTCCTTTCATTTTCCTTTACACTCTTGTTAGAATTTACTTTTTAGATTACAGTATTGCCAGAAATTAGGAATTGTCTGAATGGACATCATTGATACTGCTTGATTAAAGACTTATTTTGTCCATCTTCTAAGTTTTTGGTGCATTCAAAGAAGCTTTCTGTCTCATTTTTTCCCACACCCCAATTTGGAATTTAGAAAGTGCCCTTGAAGGTGTATTTAGATGATGTGTCTCCCTGAATACACTTTGAGATCATTTATAAATCTCTATAAGCAATGCTATGCTGTCCTTAAAATACAAATATGACACTATTCCTCATGTAGGAAGGACTACAGAAACCTAAAAAAATTATACTTTTAATACAACCTGATGCTACTTGAACAAAATGTGTCTACTTTCTTATGTGTCCACAAGGTGCTGCTGTTTCCCTTCTAATAACACAAGGCAGCTGCTCCCAAGAACACAAGGTACTCAAAAAATTACTGTCGTTCCTCTTCCATAATTATTAAGTTTTCAGGGTGCAATTAGGTTTGTCCCATAGAAGAAACGTGTAGGGTTTTTCTTATAGAAACATAATTTATGAGTTAGTCTAAAATTTGGCATTGTTAGAGTGAAGATTTCTCTTTTTTCCTTATAATTTCATTTATAATAATTATATTTTTAGTGATATTAACGGCTTCTTAAAAACATCATTATATTATACACCCAAAGACTGTGAAATCATCTGCCTTGAAGCACAGCGAAATCATTAATCAGCAAACTGGGTCTGAAATGGGGCCATTTTAAGAAAGCTATTTACACTCTGATTTTCAAGTTGGTTTTCTTTTTTTTTTTTTTTGAAATTAAAACATTTCGAAAATGTACTAACTCTGTTTTAAAAAAGTAATGGTTCCTTTTATGGTAAGGAGATAAATTGAACCGCTATGTTGGAAAGTGCAGAAAACAAATCAGCATTCTTTATAAACAGATTTTACTGCTGGTTTAGAAATTACCTAAAGTGCTTTTTAGATGATGGAAAAATGAAATCAGCCTCTGTTTGCACTGTGCATGCAGCATATTTGCTGTGTCCCTTTCAAGAGGATTACGGAATGTTGGGGGTCAGGATTCTCAAAAAAGAGAATTCTAAGAAGTGGCAAAATGAGAAAATGAAAATAAAGCAAGCCTGGTTGTTTAATATATATACTGATGGAGTTGAGGGAAGACCCTGGACTGGGAGCCAGCAGATCATGTTCTGACTTGGATGGAGTCATAGGTGGACCCAGCAGGCCTGATATTCGGTGAAGGCCAAGGCTGACTGGGAGTCAGGCTGATGGGCATTGAAACAGGGAGAGAGGCCACTGGCCAGAGGTAATGGCCAAATGTTCACTGTTCAGTGCTCAAAGCTAAGCAGGGCATTAATATGCATTCTGAGGGCAAAGTTGATACCAGAATCTAGACTTCCCAGCTGAATCCAAGACCTCAGTCTGATGGGCAGGATTAAGTAGTCTCAGCGGTCCAACAGAACCCACAGAGGTGTGCTCTGCAGATGTTGGCTGGCGAGCAGCATGGAGATGTTTCATTCCACTTAGTAAACATTCTTTGAGAGTCTAAGTTTGACAGAAACATCCTTCAGGAGCAGAGACAAACTCTTCAGATTTGGGTTAGAGGTCTGGCTCCTTGGAGCTGTAGCCCTAGAGCTTATATTTCAAGGGAGGAGAGAGGAGACAGCATCTCAGGATGGTAGGTGACTGCAATTAAACTGGATTTTTTAAAAAAGAGAATTCTTATTTCTTAGTCTGCTTGAGCTGCATAACCTATTATCATAAACAAAAAAACATTTATTTCTCTCAGTTCTAGAGGCTGGGAAGTCCAAAATTAAGGCAGATCTCATGTCTGGTCAGGACCTTTTCCTGATCTGCCAATGGCTAGCTTCTCGTATCCTCATACGGCAGAGAGCTCTCTTTCTCTTCTTATAAGAACATTAATCCCATTATGAGTTCCTCACCCTCATGACCTCACCTAAACTAACTTACCTTTCTAAAACCCAATCTCCTAATATCATCCCATTGTAGGTTAGGGCTTTCACATATGAATTTGGGGAGGACACAAATATGTAGTCCATAGCACCTTAGCTAATGAAATCTAGTCCCTAAAAGAGATATAAAATTATGACTTGATTTTTGTCCAAACTGTCAGTCTGGATTTCTTAAAAACAAACCATACTTTACTATTTCATCTAAAGATTTATTCATTCTTAATCCATTATATTTACAGAATTTTTAAAGAGTTGTATACATGAGACTTCTAATAGCTTTATCATAGGAGGCTTTATAATACTGTAGGTAAAAGCATGTGTTTTGAAATCATACAGTAGAATTTATGAACAAATCCACACAAAACCCTATTATTGGCTACTCTTACTGTTCTAATTGTGCTGAGGAACTAAATTTTTTTTTTTTTTTTTTTGTGGTACGCGGGCCTCTCACTGTTGTGGCCTCTCCCGTTGAGGAACACAGGCTCCGGACACGCAGGCTCAGCAGCCATGGCTCATGGGCCCAGCCGCTCCGCGACATGTGGGATCTTCCCGGACCGGGGCATGAACCCTTGTCCCCTGCATCAGCAGGCGGACTCTCAACCACTGCGCCACCAGGGAAGCCCATGAGGAACTAAATTTGAGAGACTTGCCCAAGGTCACACAATTAATAAGTGGTATGGCTGGAATGTGAATCTAAGTCTATTTGATTCCAGGACCTATTTACCGTTCTCCTACAATGCTTTTTAAGACCCAGAGAATGCTAACATTCTTTCTTTTGAAATCTCACTTCTTTCTGGGTAGGAGCTTTATTGATCTGTGAATAGGGTACCATAATACAGACAAAAAATTCTTTGAAATCTTTAATATTTGTGGTGAGATAAGGAACAGTTCTGTGGTATTTTCAGTGGGTAAGCATCACTTGAACGCTCTCTGTGCACCAGCTCTGTAAGAAGTAGAGACATTTCTGTTGGCCTGTGGAGGACAGAAAGCCCACAGCTTCTATTATACCTTCCCTTTTACTTCATCTCCATGAAGATGGACTTCTGTAGTTGGTCAAATTCAAGGATCTTTTATGAGCCACAGCTAGAGGTAGAACTTTCCTAACTCTAGGTTAAGATTTATGAGCAAGGTGGAGAGCTAACTTAGCTTGCGACTACTCCTTTTGGGAGAAAGTCTAGTCATTTCTTTTTTGGGGGCCCCCTTTGCTCCCCCAAATGCTGCATAAGACAAGTCTGCATTCTAATCCTTTGGCAGTAGAGGATATCCGTTCTCTTTCACTGAACGCACAACCAAAAACAAACAAGAAAAACTCAAACAAAACCTAAGCAAGCTCCCCTGGCTTCCTTGGGACTACACTCTCTCTGGCTGCTTTCCTCATCCTCCTCTCCGACAGGTGTTCTGTCCCTTTCTCATAAGAGAGTGTCCAGATCTAAGACTTGGGCCTGGGCTTTGGGAGAAGTAGGCGGGAGGGGTCTCTGGCTTGCTTTGGCACCAGACCAAGTTAGTAACAGAGTCCTTCCAGCTTTAAGGTCAGCTCAGTAGACCTCTCTCTGTGTTTGGGGAAAATCTCCAGGTAGCAATAAAGTGTTATTTTCCTGTGCTTTGTTTTCTGTACATATATATCTATCTTAGGGACATCATGTGGAGATTTGTTCCTTGGCCAAATACCATCCTCATCACTTCCATTATGGCAAATTGTATTACCGTGTGGAACTGAAATCTAAATGGAGATTCAGCGAACAAGTATAGTGAGAGAATTATGTTATGGGGTAAATCCTTTAGTGTCTTCTTAGGGACATTGATTGTTTTCTCCCTTATTCACCAAGTTCTAGGCTTGCATAAAAGTGATGTTTTGGTCTGAGGCAAACTTCCTGATTGGTTAGCAATAAATTTGACTGCCTCCCATAGGACTGCTGGGAACTATCTCTTGTCTCAATCAGAAATTCCACTATTTGGAGATGTGAATTGGGAAGGCTATTAATATTTATTGGGTACCTGTTGTATGCTTAGCACTATGTTAAACATTGGACATACTAAATAATTTTGAATATCTTCACATTCAACCCTCACAACAATACTCTGATATACATGTTATTAGTCCCATTTTAGAGATGATAAAACTGAGAGTCAGAGAGACTAAGAATCACACAGCTAGGAAGAGATGGTGCTGAGATTTGCAGCAAGTCTAATTCTGAACCACCACGTTTATGCTGTCTCTTCACTAGTGAGTTCTTTGGTTCCTCAAAGTCATTAGTCTTCAGGAATTAATCCTCAGCTGTAGGTTTCACAGGGAGGAGCTGCCACTTTAAACTTTGTGGCTAAAAGTGCAGATTTGGAACCTGGGGAGAGGGACAGGGGAGAGTTATGTTGATAAACTTCATGTATTGGGTTGGCCAAAAGTTTCTGCAACAGCTTACGGAAAACCCGAATGAACATTTTGGCCAACCCAATACCTTGTGGGGCTCTGAAAGACTGTCTCCAAATTCTCTGTCCTGTTGGCTTTTCCATATTAGTTCAAATGTCATAAGTCTCTCTTTTAGGTTAAATTAAGGAAAATTTCTAAAATACTAAAAAATAAAAAACAAAATAAAGGACTGAGAGAGAGATAAAAAGCCAACTCAGATCTCATACTTAGGTCCCAGAGTTTTGTTCAACCTAAAACAGGCCTTGGTTCAATTTGAAGAAGGCAGAATTGAGCTTGGAAATCTTTAGTGAACCCGTCAGGGAGCAGGCGGGGTCTGGGGGAGGGTGGCACTGGTCATCTAGGGAACTGGGCACCTTTGGATTGGCCAAAGATCCCAGAACTCAACTCTGCTTTCTTCAGGTGTTGCTCGGGTTTGCTGGAGCTAACAGAGCTCTGAGAAGGACTGCTCCATGGCCTGAGCATGGGTCCTGAGCTGCCTTCCCTCATCAACATCTTGGCTGGTGGCTCTGCCCTCAGGGGCAACTGGCCTGGATTTCTTGATCCATGCCAGAAAACTTGCTTTGAAGTAGTTTGGAAAGCTCCAAAAGAGACGTGCTTCATGGTATTGGTACTGCTGCCAAAGAGAAAAGGTTCTGCTTTTCATCAGCTGTTTACTCCAGCAATCTGTATCTCTCTGACACCTACTGCTGATGGCCCTGTTATGCTGACATACAGATAGTGTAGTTGAGGGTGAACGACAGCCAAGGGTCCTGTTCCTCTCAGTTCCAGCCTGGGCTAGAAACAGACTTAGGATGTTCTGATGCTTGAATGCAGGTAAGCTGGAGATCTGCGGCGGCTCTTATAACATGAGGCTAGACATTCTTTATCGTTTCTCCAGATACAGGAATTGGCAGGGCTTGAAAAAGAATCACTGGCAGGAAGTTCATTTTCTTTACTGCTACCTCCCCAGCCATAAAACTAAAAGCTTTTTACCTAAATCATGTTTGATATCTCATGGGAGTGGGAGATATTTCCTTCAGAGTTTTTCCCAATTGGAGTTTAGTCCTAGGGATTTGCTAGTTTTAATAGTCTGTTTGAATTTGAAAAGCTTTTCTAATTGATGTTTCTCATATTCTCTCCCTGCCCCAGAAGGCTTCTGATTTTGTGTCTTTAGGTTTACCCCACTCCCCCCTGCCAAATCTCAGATTCCTGAAAGTAAAATCCTTTCATTTTGAACTTCATCATCTTTCACTTAATTAGAACTTCATTCACCTATTGTGCTAGGTTTAATTTCATCCCTTCAAAATAACCTTCCTCTATTTGAGTTTTCTCTGTTTGACCCAGAGCTATTTCATTCTTGCAAATAAGCAGAAAAGGGAACCTCTCCTTGAATCTGGTGATTTGTGTAACAAAACATTTTGAGGTGCTGACTCCCTGATTTGTACTTTGTTAATGAATAAAAATCTTACTAAGAATCTTCTAATTTTCAAGATTTAAAAGTATAGTAACTGACATTGTACCTATCTAATTCAGTCTACATTTCCAGTGTGAAATAGTGTCAGGAGCCCTGTGACCTAAAGCTGACAGTGGGACTAACCCGCTGTGTGACCTCAAGCAAAACACTTCATCTTGCGGCTCCTTTCTTCATGTGTAAAATGTAGATAACTGGTCTGCCCCACTTAATTCACAGGGTGACTGTATTAGATCATGGGTAGCCAGGTTTATTGAAAATCATAAAGCTTTACAATTAGGTACGATATTATCTGTAATTTATAAGTTTCTGCAATCCTATGACCCTAGAGGAAGTCCCTCTTCTGGTAAAAGAATCCTCTACGGAATTTCTACAGGATCCCTGGGTCTCTTCTTTCCTTGGCTTTCAGGGATTCTGTTGTTTATCACTTTTCCATTTCTCATCTGCATCTTCAGTCTTTCTCCCCCTTGATGTTTTCTGTTAGCATTTAAATATAAATCATAGAGAATGAACTTATGGTTACCAGGGGGGGAAGGGTGGAGGGAAGGGATAGTTAGGGAGTTTGGGACTGACATGTACACACTGGTATATTTAAAAGGAAAACCAGCAAGGACCTACTGTATAGCACAGGGAACTCTGCTCAATGTTATGTGGCAGCCTGGATGGGAGGGGAGTCTGGAAGAGAATGGATACATGTATATGTATGGCCGAGTCGCTTTGCTGTGCACCTGAAACTATCACAACACTGTTAATCGGCTATACTCCAACATCAAATAAAAAGTGAAAAAAATGGGATCAATATTACACACAGAATAAACATAAAGACAAAAATATATAAATCTTTCATTCATATGGAAGATATTATCTTCCATCTTAGAGAGCTCCCTTCCCTTGACTCTGTATGCCTTTCTAGCTACCAAGCCCTCTCTTCTCTCCCTTCATGGCCAAATTTTCCTCCGGAATATTCCACATTCACTATCTCCTCTTCCTCACTTTCCTTTCACTCTTTATCTAGGCCAGCTGGTTTTCACGTTCATTAAGTCCGTTAAACTACTTTTGCTAAGGTCACTGTAGTAGTTTGCTAGGGCAGCCATAACAAAATACCATAGGCTGGGTGGTGTAAACAACAGAAGTTTATTTTCTCACAGCTCTGGAGGCTGGAAATCCAAGATCAAAGTGTTGGCAGATTTGGTTTCTTCTGAGGCCTCTGTCCTTGGCACCTTCTCTCGGTGTCCTCATGTGGCCAACCCTCTATTTTTGTCCTAATCTCTTCTTCTTATAAGGACACCAGTCATATTGATTAGGGTCTACCTGCGTGACCTCATTTAACCGTGATTACCTTTTAAAAGGCCCTGTCTCCAAATACACAGTCTGAGGTATTGGGGTTAGGACTTCAATATATACGTTTTGGGTGAACACAACTGAGACCGTAACAGTTACCAACAGCCTTCTTTTTTATTTTTCTAGGAATAACAGTTTTATTTACCAATTACAGAATCCATTCATTTTATACACACTGCACCCCCTGTCTTTCCCATCTTCTTACTCCCCTCACGAATAGATTTAGAACTGACAGTGCTTTCACTTCTCAGTACAAAAAATAATTTTCTTTTGAAAATAAAGACAACTATAAAATCAAAATCAAACTTTAAAATATAGTCCTCTTCTAACAGTAGCCTTCCTATTTTTAAGTCCAGTGCGTTATCAGGAATATTCAGTAGAGTAAACCTCTTCCTCTGAATCTCACTTTTTTGGGGGCTCCTTTGATTCTATACTTGGGTGATTTTCTTCCCCTTTCTTTGGCTCAGATCCTCCTCTCCATCTCCTTCTTCCTTACCTCCAAACGCTAAATGCTAGAGTTCCTCAGGGCTTGGTTCTGGGTCCTCTTCTCACTTGATACAGACTTTAAATAAGGTTTTAATAATTCCTGTACTTTAAATATCATTTAAATGCTTATGACTCTCAAATGTAAATCTGTACTACAGACCTCTCCTGCTAAGTGTCAAAACATCATGTCCAACTGTTTTTTTGAAGTTTCCACTTGGATTTTCACAGGCATACCTAAAATCAGAACTCAGAACTTTTGAGTTCTATCCCCAAATTTATGCCTCTTCCTAAATCTATTCCTTCCTGTTAGTTTATTTCTTATCCAACCTTCTTGTTCTTCATAGAAGTCACCTCCATTTGCCTGCTTTCTTCTCCCAGAAATGAGGAGTAATCCTTGATGCTGCCTTCTTTTTGCCACACCTGTTAGAACCACTTGCAATCAAGTCCTGTTATTCTACTTCAAAAACATGTCCTAAAAGCAATCTCCTTCCATCCCCATCAATATCTCTCACCTGGTGTGTAAACAAAACTCCTCTTTCCAACTTCGTGTCCCTCTAATTCATTCTCTACAGAGCATCCAGGGAGTTCCCTTAAAGATTTCAATTGGATCACATTTCTCCTCTGTTTATAAATTTTAATGGTTTCCCACCTACAAGGTAATTCTGCTAGACTGCAAGCTCTAAGGATGCAGGGACTAAGCTTGCCTTATTTATTTCTGTTTACCCAGAGCCTAGCCCAGTGCCTTGTACCTAGTAGGCCCCTAAAACATTGACCTTGCTCTCGTCTACCTTTTTGGCCTCACCTTTCATGCCAGTACTCATCTGTCTTAGTCACTTTGCTCTTTTCTCAGATCCGTGAGCTGGCCTGGTCAAGGCTGCCTGGGCTGGGATGTACTCACTCTCCCTTTGGCTAGCATTCACTTGTATCCTTACTACACTAACTGGTGTCCAAGACCAGTGGCACGGGCTTCCCTGAGAGCTTGTTAGGACTCAGACCCTACCCTAGACCTAATGAATCAGAATCCACACTTTAACCAAGTCCCCAGGTGACTCATGTGCACATTAAAGTGTGAGAAGCTCGGCTGTAGATCTCAGCCTAATTGTTAGTTCTTTAGAGAGACCTTTCCCAAATGGCCAATATAAATAGGGCCAAGTAATGGATTCACTCACCACATCTGTGACACCCAGAAGGGAGAGGAAGTGAGATACCAGGCAGGAAGGCTGGGGAGCTGAAGCCTGTCAATCAGAAGCTGTTCGCTTTAGAATTTTACCTAAGGCTGACCTTTCAAAAGTTTTGGATTATGCAGAGGAGCATGTGAAATCTGTGAATAGTTCTGATTTGATCTGAGCAAACAGAAAATTGCAAGAAATTTTGTTTGCTTTAACAGATTTTTGAGTCCACTCGAAATCCCTTTATGTAGTTGTTTTGTGTTGATTTGCCATGTTATGACACCACAGGATAAATGCACAGCAGGGAGTCATAATCACTTTGGGTTTTCCAATATTTCATTGATCCATGGTTGTGTATTGTAGAAAATCTGGCTAGAACACCTTTTCTTTAAGGTAGTTTGGTTCCAGCTTTGTTGCAAGGCAATTGTTCAGTGTTTTGATGCAGATACTTTAGGCATTGCATTGTTGACTGATTGGTTTGTGGTTCCTGGGGCCTTCTATAGATTCTGTCAGGAGCCCCAAAATAACATTATTGCAGATCTGCAGCACTTTACAAAGGACATGCAATGAGTGTTCAACCAATGAACTAAGCCATGGTTTGTGACTGAGATGGAAGAAAACACTGATTAAAAATAAACACCTTTGTTACTTATCTCTGAAAATATTTCTAAGGTGTCAAACATGTATTTCAGGATTTTATGGTGCCAAAGTATTTTATTAATTTAACTAGACAATTTGTTGGAGTTATTCAACAAAGTGTTGGCAGAGCTGTCATTTTAAAGTATAATCCCACAGATCCTCAAGCATTACAGCTGCTCCTTGTTTGTTTAATAGAGCTGATGAGTACTTAATTTCAGAGGAAAGCTGGGCGCAGGTGTAGTGCTATTTAGAGGTAATGGAGGACACATTTGACATCTGTTCCATGATTTATAGGTAAAGCAAAGCAGAAGTTAAAATCAGCCCTATGTCAAATCTACATAGTTTAAAACTTCACAGAGTTTTTCTGGACATTGAAGGAGGAAGTTTAGTGGAAATCTAAGGGAATGAGAGAGAGACCAACATTTGTTGATTTGTTGATTACCTTCTATGGGGTACTCATTTAATCATCACATCCATCCTTTGAGATGAGGTTTATTTATTCCATTTTACCCAAATGAAAAATTGAGCCCCAGATGCATGCTTTCCCCTCACCCCACCGTTACACATTAAAATCATAGGAGTGGCATTAAAAAAACACATTGTACACTCATTAGGATGGCCGTTAGAAAATGGAAAATAACAAGTGTTGGAGGACTTCCCTCGTGGCACAGTGGTTAAGAGTCTGCCTGCCAGTGCAGGGGACATGGGTTCATGCCCTGGACCGGGAAGATCCCACATGCCGCGGAGCAACTAAGCCCGTGCGCCACAGCTACTGAGCTTGCGCTCTAGAGCCCGCGAGCCACAACTATGGAGCCTGTGTGCCACAACTACTGAAGCCCATGTGCCTAGAGCCCGTGCTTCACAGCAAGAGAAGCCACCACAATGGGAAGCCCATGCACTGCAACGAAGAGTAGCCCCCGCTCACAGCAACTAGAGAAAGCCCTCATGCAACAATGAAGACCCAATGCAGCCAAAAATAAATAAATAAAATAAGTTTATAAACAAAAAAAAAGTGTTGGCAAGGACGTGGCGAAATTGGAACCCTTATGAATGGCTGGTGGGAATGTAAAGCGGTACAGCTGATGTGGAAAACATTATGCCAATTCCTCAAAAATTTAAACAGAATTACCGTATGAGCCAGTGATTCCACTTATAGATTGGTATATATCCAGAATAACTGAAAGCAGGGACTCAAAGAGATACTTGTACATCCATGTTCATAACTGCATTATTCACAAATTCCAAAAGGTGGAAATAACCTAAAAGTCCATTTATGGATAAATGAATAAACAAGAGGTGGTATATACACATAATGGAATATTATTCAGCCATAAAAACAAATGAAATTCTGATTCTTGCTACAACATGGATACGAAAACGTATGCTAAGTGAAGTAAGCCAGACACAAAAAGACAAATATTGTATGATTCCACTTACATGAGGTGCCTAGAATAGGTAAATTCATAGAGACAGAAAGTAGAATAAAGGTTACCAGGGACTGGGGGAACGTGGGAATGGGAAGTTATTGTTTAATGGGTACAGGGTCTCTATTTGGCACGATGGAAGAGTTCTGGAGATGGATAGTGGTGATGGTTGCAAAGCGTTTTGAATGCACTTAATGCCACCAAAATATTCACTTACAAATGGTTAAAATGATAAATTTTATGCTATTTATATTTATCACAATAAAATTTAACACATTGCTTGGGCTCCACTATCAGCTGAGTCTTGGGCATCAGTGTCCCCCAGGTACCTTCTTCTGCTTTCAAGCTGTCCTTTCAGAGCTGTTCCAAAATCCCTCTTGGTTTCCAGTTTATGCCTGATTGCTTCTGAAGAGCTCCACGCATCAAAGCCAGCTCTGTTTCTTCCTCTTCTCACTTCAACCCTCTACCTACCTCAGCTAGGCATTAAGAGAAAATCAAAATTTGCTGTAGAATACCAAATAATCTCCAGGATTATTGGCTATTAACCCATATGACTCCCTGGAGAGTGGAGGATCCCTAAAATCCCACCATTCAGTCAGGCATTTGTATGTCAAAAATGTCTTTATTTTTGCTAAAGCTGGGGATGGGGAAAGAGTAATGAATAGAGCCAGAAGCTACTCTGAGGCCCAGTGAAGATCTCAGGCTCATAACTCCAGCGGCCAGGAGCAGTGAGGGAAATTGACGGCTTCACATCCTTTCTCCACCTCTACTATTCTGTTTCTTCCCTTTGCCCCCTGCAGCTTCCCCTGGGGTCCGGATGCTTAACCATCCTCCACTTCAGTCATCTACCTTCCACCCACTTTAATGAAGGAGCATGGTTTAAGTGAGGGTGCTGAGTTGCATTAAATTACATTAATTCAGGAATCTTGATTAGTTCCATACTGGCTTCTTACACCAGAGAAAGAATGCGGAATGCTCTTCTCTATAACAGAAATGTCCCTATGTTCCATATTGATCATGTTTTTCCTAGGACATAATACAGATATGATGTCTATTCAAGCCATCTTGAATTTGGATCTTGCTTCTGGATATACATTTCACTTTCCTCTAGTGTGAAATATCGTGTTGGACTAAACAGTCTCTCTGCTCTCTTAAAACTCTAAGATTGAATACTTCCATGGCAGAGTTACTTTTTCTCCTGGTGCCTCCTAAGTCTAGCTTCATTTACTGGCTTGGCCAAGCCTGCCTTCTTCTTTCCTCTCCATCTACTTTTTCCCCTCTGTTTGATCCAATGTATATTAAAACTTTTTATTTTTTTTACCCAATAGCTCCTTTTATGAAGCTGGCCTCTGATACTGTTTCTGTGAAAAATAGGCAAGACTGAATATAGTTCAGTATGTCTTCTGTTTGTTTAATGGCAACATTCTGATAAGAAAGTAAGAGTGCTTCTTTTTAACTCATCGTTTAATATGAGGCAGAGCAGGTAAAGAGAAATTAGATTCCAAAATCTTGCATTTGTCAAACTTGGGTATCTTCTCACTGATTCTTTTTTTTTTTAAAGGGATGGGCAGAGGGGGCGGTTTCTGCTGTCAGAAAATTAAAGTGGCATCTCTTGGTTACTATGTAATTCTAAACATTAGTGAAGATCTAGTATGTAGATATTTTTGCTCTGTCTTAATAATTTTGATTTCTTAAATGTACTCATGCTATTGTTATTGCTAATAATAACAATCATATCTTAACAGTTGCTGTAAAAAAAGGTAACTCTCCAGATAATCGATTATTATTATTGTTAATAAAATTATTAAGTGTTTAAACTAGGCCTGGCATGTTGAATGCTTAACTCTTTTTTCTCTATTAATTGCCACAATAATCAGACAAAATAGGTATTATTGTTTTTCACTTTTTTTTAAAGATGGGGAACCTGAAGTGTACCTATTAACTGGAGGATCAAAGATTGTAATCCAGTCCATTCATGTTTTAAAAATGTAAGAGTTGTTAAATATGGAAAAATACACAGATTTAAAGTAACACTCAATGAATTTTCACAAAATAAATACACTTTTGTAACCAGAACCCCAGAAGCCTGCTTGCGCTTCTTTCTAGACAATCTCACCCCTCTTCTAAGGGTAAATACTATTCTGACTTCCATCACCCATTCAGTTTCTTTTTCAATTTTTGAATTTTACTTTATTTTTTTATACAGCAGGTTCTTATTAGTCATCAATTTTATACACATCAGTGTGTACATGTCAATCCCAATCTCCCAGTTCATCCCACCACCACCACCACCACCACCACCACCACCCCCGCCCCACGCCGCTTTCCCCCCTTGGTGTCCATACGTTTGTTCTCTACATCTGTGTCTCAACTTCTGCTCTGCAAACTAGTTCATCTGTACCATTTTTCTAGGTTCCACATATATGCGCTAATATACAATATTTGTTTTTCTCTTTCTGACTTACTTCACTCTGTATGACAGTCTCTAGATGCATCCACATCTCTACAAACGACCCAATTTTATTCCTTTTTATGGCTGAGTGATATTCCATTGTATGTATGTACCACATCTTCTTTATCCATTCATCTGTCGATGGGCATTTAGGTTGCTTCCATGACCTGGCTATTGTAAATAGTGCTGCAATGAACATTGGGGTGCATGTGTCTTTTTGAATGATGGTTTTCTCGGGGTATATGCCCAGTAGTGGGATTGCTGGGTCATATGGTAATTCTATTTTTAGTTTTGTAAGGAACCTCCATACTGTTCTCCATAGTGGCTGTATCAATTTACATTCCCACCAACAGTGTAAGAGGGTTCTCTTTTCTCCACACCCTTTCCAGTATTTGTGGTTTGTACATTTTCTGAGGATGCCCATTCTAACTGGTGTGAGGTGATACCTCATTGTAGTTTTGATTTGCATTTCTCTAATAATTAATGATGTTGAGCAGCTTTTCATGTGCTTCTTGGCCATCTGTATGTCTTCTTTGGAGAAATGTCTATTTAGGTCTTCTGCCCATTTATGGATTGGGTTGTTTGTTTTTTTAATGTTGAGCTGCATGAGCTGTTTATATATTATGGAGATTAATCCTTTGTCCGTTGATTCGTTTGCAAATATTTTCTCCCATTCTGAGGGTTGTCTTTTCGCCCTGTTTATGGTTTCCTTTGCTGTGCAGAAGCTTTGAAGTTTCATTAGGTCCCATGTGTTTCTTTTTGTTTTTATTTCCATTACTCTAGGAGGTGGATCAAAAAAGACCTTGCTGTGATTTATGTCAAAGAGTATTCTTCCTATGTTTTCCTCTAAGAGTTTTATAGTGTCTGGTCTTACATTTAGGTCTCTAATCCATTTTGAGTTTATTTTTGTATATGGTGTTAGGGAGTGTTCTAATTTCATTCTTTTACATATAGCTGTCCAGTTTTCCTAGCACCACTTATTGAAGAGACTGCCTTTTCTCCATTGCATATCCTTGCCTCCTTTGTCATAGATTAGTTGACCATAGGTTTGTGGGTTTATCTCTGGGCTTTCTATCTTGTTCCATTGATCTATGTTTCTGTTTTTGTGCCAGTACCATATTGTCTTGATTACTGTAACTTAGTAGTATAGTCTGAAGTCAGGGAGTCTGATTCCTCCAGCTCTGTTTTCTTCCTTCAAGACTTCTTTGGCTATGTGGGGTCTTTTGTGTCTCCAAAGAAATTTAAAGATTTTTTTGTTCTAGTTCCATAGAAAATCCCATTGGTAATTTGATAGGGATTGCACTGAATCTGTAGATTGCTTTGGGTAGTATAGTCATTTTCATAATATTGATTCTTCCAATCCAAGAACATGGTATATCTCTCCATCTGTTTGTATCATCTTTAATTTCTTTCATCAGTGTCTTATAGTTTTCTGCATACAGGTCTTTTGTCTCCCGAGGTAGGTTTATTCCTAGGTATTTTATCCTTTTTGTTGCAGTGGTAAATGGGACTGTTTCCTTAATCTCTCTTTCAGATTTTTCATTAGTGTATAGGAATGCAAGAGATTTCTATGCATTAATTTTGTGTCCTGCAACTTTACCAAATTCATTGATTAGACCTAGTATTTTTCTGGTGGCATCATTAGGATACTCTATGTATAGTATCATGTCATCTGCAAACAGTGACAGTTTTACTTCTTCTTTTCCAATTTGTATTCGTTTTATATCTTTTACTTCTCTGATTGCTGTGGCTAGGACTTCCAAAACTATGTTGAATCATAGTGGTGAGAGTGGATATCCTTGTCTTGTTCCTGATCTTAGAGGAAATGCTTTCAGTTTTTCACCATTGAGAATGATGTTTGCTGTGGGTTTGTCGCATATGGCCTTTATTATGTTGAGGTAGGTTCCCTCTATGCCCACTTTCTGGAGAGTTTTTATCATACATGGGTGT
This sequence comes from Pseudorca crassidens, assembly GCF_039906515.1. Taxonomy (NCBI): domain Eukaryota; kingdom Metazoa; phylum Chordata; class Mammalia; order Artiodactyla; family Delphinidae; genus Pseudorca; species Pseudorca crassidens. The sequence continues at coordinate 21,265,768 of NC_090316.1, forward strand.
TGAATTTTGTCAAAAGCTTTTTCTGCATCTATTGAGATGATCATATGGTTTTTATTCTTCTATTTGTTAATATGGTGTATCACATTGATTGATTTGCGTATATTGAAGAATTCTTGCATCCCTGGGATAAATCCCACTTGATCATGGTGTATGATCCTTTTAATGTGTTGTCAGATTCTGTTTGCTAGTATTTTGTTCAGGATTTTTGCATCTATATTCGTCCATGATATTGGTCTGTAATTTTGTTTTTTTGTAGTACCTCTGTCTGGTTTTGGTATCAGGGTGATGGTGGCCTCATAGAATGAGTTTGGGAGTGTTCCTTCCTCTGCAGTTTTTTGGAAGAGTTTGAGAAGGATGGGTGTTAGCTCTTCTCTAAATGTTTGATAGAATTCACCTGTGAAGCCATCTGGTCCTGGACTTTTGTTTCTTGGAAGATTTTTAATCACAGTTTCAATTTCATTGCTTGTGATTGGTCTGTTCATATTTTCTGTTTCTTTCTGGTTCAGTCTTAGAAGGTTATATCTTTCTAAGCATTTGTCCTTTTCTTCCAGGTTGTCCATTTTATTGGCATAGAGTTGCTTGTAGTAGTCTCTTAGGATGTTTTGTATTTCTGCAGTGTCTGCTGTAACTTCTCCTTTTTCATTTCTAATTTTATTGATTTGAATTCTCTTCCTCTTTTTCTTGATGAGTCTGGCTAATGGTTTATCAATTTTGTTTATCTTCTCAAAGAACCAGCTTTTAGTTTTATTGATCCTTGCTATTGTTTTCTTTGTTTCTATTTAATTTATTTCTGCTGTGATCTTTATGATTTCTTTCCTTCTGCTAACTTTGGGTTTTGTTTGTTCTTCTTTCTCTAGTTCCTTTAGGTGCAAGGTTAGATTGTTTATTTGAGATTTTTGTTTCTTGAGGTAGGCTTGTATAGCTATAAACTTCCCTCTTAGAACAGATTTTTCTGCATCCCATAGGTTTTGGATCATCGTGTTTTCATTGTCATTTGTCTCTAGGTATTTTTTGATTTCCTCTTTGATTTCTTCAGTGATCTCTTGGTTATTTAGTAACGTATTGTTTAGCCTCCATGTGTTTGTGTTTTGTACGTTTTTTTCCCTGTAATTCATTTCTAATCTCATAGCGTTGTGGTCAGAAAACATGCTTGATATGATTTCAATTTTCTTAAATTTACTGAGGATTGATTTGTGACCCACGATGTGATCTATCCTGGGGAATGTTCTGTGCTCACTTGAGAAAAAAGTGTAATCTGCTGTTTTTGGATGGAATGTCCTATAAATATCAATTAAATCTATGTGGTCTATTGTGTCATTTAAAGCTTCTGTTTCCTTATTTATTTTCATTTTGGATGATCTGTCCATTGGTGTAAGTGAGGTGTTCAAGTCCCCCAGTATTACTGTGTTACTGTCGATTTCCTCTTTTATAGCTCTTAGCTGTTGCCTTATGTATTGAGGTGGTCCTATGTTGGGTGTATATATATTTATAATTGTTATATCTTCTTCTTGGATTGATCCCTTGATCATTATGTAGTGTCCTTCATTATCTCTTGTAACATCCTTTATTTTAAAGTCTATTTTATCTGATATGAGTATAGCTACTCCAGCTTTCTTTTGATTTCCATTTGCATGGAATATCTTTTTCCATCCCCTCACTTTCAGTCTGTATGTGTCCCTAGGTCTGAAGTGGGTCTCTTGTAGACAGCATATAGATGGGTCTTGTTTTGTATCCATTTAGCGAGCCTGCATCTTTTGGTAGGAGCATTTAATCCATTCACATTTAAGGTAGTTATTGATAGGTATGTTCCTGTGACCATTTTCTTAATTGCTATGGGTTTGTTTTTGTAGGTCCTTTTCTTCTCTTGTGTTTCCCACTTAGAGAAGTTCCTTTAGCATTTGCTGTAGAGCTGGTTTGGTGGTGCTGAATTCTCTTAGCTTTTGCTTGTCTGTAAGGCTTTTGATTTCTCCATCGAATCTGAAAGAGATCCTTGCCGGGTAGAGTAATCTTGGTTGTAGGTTCTTCCCTTTCATCACTTTAAGTATATCATGCCACTCACTCCCTTCTGGCTTGTAGAGTTTCTGCTGCGAAATCAGCTGTTAACCTTATGGGAGTTCCCTTGTATGTTATTTGTCGTTTTTTCCCTTGCTGCTTTCAATAATTTTTCTTTGTCTTTAATTTTGGCCAATTTGATTACTGTGTGTCTCGGCGTGTTTCTCCTTGGATTTATCCTGTATGGGACTCTCTGCTCTTCTTGGACTTGGGTGGCTATCTCCTTTCCCATGTTAGGGAAGTTTTCGACTATAATCTCTTCAAATTTTTTCTCAGGTCCTTTCTCTCTCTCTTCTCCTTCTGGGACTCCTATAATGCAAATGTTGTTGCGTTTAATGTTGTCCCAGAGGTCTCTTAGGCTGTCTTCATTTCTCTTCCTTCTTTTTTCTTTATTTTTTTCCACAGCAGTGAATTCCATCATTCTGTCTTCCAGGTCACATATCCATTCTTCTGCCTCAGTTATTCTGCTATTGATTCCTTCTAGTGTAGTTTTCATTTCAGTTAGTGTATTATTCATCTCTGTTCATTTGTTCTTTAATTCTTCTAGGTCTTTGTTAAACATTTCTTGCATCTTCTCCATCTTTGCCTCCTTTGTTTTTCCGAGGTCCTGGATCATGTTCACTATCATTATTCTGAATTCTTTTTCTGTAAGGTTGCCTATCTCCACTTCATTTAGTTGTTTTTCTGGGGTTTTATGTGTTCCTTCATCTGGTACATAGCCCTCTGCCTTTTCATCTTGTCTATCTTTCTGTGAATATGTTTTTTTTTCCCACAGGCTGCAGGATTGTAGTTCTTCTTGCTTCTGTTGTCTGCCCTCTGGTGGATGAGGCTATCTAAGAAGCTTGTGCAAGTTCCCTGATGGGAGGGACTGGTGGTGGGTAGGGCTGACTGTTGCTCTGGTGGGCAGAGCTCAGTAAAACTTTAATCTGCTTGACTGCTGATGGGTGGGGCTGGGTTCCCTCCCTTTTGGTTGTTTGGCCTGAGGTAACCCAGCACTGGAGCCTACCTGGGCTCTTTGGTGAGGCTAATGGTGGCCTCTGGGAGGGATCACGCCAAGGAGTTCTTCCCAGAGCTTCTGCTGCCTGTGTCCTTGTCCCCACGGTGAGCCACAGCCACCCCCCGCCTCTGCAGAAGACGCTCCAACACTAGCAGGTAGGTCTGGTTAACTCTCCCCTGGGGTCACTGCTCCTTCCCCTGGGTTCCAATGTACACACTGCTTTGTGTGTGCCCTCCAAGAGTGGAGTCTCTGTTTCCCCCAGTCCTGTTGAAATCCTGCAATCAAATCCCGCTAGCCTTCAAAGTCTGATTCTCTAGGAATTCCTCCTCCCATTGCCGGACCCCCACATTGGGAAGCCTGGCGTGGGGTTCAGAACCTTCACTCCAGTGGGTGGGCTTCTGTGGTATAAGTGTTCCCCAGTCTGTGAGTCATCTACCCAGCTGTCATGGAATTTGATTTTACTGTGATCGCGCCTCTCCTACCATCTCATTGTGGCTTTTCCTTTGTCTTCGGATGTGCGGTATCTTTTTTGGTGGGTATCCAGTGTCTTCCTGTTGATGATTGTCCCGCAGCTATTTGTTATTCTGGTGTTCTCGCAAGAGAGAGTGAGAGCGTGTCCTTCTACTCCGCCGTCTTGGTTCCTAATCTCTCACTGATTCTTATTGAGGCCTTTCTTATATATTTTGCCACCAGGTGACTCATAAACTGCTTGGTCCAAGTGGCAGGTGGTGTGGGACTGTCAAGTGGGGATCACGTGCATGATGCCCTGCCCAGGTGGATAATTAAATATTCAGGAATTTTGTGAGTTGGTTGTTAAACACCTGGTAGCTTGAAATCAACCATGGTGGGAGTATTTACACCATGGAAATTAGCAAATGCTACAAATGGTTTACCAGCACACCACTTTTATTCTTTTTGTAAACATTCAGAATTCCTGTAAGTATTCCTAGCCCCTCCTACACTCCGTGTCTCACTCAGAATAAGCTGAAGTGCCTTCAGTGGCCAATAAAGCCCTAAATGAGCTGACCCACCCCACTCTCTGACCTGCCTCATCCTATTCGCCTGACTCCCAGCATTGCTCTGCTTCTCCACGTGGAGAGCCCTGTTTCCAATCAGGCCCTTGCCCGCTGTTTGCCTTTTTTCCTGGAACACCCTTCCCCCAGATATCTGTAGACCTGGTTCCTTACCTCCTTCAAGTCTTTGCTCAAATGTCACCTTCTCAGTGAGATCATCTATATTAGTTTCTTATTACTGCTGTAATCAATTAGTACAAATTCAGTGGTTTAAAAGAACATACATTCTCTCTCAGCAAGAATCTATTTCCTTACCTTTCCAACTTCTAGGGGATGCTCGCGTTCTGTGTCCTGTGGCCCCCTTCCAGGCAACGGTTGTATCACTCCAACCTCTATCTTCACATCCCCTGCCCCTGCCTCTGTGACCTGCCTCTTTCCCTTTTAAGAACCCTTGCGATTACATTGAGCCCACCTGGATAACACATGATAATCTCCTCATCTCATGATTCTTTACTTAATCACATCTGCAAAGCCCTTTTGCTGTATAAGGACATGGATATGTTTGGGGACCATTATTCTGCCACTGTACCTTCCTTGAGCATCCTATTTGACTTTGTACCTATTCTCTCTCAGCACTCTTAATCTCTCTTCCCTGATTAATTTTTCTCTGTACACATTATCACCTGCTAGGATATTATATATTTTACATGTTTATTTTGTTGGTCGTCTGCCTTCACCCACTAGACTGTAATCTGAATGAGGGTAAATATTTTTGTTTTATGTCATTGTTGCATTTTCATTGCTTATAACAGTGCCTAACTCCTAGTGAGCATTTTATGCACACACACACGCACGCACACACACATGTACACATAGAGATATTTGTTTAAATGAATTAGGTGGAGGACTTTGGGAAAAGAAACTGACATGACATGGGGGGGTTCTCCAGTGATGGAGAACCAAGTGGTAGAACTTCTAGAGGATGTTGAAAAGCTCCAGAGATCTCCCAAGTCAGAACTGCTTTGTCTATGTTGAAATATTTGCCCAAGTTCTGGTTTCTCATCTGTTCTCTCATGTTTGTTTTTGCTCTTTCTTTGGAATATTCTCAAACATTTTGTATTAGCTTCTGACTCTAGATTATAAGTTCCTGAAGGAAAGAAACCATTTTCCTCCTCATTTGTTCTCTGATCCTTTTACTCTGTTTGCATAGTACAAGAGGTAAGTTTTACTTCAAAAATTTCAGTTTGTTTATGTGAAGGGTAGAGGGATTTACTTTCCAATGATCTGTATTTTAAGATGTCAAGATAGTTTTCTTCATGCTTGTTTTAATCTGTTTAGGCTACTTTAACAAAAATACCATAAACTGGGTGGCTTATAAATGATACATATTTATTTCTCATAATTCTGGAGGCTGGGAAGTGCAGGATCATGGTGCTGGCAGACTGTCTGGTGAGGGCCTGCTTCCTCAGAGATGGCCATCTCACTGTAACCTCCCGTGGTGGAAGAGGTGAGAGATCTGTCTGGGGCCTCTTTCATAAGGACACTGATTACATTCATGAGGGCTCCACCTAATCGTCTCCAAAAGGCCCCACCTCAAAGTACTATTACGTCACATTAGGGATTATGTTTTCAACATATGAATTTTTGGGGGGTCACAAACATTGAGACCATAACAATACTTATGGAGAAAATAGAATTCTTATTAGCATTCTCAGCTCCATATTGAAAATAGATATTTTGATACTTGTCCTGCTGTGGTCTGATACTTGGCACCATGGCTCTTCCTGTGGTCTACCTACCGGTTAGCATACACACATAAGCATCAACATGAAATTCTCATTGGGCATTTCTGGTAGTTACATTTACTTACTCTGGAGCAAAGTTAATATATGATGAGAAGCAGAGTATTTTCTGTTGCCCTCTCAGGTATTATGACAAGAACCTTCCTTAGAAAAGCATGAGTGAGCTGTGAGGACACTGGATGCTATAACATCCTTTGCCTTCAAGGCACTGTGAACAACTTGAATCAATCCAATAACCTTATCAAATACAAGCAAACAGTAAAATGAAAACCATTTATCTGAAACAGAAGATTGGAAACTTCATTGGTACACATTGACGTTGTCTCACTACCACTGCCAAAGCTTTGCAGAGCAGGGCATGAATTTTTCATTGCCTCAATAATCAAGGTCTTTAGAGTTTCATGGTGTTTTCTCTCTAATAGAGCTAATATGTTGAGCATTGTTAACATTCTGCTTGTGGTTGCCAAGGATAACGTAAAAAACTTGCTTTGAATGATACTACAAAAATATTGAAAGAAATAACTTTGGTATAGGAACTAAAGTTGAATTATGTGCTGTCTATAAATTCACTAAGGTCGGAGGGGGAGCACATTTCAAATTGATTTTAGATAGTAGATATAGACAACTTTATTGGATTTATCTGGAAAAAAGGAAGAAAAATCCCCAAATTATCTGTTAGGGTTCACTTGTGTAAGCCTTAGCCCTATTGGCCCCTACCCCCCACCCCTTCCCGCCTCTTCCTCTTTAGATTCTTTTTCCTCACTCTGACTTTATGTATAGAGAAGAAACTCAAATGAGTCCCAAGTAGTAACCCTGGATGCTATCATTGCTGATAAAGCATTTTGAAGATTCTTCTATTGGATTGGTCTTCAGAGCTAGTGATAAGACTTGTGATGAAGTCAGTCGTACTGGTTTAAGCTACATTTAACTGTTCAGAATCCAGGCTCTGTTCTCAGTAGAGATGTGAAGTTTCAGACAAATTATTTAAGCTCTTTGAGTCTCCATTTTCTGGGTACAACAACACATACCTCATAGGGTTGGTATGTGGATTAAATGTGGTCATGTGTGTAAATCCAGTACAGTGCCTTCTTTCCCTCCTTCTCTTTAACTGCCCCTGATTTTCCATCAAGGCTTATGCTGAGGTCTGACTTCTGAGAGGTTAGGTACACAATCAAGCTTGGTGCTTGCTAGAAAATGAGGAGCTAGACTTGGGTGTTAGGAAACTAGGGAATGGTATCTGTGATGCTGGAGGCCCCTGCAGGTCCTAGGAGTAAAGTGAGGCAGGTCAGGAGAGTGGGAAATGATGCTCTGCAGGCTCCTTAGGCAGTCCCTGGGATCTCTGGTCAAGGCATTATTAGTGCTGAGTTATTTGGAGCCTAAGGTCGTGGCAGATATAAGAGGTGGATGGTAGTTATTGCCTTGTCGAGAGTCTAGTAGCTTTAAGTCCAGAGTCCAGTTTAATCTTTTCTGTCCCAGTCAAATTCATGGACAAAGTTCCTCCTACATTTATGATCAGGTCTCTGTACCATTATTTCTCATCTGCAAGTGCATCTTCTTTGGGCAAATGGAAAAGTCTTAGTACATGTGGGGCAGGTAGGGACCCAGGGCTCTTTCCTCTTCATTGTCAAAGCTGTAGGTTGCCAAGGTCAGGATAGAGCCTAGTTAGAGCAGTTTGGCAATCATATCCCTCATTTAAAAAAATATCTCATTAATTTTATTTTATTTATTTATTTATTTTTTAAATTTTTTGGCCGTACCATGTGGCATGTGGGATCTTAGTTCCCTGACCAGGGATTGGACCTGTACCCCCTGCATTGGAAGCTCAGAGTCTTAACCACTGGGCAGCCAGGGAAGTCCCATATCCCTCATATTTGAATAAATAAACCCTTATACAATTTCATATCCCATTTACTTCACTTATTCACTTGTTCATTCATCCAACACATTTATTTTTAGAGCAGCTGGCCTGGGAAGAAGAGGCCATTCCTTAGCATCAAGGGGGAAAGAAGAAAGAATGTTCAGAGATATAAGCCTGATTTTGTATGACTTTTGACAGTTTCTAAAATAAAATAAAATAAGATCTAACCTGGAAGGGCAAGACCTGCTATCACGGGAAATATTAAGGCATCAAAAAAGTCAGCACCAAAAGAACTTCCAAAATGTTATTAAAAATGATTACCCATATTGGAACGACTGTGTAGCATTCCAAGGTTTCGAAGTGTTCAACCAATGTGAGTGTCTTCTGTGTGCCTGATGCAGGACAATTGTAGTGGGAGTCACAAATGAATTGGAAAGTCCCTGACCATAGGTACTCAGTTACCACGTAAGGGTAAATACCTCAGAGACAGTACCTCGTGTTCTGGGCAAGAGGACGCAGTCAGCAAGTGTATCTGGTGAGAGGAACAGAGCTGGTATCAAGGAGAAGGTGCTAATTGAGTTAGTCCTGAAGAATGAGTAGGATTTTATAAGGCAGATATGAGAGGCATTTTGTTAGTCACATGCCCTACTTTTGTACTTGTTCGGAATTTCTATTTCATTTGCTTTTTAGAGATACAAAACTCACATTTTATATCTCAGGATAAGAAGAGAGGATCGATTCTTTTTGTGCAATATTTTTTCACAGAATTTCTTTGTGTTGCCAAGCTTACTCTGATGAGCTGAAGCTTGTCAGAGTTCTCATAACACATGCATGATTGAACTAAATTACAACCTCACGTCTGGCACTGGAGCCTTGCTACCCTAATGCTTCCAGGGGGGATGGTCTGCCTTCTGCAATTTATTTACAGACCAAATGATAACCAATACCAATTCCCGGGCTTAAACCTATAGCAGGGGTCAGAAATAAACTTTGTGATTTGCATTAATAAATGCAGTCTTCCAAAACTGTTGTTTTCTAATATGCATAAATATACTGAGCCAGTTGTAGAGTTCTCTTAAATATAGGGAGGTAATGAAAGTGCTTTATAAACTAAGTTCTAATATTGTTATTATTATAGATATGGTTTATTAAATGTTGGGTCATTTTAGAAAGTACAGGGATTTTAATTGTGAAATTAGTCTAAAGCATGCAGAAGAATTTTGGAATAATCTTTCCCTTTAGAACACCATGTCTGGTTTTTAAATTCCCTTGATTTATACTTTTAGTATAGTGTAGATTAGCAATGGAGTGTATTAGTGTCCTTGAGATGTATTAAGATTTTTGTATAAATTTTTAATTTATCAAGGAAAAGGCTAGATAAATAAATAGGATCACATTTGTCCCATCATTTTGAAGGATGATTTAAGACCATAGGAAATACTGACTTACCTTTTCCAGAGAGGCAACTAATTTTTTTGTATTTTTAGTTTTATCCAAATTCATGCTGCCTACCTTTGATTAATTGAAACAATATGTTATCATAAACCTTAACAGAAAAATTCTTCTTCTTTTTTTTACCAGAAGAGAAACGTGAAATGTTTTGCTTTCTTGGGCCTGCTTTCTATACTTCAACATCATAAAACATTCTTGACACTTCTATAATGTTTAGCTTCAATTTTTTCTTTTTTTTGGCTTAAACAATCAAAATGAATTACTTGAATTTGCTCCTCCTCCTCCTGTTCAAAATGGAACCTAATATATCCTTCTACCCCACCGCCCCCAACACCTGGGACTATTTCTTTTACTCCTGTAGTCTCTATTATTTCCACCTTGTTCAGGTCAGAAAGCTGTGAGTCTCCTTACCCTCCACCCCCTCCTATATTCCCCCTTCTAGTTTCTGTTTATTCTGCCTTCTAAAAATCTCTTGTCCACTTTATTTCCATTTCCACAGCCACTGTGAGTTTAGACCCTTATCATTTTTAAGAAATTCCTCCCACCCCTCCCGAATTTATATTCTTTCTGAAATGTGATGTGATGATGTCATCATTTCCTCACTAAGAAACCTTGCATGGGTCCCCAACACATACAGAATCAAGCGCCAACTCTTTAATATGTTTAGATAGTCTTCCATGTTCTGGCTTCCACTTATTTTCTCAACACCTCATTCTCCAAAGTAATCAAATAACCTGCACCCTCCTGTCTCCTGTTGCAGACCTCCATGCCTTTCCCTCTACCCCTCGGCTACCTCCCTCTTGTTTAAACTTCAGTTGATTGACTGATACCTGACTGGTGTCTCAACTGTGTGGACCTCCCATCTGTTGTGTTCTCTGGTATTTGTACACTCCTGGTTTTTGGTCTTCCTACCTGGCTTCACCTGCCACTTGTACTGCCTCTGGCTTATCTGCCTGATTCTGGTTGATTGTGTTACTTGTAAGATTCATATCTACTTGTTCTCAATTACTTTTTAGCCTCCTTGGATCTCGGTCCTTGTCTTGAATCTATAAACTACTGTTGGCTTGAGAGTGACAGTGTATTTCTAATCAAACTGTTTTGTTGCTATAGGTCCATGACAATGGTACAGTAGACGAAATGGATCTGTTTTTGAGTATATTATGACATTACCTTGTGATCCATAAATATATTTTTTGTTATTATTGATGTGGTTATTCCCTAATGGGAGGATCAAGGAAGGCAGAGTCTTGGCCAGTGATCTGAGTTTAGACTTTAACCTTTCTTAGAAGGTTTGTGATCCCTGCTAAAATTCTGAACTTTAAGTGCCATTTGGTGACCTGATAAATAGGAATTTTGTTTTATTATGAACTGAGCAGAGTTTCAGCATTTGACTATTGTATCATAATTCTTATAGATTCAAAATGTAAAAGAAACCTTCATTTTTTAACACAAGAGCATCCCAGGTCTCAATCCTTAGCCCTCTTGCTGTCTACGCTCATCCCTGGTGAAGCCCAATGGCATTAAATGCCATCTACGTGCTAAAGCTGCACAAATATGAATCTCTAGTTCCAGCTGCACCCTGAACTCCAGGCTCGTATCTCTAACTGCCTGCTAATTCTTGCCGCTTGGAATAGTAATAGACAACTCAAACCGCACAAACACAGGAGAATTCTTGCTCCCTCACTCCCATTCTTCGGCCCCCACCCCTGCTCTGTCCTCAGTCTTCCCGATCTCAGTAAGTGGCAGCTCCACTGTACCAGTTACTAGGTCAGAAGGTTCACCCTGACTCCTCTTTGTTTCTTACACCCCAACCAGCAAACACTGTTGAACTATATTCAGAATCACACCTTTTCTCACCACATCTATTGAGTTCACTCTAGTTCACTTTGTAATCATTTTCCTAGATTATTGAAACAGCTTCTTAACTCATTTCTGATTTATTCACTCTTGTCCGCTGCATTTTATTCTTCACTGAGCAGCCAGAGTAAGCCTTTAAAAACATGAGACAGGTCATGTTTTCATCTGCTTAAAACCTCGCAATCGTTTTTCAGATCAAAGTAAAAGCCACTATCTCACCACAGTGAACAAGGCCTTAAATCATCTTGTTCCCTGACACTTTCCTGTTCTCAAGTCCAACATGTTCCCCTCTTCCACGGTAATCCTCGAAGGTGTCAGGCAGGGTTGCTTCTTCTGCCTCAGGGCCTTTGCACTTGTGACACCCTTTGCCCGGGAAGCTCTTCCACCAAATATCACCATGACTCACTTCCTCTCTTTATCCAAACCTCAGCTTAACATTACCCTATCATTAGAGGAGTCTTTTCTGACCACTTCATTTAAAATGGTCCCCCCACCATTCTCTAGTCCCTTATTTTACTTTATTCTTCTTCATAGCACCTCTTACAACCTGACATATTTTATATACACATTTAAAAATTTCTTTACTGGTTGCTCCCCCTCTCCCTTATGTAAACCCCATGAGATCAGGGGCTTTAATTTTGTTTTTTGCTGTATCTCCGGTTTTAAAAATAGTACTTGGTATATGGTAGGCATACAGGTTAAGTACTGCACGCATGAATGTGTGTATTCAACAGGTACAGTTAAACTATTTTAAAGGTTGTTTCAGTAGGCTAGGTGCTGAATATTTATTTGTGGGGAAAAAACCCAAACAAATGATAGGGAGCCCAAATCCTTTCTGAAAGTTTTCCCTCAATATTTGGGCTAGCTTCATACCCCCCAAGTCTCTCTGTGTCTTGACTCTTAATGACACTTACTGTGTCTCTGTCCCATTTATTTGATGATTGTTTTCTACCTTGTATTGGGGAGTTGTTTTTTACGTACATATCCACTCTTTCTAAGAAGACTACAAATTTCTTGAGGGTGGGGACTGGGTCCTAAACTTGTATTAGGTACAAAATGAGATTTTAACTTACAAATTAAACCTGGTTTCATTAGAATCTATTTTAATTATATTGTTAGTGTATACAAATGGTTAAAGATTAGGGCATATTGTACATTGTGTAGCTTTGGGCCCAAAAGTTAGGGTAAAACAGAATTCAAAGAAAACCCCTGGAAAATAGCACCTGTACCCCTAGCCTGAGTGTTCTTTGTTCTGTACAGTAAATTCTACATATGACAGAGTAACCGCCTGGCTTGTTGGAAGGTGATTGTAATAATATCAACGCCAACCTTGGCATCAACACTTGAGTAAGTCCCAATTGACAAATATTTGTGCAGAAGTGTTGAATATTCCGTTTTAAGAGTATGAACGGAGGTTTAAATATTTTCCACACATTTTCAACACACATTGGGTAACACAGGTGTTTAGCCCAAGAAGAAAGGATGGGGAAAATGTGCCCTCAGATATTAATGAAAAACAAAGAATCTATGATTTTCTTTTGTACCATAAAATATCCCCAAATCACATAATGAAAAACTTTAGATTTGGCCATGGTGGAGTTTGCTTGATGTCTGTTGAAAGACTAGTACCACATCCAAGTAAAGACATCATAAATTTTTCCCCTCAGTTTCATTCTATCTCTTTATTGTCATTAGTTTTCTGTAGCTTTCTAAGTAATTTTATGTTTTCTTAAATATTTACTCTCTATAGACATCTGTAGATAGTTGTATCTCTCCAAAGTCATTATTTAGGCAAACCACACAGATCTGACCTTTCAAATCTTTTCATATAAATTATTCATTGAGGTGTTTAATTCTTACTATTTTCTGTTTTCTAAATTTACTTTAATTTTCTGTATTTTTCTCACCAGAAGTCCTGAGAACTAAGCATAACACTGTGGTGTTGATTCACGAGGTCCTTTTTGAGACAACCATATCACTTCTCAGTGGGACAAGATACCTGTGTTAGTACCACCCACACCTCAGTCACTGTTCTTTTTTCAGCTGTCATCACTCATAGTAAATCCTGTTTTAGTTTCTTATAACAGTTCTATGTCTCTTCTACTATTATACTTTTACAAGGACCTTCCTTCCATTACAGAAAGGTGTTTTATAACTTTCCCCACAGAGATATTACCTTATAGGCTGGATCTTATTTTTACTGCCTGCCTCCATTTCTAATCTGACTGTATTACTTGGTTTCATTTCTCAGCTCTGAATGTTAACAACACTGCACAGATGGATGTTGTGATTTGCTTGCAGTGGTTATTAAGATGCTGTTTGCTCCTCCTCCCCAAAGTCATTAATAAAGATGGGGAAAGTCAGTTCAAAAAAAAATCCCTGTGTTATAGCATTAGAAATTCTCCCCCCACCCCAAAACAAATTTAATATGCAATTACTTAACCTTTCCTTTTGTTTTCTTTCAGTCAGTTGAATCCCTTTCACTGTGCTCATGGCAAAAGGGATGTAGCCCAATTTTGTGAGTTGAATTAGATGAGTCCCTGAACTTTCGTCATTGTTAAAGTCAGGATTTAGGACATTTTCTTTTATGAATTAGTATTAACTGCAGCAAAAGAGCTTAATGAGATTCACCTGGCATGATTTGTAAGATGATTATTTTTCAGAATTTACTGAAAAAGAGAAGTCCTTTGATTTGTTATGCTTTCAAGGAGTAGAAAACAGCAGCTGGGAAAAGATATTGAAAAGGGTCAAAGTGTGTTAAGGCATGGTTGAGTTCCTTTGCAACAGATCAGTGGGGATAATTTTGTTATTTTTGTTATTTTGTTATTTCAAGTTATACTGGTGTCAGCAGTCTGAACAGACAACATGCAGAAAGGGCAAACAGAAAATGACCTATGGTCATTCATTTAACAACTGAATACCCGAATATCCACCCCAGATGCTGGGATGGCAATGATGAATAAGAGGGACATATTCATTACTTTGTGGATGTGTTATACTGAGGTTAGCTGACAAGCGGAAAGACCATTTCAGTATGATGCTCTTACCCAGGAAGTTCAAGGTGCTGTAGAAGCCCATTGAGGGAGCACCTACCTTCTTTAGAACTAACTGAAAACAGACACATCTCAAGTTTGGAACTGTTAGCAGTTCTAGTGGAACTGGAATTAAAAAGTTGGATGAATCAACATAGAATACATATTTACTTGGGTTAGTTAGCATTGACTAATAATTTAGTTGTATTAGTTAAAATAAAAAGAATTTGTAAGGCCAAAGGAGGAAGAGATATGGGAAGTTTTTAGCAATGCTATTGAAAACCCATATGCTATACTATATAATTCTCATAAAAATGTGATAAGAACATGCATAAATGCAATGCAGTAGGAAGCTGTAGAAAGAATACTATTGAATATTATTCACTGATTACTCTTCACAGCACAACCATAGGTACTTAGCAGACTTTCCTTTAGTTGGTGAGTAGAATTAAGGAGATGCCAAAGGGTAGAATTAGTTGAAACTGCAATGAAGCATGACTACATCACAGGGCAAACTTCACTTGGGTGATGTCTAATGACTGAGGGGTAGGAGCTGCGTCACGATTGTATCCTGTGTGAGGTCCAAGTCAGGGGGTCTCTGGCGGGACCAGCCAGCCCCTTCCCTACCAGGGAAATAGGTATATCTCTCCAGTGAACTTCAGAAAGTACCCTAAATTTAGATGGGTGCTTTTGGTAAATCAGCAGTAGAATTTATTATGAAATCCTCAAAGATGGCTTTACCTTCCAGTAAGGGCACTGGCTGAGATAAACGAGGTAGTGCAACTGTCCTGACATGGCTATCCTGTCCTTGAAACTCGTAGAAATGCCCTCAGTACAGAGACAGAGCAGCCCCCTCTCTGGACTCAGCTTTGCCTATAAAAGCGGAGCCCTCTGCAATTGTAAGCTTGAGAATCTTAGCTATGGGCGCCAACACACGAACGTCCTTATGTTCTTAAATTCTATTTTCCATACCTATTCAGTTCTGTTCTGTTTTCCCCATGTTCTCTATTTTAAAATTTGCTGCTGTGCCAGAACCTTCCTGGCTCCATGAAGGTGGAATTACTTGAATGGCTATTTATAACATTGCACTTTCTCTATCCTCCTGTCTTCTGCTCTTTTGGATTACCTGTGTCTTCTACTCTGTATCAACTTCTGGTCTTGACTTCAAATTCTTCTGATATTAGGAGTTCAAAATAGAAAATTTTCCTTTCTGTTACTTCCTTTAGTTGTCAATATCTCCTTAAAAAATAAGCAAGGATGAGAATAGAATAACACAGATTATAGAAGTAGAGAGAGGGAGACAGCAACAGGGCCAAAAGCAAAGGAGCATGTGGGCTCTTGTTATCCACTTTGCTGGGGACTCTAACTTTTATCAGCCTTGGGACTATGATGGTTTCTGCCATCTTAAAAATGTTCCTGTCCTCTCTCTTCTGACAGTGATGTGCTGCTGAAAATAGGCTTGATTTAAACAAATTGCAGCTGTAATCTGGATCCTTTTGAGATGGCAGATTATGAAAAATGAATTTGAAAAATGGACAGCTATTGTGAAAGATCACATTTGGGTGAAATCTGAATACATGAAAACCAGGCAAGACTTTGGTGTCTTTCATTTACCACAGTGTAGCTGCGTGCCAAGTGAAAAATAATAAATTACAAGGGATTCTTGCGGCAATGGAACTGTCCAGTACATTGACTGTGGTGGTAGATACAGAAACCTACTCTGGTGATAAAATTGTACCAAACTTAATAAACACACCCACCCACACAAATGAGGACAAATACAACTGGGGGAATCTGAATAAGATTATTGGATTGTACAACGTCAGTTTTCTGGTTGTGGTATTGTACTGTAGTTTTGCAAAATGTTACCATTGGAACAAACTGGGAAAAGTATACAGAGCATCTCTCTCTATTATTTCTTATAACTGGATGTGACTCTATGATTATCTCATAAACATTTCAAGTAAAAAAAGACTTACAGTGAAATCTGTCTGGTTTTAGTATTATATCATGATGATTTTGCTTCTGAAAAAATAAATCAGAGCAAGTTCCTTTAAAAATTAGTGTGTAAGGATATAGTTGTAAAAGAAAACCATTTCTGGAAATTTTAGCTAACTAATTTGCTTATAAGAAGAATGATAATCTTGATCTAACAATTTATTTATTTATTTATTTTTGTGGTACACGGGCCTCTCACTGTTGTGGCCTCTCCTGTTGCGGAGCACAGGCTCCGGATACGCAGGCTCAGCGGCCATGGCTCATGACCCCAGCCGCTCCGCGGCATGTGGGATCTTCCCAGACTGGGGCACGAACCCATGTCCCCTGCATCGGCAGGCGGACCCTCAACCACTGCGCCACCAGGGAAGCCCTAACAATTTCCTGGAAGGAGGTTTAGTTTAAAAGTTGCAGAGTAATATAAGCAATTTGGGAATATTGCATAAGGATTCACTTTTGGTGAATTTTTAAATGACGTGCTGCATTTTGATATGTGAGAATTTAGATGAAAACAGTTAAATAGTAGGCACTGTGATATAATTACACAGTTATTTAGAGAGCAGAATCTGTACTCACTGTTTCACAGTCTGTAAAAGATGAGTTCTTTTCCTACACATCCGGAATGTAACCTATACATATAAAATCAAGCAGTAAGTCAAGTAATAAAAACACTAATTTTACCTTTCCAGGTCATCGTTTGCCATTTGGATGTCTGTGTTTGTGTGACCTTGGGAGGCCACATACTTAGTCCAACTGTTCTCTTAGTCAAAGCATTCTCTGAACTTTCCTTTTGAAAATGCCTTTGGACTCTATGACACATTAATTTGGATATCATTGGGGAAGGAGTGTTTGTTTTTTGAGGAGAGTGAAATAGTCAAAATCTATCAAGTTAAGTCTGGTAGATAAAATGGTAAATGAGATTGAATCATATTCTCTTGGGTCAAAACGAGGGGTAACTGTAAAGCAATGCATTTGCTTTTCTTGTGTGGTTTATTTATTGGCTCTGAAACAAACAAGAAATGTTTAGAGCTCAAAGGGGTAAGCCTTTAGGACACTCATTTATGTGAGTATGTTTATCATGGGGCCAGTTTTATGACTCTGTGGGCAAATCTTATGCATAATGTGGTTTGATACACTGGGAATAAACCAATCAACCAAGACATATTTGCTGATACCTTTCTATATTCCAGTGATGAAGGAATAAAAAAATAATATTGGATATATTTTCAACCCCATGAGATAATCCCATTCCATATATTTCATATACTCCCTATACTTAATTTTTAATTGACAGACCTGCTACTCTTGACCTATTTTATTGAGAGATTGGTGATTACTGCATCCTGGACTGTGTATCTAGAATGGAATACCTAGCAGGTGTGTGTGGAACTGGATCCTTGTGGGCCAGAGCTGCTGAGTGTGAGAAACCCTTGTGCACACTGAGAAGAAGGCATCCTCAAACTCCTGGGATGAGTTGATAAAGAATTTGGGAGGACGCTTGCTCTGAACATTCCGGGGAGAGTTCCGTGTTCACAGAGAGTCGAGAAGTACTTCTTGAGTCCTTTACCCTAGGAAGGTAATGTTCTCCTGTTTCTCCTCTGAGGGTGTCCAAGCAAATGCTCTGTTCCCTATAGTTCAGTTGCAGTTCTATTCCAAGGTCAAGAAATCAGGGAATTCTCCGGGTGTTAAGGGTTGTGCTTGAGAATGAACCTGTAGACTCTGTGTAAACAGGAATTAAAGCTCCATTACATAGGGCCCTGTGAATTACTCAAAGGCTCCGCTCTGGGCCCACAAATTGTGGGTTGTGATCAAGTTACTGAATATCCACGTTGCTTCCCCGATCAGCCTTGTTTCTGAATGTCGATATCTTTGATCAAGGATGCAAAGTTATTTTAATCTGCTTGCTTACCTGTTGAAGAATGACTTCTTTTCCATCTCGAGTCATCTAAAATTTTAATTTAATGACCTACTGAGATCTACAGACTATAAAAATAAACATTATATCAATATAAAACAATGCATATGTAGAAAAAAATTCCTAACAGAAATATTTGAGTTACACGTATCACAAAAGGAAGGCTCGCTTTTAGAGGGTGAGAATACATAATGTAGACAGCTAGGTGTGTTAAAAAAGAGAAGGGAATTCAAAAAAAGGAGAATTGGAATAATTGTATTTTTCAATTTTTACATTTCTTTATATCTAGGTTTTGTGGGATCCAGTTCCATGACAGAATTCTTCCTATTATTATTCTCCTGGTGAGCCTTATAATTAGGGAAAAACTAAAAATGGATCCTCCCTTGCTATATACATTTGGGTTGAGTAACCTTATTTTTGGATTCAGTTAGCATGAATATAAGGCTTATACTCAATTAAGCTTATAAAATAAAATACTGTTTCTTTCAAATTTGCCTCTGTAGCCTTCATTCCTCATCAGATGTCAAGATTAATTCAGTCATAGTGGATACAAGGCTTATTCTTTACACAAGAAAGGAAGCACTGTTTTCCTACAAGTGAGTAGAAACTGCTGAAAGATGGGGCCTCAGCATCGTGCTTTTATCTTGAGTTCCTGGGAGAGTCAATGTGCTAAGAGATATTATCCATTCTCCTCCAAGATATTATTAAAGATCCCTAGGCCTCCCATGTGCTAGAAGGTGAGAGAGGATTTAAAGTCTTTCTAGAATGATTCCTCACATTACTGTGGTTTTCTGTTACTAATACAATACTTTCCCAACATCTGTGACACATTTTTTTCCCCCCAAGGTAATGAACACAGGTAACTTCTCTTAAGAAACAGAATAGTTTAAGTATAAGTACCAGATTGTTTACACTTAGCTTCAAGTGGTTCAAATTATTCATCCTCTGATATACTTTCTGTTCTTCTAAGAAAAGTACAGCTATATGTTTATGAAGACTAAAGAAATTCCAGGAATTCCCTGGCGGTCCAGTGGTTAGGACTCTGAGCTTTCATTGCTGAGGGCCTGCAAGCCACTAGGCATGGCCAAAAGGACAAAGAAAATCAGCTTTGGAGAAGGAATGTAACATTTCAGCTGCTATAGCCTTTTTATTAGTTATTACTTATAATCAGGAGCTCCAGTTTTCTCTCCTGGGTCTATCTGTTTTAAAGGGTGCAGCAGTGCCTCTTTGGATGCTGAAGAAGCAGGAATAAATCCCTTTTGGCAGTGGAGGCCTTCCAAAATGTGGGATATAGGTTCCATGAGGAAAGAGATTTTTGCCTCTTTTGTTCAATGTTCTATCCTGACAGCTAGAATAGTGCTTGGTACATAGTAGACCCTCAGTAAATATTTGTGGAATGAATGAATGAATCCTCAAGAAAAACTGTGGGATGTGGGTTTGTTGGAGCTTGATTTCCAATAACCTTCACATGGGGAGAAAAATGTTATCAGTGAGTTGCACTGATGTCTTGGTCCTCTTTTATCCTAAGAAAAACGTGCCTCTCCTCCTTCCAGGCTCGGTACCTGAGGGAGCAGAACTCTGTGGCCTAGGTTACCAAACGCTGCAACTCTTCAAGGGGCCATAGTTGAGAATTTGAAAGGCCTCAGAGTGGCTGCATCAACCTTGTAGAGAAATGCCAGTCAGCAGAGGGGCTGTTCCCAGGATCACATGACTAGCTGCACTGGGTGCCGGCCAGGTGTGGAAGCCTTTCTCAGACTTATCAAATGCATGCCATAGACCTGGTTAATAAAGTATAAACCAGCAACCAATGATTATATTTTAGAGTTCTTACTTCATCACAAAAAACTCAAAGTATGTGAAGATAGATTGGAATGTGTAAAGAAAAGCTAAGAAAGCAGGTTTCTGATAAGATCAGCATGTGACTTGTGTAACAGCTCTGATTTACAGTCTGAAGAATGGAATGCTGACAGTTCTTTCTTTCGTGAGACCGCTAGGATTTTATTTCCCCCTGTAACAGGTCCCTTTTGAGCCGATCTTAAGATGAGAAAATACTTTGAAGAATTATGCATGATGTGGAATATATCTTCCTTGTTATCACTGGGGGTTCCACTGCTTACAGGGTGGATGGAGATGATGCCCATGTCTTTGGACATAATAGCTTTTGACAGACAGACCAAAATAATTCCTTTTTAGCCATGCAGTTGTCTGTAAATCTGCTTAGTTGATCATCCAAAGTGATGACATTTAAGATATAGTTGATACACTGTTTATCTTAAAGAAACATTTTAAAATTAATTTGTCAGACCTGTGCAATATTTTATCTTTTCAGTTTAATAATATCCAAATGTGCTTTTGGTTGCTTTTGTGAAGCAGAAAACACATGTGTGTTTCTTCATAAATCAGTCAGTTAGGTTTGAAAATATAGTGTGTTTCAAGTATGTAGCAAAGGCCCTCAGAACACAATTATTAAAGCAGAATGAGGAGTTGAGTTTGCTTCAGTTTTGGATTTTTAATAGATTTCACTGGTATGTCGTGAAGATGGAATTATACCATAGGAGTCTCTGGCTAAGGGCCGAGACTTTTTCTTTTCTATTATTTTAAAGCCTTTTGTTTCTTTCCTCAGAAGGGAACATATACATTTATACTGCTGGGTAAAATTATTAGAAAATATAATTCCCATAAACCTACTCTTTTGACTCTTTAGGTAAATATGCTGGCACATGAACTCGAAATTTCAAGTTATGACTTTGTAAGAAATTTTCATGTACTTCCAGTGAAGGTGTTATTGTGCTTGTGTTCTTTGCTTGATTTATCATAACATTATGAGACCTTAATGTTTGTCAAAATATAATGTATGTCAATGTAACTTGAAAGTTATTTTAAAGTACACATCCAATTCATCACTTTATTTTGTCAGTTTTGTCTCTAAACAATTCTGTCTTCATTTATTTTAATCCCACCTCCTATCCTCCCAATCCAGATCATTGTCATCTCTTTGTTATCTGAACTACTAGAATAGAATCCCCTCCCAATGCCCCACGATAGTTAATGACACAGGAAAACACTTTATGGTTTTTATGTAGAAAAGCAAAGTCCTAACTGAATATTCAAATAAATCATGATGGAAACACACTAAAAATACTAAATTAGATGCATTTTCACTATGTGTCTAGATGTGGATTTCTTTTTTAATTTTTTATCTATTCTACTTTGGAATATTCAGCTTTCCTTATTTTCTCTCTTCTCCCCTTCTGGATCATAAATAGAACTTCGTTAAACCTTAGCATGTTACTCTTTATTCTACATTTCATTATGTCTCTGAACTTTATTCTGGAACTCATTATTTCCTCAAGTCTGTGTAATTGTTTGTTTATCTGATCTATTGAATTTTTAACTTTAGTGATTGCATTTTTCATTTGAGAGGTTTTTTTGGTTTTTTTCAAATTATCCTGTTTTTTAAAAATAGCATTTTATTCCTAGTTTGTGATTTCAATTTATTTTTTGAATAATTAAAAATACTTATTTTATATCCCATATTCCTAGTATATGAAGTCTTTGGTAGTTTAATTGTACTGTTGATTGTTTCTGCTAACTCTTAAATACAGGTTTTCATGTTTTGGATTGAGCTCATGTTTAAATGCCTGGGCTTTACGTGCAAGAATCTTGTAAAGTTTATGTTGATGGTGCATCCTTCTGCAGAGAATTTGTGTCGCTTGGGCATTCCGAGGTATAACCAACCCAGGGCTACTTAAAATAGTTTCTTGTTTGAGCTTCCTTGGGCCTACTAGCTAGTATCATTTAAAACCCAGTTTTGGAGTATGTCAACCCTGTGGTTATTGTCATGGAAAACTTCTATTTATTTTTATTCACCCTGAGTCTAGGCCAAGAATGACATTTTTATTTGTCATCTCTTTTTGTCAGTTGGTGAACATACTTTTTTTTTTTTTTTTGCGGTATGTGGGCCTCTCACTGTTGTGGCCTCTCTCGTTGCAGAGCACAGGCTCCGGACGCGCAGGCTCAGCAGCCATGGCTCACGGGTCTAGCTGCTCCGCGGCATGTGGGATCTTCCCGGACCAGGGCACGAACCTGTGTCCCCTGCATCGGCAGGCGGACTCTCAATCTCTGCGCCACTAGGGAAGCCCTGAACATACTTTTTGAATTGACTGTGTGGACCCTGGCTTTGTTTGTAGATCTTAATTTTAACTACTCCTTTGGGTTGATATCCTGCTTTGCCTACTGTCTCCTATAAACCATATAGCTCAAGCTTCCAGGTCCAGACGTTGTTGAAAATACCTGATTGCACCCCTGCTGCAGTGACAGCTTGCCACTCTGGACTGAAGTCCTCATTTTAGTTTCTGCCTTTGAAAAGTTCTACCCCCTTTAAAGTTAATTATATTATTATTTCTAGCTAATTATATATTTAAAATAATTTAAAAATATTCTTTAGTATTTCTATATGTTTTATATGAGAACTTTCCAGAACATTTATTCTACTATATTATTAAAAATGGAACACACAATACCCTCTTAACTGGTTTCCCCCTTCTGCTTTAGCCTCTTTCCAATCCATTCTGTACCTAATAGGCAATGTGATGTTAAAAATGCAAAATGATCATGTCACTTCCTTGGTAAAATTCCTCAGTAGCTTCCTGTTGTGTGCTGAACCTTCCTGGTAGTATCTGTGACTGTGACCTTATTTGGAAATAGGGTCTTTGCAGGTGTATCAAGGTAAAATGAGATCATACTGGATTAGTGTGGGCCCTAATCCTTGGACTGGTGTCTTCAGTAAAAGGGAAATTTGAAGACAGAGTCGGACACACAGGGAGAAGCCATGTGGTGCTTGGAGTTATGCTGCCACAAGCCAGGGAGTGCCAAGGATTGCTGGCAGCCACAGGAAGCTGGAAGAGGGACTTAGAATAGTTTCTCCCTATGAGCCTCTAAGTAGGAAGCAACCATGTGATAAACTTGATTTCAGACTTCTGGCCTCCAGAACAGTGAGAGAAATAATTTCTTTTTTTTTTAAGCCACCCACTTTATGGTAGTACTGGTCACCCTAGGAAACTAACACTGGTAAACAGATGAATAAGTGAAAACTAGTAGAGCAGACCGGAGAAAACTGAAAACAAGTGTTTTCAGAAGTGAGGCCTGGAAACAAGCTGTTTGACATTGCAGAACGAACAACTCTTCCTCATGTAATTAGTGTAAAATAAAAGAGTCTCAGTATGGTCTGTTATGCCTTTTTGATCTTTCTTGCTTTACTTTTTCCAGCTTCACGTTGCCTCTGCTGCTTTCACTGGCCTGTTATGGTTCCTTGAATAAGCCAAGCTCTTGTCTGACTCAGGGATTTTGTACATGCTGATCTCTCTGCCTAGGAAACTCTTTCTCCTATGTTCTGCTTGGATAACTACTACTCATCATTCATGTCTGGTGAAATGTCACTCCTCGAAGACCCCCTCTATAATATTTTTCCTCCATCAGCCACATGAGTTAGGTCCCTTAGTTATACCTTCTCGTGCATGTCCCCGCTTCCTAGCATTTATCATGGATTGTGACTAGACTATGTATGTTATTTGTATGATTGTTTTTTTAATGTCTGTCTTCCCCACTAGACTGTATGCTCCATTAGGCAGCAACTGTATCTGTTTTAATCTTCTCTATTTCCCTAGCTACCAGCATAGTGACGGGTATGCAACAAATATTTTTGAATGAATGAAAGCACATTTTAAAGCTTACAATTAGATGGGTGGGCACAAAGAGAAAAACATCCATTTTTCAAATTTTTTTTTATTAGGGCCAGAGTATTAGGTGAATTGTTTCAATCATTTTTACTTACGTAGCTATTCTAACAGGTTAATTATAAATGTCATTATAGTAAAAGAGCAACCACTCTGAGCATTCACTCAGAGTCATATTTTGAAATATATTTGAAATGCCATATATTAGTATAATTAGTATTTTTCACTGGTTGCTTAGAATAGATACCATTTAGATATTTAAACTAAGTTGGTTCAGTGTCCAAACTCAGTACTCTGTATATACCAAGATAGCAGAAACTACTCAGTGAAGATAGTATAAAACATGTGCTTCCTCTAAAAAATTCTTATAAACTTGTCAATTTGTGCTTAATTATAGGTAATATTTAAGATCACCGAGGAGTTTCTGTATAATAATTCTCAAAGTTCTTCTTAGAACGTGGCTCTTGAGGCCCACATGATGGAATTCTTCACCTGCCTTGCTTTGGCAGAAGGCCAGCTTACTGACCCTCACAGCAGGCTGTGAACTCACCTTTTAAATGATGTATATTTCTTGAGTGTTTTCTCTGTACTTGTGCCCTGAGACAGGTAAATTATGGAAGGCACAATTCTATAAATCGAAATGTATCACAAATAATTGTGGCCCTAGGACCCAAGGAATTCTGAGAAAATACAACTGAAGGGACAACTACCATGGTCGGCCCCAGCTACTCCATTAAAGAACAATCTGCTCTAGCTGGCCTCAGTTAGTAAGTAAATTTTGAGGCTGTTGAAAAACGTAAGCAAACACATAGGAGAACCACATGTGGAAATGCCACTTTGCTGAAATCCCCCCTTGATCTATTCCAGCCCTTAAACCTGGAGACATATGGGTTTAATAGTGTTACATGTTCTTCAAATTCTAGAAATGTTATTAAGGCCTGAATTTATATTGAACAAAATTGCTTATTGCTTTTAATATAGAAATGATGATAATGGTTTGGGTTGCACCTTGAAAATATGCTATTGAAAGACAGTAGAGGTGTGTATCTACCTTTAGCTGGTATGTCAAAAGTTTACTAATGGTTGTGGTAGCCATGTATATGGTAGCAGGAAGTACCCATTCAGAAGAACTCCTTCCAGATAAGTAGGTGTGATTTGTGTTGTATCTTTTTCTCTAGAGATGTCCTGCTTGATGTGGTTGTCAAATGAGATTCAGAAATATGGAGTCCCTTGTTGTGAGTCCATATATGACCTGAACAGGTCTGGTTCCCTTCTGTATCTGTAGGAAATTTAGAAGGCCAGGTGATGTCTGGAATCCTTTGCTGGCTTTGACATATAGAATCATAGGTTTTTAGAGTTAGAAGGGATCTTTCCTTATGTTTTGTCCATCCCTTTCCCCTCATCTAAGAGATGAGGCCTAAGGAGGTTCCTTTTTTGCCTGAAGCAATGCCTCTAGTTAAAGGTGAACCAGCATTAGAACCCAAGTCTCCCAATGATCAGTCAGCTCAATGCTTTTGCACTGAACTGTGCTACATCTGAAAGATGTCTTGTACCCTACGCTCATTGAAAATTGGCCTATAGCTTGGAAAAAATTGACCCATTTAAAATAAAAAGATAAACACAACAAAAACATTTTTCTACCCAGAGACAGGTGGGTCCTGTTAGTGCTTTTTGGTTTAGGGTACTTTGGGTTTGTCCTAGAAGTCAAGTACATCATCCTCCAACAGGAGCAAGACCTCTTGAGCTGTCAGTCTTTAAGGGGTATTGCTGGTCAGATCTACCAGCCTGGCTGCCAGAGCTTTATTGCCATTATCAGGTGAGTTCACCTGGTCTAGATATTCATAATAGGAGTTCTTACTGCAGACCTTAAAAGGCAATCGAAGGATTGGTTGAGACAGAATGAATGAACTTAACATACATAAGGAGAACTACATACACTTTTTTAAACACAGGAAACAAACAAATTCATAATAAACCAACTAAATATACTTACATTATGGATATGGTGCTAACTTTGAATCCCTCTTTTTTTTTGTAATTCATGAAAATCAGATCCAGAACTGATAAAGAGAGTTTGTTATCTAGATTATGTGTTACAGGATGACCTTCTGTTTGTGCTGGGTTGAGCTATGTAAGATTGGTTGCCTATGTGTATTCCAGTGTTGAATACTAATTGTAGAGATTTTATGGTTTTCTGAAAGTTCTCAAAGTTTATATTTAAATAAAGACAGTTTCTTTTTATCAACTTAGTGGAGGTATAATTTATATACAATAAAATGTATATATTTTAGAGGTAGTTTAGATGTGTTTTGATAGTGCACGTGACCTAACCAACATGTAGAACATTTATGTCGCCCCCAAAGTTCCCTCTTGCCCTTTGTCAGTCAGTCTCCCTCCCCAGTCATCTCCCAGCCCCAGGCAACCACTGATTTACTTTCTGTCACTATAGGTTAGCTTTGCTTATTCTCAAACTTCATATGCGTGTAATCATACAATATGTACACATTTGTCTGGCTTCTTTTGTTCAGCATAAAAATATCACATATTTTATCAAATATTTCTAAGGAGGATGATTTCATTTACTATATCATACAAAATACCAGCTGACTATTTTATCTTGAAAATACGTTGAACAAGGCTGTCCGCTTGGTCTCCTCTCTAATCATCCTCTGACAGCGTCTGCTGCAGCTCTATGGGTTGTTGATTACAGTGAGAAGTTCAGAGGTCAAGGTCAGTTCTGAACTAAAAAAGATTCCCCACCAGAAAATGTTCCAGCACTTCCCATATATGATGGTTAAATACCCCCATGGCTGGGACTCTTTACTTTTAATGCTCCACATTTCATGGCTCTTCGTAACGCTGGAAGCAACCAGGTCTCTTTCTAACTTGGTTACTATGAGTCTGCCTAGGGAGATACCTGGTAAAAACTGTAAAGCAGGAGAAATCAGGTTTTGGTGCCTTTCTAATGACCCTGCTTCTTTACTCTCTTTCCCATGTCGCCTGTACCTATCTCTCATACCCCAGCAATCTCCCCCTATCATTCCCACCCAGGCCTGTCTTCCACATCTTTCCCTGCCAACAGAACCTTCCTCTTCAGGGTCTCATTTCACCTGGCACTGCTGTCAGCTAGCTCCCATTTCTACAAGATGGGCTAATCAACTGCATCTTAAGTTATGGGATGCAGCTGTAGTGCCCAGCACTACGAAGGAACTGCAGGTGAGTAAGACATGGTCCTCGTTCTCAGCGAGTCCGGAGTGTGGTGGGGATGTTCAGACAACAGCTCTAATCCCCAAACAATCTTTTCTCCTCTTCTCAAGGGTCCTTGTTGTGTATTTGGGAAAGCGAGGCGATTTTGTGGGTCACCATTCCTCAGTTACTCATGTGGCCAGCACTCCTCCACGTCTTGTGTTTCTCACTGCATGGCTGTGGGCACCATTCACTTTGTTCTTAGTTGTGGCTTCGAATCCAAGGATATGAACCCTCTCACAGCCATTGTGATACCACTGCATGAAAGGGAAGTGGGGGAGTTGTGTGTAAGTAAGGGGTCGGTCTCACTTCTTATGGACCCCAGAGTCCTGTTCTGTCAAAACCATTCAAAGTTATGTGGATAAATCAAGGAAATCAAAGTGCACATGGGAAGATTTAAAAACCATCTCCTAATTATTATTTCTTTTACCATCCAAGAGAATAGCGCCCAGGAGGTTAAATGTGTGTGTGTGTTCCTCCTATTATTAGTTAAAATAGTCTATTCAGAAAAATACCTTCCTAAGAGGATTTTCCAAGACCATGGGACATTAAACTTCTAACTCATTGTATAAAAATTTGTTTCAAAATTAAAATTTTAAATAAGTTTCTCCCAGAAGTAGGTTTTTAAAAAATTTTTTTTTTATTTTATAAATTTTTATTTATTTATTTATTTATTTATTTATGGCTACGTTGGGTCTTCATTGCTGTGTGCAGGCTTTCTCTAGTTGTGGTGAGCGGGGGCTACTCTTCGTTGTGGTGTGCGGGCTTCTCATTGCGGTGGCTTCTCTTTGTTGCAGAACGTGGGCTCCAGGGCACGTGGGCTCCTTAGTAGTTGTGGCCTATGGGCTCAGTTGCTCCGTGGCATGTGGGACTTTCCAGACCAGGGCTTGAACCTGTGTCCCCTGCATTGGCAGGTGGATTCTTAACCACTGCGCCACCAGAGAAGTCCCCAGAAGTAAGCTTTTAAAAGTGTGCTTTTGGAAATTGTAAAAAGGTATATTAAAAAAAAATTTAAGTATGCCACTTTTATTTCTGGGGCCCACAAATTAATATAACACTATCATTGTCAACTAAAATAGGAGAGAGTTAAGGAGCATAGCAGAGAGCCATAGTTCAAGTGATTTGAAGTTACCTTAATATGACTTTAAACTCCTGGAATAGGGAAAGATTTGGAACTTCAGAATACATAAGGATATATTAACCTTTTCTCAGAGGTTATATAGCAGATAAGAAGAGCTCTTAAAAAATTTCTGGCCCTAATGCAATATATTCAGACAAAGGTATCTGAATGAATGGATGGGCCAGGAAATTAAGGTTGAGAATGAACACTGCTGGAAATGATGAGTTTGGAAAATGAATGTGTTTTCACTGAAATGTGAAGTGGAAGAAAAAGGAAAAGGGAATATGATTTATGAAGATTTTTTGATCTGGTACTAAACAAGGTGGACTAGTAATGGTGATTCGGCCTCCAGATAGATAGTGTCATATCATGATTTACAGCCGGGGATCTGAGAGTGGGTAAAGGATGCTCTCTGCATTGATCGTATAGTCTTATTTCACCAGAATTTAGATCTTTAAAATAAATGGAAGTCATTTGATAACATTTGTATAGTAAATTGCAAAGAATTGATTACAAGTGATAAAATAAGAAGATGTTAAGAATGAACTGGTGAAAAAGATTTAAAAACTATAATTGCATGTGAAAGTAAAACTGGCCTATTCAGCTCTGGGTACAGGCTCTATTTTCTTATGGTTTGACAGGCAATTTAAACTGCAAAATTAAACAGTAAAGGATATGGCTTTAAAAGCAAATGAATTTAAATCTCAGTAGAAATCCAAACTTCTTACAACGTACTTTGTTGTTCCAGTATTCCTTTTATTTAGCAAAAGCTTTCGTTTGCAGGAGTTTATAGTGAGTGACCAACATGGATTTATTGTAAGATTTTGCCACTGAAGAACAGCTTTAGTGAAATATCAGAAGACAGTATTTTTTGCCCCAGATCTACCATCACAAAGTTGTTCAAGTGATTGCCACTTACAAAATCTTTGAAATCTGTTTTTGGTATGTTTTATTTGTGTTTTTTTTTGCGGTACGCGGGCCTCTCGCTGTTGTGGCCTCTCCCATTGCGGAGCACAAGCTCCAGACACGCAGGCCCAGCGGCCATGGCTCACGGGCCCAGCCGCTCCGCGGCATGTGGGATCCTCCAGGACCGGGACACGAACCCGTGTTCCCTGCATCGGCAGGCGGACTCTCAACCACTGCGCCACTAGGGAAGCCCTTTATTTGTATTTTTGATGTGCTGGCTCTTTTTCTTGCTTGTGTCCCCTCTCCCAGAGGCAAACAAAGGATGAGTTTCCAAGGCTTTTTCACAATAATCACCCAAAACAGTTCCTAGGTCAAGGGTCAGGAATGTGGTTTTGCCTTAGACCTAGACTTAAGTCAGGTCTGACTTAGTGTGCATCTGCCCTGTACACTTACCTAGGACCCTATGCTCAGAAGGGTCCTGCACTTGATTTAAAGGTCTGCTGTCGGGGTCTTGAAATTCTTAATAATTTTTGAACAAGGATACTGCATTTTCATTTTGTACCAGGTCCCACAAATTATAGCACCATTCTTGCTGATAGTAACATGATAGCTGACATTTATTGCATTCTTACTGTGTACCAGACATTGTTTTAAATTTCTCATATATATCAGCACATTTAATATTTATAGCAACCCTCTGAGTTAGGTGTTATGGTTCCCAGAGGAGAAACTGAGCCCAGAGAGGATAAATAGGCGAAACTAGTCAGCAGAGATCCTGGCCCCAGTTGCCTGCTTCTAGAATGGGTGCCCCTAACCAATAACCTTACTGCCTCTGCCCCACACATATTTTCTCTTCTAGTTCTCATACAAAATTCTTATTTCCTGTGATGTGCAAAAATGGGCAACACCAATGGAACCCTGTGTAAGGTTTGCTTGCTGAGAATGCATGTGACAAATGCAACTTTGTGACCTGAAGAAGCCAAGCATAATTCCTTAATCTCATCTAAATGAACTAGCTCTTACGATGGCCAGGTTTCTGAGGGAATAGAAGAAAGAAAGGAAATGAGTGAGGGAAAGAACTTAAAAGTAAAAAAGACGAGAGCATGGGCTGCGGACACGCAGGGCCCCGGGCAGCCAGCTTGGGAGGAGCGAGGTACCCCGAACAGGCTGGTAGAGGAAGGAGAACATAAAGAAGGACAATCCGTGCTGCCTACTTAGCAGTTTGTTTGCGGCAGACGCTGGAGACAAATGCATATGGTTTTAGATTGCTTTAGGGGGACTGAGTGAGAACAGCATTTTTTCTGATTTGCAGGTGGCTGGGTCTATGAATGCTGGTGGGTGTGTGGCTAGATGTGGCTAATGGAGACCAACGGCGGGGAAATGCAGCAAGAGGCCTTCCTGCAGCTGGGGCTGGGCAGGGGATTTGCAAGCTAACTGGTTTCAGGCTACCCAAGGAGACCTTCTTGCTGCCCCTCAGATCATATTACCTAGGACATGGCACCTAGTAGGCACTCAGTAATATGTGAGCAATGATGGATGAATCTAGCCGCTACCCACTGTGCAAGTGTTTAAGGCAGGCTCAATATTGAACAACTATTTTTCTGACTGATTGGGTCTACCGAGTTACAATTTGTCATACTTCTCCACTCCAGCCTTCCCGTTATTCTTGGTGCACCAAGCAGGGCAGGGACCCGGAACACTTGTGTCTTCTTGGATGTTGCATTCCCAGTGCCCAGCCTGGCACATGCTAGGGGCTTAAATATTTCCTGAAAAAAATGAGGGTTGTTAATGGGGGATAAAAATCAAAGTTAATCTTTGAGGTCCTAGGTTCCATATTTTCCCTCCTAGGCTACGTGTGGTGATCCAGCTCACTGTATTTTGATATCCTGGTGCAGGTTGTCCATTACTGATAGACCTGGATGAAGCCTCCTTGCTTTGGGTTAGCTAGAGTGTTATAGGCTGGTAAACTCATTTGCTCTGAAGGCTTCAGCTATGAGGAGGCTCTGAAGTATCTACCTTCTAGACAATGTCATCTTTGGAAGAGTATTTTTCTTTACTACTATTAGATGTAGAGCCCAAAGACCTGGCAGCCATGTGATAATCGTTACCTACCTAGGTTAGGTGTCTGTGCCATGCCTAAAATTCCTATTGTGAGCCTGGCCCCACAGTGTGCGTCACAGCACTCCTGTCTGTCTTTGTAACGAGGCGGTCCTAGATGGGTGCCTTCTTTCTGGAGATTTTACCATCTCCCTTCTCCCTCCCTTTTTCAAACCAGACCTATATTTCTGATCAGAGAGGTTAGGGACTATTGCTCATGTCACTTCTGATTATTTTCATAGCCAATTTCAGGAATTTTCTATCACTAGAATATCTCATAAATATTCTAGCATTTAAGATGGCTGATGACTCATTGCTGGTAAGAAAGTGTCCTCTTAAATTTCAGTATTGATATAAAAGGCATGCTACATTAAATGAAAGGAAGTAACAAAATATTCTAAAATACGAAGCATTTTTGGATCTTAATTATCTGAAAATTGATTAATTTGTTTAAACATCTGCGCACTCTGAAAATTCAGACATCTGGGCTCTGAGCAGGAACTCTGATCATCTTGCTTGCAGATCACACCTACTGCTAGGATTGTGCCTGGAAAACACTAGAAACTCAGCATTTGTTGGCTGACTTCTCAGCATTCTGAAATCATTTTTGTATTAAAAAGCTTTGATCTTGATTTTTGAAGATAATAAAAATTAAAAATGGATAATTAATAAATTGATATATTTATTATTATCCATTTCCTACTGTGTGTACTTTGGAGTGATGGATTATACCCCTAAGATGTGAACAGGGCTGCTGGATGCATCGAGGACAGACAAAAGGATAGAACTGAGAGGATAAGAATTACTGTCACCATTAGTTATCCCCCTTTTCCCTGTGGAATATGGGGCTAGTGGAAGACCTAGGGACTTAGCATTTGCCAGGGGAATGCGTAGGATGACAGGGCACGTACCATTTAGGCCCGGTGTGACTTATCTACCATCTAGTTGTTTATCTCCTTCTTAGCCTAAGCATAAGGGGAAAGCGTGTTGTCTGAAAGAACATCTTAGGAATGTAATGCAAACAAAGGATGTGCATCTGGCCCACATGGGAATGTTCTCTGCTAATTGGTTGGACAGATGGGAGTGCTTTTGAAAAAACAGAATCCTGAGTCCTAGGAAATCATTTTCTCTTTCTGTAAGAAAACTCAAGAGGCTGTACACTTATCTTCCTGTTATTCAGCGGTATATTTCTAGGTTTCTGTTAAAGGTTTAAAACCGATCAGGTGCAAAATATCCATGTGGTGTCAGGGCACCAGGGAGTGAGGCATCTGTAGCCTCTATCATTTCTAACAGTGCTGGCATCTGCTGTCTCTATAGGAAGCAAAGACTTTTACAAGCAGTGCTTCACTTCTTCAAGCATGCTAGAAAGGTAGAAATCCCTAAGAGAAACTCCAGATTTCGGGTGAGTTTGAAATTGTGTTATAAATTGCTTCCGCTAACTCCTTGTTGCCTGTAAGCCACAGACTTTGAAAAGGAGCACATTTTACAAATTGGGCTTTCCCATCATTTCTTGCAGGGAAGCAGCTGTCCTATTTCCTCTAATAAGGTAGTAAGCCTAAAAATGCAACGTAAGCCTTCAGGGTGTGTGATTAGAGAGGCTTGCCCACACAGACTGAATGCCTGGGAGCAATGGAAGGACTCCTCCCCACAATCAGACAGCTCCTTCACTGTGGTAGAGAGGGGTCTCTGGCCAATTCTGTTGTTATATTTATGTGGAAGAAAGAAACCAGCAGACCAGGTGTGAGGAATGTTGACTTCTAAGAACAGAACCAGACTTCAGAGAACTATTTTAGAATCTGCAGGAATGTCATATTAAAATATGTATTTCTGACCACAGAGAGCAAATTCTAGAATGGAATTATAGAAGAAGCTCTATACAGTCAGCCCTCTGTATCCGTGGATTCCATATCTGTGGATTCAACCAACCTTGGATTCAAACCAACCTTGGATTGAAAATATTTGGAAAAAAATGCCAGAAAGTTCCAAAAAGCAAAACTTGAATTTGCCGCACACTGGCAACTATTTATATAGCATTTACATTGTATTTACAACTATTTACATAGTGTTTATATTGTATTAGGTATTATAAGTAGTCTAGAGGAGATTTAAAGTAGATGGGAGGATTTGCATAGGTTATATGCAAATACTGTGCCATTTTATATAAGGGACTTGAGCGTCTTTGGATTTTGGTATCCGAGGGGTTTCTGGAAACAATCCCCCATGGATACCAAGGGACAACCATACTTGGAAACCAGATGGACTCTCATTGCTTCTGTCCATTGGAGTGGGGAGGAATTCAGCCCAGAGAGCTTCGAAAACGAGCCAGCATAAGGAAGGCGAAATGGCTCTGAGAGGAACTTGACTTTCCCTGGGCTCCTGACTTTTTTCATATTCAGTGTTCATGCAGAGCCAGATATTCTGCAGATTACAAGTGACTGCTGGCTCTTCTCACTTACACCCCAGCAAACTCTGTTCTAGATAACCCAGGGTAGAAGATCTTTTGTGACTGTGATTGCCAGGGAGCTTTATCTTTGGTTAATGGGTATGGTAAAAACAATTTGCACAATGTGATAAGAATAATAACATTCAATTAGCAAGGAAGGGCTTCCTGTGTGTCAGGTAATGTCCAAAGTGCTTTAAAAAGAGGATGTAACTCTTTTAATGCTTACCCTTGCCATATGAGGGGGTATCATCGCTTTAATTTTAAATTTGAAAAAGGGGAGGCTTAGGGGAGGTTTAGTATCTGGTCTAGGATCAAACAGCTGGTAAGTGATAGAGCTGTGGTTCAAACTTAGGTCGGTCTCACTGTCCTTGTGCTTATAACCACTGACTCTAAGACGAAAATAAAAACAGGAAAGTACTACATAATATTTATACAGCGTAGTGGTTTCAATCTTAGGGAAAATATTTCTCAATGATTCCAGTTCGTTCTTCTCTCTTCCCTGCCACGACCCATTGAGAACTACCGGTATTACACTTTATAAAGTGATAAAGGGCTTTGGTGAACATTTTCTCATTCACAAATTGGGACTTTTCCAGCTTTTCTATCCCTGTCGGCTCTCTTATTACCTTTTAATGATGGAGTAAGTTCTAAAATAACAAATGTAAATTGTAAGGGCATATAGAGTAAGGTTGCCAGATAGAATATGGGAACGTAGTTAAATTTGAATTTCAAGTAAACAATGAATAATTTAAAAATTTTTACGTATGTACCAAATATTGCATGAGATATACTAAATATTATTGCTTGCTTTTTAAAATGCAAATTTATCTAGGCATTCTGTATGTTTATTTGCTATATCCAGCAGCCCTAAATTAAGTCAGAGAGGCTTGTGTACGAAGAGTGAAACTGAGTTTGCTTTTGCACACCACCGGCTCAGCGGCCAAGGGAAGACTCAAATGAAATGGGTAAAAGAGAAACCTTGGGGCAACGATACTGAGTGCTTAGATCTACTTGCCTCGTATAATTAGTCTTTTCAGCAAATCTTGCTAATATCAAATAGTGTTCTCAGTCATTGATATTTTGTGTAGTGTGGAAGTGACTAGAAGCTTTACCAGGGTTATTTTACCTTTATCAGTAGTTCAGTTGAAGCTTCACCAAGGCAAGAGCCTCAATGCAAACCTTGTTTTAATGTTTTCATGTTTTTACTTTTTATCTGAATGTACTGCAGGGCCCTTGAGGTCTTCTGGAAAAAAGTCCTTCTATCAGCCAGGACATGAACTTATTCATTTAAGATCAGTATTTCTGCTTTTGAAAGGTGGCAGCACACAGAGAGCTAAGGTTGTCCCTTTATCCACTGATCCTCAGTGGTTGACTGGACACCCTGAGCTCTGGACTTATTCCCCTAATCACTTTGAGTCAGAAAAGCTACCTCTTTTTTTTTTTTTTTTTTAACATCTTTATTGGAGTATAATTGCTTTACAATGGTGTGTTAGTTTCTGCTTTATAGCAAAGTGAATCAGTTATACATATACATATGTCCCCATATCTCTTCCCTCTTGCGTCTTCCTCCCTCCCACCCTCCCTAACCCACCCCTCCAGGCGATCACAAAGCACCGAGCTGATCTCCCTGTGCTATGCGGCTGCTTCCCACTAGCTAGCTACCATACGTTTGGTAGTGTATATATGTCCATGCCTCTCTCTCGCTTTGTGATAGATCACCCTTCCCCCTCCCCATATCCTCAAGTCCGTTCTCTAGTAGGTCTGTATCTTTATTCCTGTCTTACCCCTAGGTTCTTCATGACATTTTTTTTTCTTAAATTCCATATATATGTGTTAGCATATCGTATTTGTCTTTCTCTTTCTGACTTACTTCACTCTGTATGACAGACTCTAGGTCTATCCACCTCATTACAAATAGCTCAATTTCGTTTCTTTTTATGGCTGAGTAATATTGCGTTGTATATATGTGCCACATCTTCTTTATCCATTCATCTGATGATGGACACTTAGGTTGTTTCCATCTCCGGGCTATTGTAAATAGAGCTGCAATGAACATTTTGGTACATGACTCTTTTTGAATTATGGTTTTCTCAGGGTATATGCCCAGTAGTGGGATTGCTGGGTCATATGGTAGTTCTATTTGTAGTTTTTTAAGGAACCTCCATACTGTTCTCCATCGTGGCTGAACCAATTCACATTCCCACCAGCAGTGCAAGAGTGTTCCCTTTTCTCCACACCCTCTCCAGCATTTATTGTTTTGATGATGGCCATTCTGACTGGTGTGAGATGATATCTCATTGTAGTTTTGATTTGCATTTCTCTAATGATTAATGATGTTGAGCATTCTTTCATGTGTTTGTTGGCAATCTGTATATCTTCTTTGGAGAAATGTCTATTTAGGTCTTCTGCCCATTTGGGGATTGGGTTGTTTGTTTTTTTGTTATTGAGCTGCATGAGCTGCTTGTAAATTTTGGAGATTAATCCTTTGTCAGTTGCTTCATTTGCAAATATTTTCACCTATTCTGAGGGTTGTCTTTTGGTCTTGTTTATGGTTTCCTTTGCTGTGCAAAAGCTTTTAAGTTTCATTAGGTCCCATTTGTTTGTTTTTGTTTTTATTTCCATTTCTCTAGGAGGTGGGTCAAAAAGGATCTTG
The DNA here is from genome assembly GCF_039906515.1 of Pseudorca crassidens. Lineage (NCBI taxonomy): Eukaryota > Metazoa > Chordata > Mammalia > Artiodactyla > Delphinidae > Pseudorca > Pseudorca crassidens. The sequence goes on from NC_090316.1 coordinate 21,301,941, forward strand.
CTGTGATTTATGTCATAGAGTGTTCTGCCTATATTTTCCTCTAAGAGTTTGATAGTTTCTGGCCTTACATTTAGGTCTTCAATCCATTTTGAGCTTATTATGTGTATAGTGTTAGGGAGTGATCTAATCTCATAGTTTTACATGCACCTGTCCAGTCCTCTTTTTTAATGGAATGAAACCATTAATGTTTCAGGGATGCCTGGTTTTCTGGGCAAAGGAAGCTTCTTTGGTAATAATATCTTAGCAGGAATCGTGGTGGTAGTGATCGTGGTATGTGTGCGTATCTGGAGGGATGGATGAAATGAGTGTGCGTTTCTTTTCTAGAGTGACTTTGACGGAAAACACTTCTTGTCTCTGGAAGTTTACTTGAAGAATATTTTAGAAATATATCTGTTTGTTGAGCACTACATAATTTAAGCAACAAACCAAGTTGTTAAACTGCATTGCAGCAACATTTATTAAAAAAAAGTTGCACATGGTATAAGTAGTGAAACATAAGTAGGGCTTTGTGAAAGAAATAAAGAAAAGTTTTATTTTTCTGACAGTACTTATATGTTTTTAAGACCCTGATTGCCATTGCTTTCTTTCTGAGTTGCCTTCTCTCTGATTGATGATGTGTCTCAGATTTGGTTACTTTTCACCACATGTTAATTTCAGATGTTTTTTCACTGGGTGAATATGGATTGATAATATACAGGAAAGTAAAAACACACAGGAGGATTTTAATATATAATAAAAAGGAATTCCATTGTAAGTGATCTGAGAGCTCCGTTCTTTTACCCACTCTCTGTTTCATTTAACAACTCTCGGTCTATTAAGACTTTGCTTCACTCAACGATTTCATGTTAATCATCTTTTGCTTTATAGCCTCTTATTTTCCTGCTGCAATCAGTATCCCATCAACTTCACCGACCATCTACTCTGTGATCTATGAGATGGCTCTGGTACGGGGCTGAATTTATACCAGAGCAGTTTGCTTTAAATGTCACCAACATTTTATCCAAAACATTTCTTCCAGTTTATTCTCATAATTTTACTACTTTTCACAAAGTTGCTTCCCTGCTTTTAGAGAATAAGGAGTGATAAGTAAAATACAAAATGCCTATGTAGAGTGTATAGAAGTCGGGCTTGGAAACACAAAAGTTAAGTCCATGAAATGATGTTAAATGTGGGCTCGGTTTTCTTACTGTGTGGAGGCAGCAACACAAGCTTGATGAATTCATTTCCACCTTGCTGGTAAAACTGGATCTTTTCAGTGAGACCATATTTTAAAGCATTTCTGGATCCTGCTGATATGTTCAGATTGCCTTGACTCAAGCAAAATCAATCAATTTTGGCACCCTGTAGATGCATCGTACTGATAACCTCAGATCCCTTTCCTTCTCTCTATTTGCCTGCATTTGGCTGGTGCCAGCTGTCCTTTATATCATTAGTAGAAATCCAAGTCGCACACCACAGGGGGCTCTGAGTTCTTTGTAAAGATTAATTTAGAAATTAAAAGTGCATTATCCCCCTGTAAAAATACATTATCCAGACTGTGATGCCAGCATTTTTAATAAAATGAATGATTAAGTACCTCATTTAATCTTAGCACCAAATGTAATTTTTTCCTTATCCCTCAGAAGTGGGCAATTAATCCTTTCTTGATGTCTGTTAGGACATTTTATTTCACAGAAGGATTTTAATGGTAGTGATGACACCTTGTACTTTTCAATGATTATTATATTCATTTTAGAAGATACTATTTTCTTGTTAAATCTTAAATCTAATTCCCAGTGTCCACATGAGGCAAATATATTTTAATTTGTTCCAAGATATCTTTTTGCATTTGGTTTTGAGTGTACAATAAAACAATGAAAAATCAAATTCAGTATATGTGTAAATTCTCTCTTGCTGAAATCGCTTAGATGTGGTCCTTTAAGGGGAAGTTCCAACAGAAACTTATTTTAGTGGCCTAATTCTAAGAAGTTAATAATTCTTGCCCAGATATCCTCTCAGGGCTGCTTGAGGAAAATGCTTAAAAAATAATATTAGTACACAAAGTCAGACTTATTTTAAAGAGAGTGAGATATACGAGGATTAAACAAGATAGAGTACTTGTCAATATACATAATGTCCAGTTCCGTTGTTGAAAATTATTTTAAGAGTATGTTAGTCATAATAATGTCTTCTTCTAACTTCTCTCTCTCTGTATATGTGTAACTCTTTTTACATTTTGTCTCTAGATAAGAAAATCCCTTTTGTAGTTGCTGTCATCCTCTTTTATTAAAAAAAAATTTTTTTTTTTGGCCACACTGCATAACATGCAAGATCTTAGTTCCCTGACCAGGGATCGAACCCGTGCCCCCTGCAATGGAAGCATGGAGTCCTAACCAGTGGACTGCCAGGGAATTCCTACTATCACCCTCTTAACTCTGGAATTTTTAAATCACCTTTTACAGCTTATTGTGTCTGGTGTCCCAAGCAGATATTGCTTAAAGTAGTAAATAACATCAAATTTTTCTCTGGGCATCGGAGCACTCTAGGTGACTGGCATGGCTATACTGGGGGATAATCCCTTTCACCGGAAGAGAAGGTTGCATCATAAGAGGTTTTCTCTTTTCTTGGTGTATCATCTGGAGCTAGACCAGGCCCAGCCCATAGGGTCCCTGCCACATTAATTCAGTTCTGATCTTGTACCAAGCTATGTCCTCACAGACTTATGCTAAGGATGACTACCATCTACAAATGAATATATTTGCTGAGGATTTTGTCCTCACTAATAAAAAATGGAGAAAGTTAGAGCTATTTACTTGGCAGCAATTACTCAAAGGCAGTGTCATGCATTTATGGGAAAACGCTCGTAAATCTAAAGGAAAGTGATTTACTCATAGTGGGAATAGATTTAACACAGATTAGAAATATCTTTTCCTCCTTTTCTGCCTTATCTTTTGTATTTTATGAGGTTAAGACCAGCTCTGAAGTATTATTAACGTGTTTTATTTTTACTGACAAAAAGTAGTTTTAGCCGTGTAATGAAATTCCACCATTTGCTAATGATGTCTGCCTTTGAAGTATAACTCTTTCATTGCAGGCACAAATTATGTTATGGATGTGATATTGTGCCATATAAATGTGAGGTTTTTTTAAAATAAATTTATTTATTTTTGGCTGTGTTGGGTCTTCGTTGCTGCGCGTGGGCTTTCTCCACAAGCAGGGGCTACTCTTTGTTGTGGTGCGCCTGCTTCTCATTTCAGTGGCTTCTCTTGTTGTGGAGCACGGGCTCTAGGCACACGGGCTTCAGTAGTTGTGGCTCTCAGGCTCAGTAGTTGTGGCTTGCGGGCTCTAGAGCACAGGCTCAGTAGTTGTGGCACACGGGTTTAGTTGCTCTGCAGCATGTGGGATCTTCCCGGACCAGGGCTTAAACCTGTGTCCCCTGCATTGATAGGGGGATTCTTAACCACTGTGCCACCAGGGAAGTCCAGTGTGAGTTTTTGACATGCTAATTTATAATGACTGGCAGATGTAAAGACCTTAAGGAAAAGACGAGATTGGCACTTGGACAACTAAAATGTATAAGGGCGATGGATTCAAAGATCAGTTATCAGGAAAGAAATATTCTTAAAATATGTATTTAAATGTGAATAAGTAGACCGTGGTTCTTCTTTAGGGCTTACGGATGCAGAATGCCAGGACTGCAAAAAAAAAAAAAAAAAAGTTAAAGATCAGGTAATGTGGGAGACTTTGGACTCAACCTGATTCCACTCTGATCCCAGCAAGAAAGGACAGAGTGTCTGAAGAAATGGGTATTAGCAGGACTTGCAGGCATCAGGACAATCTCCCGAGACGGTTCTCAAAATTCCTCCTTTTCTGCATCTGCTTGCTGCTCTTCACATCAAAAGGCAAAACAAGATCCCCTCTATTTGAACTCAAGCTGGCCTTGTGACTGCTTTGACCTGCCAGAATGTGGTGAAAATGGCATTCTGGTACTTTTAAGCCCAAGCCTTAAGAGGCTGCCACTTCCTTCCTCTTGGAATACTTGCTCTTGAAACCTTCACTCTTAGAAAGCACTCGCCATGTTGTTTAAAGCCCAAGCTGCATGGAGAGGCCACGTAGAAGAGAATCAAAATGCTCTGGTATTGCTCAGAGCAATAATGCCACCCATGTGAGTGGATATGGATACTTTAGGTATTCCAACCCTTAAGCCCCAGATGAACTGTAGTCCCAGCTGCTATCACATGTGGTGGAAAACCCACCCAGCTAAACCCAACAACCTATAGAATCATGAAGGGTGCTGCAGGATTGCTTCTACCCCAAAGGGTAACTTCTTCTATTCCCAGAAAGGTCCTTGTAGGTTGGGCATGACCCCGAGTGTTAGAGTGAACCAGTCACCAGGTAAGGATTCTGTATACCTGCACTTTACCTGCCTGCAGAGCGCTTATGCCTCCATAGTCCTCATGCTGTAGTAAAGTAGATTTTTGCATTTTATTTTTTTTAATTTGAAAAAAAATTTTTTTTTTTTTTGCGGTACGCGGGCCTCTCACTGTTGTGGCCTCTCCCGTTGCGGAGCACAGGCTCCGGACGCGCAGGCTCAGAGGCCATGGCTCACGGGCCCAGCTGCTCCGTGGCATGTGGGATCTTCCCGGACCGGGGCACAAACCCGTGTCCCCTGCATAGGCAGGGGGACTCTCAACCACTGCGCCACCAGGGAAGCCTGATTTTTGCATTTTAAATGGATAGTTGGAGTGTGCTGGGCTGATGCTAGTCAATGGGAGATAGGATGCCGGGAAGGCTCTCAAGGGTGAGGTTATAGGTTAGGGAGAGTCACTTGCCCCGTTCTCGTAGAATGATTTTGGTTGTGAAAGTGACAATGAGTGAACGCTGACTTATTTCAAAAAGTCTCAAAAGATTTTGTCACAGACCTCTAAAGGAAACTTGATCATTTAAGCAGGAATATAGTGCTTTCATGTTTTAATCCATGTGGCAGAGAAACACAAGCTTTATCCAAGAGCTATTTACCCATTAACTCTGTATGTTTTACATTTTACGTTTATGTTGTATTTTAGCTTTTTTGACATTATGTTTTAGCTTTTTTCTTTTCCTGGACCAAATCAAGGCTCATGCTTTATATATAAATTTGTGGTTTGTTTTTCAAAAATTTAATTTCCCCCTTAACTTTAATTTTTAAAAATTTCTTGTTAAAGATTATTTAAAAGCATTGTGAAGTCTATCTTATTTATCCATGGAACAGTCTGATTTTTTTTCGGAAAGTGTAGGTCATGATAAAGACAGCAAAAAAAGTGTACAATATATATAAAGGAGGGAGAGAAGATTTTAAAACTATTTATTTGAAAATAGCAATAGTTTCAAGTTTTAGAAACATTATAAGAATAGTACGTAGGACACCTGTCTACCCTTTATCCAGATTAAACTTTTGTTAACATTTTGTTCTGTTGCTTTCTCACTTGTTTTCTTATCCTCCACGCTTTCTTCTGTGTGTGTGTGTGTGTGTGTGTGTGTGTGTGTATTTTAAATCATTTTTTTCTCTTTTTTTGTCTTATACCATCAAGGCTCATGCTTTTATATATAAATATAAATGCATGAATGCAATTTGAGAGTAAAGTTGAGAGTGTATATTTCCAAAGAATAAGGATATTCTCTTAAATACAGTAGCTATAGACTTTACTATATTTAATATTGCTACAATAATTTTATCATCTACCATCCATATTCTAATTTTGTCAATTGACCCAATAATATCCTTCCTATCCCCCCTTTCCCCTGAAGTACATGATCCAATTTAGGAACTCATTGTCATGTCTCTAGTCTTCTTTAATCTGGAACATTTCCACAGCCTATTTTTGCCTTTTATGACATTGACATTTTGAAGAATACAGTCCCTTTTAAAAAAAGAGAATGTTTCTCATTTGGGGTGTGTCCAGTGGCTCCTCAAGCTTCCATTCATGTATGCATTCCAGGCCAGAAGTGATGTGTGTCCTTCTCCAGAGGCACACAATGTACACTTGCCCCTCAATGTTGGTATTAATTTTGATTACCTGGTTAAGGTGTTCTCCAATTTATCCCTATAATGTTCCCCCCACTACATTTGCAACTAATAAGCTATCCGGGGAGACCATGCAAATATTCTTCTTCTCATGAAAATTCCCCCTGAGATTGGGCATCTATTGCTGACTCATGCCTAATCCAAAGTTTAGTATGATGGCTGCAAAATGATGATTTCCTACATTCACCACTTCCTCCACATTTATCCGTCAACACTCAGCATTCCATAAGCAAGAGTCCTTTTTCCTCCCCACGGATTTTCATAATCTATTTATTATTTGTTTGTGCTTATTAACTCTGTGTTTTCAATGGTCTATAATTCATTACTGTCCTTAATTATTTTAGTATTTAAATTATCCCAGATTAGGATTATGGGAGCATCGTCCAGAAGTCTCCAGTGTCCCTGTGATACCCCCACTTTAAAAAAGCATTTTCTTACTTTCTTGCATAACAAGATATTCCATATTCATCTTGTATCCACCCTCCCCTAGCCTTGAAATCAACCATTTCTTTAAGGAGCCCTGGTTTCTTTTAGTGGGGAAAGGTTAATACCTTTAAAAGACCTCTGGGCACTAGTATGATAGGAGGGTAATTTTTGATGGAGTTAAACTGGATTTAGAATGCCTTTCACTCCAAATTTTATTTGAGCTATGGCCAATATGGCATCTATCTACTTTTACAAAAGACAAGTGACTAATTTTCTGCTTTACGCCGAAAATTATCCATAAATTCAAGTGACTGTATCAGAATGAGGTACATATTTGAGGACATCATCTAGATAATTAAACCCCCAAATCTGGTCTTAAGGATAAAAATTTCATTTTTTCTCTCTAGAATCTTTTATTATTAGCAGTTGTAGTGAAAAATGTTATATAATTAATAAATTTGCTATATTCTAAGAATACAAACTATATTACTGAGTGCAGATAAGATTTTGACTGCATTCTTTATTGGTATTTTAGAAATACTCAGGGGTTTGGCTATAAACGCCTATAATTTCCCTCCATGTTGAAATTATTTGCTTGTCTTTATGCTGTTTGTCTGGAAAATTCTGAGATTCAGTGCATTTGGTGTGTTATGAAAAAAGAATGAAAAAAACCTTAAGGTCCAACACTAATGGGAATGTAACAGTTCAGAATTAGAATGTAAACAAATTGGGACCATAAGAATCAAATCAGGACTGAGTGTATGCCTGAGGGATGTGTCATGAAATTGGTTATAGGGACACCATGACACAACCGTGTTATCAGTGATACAGTGGTATTGAATGGAATATGTAATAGAATCTCCCATTTCTGAAGGGCAGTTGTACAATGTAGCTGAGAGCAGTTGAATGTGTGTGTGTGTGTGTGCGTGCGCGCGCGCGTGCGCGTGCGCGTGTGTGTATCTGCCTATGTCAGGGAGCTGTGATAGAGGGAAGGAATTTGCCAATGTACCCTGTGTTTCTGTGTGAGGATGAAGTGGATTGCCGTGTTTTCTCTTGTAATCTTCTGCTTTCTACCTGTAATGGGGATAGTATGTGGAAATCTATCACTATGCTTTTCTTTTTCATTCAGAGGAACTAATTTGCTTCAGCATGTGTTAAGATTGTTACAGAAGCAACGTTTTAACTTTTGATATCCAAAATAGTATTTCTGAGTCTACCATAAGCCCAAAGCCAGAGATTGGAGAGTTAGAAATGAGCTTTTAAAGTTTCTTTAGCTTCCATAAACATATCTGTGATTTGACTAGATCACAAAGTTTTATTTTAAGCTATGGGGCAGAGAGAATCAGAATATGACGTCAGAGAAATTCCTGCTGTAGGAAAAGTGGAGAGCCTCTACCTCATGGCCCAGGAGTCACAGCAGGTGAAGGGAGAGGGAGGGAGGATAAACAGGAGGTGAGGCACAAGCATCGTGGCTCCCCGGCCCTGGGGTGAAATCTCACAGAAGAGTCATTAGCTAAGTTGAGGGGAAAGCCAGAGGCAGAAGGACTTTTATCTTGCTTACTGTTTGGAACTTTGGTAGGGAGACTGGAGGGCAGGGCAACCCCTTAATAACATGGGGCTGTCATCACAGAGTAAAAGCAGCACAGTTGGGCAGAGGGAGCTAGAGTCAGCACTTTGGGTTCCTGCTTGCCATAACGGGAAAGTAGATGGTCACTCGCTCTGCTGATAGCCAGGGCCTTGCTTCCAAGGGTCATCAATGTAAGTTACAACCTCTCCAGGCATATCTTAGAAAAAGTCGTGCTAAGGGACCAGGGAGCATGACAGGCTGGTGGCTTTACAGCAGAAATCAGCAAAGATACAAAGGACCCATGCAGACCCAAATCTGCTTCCTTAAACTGCATATCTGCCTCTCCATGAGCCATCACTATGGATACCTGAAAGACTGAACATTTACCCCCAAAAGACAGAGTCAGTTGCTAAGAGTTGCTATTTGAGTTGTAAGAGATTGAGACACCATTAAATGACAAGTTGAAAGCATTTCTCTGCAATTCCCCCATGGTAACCTAGTATGATAGAGGTTTGCGAGAAAGGTTCAGTCATAGAAAATGAAAATGCTACATTTTCTTTGCTTGAGTAGAAGTGTATGATTTTAGATTTCATTACATACTCTTTGGCAGAGGGAGGGCAGAGATCATTCCACAATCCTGGCAGGCAGGTTTTCTTACTGGGAACCCCCCTGCCTCCATTTGCCCTTATAGCTGTTCCCACTAATTTTGAAAGCCTGAAGATTGGACTGCTATGCCTGTTGCCCACACTGTGTTATGAGGCTCCGCAGAGAGTCCCATGTATATATTTTGAGTTTTCCTGGGTAAGTTGTCCATAGTATTCAGTTATGTGTGAAATAGATTTGGTCCCAAACCGTTTGAACTCAGAAGAATTAACTGTAATTGGTTCTAGGAGATAAAATATGTTTCCCCAGGAGCTGATGGTTTTGAAAGGGTAGTTTTTCTTCTGGGCGAGATAGACATGAATCATCAAATAGGTGTACAATGCAGTATCTTTGTTTCTGACCACAGAATCCAGATGTAAAGCTCTGACTAGTGGTTCCAGGTTTCTGGTCAGTCTCACTGGGTTAATAATAATTACTAACATTTGGCTGGAGCTTTCAAGTTTTCACAGTGCCTTCATGTGCATTTGTCACATTAGATAGTGCCGCTGGTAGTGCATGATTTGTGTCTTCACTTACCCACACACCCTGCCATGGTGTTTTGTCTCTTTCTAAGAATTTCTTCACAAAGTTGATTCAGTTACTCAAAGCTGTTTTAGAATAAGACAAAAATGAATGAGTAGAGAGACCCTTGGCCTTTCCTGCTCTAGAAGATCTAATTTCCCTGTCTGTGGTTATAGAAGATAAGCTTTGATTGGTCCTAGGAAGTGTTTTTCCTCTAGCTTGACCTGATGTCATTTTTCAAAAACAAGCAGTTAAGCCTGCTTTGTTCAGCTTACTTTTTCAAATTGCCAGTAAGGATTTCTTTGAAAGCCTTGTAATCCATAGATGTTCTATAAAGGGCTGAATCTTAGATGCTGGCCTTTACTTCCATAGGTGGCTAAAAATGATCAGAATTGGAAGGAGTCACAATAATAAAATCTATTTTTAGAAGTACATTAGCATGTGGTTTTGCAAACTCACATTTCATTCCTGTAAAAACCAGCAAGCGCTGTCATAAAAATACTGTCGAGATTTACTGCTTCTTCATGAGACCTGGGACTAAGCCAGAGGGACACCAGGCACCCTAAGCCTACTTATAGCTGCTGCCTCTGAAACCCTACTCTGTAATGTGGTAAGTGTTTTAAAAAATTCAACTAAATGGCTACCACATGGTGGAAAATTAGCAATCTGGGACTGAAACTTTTGTGTGGTATTAAATCCACATATGGAAAAAATTAAATCTCATCCTCAATGCCCTCCATGTGTTCAGTTGTATTAAATGAAATGCTTAAAAAGTGTGACATTACTTAACTTTTATAAGGTTTGTCACATCTAGTAAAATTATTACTGTTCTTTTGAAAAGTTTCATACAGGTGCCTTCTGAGCTCACATCAGTCTGGCTGTCCTATAATATACATATAATTTGTTACTGGATATAGCACAAGGCAATCAACAGAACTCCAACCAGGGCAACTTAATATAGCACAGAAATGCAGTAACTGGCAATAGGCAATGCTGTGGTAGGTTGGTCCATAATAATCTTCTTTTCTACAGAAAGGATTTTATAAAACATAAAGGGTGAAGTATTTACCATAAATTGTTTTAAGAAAATTTGACCCTTTAAAATAAATGACTCCAAGTATTTTATATTTTCATAGATTTAAACAGTAGTGCCATGTGACATTCTTAGTCTGCATTTGCTGATGTGCCTAGCTTGCTCAGTAAATGTCATAATCATATTGATACTGCTGATAAAAAGGATTTTTCAGGAAATTTGTCGGCTTAACTCCATTTACTCTGGTGCAAGAAGATATTTCCTGAGCTTAAGGGCTAGTTGCTCCATTTACTAGAGACTGGCTTGTGTGTTGGATGCTTAGAACCCAGATGTTCCTGGGAACCTTGATCTCTGTTTCAACAGGTGTGGTTTACAGCACATCAGTGTCAGGATCACCTGAAGGATTTGTTAAACATGTGAGATCTGGGCTTAATTCTAGATCTACCGCATCTGCATGCATATCAAACTCTCCAGGTGATTCTTATTCATTGTAAAGTTTGAGAGACTGACAGTCCAAAGCCCTTTTGTTGTAGAGAGAAAACCAAGGCTGAGAAGTTTATCAAATGTCCCAACTGTATACAGCTGGTGTATGCAGCGTGCAATGATACTTATTATCCAGTAATCCCTGGAGGTTTTCAGGTGTGCAAATGAGGTCCATACAGAATTGGTTTCATGGGATAAGGTGAACTGTAAAGGTGTATTGACTCACCTGCTGTAATGGCAGTCCATGTCAGAGGGAGCCACTTCAGTGCATTCAGTCTCAGCCTGGTGGACAGCAAACAGGGAAACTGTGCTGAGACTTGATATCCAGAGGCCTCAAGCTCTCTATACAATTTATGCAGTGTCCTTACATTTCTTACATTTAGATTCCAGTCCTGGAGAGTTTTTTTGTTAATTATATTTTTAAAACCATGGGCCAAAAGAGTTTAACCCGCTCAGATCTGTAATAGATCAAACTCCCAGACAGTTTAAAAGGTGTACTTGGTTTCAAACGGAGCATAGCAAAATTTATCAAACCCAGTTCTTCCCTGTAAAGCACAGGACTGAAGTCCGTTTTATGGCTTCATATGGTGAAACAACGTCTGCTGGGCGGAAGCTCCAGGTTCTGGTTAAATGATCTTACGTCAAGAGAAATACCTGGGCTCAAGTTGCACCTTGAGAAAAGCAGGAAAGAGTCAATGACTATGTCTAAAGAAAAACAAATGAGCTGTTTTCAAGGAGAATTTTGAGTTTCTCAGGCACGATTATTCCTACCACCCCATGTTGCTGCTATTCTCAGTGACAATGTTACTGTGGCTTATGTTACAATACCTTTGGCTGCCTGGGTCTAGATTTCCCATGAAGCAGCAAACTGCTCAAGGCAGCTGGCATATGATCAAATGCTCAAAGAGCCGCTAAAAATGTAACTACCTGTAAATGTCAGTGTTTTTCAATAAGTGTTTTTTTTCTTTGGTTCCAAATTTTGTGCGGTACATTAATGTCACTCAGGAGTGGGCATGATGGTATCTGATGAGAGCACTCCTGCAGTTACTTGTTTTCTGTTTCCGTAGGGCTTCTTCACAAAGCAGTGGCAAAAGCCCAGGAACTGTGTAGTTTCACCACATAAGTGCCTCCTTTTTTGTTGTTGTCCAGAATATTCCTTCCTCTTGGGTCGCCTGTGAGGAGACTGTTAACTTCTCATGCTTAACTGCCTTTGAAGTTCCAACAGAATCACCAGAGTTGGGAGACAATCCTTTTCTTCCTAACAATGGTTCAGGCTGAGTTTTGTGGTTCAAAAATATTGTTTGTCATTTTTTGCCACTATTGACAAAAAATGAGCATTTACCCACCAGTAGCCAAGAGTCAACAGTTTTCAAAGAGATTAGTGAAATGCATGATTCCTTTGTTTACTTATATTTCTGGTTGAGAGTGCAGATGGATAACTCTTGGATTTTGGAGTCAACGGTACTTTCTAATGAACTCTGTGGTTCCAGTTGTCAGGAATAGGAGAGCCAACAACCCAGTTTTGAATGTGACAGTTGGCCTTTGATTGCTTTGAGTCAGTGAAGGTGAGATTATGGGGTTTGGGTCCAGGTGGAATGGGCTGTGGCTTCCTTCCCCGCAGCAGGGATCTGGCGTGACTGGGTCTTGGCTTTCACTTGCCAGGGCAGTGTATGTATTGACGGAGGGGAGCTGTTGTATTAGGTGAAGCTTCACTCCATGGCAGGGCTGCCTTCTGCCTGGCTGAGGGCCCCAGGGAAAGTCTCTGTGCCATCTGGCTCCAGTGAGAGCTGAAGAAGGGAGTGCTTCTGCTGCATGAAATGCTAAGTCCATAGTCCAGATGAGATCTGCAAGGACCCTTGACAGTTTGTGACACTTGAATGGAAGGGAAGTGAAAAAAACACAGACCTGCTCCTCCACTGGTTTGGAGAACAGTAGTTAGGAGAACAATAAAATATTTCAGAGGTGATTTTATATGACAAGATTAAGATGGATCTCTTGTTGATTAATTAATACAGTCAAAGTCACTTGATATGTAAAGTGTATGTGCTTGTGTGTGTGTATATCTGTCTATATACATATATATATTTATGCATATAAATAAATGTTATGCACATATATTATTTTAACTTAAAAACACACACACATATATTCGTTTGCCAATTTTTGGATACAGGTCCAAGGCCTTTTCTTTAATTGTTGTTTGGCTGATTGGAATCCTTATTGTCTTTCTTCTGGAAAGCACCACCACAAGTCATTTTCCATTTCTGTAAAATGGAGTGAGAACTTGAAGGTACTTGCAGAGCAACCTGAAGGCAGATTCCTTATGGAGCTTTACCTAATTTGATGACTATTTTAAAAAGGTGACTGATCTCTACTGAGCTATTCCAAAGCAATCACCTTCATTTTTTATAGAAACAATAATTCTCTTTTTGTACTCTTTACCAATTTCAATAATAGTTCCTTAATTTAGGTAGCTAAAAATGCAACTAGTATAAAGGGTTTGGGTACAAACTCAACTGACTCATGATAACCAAACAGCTCCTGTGATGGGAGGAGAAGGGAGCTGGCACACTAGTGTTCTGTAGCCAGAGTGGCATTGCTTAGCACGTTTTGCAGAGGAAATGGAGAGCATTGGTTAATGGAGGGGGTTGGATTAAAGAAAAGTCATTTGAAAGGGGTTCTGTTGTATTTAAGAGGAGGAAGCTGGTGTCTTTCACCTCTCTCTGTGATGGACCCACAACTTAGAAAAGTGGTGAGCTAGGGACCTTTCTTAGGGATATATAGACATGATTCTAATTAGAACTGTAAACCCTGAGTGCATAAGCTGTTGTAACTTCTTTGATAGACATAAGCTTGGCCAGGTAGGAGAGCAGTAGGGTGTGGACTGGGTCAGGCTTCCATTCTTGCACCTTACTTGTCCAAGTCTTACTGGGAAAGTAGATTATAGAATGCCTTTGCCCTCCATATATGAAAAAAATTGAGACTTGACAGCCACATTAAAAAAGGATTTTAGTTGAAGAACAGAGCTGAAGAACAACATCTGGTTTTGGTGAAGTCTGGCCTTTGTGCCCAGTTTTACAGCTAAGTTGACTGAAGTACCACAAGGTCATGACTCATCTAGGGTCAGCTCATTGGTCAATAGCTCAGTTGCTATCTGATCCCCAAACTCTTGTAACTTTCAGTCCCATATTTTAACTATTAAGCCACGTGGCCTGCTACAGAATATGCCACAAAATGCCCCAGATGTGCACTGAGAGAAATCCTTCTATGACCCAGCTAGCATCAAGTCCCCTCAGGACTTTCTGGTTATTAAATATTCTTGGAGACCTCTCCTCCAGTATAAGCGCATTAACCTGAATGTTATGAGGATTTCCCCACATGACAGTGTTATAAGATTTTCTTATGAGGTCACTTCCTAGGAAGGCAGGGATTTAAAAGCTGCCACAACGGGCAGTGAAGCAAGCAACATGTGGTTTTGCTTTCTGTCTGTCATTTTAAGCAATAAAGAATTTATATAGATAAGATTTCTAAGACAGCTGATGTAGCTTTTTTATTTGTTTATAGGCTTTGGTTTCACCTTGAAAACATCCTCTCTGAACATCAGAAGTGCATTTCATCCCTGAACGGTATATTAACTTCCAACATTTCTGACTTCCAGTCATGAGGATTTTAAAACCAGTTGCATATAGCACTGAGGCTTTTCACTTTTAATGGTGCATTCAGAAGGCCAACTTTCCCCATTTTCTATGCTATCTTCATCCCATTAACTACTATCATCTCTGATAGAAACCACCCCTTCTTGAAAAAAAGAACCAAATACTAAGTTTCTTCTTGCCTCTTAATGAAAGTATTCAGATCATGTAGGTAAACCATACTAAGACAGAATATGTTGACTCCTGGTGTATATTTTCCCCCAAACCATCACTCTAACCAGTCTTTTACTTCCATTAAGGTTGGCTGGTGTCTTTTAGCTTGGTCCCAAACAGTGAGACACAATACAGGGCATTTCTTCAGAAATGTCATGGAACTTCTTTGGGACATTCTATTGTTATATAAAAAAAGTTCCCACCTAATTAATTTTTTCAGCAAATTTTATGAACATGCTGGGACTTTTTTGAAAACATAGATTCACTTCCCCACACCTTCCAACTCTGTACATGATTGTCTGAAACAAATTTGTCTGAGTTTATTCAACAAAGGACTGCCTAAACCAAACTCTGTTTGGTGAAAACAAACTTTTTTGCTTTCCATATACATTTGCTAACGCTGTGTAGTTTGGTATTTTGTTTCTCTAGAACACACTGCCAATCTTGTGTAACCAGTAATTAGCAGCTGCAGGTCAAGTGACACACAGAGACAAGGAACATGGCAGGAGGGATGCAGGAAGCCAGGCTGTAGGATGAAATGGGCCACCCCACTAGGAGACCTCAGAACTAACAGCTCAAAAACATCCTTGCTGATGTGCTTCCCTTTTCCCAAGGTGGTTCTGAGAAAAGTCAGGATGCCGCAAACAGCCTCTGTTTCTAAATCTCACACAGGATTATTCAAGGAGAACTGGTAGAGCCAAGGTGTGTTTGAGACAATATCTATGAACTTTTTCTGTCACTGCTCCATTCTGAGGCTTTGGAAAACCACTTCAGTTTCTGTTTATGTCTTGTCCTATGGGTTATATTCTGGAAAAACATGACATAAGCTGAAATGACAGAAGTCGAATCTAAGTTTTTCATAGAAATGGTGTAAGATGAAATTATGCCCATTTTAATAAAAAATACCACATTTACTCCTATCTTCCTCTTTCCCATTCTTCATTCTTTCCTTAAGAAGTATTGAGGATCTGTTATATGCAAGGCATGGAATACAGTGGGAAACAAGACATCACGTGTCTTATTTTAAGTCATATAGTATAAATCTTTAAATAGTGTATATAAATTAAATCAACTCAGTCATTATATAAATAATATATATATAATATATATAATTATAATTTAAGTAATTATATTTAATTAAGTAGTTAATCAAAGTATATAATAAAAAGTTCTTTTTACTCCCTATCAGTCCTACCTTATTTTGATGATAATTGTTAGTATGGTAAAAGAACACTTCCAAACACTAGCCCAAATTAATCTTCAAAGCATGTTTTTTGAATTGAATGATGGCCGTGGGATTCAGGACTTATTTGAAGGGCCTTTTTTTTTTTTTTTTTTTTGCGGTACGCGGGCCTCTCACTGTTGTGGCCTCTCCCGTTGCGGAGCAGAGGCTCCTGGAGGGTTTTAAAATAAAAATATCATTTATTATTTTCCTGACTACAGAGTATTATTTCATTGTAGAAAAATTGGAAAATTCTAGAAAACATGAGTGAGAAAATAAAAATCATTAATAATTCTGTTATCCAGAGCTAGCTAACACTATTGGGATTTCAAAATATTTCTTCTGGCCTTTGTATATGTGTGTTTGTGTATACACAAAGAAAAAAAATGAAATGTTGTTATATATATTTATATAAAAGAAACTTGAGATCACATGGTCTATATTGATTTTAAACTTGTTTTTAAAATTTAATATATCAGAAGCATTTCCTTTGGTTAATAGTTTTATAAAATATGATTTTTAATGGACTGCAGAATATGGCATCATGTGAATATATACATAAACTGGAGGTTGTTTAAAAATTTTAACTAATATAAATAACTCTGATTATCTTTTTTAAAAATTCATTTTCTAGATGATTTTAAAAATTTTATTGACATATAGTTGATTTACAATGTTTCTGGTGCAAAACAAAGAAGTATCCTTATATATAAACCTTTGTGTATATCTTTGATCATTTCTTAGATAAATTCCTAGATGAAGAATTACTGAAGTTACTGAACCAAAAGAGATGATTACTTTTTAAGGTTCCTAATTTATCTCCACTGTATTTCAATTAGCAATGGATGAGAATAATTGCATCCTATATATATTTTAATGTTGTATATAAAAGTTTTAAATTATTGCCTTTTGGAAATATTTACACAGAAACTGTATTCAGATTATGGAAATGTCAATAGACGTGGTCTGAGAAGATGAATCTTGGAATATTTTTCAGTTAAGTTTACGTAAGTGTTATTCACTTTATTAGTTGCAGTGTACAGTTACACAAACTAACCAAACCAGCTAAGTCATTGAGTCATAGAGACTGACTCTGAAAACCTTAAAGATTATGTAGGCCAATCTACCAAAATGGGACTGTAATATTTCTTACAGAGGGTTATTTAGTTTCTGATTGAACACTTTCACGGTCTAGGAGTTCACAATTTCACCAGGTAACCCTCATATTTAGTCTTCATTTATGTAGATCAGGCTTGTGTGTGCTTATCTGCCTTTGAGTCCTTGGAGGTGATCCAAACAGACTTCATAGCCAATGAAACATATTGTTGGTTTACATTTCCCAGAAGTTGTGTGTGGTACATATTATCTTCATCCCATGTTTAAAAATTTACAATGAATTAGGGACAGTTCTAAAAGAACCCAGCAAAATAATGGCACTAGATATAGGTCAGTTTCAAGTTACCTAATTATGGTGTTGTACATGACTATATTGGACTCCGTGCCTCTACCTCCTAGAATGATGAATTTGCTATTAAGGGGAGTGTCTTAGACCATATACATTCCCTGAAACATAACCCTGCAATAGGGACACTGGGGATTGTATCATGGAAAGCTTCCTGGTATGTAGAATTCTCAGAAGAAACACTGTATTTGTGGGGTTGGCCAACATGATGCCTTCTTATTTATTATTTAGTGTTACCATGATAATAGTAACATTTATATAGTACTTTTTATTTAAAAATTATTGTACACACATTATTTTCTTCTTTAAATTCCCAAATAATACTGTGAGATAAGTATAATAATTATGTTATTGCTATTATTATTAGGTCTAACTATATTTTCTCCACTTTATGGATAAAGTCAATGTTTTGCCAAAAGTCACAGTTCACTTGAACTGAAATCAGCGCTGAAATTCAGGAACAGAACTTCTGATTCCACATCTTGTGCTCTCTTCACCTCTTAATTTAATATAGTGCTTAGATGGTTCATTGTTTCTTAATGCTTGTTGATCTTCATGATTCTACTATCAGGTAAACACCTAAGAGTTCTCTATGGATCTCAGGATTTCTTTAATCCAAGGATTGCATTCAAAGCACCCTGTGGACTTGGGTCAGTCTTTTTTTTTAGAAGAAATTTGCACTTGTATACCATGTCCACATGGCCAAAACCATTTTTTTTTCAGATTAGTACAAATTTTATCAGCAAGAGTGAATAAAGATCAAAATCTCTCTTGTTGTATTCGATTGTCTGTCACACCTATCAGAGAGGAAGTAAAAACTAGAGAAGCCTGTGACTGGCAAGTGATGAGTGTCTGCTGATACTGGGCACCTTCACTGTTGAAGAAGAGAGGGTCAAGTTTGAGAGGGCAAAGATTACCCCTTTTGAGTCCAGTTAGTATTTATTTATATCCATCTGCTGTACATTTACAAACATTGGCATCTAGAGGGTGGAAGAAAGAGAGAATATAGACTTCCCGAGCCAGGTACGACCTTTAGCTCCTTGAATGAGAAATGCAGGAGTGAAGATAAAGGTCATGTTGGAAGTGAAGTATCAAGACTTTCATTAGTCCATGAATCAGAATTTTGTTTCAGTCTAACTCTTCATGCTGGCACCCAAGGGTGTAGTAAAACAGAGTTCTAATCAAAACAGCATAATGAAATATAATCTAAAAAGGAATAGGTTTATAGGTGAGCCTTCAAAACAGACAGGTGTTTTGTTATTTTAATAATAAAATTGTCTAACTGAAAAGCTTCTTTTGTAGGTCAACATGATCTGTGAGAGGCATTTTTTCAGAGCTTCAAGGAGTCCCATAGTTAGTAAGGCACTTAAAGATCACATAAATAGAATGCAAATGGGGCTTGGAAAATCTTTCAAGTTAGAAGCAGTGTAGGGCAGAGCTAATATTGACTTTCTTAGGCATCAATATACATTTTTTTCCCTATGTGGATCAATTGACTGAACTCAATGAATTTGTTGATTCATTTAATCAGTAAATATTTATTAAGTGCCAGCTATGTATCAGGAACATTATTAGATCTTGTACCTTACCTAGTTATCTTGTACCTTACCTAGTACTGCCACAAGTGGAAAAGAACAGTCAGGAAGTAAAATGGTAATTGTGAACTGAAACAAAATTGCATCATATGATTGCACTAAGCTATTTGCACAATCCCATGTTCTCAAGCCCATTGCCTCCCAGAAAATGTTTCAGCTAGCTTTTAACTGTGAAGGTTTAAGTCCCTAATTCAAGAATTATAAAGAAATTAGAGATTTAGATTCCATATTTCTGAATTTTTGTCTGTGTTACTCAGCTTTTGAAAGCAAAGAACTATCAGCAGTCGTAGTCGCTGCATCAGTAGAAATTGTCTTATGGAACTGGTGTTTTTATTATTTTAAAATCCTATGACACTAACATTTATAAGATAAACAGCTTTCATAGATTAAAAATATATTAAATGCAGACAATTTAAAAAACTGACAATAGCATATATTTATTTATGCAAATTTATTTTATATCCTAAAGTTTGATTCTAAACCTTTGTCGCATTCAGAGTCTAGGGTTTCTCCTGAATCATTTTTAGTGTCTGCAGTGATGTGTAATATCATGATGACACATGGCTTCCTGTAACCCACATTCCTGCTCTGGACCTCCTTAGCACTTGGAGAGTTACTGGCTACTATACCTTTGAGACACATTGAAGAATACTATGTCTAAATATGTTGTTTCACTTTTTCCTTATTTGATTCATAAATCTCTGAAAGGTAAACAACTTGACACTTCTGATAGGTAGATGTTTGGAGCCTGAGAGAAGATCTGTCATGGATTCACAGTAACGTTTCCTAGCTCAGAAAACTCTGCCATCTTTTCCAAGAGATTTGGCTGCATTCATATAGGCAATAAGAAACTAACACTAGTTACAGCAGTAACTTGCAAATGGCAAATGTCTTTTGACATAGATCACAAAATTAATCTTTATTTCAGAAATGTTAAAATATGAAAAACATATGATCTTAGAATCAAGGAAATAGAACAGTTAAAACAGAGGTGGCCATGTTGCTTCCTAGGAACTTGACTGGCTGGGCAAAAGAGCTGGTAAATTTAGTCGGCCCCTGCATGATGTCTGATAACCTTTTAGCTACGTTGATTCCTCTGAGGGTGAATGTGTATGTTTGTGGTTGACTTCTTTGATATATTCCATTTTGATTTCAAAATACCACAAGCCAAGAGTGACTAAACTAGTTTTATCAGTTGTTCACAAAGACACAGAAACCAAATGTGGATCTAGAAAGAGTCAGATGTTTAAAAAATTATATTTTTCTGCTAACATTAATATTAAAAAATAGCGCTGAAACAAAACCAAAACACAATTCCTTCTCTTTCTAGGAAAACATTCAACACTCAGAAGTTTAGAAAAATACAATGTTTATTAAATAAAAAGTGTATTTAATTCTTTTACAGCCAATGATATCCTTGCAAAAGATATATACAACTACCAAAATAAAAAGAAATAGAATCAACAGGTCTTATTTCTGATACTTAGTAGAAATAGTGTGTACATGGAACCAAATGTGGCTGGCTGGTTCTTTAGCAATGGCTAATTATCAGTGTCAAGGAGGAATTTATATATATACACAATTTGTATTGTTTTCCTTCTAAAACTTACAGAAAATTTACAAGCATAATGCAAAGAACCTTCTTCCTGATCCTTTTGAGAGCAAATTACTGATATTATGCCTGATCACTTTTGAATACTGCATAGTATATTTCCTATAAATAAGAACATTTTATATATGTCCTCAACATAACTATCAAAATCAGAAAATTAACACTGATGCATTACTACCATATAATTTGAAGACACCATTCAAGTTTGTTAATTATCCCAATATTATTATTTATAGCAAAAGGATCCAGTTCAGAATCTTATGCTTAGTTGTCATATATTTTTTGTTTCCTTCAGTCTGAAAAAGTTTCTCATTCTTTCCTTGACCTTTATCATCCTGACACTTTTGAAGATTACAGGCCAGTTATGTTGTAGAATTCCCATCAATGTGGATTTATCTGATATTTCCCCATGATTACATTTAAGGTATGCATCTTTGTCAGAAATATCAGACAAGTGATTATGATTGTTATCTAGCAGTCTTCACTAAAGTTATTCATTTTTCCTTCGTAAATAACAAGTACTTTGTGGGGAGGTACTTTGAGACTTTCAAATTATCATGTTCCTAATCAAACTTCAGTCAATGTATTTATATGTCAGGATGGATTAATGGTTTACTATTTTATTCAATTGATTATCATCTGTTACTCTCATTTATTTTATGTTCACTTTTTCTTCACTTTTGCTAGTGGGAGCACCTTTAAGTTGGCTTTTTGTCTTTTAACACATCTCTGTGTGAATGCCGTTTTCACTCCGCTTGGGAGCTGACACCTACCTTGGGTTTCCCTCCTGTCCCACCTCTTGAATACCCTCCTTCCTCCTGCTCAGACTCTGGCACCCTGCTCTGTGCTACTTCAGCTCCGTCCCAACCCTCCTTGTCAGTGGCAGAGACTTTTTTTTTTTTTTTTTTTTTGCAGTACGCGGGCTTCTCACTGTTGTGGCCTCTCCCGTTGCGGAGCACAGGCTCCGGACGCGCAGGCTCAGCGGCCATGGCTCACGGGCTCAGCCGCTTCGTGGCATGTGGGATCTTCCCGGACCGGGGCACGAACCCATGTCCCCTGCATCGGCAGGCGGACTCTCAACCACTGCGCCACCAGGGAAGCCCGAGACTCCTTTCTTGCTCAGCCCCACCTAGTGGCTTTACGACTGAATTATTCAGGAAGGGAAGAGTAAGATGAACTTTTGTTCTTAGTCTTGTCCTTCAGTTCCTCTTTTAGATCTTCATTAATTCATGAAAAAATGTATTTTGAGCAACAATGCATTGCTGGGTACTGTCTTGGTCTAGTACAGATAAAGATGAGTCACATAGTTGTCCTGTTTGGGGAGCACAAAATCTAGCAGGGAAGCTAAAACATGAGTACAACCATCTGAAATCCATAGAGCTAGTGCTCTAATAGAGGCATGAGAGAAGAGACACAAAAGGGCCATTCTGCCCACAGTCATGAGGGAGACTTCAGAGAAGACGTCACACTCAAGCTAGTCAAGGACATTCTATGCTAGATTGAGACACTATAGATTGAGGCATGGGGGCCTGAATATCTTTGGGGAATAACAACTGGTCTAGGATATTTGGGATCTGGGAGAAAATGGAGGGAAATAAAACCATAAATATATATTAAGATAAAAGCAGAAAAATTGGGGCCAGAGTAGAAGGACTTTGAATGTCATATTAAAGTTTAAACTTTGCATAGTAGATGAGATTTGTATTTTAGAAAGATAACTGTGGAAGCAGTGTGGAGAAGAAACTGAAATTACATGAGAGACCAGTTTTGGAGGATATTATCCAACCTTTCCTCTTACCTAAGCAAGAGGCCCAGGTATGGTCTACACTTAAGGGCCTCCAGAGACAGGGAAGATGGGGGAATTCTGTGCCTCTAGGTTTGAGGCAAAGACAGTGGTATGCTGGTAACTTAGCTCTCCAAAAAATAAAAAGTGCAGATTTGCAGCATTTGCTGAATTTCTGAGGTATAAATAAATATGCCCACTTTCAAGCTACTAGCGTCTCATGACTGAATAGAGTTTGGAAAAGATTAGCACAATCTGCTCTCCTCAGCCAGTGCAAGCCAGCTCTAGCACAGTAATGGAAGGTGAAGAGACTTCCTCTAAGGGGAAGTGAAGCTAGAGTGATTGTCTTAATTTGTTCGGGCTGCTATAACAAAATACTATAGACTGAGTGGTTTAAACAGCCTTAATTTCTCA
The DNA here is from genome assembly GCF_039906515.1 of Pseudorca crassidens. NCBI lineage: Eukaryota > Metazoa > Chordata > Mammalia > Artiodactyla > Delphinidae > Pseudorca > Pseudorca crassidens. The sequence goes on from NC_090316.1 coordinate 21,324,611, forward strand.
TGGTTCTGGAGGCTGGGAAGTCCAAGATCAAGATGCCAGCAGATCCAGAGTGTGGCAAAGGTCTGCTTCCTGGTTCATAGACAGTTCTCTTCTTGCTGTGTCTTCATGTGGCAGAAGGGGCAAGGGATCTTTCAGAGGTCTCTAAGGGCATTCATCCCATTCATGAGGGCTCTACCCTCATGATCTAATCAGCTCCCAAAGACCCTACCTCCTAATACAATGACATTGGGGTTTAGGGTTTTGACATATGAATTTTGGGGAGATCTATTTAGTCCTTTGCAATGATATTATAGGAAATGGGTCAAAGCTATGATTTTTATGGAATAAGTCAAAGACCTCTCTGCACCAGAAGTAGCTGAGGCCATCAAGCAACTGATGACATAGGGAAACCTGACCCAAGGAGGAGCAGGACAGAGACCTGGTTCTGATTGCTTAGAGAAGAGATGGCATGAATGACAAGGTGTACCCTTGAGGGAGGGTTTCCTGAGAGTAGGTTGACAAAAATCAGGAGCAGGTGGTGTGGCCCTAGAGGTATTTAGAGCTCCTACACTGATCAAGGATAGAACCCTTGTTAGCAGCTGCTCCTGGGACAGGTTCAGATCCACCAGAAAGCTAAGCACTCAGAGGCTCCCCACTGGTCTGCTGAGCTGTTGATCGCCTAAGGCCCAGAGTGTGTGTGTGTGTGTGTGTGTGTGTTTAACACTTAAACTTGTGTTTAACACTTATACTTGCTCCTCTGCCATATACTTCTGAAATAAGGAAGCGCTACCAGTTTGAATTTGGGGTAACAGCAAATCATGATGGGTAAAACTGAGCCCCTATTGTCTATAGACACTGTTCTAAATACTTTACATGGATCACCTCTTTCACTCATGTTATAGATGAGGAAATTTAAACACGAAGAGATTAAGTAACTTGTTAAAGTCGCGTAGCTGGTAAAAGTATAGCAGCATCCTGATTCCAGAGCCCACATTCTATAGAATACCCACTCTGGCACACTGGGAAGAGGGAAAAATGCAGGGAGAACAAAATTTTGGTATCCCCAGATATAATCCACCTGCATAAATTAGGTCAGTTCAAAACCTGGCATATGATAGATGTGCAATAAATGTTTTTTAAATAAATAAATGAAAACCTCTCTCACACCACTTAATCTTTTGAGAATGAGTGTTTTACAGTATTATACTTCTGTCTTGCTTTTTAACTTTGGCTATTTTAGAATTAATATGGTCTTTGAGCATTGTATTTTCCCAAATACACCAGAATTTGAGATACACCAGAAGAATGTGTATATCTTCATTTTTGAAACACTGTGCCAAATATACTCCTGGACCATGGAGCTTTTCTTTATCAATAGATTTAATTAATTCAATTATTCATTTAGAATAGCTCTTCCTCTGTTGACTTATTCTGCCCTGAAGAATTCCTTATGAGGCTGGCCTGGCTATTACCATGGAGGGTTTCATGAGGTGACAGTCAGTGCTCTGAAAGTCTGCCTAGATCTATGTGCATTGTCGGTATACCCTGCCTGACACAAGCGCTCTGGGATCTGTCTTTACCTTCCTCTGAGCTTGTTGTATCCAGAAAGTGCTTTTCAGGAGAAGTCAAGAATGCATTGTTCCATCTCTATGATGAGAGGCAGATCTCCAACTAAAAAAAGAAAACCTTTGCATTTTGAAAGACTAAATAGGTTGGCACTTAAAAGGGAATTCCATCTGGTTAATTTAGGGTGCTGAGAAAAAGATACAGCATAAGAATGCCATCTGGCAGTGGGCCCACAACATTTTCAACTGGTTGTGAATTGGAGAGATTTTCATCACGTTGGGGACTTTGCTTTTCATTATTGTGTCCTTCTGACCTGGGAGAATAAGTGAGGATACACAGATTGGTCCTGGTATCATGACTACACTCATGAACATGATCAATGCCAGTTGTATCAGAACCAGAGATGGCCTCATGCTTGCTGACATATTTGAAGTAAAAAAGAAAAAAACCAAAACTGAACAAAAATTTTAAAATATTTCCCCTAAAAGGTCTTTTTATTTTTTGATCCTTGCCTTCTAATTTTTCTTTCCTTTTGTATCTAAGAAGATATTCTGAAAATATGAAGAGATTTTAGGTAAAAGAAAACTTTAGAAAGTTGTTAATTTCTGGTCTTATTTTTTTTTCCCCAGTGACTTGGCACACAAAAAATTTATATGAATCCTCTGTGGGACTGAGCAACTTTCCAGGGCAGCTGTCATCTGTGTGATGATTCAGCACTTCAGACTGCTTTAATCTTGTTGTCTATGAAGTCCATATAAGACCTCCAGGTTCTTGGATGAAGAGAAAGAGAATCTAAGGGTTGTGTAGAGGCTTTTCATGGCTTTAGCCTGAAAGGGATACATATCACTTCTCCCATTTCATTGGCTAGAAGTTTTCATGTGGCTGTGTGTAACAGGGATCTTGGAAGTATAGTCTTCCATGTGCCCAGAAAGAAGAGAACTAGATGTTGGTGAACACGAATCATGACTGCCATAGCCATGTTGTTCAATCAAGCTCACTAGACATCAGCAGAATCCAAATGGCATGTGGTCCAAATGAATATATTAAAGTCCTAAGTTTGCTGCCACCTGTAAAAGCTAACAAAGTGAAACTCCTCCCATTGTGAAGTCCATTTCTTGTTTCTGTGAAGCGTTTGAGGTTCCCAAGATGAATTTTCCCTCCCACAGAAATTTTTTCTTTCGCATTTTTCTCTTATTCTATTGTTTCAGCCAGAGGAATGTTGCTCAAGTCCTTGGATAGACTCTAGATTCCTTTAGCAGCAGCTGTAGCCTCAAGAACTGATGTACTCATCAACACTTCCAGATTTGAATTACTTCAGCCTGAATCTTCCATGCACTATGGTCAGGGCATTTAGAGTTGTGTGATGCAGTTGGCCTCAATAGCGCTAGTGCACATTTTCTGTGCTCCCCAGCCTGGGTGTAGGACTGAGCTTTTCCCCTTACACCCTTAAGGTGACTGGCTACTTAGTGTCCAAAAGGAAATGACAAATTTAGGGATGATTGGGGCAGGTGTTTGTATCCAAGATTTGTTTATTCCATTTCTAACACTCTTCATGGCTTTGTATAAATCCAAATTTCTGTCTGGTATAATTTTCTTTCTTTCCAGAGAACTCTTTTTAATATTCTTGTAGTGTAGATCTGTTGGCATGAATTCTCTCAGTTTTTGTTTGTCTGAGATAGTTTTTATTTCTCCTTCATTTTTTTAAACATCTTTATTGGAGTATAATTGCTTTACAATGGTGTGTTAGTTTCTGCTTTATAACAAAGTGAATCAGTTATACATATACATATGTTCCCATATCTCTTCCCTCTTGCGTCTCCCTCCCTCCCACCCTCCCTATCCTACCCTCCCTATCCTACCCCTCCAGGCGATCACAAAGCACCGAGCTGATCTCCCTGTGCTATGCGGCTGCTTCCCACTAGCTATTTATTTTACGTTTGGTAGTGTGTATATGTCCATGCCACTCTCTCACTTTGTCACAGCTTACCCTTCCCCCAAAAAACTACAAATAGAACTACCATATGGCCCAGCAATCCCACTACTGGGCATATACCCTGAGAAAACCATAATTCAAAAAGAGTCATGTACCAAAATGTTCATTGCAGCTCTATTTACAATAGCCAGGAGATGGAAGCAACCTAAGTGTCCATCATCAGATGAATGGATAAAGAAGATGTGGCACATATATACAATGGACTATTACTCAGCCATAAAAAGAAACGAAATTGAGTTATTTGTAGTGAGGTGGATGGACCTAGAGTCTGTCATACAGAGTGAAGTAAGTCTCCTTCATTTTTTGAAAAATGTCTTTAGAGGGAATACAGCACTCAGTTGACAGCTTTTTCTCTTAGCACTTTCAAGCTATCACTCCATTGTATTCTGTGTTGCATGTTTTGTGATGAGAAGTCTACTGTAATCTTTTCTTACTGTAAAGAGCTGTAAAGGGTCTGGGATTTTACTCTATTTGCAAGCTAAAAACTTAGTCTTTCCAGGTTCATAGAAGCTGGCAGAAGATATGAGACTTTCGAGTGAGAAACAAAGAACTTTTTTACTCATGGCACAGAAAACAGCAGGAGCACCAGCATATTTGCATCTGTTCCCCTTGCCCCCATGTCCTAAAAGGGTGATGCAAATGATCCCAGATGCATTGCATTATAGGAGAGGAACCCTAAACTTAGGGAACCCAAATCTTTTCTAATAAGCAGTAAACATATCTGCCTTTTATTCTGGAGAGAGACACTGTATCTTCTAAGACTATAAGCAAACCTGCTTTTTGCTCTGGAAAGAGACACCATTTCTATCTCATAAGGCTGTTTTATACACAATCTTGTATGGGTAGTCTGGAACAATGGGCAATTAGTGCCTCACTTTGCAAGATATTCAGAAACACATGTGACCCATGGAAAGTTGTCTCCCTACGGAAATGTGTCTCTTTTTTTTTTCTGGCTGCCTTCAGAATTTCCTATTTGTGTTTTGTTTGCAGCAGTTTGAATGTGAGGTGCCAGGTGTGTATGTGTTCATGCACACAAGTGTGTGTATGTTTTATTATTTATTTCTGTTTAGTGTTCTCTGAGCTGTTGGATCTGAGGTTTAGGGGGTGGTCATTGATTTTGTAACACTCTTGGCTAGTATTTCTTCAAATAATTCTTCTGCCCTATTTTCTCTCTCTCTTCTTCTGGGATTCCAACGATACACATATTAGACCATTTGATATTATCTCACAATTCCTGGTTGCTCTGTTCTTTTTCTTCCCTCATTCCTTTTTTGCTTTGTGTTTCAGTAGGTAATTTCTATTGACCTATCTTTAACTTTGCTGATTCTTTCCTGGATTTTGTGTCTATTCATGAGCCTCTAGAACATATTCTTCATCTTTATTACTGTGTTTTTCATTTCTAGGATTTGAACTTGATTACTTCTTTTTTCCCTTCCAGTTTTACTGAGATATAATTGACATATAACATTGTTTAGTTTAAGGGGTACAATGTGATGATTTGATGCATGTATGTATTGTGAAATGATTTCCACAATAGGGTTAGTTAACACCTCCATCATCTTACATAATTCCACTTTTTTTTTTTTTTTTTGGTGGTGAGAACATTTAAAATCTACTCTCCTAGTATCTTTCAAGTATACAATACAGTACTGTGAACTACAGTCACCATGCTGTACATTAGATCCCCAGAACTTATTTATCTTATAACTGGAAGTTTGTACCGTTTGACCAATATCTCCCCATTGCCCCTACTCCCCAGCCCTTGGTAACAACCATTCTACTCTCTGTTTCTATGACTTTGGCTTTTTTAGATTCCACATATAAGTGACAGTATTTGCCTTTCTTTGCCTTTCACTTAACATAATGCCCTCAAGGTCCATCCATGTTTTGCAATACACACATATACACATATGTGTCATGACACATATGATATATATATGTGTCATATATGCATATACATAGTATTTTTATACACTCAGAAGATGGAACTTGACTCCACAATCTTTTAAGGCAATTCCTTTCACTATCCCAGAGATAGTGAAAGAAAATGCCTTCATATACAATGCTATATATGTAACCTTTGGACCTGTCATGGGTCGGATTGTGTCCCCCAATAATTCATCATCATATTTGAAAGTCTTAACCTCCAGTGCCTTAGAGTGTAACTGTATTTGGAGACAGGGATCTTTAAAGAGGGAATCAAGTTAAAATGAGGTCATCAAGGTGTGCCCTAATCCAGTATGACTAATGTCCTTATGTAAAGGGAAAAGTTGGTCGCAGATAGGTACAGAGGGAAAACAGCATGAAGGCACTGGGAGAAGGCAGTCATCTATAAGCCAAGGTGAGAGGTGTGGGACAGCTCCTCCCTTCATGACACTCAGAAGGAACCAACCCTGCTGACACCTTGATCTTGGACTTCTAAGCTTCCAAAACCGTGAGACAAATTTTTGCTGTTTAAACCACACAGTTTGTGGTACTTCATTACAGCAGCTCTAGAAAATGAATATAGGGCCTATAGGCATAGACTTCTTGCAGTTACTAGCCCCATGTAACGATTTACCCCAAGATTTTAAAATAACCATTAAAATAACCATTTTATTATGTTCATTAGTTGGTCAAGCATTCAGATTGGACAGTGAGGATGGCTTTCCTCTACACCATGCTATTTGGGTCTTCAGCTAGAAAGACTAAAAAAACCGGTGGATGGAAACGCCTGAAGACTCATTCATTCACATGTCTGGTGCCTGGGCTAGGATGATGCAAAGACTAGAGCTATTGACTGAAGCACCTGCATGTGGTCTGGTTTCCTCACAGCTTGATGGCTCTAGGATAGACATAAGCACAGTGGCTCAGGACTCCAAGCATGAATGTTCTAGCATACAAGCAGAAGTTGCATCATCTTTTATAACCCACTTTTTGGAGTCGCCCAGAGCCACTTCTGCCATACTCATTTGGTCTAAGCAGTCACAAGTCTGTCCAGATTGAAGGTTAGGAAGGGAGGGGGTGGGGCAATGTCCACAATGTTTTAAAACCTTCACAACTTCCTGCAGTTGTTTCCTTGGGAGGACAGGCATGTTTAGTGCAAAGCACATTATCCCTTAACATAAGTTTTTGCAAGTCTTGGTCCACATGAGGTTAGCGAAATAGGGTAAGGTCAGATTAAATAAGGTCTAAAAGTCAAGTGGAGAACGTTCTATGTGGTTAGGTAAGAAAATTAAGATTGGCTTAGCTTTTTAGAGATATGTGAATGCAGTGAATAGAACCTCTTATCTCCTTTTTAAGAAGAAGAAGATCAAATACACCGAAGTTATCCTCTGAGAGTATTAATGTGGGGAAGCTTTCAGATGAACACATTAATCAAAGCCTCATGCCCTAATCTAAGCAAGAGTTTGCCTGACCCAGAAGCTCACTTGACAGAATCAGAAATGCTGAAACTCAAATGTCAAAAACACGGTTACAACTTGCAGTTTTGTATGAAAGTTAGGGCCAGACGGATGTTGTCTCTTCTCCCTGATGAGAGCGAATATGTGATATACCCAGCATTTAACACGACTCCTGATGTAGCTGTAAATCAGCTCAACTCCTGGGCAGGGTGCTATGCCAGGTGTTATGAGAGGTAATGAGATATGTTAGGACGTGGACCCTCCTTTAAGGAAGATGTAACTTAGGACAATTCCCATGATAAGGTGAACTAATTAAAGCACAGAAAAGTTAAGTATCTTGGCTAATAAAGGGTAGATTCAGATCATCCTGTTTATTCTTAGCAAGAGCTCTTTCTATTCTCGTCAGTGCCTTTCTAACAGGAAATCAAATACTACTTTCTATTTTTCTTTGAAAAATAAGAATCAATTTGATCCATGGCTTTCTGTTCTAAAGCCAGGAAGCAGGGAGAAGGAGGAAACGTTTTCATGGCAGGCTGTCTCTTTAAAGCTGGAGTGTCCCAAGCCCAATTTTTTTTTTTTTTTATGTTTTTTCTTTTATTATGAAACGGGAGGAAAGGAAAGCCTAGAATTCTAGGCCCCCTAGAACTTTCCCTGATGATAGTGGTAATTTAGGAGAAGAAGAAGGATCCAAGGCCATAGAACAATTTTGAAAGCAAAATAAGCCAAGCCCGATTTTGAGTGAGTGTAGTGTGAGTTTCTGGCCTTCAGAGAAAGGATTCCAGGTGTGCCAGAGACACTTAACGCCCTTGGAATATCCATGTGGTCACTTACATGTCACAGCTTCCCTTCTAGCTCAGTTGGAATCATGCCATTTGTACTGGTTAAGGCTAAAAGTACAGACATTTGTGTGAATTCTGGGCTGAAGCTCAGGCTGAGTCCTCCGTGCTTGCTCTTGCCCTGCCTTGGCTGGCTGTGGGACCATGTGTGGAGACGTGAGAGTGTCCATCACTTGGCTTCCTGAACAACAAGGTGGAGCAGAGCCCACACTGACCTACATTGGACTTGAGTATGAAATACATCTTCATTGTATTGTACATCTTTATATATCAAAGAATTCTGTGAAAGGTCTTAGAGGCAAAACGGACTGAGAATAAGTGGAGACCAATAACTATGTGTCCATCTCTAACTAAATTTAAAAAATCTTTCAAAGTATAATTTATTATGAGATAATATAAAATTGTAAGCAGTTAATATGACATCTACTGCAATTTCAAGCAAAGAACTTGGTTTTTGTAGACAAAGCTCAGGGAGATGTCTGGTTCCCATGCTTCAGCTCATCTCTCAGATTTTTTCTCTCCTGTTAGGTGGAGCTCTTGGGGCCCTTGCTGGATAACCCAAGGCATAATCAGTCACTTGGTGTTAACCCCCTGAATTGCAGGAACAGCAGAGGAGAGTATAACCAGCCTTAAAGAGCATGCCTTGTTAATTCAATCTAAGTTTTAGGGAGGGAAAATGCATAATTTTAGAAAAATATTTTTAAATGATTCAGATAATTCTGCTTCTTAGAATTTATTTCCCAGACTATTTCTATATTTCTACTACACATAGGGTTTGGTGGGTTTAAAAAATTAGTGAAGGAAAAAGAAGCTTTCTTTCATATTGAAGGCTAATCAAAAGTCCACTTCTTTGCTTCTCTGTATTACAAAGAGGATACAAGAAGTGAGTGCATTCTTATTTTGCAAATTTGCTATACAGTGAAATTTGATGTTTGAAAGATCTTCCCTGGGATTCCATCCAAAGGGTTGAGTGACTCTTCTATTAAAAGGGCCTCTTCTCTAAAGTGGTTTTTTTGAATGGGTCTTAAGCACAGTGGGGTATTGTGAGTCTCTTTTTATAAAAGTCCTCGATCGGCACACCTATATTTTCCTACTTCTGGGGATTAACAGAAGCTTGAAAACAAGTCTTTGTCTAATGCAGACAAATGCACAAATGCACATGCCACTAAGTTATAACACAGGAATGTTGCCTGGCTGTCTATGACCCTTTCCAGCAGGACTGACTTCTGGTTTTACAATTTAAGAAGAGACATGCCTACTATATATGCTGATTCAGGTAGATAAAAGGAAAGTGTAGATTTGTGTTTATGTATTGCTCTCTGTGACGGAATATTTCTTTTTAACATATGTTTGGTTGGTAGTTAAAAATGCTGGGTTTGTATAGTGCTATACCGACAAGTCAATACTCCTAAAAAAAGTCATACCTTATGTTACCATTTGCTCCAAAAGCACATGGACACAAGACGCTACAAAAAATACTGTCGGAAAAAAAAAAAAAAAAACAAAAACAAAACAAAAAGGGCTTCCCTGGTGGCGCAGTGGTTGAGAGTCCGCCTGCCGATGCAGGGGACGCGGGTTCATGCCCCGGTCCAGGAAGATCCCACATGCCGCGGAGCGGCTGGGCCTGTGAGCCATGGCCGCTGAGCCTGCGCGTCCAGAGCCTGTGCTCCGTTCGTAACGGGAGAGGCCACGGCAGTGAGAGGCCCACGTACCGCAAAAAAAAAAAAACAAAAACAAAAACAAAAAATACTGTCGGTTTTTGAAAAGTAATTTATCTTCCTTCATAATTATATGTATATGCATGTATGACACCAAAGATGTCATGGTAAGAATTTCTGTTTTCTAATGCAGTACCTCTTGCTGCGGCTCTGGCATTGGCAAGTAAGGAAACCAGCACTAGCAAATCCCAAAGCATTCTCCAGGCAGGGATTCTTCTAGACGTATCACCCAAGAAAACAAACAAACACACCACAAAGAGTCACAAGGAAACCTGTGAAACCTGGGGGGAGGAGTGGTGCTCGCTGGGAAGCAGGGAAGGAAGCAGAGTTGACACATGATAGGTCACCTATTATTAAACCTGGGAGACAGATCAAAGCTCCATTCCAGTCTAATTAGATCAAATAAGGTGCTATTTGTATTCATTGCTGAATGACCACTACGTTTATAGTGCAATATCTTTGTAATATGTTCTAGGAGATGGGATGCTGAGGATGCTGAATGTTGGCAAGGACTAAATTGTGGTAATATTACATTATAGATCTTAGGCAAGGTTTTTAAAATGCTATAATGAATTCAGGAAAGAACAAAATGAGGTAGAAGGCAACTTATGATGTGACTGGATGAACAATACTTCAGCATTCCAAAGATGGGGGATGCAGAGCCAAGGATATGCCAACAGATGGGGCATTTCTGCAGTTAAACATCATCTTTTTCACAGTGTGCCAAAAGCAATTCTTCTCTCTCCTTTAGACCTCATGGTTTTATTTATTTAGTTAGTTTACATTAATGTGCTCAGCAGCAGCTTTTGGTAATGTATTCACATTCCCAGCACAAGATATAAATCCTGCAGATTTAAAACAATGCATTTAAGACTATAGGCTTATTTCTACCCAGATTGAAAAAAAAGTCCCTCTTCTGATGCTTATTTGCAGGAGTTCCCTCATCAGCTGATGCCTCTGATTTTCATCCTACCTTTTGAGATTTGAGGGGCAGCTCAACCTACCGACCCCAGTTTATATAACTCAGCCTGTCCATCAGTGTGTGCTCTAGGAAGATCAGTTATGGTTGGGCCAAAGCAGCCTCATTATGTCTTTAGAGCCTCCTGGGCTAGGATTCTAGAACTGGCTCTTTCTTGGGGCGAGTACACTGGGCCAAGGTTTCTTACATCTAAAGTAAGGGGACTGGACCAGGTGCTCTTCAAGCTTCTTCCGGAACCTGTAATCATGCTGGGATCATAGAAGTGGCCTCTTACTTATTTCCTCCCGTTTCCTAAGCACTTAGAAAAAGTTTGCATGATAATGTTTTTAAGAGTACAGGATTAGAAGGGACCCTGAAAAAAATCTGGTCCCTTTTCCCTGCTGGATTTAAATACTTGAGGTAGATGAAGAACTGATCCCGTTTGAAGGTAACTGGGGAGATAGAAATTAACAAACATTTGTTGAGCATTCACCCTAGGACAGCCTAATTTGATTCTCAGAACAACCCTGGAGGAGGGTGTTTACTCTTCTGTCTGGCAGCTGGGGATCTTGGGCTCAGAGTTGTGCAGGGTTATTTAGCTGGCAAGAGGCAGAGCTTGGGTTTGTGCCTAACTCTGTCTACTTCTAGAGTGACAGCTCTTTGCCTAAACAACGCCTTTAAAAAATACTAATCGAAATAAGTTCTTCACAGTACCAGGAATCTGCTAGTAAGGCAATTCATTTGAATGACTATGAAGTGAGGAAGGTGTGGGACGAATAGTATTCCCACTGCACAGATGTAGATACTCAGGCTTGGAAAGGTTGTGATTATTCCAGGTCACGAGTATGTCAGTGGCAGCATCAAGGGTAAAGCTCTAGATGTTTTCTCCTTGACTTTCCTTTCTCCACCTAGTGTAGAAAAGTCATGTTGAGAGAGTCTACGGTGCAGGTGAGATCATGTCTCTAGAGCCAGAGCCGTATGTGTGTTTTGAGAGGGGCGGTGGGGAGAGTGAATGCCAACAGCCCTTTCCGTATGTGTGTTTTGAGACTGTCCTCTCGGCTGTAAACTGTACAGAACAATGTGCACCTTAATGTGTTGTGAGGTGACTTGGGATAATGCTTTGGCAGGGAAGGGGCTCACTAAATGTGGTTTCCCTCATCTTCTAAATGTACTGCGTTTGGATGAGAGCAGAAATCTGTGGCTTGTCCTTATAGTGACACTATTATGACTGGAAATTGGACACAGTGATTTTGCATTTTTTTTTGAAAATATAAGATCTTCACAGAGCTGCATTAAATTAATCAGTTAATTATTACAGAGCTGCATTTTAGGTGTCCAGGTGCTGCCATTGTATAAGCATGATCACGGACACAAAATGATTTTCAAAATAATTCAGTCCCATTGAAATTTATGCATAAAGGCAACATTTAAAGAAAGTATTAAGGAAAGAAAGTTTCAAAAACAAAATCCAAATGTACAAACAACACACATATGTAAGTATCTTTAATGGTTTGTATGATGTTACTGACCTGTGAAATGGAACTGTCGGCTCTTCTCACCTGAATGCTGGCATCTCCATCTTTTTTGACATACGTTGGTGTTAATTATTTAATATCAAAAGTAAGTGTCAATAGGCGTCTTTCACATTGACAAAAATTTTCTCTTAAATATATAAAACTACTTAAAAGGAACAATTAAAATATTTAAAAACTTATTTCTTGAGTTTAATAATAATTTAGTTAGATGTGGCTGAATGTGTACTGGATTATTCAGTCTGTCATTCGAATCATGTGTACATGGCATGGATTAAGTTTCATGTGCTCAAGATTGCTTATTTTAAGTAAAGTGCCCCTAGCCACATATAGCTAATTCACAGCACTTCTCAACAATCCTCTGACCAGAATACAGAAATAGTCCTTGGTCTGGGTATCCAGCAGAGGACAGTAAAGTCCCAGTTTTCTCTTCTGAATGGTTTTCTTTCAGATGACTGCAGTTGTAGAGTGTTCTGAAGCTCTGGGGCAGCTGACTCCTAATTGCAGACATTAAACATTTCCGAGGAGAAACGTAAAATGTATTGTGAGGTCAATGAAATTCTTTGTCAAGACTTCTCTGCAGATCTGACTCCTTAACATGATAGTGCAGACCTGGGAGATAGGCCCAGCACTCACTGACTTGAGTATCAAGCATATAATGAACTTCATTAACCAAACATTTTCAGGTTGCTTTATTTTGTTTAAATAGCAAAAGCTTTCTCTGTGACTGTGTTAGGGTAAAATTTTACCTGTCTATTCATAAATGAATTATGTCATTTTAATATTTTATCTAATTGCTTTTGAGATTTCAAGTTCTCTTGAGCAACAGACCATTGGGATTTTATAAGATGGAAGGAGGTTTATGTTCCTTCTCTACAGTACTCCATCCCTTTTCTCCCTGCAAATTTTTCTTGGGGATTGTCTGGCAGTTTGGCTTGAGTGGAAAATGAAGATCATTTTCTTTCTTCTAAGAGCAGTGAATCCTCAAAGGGCTAAAGGAAAATAGAGAAGCATGGTGGGAGTCTTTGGTGAACTCTCTCAGTGTTTTGGGTGTCAATCCTTGATCTAGGTGGGTGGAAATGCTATGTTTAATTATCAGAGAGGCTGCTGCCTTATGCAGTGGCCACAAGAAACTATTTATATGGTCAAATTGGAATAAAATGTTATGGGCATAAGTAGTTCAGAACCACTAATTCCTATGTTTCTTTGGAGAAAAATCATGAAAAATGTTGGGCAGTAATGACACAGTAGGGTAAACCACATTTTTATTTGTGCTCTCTGTAGCCATCCTACTGTCTGTGGTCCATATTGGAGCTGACCAGTGGGAAGTCACATTACATATCATATCAAAGACCTAGTAAGCAAAAGGAGAAAAAAACTACAAAGGACAAAATATATATTCTTAGCTTAGGAATTCTGAAAATGACTTGTTGACTATGACTCCAACTCAGGGATCCACTGGTTCTAGACATTTGGAAACCCTTGAGGGCCAAGATTCAAGATTTTGTACTTCTTGGAGAGTTCCCGGAACATAAGCTCTTCATCTTCAAAGCAGGCCATTTTACTCACCTGATGAAAGAAATACCAGTACTTAGACCATTGTATATCCTCCGCATACTGTTGGATGAATGAAGTGGATTATTATTTCAAAAAAATCAGGACCAAATCAATTGAAGGTTCTTTTTTTAAGACATATGTGATCTATATTTTCCATTACAAACTGAAATTTTTCCTATTAAACAAATTATTTAGTCCGTTTATTAAATTTTTATATTACTCTTTTGGAAATGATTGAAACCTGATCTGTATGACATGAGTACATTATTCTCTAAGCTTAGATGAAATACAAATGTCTTTAATAATTACCCACTATGCTAGGTATAGTGAGCTAAGCAAAGAAACGGGAAGACGTAATCCTTGTCTTTGATGTGTAAGATATAACTGGGGAGATGAGGCCAACCCACATGAAAGTACTAAGAATAGGATAAGACAGTGTATCATTCAGAGTTAGATTTCTTTATTGCAGATTAGGAGTATAATATAAATTAGGAGAATACAAAGATCACTGGAGACAGATGTGGTTTAGGGAAACTTCTTGGATGAGGTAGGACTTGAGCCAGGTACTAAAAATGGACTGCCTCGGGGCAGAGAAGGTAAAGGGCATTCAAGACATTTATTCTTCTTGGACCTTGAAATGGGGTTTGGATATGCCCTTTTTAGAGTACCTATCATACTCTGGTAATTATTCATGTAGGTGTCCCATCTCCCCTATTAGAGGTATAAGCTATGAGAGGCACGGACCTTGTCTTAAATATCTGGGAGTCCTCCACTTTTCCTGGCTCACAGCAGAAAGTTAATAAATATTGGTTGAATAAAGGAGTGGAGGCTGAGAGCTGGAATGAGCGTGGCAGGTGTATGTAGGTTTAGGGTGAAGTGGAAAAGATGGGGCTCAGTTAAGAAATGCCACCAGTTGGAGCAGAGAGTTTGTGTTGAGAGTAGTAGAAACAAATTTGAAGCAACTGAGGGATGTTACCATTAAGGAAATCAAGGAAGAATTTTGATGAGATATGGTAGCAATAGGGAACCACTTAAGAAATAATGCGATATAAAGTTAACATTATAGGAAATTAATCTGTGATGCAAAACTATCATCAAAACACTAAAGCAATGACATTTGACAATACAAAGGCTTCTAAATCAGTCATTTTTTCCTCCTGTAACCTAAAATGATGGATATATGTGAATAAATTATTGGTCAACATAGTTCCACAAAGATGACTTCTTTTTCTATAAATAAGAAGTAAAAATGATCACTAAAAGAGAGCGATAAAACCGGAAGAGGTATCTTGAAATAATGTGGAACTTATTTCTTTAGCATGTTCCAAGCAGATTCTTACTACTTTGTGATTCCTAATTTTAGTAATGAACAAGGGGGTAATAAATGACAACCATTAACATGTAACGAATAGATCTCCATGGAATATGGGGGAACTTCATTTTGAAGCAAGAGATGGTTACTCTAACAGGGTGATGTTGAAAGTTCAGGGGAAAAGTCCCTTTGATGTAAACATGGTCTTACTGGGAACAGCATTTTTACAGAGAGCTGTGTTGTAAACAGGGAGTGTCAGAGAATGACATTAGCAAATTACCTGTGTGGCTTGTGACACAGACACATCATGTTGCTCAAAATGAGCAAAGCAGCCAGGATTCTGGGTTAGGGGCTGAAGCCAGCCTCCATCTGGACCACATGGGCAGTCAACAGTCGGGGACTTCAGTGGAAAGACATGTGTTTGGTTGGCAAGGGGTTATTGGTTTAGCCTTTTCACCTCATTTGTAAATGTGGGAAGAAAATCATCATCATCCAAGGCACTCCTGAGATCTATTCGTTCTCTAAGTTCAGTTCAAATATTCCGTCCTAGCTTTAGTTTTCTCTCTTCTCCCCTGACTGCCTCCCTTCTCTGTTCCTGCACTTTATACATACCTCATTTGTACTGATCATATTGTACTTTTAGCACATTTAATTGGCTCTATATAGGCTATTTATATGTCTCTCTCCTCCCACTAGACACTGATTTTCTTGAGAGGGGGATCCACATTTCATTATCATTATTTTTGTGTCTTTAGAATAATTACCTTGGAAGGGACAAGAGTTAAGACTTTACTGAGGATACCGTGGTGTGGCGGCCAGAGCCTAAGCTTTAGGCTCAGACAGATTTATGTTTGAAGGTCAGTCCAGGCAAGAATTGAGGACTTAGGCAAATTACTAAACATTTCTAAGCCTTGTTTTTCTCCTCTGAGAAATGAGGATAATGATACATACAACATAGGGTTGAAAAAGGATTAGAAGAGATAGTATGCGCCACTGCTTGGGCCACCCTTATGATCTCTAACTTCATCGGAGCCCTCAGCGTTGATCAGAAATCCTCTGCTTTCTTAATAGCATCTCTTTTCGATTCACTACAGCAGTCCTATACGTTCACTAGCCCATGGGTTATTTACAGGTAGGTGACATATATACGTACATATAAAGCTCATCTGTCTAAAGTCGGAGTCCTTATCCTAAACCTGTTCTGCTCCTTGTATCCTCTACCTCAGTAAATGAAATCACCATCCACTCAGTAGGCCAGTCTATGGATTTGGAATTTGTTCTTTTTTTTTTCTTTAGTTTTTTAAAAAGTTTTGTTTTAATTGAAAAGGTATTCCCTGATTAGTAGAATTACCACAGATATACACTAGTCTACATCGTTCTCATCTATTCCCCTTTTCTTTGACTTACTGCCTCAGTTTTATTTATTTATTTTTAAACTTTTTATTTTATATTGGAGTATAATTGATTAACAATGCTGTGTTAGTTTCAGGTGTACAGCAAAGTGATTCATTTATACATATACATGTATCTATTCTTTTTCAAATTCTTTTCCCACTTAGGTTGTTACATAATATTGAGCAGAGTTCCCTGTGCTATACAGTAGGTCCTTGCTGGTTCTCCATTTTAAATAAAGCAGCATGTACATGTCAATCCCAAACTCCCTGACTATTCCTACCCCCAACACTTCCCCCCTGGTGACCATAATTTGTTCTGATTTTGTCTTCTCTTTGCCTTCCACATCTAATTAACCACCAAGCCTTATCAATCCTTCCACTCCCCTCTTTACCCACTTCTACTTCCCAGGCCCGTACTATCAACATTTCCTGCCTTGTTCTCCAACAATAATCTGTAAATAGTTATCCTGCCTCCACAATTGTGTCCCTGTCTATCAATTCATACATATAACACAAAAATGTGAGGACTTCCAGACCGTTCGTGTTTGGGCCTTGTGCATCTATGTAAGCCTGTGTTTCCTTATCACAGCATTTATCATGATATGTTAGGACACGTGTTTGTAATTCTCCCTGTGAGCTCCCTGAAGGAGGGAAAGCATGCTTGCCTTGAAAGCACTGTAAACAAACATAGTAGATGGTAGGGATGCCATAAATATTTATGGAAGGAAAGAAGGAACAAAGCAACTAGCACAGCTCCTGGAACAGAGTAACTCTTCTGTTTTTCATATTTTCCCCATCTTCTTTTTCTTTTTACTCCTTCTTTTTCTTTTTCTCACCTACTTATTACAGTTATTGGTTTTGATTTCCATCATTGTTTTAGTCATGATTACTATCATAATTATAATCATCATCAATCATCACCTAATATCACCTCTATGATAGCAGGGAACTGCTAGCAACAGCTAGAACCTGAATGGAGGGCCAGCAGAAGAGGCTGCAGGGACACTGGGGAAAGCTATTTACATGACTTTAGAGGAAAGGAGGGCATCCAGGACCCTCCTCAGTCACTCATTTGAAGGCCTCTTTTGGAGGCGAGTGACAGGTACACTTCCCACATTGATCTACCTGGGACATCAGCCTGACTGCTCTCAATGGAAACAGAAATGTTAACTCCATCTCTAGTGGCCTAGCCACTGGGCTCCACCTCAGTTGCCCACAAGGCCAGAGAGTTTTGAATGAATTAAATAAACTTCTTTACGCCTTGTACCTTGGTTCTCATTTTTCTCTTTTAGTGTCTTCTTGCTCTCTTGTCCACAGGGACCCAGTATTCTCCTGCCTGGAAATATTTAAATCTACACTCATTATATAGAGATTAAATGGAAAAAGATTAGGCAGCTTGTTGAAAGTCACACACAACTAGTCATTTGCAGAACAGGGACTAGAATTTGGGTTTTCTGGATTCTAGAGTTTTTCCTACCATATTGATTTGCCCGATGTGGATTCACTGGCCGAAAAACATTAACGAATTTGGAAAGGAGCAATGTGAGAATGTGTATGAGTGTGTGTGTGTGTGTGTGTGTTTGTGTGTGTGTTGGAGGTGAGGAAGTGCTTATTCCTTATTCTCTTCTTATTGCCCTCTGCCAGCAATTTTACTTCCTTCATACTCTCTTCTTCTGTTTTCCTCTTATTTCCCCTATTTAGTTGTTCCATTCTCTGTCCGTATTTGTCTCTCCCCATAAATTAGCCTTTTTCTAATGCCCTCTTCACTCCTTCCCAAATCATTATCCCCTTCATCTTTTGCCTTCTTATTTCTCCTTCTCCTGACTCTAGCTCTGAAGGTTCATCGGGTCCCTAAAAAATATGAAATGTTGAAGTTTTAAGAGACATTAAAGATATATAATTTTGATTAATTTGCACTATAGCCCGTTTTATAAGGACTACTTGATATCCATTGAGCCTTTGGAAAGTCTTAACATTTCTTTCCAAAATGGTAATATTACTTTTTTTTTTTTTTTTTTTGCGGTATAGGGGCCTTACTGTTGTGGCCTCTCTCGTTGCTGGGCACAGGCTCTGGACGCGCAGGCTCAATGGCCATGGCTCACGGGCCCAGCCGCTCCGCGGCATGTGGGATCTTCCCGGACCGGGGCACAAACCCATGTCCCCTGCATCGTCAGGTGGATTCTCAACCACTGTGCCACCAGGGAAGCCCAATATTACATTTTTTGAGTAAAACCAAGTCAAACACTTGAAGACCAAATTTTGACTGGGAACTTTATTTCTTTGCTCACAAAAGGATGTGCATGCCTGTCTTTGCAGTTATGGAAGCTGCATGAAACAAACCCTCTGAAAGTTGTGAATAAAGAGAAAACTCTATAGTATGTATCTATGTCCTGTCTTGAGGGGTAGTGGCAGGTGTAGGAGGGCAAGATTAACACAGATTAAATTAAGTAGACTGTTGTCAAGTTGGGGGATAGCAATAGTGGGGCTAAGCTAAGAAGAATGTGTAAAGGCAAGAATACTGGATGGAGGGAATCTTAAAGCATAGCCCAAGGGCTTGGAACCTTTGCTAACCAATGGGCAGAGATCAAGGCTGGTACAGCTGTGAGGCAGGCTAAGGTGCTGAGGTCCAAGGTCAGCTACAAGCGAGGCGTTTTCTCTATTGGCATGCTGGAGCTCTTGCTGCTCCATTAATGTGGGCAGCTCAAGTCTTCCTCCACCCGTCATGCTCTGAGGTGGAGCCACCTAAAGGGCCAGGCTTCTAAACGCAGGACTTGAACATTCAGTGAAAATGCTCGTATTTATAGCAGATGGCTGATTGTCTGTGGTGGATGATCGTACCTCCTAAGAAATGGATGCTCCAGTTCCTATGTTTTCTTTTATCCATCCATCCATTCTGATCATCTAGGTCTTTTTTTTTTTTTTTTTTTTTTTTTGCCGCACCGTGCTACTTGCAGGATCTTAGTTCCCCGACCAGAGACTGAAACCAGGCCCATGGCAGTGAAAGTGCTCAGCCCTAACCACTGGACTGCCAGGGAATTCCCCATCCAGGTCTTGATGATGTCTTTTAGTGATCCATCTTCTTCTAGCATCCAACACTTTCTGGGACCCAGGAGGGAGGACAGTGACAGGAAGCCCTTACTTCTCCCTCTTCCTAGGTTTCCTCTTGGCAGGAGATTGAGGTACTGGGCTTAGTGAGATATCAGAGCATCTGAATTAGCTGACACATGGTTGTGGGTAAATATCCTAGATCAGCCTCATACATCTTCCATTCTAGACAGTCTGGACTGCAAGTTTTCCTATGGTTTCTATTTATATAGTATAGAGATTAAGATCACAGATTAGGGAGCCAGATTGTCTCACCTCTTCTTGTGTGACCTTGGACACGTGATTTTACCTCTCTGTTTCTTAGTTTTCTCAACTTAAAATGGGGATAATAATAGTAAAAGTAAGTGCATGTTAGTATTAGCCATTATATTTGTTGTGTTTATGGCCAGGGGAGTGTCCAGATCGGCATAAGGGAGGAAGTCTTTGTCGAGTATGACTACACTTGAGGCTCCGGGGAAAGTGATGCTTTTAGGTCTGTGTGATAGATTAAGGCTGAGCACCCATTTCCTTCTACTGCTCCTTCCTGTACTACAGAGGCTGCACAGCCCAAAGCTACATTTCTCAGACATCTTTCTGCCCGAGGCTCTAGATGCAAATTGTCATCACCAATTAGATTCTCTCAAGTAGGATTTGTAAGGCAGAAATGAGAAGGAGGTAGTCACCCTCCTGGTAAGCCCAGAGATGGAGAGAGGGTGTTTCTGCAGGCTGTTTGAGACTTGAGTCGCCAGCTTTGACAGGTATCAAATATCAGTTACTTCCTCATTCCCCAGTTTTCTAATTGGACGGCCATCTCTGCAGGGGTGTTCTGGGAGTCCTTCCTGGAGACAGCCCAGAGATCACTCCTTTCAATGTTAATAGCATCCAGTTTTCTATTTCATACCACTTTCTGCTGATTTGTTGTGGTTTGCACTAGATTTCTACTACTGACCCTTGATTTCACAGTGTTGCAGGTGGTCATTTTAAGTCTAGGGAAGGATAAAAGAAGAAGCAATCTTGTGTGACTTTCCAGGGCTGGAAGAACACAGCTATTAATTATATAGTCTCATTTGATTCCCTTTCTCTGCAAGTACTTGCCTAGCATTTCTCATTTATCAGCTTGGGCTATGAGGACTTTCTTGGCTCTAATAAGGTATGTTTAGGGATTTTCATGCATCTTACTAAACATATTTTTCTCAAGTTGACTATAAGAAGGAGTTCTGACTATCAATAATGGTATTGACATGACCTGTAATTATGTGGTAGGACCTGGGTGTTATGTAATAAGTCACTTCAACAGGTAGAAAATTAAGGTCCAAATGTTCTGCTGATAGAATATCTAGCATTCTGTCTAATATTTTAGAGTTGCACATTTAGTGAATTGAATGAATTCATAGTGTGGCAAAGAAGGAATCATTTAGATTGGGCCCATGTTTTTGTCTTCATATTTTGATAAAATGTCAGTTCAGATCTTGAGGGATGGGAAAGAGATTCTGCCAGAGGGGTTAATGAATTGATGTCCATGGTTGAAAATCTGGCTGAGGATGAAAATCCTAGATGAAATTTGAAAGGCAACTCCCACTGTGGGGTTCCCACATAACAGAACAAGGTGGACACCGCTGTGTTGATTCCTTGAGGTCTTGTGTAAGATTATGCATGCTGATTCTGAGGAGGGGTCTTTCTCCACAGTGTATGTCACTGGTAGCTTGGAGTAGTTCACGTGTACCAGTTAAGCAATTAGCATATTTCTTTGAATCCTCAAAAATGTAGGCTGAGTGGGAGTGCTTGCATAAAATAAGGTTCCTAAAATGTTAAATGCTAACCACTTGTCCAAGAGGAGAGAGGGGCTGAAGGTAGAGAACTGTGGTATGAAATTCCGGGAGCATCTTCACAAATCAAAAGGTGCTGTGGGTCTCCTTCTTGGAGGGGTGATGAGTATCTGCAAGTGAGGAGGAAGATTAATGTGCCTAAGAAGTTTAGTCATAACTGGGGCTGGGTGGGGGGTTGCCAGGATCGCGCTTAGCTGAGGGATTTGGAGAGGCTGGATGGGTTTTTAAAAACCCATAGCTATAAGCTTATTCACTTAGCCAGAGGGCTTCAGTGGGATGAGACCAGCCAGCAGAAGGAAGGGGCAGGGTAAACGGTGAAGGCAGACTCTGGACAGCAGGGGCTGAGGTAGCTCCAAGCCAGGTTTCTGCCCTCTGTGGCTTGACTTTTCTTATTTGAGCCAATTTCTTTTTTCTTTTTTTTTTGCGGTACGCGGGCCTCTCACTGTTGTGGCCCCTCCTGTTGCGGAGCACAGGGTCCAGACGCGCAGGCTCAGCGGCCATGGCTCACGGGCCCAGCCGCATGTGGGATCTTCCTGGACCGGGGCACGAACCCATGTCCCCTCATCGGCAGGTGGACTCTCAACCTCTGCGGCACCAGGGAAGCCCTTTTCTTTCTTTTTTTAAAGACCGAATCTCCTTCCTTTTTTTGTCTCCCTCCATTCCTTCTTTACCTTACTCCTCTTTCTGCCTTCCTCTATTTTTTAATTATTATTTTTTTGATAAAGTTACATATGGTTTGAAGAATCAAATAATTGCATTTGGTCTGTTATGAAAAATAATCTGCTATCCCTCTCCTCCTATTACCTCTTTCCCAGAGGCAACAGTTTCAAGCTTTTATTGCCCCCGCCCCCATTTTTGGATCTGCTGCTATATAAAAAAAAGTGCTTTTATTACTACTTCTCATATTTTCAATTTTAGGTTTTATTTATGGTAGTTAAGGATTTTTCTTTCTTTCCTCCTCCCCTCTCTACCTCCTCACAAGCATACTTCCCATTAGGTTATACTTTTGGAGATCAATATTCATTGTTCCATGATTGTGACTATGTAATTGCCATTCACTGCTGAGCCTGTAGCAAATTGTGATTGCTTTTCTTTTCTTATTTGACTTTTTGTCCTTTCTGGATTAATAACAGTTTTTTCATGTGTTTACTTCTCCGTGTTTTTGTTACTAATGCAACCCCAGACCCCCCATTCATTGTCCAAGTCTCCTCTCTAAAAGTTCCCATCTGTTAGGTGTTCTGAGTCTTCCATTGTCTTGAGTAATATTTTCCAGAATCTTCAGACCTTATCCCGTTCAGACTCTGCTTTCATACCCTGCAGTCAGCTGGTATGATCCTGGGCTCTCCCTTTACTATCATTGTGGGGATATCCATGGCCAGTTTGCTTCTCTGTTTCTCATATCTCTGTCTTCTTCTTATTTCAGTTTCCTTCTCTTTTTGGTGATGTACATCCTCCAGGAGCTTTCAAATAAAGGATGCTGGGGACATCTTTCTGTCAGGATTCAGATGACAAGCTGAAATTAAAAACTTCAAAGGAGTTTTTAATAAAGGGAATGTTTAGAAAAGTGTGGGAGGCTGCAGTACCGTGGGGCCAGTTAAGAGCAGGCTCTTTTTCCCAATAGGTAAGTCTGCAGGGTAAGGGGGAGAGGCAGTTACTGGAACCTGGGAACACAAAAGACATTTGAGGGATGCAATCAGCCCATATTGATCGTACGGGGATTTTCTCTTTTCCCTCTTTCTGCAACTCCTTTTAGTCAGCCAATGGTCATCCTGGACTGACACTCTCTGTTTTGTATCTTTTAGACACTGAAGGAGTTCAGGGCATGCCACTCCAAAACATGCTCTTTGGTGTAGTCATTATTTTAAGCTGAAGGTGCTTGAAAAACAGCAATGTAGAGAGAGGCTTTCTCTGAACTCCCTTATCTGCCTAAAGGCATATCCTCCAAAAAGAACTCAGATGTCACAGATGCCCTCCCTAGGAGATTCATTAGCCAGGAAAGGTGGACTCTTGTCACCAGAGAGTAGACTAGAAATGACACCACACCCAGACACGCATTGTCACAAACTATCATACCTCCCGTCTACTCTTCTAAGGGCCCATCCACCTTTCCTAAAAATCATTTTCCCTCCCCTAAGAGACCTATGTCTCCCTTTGCCCCACGTCCAGAGTTATATGTATCCCTAAACCTTTAGGGATCTTGTGGTTTCAGTCAAATTGGTTATTGGCTTTCCTTACTACTGGTTGAGGAGTTGTCTTTCTTTGGTCTACCAGTCAATTACCACATGTCTTTCTGTTTTCCAGCTGTGGTTTGCTTCTCCCATTCTCCCCATCCTTGTACGTCTAGGCCCTGAAAAGTTTCTTTCATATTTTAGTAGACTTTTGTGAGGGAGTGAAATTAGATGTGTGGAATTCTTAGTCTCCTTCCTAAGGCAGTTTCCCCAGTCCTGAAACAAAGGGGCTACATCCTTCCCCACTCAGAAAGGCTGCTTTCTCTTCTGGAGGATGTGAGGTTCATCCAGGGATTTGGCTGCTTGGGGACTAGTAAAGAATCAGGCCTTTGTTCATGGCTGTATTGTTCTCTGAGGCTCAGTATACCTTCTAGGGACATGCATGACAAAGGGCTTGGCACACGGCCCTTGCCCAGAACCTTGGCACTGTCTTCTCTTTTTTTCAATATTCCACCCTCCATTTTTGTGACCACATGCAACCCCAGTCAGTCCCCTGTCCCAAATGACCTGAGTTGAGTGCATGCCTCCCTGAGGTGACCAGAACTTATTTTCTGAAGGGCCTCACTGGGCTGCAGCTCCCAGAACTTTTCCTTTGCCTCTATCACATTTCCCATTTTTTTTACTGCCCCTCTACATGATGGGTTAGCTACTTTGCTAGGTGTATTTCAGAGACTAATAATGGCTTAATGCTTTATACCTTAAAAACCTTTTGCTTTCAAGCAGTAACTCCCACATGCTTGTAGCTTAAGGAGAGCTAAAGGTGGAATATTCAGGCAATATTTTTGCCTGAGAGGTTTTCCTCTAGCATCTGTTTATGTAGAGCCACCCCAGGGGTGATATCTTTGTGACTTTGTTCCCTTTTGGGAGCTAAACTAGCTAAGTTTATTGGAAGTAAAGCAAGGTAAACCTTAGGAGTACAGAGTTTTTATCGCCAAAAGAGAAGATACTGCCTTGAAATTTGTTTCTGCAGCGTTTCGATGTACTGATATTCCAGTCTTGCGGAATTTGACTGTATTTCATGGAATTTGAAGTCCATTGAAAGACAATATGTTGGAATCATTTCATGAATTCAAAGCATTCAGAGAAAAAGTGTTTGCTCAGCTATGGTGATTAAGAACTTAAAGGCAAGTAGAGTGATATGTCATGCTTGGTTATCTGCTGCTCTGATGCCAGATCGGAGTAAAAGCTGAACTTCGTGTTTGAAAGCCACTGTGGAAAGTGGAAGCATTGATTCTGGATTGCTGAGTGGTGGAGTCTTATTTATGTGTTCAGAAATAGAAGCATCCTCGCTTCAGTGGGCTGGGGTGATAGCATCAATCCTTACTATTGCAATAGAGCCCAGTTGCCTTCTTTTTTTAATTTTGAAAGAGTAAATATTTAAATAGGTAATACAGAAAAGTTATTGCCAGTTTTCCTCTGTAGGCCATGGCTGGTTAGAAGGAGTCAGGCAGAATTCACAGGTGGAGAAAAAAATATTGTAGAAGTGACATCAGAATTCTTGATTTTGCAATTGGCCAAATTGAGCAAACATCTCTGAAAAAGCATTTTAAGAGAAAAATATTTTGAATTTTCTTAAGCCCTGTGATTAGAGTATAATGCGTATTTATAGTCCCCCCAGGTGCCACACAATAAAAATGGTTAAAACCTTTAGTCCTTTTAGTAGTTCACAGTTTTATTGCCGAAGTTATTTTGTAGATTTTATGCTTAAAGCAAGGTCAGTGTATTGCACTGTATAAATTATTCTAAGTAATTTCTCAGTTATTCTATAGCTTAGTCACAGGATTTTTTCATTATTAAACATAGTCTTTCCTTTAAAGTTAGGATGAGAAGGGCAATATAAATCACAGGGCAGCTTGCCATTGGGGGTTTCAGCTTTACCTGTGAAAAGGGTTTAATAACAATCTGGCCCAGACACCAGTTCCCTCTCAATTACCTTTCCACATGGGCATTAGTTCACACTGTTTATTAAAAACTCCCCTTGTAGTTTTTAAATGGAGTGTTTCAGATTAATGGCCCCCATGGAGTTTAACTTCATTGCACTTCATTAAAGCTAGATTGCACAAAAGGTTATTTCAATTAAATCCAGAACTCGACCTTAAATCTGTATAGATTTTTTTCAGAAAATGTGATAAAATTGTTCTGCCAATCCTTTGAGATTAACAAGGCAACATCCCTTTTAGTTACCGGAGTGCAAAACTCGTGAGCCTGTTCTGAATTTTCCTATGGCTATACGTTTGGATTTTACAAAATTAGAAGCCAATCCATGAAAAGAGCCCGGGGTTATAAGTGGATCAAGTTACTGGAGAACAGACCCAACCACCACAGGAGACTAGAGAGTTTGTGAAACCTTTTGTTACAACTTGGGTGGATGCAGTAAGTTCAGTACTTTAGAAGAAATATTTTTGTTCCTATATAATAAAAATATTTTTCTAAATAGCTTGGTTTGTATCTTCCCGCACAAAAGTGTTATAAAATTTTCACTTTTCCTGAGAGTTTTTCTCCCTTGACTACTACAATCTGTAAAGCATAGCTTGTGGCAATTCCTAACCATTGTTTCCTCTTGAAAATTCATGATAATTGGAAGCATTAATTACTTATCCTACACTGTGAGAATATGGCCTCATTATCTTCAGGCAGTGTGTGAATTGATGCTCATTAACGTCATAACTCAATAGCTCAATTTTATCTTTTCGTGGGTTTCAAATGACTCAGTGAAACTACCCCAGATTCATTTCTCCTCTTTTTGGGTAGGTGAGATGTCAAAATTGTGCCTTCTCACAACCCATATTTGTACCTTTCTTATAATTTTAAGAGCTCTTATACTTTAGTTTTTTTAATGCTTTTGATTTTTATTCTTAAAAAAAGGTTCAGTTGAAAATTTCTAAGTGTTTAAGGAACTGATACTATCATTGTTTGTCTTTGAATATTAGTGTTGTAACATTTCTTCCTACATCTGAGCTTGTTTGATTTTTTGGTTGTTGTTCTGCTTTTCTGCTATAATCTTTTGCTTTTTACCAGGATTTTACCTATTTTTTATGCTTGAAAGTAAAGGATACAAAAAGTAAAGGATACAGGGCTGCCCTGGTGGCGCAGTGGTTGAGAGTCTGCCTGCCGATGCAGGGGACACGGGTTCGTGCCCTGGTCCGGGAGGATCCCACATGCCGCAGAGCGGCTGGGCCTGTGAGCCATGGCGGCTGAGCCTGCGCTTCCGGAGCCTGCGCGTCCGGAGTCTGTGCTCCGCAACGGGAGAGGCCACAACAGTAAGAGGCCCACGTACCGCAAAAAAAAAAAAAAAAAAAAGAAAAGTAAAGGATACAAAATCATCTAAGCATTTATTCCATATCTCACATACATACCTGACAATAGTCACTTCATGCTTGTGCACAGGGTTAATATTGGCAGAGAGAGAAGAGGTGATGTAATCTGAGGAAAGTGAAATTAAAAGCCCTCCCATTGAATACACTCATATATAAGTGATTTATTTGGGTGAAGGTATTGAAGACTTGAGTTTAAATATGATATTGTGTGAAGGATAGCTAAACCATTAAATGATTATTACCAATTAACAGCTTAGTTCATTAAACGAGCATGTTACTTATTTGGACCCCGAAGGAATAATCAAAGAATGAATATATTTTGATTTAAAGAAATTGGCAAGTTGAGAACACGTGGTACTCTAGAAAGAAATGTCCCACTTTGGTGTCACAGTGGGATAAGCATTCCTAGGCAACCAGAAGACAGCATGAGGACCCTGGATGCTGGGTATTTGAAGTGCCAAAGTAATGAAGTGAGCTGAAGGCAGACCTTATCTATTTTAGAATTTGAGTTTGGGTTGTCCACACATACTGTTTTCAAAGTGTGGTCTGGAGAACCTTGGAAGTTCCTGAGACCCCTTCAGTGGATCCAAGAAGTCAAAAGTATTTTCACAGTAATATCTAAACTTCATTTGCCTTTTTCACTTATAATTCCCCCCAAGTATACAGTGGAGTGATTCTATAGTAGACTGAACAGAGAAGCAGATAGGAAGATTCAGGTGTCTTCTACTAAGCAAAGATATTAAAGAAATATGAAAAAATGTGAAAATAATGGACTCCTCTCACTACATTATTTTTGTTTTGGAAAGTATATATTTTTCATAAAATGTTATTTATGTTAATGCGTAATGGATTTATTGTTATAAATTGAATGAGTAAATATTTTAAAATTATTAGTTTTATTTTTTATTTTTAATATGGTAAATATCAGTAAGTGTAGATCAAATAAACAAAACCTCTTTGAGGTACTTAATAATTTTTGAGTGTAATGGGGTTCTGAGACCAAAATGTTTGGGAGCCACTGCTCTAGGTGATGAATGAACTCGTCCACATTATAGTTTGTCACGTGTTCAAGATTTTCCTGTACTTAATGCTGGCACTTGGAATATTGAAGTCCTGGCAATATCTCTATGCATGTACTTCTCCAAATGTGGTTGGAGAGAAAAATTTTGCTAAACAATTTTCTCTCATTGTGACTGGGGATGTAGGGCATAGGTAAGAAATATGAGAACTAAAAAAAGAAATTTGAGGGAGTCAAATACAGGCTTCCTTACTTCTTTCCTTTGGTATAATAATCATGATATTTAGCCATTGAAAAGATTTTAGAATGAAATATTAATCTGTATCAGATTTAACTAAAATTGAAAAATAATATTTTAAATATTTAATAATAATGTCTCAAATGAGCATGAATGAACAGTTGCAAGTTGTGACCTGCTAGTTGAGAATTGGAAATAATTGGGATTCCTTGCGTTGAGATGAGGCAGGGAGGAGAGAGATGTATAGTGATGTTGCAGAGTGACAGGAGCAAATAGCAAATGGAGCAAAACCAGCTCATGCAATAAATGATTAGAATTTAGCGATACTGTTGAGAAAAATTTCCCATATGATTAAACTGCCTGATTCAAGTATGACTAGAATATGATTGGCTTCACTTTCTGGTAGGAATCAACTGAAAAATCCCACTGAAGGGCTTTGATGGCCTCAGTTGGGATCATATTTCCAATCCTTGACCAATGAACAGAAGCCAGGGATGGAGTAGCCTTGAATCAACTTCTACTAGAGGTACAAGTTGGAGAGGGAGGAGAAATAGTTCTCCATGTGAAGGGATGCATTCTTTCCAGAAGAAAGGAGAAGCACTGGGCAGAAAAAAAACAAACAACCTTAGTCAAGACATGAATAACTTTGCAACTGGATTCTTACAATAACTTCTTCACTGGTCTTTTGCCCTTCAATTATTCCCATTGTTGCCTGATTAGTAATCTCCCCAAACCCATCAACTTTGTTAGCAAGTTTATAATACAGTGTTTTTTTTTTAAATCTATAATCACTATGCTGTTCATTAGATCTCCAGGACTTATTTATCTACTGTTTGTAAGTTTGTACCCTTAAACATCATCTCCCCAATTCCCTGCTCTCTAGCCTCCAGTAACCACCATTCTACTCTCTGTTTTTGTGAGTTTGGCTTTGTTAGATTCCATATATAAGTGATATAATCCCCTTGGAGAGTGATCTTAATTTTCTTAAGTACTTGAAATAACATTTTATTACTTTACTGTCAACAATTAATATTTAACTTTCATAATGACTATGTTAGGCAGACAGGGCAGATGAGTATCATCCCCAAAAGATAAGGAAAGTGAGGCTTAAAATGTTAAAAAGTTTTGTCCAAATTCACACAGAGTAATCGTCAAACCAGTATTGAAATTGACATACTCTTACTATAGGCCCTCCTGATGGAAGACTGTTTCTTCATATGAACTAGAACACCTATCAAAGTGCTGGGATCATTGCAGGTGTTTAATACATATTTATAAAAAAATAAATGAGAATCCCTCTGTGCAAACAAAATGAAACGAATTATCAGCACCGTGAGGCAACATTAACTGTGAAAGCCTAGGCTTTTTGCTCCTCACTTATAACTCTGTCACGCTATTAAACTAATTTCAGTTTTGCGATTTGGAAAATGAGCTTCATAATTCTTCTTGATGTAAATTAGTCAGGGTGTGACTGGACCATGAAGATTCAGGACAGGTTATTGCAATGGTCATGAGTTATAGACATATGGATGAGAGTTGAGGATGATATTAAGCAGGAAGTTTAGGATTATAACTAAGGCTTTCTAGGTCATAGAGTTATAATGGAGGTCAGGACCTTGGATAGATCCCTGACCTGTAGCAGTTGTAACTGTGAGAAAACTCTCTTCCAGATTAGCATCTTTTATTTAGATTTAGGCTTTCCTGGGTGACCTCTCCCCCAGATAAAATTCTCTGGCTTGGACATTGAAGGTTTCTGAGTTTGGAGAAAGATTTTTATTAATGAGATGCTCAGTTGCAAACATCAGAAATCAACTCTGGCTAATTTAGGTAAAAATTTATTAGAAGTAATGTTCATTAGAAGTATTTTAGAAGAATCAGTGACAAGTCTGGAGAACCATACTCAGAAAATAGGGAGGAGCCAGATGAAAGTAGGCAACTGAGAACACAGCCATTAGCACTGCTGCTAATGAACAGTTGCTGCCCCAGTGATGCTGTGCTCTTAACTCCACTGTTGCAGTGACAGAATATCTACCATCTTCAGAGCTTTGCATCACTTTCTCAAGATCCTAAACCTGGGCTGAAGCTCTGATTTTTCAGGCTTAAGTCATGTGTCTCTGCCCTGCTTCCTAGGAGCGCAGAGGTCAGATATCAGCTCTCTCTTTGGCTTCTGTAATGGGAAGTGTTCCAAATAGAAAATGTGGGGAACTATTTATTTTATTTTATTTTTATTTTGTTTTATCTTATTTTATTTTATTTTAATGAATCTTTTCTCTGAATTTCAGGATTCCCACTCTTGGAAGAGTTGGGTGGGCTTTTGGACTGGCCTTGGCTTTTGTTCCTATATCTCTTCCCAGCCACCCACTCACCAGGCCATAAAAGTTGTAGCTAAAGTTCACTGAGTTTGGCAAATGCCCAATGATCACAACTTGATTTTAGTGCTCTGCTTACCTTTCCAGGTTTCTGATTTGACTTAGATTGATAATTCTTAGTATTTCTTACTTTTCTGCCAGCTCATCAATATATATTTTAAAGATTTGAAAGTATTGTATCTACTATTTTTCTTTATTTCCAGTATGCCTGTCTAGTCTATCTATAATCATACATACAGAAATAGGAGTTAGGACTAGTTCTTTGAAATTACCACATTAAAAAGAATAAAAAGTATGCATATGGATATAGTAAAGAAAGTGATTCTTGGAGGTGAGAGAAGGAGGAGGGAATACAGTTAAATAAACATGCTCAGATGATAAATCAACTGGGCCAGAGGGCTGTTAATTAACGCTCAGCAGACAGAGGCAAATATAAACATCATGACATACTTTATTTGGATTGTTTATTGTGAGCCTGGTGTTTCTTCAGTTTAAGCACTTCCTTAACGAATAATGTCCCAAGAACACACAGACTGGTGGAACAAAAGAGCCATGCTGCCAAATCTGAATAGAACAACCAGGTCAAACCAATAGTATATGTTGGAGTTTAGCACTAGCATCAGCTTCTGGCTAATTCTGAGCATGTATTTGGGCTTCACAGCTCAAGAAAAGCCCCGCAGATAGATCTGCACGATGAGAGCCTTGCTGAAGTCAAGATGGGGGTCCTGAAGTTCACTTTCTTGAATGACAACTAGAAGGTCAGTGGGAAGAAAACATTTCTATTCTTTTAGGTGGTAGTATTAAATATGGTTGCTTCTCACAAAGTTAAAAAATGTCTAGCTGGTGGAGTGTATTGATGGGAGAAAACTTTATTCGGCCTGTTAGTCAAATTGCTCTGAGCCTGCCAGAATGATTTCAGAGGAGCCCTCGGCTTGCCTCCCATCCCAGTAATTCTCCTGGTGGATGTGTCAGTGTAGGCGTGCTGCCTTATGTAAGCCTGAATCAGCCACACAAACGCCCCATGCCTTTGTTTCTCTTGTGCTAAAGCTTGTTATAGGCTATTAAAAATATTCCTAAAACTTTTAGGTATCGTGTATACTACATTGATGGTAATTGATACAGTGCATTGATTCTGATGTAGGATTGAGTTTTCATAATTCTGCCATTTAAACTATATGATCAGCTTGAGCGGTACGGAAAATATTGTATTAAATTGCACTGTTGCAACTGCCCCAAGGTCAAATAATACCTTTTCCCTTGTAGTATGGGCAATAATGTTTCCTTTAACCAGCAATAAGGGAACTGGGTATTTCATATAAATGACTTTTTTCAGGTAATTGAAGGTTACCCCTCAAAGAACTTTAACTTTTTAAAATTTTAATTTGTTTGAATGGAAAGCACTAAAAAGTACATTGTCCACCTCCTGAATTTAGAAATAAAAGCACAGAAAAGTATGGAGACTAATCAAATCCATGTTTCCATCACACAGATCTCCCTTCTTTATAAATAGAGGATATTGAGTGTAATTTAATATTTATAAAATCACCCTGTGTTATTATTATAAACATTATTATTACACCGTGCTCTGTGAGGAAATATTACTCCCGTTTGTGGAGTATGTGGATAGTTAAAAATTTCATTGAAGTGCTTCTATAAAATATGAAAAACATAAAGAAAAAACCAAAAATGACTATAAGCTCACTAGGCAGAGGTAATCACTGTTAACATTTTGGCATTATTACTATTTCTTAATAAAGTTAACGTGTTACTCTCTCTACAATTTTCTAAGCCTTTTCTAACTTTTTAATATATTATGAATGTTTTATCATAGCCTTAAATATTCTTGATGATTTACTTTCTAATGGCTACATGATATCCCATTGTATGGTGGCACTATTATTTTCTTAACCAGCCTTCCACAGGAGATCATTTATACTTCTCCAGTGTTTAGCTATTGTAAGCAATGCTTCAGTATGCACCTTTGTACATAAATCTTAGTGGACATCTTAATTAACATATTCAACAAGAGTTTATGGAGCATTTACAATGTTTGGGCAATATTCTAGGTGTTTGGGATACAAAAGTGAGTAAAACTTGTCCTTGTAGAACTTATATTCTAGTAGGTGGAGAGTGACAATAAACATAAATAAATAAATTGTATAGTATTAGAAAGTGATAAGTGCTATGAAGTTTAACAGTATTTCCTTAGGATAAATTCCCGGAAGACTCCTGACACATATTTTAAAGTGTCTTCCAGAAAGGCTGTACTGATTCGTGTTTCTACCAAAAATGTTCGAATGTCTCTTTTCCTGCCCTTGAAAACAGGTGTTTCTAAAGAAAAAAAAATACTGTTTTGTTAAATGAAATTTATCTGATGGTTAAATTTGCATTTTCCAGATGCTAGTGATTTTTGAAGACGTTTTAATATGTTTATTGATTATGTGCGTAATCTTTTGTAAAACACTTTTTCATGTCTTTTGAATAGTGAAGGGTTTGGGTGGCTCTTAGTTTTCTAGAGCTGCTGTAACAAAGTACCATTAACTAGGTGTCTTAGAACAGCAGAGATTTATTTTCTCACAGTTCTAGAGGCTAGAAGTCCAACATCAAGGTGTTGGCAGGGCTGTACTCTGTCTGAAGCGTATAGGGGGATCATTCCTTGCTTCTTCTACCTTCTGGTGATTTCTTGGCAATCTCCAGTGTTCCTTGGCTTTTGGATGCATCACTCCAATCCTCCACTGTCACATGATGTTCTCTTTGTGTGCATGCCTCTTTCTCTTTGTCCAAATTTTCCATTTTTACAAGGACACAGTCATATTGGATTAGGGCCCACCCTAATGCCATCCTATTGGCTTTATTTTAATTTGAACATCTGTAAAAGTCCGTTTCCGAATAAGGTCGCGCTCACAAGTACTGAGGAGTTAGGACTTCAGCATATTTTGAGGGGACACAGTCCAACCAATAACAGTGCCTAAATCCCACTTTTTATTCCTTTTTCTTCCAGGCCTTAGAACAATCAATGACAAGTGGGAAGTAGGATTTATTTTTCTAATTTCTGTATGCACTGTATGATTCCCTGAGACTAAAGTGGGGCTTCTGACTTTGTCCTCCAATCTTGGTAAATGCAGGTTCCAGCCCATCTGCTTAGATAGGTCTGAGCTTACGATGCAGGCTTAGAATTTATCTACTCAAACTCATGGGCATAGCCAAGGAAGATGGTTGGACTGCTTCACACACCCATTCTCGGGGTGCGGTGGGGAGAGAGAGAAAGGCTGACAGAAGCAGACTCTGAGTTCTACCCAGATGGACTTTCTGTGAGGGACAGAAAGAAGAGGTCTGCCCACAGTGCCCCCCAGGAAATAAAGACGTTAGCAAGAATAACTGCTACATCTGAATGTAGATGTTGAAGAAAAGCAACTCGACAGCCTGGTTCTTGCTTCTGAGACTTTGACACACCTCTTACTCTCTTGGCAAGGAATGAATAAAGAAGTAGAGGGAGAAAGATGGAATTGTTTTCCCTGACATCTCTCTCCTCTCCCTGTGTAGAGTAAGAGTTGCAGTAGAAGTTCCCTCTTCTGTGGAAATGTAAAGAGAAGGGATAAGACTAGTTTTTATAACTCTTCTGTTCCCTACTTGCAGTTCTTTTGCTTTCTGTTCTACTGTCAGGCTATTTGCCATCACTTATTTCTGACAATGTCTGCTTCCAGAAATCTATTTTTCATTCTCCTGTGCAGAAGCCAAATAATCAAACTTGATAATGTTACTATTGGTAATGCTTAAAGGCAGTGCTATGACTGTGTAAAAGTTTTGCAGAACTCTTTTTCAATAACTGCATTTTTGTCTGCTTTTGAGTTTGTGACTGGCTTTAGGATGGGGTGAGATTGCTGGGGAGAGTCCACCACAAAGTAAGGTAGAATTTTTTTCATATACAGTGAATATTATATAGCAATAACCTTAACTAATGAAACAACATGTAAACAGAAGACCATTTCCCCCTGGAACCAAAGGGCAGCAACTATACAAAAACAAAACACAAAACAAGTTATGAAGAAAACCTTTAAAATAAGTGCTA
Source organism: Pseudorca crassidens (assembly GCF_039906515.1). Classification (NCBI taxonomy): domain Eukaryota; kingdom Metazoa; phylum Chordata; class Mammalia; order Artiodactyla; family Delphinidae; genus Pseudorca; species Pseudorca crassidens. The sequence continues at coordinate 21,358,988 of NC_090316.1, forward strand.
TCCAAACTGTAAACTTTGAAATGACCCCAGGATATTCGAGTTGGAAGAAGTCATAGGGAAATATGTTTTCACTTGGCAAATGATGATGACAAGAACTACTGACATTACTGGACAGAAGGACCAAATTCCCAGTTGAATAATCCCAGCCAGGACTAAGGCTGTGAGGTCGTTTCCGAGAAACTCCCAGTCCACAATCATCTCTTAGTGCTTCTCCTGCAAGTGTTAATGTTGGTGGCCTTTGAGGTAAGAATGGTAAAAATGAGCTTGTTATTCAAATTCCCTGTGACTCATTTTTTTGTTTTTTGTAAAAGGACTAATATTACAGTAGTAATGATGTAACTAATATATACTGGAAACATTGCTCTTCTATCATTTTTTATATGCTCATGGGTTTGAATATTAATAAGGTAGTAAGTACTGAGGTGATTTTATCACCTCTTTGGTTCTGCCTTTATTTGTCTTGTTTCCACAGGAATGAGATTTCAAAATAAGCAGCTAATGAGCCAGGTTCTCCAAGTTCTCCTTTTTTGGAAGGAAGCCCTCTAAGGACTTCTTCAGGAGAATATTGTACCTGCCTGGGCAGGAGCACGACAGCATTTTACATCTCTACTCTGTATAATCCTAGAATTGGAGAGTTCCATTTAGAAGTCTAACTCTGAAATGAGAATAGAACGGGAAAGAGACCAACTCATGTTCTCAGGAATTCTTTCAGCCCCATGACAGCAGTCTTCAGTAATTCTTTTTTTGCCTGATATTTTACTTTCAGTAGTCAAGAAACAACATCAGAATCAACAACCAAACAGGCAGCTTGTAACAAGAGAGAGCCATCACTTTTGTCAAACAGGAACCTGATTTGAGCAAAATATTGAGAAAGACTTTGGAGGAAGGATATGCCATTCATTTTGACTATCCATTCACTCACGAAGCAGTGCAGATTCTATCTCCTTTACCTCTCCCAAAAGATCTGTTTCCTTTTCCTTCTGCTCCTGCTTTAGTTTAAGTGGCCTTAATCTCGTCTCACCTGGGTTCCAACTAAAATCTCCAACCGATCTTCTTGACTTCAGTCTGATCGCCTTCATTCCATCATAGACTCAACCCCATACTTACCTTCTAAAATATAAATCTGATTACATCATCTCCTCTTAAAAAGACTTCAGTTACTTTTTTTCCCCCCTTTTAAAGTCCAAATCCTAGCCAAGTACCCAAGCTTCCCATGACCTGGCTCCCACCAATACATCAAGCTTCATCTATCTGGCATATGGCAAACATTCAATACATTTTATGTAATGGATAACTCTGATCACTACTCAGGGAGGTCTGAATGCCCAGGGTTAGTCCCGTGCCCTTGATAGTAAAGCTGTAATCCACAGTAGCTACTTCCAGATGACAGTGACATGCTTTGTGGAGGGGAGCTCACAGCTTTTTGTTCTCAGGATCCCTTTACACACTTAAACATTATTGAGGACCCCCAAGAGCTTTTGCTTTTGTGGGTTATATCTATTTATATTTACTCTATTAGAAATTAAACTGAAATTTATTAATGATGATACTAAGTCCAATGCATTTTAACATAAATAGCATGTTTTTATGAAAAAAATCTATATTTTACAAAAGTAAAAAAATTAGTGAAAAAAAGCAAAATTGTGTTTATATTTTTACAAACCTTTTAAATCCCTGATTAATAAATAGATGGCAGATATATTCTCTTATCTGTTTCTGTATTCAGTCTGTTGTGATAAATGGTTTCATTTGATGTATAGGAAGAAAAGCCTCATATGGATATGTAGTTAGAAAAAGGAAGAGTATTTTAATAACCTCTTTACATAATTGTGGGCATTCTTCTTTGATATTTTACCAAAACTGGACAAGTGATAGTTTCTTTAAAGTTAGTTGCAATGTGGAATCTGAAGCCATATCAATACATTTTCATACTGTTATATTAAAATCCACCTTTCTATTTTGAAGTTTGAATGGATCTGTTATACATGCATGATTTTATAATATTATGCATTGATCATTTTGAAAACATCAGTTCATGACTTATGCAGTTCTTCTAAATATTCACCCATTTAAAAATGCAATATCCAAAAATTACATTCACTTATATCATCACCAGTCTCATTAGGAAAGCCTTGAAGTATTGGGAATTTTTCAAGTTGGAAATTTTTCATTGGCAATGAATGCGTTCCTTGGAGCGACAGATTCACTTTGTTCATTTTTGTGAAAATGTCTGCCAAATGCCTAAGTCTGAACAACCATAGTTTATCTGTCATTCTTTCAACTAAAAAATGATGTTTCCTTTAAATCTCTGGCTAGTTCAGCTCACAACTCAGACAAACACACAAGTCATTTTCTTCAAGCAAAAATGTTAATTCACTATGCAGTGGAAGTGCTGTACATATATTTCTCATTTCATCACATAGAATATTAAAATAACCCATATCCAAGGATTAAGTTGATAAAATTAATAATCTATGTTGCTTCTTTAAGGAGAGTCCTAAGCCTAATGGACATGTTTTCCTATTATGAGTGCTTGGAGGTGAAGAATACAATAACTCCCTGTAGAGTTTGCTGCCTCTGCCTTGATGTGTGCTAAGTCACCCAGCAGTTTACCTGCCATTGCTATTGCACCAGTATTGTAAATGTTAACATAGTGGAAAAGGGAGTTATGTCTTAGTACTATTATGAAAATAGTTTTGACCTTGGTTGCCCCTGGCAGGGCTTGGGGACCTCCATGTGTTGGTAGACCCCACAGAGAATGCTCCTGTCTTAGAGTACCAGCCATTGAGTGCCTCTCCCTCCCAAGAAAGGGCTTTTTTGAATCTCAAGAGATACAATGATTTGAGAATTTGATTTAACTTTTGTAACTCTAACACTAAAAAGAGTTTTTGATAATTATCTGTGGGAGTTAAAAAAATCAAATTATGCAACAATGAATATTTAAAAGAAAAAGTGTAGCAATAATAGTATAATTTATTGAGTGCTTTTTATGCTCCAGACACTGTCATCATACTTTACATATACTTCACTTCATACACACAACAACCTTAATAGCTAGGTACTATTTTTAAAATTAATTAATTAATTAATTTTATTTTTGGCTGCGTTGGGTCTTTGTTGCTGCGCGCGGGCTCTCTCTAGTTGCGGCGAGCGGGCTCTCTCTAGTTGCGGCGAGCGGGGGCTACTCTTTGTTGAGATGCGCAGTCTTCTCATCGCGGTGGCTTCACTTGTTGCGGAGCATGGGCTCTAGGCACGCGGGCTTCAGTAGTTGTGGCACGTGGGCTCAGTAGTTGTGGCTCATGGGCTCTAGAGCACAGGTTCTGTAGTTGTGGTGCATGGGCTTAGTTGCTCCGTGGCATGTGGGATCTTCCCATCCCAGAGCAGGGCTCGAACCCATGTCCCCTGCATTGGTAGGCAGATTCTTAACCACTGCACCACCAGGGAAGTCCTGCTAGGTACTGTTTTTGTTGCCATCTCCAATAAGGAATTGAAGTAGTAATGGGGTTAAATAATTTGCCCAAGGTTCACATAGTAAGTGGCAAAGCTGTGTGTCAAACTCAGTTCTTTCTAACTCAAAGATCACACTATTAATCATTACTAAAGTTACTAATAAACTATTTTCTATCCTAATTACCTAAATGAAAGTTTGGTGTACTTCCAGGCATATATTTTGGTTTATCATGGACTTTTCTAACTATCGTTATTCAGTGTTACCTCTTCCAGGAAGTCTAGTCCACTTGACCTGATTTAAATTTCTCATTTGGGGGCTTTTATAGTTTCAATTATTGCATGTATTGCTGTTTTCCATTATTACTGATATTTTCCCTCCTTATTTTACATACTGTGACTCCTTTAGGAAAAGCATAACATCTCATTCAGTGTTTATAGTATTTATCCCAAACTAAGCACTGCAGCAATAGTGTCCCACCCACAAACATTCTGTGAGCTTCAACTCAACTGTGTGGTATACTGCATACTGCCACAGTCCCTTTGCAGTTCCCATCTTTGAGTGGTAGAGCATATTTTACTCCCCCTTGGATCTGGTCTGACCTTATACTTGCTTTGGGCAAAAAGAGTGCAATGGAAGTGATCTTGTGCAAATTCCAAGCCTGGGCTTCCAGGAGCTTTGCATGCTTCTGCTCATTGTGTTGGAAACCCGCCCGGCCACCAACTGAGTAATAAGACTCACCTAACCTGCTGGCAGATGAGAGGCCATGTGGAACAGAGATGAATCATCCTAGCTAAGCCATCCCGAAGCAGCCAGAGCCCAGCCAACCAAGCAGCTGACTGCAGATGTATGAGTGATCAGCCCAGATCAGCTATATCGGGCCCAGATTATCAGAGCTACCCTGATGAAGGCAGCTCAAAGTGCCAACCCACACACTGTGAGCTAAATAAAAGTTGTTGTGTAAATCACTGTATTAGTCAGGGTTCTTCAGAGAAACAGAACCTGTTGGGTGTATATATTTATATATGTGTGTATATTTATATATATGTGTGTGTTTATATATGTATAAAAATATTTGTGTATATTTATATGTGTATACAGGTAATATGTATGTAAGACATATATGACATGTGTAAGGTATTTATTTATTTTGAGGAATTGACTCGTGAGGCTGAGGCTGGAAAATTCGAAAGCTGCAGAGCAAGCTGGCAGGCGGGAGACCTAGGGAAGAGGTGATTCTGTCACTCTAGTCCAAAGTGAATTCTGGAGGCAGAATTCCCTCTTTCCCAGATCTCAGTCTTTTTTCTCTTAAGGTCTTCAGCTGATTGAATGATGCCCACACACTTTATCTGCTTTATTCAGTGTCTGCTGATTTAATGTTAATCTCATCTAAAAAATACCTTCACAGCAACAGCTAGGCTAGTGTTTGACCTAATATCTGGGTCCATGGCCTAGCCAAGTTGACACATAAAATTAACCATCATAAGCACCAAGTTTGGGATAGTTTGTTATGGAAAGAAAATTACATGATCAATTTTGTGACCATCATTTCTGCTGACCTCTCAACTCTGCAGGCTCAGCAGTCTTAAGAATTATTTGGCAAAGAGTTGCAAAGTTTACTAATTCCAAAAGGCAAAATCAATTTTTTTCTCTATGAAATGTAAAGCTTTTAAATATACATTAATATAGCCAATAGTTAAAAATGTTGTCAAGAGTCTTCTATAAACAAATTTCCTCTCTTTGTGACTATAGTCGGATGGCAGTTATGTTTAAGAGTGAATCAAGGCAAATCGTTGATTTTCTGAAAGCAGGTTTTGGTTGTCGTGTAGAAAATTCTTCAGGTGTTCTTCTGTTGCTCATCTAGTAAATATTAATTGACCTCCTTACCTATTACATGCCAGGCCCTGTGCTGGACATTCCCTCTCAACATTAATCTCTACTCTCTGGGTATAAAACTAAACTAGAGCATATTTTTCCCCATAGGAGTTCAGTCTCTTATAGCAATTTGCTGTTTTTTATGTTCTGTGTCTATTTTGTGCGTTTAAGTACTTTTAGTAGAGTAATATGTATTGGCTGTTCTCTTGGAAGAAATTACTCTTTTTTTCCCTCACTCCAAAAAACAGTGTGGTATTGAGTTGGTCCAGCGCAGTCCTTCTTGCCAGATCTTTGTTTCTTCATTTTGTTCACAGATCTCTTGAGGCAAGGATTACAAGCAGTGCATTGTTTGTGTTTCTGCCTTTTGGCAGCAAAGAAGAGTTTAAAAACACTCCAATATGGGTATTTCCCATGCCCTGAAATAAAAGAACAGCTAGATGAAAGTGCTACTCACTTAAGATCTACAAAACTTTCCAACTACAGCTAAATCTTGGCTTTTGACTCTTCTTCAGTTCTGAAACTGGGAAATCAGCCTTCCTCCTTGTAAATTTATCATTTAACTGTAAAGATTCTAAATGCATTCTACAATCTTTGAGGACAAACTTTATATTAGAGAATAGATATAATTTACAGGAGCCTTAATGTATGGCTACACTGGCTAAACACTAAGCAAACATTATCTAATTTAACCTTATGACAGTCATGTTAAGTTAGGCATTAGATTAAGGAAACTGAGGCAAAGAGATTTACTTAATAAAGTATTTTGTCTAATGATACTAAGCTAGTAAGTGGAAGACTGGGCATGAACACTGGTGTCTATGTGACACCAGAGCCCATGGTCTTGATCCCTACAATAGAGAGGCTGACAAGGTTAATAGACTAGTACACCATTTACATGGTGTTGCAGTTCTAGCTCAGTGACTGAGTGCAGGTCCCAGACCAAGACTGCCTCGGATCAATTCTTTGCTTCTTTACTCATTAGCTGTTATTTAATTGTTCTGTGTCTCAGTTTCTTCCTCTTGAAAATGAGGATAATAATATTGCCTGCTCCCAGGGCTGTTACAGGGATTAAATGAGTTAATACATATTAAAGTGCTAAGAATACCACTTGGCACATATAATCCTCGCTAAATGTTACCTATTCTTATACAAATGTGTGAAGGTTTTGCATCAGGCTGTCAAGTTTTGTGTTTCCTGTGCAGCTAAGTCAATAATCTTACATTTAGTTACTAACAACTTTTAGATTAAAGTTGTTTCTACATGACACCAAAGGACAAAAAAAGTCGATTTGGAAACAAGTCAAGCCAATTGCCAATTCAATGAAAATATTAGACTCATTATTTGGTGTCCTGAGGAACAAAAGCAGCAACTCTTTTTGTAACAGAGCTTTTAAAAATCTTTCCGTTGGTTGCATGATTTTTATGTCGAAGGCAAACTTCAATTTATTAGAAGAAAAAGAAAGGAACACTTGTGGGGAAGTTGAGACTTTTTCAGTGTGGTTCCATACCATGCCCTCTCCAACATGGAGTGGTCAGTCAAAGATGGCCTTTTCCCAGGAGTGTCCAAGGGTACGTGGGTGTCTCAGGCACACCATCCATTGTTCCAGAATTCAGTTTTTCTTGTTGTAATTAGTGAATTACAGTTCTTTATTTAACTGCTCCCTGAGAAGGTCTCAGAGCACTGCTGTGTAGTGGCTCCTTGTGAGTGTTTTGGTATATAGAATAGAAATGCAGCGGGCTTCCCTGGTGGCGTGGTTGAGAGTCCGCCTGCCAATGCAGGGGACACAGGTTCGTGCCTCGGTACGGGAGGATCCCACATGCCACGGAGCGGCTGGGGCCGTGAGCCATGGCCGCTGAGCCTGCGCGTCCGGAGCCTGTGCTCCGCAATGGGAGAGGCCACAACAGTGAGAGGCCCATGTACCGCAAAAAAAAAAAAAAAAAAAAAGCAGCACCAGTCAGGACTTTCAAATCTTTTTTAGAATGTTCCACATAATTGCAAATGTTCCACATTATTGAGTGTATATACTTTCAAAACGTTGTTACAATTTAAATAAATACTCTTAATATTCTAGAAAATTGGGAAAATACAGAAAAGCAAAAAGAATAAAATAAAAATCATGTGTAATCCCACCATACTATATCAGTGCAGTTGTCTCCAGTAAAATGTTGTTGTTCTATACTGTTTGCATGACCTAGTGATGTCTGAAGATGTAGGATAAAATGAAAATGTGATTATTCATATCAGCCCCAAGAATGGTGTTATTTGATACTTGATACAACTTATTTTATCCTAGCTTTAAAAAAATTTCAATTTGAGCTGAAATAAAGCTAGAATTTATTAACCTGGAAGAATACCTCTGAGAGTTGTAAGTCAACAAGGCTGTATTATCAAACAACTTAATAATAATGTGAAGATTATGCAATTATGCATACAAAATCATGATTGTGTTACTTTTTGTCAGGCAGTTTCCTGTTTGGGGTGGGACTGCTAGAGTTGGTGATTTCTGAGGACTGACAATCCTGTGAAAAAGCAGAGGCATGAAGCTCAAAGATGGATCGAGGAGTTAGGTGCCCCTGGGGGACTATCTCATAGCCCTTGGGGAAATGTCTAACCACCTCTGTGGTGTAACCCAAGCTTTTACACAAAAGATAAGATGTGCTTCCCACTAATGGATGGAAATGTCAGCATTGGATGTCCAAGTGGAAACATCAGTGAAGTCACAGTTATCATCTGAAGCTGCATCTGCCCTGGCGCCTGAGTAATTCTCAGTAAACTCTTGGGCTAAACAAATAAGCATAATGGTGTTTAAGGTTAGCTTTCTGAAAAAGAATTCACTTCATGTCTTTTTCCCACAGGCTAACACTATCCTGGGACTCCTTGGAGAAGCTTAACAAGCTAAGATTTAGAACAGGCAAGATGGTATCAAACCTTCCCCTTTGGGGAAGGCTGTGATGAAGCTGGTTATGCCAGCTGGCAGGTACAGCTCTTGTCAGCCTTCCCAGCATGAGCCAAGCCCTTTATTAACCACAATCATAACAGTCCAGCCCATCCATTATGTTTCTAGGATGTCTTGGGAGTTCAGGGCCACTGTGCTCTTTGCAGCCTGCTTCATGTCCGTGATTTGGGATGTCTGAGATACTCTCATAGGCAAATAAATTACAGTGTCAAGTTAATGGCCTGTACCTGAGGAGAATGAGCTGGAAGGTCAATGAAACAGGTGTGAGCTATCATTGGATTCAGTGGGTTATGCTTCCTTACACAGTGTCTTGACATTGGAACATAAATTTCTGAATACTGGTTGCGATAAAAGACAACTTACAGCTTTTTGTTTGTTGAAGGAGAGGAAAAGTAGACCATGAACACATTTTCTCTGCTGATGCCTCTAATTCTTCCAATCATCCTGACACATGGAAGGAAGAAGGTAGAGACAGTCAACAAAGGAGAGCATGGTCTTCTGTCCTCGCTGACTATTTTGTTGTGTGTCTTTAGCCTGCTTTTCTATTCACTGAATGAACTATAGCCAGAGTCTTAGGAGCCATTTGGTAGCAAGTTCAAAGCAGATATTAACTCTGTGAGGCACCTAAGATAATACCTGGTTTAAAACTCAGTCGACCAAAAAAGAGGCACGTTCTGACTTGCCTGTGACCTCAGAAGCAATTGATGACCAGACTGAAGAACTGGGTCTACTGACCTCCAGCCACTGGGTTTTCCATCATGTCATCCCATTTTTCTGAGATTCTGAACAGGAGTGGATTTATTTTTCAGTTCAGTTATTCTATTCTTCAGCTCTGTGACTCCTATTTGGTACTTACATTTTCTCTCACTGTGTTTATCCATTGTTCTCCCAAATTCAGTGAATATCTTGACCATTACTTTGAACACTCTATCGGATAGATTATTTATCTGCATTTCATTAAGGATTTTCCCTGAGGTTTTATCTTGTTCTTTCATTTGGAACATAGTCCTTTGTTTCTTCATTTTGCTTGACTCTGTGTTAGTTTCCATGCATTAGATAGAACAGCCACCTCTCCCAGTCTTGGAGGAGTGGCCTCACGTAGGAGATAAATCTTATGGTTCATCCCTGCCCTAGCTCTTCGTTGTCCTTCAAACCTTTGTGATTGTCCAAGCAGTCTGTCTTATATGTAATGGCTCCTAGGAATTGAGGGTGTACCAAGACCTGTCAGTGTTCCAAAGGAGAGGCTTTCAGTCAGCACCTAGATTCAGATTGCTTGGAAACTAGACCCTCAGGTAACAGCTTTTAAAGTACACATATACATTTGTTCCAGTGGGAACGCAAGCATAAGCCCCACTGGCTACTGCGGCCAGGCAATCTGGAGGTGTCCTCTGGGTGGCCATTAGAAAAACCAGACAAGTGTATAAGCTCCTTGCTGGGAGATAGCGGTGAGCTTAGTGAGGCCAAGGGAGAGCACAGAGTTGGTGTCCACGGGCCCCCATTCCCTGAGAGCACCTCTGTGGGCCTCTAGATGGGGGCCAAACCAAACCTGAAGCCTGCCACTCAGGCCGAAGCTCCACGACAAGCAAATAGGCCTTTCTCACAGGAAGACTGGGGGTACGCTTCAGTCTGCTGTCTGTGCAGGGCTCTGGGTAGTAGCGTGCCAAGAACTGTCTCTCCAGTTGTTACAAATCTGTGGGACCCAAGAACACAAGCCTCCCTGGCCTCCAGAGCCAGGTGATCAAAGGGTATCCGCTGGGCAGCAGCCACAAAAATGGGGCACCAGACGTAAAACCCTGGGTACCAGAGGCAAGTTAAAGCTCCCTGGAGTGTGGCAGAGGGAGAGCATGGAGATGGTACCCACTGGCTGAAATAAGTCAGGGGAGTATAGATGCACCCACCAGCTGGAATGAAGCAAAGAGGGAGCAAATCAATGGCACCTGAAGGAAAAACAAAAGAAGAGAAAGAAAGATGGTGCCTCTCGGGCAGCAGGCCTCTAAACGTGTGCTCAATTAGATGCCTGCCCCTCAGGTTGATCTTTAAGATTAGCACATGGGTCTCATTCATGTAAAGTCTGGACACCTCTGGATGGGCTGCTTCTGTGCTGAGTCCTGGGTGGGTGAGTTCCAGCCCTCAAGCCCTTTAAGAGCCATTTCTCAGATTGTTTTAGCCCTGTGGGTCTCGTGGACACAAGCCCTGTTGGTTTTCAAAGCTAGAAGTTTTGGGGGCTCATCTTTCAGGTGCAGGTCCTAGAAGTTGGGCTGCCTGATGTGGGGTTTAAACCTTTACTGCTTAGGGAGAAGCTCCAGGTTTTGAGTTCCTCCCGACCACGGGTCACTGCACTAGGTGGTGGGGCTTGTGGTGAGATTGTGTCCCAGCCTTTTTCCTACCTGCTTCGATGTGGGCCTTTTCTCATTTGCCAGATGTGTAGGGACTGCTCAGACAGTTTTTAGGTTTTTTTTCAGAGGAAGTTGTTCCATATGAAGCTGCAGATTCAGTGCGTCTATGGGAGGAGGTGAGCCCAGGATCCTCCTACGTTACCATCTTGAACTGGAGCCTGCAAGGTCATAGGAACGGATTTATAACAAGCACACATTATTTTATATTCATCCTCACATTCAATTCATACGCCTTGAAACCTAGAAGAAATCCACTGTTAAGAATTTTTCTCATAAGGTAATCAAGTGAATTAGATAGCTTTGAAAGTTCAGAGGTTATGAAAGTATTTATGTAGATATCTTATTAGAAGGATCATTTCATGATGAGCTAAAGGAATCTAGGATATTTTGGTGTCTGTCTCTAACATTTTGAGATTGATTTTATAGGAGATAATTATATTTTATCACTTTTGGAACCATTTTCGGAGGGAGAAGCTTAGGGGTGGGGAGGGTAAATTTCATCCCTGTTTTGCTCTATTTTAATTACTCTTGCCATAGCACAGAAGCTTGTATTCATGACCATTCACGTGTACATCTTTGTGGAGAACAAATTTTTGTATTTCCTTGACAATTTATTAGAGCAAATAGAGCAATAAAAACAATACTGGTTTTCTGAAGGGTTTCTTAACTCAACCCTTTTGTTTCATACAGAGCAATGCTTTGCCATTAGGGAGGTCTGTGGAACACTGGGGTCCTTAATTTGCCTCATTAAAACACACACACACACACACACACACACACACACACACACTTTATTCCTCACGTATATTGGAGAATAGTATCCTCAGAATAACCTTTATAGTGAAGCCAACTTCCTGAGCTCTGCTAATGCTGGCAGGTCACATCTGGGTAGAGACGAAACAAGTGATGAGACGTCTCCCCCTCAATTCATGCGATGAACTGATTCATTGGTGGGGAGGGGTGGTGGCAGCAAGAGTGGGGTAGAAGGACGTATGTTTCAAATGTCAACAAGAAAAGAAGAGAGAGAAGTAAAAGGAAAGAAAAGCAGCTACTAATCTTCTGAGTAGTTTGCTTTCTGGGAAAAAAGTTAACAGCTGTGTAAGTTTTATGGTTCTGTCTGCACACTCAGAGTCCCGCTGTTCCGGGTGTTTGCCTAGGTTTGCACGCCCATGGTTCACTTGAGCTATGTGATTTTGTCATTCATAGCAAACATTGGAAAGAGTCTGGCCCTCCTGGTGAAATCGTCTTGGTATTTAGATTCATCAGGTATATAGACAATAATTTTTGAAAAGGATGCCTATTTAATGTGTTGATTGGGGAATTGAAAGGCTGAGCTGTGTAAGAAAGAGTCAAATGCAGAATTATGGGAGGTGCTGAGTGTCAGCAGTCTCCTGGTAGGTACTTCTCATTCATTTCTTTATAGCACGTGGTGTATTTGTTTTTACTTTGTTGGAGAGTTTGGTGCAAAATGTGGAAAGCAGTTATTAGGGCCAGTGACAATCCACATATGTGGAATTTTGAGGACTTTTACAGATTTTATAGATTTGGTGCCGTTCCACAGCAAACTATAAAATCATTATTGCAGCCCAGGAGGTTGTAAAAGTGAAAATACAAATATCTGAATTATGGGGCCCAGGAAAGCATGTAAGCAGCAGTTCAGTCATCATGTACATCACCGTCGGTTAACATTCTAGTGATTCAGTTGGGTAAATATTTTTAGCAGCTCCTTGTCATAATAATTCCTTGAAATAGCCAGATAATTTTATTTTCACAGTTGGTGATTATATATGGACCAAGGGTATGTAAGAGGATGAGATCTTTACTTTTGAGATAAAGAAGTTGGTGTATTTTATTAGTTACATTACTTATTGATTAGTTACATTAGTTTTTTGGTCCTTATTTTGTTCTGGTTTTGAATGTAAGATCTGTTATATATTGATAGTAATGGCTTAAAAATATCAAACTCTGCCATGCAGCTATACATTTTTGTTCTAAACATTTTGAGACACTTTTAGTTGGCATATTAAAGTTTATAAATATCATGTCTTTAGTATTAGTTTAAATTTAATGTGATACATTGTTCTCTTAATTTAAAATGTTTTTAAATACTATGTTGCCTGAGATAATGTTGCCAAACCTGCTTTCCTTTGGTGTAAGTTTGATTAGTTAAAATGTACCCAGCCCTTAATTCATTCTCTTTCAGCTTTCCATATGTTTCTAATAAACAGCATCTTGTTGGGCTGTGCTGTTGTTGGATTTTATTTTAATTCAACTTAAGATGCTGCAAACGTAGATAGATGAATTTAGGCCTTTAATATCCAACACAAGTTTATTTTAAGGTGTTTGATGATCGTCTATTGTCTTTCCTCTGTCATGCCTTGTACATAGGGACAGGGAGCAGTGCTAAGAGATGTAGGAATGGAGCTGGGACATCCCTGAGCTCCACTTAGAGCCTTAATGGTGATTAACAAGAGGCCAGGTTCTCCTTTGTTTTGTTTGCAGGATTAGTACACACAGTTCACGCTATGTTCACACTCTTGTACTTTCTTACTCACTCACTTCACACCTTCGCATCTCACATACTCTCACGTTTTACATTTTCTGGCTCTACAGCATTTAAAACTTAGCATTGAGAGGTGACTGATGCTTCCTACGTAAACTGCTGATCAGTATTAAGTGACTGCAGGAGATCAAACCCTTGGAGACCCCAGATTCAGAGAGAAGTGGAGAGCAGTTTGGGAGCTGATGCCTTGGTGAACGTCAAGCGTGTCCGGGTTTGTCCTCTTGGCAGCAGGGGGGTAGATGCAGTAATGTGCCTAGAACATGATGAGCAGTTTACATTTTCTTCCTCACTTATATAGCCAGTAAGAAGTGCTTTATCATTACCACCTATTCCATGGACTGAAATGTTTTATTTCTGTATAATAAACCAAACACTGTACATATTGGGTTACACATTCAAAAAATAATATTCAGATGTCTCAAGGGGTACCTGTGCATTTCTACCGAGAGTAATTGTACCAGCAATAGTAGCTACCATTTGCTGAGTTTCTTCATTGTGCCAACCACAACCATGTACTTAGGGTACATTGTTGCCAGCTCTTATAATCTAGGACAAGTTTTACTTCTAGTTGATAGATGAGGAAACTGAGGCTCATATAGCTAATGGGCATCAGAGCACCCAGTGCTTGGCTCTGAAGTCCTCAATCTTTGTTGTTCAGGGAGGGTCCCATCTGAGTCACTCTCTGTCATGTAGCAGGTTAGGACATGGCATGTGTTAGGGAATCTGCCCTACTGGGGAAGGCAGAAACTTATAAACCTGGAGAGGAGAAAAGGCAGGGGTCTCTCACCTTCCCATTTTTCCCATGGAGAAAACACTAGAGCTGAGGTGCTTTGCTGATGAGTAGCATAGGTTTGCATTCTACTGGGGGCACTCTGCCTTTCTGGTAGGGTGAGCCTGATAGCAAACCTGTAATGGAGATAATCAGACTCCTTGAGTGCCGAGCAGTCTGGATGTGGGTGCTATTTACAAGAGTTGCCTAGGAACATTAACTGCACCTGGAGATTTTGGACCTATGGGATGTTTCTATGGGGAAAGGGGGATGGGGCCACTAGTTCTTGGGAAGCTGAGCTTGGATATAGCCCCTCCTTCTAGGGAGAAGGCAGACAGGAGTGGTCTCAGCAAACTGTTGTCCAGGCAAGTCAGAGTGAGCATCTGGGGCCACTTTGGGACAATGTGCTTAGTGCTCCACACTTTCTACAATATCACAGTTTTCATGTTGTTTGGTAGGTTTTATTTTTTTAATATCTCAGTGGGAGGAGAATGTGCATTTTGTGGAAGAAATGACCAACCAGTAGAAAGCCTTTCATTGTAATAAAATCCTTTCCAGCTTTGAGTTAATAGCCTCCAAGAAAGGGCTATTTAGAACAGAACCGGACAAAGTGCTAAATAATATACTGTCCAGCATAATCTACTGCCCTCAAGGGAGAGAACCAAATGACTCAGTATGGGTTTTCCATCTTCAATTTCAATAACCTGACGTCAGGATCCAACCACAGAACATTTGGGCTGCCTCAGTATGCTCCCCGCATCCCAGGTCACTCTTCTCATGGTCCCCTTTGCTCCTGTGATGTCATCCCCAAGGAGCTTAAAATGTACACATATGGAAATCTTTCTAATAGTATTGTGAAGTGAGGGGAATATAGTGTTGCTCCAGAGAAACAAAATTGAATTTGGACCACACAGAGATCAGCTATTAACACCAAATACTGAGTTTTAGTTGTTGTTTTCCCCTAATTTTATTGAAAAATGATTAACATACATCACTGTATAAGTTTAAGGCATAAAGCATGATGGTTTGATTTACATATATTGTGAAATGATGACCACCATAGGTTCAGCTAACATCCATATTCTCATAAAGATGCAATCAAAAGAAAAGGGCTTCCATGGTGGCACAGTGGTTGAGAGTCCGCCTGCCGATGCAGGGGACACGGGTTTGTGCCCCGGTCCGGGAAGATCCCACGTGCCGTGGACACTGGGTCTGGATGCCTGCGCATCCAGAGCCTGTGCTTCACGACGGGAGAGGCCACAATGGTGAGAGGCCCGCGTACCGCAAAAAAAAAAAAGAAAAAGAAGAAAATTTTCTCTTTGTGGTGAGACTTAGGATTTACTCTCTTAACTTTCCTATACGTCTTAACAGCTTTAATCTTATGGCTAGCTATAGTCATCATGTGGTACATTAGACCCCTAGTACTCATTTATCTTATAAATGGGAGTTTGTACCTTCTTGACTCCCTTCCTTCAATTCCCCCACTCCCACCCTGCCTCTGGTAATCACAAATCTGATCTTTGCATCCAGGAGTTTTTTGTTTTTTTGAGATTCCACATATAACTGACATTGTACTGTATTTGTCTTTGTCTTATTTCACTTAGCATAATGCCTTCAAGGTCCATCCATTGTTGTTGCAAATGATAGGATTTCCTCATTTTCTGTGGCTGAGTGATATATATATATATATATATATATATATACACATACATATCTCACAACTTCTCACAACTTCTTTATTCATTCGTTCATGGATGAACACTTGGGTTGTTTCCATATCTTGGCTATTGTAAATAATGCTGCTATGAAAATGGGGGTGCAGATAATTTTCTGAGTTAGTGTTTTTGTTTTCTTTAAATACATTCCCAGAAGTGGAACTGCTGGATTGTATGGTAGTTCTACTTTTAATTTTTTGAGGATACCCCATATTGTTTTCCATAGTGGCTGTACCAATTTACAGTTCCACCAGCAGTGCACAGAGGTTCCCTTTTCTCCACATCCACATCAGCATTTGTTATCCCTTGTCTTTTTGATGATGGCCAGTTTAACGGGCATGAGGTGATATCCCGTTGTGACTAGTGATTTCCCTAATGACTAGTGATGATGAGCCTCTTTTCATGTGCCCATCATATATTTCTATATTTCTATATCTTTTTTGGAGAAATATTATTCAGGTCCTTTGCCCATTTTATAATTGGGTTGTTTTTTTGATATTGACTTGTATGAGTTCTTTACATGTTTTGGATATTAACCCCTTATCAGACGTATGGTTTAAAATACTTTTCTCGTTCTGTGTGTTGTCTTTTCACTTTTTAAATCGGGGTCTTTATGTATACTTATGATATGTCATTTGCATTAATGTGGCTGTTTGTGGGGTGGGGGGGAAGGAATAATAGAATGAGTTTTTTAGTTGAACATTCTAGGTGTTTTCAAGATTTGCTGTACAATGAGTACCTTTATGACCCTCCCCACTTTAATGGAAGGAGTTCATTTCAAGTGCATTGGAACATTCAAAATTAGTCAGGCTGGAAACGGCATCTTTAGTGATTTCCTAGCAGGAAAGAACTTATTCTTAGCTGAGGGGTACATTCCTGTGGGACAGGAAGTTATGTTCTGAGGTGGAACTTGGGGGAGGAAATATATTAACTTATAGGTACTGGATACAATACCAAACTGATCTCTATTCTAAATGAACAACTAGTTTCATTGTTTTAATTTTTTGGAATAAGTCTGATGCTGATATGAGTAAATTGGAACAGAGAGAGGAAAGGACGGTAAGTTTAATAATTTATATTAAAAATTCATGGGCTTCCCTGGTGGTGCAGTGGTTGAGAGTCCGCCTGCCAATGCAGGGGACACGGGTTCATGCCCCAGTCCGGGAGGATCCCACATGCTGTGGAGCGGCTGGGCCCGTGAGCCATGGCCGCTGAGGCTGCGCGTCCAGAGCCTGTGCTCCACAACGGGAGAGGCCACAACAGTGAGAGGCCTGTGTACCACACAAAAAAAAAAAAATTCTTTTCATCCGCTGTTTAAGGAAATTTTTGAATATGTATTTTGGAACATCTGGTAGATTATCAGATACTGGAATTGGAGAGGGGATGTTCAAAAGCTCACACACTTCACCAAGGCTCCAGTGTTCTGGGAGGAAAGGTGCTGAGTGATCTCCATCTGCACCGGAAGTTCCCTGTGCCCCTTACTCAATAATATGAGCAGACATCCTTCGTCCTTTGCCCTTATTAGGGAAGTAGGAAATAAAAATCTGGCTCAATTGTTATGTGAAAGGAAAGATTTTCCAGCTTATTACATCTTTACTGTCTGTGAAGCTCATTCTGATATGTATTCTGATATGTACTTAAACACTGACTTTTTTCTATTAGCTTTTATAAACGGCTAATGATGAATGATGGCTCCAACTGCCCCAGGGTAGACTACTGAGCAAAATTAAAAATTAGTGTTCTGGATGGGTTCAAGATGGAGGAGTAGAAGGACTTGCGCTCACTCCCTCTTGTGAGAGCACTGCAATCACAACTAACTGCTGAGTAATCATTGACAGGAAGACAGTGGAACTCACCAAAAAAGATACCCCACATCCAAAGACAAAGGAGAAGCCTCAATGAGATGGTAGGAAGGGCACAGTCACAATAAAATCAAATCCCATAAGCACTGGGTGGGTGACTCACAAATGGAGAACAATTATACCACAGAAATCCACCCACTGGAGTGAAGTTTCTGAGCCCCATGTCAGGCTTCCCCACCTGGGGGTCCAGAAATGGGAGGAGGAATTCCCAGAGAATCAGACTTTGAAGTCTAGTGGCAGTTGACTGCAGGACTTCAACAAGACTGGGGGAAACAGAAACTCCACTCTTGGAGGGCACACACAAAGTAGTGGGAGCATTGGGACCCAGGGGGAAGGAGCAGTGACCCCATAGGAGACTGAACGAGACCTACCTGTTAGTGTTGGAGGGTCTCCTGCAGAGGCAGGGGGTGGCTCACCGTGGGGACAAGAACACTGGCAGCAGAAGTTTCAGGAAGTACTCCTTAGCATGAGCCCCCCAGAGTCTGCCATTAGCCCCACCAAAGAGCCTGTAGCCTCCAGTGCTGGGTCGCCTCAGGCCAAACAACCAACAGGGAGGGAACTCAGCCCGACCAATCAGCAGACAAGCAGATTAAAGTTTCACTAAGCTGTGCCCACCAGAACAACACTCAGCTCTACCCACCAGCAGTCCCTCCCATCAGGAAGCTTGCGCAAGCCTCTTAGTTAGACTCATCCACCAGAGGGCAGATAGCAGAAGCAAGAACTACAGTCCTGCAGCCTGTGGAACGAAAACCACATTCACAGAAAGATAAACAAAATGAAAAGGCAGAGGACTATGTACCAGATGAAGGAACAAGATAAAACCCCAGAAAAACAACTAAATGAAGTGGAGATATGCAACCTTCCAGTAAAGGAATTCAGAATATTGATAGTGAAGATGATCCAGGACCTCGGAAAAAGAATGGAGGCAAAGATCAAGAAGATGCAAGAAATGTTTAACAAAGACCTAGAAAAACTAAAGAACAAACACCTAGAAGAATTAAAGAACAAACAAACAGAGATGAACCATACAATAACTGAAATGAAAACTACACTAGAAGGAATCAGTAGCAGAATAACTGAGGCAGAAGAACGGATAAGTGACCTGGAAGACAAAATGGTGGAATTCACTGCTGCGGAACAGAATAAAGAAAAAAGAAAGAAAAGAAATGAAGACAGCCTAAGAGACCTCTGGGACAACATTAAGCACACCAACATTTGCATTATAGGGGTCCCAGAAGGAGAAGAGAGAGAGAGAGAAAGAACCCAAGAAAATATTTGATGAGATTAAAGTTGAAAACATCCCTAACATGGGAAAGGAAATAGCCACCCAAGTCCAGGAAGCACAGACTCCCAGGCAGGATAAACCCAAGAAGAAACATGCCAAGACACATAGTGATCAAATTGACAAAAATTGAAGACAAAGAAAAATATTAAAAGCAACAGGGAAAAATGACAAATAACATACAAGGGAACTCCTATAAGGTTAAGAGCTGATTTCTCATCAGAAACTCTACAAGCCAGAAGGGAGTGGCACGATATATTTAAAGTGATGAAAGGGAAGAAACTACAACCAAGATTACTCTACCTGGCAAGGACCTCATTCAGATTTGACAGAGAAATCAAAAACTTTACAGACAAGGAAAAGCTAAGAGAATTCAGCACCACCAAACCTGCTCTACAACAAATGCTAAAGGAACTTCTCTGAGTGGGAAACCCAAGAGAAGAAAAGGACCTACAAAAACAAACCCAAAACAAAGAAGAAAATGGTCATAGGAACATACATATCGATAATTACCTTAAACATGAATGGATTAAATGCTCCAACCAAAAGACACAGGCTTGCTGAATGGATACAAAAACAAGACCCATATATATACTGTCTACAAGAGACCCACTTCAGATATAGGGACACATACAGACTGAAAGTGAGGGGATGGAAAAAGATATTCCTTGCAAATGGAAATCAAAGGAAAGCTGGAGTAGCAATACTAATGTCACATGAAATAGACTTTAAAATAAAGAATGGGGCTTCCCTGGTGGCGCAGTGGTTGAGAGTCTGCCTGCCAATGCAGGGGACACGGGTTCGTGCCCCGGTCCGGGAAGATCCCACATGCCGCGGAGCGGCTAGGCCCGTGAGCCATGGCCGCTGAGCCTGTGCGTCCGGAGCCTGTGCTCCACAATGGGAGAGGCCACAACAGTGAGAGGCCCGTGTACCACAAAAAAAATAAAATAAAAAAATAAAGAATGTTACAAGAGACAAGGAAGGACACTACATAATGATCAAGGGATCAATCCAAGAAGAAGATATAACAATTGTAAGTATATATGCACCCAACATAGGAGCACCTCAATGCCTAAGGCAAATGCTAACAGCTCTAAAAGAGGACATTGACAGTAACACAATAATAGTGGGGAATTTTAACAACTCACTTACACCAATGGACAGATCATCCCGACAGGAAATTAATGAGGAAACACAATCTCTAAATGACACAATAGACTGGATAGATTTAATTGATATTTATAGGACATTTCATCCAATAAAAGCAGATCACACCTTCTTCTCAAGTGCATACGGAACATTCTCCAGTATAGATCACATCTTGGGTCACAAATCAAGCCTTGTTAAATTTAAGAAAATTGAAATCATATCAAGCACCTTTTCCTACCACAAAGCTATGAGATTAGAAATCAGTTACAGGGAAAAAAACGTGAAAACCACAAACACTTGGAGGCTAAACCATACGTTACTAAATAATCAAGAGATCACTGAAGAAATCAAAGAGGAAATCAAAAAATACCTAGAGACAAATGACAATGAAAACACGACGATCCATAACCTATGGAATGCAGCAAAAGCAGTTCTAAAAGGGAAGTTTATAGCAATACAAGCCTACCTCAAGAAACAAGAAAAATCTCAAACAATCTAACCATACATCTAAAGGACCTAGAGAAAGAAGAAAAAACAAAACCCAAAGTTAGTAGAAGGTAGGAAATCATAAAGATCAGAGCAGAAATGAATGAAATAGAAACAAAGAAAACAATAGCAAAGATCAATAAAACTAAAAGCTGCTTTGTTGACAAGATAAAATTGATAAACCTTTAGCCAGACTCATCAAGAAAAAGAGGGAGAGGACTCAAATCAATAAAATTAGAAATGAAAAAGGAGAAGTTACAATGGACACCACAGAAATACAAAGCATCCTAAGAGACTACTACAAGCAACTCTATGCCAATAAAATGGACAACCTGGAAGAAATGGAAAATTTCTTATAAAGGTATTACCTTCCAAGACTGAATCAGGAAGAAATAGAAAATATGAACAGACCAATCACAAGTAATGAAATTGAAACTGTGATTAAAAATCTTCCAACAAACAGAAGTCCAGGACCAGATGGCTTCACAGGGGAATTCTGTCAAACATTTAGAGAAGTACTAAAACCAATCCTTCTCAACCTCTTCCAAAAAATTGCAGAGGAAGGAACACTCCTAAACTCATTCTACAAGGCCACCATCACCCTGATACTAAAGCCAGACAAAGATAGTACAAAAAAAGAAAATTATAGACCAATATCACTTATGAATATAGATGCAAAAAGCCTCAACAAAATACTAGCAAACAGAATCCAACAACACATTAAAAGGGTCACACATCACGATCAAGTGGGATTTAACCCAACTATGCAAGGATTCTGCAATATATGTAAATCAATCAATGTGATACACCGTATTAACAAATTGAAGAATGAAAACCATATGATCCTCTCAATAGATGCAGATAAAGCTTTTGACTAAATTCAGCACTCATTTATGATAAAAACTCTCCAGAAAGTTGGCATAGAGGGAACCTACCTCAACGTAATAAAGGCCATATACGACAAGCCCACAGCAAACATCATTATCAATGGTGAAAAACTGAAAGCATTTCCTCTAACATCAGGAACAAGACAAGGGTGTCCACTCTCACCACTATGATTCAAAATAGTTTTGGAAGTCTTAGCTATGGCAATCAGAGGAGAAAAAGAAATACAAGGAATACAAATTGGAAAAGAAGAAGTAAAAGTGTCACTGTTTGCAAATGAAATGATACTATATATAGATAATCCTAAAGATGCCACCAGAAAAGTACTCATGCTAACCAATGAATTTGGTAAAGTTGCAATATACAAAATTAATGCACAGAAATCTCTTGCATTCATATACACTAACAATGAAAGATCAGAAAGAGAAATTAAGGAAATAATCTTGAAACAATCTCATTCACCACTGCAACAAAAAGAAAAAAATACCTAGGAATAAACCTACCTAAGAAGGTAAAAGACCTGCACTTAGAAAACTATAAGACACTGATGAAAGAAATCACAGGTGACACAAACAGATGGAGAGATATACCAAGTTCTTGGATTGGAAGAATCGATATTGTGAAAATGACTATATTACCCTAAGCAATCTACAGATTCAATGCAATCCCTGTCAAATTACCATGGCATTTTTTACAGAACTAGAACAAAAAGTCTTAAAATTTGTATGGAGACACCAAAGACCCCGAATAGCCAAAGCAGTCTTGAGGGAAAACAATGGAGCTGGAGGAATCAGACTCCCTGACTTCCGACTATACGACAAAGCTACAGTAATCAAGACAATATGGTAATGCCACAAAAACAAATACAGATCAGTGGAACAGGATACAAAGCCCAGAGATAAACCCACACACATATGGTCACCTTATCTTTGATAAAGGAGGGAAGAATATACAATGGAGAAAAGACAGCCTCTTCAGTAAGTGGTCCTGAGAAAACTGGACAGCTACATGTAAAAGAATGAAATTAGAACACTCCCTAACACCATACACAAAAATAAACTCAAAATGGATTAAAGACCTAAATGTAAGGCCAGAAACTGTAAAACTCTTAGAGGAAAACATAGGAAGAACACTCTTTGACATAAATCACAACAAGATCTTTTTTGATCCACCTCCTAGAGTAATGGAAATAAAAACAAAAATATACAAATAGGACCTAATGAAACGTAAAAGCTTTTGCACAGCAAAGGAAACTACAAACAAGATGAAAAGAGAACCCTCAGAATGGAAATAAATATTTGCAAACGAATCAACGGACAAAAGATTAATCTCCAAGATATATAAACAGCTCATGCAGCTCAATATAAAAAAAAAAAAAACCAACCCAATCCAAAAATGGGCAGAAGTCTTAAATAGACATTTCTCCAAAGAAGACATACAGATGGCCATGAGGCACATGAGAAGCCGCTCAACATCACTAATTATTAGAGAAATGCAAATCAAAACTACAGTGAGGTATCACCTCACACTGGTTAGAATGAGCATCATCAGAAAATCTGCAAACAACAAATGCTGGAGAGGGTGTGGAGAAAAGGGAACCCTCTTGCACTGCTGGTGGGAATGTAAATTGATACAGCCACTATGGAGAACAGTATGGAGGTTCCTTAAAAAGCTAAAAATAGAATTACCCTATGACCCAACAATCCCACTATTGGGCCTATATGCAGAGAAAATCAGGCGGGAGCGGATATGGGGACATGTGTATGCATATGGTTGATTGGCTTTGTTGTGCAACATAAAGTAACACAGTATTGTGAAGCAATTATGCTCCAATAAAGATCTATAAATAAATAAATAACAAGGAGAACAAAAAAATAAAAGACACATGCACCTCAATGTTCATTGCAGCACTATTTGCAGTAGCCAGGTCATGGAAGCAACCTAAATGCCCATCGGCAGACAAATGCATAAAGAAGATGTGGTACATATATATAATGGAATATTACTCAGCCATAAAAAGAATGAAATTGTGTCATTTGTAGAGAAAATGGTGGACCTAGAGACTGTCATACAGAGTGAAGTGAAGTAAGTCAGAAAGAGAAAAGCCAATATCGTATATTAATGCATATATGTGGAATCTAGAAAAATGGTACAGATGAAGAGGTTTGCAAGGCAGAAATAGAGACACAGATGTAGAGAACAAATGTATGGACACCAACGGGGGAAAGCAGGGGTGGGGCGTGGTGGTGGTGGTGGGATGAATTGGGAGATTGATATTGACATATATATACTAATATGTATAAAATAGATAACTAATAAGAACTGTATAAAATATAAATATATAAAAATATAATATAAAAATATAAAAAAATATATTTTTTATAAATAAAAAATAAATAAAAAATAAATAAAATAAAACATTATTTTTTTTAAATAAATAAAAAATAAATAAATATAAAAAATAAATAAAATAAAAAATAAATAAAATAAAACATTTTGTTGAAAATTGTAGCTAATGCAAAAGGTAAAGAAAAGGAAATAAAAGTTATACATATTGGGAAATAAAAACTAGTGTTGTGGCCTTGAGACTTCCCTGCTGGTCCAGTGGTTAAGACTTTGCCTTCCAATGCGGGGGGTGCAGGTTCGATCCCTGCTCAGGGAGCTAAGATCCTACATGCCTTGCAGGCAAAAAACCAAAACATAAAACAGAAACAATATTGTAACAAATTCAATACAGACTCTAAAAATGGTCCACATAAAAAAAAAAACAAATAAATGTTCTGGTCCCAACTTCGGTTAGTAAAACCAAATGCTTGTGAAGAAGTACAATTACATTTTAATCCATTATTGCTCTCTAATGATGTTTTACATTGATTACTTTTTAGAACAGCTTTATATTTTATATTTATAGGAGTTTCCACCAAATGTCATTTTTCTGTTCCAGGATCTCATCCAGAACACCACATTACATTTAGTTGTCAGGTCTCCTTAGGCTCCTCTTGGCTGTGACAATTTCTTAGACTTTCTTTGCTATGGATGACCTTGAAAGATTTGAGGAGGACTGATCAGGTATACTGTAGGATGCCCCTTTCCTAGAATTTTTCTCTTGTTTTTCTCATGATTAGACTGGGGTTAATGGTTTGGGGGAAGAGAACTTAGAGGTAAAGTGCTGTTGTCTTCATATTATATCAAGAGTATAATATCAACATGACATCACCATTGATGCTGACCTTGATCATCTGGCTAAGGTAGTATTTGTCAGGTGTACTTAGTGTTCCTTTCCATTGTGTACTCTCTGGAAGGAAGTCATCTTGTACAGCCCAAACTTAAGGAGTTATGCTCTACGTCCTTGAGGGTAAAGTGTCTACATAAATTATTTGGAATTCTTCTACACAGGGGATTTGTAGCTTCTCTCTCATTTAATTATTTATGCAATCATTTATTTATATCAGTATGGACTCAGGGATATTTATTTATACTTTGGGTTATAAACCAATATTGTTCTATTTATTATTTTGTTGCTCAAATTGTCCTAGCTTTGGTCATTGGAAATTCTTGTGTCCCTTTCGCATTTCCTCGTCATTTTTTGGGGGGGAGTTCCCTTAATTTCTGGAACTATAATTTGCTCTTGGATCATCTTGTATATATCCTGCCCCAGCCTTATCATCAGCCATTTCTCCAAGGAGCCTTGGTTCCTTTTATTAGAGAATAGTATTAGAGACCAATATCTAAATGTCAGGTGTACTATTGCTACTGGGGTGTCATTGCTTCTAGACCTTCTCAGCTGACAGAGCAAGGAAATATGTGTGTGTATGTGTGTATACAAACCTGTGTGTGTGTGTGTGTGTATATATATATATATATATATATATACATATCTATAAATATTTCTACATGCAATCATATGTATCTATATTAAGGTAAACATGAGTTCATACTGATGTATCTGGCTCCAATTCATCACTATATGGATCATTCCAGTCTCTTCTTCTTGCTTATCTGTAAATTCACACTCCAATAGTGAGAAAACTGGTTCCCACCATCCATGATTCACTTACTTAATTGTTCAGTTTCAATATACTAGCATAGAAAAGTTAGAATTGTTAACCTGTACCCCTGTGGGAAACAACTTTATTGACTAGAGTACAGTGCTTATGTGCAATTTCTTTTGCCTTTATAGACTCCACTCATTTCCAAAAATACTTAGGTCTACGCAGTTCCCCCCCCCAATCCTTTTCAGTAAAGTTGTTCTATATATTTATAATGCACTTAGATTCTTTTGTCAAGGATTGCACCATTAGGGAACCCCCGCCGACCTCCTAAATGATTTTGAAATATTTGCATACATTAAGGTTTGCTCTTTGTTCTGTAAAATTCTATGGATTTTGACAAATGCAAAATATCATGTATCCACCATTACAGTAACATACAGAACAGTTTCACTGACCTAAAAAATCCTCTGTGATTTACCTATGCAACCCTCCCAAACTGCTGGTAACCACTGATCTTTTTACTGTTGCTATAGTATTGCTTTTTCAAGTGTCATGTAATTGGAATCATACAGTGTGTAGCTTTTCCAGACTGGTTTCTTCTACTTAGCAATATGCATTTAATGTTCATCCATATCTTTGAGTATGCTGATAGCTCATTTCTTTTTATATGGAGTATTATTTCCTTGTGTGGGTATACCACAGTTTTTTAATTCATTCACATATTGAAGGACATCTTCTTTGCTTCCAGTTTTGGGAAATTATGAGTAAAACTGAATAAACATTTGCATGCAGATTTTTGTGAGGATTTAAGTTTTCATACCAGTTGGGTAAATACCCAGAAGTGTGAGTGCTGGATCATATGGTAAAACTATGTTTAGCTTTGTAAGAAACTGACAAGCTGTCTTCCAAAGCGGCATTACCATTTTGCCTTCCCACCAGCAATGAATGAGAGTGCTTGCACATTCTTGCTAGCAATTGGTATTGTCAGTTTTAAAGAAAATGTTTACCCATTCTAATAGGTATGTAGTTGTTTTAATTTGCAATTGCTGTTTTAATTTGTAATTCTCTAATGACGTAATGTTGACGGGTTTTTTTCACATTCTTATTTGGCATTTGCATAATTTCTTTGGAGAGGTATCTGTTTAGATCTTTTCACACTTCAGAATTGGGTTGTTTGTTTTCTTATTGTTGAGTTGTAAGAGTTCTTTGAATATTTTAGAAATAAGTCCTTTTTCAGAAATGTGTTTTGCAGATATTTTCTCCCAGTTTGTGGCTTATCTGTGATATCATTTTTCAATGTGTTTTCACACTCCAATGGGATCCTTGATGAGGAAAAGAAATTAGTCAATTGTAAGAGGTCAGTAATGTCTCTGTGTGATAAGGCTCAACCTCCTTTCTCTAGGAATCCACTTTTCATTGGTCTTCCAAAGCCATTGTTCTTTTCAAAACCTTATATATGCAGTGTAAGAAAGATATTATGAGAAGATATCAGTATCCAAATAAGTAAAGAAAAAGTGCATTTTAAAAAATTGATTCTCACAATGACCCTCTGATATAGATAAGGAAGGTGTTTGCAATCACATTTATCAACTTTGATAGGAAAGTTTCCAGATAAGGAGACTAGAGCCCAGGAAAAGCTACATGATTTGCTCTGAGTTGCATAGTCAGCAAGAGATGAAGCCATGGCCAGACTCCTAGTTTCTATCTCCTGGCCCCAAATTCTCTTACCTATATCACACTAGAATCCTATCTTGTTAGCTGGAAAACCATTATTGCTTTGGTTTAAAGTGCAAACTCGCTGATAATCCACATACATAACAATTAATTTTTCTGATGCATTTGAGCCTTGGCTGAGTCAGATAAATAACGTATTCAAAATGAAATGAGCTAAGATGCATCCTGAACTTTTAACTCCATTTTTGCTTTCTTGGTGTTTTGTAGCTACAGTGGATCCTTCATAGTCTATCATCTGACTCTTCCAGAAAATCCTTGATTGTACTCAACATTTTAGTGCAGATAGACCTTGGTATTTGCTAATATTTCCTGTAAGAGTTTGGGAGGAAAATATCTGTTATTTAAACATTTAACCAATTTGAAAATTGAAAGCTCCTTTAGTGCAAGATTTCTCAACCGTGTATTATATTTTGGGCCAGCCATTTCTTTGCTGTGGAGGCCTTTTGTGCCCTGTAGGATGTTTAGCAGCATTCAAGGACTCTACCCACTAGATGCCAGTAGCATCCTTCCCAGTTATCACATGAAGAATGTCTCTAGATATTGCCAAATGTCCCCTCATGGCAAGGGAAACCGTTTCTGTCAAGAACTACTGCTCTGGTGTTTAAACTGTTTGGTGACTAATGATTTAGGCAGCAGTAGATCATATTATATTAATGTCAAGAAGATATAGATTTTATAAATTGGCAGAATTCATTGTTCTATGGTTTTATTACCTTATTGGTACAGCAAACCAAACAAAATTTTATTCAAAAATTCTTAATAAAATGGAAGGAATAGGGCTAAACTAGGGGAGGGCTAGAAAAGATGAAATAGAGGTCAACTGGGGTTAAATATATTTTTAGCAAAATTAAACAGTTCTATGACCCAAGGAAAAGTTCCTCATAGGAGCATCTTTTGCCTTTTCTCTTTTCATTGTAGAATCATGAAATTTTATATTCTGTAGGACCCTTAGAGATGATATAGGTAAGTGCTAGAACAGAAAAAAGGGTGAAGCATTGTTGCTGAATTCATGTTCCATTTTAACACGGTCTGTTACCCTGAATACTATAATATACATGCCTTAATTATAGAAAATCTATAGTTAGTTATAGCATTAATTATAGCATAGGAATAGTTTAGGAATCACACATTATAACACATGGAAATTGACTTTAAAAATTGTCCTGTCTGAATTAGGGTTCCCTAATTAGGGAACCCTAATTAGGGTTCCAGGCAGGGTTCCCTGCCCTGGCTGATCCTAGAGCCAGGGCAGGGAAAATTCATGAAAAGCCTGGAACATTTTGTGGTAAAAGTAAGGGGGGAAAAAAAGAGGAGTAGGGCATGTCAAAAGAACACAGGAGCTGACTTTTAAGAGCTCCCAATGGCCAAAGCTGGAACAATTGAAGCAATAAAATAAATAATAAATACTACTGAATTACAACCTGGAGAATAAAATATTCATAAGTTCATATTGATAGAAATAAATGACTGAATAAATAATTAAGTGGTGGAAAAGTGACAAATCTTCCTTACATAAGAATTCCAAATAGTAAATATAGAAGGAATGAGGGAAGTGGAAAAAAGACGACTAGAATGCCACAGTAATAATTGCTGGAGATAAGATTCATGGATGAATGCTAAAATTAATGGCTGAAATATTAAGAAGCAGGATATTTGCTCAAATAGCTCTC
The DNA here is from genome assembly GCF_039906515.1 of Pseudorca crassidens. Taxonomy (NCBI): domain Eukaryota; kingdom Metazoa; phylum Chordata; class Mammalia; order Artiodactyla; family Delphinidae; genus Pseudorca; species Pseudorca crassidens. The sequence goes on from NC_090316.1 coordinate 21,387,770, forward strand.
CCCAAATATTTATTAATTACTGTGGTGAATTTAACACATGTCTACAAATTCTTTGATGGTCCTCTAGGAGGTGGAGTTTAATTTCCCTTCCTGTGAGGGTGGGCTGGGTTTAGTGACTTACTTGTAATGACTAGGGTATGGGAAAGGGAAAAATAGTAACTTTACGGTGAAAAAGCCCTAGTAAATATTAGCTTCACTAGTAATAAGTCATGTTAACATCAAGTACACTCTGATATGATGCAGTGAGAAGGCTAATTTGCCTCTGTGGTATATTTTCCCCAAATCCATATGAGAAAACATCTGCAAGCTCAAACTGATGAACGGTCTACAAAATATCTGTCTAGTACTCTCCCAGAGTGTCTAGGTTATGCGTAAGAAGGAAAGACATTGAAGCTGTTACAGATTGGAAGAGCCTAAGGAGATATGAAAACTAAACACAGTGTGGTATTCTGGCTTGGATCCATAAACAGAAAAAGGACATTAGTAAAAAAAATGAGTGAAACCCAAATAAAGTCTGTAGTCTAGCTAATAGCATTGTACAAGTGTTAATTTCTGAGTTTTGATTAATATACCGTGGTTATGTAAGATGCTAACATTAGTGGCAGCTGGATGGAGGGTATAGGGAAACGCTACATTATCTTTACAACTGTTTTGTAAGTCTAATATTATTCCAAAATTAAATAGAAGATGTAAAAAGCCCCTTCTTTCTTCAAATATTTATTGAATGCTTATTATGTGTTCAGAATGCTTATGAATGTAAATCACTTTGGAGAACAGTAGACATTACCCAGCAAAACTGAGCACGTGCATTCCCCATGACCCAGGAATTTCACTCCTTAAGTACTTAAAAAAAACCCTCTTATACATGTTCACAGGAGACACAAACAAGCATGTTCATAGCTACATTGGTCATAGTAGCAAAACCCTGGGAGAAAACCCATGTGTCCATTTACAGGATGATGGATAAATTGTGGTATTTTTCACACAATGGGTTAATACAATATAGAAGTGTAAATTAATGAGGTATTGTTGCAAATATAAGTAAGAATGAATCTCAAAACCAAATATATATTGAAAGAAGCAATGGACAGAAAAATGCATACAGTTTGATTCAATTAATATAAAAGTCCTAACCAAGCTGGGTTAAATAATATATTGTATGGGGATAATAAAAAAATAGAAAAAATTATTCTCTTTAGAAGGGGAGTGGCACACAAATTTTTCTAATGATAGGGTGGGTACAAAAGGGTTCATTTTAAGGTTATTCTTTAAAATATATACATGTATTACACATTGAATATACTTTAAATATATGAAATATTTTATAATAATAAAAATATTTACTTAAATTTATCCCATTCCCCTGTTACCCTGTTATCTCTCTGATCTTCTCCTCTCCGATTAATCTCTCCTTCACTCAATCTGTTATAGCCATACTGGCTTCCCTGGCAGTCTGTGAATCCAAAAGCCTCATCCTGCTTTATGGTCTTTACTCTAGCTATTCCCTCTGTATTCAAGTCTTTGCTTATCCCAGACCACTTTATTTAATACTGCATACTACCTTGCCCTTTGTTGTCTTCTCCCCCAGTAGAACATAACTCGATAGGGCAAGGATTTTTGTCTCTTTTATTCATTAATGTATTCTCAATAGCAGAACAGTTCTGGATACATATGATAGATGATCAATACATATTGACTGAATCAATAAATGAGTAAGAGGGGTATAATTTAATAGTGATGCATGGTCTTTGTGTTCACACAGACCTGGGTTTATATCCTGTTTCTGTTACTTAATAGCCATATGAGTTTTGCCGATTATTTTCTCTTTAAGCCTAAGTTTTCTTATCCGTAAAACGGAGATACTATGTAATGATTAAATGAGACTATGTATGGAAAGCACTTGGCATAATACTTCATATATAGTAAGTAGGCACTAAATGACTGTAAATTCTTATCCCTATGATCAAAGTATTGATCTACAGGGCTACAAAAATGAATCAGACATTAACTCTAGCCTTGCTGAACTACTACATAAATAAGAATAATACTAAGTAGTGAAAAGTACCATAAAAAGCACTGTGGTGTTTGGGGAGGGGAACCTCAGTGATGACATTAAGAAAATTTTTAAATTAATTATGTTCATAAGAAAAAAACTAAACCCAAAACTAACAGAGGAGGGAAATGTTTATAACTGAAAGATAAAATAAAGAATAGAAAAACAGTAGAGAAAATCAATGGAACCAAAATTGATTTTTCAAAATATTTGCAAAATTGACAAATCTTTAGCTAAATTGAGTCAGGAAAAAAAAAGAGAAGACTCAAATTACTAAAATCTGAAATAAAAGTGGGGACATTACTATCTATTCTACAGAAATAAAAAGGATTAGGAGAGTACTATGAACAATTTTATGCCAACAAATTGATAACCTAGATGAAATGGACCAATTCCTAGATACTCAAAACCTACAAAGACTGAATCACAAAGAAATAGAAAACCTGAATAAACCTATAACCAATAAGGACATTGAATCAATAGTAAAAAACCTCCCAACAAAGAAAAGCCCTGGACCTGGTGGCTTCTTTGGTGAATTCTAAAAGACATTTAAAGAAGAAATAACACTAATCCTTTACAAACTTCTCCAAAAAATTGAAGAGGAGAGAGCACTTCCAAACTCATTCTATGAGACCAGCATTACCCTGATACCAAGCCAGACAAAGCACTACAATAAAAGAAAACTACAGACCAATATCCCTGATGGGTATTGATACACAAGTCCATAATAAAATACTAGCAAACCTAATTCAGTAGCACATTAAAAGGATTATATATAATGACTAAGTGGGATTTATTTCTGGAATGTAAGGATGGTTCAACATACAGTATTGATCAATGTAATACGTAATATATCAAGTCCCCTACATATGAATGTGTTCCATTCCGAGAGCACATTCGTAAGTCCAATTGGTTCGTAAGTCCAACAAAGGTAGCCTAGGTACCCAACTAACACAATCGGCTATATAGTACTGTACTGTAATAGGTTTATAATACTTTTCACACAAACAATACATAAAAAACAAACACAAAAAATAAAGAATATTTTAAATCTTACAGTACAGTACCTTGAAAAGTACAGTAGTACACTACAACAGCTGGCATGCAGGGGCTGGCATTGAGTGAACAGGCAAGAAGAGTTAATGACTGGAGGAGGGAGAGGAGGTGGGGGATGGTAGAGCTGAAGGATCGTCAGCAATAGGAGACGGAAGGCAAGCTGCAATTTCACTCATGCCTGACGTTGATGGCACAGGTTCTGGTTCCTTGCTGGATTCAATTCTATCTACCCTCTTGAAAAAATGATCCAGTGATGTCTGGGTAGTAGCCCTTTTTTTCTTGTCATAGATGACACTGTCACACTGGATTGCATTCTGAATGGTTGTTGCAGCCTTCGTGTACCGTTCTACGTTCCAGTCCTGTGCCTCAAAACTAACAGTGCCTCCTGAAATAAAGAAAATCCCCTTGCCATTTCCTGCATTGTGAATCTCTTCAGTTCTTCAGTTACTTCTTCCTCCTGTCTGTCTTCGTCCTTTCTCTGGGCTTCCAATTCCTTCAAGACCAATTCCATCAGGTCTCCATTAGTAAGATCGTGTAGCACAGCAAGGAGTTCAGTGAAGTTGTCCTCTTGAAGATCTAGCTTGAAATAAAGATACTGTGCTACTGTACTCTATACAGTACTATACAGTAAAGTACACAAAGCACAACCACTTGTAGAGGATGCACACACGTGACAATGTATGCCAGACACGTGAAATAACTTACATGATTGGACATGTGAACGCACGTTTGCGTCTTTGAAAGTTCACAACTTGAAGGTTCATATGTAGGGGACTTAACTTTACCAACAGAATGAAGGGAGAAAAATCACATGATCATCTCAATTGATACAGAAAAATATTTTGACAAAATTAAACACTCCCTCATGATAAAAATACTCAACAAACTTGGAATAGAAGAAAATTAGGTCAATATAATATAAGAAAGATTCTCCTCTAAGAATAAGACAAGGATGCCCACTCTTGGCACTACTAGTCAACATAGTATTAGAATCTCTAGCCAGAGCAACAAGGAAAAAAAAGAAAGAAAAGGCACCCAAATTGGAAAGGAGAAATAAAATTATCTCCATCTGCAGATGACATGATCTTTTTTTTTTTTTTTTTTTTTTTTTTTTGCAGTATGCAGGCCTCTCACTGTCGTGGCCTCTCCCGTTGTGGAGCACAGGCTCCGGACGCGCAGGCTCAGCGGCCATGGCTCACGGGCCCAGCCGCTCCGCGGCATGTGGGATCTTCCCGGACCGGGGCACAAACTTGCGTCCCCTGCATCGGCAGGTGGACTCTCAACCACTGCGCCACCAGGGAAGCCCGACATGATCTTATATGAAGAAAACCCTAACAATTTCACCAAAAAACCTGTTAGAGCTAATAGACAGATTCAGCACATTAATAGGATACAAAATCAACTTAGAAAGATTAGCTGCATTTCTGTACAATAACAATGAACAATTTGAAAAGGAAGTGAAGAAAATAGTTTTATTTAAAATAGCATCAAAAAGAATGAAATATTTAGGAATTAACTTAATCAAGGAGGTAAAAGACTTGTGCACTGAAAACTGCAAAACATTGTTGAAAGAAATTAAGACATAAATTGGAAAGACATCTTGTGTTCATGGATTGGAAGACTTGTCATTGTTTAGATGCCAACACTACCTAAAGTGATTTACAAATTTAATGCTATCCCTATCAAATCCCAATGACTTTTTGTAGAAGTGGAAAAATCTGATAAGGAATTAATATCTGGACCACATGGAGAACACCTACAATTCAATAACAACAACGATAGCAAAAAACGTGATTCAAAAATGGGCAAAGGACTTGACATTCTTCCAGAGAAGAGGAACAAATGGCAATAAGCATATTTGGAAAGATGCTCAACATCACTAAGTATTAGGGTAATGCAAATTAAAACATATCTGAGAGAAGAACTTTCTAGATAGAGGGAGCTGGTAGAGCAGAGATCACATGTAGACACTTGTCTCTTGCGTTTCTGGGCAAGCAAAGTGGTCAGTGTGTCTGCGGCAGTGAGTGAAGGAAAGGAGGTTGGACAGTGAGGGGCCAGATCATGGATGGCCTCGTAGGCCATTTAGAGGATGCTGTCTTTTATGCTGAGTGGCGAGCCATGCAGGTGTTGAGCCGAGAAGTGGTGTGATAATACTTAAGTTTTAAAATGGTATTTCCGACTGTGGTGCCCAGAATAGACTGTAGGGGTCAATGGTAGACGCAGTGAGATCAGTTGGAGGCTAGTGCAATATCCTGGTGAGAAATGATGGCTGCTTGAACCAAGTTGTAGCTCTGGAAGTGGTGAGGAAAGTCAGATTCTGATTATATTTTGAAAGTGGGAACAGCAGATTTTCCTGAGGGATGAGATGTAGTGTATGAGAGAAAGAAAAGAGTCAAGGATGGTGCTAAGGTTTATGGCCTGAGTCATGCATTGATAAAAATCCTTTATATATAGAAATAAAAAAAGAAACTGTTGTAAAAGATGTTATAACAACAACACCTGTTTTTGTATTGTAATTTCATACCATTGTCATTCAGAAATGCCAACAGAATAACTCTTTTCTGAGAAGAAACCTATCTACAACTTATGGTTCTCTGGCAGAAGCCCTAATTTTATGCATATCCCATCAGCTTGCTTCTAGCAGAGGCACTTAGCCAGAGAGATGACTCTCATGTCTTGTTCTGCTCAGTCTTTGAGACTAAGTGTTTGGAGTATTAATATTTGTTCTTGGTTTTGTTCTCCTTGGAGGAAAATCTCATAAGTACTCTAGGTGCCCACAATGATGAAGATAACCATTACTAATTATATCTGTGGGCACCCAAGTCATAAATATGTACAAGATACTTAACAATAACAGCACTGTGGTATCTATTCTTGCTTTTCCAGAGCTTACCTTGGGTCAGAAACTCTAGCAGGAGCTCCACACATTGCCTTTTAAATCTTCACAGCACATTGTAAACTATTATCCTTTTCTAACAGATGAAGGGTCTGAAGTCCAGAAAGATTACTTAACTTGTTTAAGTTTAAATAGATAGTGAGGAATGGAGCTGGGCTCCCTAGACTCCAGACCTGTCTGTTTTCAAAGACAACGTTCTTTTTGATTTGCTGCTGTCTAATCTCAGGGATTTAGGTGAATGATGTATTTGTAACCTGTTAATTCAACAAACATTCATTTAGTGCCTCTGTATGTCAGGAACTTGGTTAGCTTGACATTGGAGGATAAGAAGATTGATTGATTAGTTGATTAAACGAATATTGAATACCTATGATATGCCCAGAGGTGTGCAGGGCTGTAGGAAGACAAAGATGAATGATCCCTGCTCTTGAGGAAGAACCGCTGCTCCTTGGAGGTCCCGGACAGTCATATTTGAATCGTATAAAATAAGAAGCAGTAGAAACCTAAATGGGGAGGCTTCTGAATGGGATGGCTACCCTGATTCATTCAGGCATTTCAGAAACTTATTAAAGTAACTTTTTACTTCTTTGAGTTGGAAAGTCTGCACAATCATATTTCAAGAATGGTTTGAGGTAGGCTTATCTTTTGCTTTTGTTTTTCTAACATTTTCATTCAAATTCTTGTTTTTCTTCAAAACTCACTACTAGATACGCAATGAATAAAGATACAGTATTCAAATCACTTGAAGATCTGAATACATCATTTCACAACACAATTATCGTTACTTAAGAACTCGCGTCATCTCTTCAGAGACCTTTCCTGCCTCTGCTGTCTAAATTAGACCCACTTCCCAACCACTCAACATCACTTTACAGTGTTAAATTTTTTCATGGCTTTATCACTATCAGACATTATTATCCATATGCGCATTTGTTTATTGCCTGTCTCCCACCACTAGAATAGAGTTCCATGAGAAATTTTTTTTTCCATGAAAAATTTTTATAGTGATAAAGAAAATTAACTTTACTTATTAGAAAATTAGAAATTTATTTATTGGTAATTAGAAATTTACTTATTAGTAAATTAGAATAATTGATTGTAGTGTTAAAATTTGTCAAATGCTTTAATTCTGAACTATTTATAAGAATATTTATATACAAACCATAACAAAGTAGAGTACGACAAACACATGACTCTATTCAAGTCAAAGTATTTTCTCAATTCTGAGCTTGCTCCTGTCACTTCAGTTTTTAATTTTGAACAAGGGCGTTCTGTGTTTTGAGAAAGTGCATGATTCACATAGTATCATATTTAAGTGGAAGGAGAATCAATGATCTCCAATAAAGTTAAAAAATATATTTTCCAACCAATATGACTCTTTCATTAGATTTTTAACTTTTCTATATTAAACTATGTTTCATGTTAAAAAGAATCATACTTGCATTCATGGATGATCTAAATTGCTGGAACTAAGTTTAACACTTATATAAACCCGTGGTTGATCTAAATACAATATAGAGTCAAATATATATGTGTTTTAAACTCATTTATGTGAATATTTGCCACAAATAAAAAGTGAACAAAATTGTTAGGAAATAGAGGAGACAGATACAAAGATCAGGAGGAAGAACATTTTAGATAGAAGAAAAGGCAAGAACAAAAGTTTCAGGGGCGGGAAAGAATGGAGTATGTGTGAAATACTCATAGGTTGCCAGAGGAGTTAAGAATGGAAAGGTGAGCAAGAACAAATCATATAGGGCCTTGTGGGCTGTAGTAAGGAGTTGGAGTTTTATCTAAGATAAATAAATGGCAAGTTACTGGAGGGCTTAAGCAAGGAATGACGTGATCTGATTTATGACTTAAAAATATCACTGTGGGGCTTCCCTGGTGGCGCAGTGGTTGAGAGTCCGCCTGCCGATGCAGTGGACACGGGTTCGTGCCCCGGTCCGGGAGGATCCCACATGCCGCGGAGCGGCTGGGCCCGTAAGCCATGGCCGCTGAGCCTGCGCATCCGGAGCCTGTGCTCTGCAACAGGAGAGACCGCAACAGTCAGGGGCCCGCGTACCGCAAAAAAAAAAAAAAAAAAATCACTGTGGTCCCTTTGTGGATAAGGGATTATAAGAGGGCAAGAATTAAATTAGGAAAATCAGTTAAGATGCTATTATAATAGTTTAGGAAATAGATAACGAGTAGGAGTAGGATGGTATAATTGCAATAGAGGGAAAAGGGTGGTTCAACTAGTGGGCTAGCTGTGGGGAATGAGGAGAAAAGGATGGGACTTATAGACTTTGGGCCTGAACAACTGGTTGGATAGTACCATTTACTTGGGTTGAAAGTCAAGAGTCTTGCTTTGGATGTGTTAAGTTTCAAAGGCCTATTAGACATTTAAGTAGTGTTATTGAAAAGACAGTTAGACATACTAGTCTGGACCTCAGTACTAGAAAATATAAATTTGAGAGTTATTGGCTTAGAGGTAGGATTTAATAGCATGGGCCTGAATTAGCTTAGCAAGAAGAGACGATCAATAGAGAAGGGAAGAAGGCCCAGGGCAAAAACCTGGATTTAGAAGTCTTGTAGAGGAAGAGAGGTCATCAAAGAAGACTGAAGAGTAGCCAGAGAAGTAGAGGGAGAACCAAAAGAATATGATGTCATAGAAGCCAGTGTTTCAACAGTTATGATCAGCTCTGTCAAATCCTGCTGAGAAGCAGAGTAAGATGCAACAAGGAAACGAATTGCTGTATTTGGCAGCATGGAGCTTCGAGGAAGCCATGGGATGGACGCTTGACTAGAATGGGAGGAAGAGAGGATGTGATGTGAGGGAGTGGAAATGAGGGAAAGAGACAGAGACCTCGAGTCAAGGGAGGGTTTTTTTTTTTTTTTAAATTATGAAACTATACTCTAATGCACTCATTTTCAATATGCCATTTCAGAGAAAAATATTTGCATTTCCAGGAGTTTAGCCAGAGTTATATATTTTAAAATTAAAAATGACAAAGACTTAATTTTATTCTAAAAAAATTCATTGTTTCTGAGTTGGTGCATCACAATATGGCAAATTTTCTATAAGAAGGTCTTTCCTAGGGACCAATTTCAGCATAATGTGGTCTGTGTGAATACCTTGTATAACAGATGTTCTCAGTATCAATCCAACATTAGAACCTATTTTTATTAGTTCTTCTGTTTTCTTAGGAGAAGTTTCACTTCTTTACATTTGAATTCTTTGTTTATCTTTATTCTGGCTGCTTCTAATGCCATAGCATCATTATTAAAAACTTGTTGTCTGGTCCTGTGCAGTGTTTTAAAGAGCTGTAAAACCTTGGCCGCCTGACCCATGGCTCTCCTCACCGCTGCGGCTACTTCTCCTAAGGGAGGGTTTTTAACTGAGGGATATTTTGCAGTCGGTTTCTATGTTGATGAGAATTACCTAGTGTACAGGAAGTTATGATGATGCAGGGGAGACAGGGGATATGGGCTGAAACACAGTCTTTGAGCTGGTGAGAGATGATGGGGCCCAGAGTGCAGGTGGAGGTGTGACCTTGTGATAGGAATAGGGACACCTTGATGCTGTCACAAGAAGAGGCAAAGCTCTGGTAGATTGTGGTTGGTGGCGGGAAGATGAGGGAGTTTCTGTTGGGTTGCTTCAATTCCGCAGCTGAGAAGGAAGAGGAGAAAAGAGAAGACGTGAAATACTCAGATGTCTTGGATATTGGGATATTGTTTACAAGGGAAATGTAGCAGAACAGCTGAATAGCAATAAGTATGAGTTTTATTTTTTTAACATCTTTATTGGAGTATAATTGCTTTACAATGGTGTGTTAATTTCTGCTTTATAGCAAAGTGAATCAGCTATATATATATACATATATCCCCATATCCCCTCCTTCTTGCATCTCTCTCCCACCCTCCCTATCCCACCCCTCTAGGTGGTCACAAAGCACCGAGCTGATCTCCCTGTGCTATGCGGCTGCTTCCCACTAGCTATCTATTTTACGTTTGGTAGTGTATATATGTCCATGCCACTCTCTCACTTCGTCCCAGCTTACCCTTCCCCCTCCCCGTATCCTCAAGTCCATTCTCTAGTAGGTCTGCGTCTTTATTCCCATCCTGCCCCTAGGTTCTTCAGAACCATTTTTTTCCCCCTTAGATTCCATATATATGTGTGAGCATACGGTATTTGTTTTTTCTTTCTGACTTACTTCACTCCGTATGACAGACTCTAGGTCCATCCACCTCACTACAAATAACTCAATTTCGTTTCATTTTATGGCTGAATAATATTCCATTGTATATATGTGCCACATCTTCTTTATCCATTCATCTGTTGATGGACACTTAGGTTGTTTCCATGTCCTGGCTATTGTAAATAGAGCTGCAATGAACATTGTGGTACATGACTCTTTTTGAATTATGGTTTTTTCAGGGTATATGCCTAGTGGTGGAATTGCTGGGTCGTCTGGTACTTCTATTTTTAGTTTTTTAAGGAACCTCCATACCGTTCTCCATAGCGGCTGTATCAATTTACATTCCCACCAACAGTGCAAGAGGGTTCCCTTTTCATCACACCCTCTCCAGCATTTATTGTTTGTAGATTTTTTGATGATGGCCATTCTGACTGGTGTGAGGTGATACCTTATTGTAGTTTTGGTTTGCATTTCTCTAATGATTAGTGATGTTAAGCATCCTTTTGTGTGTTTTTTGGCAATCTGTATGTCTTCTTTGGAGAAATGTCTATTTAGGTCTTCTGCCCATTTTTGGATTGGGTTGTTTGTTTTTTTGATATTGAGCTGCATGAGCTGCTTGTAAATTTTGGAGATTAATCCTTTGTCCGTTGCTTCATTTGCAAATATTTTCTCCCATTAAGGAATCCAAATCAGAAAAGAAGTAAAGCTGTTACTGTTTGCAGATGACATGATACTATACATAGAGAATCCTAAAGATGCTACCAGAAAACTACTAGAGCTAATCAATGAATCTGGTAAAGTTGCAGGATACAAAATTAATGCACAGAAATCTCTTGCATTCCCATACACTAATGATGAAAAATCTGAAAGAGAAATTAAGGAAACACTCCCATTTACCATTGCAACAAAAGAATAAAATACCTAGGAATAAACCTACCTAAGGAGACAAAAGACCTGTCTGCAGAAAATAAGACACTGATGAAAGAAAAGATGATACAAACAGATGGAGAGATATACCATGTTCTTGGATTAGAAGAATTAATATTGTGAAAATGACTATACTACCCAAAGCAATCTACAGATTCAGTGCAATCCATATCAAACTACCAATGGCATTTTTCACAGAACTAGAACAAAAAATTTCACAATTGGTATGGAAACACAAAAGACCCCGAATAGCCAAAGCAGTCTTGAGAAAGAAAAACGGAGCTGGAGGAATCAGGCTCCCTGACTTCAGCCTATACTACAAAGCTACAGTAATCAAGAGAGTATGGTACTGGCACAAAAACAGAAATATAGATCAATGGAACAGGGTAGAAAGCCCAGAGATAAACCCACGCACATATGGTCACCTTATCTTTGATAAAGGAGGCAAGAATATACAATGGTGAAAAGAGAGCCACTTCAATAAGTGGTCCTGGGAAAACTGGACAGCTACATGTAAAACAATGAAAGAAGAAGACTCTGTAACACCATACACAAAACTAAACTCAAAATGTGTTAAAGACCTAAATGTAAGGCCAGACACTATAAAACTCTTAGAGGAAAACATAGGCAGAACACTCTATGACATAAATCACAGCAAGATCCTTCTTGACCCACCTCCTAGAGAAATGGAAATAAAAATAAACAAATGGGACCTAATGAAACTTAAAAGGTTTTGCACAGCAAAGGAAAACATAAACAAGAGGAAAAGTATGAGTTTTAGATTAGCAGCCATGAAGTTAAAGTGTGAACAATCATTGCAGCTACTCAGTGACAGGGCTAAGTAAGAGAATAATGGTGTTTCACCAGGGGTATTGTTTTGTTGTGTGAATTAAATGGAACAAAAATCTCTAGTTATAATTTATGTAATTTAATAATATGATTATTTTAATGATAGGCCCTGGACTCTAAGGTGGGAAAGAGCAAAGTAAGGAAGGAGGAGATGAAGAGTAATAAAAACATGATAAAGTCAATGGATTTGTGGTTTACAACGTTGGAAAGTTGTTGAAGTAGGTATCCTAGAGTGTGCTGGGAAGACACAAAGGACTAGTGGAGAGTGAGATGTTAAATTTAATACCTTTAGGGTGGTACATTCGTTGTTATATGGCAAGGGCTGAGGCATGATCATGAGTGTGGGCCTCATGGTGTGGCAGAGGAAAGAGAGTTGCAAGAGAGGAGACAAAGGATTTGAGAGTTCACTGCTGGATGGATTATCCACATGGAAGCTAATGTCACTGAAAATGATAACAAGAGGAGGGATGAGGGAAAGACAGAACTTGGCACTAAATTCCTCGGTGCATGCAGCAAAGAACCTGGGAAGTCTGAAAATGATTCCAGGGAATAGCAGGTGGTAGAGTCGAATGGCACATGCTTCAGGGAACTGGGGCTTTTGAAGAAGAAAGAAGGAGAAACAGTTTGGCCATATCAGTGGGAGCTAGGAGGGTACCTGTCCCACCTTAAGCCATTGCATATTTGGTGGGGTAGGAAGAGAAAAAATACTGCTTCCTCTTGAGAAGGAGCCTGGGAAAGTAGTCTTCACCAATGGCAAGGAGGTGAAGGGCATTTTCAAAGTGGAAGTTAAGGTTCTAAGAGAAGATTTAGGGAACTGATACAGATAGTCCATTTCTAGGGACACAGTACCAGAGTTTGGGAGGATGGAGTTCCATGGAAAATTATGGAATATATAGAAAAGTATGCAGATGAGTTAAAAAATGTCAAATACTTTAAAAAATCCAACTCGTTCAAAGTGTACAGACTCCTGCATTGAGAAGAAACAAAAAAATGCTTTGTTAAACCAAGTGTAGCTGCACTAACTCCTCCAGTGTCCATCTCCCAGCTTCCTTAGCATCAAAAGTCCTACCCTTCTGGGCATATGGCTGCCCAGCAAGAGACCACATAGACCAACCTCCCTTACAAACAGGCAAGGCTGCGTGTCTAAGCCCCCCAGCAAGGAAATGCCTTTAAAAGGAGATTTTTGTATCCACTTTCTCTCTTTGCCTCTTCCCATAGGATAAAATGTAGACGTTGTGGGTAGACAGTTTTAATTATGTGGCTAATTAGAATTCCCTGAGGGATGTCAGAAGGAGGCAGAAAGTATCAGAGCCCCTGGATGACTTCATGAGGCAGAGCTGCTCACCCACTCTGAACCACCTGCCCGCCTCCAGAAAGTGATGTGAAAGAGAAGTAAATTTTGCCTTGTTTGGGTCCTTAATACCACACGGTGCATCCCAAGTTTGGGTTTTGAATATATGCTAGTTGCATGCTAGTCTTATTAGGCCATGTCATGGGATCACGTAAATCACCGTTTAGGAACCTAAAGCATTCCTGGCCAAGACTAGGGTACATTTTGAAAATGTGGAAAAGGGTGTATAATTAAGTTCTGTTTTTTCCTGACTTCTTTACTACCTGAGAGATTATTCAACAAGCTTTGGTAATGAATCCACAGGTATTTGAATGAAAAAAAAAAAAAGGACTGAAAAGTACCATAGTTCTCTTCGTGTTTTCAGTCACATGACAGGGGCCATTTGTACCGTGTAGCCTTCTGCTTCTGTTTGGGAGAAGAGCATTTCAGCTTTAATTTTGGGGTGAATCCTGATGTCTCCATCTTGTTTCAAGTACAAGGGGTGAACAGGTCACATAACAATACAGTGTCATCTTGGATTCTCTTCTTTCATTTGTAGGCTGAGCAGGTCAGCCTTTCCATCATTCTGCTAGTTCAGTGAATCACCGGTCAAAAGTTCCCCTGCACTGTAGCAGTTTAGCAGCCTTTTATTCAGTTGGGTGAGGAGTGTAGACTCAGAGAGGACTGTAAAAAGCAATAATGCAAAGTGTTTCAGTTCTTTAATGGAATGGTGTTAGTCATATTTCTGGCTTTTAAAATGCTGTTGGGGGAAAAGCATTTTTCTGTGTTTCAAATATACGGTATTTTCACGCAATTCAGTAAGAAAAAAACCCCCACTACTCCTGATTTTATAAATACTCCCATGTGATTCATTAGTTCAAGAAGTTACATTATCTTTGTTTAGCAGCTTCTGTGGTTCTTAGCAACTATGCTAATTACGTAGCTTTGCTAACAAGTTAATGGTTAATGCATTCTATTAACCACTGCAACTGCAAAAATGCAGGGTTTTTATTTTTTTCTCTTCTTCTGTGCAGTCTCTTTTCCTAATCATTTCCAGGAAGGGTACAGGAGGGGTACAAGTTTCAGTGGGTATGCATGCATGCACACTTAGGGGAGCAGTCAGCAGTGCTGTGGGCAGGGTCAACCTGGAGAGCTTCACCTGGTAAGGATTCTGCTCCTGTGCCATGGTGGTGTTGGAAACCCTGAACTGTGGGGTTTCCATCAGGGGAAAGAACAAATCTGCCCTTTCACAGCTTTGTCTGCTTGCAGCTGCCACTTCCTCTGCCTGAAATTTTCTTCTCCCTCTTTTCCACCTAGATTACCTTTTCTGATGCCCCCCTTTTTTTCTTTAAAAAAAAAAGCAGCTTTATTGAGATATAATTCACATGCCATAGAATTCACCCATCTGAAGTGTACAATTCAGTGGTTTTTAGGATATTCACAGATACATGCAACCATCACCATAGTCAATTTTAGAACATTCTAATCACCCCAAAAAGAAACCTTGTACCCCTTAGCTATCACCCCATCTTCTTGCCCCCAGAGCTTAGCAAGCACTAATCTATTTTCTGTCTTTATAGATTTCTCTATTATGAACTTTTATGTGAATGGGATCACATACTATGTGCCTGGCCCCTTTCACTTAGCATAATTTTCTCACGGTTTAACCATGTTGTAACATGTGTCAGTACTTCATTCTTTTTTTATGGCTGAATAAGATTTCGTTATATGGACATATCATATTTTGTTTATCCATTTATCTGTTGATGAACATTTGGGTCATTTCCACCTTTTGGCTATTGTAAATAATGTTGGTATGAATATGGGTGTACAAATATCTCTTTGAGATCCTGCTTTTAATTCTTTTGGATATATGGGTAATTAAGACTTTTTTTAATTTTAAATTTTTTAGTGGCCGTGTTAAAAAAGTCAAAACAGAAACAGGTGGAATTAATTTTAATAATATATTTAATTGAGCTCAATATATCCACAGTATTATCATTTAAACATGGCATCAATTAAAAATTTTAATGAGGTATTTTGCATTATTTTTTCGTACTAAGTTTTTGAAA
The DNA here is from genome assembly GCF_039906515.1 of Pseudorca crassidens. Lineage (NCBI taxonomy): Eukaryota > Metazoa > Chordata > Mammalia > Artiodactyla > Delphinidae > Pseudorca > Pseudorca crassidens. The sequence continues at coordinate 21,403,134 of NC_090316.1, forward strand.
TCCAGATTGTATTTTGCACTTCTGGCACATCTTAATTTGAACTAGTGCATTTCAAGTGGTCAATATCCACATGTGGTTAATGACTACTATATCTGACAGCACGACTCTAAGCGCTGAGGTGCTTGGGATTCAGGAAGAGCTGACTGTATTATGATAGCTGCTGTTAAACCCCAAATTGTTCTCTCTCTCTCTCTCTCTCTTTTTGTCTCATTCCTTGAGAAATATACACACACATATGCTCTTATCAAAACCCTTAACCTCACTGACAGATCCTTCTGACTTGATTCTGTGAGAAGGGCTGTATGATCTGGTGCTTGATATTATGAACTAAGTTCAACTTGGCTTTCTACTAAGAAACATATGAATCTGAAATACAAAATGTGATCCAGTGAAATGTGTTTACACGCATATGCTCAGCCACTTTGAAAAACCTCAAATCATGAAAGAAGATGATTGACACTTTGCTGTTACAACTTTTTGTCAGCTCTAATGACTGTTTTATTTATAGCTGGTGACAATGAATTTTGTAGGATGGGCCAGTCCATGTGGGTAGTGGTTGATGTGAGAGGATTATCATTACAGTTTCAGCACATGTTTTTAATAGTGGCATGTTGTATATTTTGAGTCAGTGCTTGAAACCATATGACATTAGGAATATATAAAGAAAAAGAAATAAGTGAGGGAGATTAAGAGGTATAAACTTCCATTTGTAAAATAAATGAGTCATGGGGATGAAAAGTACAGCCTGGGGAATATAATCATTAATAATGTAATATTTGTATGGTGACATATGGTAACTAGACTTATTGTGTTGATCATTTTGTAATGTATAGAAACACTGAATCACTATGTTGTACACTGGGAACTAACATAGTGTTGTAGGTCAATTACTTCAAAACAAACAAACAAACATAGAAAAAGAGATCAGATTTGTGGGTGCCAGAGGAAGGGAGTAGGGGAAGAGGGAATTGCATGAAGGTGGTCAAAAGGTACAAACTTCCAGTTATAAGGTAAATAACTACTAGGGATGTAATGTAAAACATAATAATTATAATTAAGATGAAAGTTGTTATATATGAAAGTTGTTAAGAGAGTAAATCTTAAGAGTTCTCATCACAAGGAAAAATTTTTTTTCTTTTATTTTACATCTGTATGAGATGATGGATGTTCACTAAACTTATTGTGGCAATCATTTCATGATGTATGTAAGTCAAATCGTTATGTTGTACACCTTAAACTTATACAGTGCTCTATGTGAATTACATCTCAATAAAACTGGGGGGGCAAAGAAAAAGAGCTTCTTTCAAGACAACTAATGTGATGTGATAGTTATTAATATAATATTGCTCCTTTTCATCTGACTTATCAAACACATGATTAAGGGGGGTCGAGACCACATAACTGATGCTTTCATTTGTGCTCATTCTGTTTATATGTTTAAATCTGACCTGTGCTAGTGAAGTCTTTTAGAAACAGTCTTCTAGACCAATGGATGATGGTACAGCTCCCAGATTTGCCATTGGCTGGGGCAAGTTTATTTAGTTTCTTTGGAACTCCACATTCTCATCTGCAACAAAAAGCGTTAAAGTGAGGATAAAAATCTGTGAAAGTATTTAGTACAGTGGCAGACAGGCAGTCAGCTCATATTTTCTTTTTCACTCCCAGAATCCCAGGTATTAGTACATAGTTCTTGTTCAGTTCTGTTCAGAGGTAGAAGTATGATGTTACAATTGCATTTTTAGGAGCAGCAAGGGTAGTGCCACTGAGATAAAGGCGTCTTTACATTTTTTATAGACCACTGGGGTCAACTGGATTTAAAATTCACTGGGAAAAATTTTGTGAACTATCTTAACTATCTTGATGTTATAAAAGCATGTAATCTTGTACTTTTGACATCTGGGAAATTAAGCTTTGAACACTGGTGACTTCTAATCTTCTGTAGTTTCATGGTCTTGCATTTGTTTCAGATTGGCTGTTAGTCATCACCACCTTTCTGCTCCAACTGAAACCATTTTCACTGAGGCCAGGATGGGACAGGATGGCTTTGATTTTGAATCACTGTAAAAACAACTTTTATGTGTTGAGCTGCATGGAATTTTTATTTGCGCACTGAATTTTATTTTATGGTTACAAAAGGCAAATAAAAAGGCAATTATATTTAGCAGATGAAAAGAGACATATGAAAATGATAAATTTTGCTGTGAACATCTCTGACCTAATACAGTAACCATCTCAGTTTCTAAAGCCTAATTATTTTTCGGAGAAACTTTTTACTCTGCTTATACAACTCAGTTAAGAAGAATGCAAATAGCCCCTTAGGTATCCCCAGTATAGAGCAACATTATTAACTATTGTTTATTAATTGCTTTTTAGGTTAAGAAAAATGGTAAAGGAAGCTTTAAAATTTTAAAAGTCAAGGGGACTGTTGCTTTTCCTCCTGGGTCCTCTGTACTAGTTGATCTTTTAACCACACACATAGTGGTTTGATGTCAATATTTATAGCTACATCAAGACATAATTTTTTAAAGGAGTTAAGTGTTCATAGTTGTATGGGTTGAAATAAGGAGAAGCTGATTCCTTCATGCAGGAGTTGATTCTACAGCAAGATTCTAAAGCAAAATAAAAATATGAACAGGCAGTCAGGAATGGGCAGATTGTGAGCACATTCAAACTCTGAGAAGAAAATGTAAAAAGTAAAACCTGACCTTGAATAGGTAGAAATAAACCTATTTTTGGTTATCAGAAAATGAAGAGAAAGCTCACTGCATGGATATTTGAAGTAAAGGTGGGTAAACAGGGGTTGGAGGGATTGGTGATCCTAGTGTTTATGGAAACCTGGCTCCTCATGAACTTTTGTAGCAGATTTGCAAACTGTTTACATGGGGGGGGGCCCTGAAGTATGAATAGAACCAGGATGGAAGTCAGGTCTGAACACACCACCACCATGACTGCCAGATCCTCCTTGAGACACTGGCCCCTTATTCGAGGATGGTACCTTCTAAAATGGGTGTGGCCACCCACACAAGGATCTGTGGGCAAGGATGTTCAGTGCAGTATTGTTTATAAAGTAAAGCAGAACAAAACGAAACCCAAGCCTGGGAATACCTAAAAGAGGCAAAACATTTAAATAACTTATAGTACATCCTTATCATAAATCCTATGAGGCTGTTAAAAAGAGGTTGAGGTTGGGCTTCCCTGGTGGCGCAGTAGTTGAGAGTCCGCCTGCCGATGCAGGGGATGCGGGTTCGTGCCCCGGTCTGGGAAGACCCCACATGCCGCGGAGCGGCTAGGTCCGTGAGCCATGGCCGCTGAGCCTGCGCGTCCGGAGCCTGTGCTCCGCAACGGGACAGGCCACAATAGTGAGAGGCCCGCGTACCGCAAAAAAAAAAAAAAAAAAAAAAAGAGGCTGAGGTTTATAAACTAGTACGGAAAGATGTCCACTATATATCAAGTAAGAAAAGGCAACTTGCAGAAGAGTATACACACTATGAGTCTATTTGTGTTAAACATATGTATATACACACACTGCAAAATGTACTTTTATAAGTACATTTGAAAAATGAAATAGTTAATAAAATAAACTGCCTAAGGTCTAAAAAATAAATAAATAGAAGTCATTAAAATAAAATGGAATTTATCATTTAAATACGAGTTTACCTTTATAAATTATGGGCCATTTTTGTACGTTAGGTAAGTTTTCTAGAGTTTTTGAAACATCTTTTTTGTTTGAATTTTATTTTATTTATTTTTTATACAGCAGGTTCTTATTAGTTATCCATTTTATACATATTAGTGTATATATGTCAATCCCAATCTCCCAATTCATCACACCACCAACACCATCCCCACGCCGCCACTTTCCCCCATTGGTGTCCATACGTTTGTTCTCTACATCTGTGTCTCAATTTCTTCCTGGCAAACCGGTTTATCTATACCATATTTCTAGATTCCACATATATGTGTTAATATATGATATTTGTTTTTCTCTTTCTGACTTACTTCATTCTGTATGACAGTCTCTAGATTCATCCACGTCCTACAAATGACCCAATTTTGTTCCTTTCTATGGCTGAGTAATATTCCATTGTATATATGTACCACATCTTCTTTATCCATTCATCTGTCGTTGGGCATTTAGATTGCTTCCATGACCTGGCTATTGTAAATAGTGCTGCAATGAACATTGGTGCATGTGTCTTTTTGAATTATGGTTTTCTCTAGGTATATGCCCAGTAGTGGGATTGCTGGGTCATATGGTAATTCACTTTTTAGTTTTTTAAGGAACCTCCATACTGTTCTCCATAGTGGCTGTATCAATTTACATTCCCACCAACAGTGCAAGAGGGTTCCCTTTTCTCCACACCCTCTCCAGCATTTGTTGTTTGTAGATTTTCTGAGGATGCCCATTCTAACTGGTGTGAGGTGATACCTCATTGTAGTTTTGAGTTGCATTTCTCTAATAATTAGTGATGTTGAGCAGCTTTTCATGTGCTTCTTGGCCATCTGTATGTCTTCTTTGGAGAAATGTCTATTTAGGTCTTCTGCCCATTTTTGGATTGGATTGTTTGTTTTTTTAATATTGAGCTGCATGAACTGTTTTTATAACTTGGAGATTAATCCTTTATCCATTGATTCGTTTGCAAATATTTATTTCCATTCTGAGGGTTGTCTTTTCATCTTGATTGTAGTTTCCTTTGCTATACAAAGCTTTTAAGTTTCATTAGGTCAGATTTGTTTATTTTTGTTTTTATTTCCATTACTCTAGGAGGTGTATCAAAAAAGATCTTGTTGTGATTTATGTCAAAGAGTGTTCTTCCTTTGTTTTCCTCTAAGAGTTTTATAGTGTCCAGTCTTACATTTAGGTCTCTAATCCATTTTGAGGTTATTTTTCTGTATGCTGTAAGGGAGTGTTCTAATTTCATTCTTTTACATGTAGCTGTCCAGTTTTCCAGCACCACTTACTGAAGAGACTGTCTTTTCTCCATTGTATATCCTTGCCTCCTTTGTCATAGATTGACCATAGGTACGCGGGTTTATCTCTGGGCTTTCTATCCTGTTCCATTGATCTATATTTCTGTTATGGGGCCAGTACCATAATGTCTTGATTACTATAGCTTTGTAGTATAGTCTGAAGTCAGGGAGTCTGATTCCTCCAGCTCCATTGTTTTCCCTCAAGACTGCTTTGGCTATTTGGGGTCTTCTGTGTCTCCATACAAATTTTAAGATTTTTTGTTCTAGTTTTGTAAAAAATGCCATTGGTAATTTGATAGGGATTGCATTGAATCTGTGGATTGCTTTGGGTAATATAGTCATTTTCACAATATTGATTCTTCCAATCCAAGAACATGGTATATTTCTCCATCTGTTTGTATCATCTTTAATTTCTTTCATCAGTGCCTAATAGTCTCCTGCATACAGGTATTTTGTCTCCCTATGTAGGTTTATTCCTAGGTATTTTTTTCTTTTTGTTGCAATGGTAAATGGAAGTGTTTCCTTAATTTCTCTTTCAGATTTTTCATCATTAGTGTATAGGAATGCAAGAGATTTCTGTGCATTAATTTTGTATCCTGCAACTTTACCAGATTCATTGATTAGCTCTAGTAGTTTTCTGGTGGCATCATTAGGATTCTCTAGGTATCGTATCATGTCATCTGCAAATGGTGACAGTTTTACTTCTTCTTTTCCAATTTGGATTCCCTTTATTTGTTTTTCTTCTCTGATTGCCATGGCTAGGACTCCCAAAACTATGTTGAAAACAGTGACAAGAGTGGACATCCTTGTCTTGTTCCTGATCTTAGAGGAAATGCTTTCCGTTTTTCACCACTGAGAATGATGTTTGCTGTGGGTTTGTTGTATGTGGCCTTTATTATGTTGAGGTAGGTTCCCTCTATGCCTACTTTCTGGAGAGTTTTTATCGTAAATAGGTGTTGAATTTTGTCAAAAGCTTTTTCTGCATCTATTGAGATTATCATATGGTTTTTATTCCTCAGTTTGCTAATATGGTGTATCACATTGATTGATTTGCGTATATTGAAGAATCCTTGGATTCCTGGGATAAATCCTACTTGATCATGGTGTATGATCCTTTCAAAGTGTTGTTAGATTCTGTTTGCTAGTATTTTGTTGAGGATTTTTGCATTTGTATTCATCAGTGATAATGGTCTGTGATTTTCCTTTTTGGTAGTATCTTTGTCTGATTTTGGTATCAGGGTGATGGTAGCCTCATAGAATGAGTTTGGGAGTTTTCCTTCCTTTGCAATTTTTTGGAAGAGTTTGAGAAGGATGGGTGTTAGCTCTTCTCTAAATGTTTGTTAGAATTCCCCTGTGAAGGCTTCTGGTCCTGGACTTTTGTTTGTTGGAAGATTTTTTTTTTTTTTTTGGAAGATTTTAAAGCACCATTTCAATTTCATTACTTGTGACTGGTCTGTTCATATTTTCTATTTCTTCCTGGTTCAGCCTTGGAAGGTTATACCTTTCTGAGAATTTGTCCATGTCTTCCAGGTTTTGCATTTTATTGGCATAGAGTTGCTTGTAGTAGTCTCTTAGGATGTTTTGTATTTCTGTGGTGTCTGTTGTAACTTCTCCTTTTTCATTTCTAAATTTATTGATTTGAGTCCTCTCCCTCTTTTTCTTAATGTGTCTGGCTAATGGTTTATCAATTTTGTTTATCTTCTCAAAGAACCAGCTTTTAGTTTTATTGATCCTTGCTATTGTTTTCTTTGTTTCTATTTCATTCATTCTGCTCTGATCTTTATGATTTCTTTCCTTCTGCTAACTTTGGGTTTTGTTTGTTCTTCTTTCCTTAGTTCCTTTAGGTGTAAGTTTAAATTGTTTATTTGAGATTTTTCTTGTTTCTTGAGGTAGGCTTGTATAGGTATAAACTTCCCTCTAAGAACTGCTTTTTTGCTGCATCCCATAGGTTTTGGATCATCGTGTTTTCATTGTCATTTGTCTCTAGGTATTTTTTGATTTCCTCTTTGATTTCTTCAGTGATCTCTTGGTTATTTAGTAATGTATTGTTTAGCCTCCGTGTGTTTGTGTTTTGTACCTTTTTTTCCCTGTAATTGATTTCTAATCTCATAGCATTGTGCTCAGAAAAGATGCTTGATATGATTTCAATTTTCTTGAATTTACTGAGGCTTGATTTGTGAGCCAAGATGTGATCTGTCCCGGAGAATGTTCCATGCTCACTTGAGAAGAAGGTGTAATCTGCTGTTTATGGTTGGAATGTCCTATAAATATCAATTAAATCTATGTGGTCTATTGTGTCATTTAAAGCTTGTGTTTCCTTATTAGTTTTCTGTTTGGATGATCTGTCTATTGGTGTAAGTGAGGTGTTCAAGTCCCGCACTATTATTGTGTTACTGTCAATTTCCTCTTTATAGCTGTTACCAGTTGTCTTATGTATTGATGTGCTCCTATGTTGGGTGCATATATATTTATAATTGTTATATCTTCTTCTTGGACTGATCCCTTGATCATTATGTAGTGTCCTTCCTTGTCTCTTGTAACATTCTTTATTTTAAAGTCTATTTTATCTGATATGAGTATTGCTATTACAGCTTTATTTTGATTTCCGTTTGCATGGAATATCTTTTTCCATCCCCTCACTTTCAGTCTGTATGTGTCTCTAGGTCTGAAGTGGGTCTCTTGTAGACAGCATATATATGGGTCTTGCTTTTGTATCCATTTAGTGAGCCTGCACCTTTTGGTTGGAGCATTTAATCCATTCACATTTAAAGTAGTTATCGATATGTATGTTCCTATTACCATTTTCTTAATTGTTATGGGTTTGTTTTTGTAGGTCTTTTTCTTCTCTTGTGTTTCCCACTTAGAAAAGTTCCTTTAGCATTTGCTGTAGACCTGGTTTGGTGGTGCTGAATTCTCTTAGCTTTTGCTTGTCTGTAAAGCTTTTGATTTCTCCATCAAATGTGAATGAGATCCTTGCCAGGGAGAGTAATCTTGGTTGTAGGTTCTTCCCTTTCATCACTTTAAATATGTCATGCCACTCCCTTCTGGCTTGTAGAGTTTCTGCTGAGAAATCAGCTGTTTACCTTATGGGAGTTCCCTTGTATGTTATTTATTGTTTTTCCCATGTTGGTTTCGGTAATTTTTCTTTGTGTTTAATTTTTGTCAATTTGATTACTATGTGTCTTGGTGTGTTTCTTCTTGGGTTTATCCTGCCTGGGACTCTCTGCACTTCCTGGACTTGGGTGGCTATTTCCTTTCCCATGTTAGCGAAGTTTTCGACTATAATATCTTCAAATATTTTCTCAGGTCCTTTCTCTCTCTCTTCTCCGTCTGCACCTCCTATAATGCAAATGTTGTGTTTAATGTTGTCCCAGAAGTCTCTTAAGCTGTCTTCATTCTTTTTTCTTTATTCTCTTCAGTGGCAGTTAATTCTACCATTCTGTCTTCCAGATCACTTATCCATTCTTCTGCCTCAGTTATTCTGCTGCTGTTTCCTTCTAGTGTATTCTTCATTTTAGTTATTGTATTGTTCATCTCTGTTTGTTTGTTCTTTAATTCTTCTAGATCTTTGTTAAACATTTCTTGCACCTTCTCAATCTTTGCCTTCATTCTTTTTCTGAGGTCCTGGATCATCTGCACTATCATTATTCTGAATTCTTTTTCTGAAAGGTTGCCTATCTTCACTTCATTTAATTGTTTCCCTGGGGTTTTACCTTGTTCCTTCATCTGGTACATAGCCCTTTGCCTTTTCATCTTGTCTATCTTTCTGTGAATGTGGTTTTTGTTCCACAGGCTGCAGGATTGTAGTTTTTCTTGCTTCTGCTGTCTGCCCTCTGGTGGATGAGGCTATCTAAGAGGCTTGTGCAAGTTTTCTGATGGGAGGGACTGGTGGTAGGTAGAGCTGGCTGTTGCTCTGGTGGTCAGAGCTCAGTAAAACTTTAATCTTCTTGTCTGCTGATGGGTGATGCTGGGTTCCCCTTATGTTGGTTTTCTGGCCTGAGGTGACCCAACACTGGAGCCTACCTGGGCTCTTTGGTGGGAATATTGGAGCACTCTGGGAGGGCTCACGCCAAGGAGTACTTCCCAGAACTTCTGCTGCCAGTGTCCTTGTCCTCATGGTGAGACAGAGCCACCACCCACCTCTGCAGGAGACCCTCCAACACTAGCAGGTAGGTCTGGTTCAGCTCCTATGGGGTCACTGCTCCTTCACCTGGGTTCTGATATGCACACACTACTTTGTGTGTTCCCTCCAAGAGTGGAGTCTGTTTTTCCCCCAGTCCTGTCGAAGTCCTGCAATCAAATCCCGCTAGCCTTCAAAGTATGATTCTCTAGGAATTCCTCCTCTCGTTGCCGGACAGCCAGGTTAGGAAGCCTGACGTGGGGCTCAGAACCTTCATGCCAGTGGGTGGACTTCTGTGGTATAATTGTTCTCCAGTTTGTGTGTCACCCACCCAGCAGTTATGGGATTTGATTTTATTGTGATTGTGCCCCTCCTGCTGTCTCATTGTGGCTTCTCTTTTGTCTTTGGATGTGGGGTATCTTTTCTGGTGAGTTCCAGTGTCTTCCTGTCAATGATTGTTCAGCAGTTAGTTATGATTCTGGTGTTCTTGCAAGAAGGCGTGAGAGCACCTCCTTCTACTCTGCCATCTTGAACCAATCTCTGAAACATCTTTAAACAGATGTTTCTTTTAAGTTTATATTTCCAAGAAACTTTGCTGGCAAGTGAGAAACAAAGTTTATTTACTTGGGGCCGTGTATAAATACTGAATGTTAAATGTTTGTTGTGGAAAGATAAAAAAGGCATTAATGCATCAATTACTATTCAGTTCAACATTTTAAACATATTGTTAAAATAAATTGTCCAAACATATTGTGATATTCAAAATTATAACTAAATTATGTCAATATAACTCTGCTTATAAAATATTGATATACAGATTGTGTATATTATATAATTTATAAGCATATATTACATATTATTCAGTATTTTATATAAAAATACAGTATTTTACAGGAACTGCATTTTCAAGCAGAATGCCATTTTTTTGTTGACATTTTATATAAACTCTACCCTTTGAGTAATATTTACTTTAAAGAAATGATAGAGCCCTTTGGACAAATAAATTTAGACCAAATTTTCCCTTCTGGTTTCCACTGAACTGAGTAGTTGAAACATTTTTGTTTTTTAAACCAACAGATATTTTAGCATGGATTTTATTTTTATTTAAACTAAGTTAGGGATTCATGTGGTGTTTACCTTGGAGTTGGGAATTAAACCTCAAGAATGATCCTGTCTGATTGAAAAAGTTGTCAAAAGCAAATGTATCCGCAAGAATGAAAATACAGGGAATTGTGTTTGGGGAGGATGCTCAATCATCTGTGCCATTTGCACTCTAGGAAAATTTGACTAGTGTAGCTGCTGTGGACCAGAGCCAGGGTCACGTCCAGTAATACCTGACTCTGAGTTACAGCCCCAGTTAAAAAACAAAACAAACCAGAACAAAGTACGTCAGAGTCACACATAATATCTTCTACACCTACCTGACAGATCGCTGCCTGGAACATGGTAACATTTCAGTCAGTTCAGTTGCAGGTAAATATCGTAAGGGGACATTGTCCCTGCCTCTTTCAGCCCTGCTTTAATGACCTGGCCAGCCGTCTCACCATCTTCCAGGAATCTCACAAGAGCCTGTCCTGGGGGCTAGGCTCTGTTCTGGAGTCTTCCCAAGATTGCCCTCTCGCTTGCCTTCATGGTTTAATGTTTCCCTTCCCTGGGCCTTCCGTTGCTTGGATTAGTATTAGTGTAAAGAATACAGGCTTTAGATCATAGCTCCCACCTGGGTAAATTTTTTAACTTCTTTGTGCTCTGTCTCCTTCGTCTCTGAAGCAGGTTAATTCATTACATTAACTCATTAAAACCCTAAGCCTTGCTAGGAAGGTTTACAGATCATGGGTCTTTTCATTTGCAAGGGATGGGGAAGAGAGGAAAAAGCAGAGAGAATTTAAAGATAATGGGATAAACTTGAGAACTTATTTAGATGACAATTGTGTTTTTTGCTTTGAAGTGATTTAGTTTATTTATTCATTTTACAAACTTTTATTAGTTAGCCCCAGCTATTTACCAGACATTGTGCTAGGCTCTGGCTATACACACAGAGAACCCAGCTCCATGAGCTCCTATTTTCATGGGGAAGGGAGTGGTAAGAGACATAAGAACAGGTATAAACTAAAAGTGTTATGAGTTATAATGTCAGGCAGGGGGAGGCATCCAGAGTAGCACAGAATTCTGTCTGTGACATAGAAGGTCGTCACAGAGGAGGAGATATTTGCCCTGAATTTTGAAAGTTGGGTGAAGGTTCATTAGGTGGGCTGGTAGGAAGGACATCTAGGCAGAGTAAGTGGCATGTGAAGAAAAGAAGAGGTTAGAGAGTGCCTGGCCTCTTTGGGAATCAGCAACTGGTTTGTTTGCATGGCTGGAAGCAAGATGTGAGTGGAGGACCCTTGGGGTTCAATGGTGAACGTGAAGATAAGGGCCTCGAGAGCCAGGGAGAGGTATCCAGATTTTATCCTGCAAGCATGATGCCAATGATGTGATGAGGTCACAGAAACCAGCAGAGAACACAATTATGAAAAGGTTATCTCTTTTGAAAAGCAAAGTAAAGAAGAAAGGAGAGACTAAAGCATCTATTGAATTTTTCTGTATGAGAATTGTGTGTGATCTTTGCAAGAGCAGTGTGAGTGAAACAGAAGGCAGACGGCAAATCCTTGTGAGTCTAGCTGTGAGTTGGAAGGGTGAGGGTAGAAACTGTTAAGTATAGACAACATGTCAGAAAGCTTAGCTGTGAAGTTTAGAGAGTGATGTCTAAAGCAGGGTTTCTCAACCCCAGCACTACTGACATTTTGGGCCATATGATTCTTTGCTGTGGGGCTGTCCTGTACATTGTAGAATGTTTAGCAGCATCCCTGGCCTCTACTCATGAAATGCCCGCAGCATCCTATCCCCTAGTTGCGTCCTCTTGGCTGGGGGTAGCAAAATCATCCCTGTTTGAGAACCATCAGTAAAGAGGGAGACACAAGGTTAGGAAAAGATTTTTTTCCTTTTTTAGTTTGAAGAGACATAATCGTTCTTGAGAACTAAGAAGGAATGATGGGATAGGATGAAGATAAAGGAAAGAGGTGGGAAATGATGAAGAAAGACCTCAGAGGTGAAGTTGGTGAGGAAAGACCTGAGAGGACAAGGTGTGTGTGGGGTAGGGTGGGGGAAGCTAGCATCCAGCAAGCAGGTAATGGATCAGGCCCTCAGTATGGTGGCTGTGCTTAGCCCTCTTTGCACAGGGTATAGGTAGGTGCTAAATTTTCTCCCTATATGGTCAGAAGTCTCATTTTCAGAGTGTTTAAATTCTAGCCCCTGCTAAGCCATCTTTGGTTACTGCTGTCACCTGGGCCCTACCCCTGATCTGCTCCCTCCTGCTTTACCTGCTCTCTTTGCCCTGACCGTGGACAGGGTAAGGCTCTCACTAGGCTGGGAGTGGCTGGCCCAGGACAGGCTCATGTAAACAGTAGGGCTCCTAGGGGCAGAGATAAGAAAAAGGGATGGAGAAATCCAGTGGGGAATAGGCTAGTACAAAGGAGGAACATGCTGCGAGAGGACTTGCTTCCAGCAGCATTTTTGTTGCGCTAGTTTGGCTGCGATAAGCAGTCTAATGAGGACCCATCCGTTGCCTCCTAGTACCCCATTCTGTGCTAAGTGCTGGCAGACACATGTTAATAACTGTAGCCTGAGAATGGCTTTTAGAATCAAGATTTAAAATTTGCTGTTATCCTTATGATTAGCAAAATTTTTGTGTGTATTTTGGTTTGTGTTTGAAATGATGAGAAAGATGAAGGGTTTCAATGTGCTCTTGAGAAAAGACGAGACAGAGATGCTGAGAGTTTTCCCAGCCAGTATTTATATTCTCTTCCTATGTAGAGTAAGCTAAGGTTTTTATTTGGACACTAATCATACATAATTCCTCAAGCATTTCATTTTGATTAAGCTGGCTAGATTTATCTCTCATCATTTTTTTGAAGCATCAGATTTTAAAATCACTTTTTCCTCTGTAAGTGACCTAAAATTGTTTTGATTTGTATTTTATTACATAGGGAAATGTTAAAAGAAGGCTCGTTCAAAAGGTTTATTTGCCTAGAGAGACATTTTAATTTTTTCCTCTTTTGTTTTAAAATGATGATTGTGTATATACAGTAGCTGAATTTCCCACTGAGTACTCACTGGTTCTGCAGGCTGCATAACTTTGCCATTCTTAGGGTTAATAGAAACATTAAGTAACTTGCATCTGGGAAATACTGATTTAACAGATAATTGCTTATTCATGTTTCTGCTGGACATGTTAAGTTTTACGCCACAAAATGAAAACATGAGCAAATCAGGGGTCCTGGGTTACACAACTGATGTGAGTTAAAAGCAGCATCAATAAAACCTGGAGGTTACATTGCAGAGAGATGGACTCTTTCTATTAATTGGGAATTGGTAACAAGGGGATAGAGGGCATCTGCAATGGAAACCTCAGCAAATAACAAGACTTGAGGGGAAAAGCATTTTAAGTAGTGGAAATCTAACCAGTCAAATAATCAAAAAACATGTAAAATTCTATTAAAATAGAGATTTCCACAGTAGGAGACCATTACAAAAATTCTTTTTTTTTCTGGTTTCGGATACAATTTTATTTAAGCAGAAAGATCACCTGTGATTTTTCCAATCTTCCTTATCTCTTTTAAGGACTATACTGCCATCAGAGTGGTATAAGTAGAAAAGACAGAATCCTGTAGATTTCCATCCCAACCAGTGTCCTTCAACTACATTAAAAATAACTTAATTCTTTTATTCAGGTCTACTTTCTTTTTTTAAAAAAACATTTATTTATTTATTTTTGGCTGCATTGGGTCTTCGTTCCTGTGTGCAGGCTTTCTCTAGTTGCAGCAAGCTGGGGCTACTCTTCGTTGCAGTGCACGGGCTTCTTGTTGTGGAGCACAGGCTCTAGGCATGGCCTTCAGTAATTGTGGCATGTGGGCTCAGTAGTTGTGGCTCGTGGGCTCTAGAGTGTGGGCTCAGTAGTTGTGGCGCACGGGCTTAGTTGCTCTGCGGCATGTGGGATCTTCCTGAACCAGGGCTTGAACCCCTGTCTCTTGTATTGGCAGGTGTATTCTTAACCACTGTGCCACCAGGGAAGTCCCCCAGGTCTACTCTCTAACTCGTACCCCACTCCCTGATATCTTTGTCTAATCTTTCACTTCATTAATATTTACCACCTTTTCTGAATTTTAGGTGTCTAATTTTGTATTTCCATGTATTTATCTGAATTTTCTTCAGATTCTAATTTTCTTTAATTATTACATAAAATATATAAACTATAATTTCTCTGTTCTTTCAAGGGATAACATGTACCTAAGAAGAAATGAAGTGGTTTTCCAGTGATCTTTTTTTTTCCTAACTTGACATTTTTGATCAGAAATGGTTACATGGAATTAATTCCCAAGTGCTTGTGTTTATCCCCCCCTCCCCTCTTTCCTTCCCTCCCTCCATTTTTCCTTTCCCTTTCATAAAAATTTATTGAGCACTTATAACAGACTAGATTGTGAGTGTCCTGTGCTAAGGGCAATCTGACCCTTTTTGTGAAGCTTGAAGCTTTCTGAATGTAAGTATCAGTAAAGCCTTGTTACATTTAGCTAGCATGTCACTTAGTGCTCTTGTCCTTAGGGTTGAAATTGCTGGACCACAAGATATGAAAAGGTTCAGTTTTAATATTGCAAAATTGTACCAGTTTGATTTTCACCAGATGTACATGAGTGTTCCAGTTACTCCACATCCTTGTAAACACTTGGTATTTTCAATTTTTAAGTTTTTGTTATTTTGGTGGAGGTATAGTGTTATCCCAATGTTTTCTTATATTTCTCTGAAGACTAATGAAATGGAATCTCACTCTAGTCTTTTCTTAATTTTGAACTCCTAGTCTCCCTAGACCATATCCCGTCCCATTTTAGTAACCTTGGGTTACTGTGGTAATATTTTTAAAAGTTTAAGGCAGGTATCAATATCTCAATCGCTGTTCACAGTTCTAAGCTCTTTCTCCCTTTCAGCTTCCTTTTTATTTCTTGCAGGCTATCCCTAAACTCCATGACTACATTTTTTTTTTTCATGTCCAGAAAAAGCAGGCAGAAAGGAAGGAGGGCAGTCTACTATTATGGGTGAGGGCATCCTGTCTAAAAAGGATAGTTGAGCAGCTGTTTCATTGTCATGTCACTGGTGGCTCTGGGTTGTTGTCTATTTGGTCTGGTCTCTGGAAATACAGGTATAGGCAGCTGAGACTTCGTCTTTTTGTGGGAAATCAGTGGTCTTTAGTGGAAAGCTATGTATCACTTTCTTAGCCTTATACAAGGTATAGCTCCATTCCTCCCGCCAATAGCGGGCAGTTCTATCTGTAGGTCCTCCATAAAAGTCCATTTAGCTTACTTGAAGCCCTTTGATGAGGGAGATTATCTGGCCATCCGTGACCTTGCTGTCTTCTTTGGCTATTCTGGGCCCACAAATGGCCTGAGAATCTCTGACACACCAATCTTTACTTTGGGATCCTGGTGTGATCCAAATTTCATAGACTTTTTGAGCATGCTGGCCTTACACTACCCACCTCTCATGTAATCAGGCAAATTGGAGGAAGGGTAAGAAGGCTAGTCTCTGGCTTTCTGAATGTTCTCTCTTAAAACTCTCTTTGTCCCTTATTATATCATTTTGTGGTGGGTAAAAGTATCCATACCAATTCTGTCTGGCCCTGATAAAGTGTGGGAGAGCCTGGCACTAGGAATATAGCTCCCTTTCAACTTGGTGGCTAAAAATATCATCTCTTGGATCTGAGCTATAAATTGTCTCCATGGTATTCCTATACTCTAGCTCAGTCCCTAGACTGGGGCTGGGGAGGGACCAGCAGTTACTCTGAACTCCTGGTTTAACCTTGGCTCACTTTGGGTCCTTCAAAACCTCTCTCTATCTCATAATTTTTCCACTTTGGCTTCTATTGCCGAGTGCCCGATTTCTATACATTCCCAATTTAAATTTCCCAAAAAGAGAATCCCACTGGTTCATTTTGTTCCTGTATGTGCAGAATTTTTAATGTCAGGACCCCCCCCCCGCCCCGAGTGGCTACTCTATGAATTGTTCTGTGTTCTAGTCTGTTGTGCCTTCAGGGGGATGGGAATCAACTGGTAGCCCACAAAGAAGCTAGGACGTTGTGTCAGGTGGGATTGCTGGTGCCCCAGAATCATTGTTTTGCTCTGACCAGCTATCTGTGGAATGTCTCTTTTGTGCAGTATTTCTAGTTATAGTGATATGTTTGCACTGCCTTGTGCATTTTGTGACCAATAGCCTGAGAATGCAAAATCCTGGGGTTAGGAGTGTGGTGTGTGACACTATGACTAGGCATTTCTCTGTGTGAAACTAAGAAAAATGCAGCCAAGGAAACTGTATGTTAGTGCTTTCATTTTGTTTCAGTATAGGTCTGCCTGGATGATCAAAACAGATGGAAAAGAGTCATGTGGGGCAGTAATACTGTTCCTTCACCTCCTGGAGAGTCAGGCCTTATATTGGGAGATCTAATATCTCATTACACTTCCTCCCTGTTTTCTCTCATGCTGGGGTCAGCTAGAGTTTACCAGAGATGTTCATGTGTATATTACCTTTATTCTCGAATAGGCTTATATCTCGGTGCAGACATTATAACTTTAATGTTCAGCAGCTAGTTAAGAAATTTTTTTTATTAACTTGATAATGCTCAACTTGATGTCTTTTCATAGCACTGTCAGAGATTACTTGTATTGCCTTTTATCTGTTGACTATTTATGGGCATCCTAGATATTTAGCCCCATGTTACATGTTTTCTTTCCTGGGTTTTTTGATAAGAATTTTAAGGTTGACATTATTATGATCACAAGTATAAAGTGTGTAAAGATGTTGCAACGAATTGCAAGGTTGCTATTATTCATGATGATTCAGCAAATGAGGATGCAATTAATACTTGCATAAAGAACTGGTATAATGTCAGTCCGGAAACTGCAAATTTTAGGAAGATATTTGGATATTTCAGAGCAGCAAATTGCTATGAATGAAATGGTTAATCATTTTGATGCATCTTGGGGGAAAATTAGGCTAATTTTCAGCATAAGCCGCTTCTTAGCATTATCCTCACAAGGTCTTCTGAGATAACACAGCAGTTGCCGTTGCTAATAGGCTTTATATCTATTAAGTTGTTAGCATTTTTTCTTGATACACTGATAGAATGAGTTTCAAGAATACTTAACAGTGCAATAGCCTCCAGCTGCCAAATGCTAGATTTAATTATTTATTAGGACCAACATGAGTGTTTAGACATACTGCCTGCAGTGCAGCACATAAGTATTATTAAAATTGAAATTAGAGATCCAATTATATAGAGTTAGAGAATGCCAGTATTTTGGGACCTTGGAGATGGTCTATTTCCTTCTATCAATATTTTGTAGGAAAAAAAAATTGAGACTCAGGGAAAGGGAGTGAGCTATCCAAATTTATTCATCAGGTTTAAGGCAGAAACACAGTGTAACCTCAACTCTTCTGCTTCTCAGTTCCAGGATTTCCTCATAGTACTGAGCTATTTTATTTCCAATTCCTTTATTTTGCTGTCTTTCCAATATATTTTGCCATCGCAACATTATCAATATCCTATCCTTTACCCCAAATGTTTAATTTTTTTTTTTTTGCGGTACGCGGGCCTCTCACTGCTGTGGCCTCTCCCGTTGCGGAGCAACAGGCTCTGGATGCGCAGGCTCAGCAGTCATGGCTCACGGGCGCAGCCACTCCGTGGCATGTGGGATCCTCCCAGACCGGGGCACGAACCCCCATCCCCTGCATCGGCAGGCGGACTCTCAACCACTGCGCCACCAGGGAAGCCCCAAATGTTTAATTTTTTATCATTATTTCCCTTATAAATAAAAATACTAGTTGTTATTGGAAAGAAAACCTACTCTACTCTTCCTTTTGTTTTTCTGTTACTATCACACTCACACTTCTGACACCAGATGTGTTGTGTGTATGTGTGTGTGTGTGTGTATGTGTCTGTGGTGTGTGTTTTCCTGCAACTCTGTGACACCAGTAGGTTGTCCTACAGTTTAACTCAATTCTGACACTAGTTACCTGGAGATAGTGTCAGGTCCCACAGGTTAATGGCTCAGTCCCACAGGACTGCCCCCACTCCTTCAGATGCCAGTTGCAAGTCTACGTTGTTACGTGTGCTTCTGACCAATCAGCTGTAAATAGGAGGTTCCCATGACAATCTCCTTGGATTTGATTATTTGCTAGAGTGGCTCACAGAACTCAGGGAAATACTTATGTTTATTGGTTTATTATATAGTAAAGGATATGACAATGGATACAGATAAACAGCTAGATTGAAGAGGTACTTAGGGCACGGTCTTGGAGGGTCCTGAACATAGGAGCTTCTGTCCCCGTGGAGTTGGGCTGCATCACCCTCCTGATTCGGAGAAGTATACACCAACCTGGAAGCCCTCCAAACTGCATACTGTTAGGATTTTATGTAGGCTTCATCATGTAGGCATGGTCAATTATTAACTCTATTTCCAGCTCTTCTCCCCTCTCTGGAGAATGGGAGATGGGGCTGAAAATTCTAAGCCTCTAATCCTGGCTTGGCCTTTCTGGTGACCAGCCCCACCCAGGAGCCCACCAAGACTCACCTCATTAAGACAAAAGACACTACTACCAGGAACTTCCAGGGGATTTAGGAGCCCTGTGTCATGGATGGGGTCAAAGATTGGAACAAAAGATGCTCCTAGATGCTCTTATCAATGAGGAAACTATAGGGATTTTTAGGAGCTCTGTGTCAGGAACCAGGGGCAGAGATATAATTTTTATTTCACAGTTATCACAGACAATTATTCTATCATTTTACATTTTTTGGTTCAGTATGAAATTAGTAACAAATGTTATAGGAAGTGCTCAAGTCCTTCAGAGCACAACAGAAGGAGGCTAAATGACGGCTACATTGTGAATGGACAGAAAATGGCTCTCTTATGCACTACTGCATATTTGACATTATTGAACAGATCCATTAGTCCTCATTTTTTTTCTTTCTGAAAGTGATGGATTTTAGGTGTTACGTTTTAAAAGTTATTTTGAAATAATTATAAATTCACAGAAACTTGCAAAAAAACGTACAGGGACATCTTATGTACTCTTGACTCATTTTCTCCCAATGGTGACATCTTACATCACTATAGTACAGTATCAAAACCTGATATAGTTATACAGTTTTATCATGTGTGTAGATTTGTGTCATCACTACCACTACAATCAAGATAAAGAACTGTACTATCATCACAAGGCTTCCTTATGTATCCCTTGGCAGCCACACCTACCCTCTTCCCCTGCAGCTCTTACCCTTGGTAACCACTATTCTGTTCTTCATCTCTATAATTTTATTTCAAGAATTCATATAAATAGAATCATACAGTATCTTAGGTTCTTTAGATGGAAGAAATGAGTCACAGAGATTTTTGTTAGCTCTGCAAAATAATTTTTAACAATCATTTGTTTCAAGTCCTATATATCTTGAAAAATGTGCTTTGTCTTTTCCCGTATTTTCTGATATCAGGATAGAAAATCAGTAAGAAACCAAAAAAAAAAATCCCATTTTTCCCACTTGAAACATTTATTGTTCCATTTTCTTGTCCTCTCTGCTTTTCATCATACAAAAGTAACTTATTGCTTTTTCCTTCTAAGAAAAATTAGTAATGAATCTTTAATATAGTCTTAAATGAAAGCCCAGATTACCTTTTAAAAAAATTTTGTTATACGTGTTCCTTTCTGGGCTTTTATGATAATTTGTCAAAATGGAAATAGATATTTAAAAAACAAAATACAAAATGATCTTGCTCTAGGAATGCATCATTTCTGAGAAAGTACCACCTCTTCCAAATGTCTGTGAATGTTATTCATATTGTCCTTCTCTTCCTTTTATTCAAATTCTGTAGTTTTTTACAAGTTTCTATAACTAGGGTAATGAAATGTGAAACCAACTGATTACCAATTACAACTGATACTAATGACGGCTACTGGGAAGCTACCTATATAGCTGTGCTGTATCTAAGGTCTTGCTAGCTTTGCTGAGTTGCAGGGATTGCCTGACTGCTAAATGCAAACTTATTGATGCATATAAGAAGCCATTTATATTAATATAATTAATAGACCCTACCTAACTCTGATGAAAAATTACTTGAAAGTAACAGAGGAGAGAGTCCTTATTTTAGAGTAAATGAACTATTGGGAATAATTACAATTAGTTCAACCATAATTGGATTTAATGAGACTGAATAGAAACAAATTAGACATAATTGGAAGTGAAGCAAAAGTCAATTAAATCTTTATAATTTTAACTTTATAAAAGTTATTGAATTAAATAACCAGGGTGAATTAGCAAAGGAAATAAAGCCATGAAGTGCATTTCTAGGAAATTGGTACTTTTTTGAGGGGAAAGGTATTGTTTCCCTGAATGATTAGAGTTCAGTGAAAGTTAGTTTAATCACTTTTGCTGCCTTAGCAGTTTAATAACTTCAAATGAAGTAATTATGCAAATTTATAATTTTACCTACAAACTGCTGCAGAAGTTGTTTTAAGGAATCAAGTGGAATTTATTTGATAGAACAAAATAGCGTATTAATAAAATTCAGAGAATTCAGGTGCTTTGGAATAAAGATAGGGCTGCTCTTACTCAATATTCACTTCAGGACTCTGGTTCAGCTGTATGAAAATTACAGTTGACCTGTTGGAGAAATTGTGTGGTTGATAATACATTCACCACTTTGCTCTTTATAGACTTGCTCTGGGAACCAGTCCTTATTCCTGTAGCACTGCTGTCAACCCCAACTACCATCACACTAAAGATCCCAAGTCAGTTTTTATTCAGTAACTTAAGTGAAGTTCTGTGCAACTGGTCACCTAGCAGCTCAATGCTAGTAACCTGTGGTTACCAAAACGGTCTCCTCACAATACAGCCAAGGTCTATCAGAGTGTTGTGATTTCTGCCTCCTCAGTGTGGAGGGAAATGTATATCGTGACTCGCTCTGTGATGCTTAATGACCTTCAAAAGTGCCCCTGAGCATGTACTGACTTTGAAATGTGACGGAATAAGATTGCACTTTTGATTCAGTAAATAAACTATTATTCTCTAATGATGATAAAAATATTAATTCTGCAATGCCTGGCACAAAGGAAAAAACAACAGCAAATCAAGTCCAGGAAGTAAATCTATATGAGATGTGCAGATGCAGCACAGCTTTCTAGACATGATCCTACATTATGTCTGAAACAAAACCATTTCCATACACTGCAGGCATTGTAAATTCTTTGACGAAGCACATTTTCTCCAGTTTTTTCTTTAAAGACAAGTGCATATTTAATCAGGTTAAAGTCAATGGAATTATGACATTATTAATGCAGTGAGATTTTGTTCAAAGATATGAACTGAGAGGTGTTTGAACTCAGACATTGGAGAATAAAGGACATACATTTGTAAATAAGAAATATCCCCACTTTCATCCCTTATATACCATAACACACCCAGCCCCATCCACCTATGATCCTTACATAACAATGTCATTCCTGACAAAGCAGGCCTGGCCAACCTTTGCATCTCAGGAAAAATGAGGGGATTCCCAAGATTCATGGCAAAGGCTGCTACTGCTTTTGTAGTGGTATGTGGGTGAAGTTTTCTCTGTGCATATAGATGCCGTGTTGAAGCTAATGGATTTTTCAAGAATCGGTTTAAAGTCAAATGATTCAAATACTTAGCCCTGATCTCCAGGCCTTTCAGGGCTTTGGTTATTTCTTTGTGTTAGGGGATGTTAGAAGCAGTGTTTCAAGTCAGAGCAGGTGATGCTTAGACAGGAGCAAAAGTAAAAGAAAAGGAGAAACTGAGAAAGGCCCCAAATGGAAAAGCACTTAGGTCTGACGTTATGCAAGATGGATCAAAAGGTCTTCTTGGGCCCCATTTTCTAGATCTTACCAGTCCTCTGTGATTTTCCACCACTTCTTATCCCTTTGGGTCTGAATGAAGAGAGGAAAGCAATAAGTAGATAAGAGAAATGAGGAGCAAAGAGCAGGGAGGTAGAAATGGTAGTAGTGGAAGATGGAAACCTTGAAGTATGAAATAGAATAGTTTGAACTGCAGCTATTACTACTGTAGTTCTTCTCCTCAAACCTGCTCTATTTTTATTAAAATGTACATTGAATGCTTCTTGTGTAAATGATATTTTGATAAGATTTGATAGACTTTTGAGGATGTGAATCATCAGAAGGAAGGATTAAAGGACTGATTATTTTAATGGTCTGGATCTTTTACCAGTAGGAAACACACAACAATGCTTGTGCTCTATGCTGAGTTTACTCCCTACTCCCATCACTCACCAGAATGGTACATTTATTTTTTTTTTACCAAGGATGAACCTACATGGACACATCCTAATCACCCAAAGTCCATAGTTTACCTTAGGGTTCACTCTTAGTGTTGTACATTTTATGGGTTTGGACAAAAGTATAATGATGAATATCCATTATTATAATATCACACAGAGTATTTTCACTGCCCTAAAAATCCTCTGTCCTCTGCCTATTCATTCCCTCCACCTCCCTCTCTCCCCACAAACCACTGTTTTTTAAATTGTCTTCATAGTTTTGCCTTTTTCAGAATGTCATAAAGTGGGAATTACACAGTATGTAGTCTTTTTTAGATTGGCTTCTTTCACTTAGTAATATGCATTTAAATTTCCTCCATTTCTTTTCTTGACTTGATAGCTCATTTCCTTTTTTGAACTGAATAATATTCCATCGTAGGGACACCTGTTTATCCATTTACCTAGTGAAGAGCATTTTGGTTGCTTCCAAACTTCGGCAATTGTAAATAAAACTGCTATAAACATCCATGTGCAGATTTTTGTGTGGACATAAGTTTTCAAAGCCTTGGCTAAATACCAAGGATCACAATTGCTGGATCGCATGGTAAGAGTATATTTAGTTTTGTAAGAAACCACCATACTGTCTTCCAAAGTGGCTGTGCCATTTTGCATTCCCGCCAGCAGTGAGTGAGAGTTCCTGTTGCTCCACATCCTTGTCAGCATTTGGTTTTGTCAGTGTTCTGGGTTTTGGCCATTCTAATAGTGTATAGTGGTATCTCTCACTTGTTTTAAAGTGCATGTCCCTGATGACTCATGTTGTGGAACATCTTTTCATATGTTTATTTGCCATATGAATATCTTCTTTGGTGAGGAGTCTGTTAAGGTCTTTGGTGCATTTTTTAATTGGGTTGTTTGTTTTCTTATTGTTGAGTCTTAAGAGTTCTTTGTATATATCCTCATGTTTTAGATGGGCTCTTTTATTGTCTTTTTTTCTTGTTGTTGTTGCGGTATGCGGGCCTCTCATTGTTGTGGCCTCTCCCATTGCGGAGCACAGGCTCCGGATGCGCAGGCTCAGCGGCCATGGCTCACGGGCCCAGCCGCTCCGCGGCATGTGGGATCTTCCCGGCCTGGGGCACGAACCTGGTGTCCCCTGCATCGGCAGGCGGACTCTCAACCACTGTGCCACCAGGGAAGCCCTAGGTGGGCTCTTTTAAACTGCACAGGTGGATTAAGTTTTTGTGTCTAGTTTCATTATTTGTGTTTAAGTGACTGGTTTAAGCCATTTAGATTTATGGTGATTACTGACATTCAGATTTATTATACTGTCTTATTTAGGTGGTTTTTTTTTTTTTTTTGCCTCAATTATTTATGTTTCTTTCCTGACTCCTATTGAATTGATGGAGTTTTAAAAATTCTTGACCCCCTTCTACTTCTACATAAGGAAATAAGCTAATATGGGCCAGAATCAGCAGAATCAACACATAATTTATGTGTTTTGCAGTTTTGATTTGTGGGTGCTTGTTCAGCTATTCTTAACTGGTGGGAAGTTTGTGGGCCCCAGTTGTGAGTATGTCGCTCAAGGAAGTTTTATGTTTGTTTCAGCCTCGGGTTCCAAAACATTCCCTACCTGGGATTTCTTCACATTTGTTTCTTGGCTTAGGTTTTCTCAGACCCTGCTGAAGTGTATAAACTCAAAATCCTAACCTGTTTCAGGGTAGGACTGTGGTTTTTCATTCTCAAGGGGGAATTTTTTTCCTTTCCCAGGACTCAGACCGAGATGGATAAGTCCCTTTTTCACTTCTTTACTTTTCTTAGAAGCTTTTATTTCCTGATTCATGAGTTCTGAATTTATGCAAGGATCTCACTTCCAACTCTTTACCTTGCGGAGGCCCAAAGCCTTGTCTTCTGTCCCTTGCACAGCTTTGAAATCGAAGTTTCTAGATTCTTGGGATCAGCAAACGTTCCCAGAGCAGTCATAGTTTTTGTTCCCTTTGACCATTCAGGTTTTCTGCTTTGTGGTATTGTTTCTTTCCCCTCCCCGCGCCACCCCTCCCCCCCCAAGATATTTCTCTCACTCTCTTGAAAACACAACTTAAATGGATGTAATTTAAATGGATGTATTTAAATGGATGTTTGCTGTATTTTATCTACTATTCTGTATATGTTTTACAGTAAGGGCTTTTCAGAATATCCAGTTCAACTTATTGCTGGAAGAGGTTTGTTTTAACTACCTTAGAAGCACCCAATTCCATGGAGATAATATCTTATATAAAAGCCATTCTTGCCTCTTAACACATGAGGCTCTCAAGTATTTCTGTTGAGCCACATGGTGATCTACTGCCATGCCCTCTTAATACAACTGTACTTCTTTGAATGAGTTTTATAATTTTGATTGTTCCTTATGGATAGAATACTGGCTTCTATTACCAGCAGTACACATTGGTGTCACTCTTGCTGTCAATTATGGGACATTGAAATCAGCCTTTATTCATGCTGGTCTAGCACAGGGTATAAAGAAAGATTACTGAGACCTTAATGACCTTAATGAGATCATGTGTCTAGTGTTCTGAAGCAATTCTCTATCCTGTAAGCAACTTCTGCATGGCCTGAAGTGTCCAAAATGCTCGGTAGAGCAAAATAAGCTACGTTTCCGACGAGTAGTTTATTTGACTTATTCCTTCTCTCTCTCTATAGTTCAGTACTTTCTTCTTTCTTTTGCAGGAACTACTTCTCTTGCCTAATTTCAATCACAAATCTCTGCCCCTAACTTTAAGAGTAGGCACATAACCCAAGCTGGGCCAGTGACAGAAACCACACCGTGGCTACAGGATTGGCCAGAGAGTAGGCAGGTGATTCAGTTGGACCAATCACAGAAGGAAGTAAACAAAGAGAAACTTTTTATCTCAGCTTAGAAAGATGCTAGCAGAGAGCCACTGGATTTATGTTTCCTACTGTGGAGAAGAAGTGGGCCTCAGGTTGGAGGGGAAAAAGCTAACACACTAAGAAAGTGGCAATGAAAGACCTAGGGATAGGGAGTCTTGGCGCCTTTTTGTGTCCTGGTCCCAGCTTGAGGCCCAGCTTTGCCCATGATCTTCCTGAAGTTTGGTTAGGGCAGCTGCCAGTTCCTTTTCTGAGATAGCTGGTTTGAGAGGGGTATCTGTCTCTTCCAATCGAGAGTCCTGATTCCTTAGCATCCTCTTTAAAAAAAGTATTTGTTAAGTACTTTTAGTATTCATTGACATGGTTTTGGTGCTGAGCAAAGTGATTTATACAGAAATAGTCTCTGTATTTTAGGGTTTACATTCTAAGAACTGTACTTCTGGCACTCTTTCTTTAGAACTGCAAAGCTCAATGAATCTTTAATGTCCACTCTTTGAGTATATAGTTAAAAATTAATTTAATAGCTGACGGTCATCCATCTTTCCAAGAGGTTCCTGACCTACTTCAATTGAGCGCTAAGTTACCTTTAGGCATTGGTGTGTGCAGAGCTCTTGGTGTCAAGGTTAAACTGTTCCCTTCTCTAACATGTAAGAAAATTGATGCATAAAATCTTTCAGTGTAATAGCTATCCTTCTAGGCCCCTGGGCATTGGAGATTTGGTTATCTTTTCACTCAATTGATCCATTGTTTGCACTAGATAATTTGACTTTGTTCAAGTACACTGCTGTTTGTGTTTTTAATTCCAAATCTTACCTCATTATGAACAATTTTCTACCCTTTGCTCTGGGGAAATGCTAATGCTGCTTGTTTATATAGAAAGTAAAGTTAAGAAGTCAGTGTTAACATTTTGGCTTGCTTTCACAGGCAAAAAAAGAGTAGTACTGTATTCATATGTTGAAATTTCTTTCACTTTTCCCCTCTTTATGTTGGATGTGCCTTTAGCCATAAGCTAGTACTTCATCCAGGTTGCTTCATGCATTGACTATTAACCACTGACAGTAATGTCTCCAATGAGTGTTTTGTTTCCTTTGATTAATTTGTCTCTACTTTCCTTGTTCTAAAGCCCATAGTGAGCAACCATATTTTATGTGGATATTTGGAATAACAGTGAAGTTCACCACTGTGTTTCCTTGGCTTAAATCAAGATTTATCTGATGTGCTGAGGAACTGGGGCAGACTGGTGGGACTTGGAGGGCCTCCTTCAGTGATTGGAGGAGTTAAGTAGATCCACACTGTCATCTGACCAAGTGTGTACCTGACACTGTCAAAAACACTACCATTGGGCCACCGGGAGCAACCATAGTCAACTGTTGTTTTGTTTTGGAATAAGTCATTTTATGTGTTTTCAGTGAGCTGCAACATCTTCTTTCCCCCATAGAATTTTTTCCATTGAGTTGTGCTGTTGACTTATGTTGTAGAATTTTATAAAAACAGTCCGGTGATATTTATCCTTGCATCTCTTATAAAGTGGTTGAGGGTGTTATTTTTATGTTTCACAATGACTTCTTGATGAGAAACCAAGGAAAAATTGCTTTCTGGACTCCCTATCCACAAAATCTGTGCTTTGTTGAAACAACTTGTTTTATTTACACTAAGTGGACAACATGGATTTTGTTACCTTCTTTGGATTGACTACAAAGCATGAAAGCAAATCTGTTACTCATCTAGAGGACTGGTTGGCATTGTGATGAGTCTTTCCCCTGGCTCTCTTTTCTTTCCCTTTGCCTTACATTTCACCTCATTTTTTCTTTACTTTAAATTATTTTATCTTATGATTTTATATGCATTTTAATACAATTCTTTTTATAAAAAATCAAGGAATAAAAAAATGGGGTAGCCTAATTTTGCTCAAACTTTTACAGTGTCATACTCTTCTAATAGAGGTAGCCCAAAGCAATAAGCAACAAAGCTCTCTACCCAGCCAAAGTAGATGTCTCTAAGTACCTGCATTAAAATCCCATGCCCATGGCTTCAAGTGATTCCCTTAGCCCTTATTTCAAAGCCTAATCTTACATTACATTTTATTTAAAGAACCTTCAACATGATTCCTCAGCTCATAGTAGATGGAAAATGAGAAAATTAGGAATAGGGAGAAAAAGTGCTATACGGGGTCACTGATAATAATGGCAGGGAGAAAAAAACAAGAAATAGGTGAAAAAGCTAAGCTATGCAAATAAATCCACATATTTTAATAGGCCTTTTTATATCTATTATGCATATGTATATATAATGTCTATTATGGATCCATATAATAGATTACATATTAGATTATATAGAATAAATTATATATTAGATTATATACAATATTCTATATGATAGATTCTATATATCTATTGTATTATATAGGTATATAATATCTATATATGTTATATAGATATGATCTAATATTCATAATGATGACTGACTCAATTATCTAAAATTTTTGGCTGTCCAGAATCCTCATATTCTAAATACTAGGTTATTAAGTTTTATATTATTAAATTATTATACTACATTTAAACTTCTAATTCACGTGAATTATGAAAAAAATTGAAGAGCCACACATGGAAATATTTAACCTCTGAACCTCTCATGGCAACATTGATCGATTAGAAAATACATTGATAGAGGCTTAATACCTTCTAGTTTCACTAGAAAAGTGTCATTTAATAGTATGCAAATGATTGAATAGATCTGTCTCTGGGGCCTCCATAGAACAGCTTCTGTGTCTATGTTAGCATGCAGAAATGCTCCATTGAAAATTTAAGCTGAAACTGTGTGCATTGTATTACCTATAATTACATTTCCACTTGGGTAAATGTGAGATTTTTTTCTATTTATAAAAAGTGTATGCCCTTGTAGATTCAATTCATGTAGGTTATGTATGTGTAAATATTTATTGACAGGAAAGAATAAACCCGTGTCTTTTTTTTTTTTTTTTTTTTGCGGTACGCGGACCTCTCCCTGTTGTGGCCTCCCGCTATTGTGGCCTCTCGCGTTGCGGAGCACAGGCTCTGGACGCGCAGGCTCAGCGGCCATGGCCCACGGGCCCACGGGCCCAGCCGCTCCGCGGCATGTGGGATCTTCCCAGACCGGGGCACGAACCCGTGTCCCCTGCATCGGCAGGCGGACTCTCAATCACTGCGCCACCAGGGAAGCCCCAACCCGTGTCTTTTATAACTGATAAACTCCTGAATTTATTCTTGGAAACATCTAGTTAGCCTCTGTGGGGAGCACAGGGCTCTCCCTTAACCGCTTGTCTCTGAGTGTTGATCAAGGTCAATAAAATCCATTTCCCCCAAACAAGGAATAGTGCTCCAGTTCCATGATATGGATTGATTTACATTTTCTAGAAGTGGGGCCTTGAAGGAGTGAAAATCAGAATATGTGTGGTTTCTCTTCTCATTCTAACCATAAGATACTGAGGGACATTTATCTCCCTTCCAACGTTTCTACGAGGCAGAGGAAAGAGGGTTTCAGGCACCAATCTGATTGTGTGGCAGCCTAGCCCTCAGCTACAGCTCTGACTGGAGAAGGCCTAGGTTGCCCCTGGGCTTTGGAGAAAATGTTCCTATTCTCTCTCTGCTTTCTCTTTCTCTGACCCTGGGTGTATGTAACTCCGAGATTCCAATTTGCTTTCAAGAGGATGGAGTCCATTTATGTCTCCACACAAGGCTGAAAGAGTTCTCCAGGGGGTTCATCTGTGGAGTTTGGGGCCAAAACCTCACTCACCTAGTAATATATGTTGCATTTTATTTTACTTTTTTGCATTTGTTTTCGGTAGGCATATTTTTCTGGAGGGTTTCACAAAAAGGAGTGGTGACTGGGCCAGGGAGAATGAATTGTCTCACCTATATCATCTTAAGTTTTCATTTAAAAAATCGATTTGTTTTGAGTGGGAAATTAGTGCACGTGGTTAAATATATTAAAAAAGTATACATTGAAAAGTCTTCCTCCTGATCTCACACTTGTCTCCATCCAGTTCCCATGGCCCACATCATTAGAATACTATTATTATTAGTTCCTTGCACATCCTTTCAGCGTTTCTATTTGTATATGCAAACAAAACCAAATATATACCTTAGTTTCTCACTTTTTACAAAAATGATGGTATATTAAACACACTGTTCTAAGCTTTGCTTTTTTTGTAAACAATATTCCATTTCAGTCAGTATGTAGAGTTTATGCAATTTTTAAATCCCATTGAATATACTATAATTTACTTGACCAGTCCCCTATTGAAAAATGGTAAGGTAATTTTCCAATCCTTTGTTGATAATGCTTCAATGAATACAGTTATACATACATTATTATGCACATATTCAAGCACTTATATCTGTTGTATAAACCCCAAAGTAGAATTGCTCTGTCAAAAATTATATGTATTTGTAACTTTGATAGATCCTATTTGCCTTGCATAGGGATAGTAAAATTTTACACTCCACAGCTCCATAAAACTTTGAGTTTTTGCCAATCTGAAAGGTTAAAAATGGTATTTCAGGGTAATGTAATTTGCCTTTCTCATTTTATAGCTGAGGTTGACATCTGTCAAAGAGTCATTTGAATTTTTCTGAGAATTATCTGTTTATACCTTTGGATCCTTTTGTTTACTGTTGCTAATCCTTCCCTTATTGATTTCTAAAACTTCCTATATATTAGAAAGACTAACCATTTATCTGTGATATGGTTATAGATTTTCCCCATCAATCTGTCATATACCCTTTTTTTATGAATGGACCATCATTTATTCATTACAAATGATAGTTGGGAGGACTATGTAATAAAATGAAGGAACATTAATTATATACATATAAGTGGAATAGTTTAAAAGCATGATTACAATTAACTACATTTTCAAAAGAAAAGCAAATGGGCAGAATGAAAGAAAATTCAACCTCGTGCTGCCGCGGTTGAAACATGGGTATTTAAAGTCTGTGGTTTACCTTCCCATTTTTCTTGGCTATCACTGACATGATTTAGATTTTTATAATGAAAAAGAAAACATATCAATTGTTAAAATGTCTTTACCCATTTACATGTATAGCAGACTTTAGCACGAGTCTTAGACCTGACCCTTATCCCAGAAATTCATCTGGTTCTCTACCCTGGAATATTTACTTCATATACTCTCCTTCTACAGCCCCTTTCCTTTCACCACATTGTATAGTATCACCACTCCCCTATTGCCTCCACCTTAGTGTCTTCATCTTTGAAAGTGAAAGACACTTTGAAAGAAGAGAGAGGTTACCCAACTTTTTCTTTTAAAGGGAAAGGTAATAAATATTGTAGACTTTGCCTGCCATTCAACCTATCACAAATACTCCCATCTGCCACTGTACTGCCCATAACAGCCATAGGCCATACTTAAATAAATAAGACATGGCTGTGTGCCAATAAAATTTTATTTACAGAAACAGGCAATAAATGGGCCAGATACTTTACCAACTCCTGCTCTAGAACAATCCTAGTAACTAGTACTGTTTAGATGAAACCAGCACTTGAAACTCAGCAAATTGGATGGCCCTACTTATAGATCATAATGTATAATTTAAATAATACTTTACTCAGGAACTTACAAGAGTATGTAAACTGCACTGAGGACCCAAAAAATTCTTGGTTAAAAAAAGTCATATGAGCACTTATTTAAAAAATGCCTTTACTCTGGGGAACAGCTGAGGACAATGATCAGATTCTGTTGTTTGCAATCAAATCCAAGCAATTACTGGGGAATGTTGGGTAAAGGATTCAGCTGGGGAGGGTTTTCCCTTTGCTTTAAAATTCGAAATGATGGCCATAAACAGGCCTAATTAATTTGAGTTGAGGGGTTATATTTCAAAACAGAAATAAAGAAAATCTAGAAGAAAACTCATCTTTAAACCCCTTTCCTCTCTTAGTTTCTAAAAAGTATATTTTAAGCCCTTTGGATTGAGATCTTAAAATTTTAAAAAGTCAGAAAGGAAAAATAAAGTATTAAATCAAAACTAATAGCATTTTCCTAAAAATCTAAGCAACCAACACAAGAAGACACGCTGTAAATAAATCTACATAACATTGAAAAATCATAGGTTAATAGCTTTATTACATTGTCAGCTGATTCAAACACATTGGTAAAAACAAGGTAAGAAAAAGGTAAAACAAAAAAATAATTAGTAAATAAGCATGGGAAATACTTAGCTTCTCATTTGCTAATGGATGTGATGTGTATTTATAATTCAATAGAAACAAATTGTATGTAATTAACATAACCAGTGCAGATGAAAGTGTAACTGGCACTATATTTTTTCACAACAATACAGACTAATATAATTCATAATACAATTCAGAAAATGTACCTTAATTTCAAATTCCTTGACTCTATTTATTTTTACCTCTGCATATCCAAGGAAATGATCCTATCTAAAGTTTTATGCAAAGCAATTCACTGAAGCTTTATTTCAAATTACCAGCAGAAAAAATGAAGTTTCTCACAAAAAGGAATTATAAAACATATTAGCAGGATATTCATCAGCTATTTATAATGAAATATTTTTCATATGATAAGTTGAAAATCAGTACAAGTTAAATATGAATAAAACTACCTAAAAAGCAAGGACTATACAATGTCTGGAAAGTAACACATGACAAAAGTGTCAGGGTAAAAGCATTAAGATCCTGCTTTTACTTTTTTAAACTTTCTGCTATGTGTTTATTTGTATGAAGCCTTTAAGAAAAAAGAATTTTTTTGAACATATCCCAAATAATTAAATGACCTCCAAACACGCTACCCTTTAATTAGTTCTTTATTCTTGATCATGACTGCATCAACTCTAACCTGTTTTGTTTTGTTTTGTTTTCTCTCTTGGAATCAGCTACCTGGGTGTTCCAACACTGCTTTAATCACCTCTTGGTGTCTCAGCTAAGAATGCCTGTCTCAGTTCCACCTGGAAATCCACCACAGGTACTGCTGAGATCGTCTTGGGTACAGGTGACACTCCTGGTTGCTCAGTGAGGCTCTTCTTCTCCGTTTGGCTTGGACTTCTACCTGTGGTACGTGCTGTTCTGTGGTCCGTCTCAGGTGTAAACGGTCCCTGGCCCGCTCCATTTTGACGCTGGCCGCTCCTCAGAACACAAAGTTAGGCATCTCTGGCAGCCGCTCCACTCTGCGCTGTCATATACCCTTTAATTTTGCTTATTATTTCTGGCCAAATGGAAATTTTTTTCTTTACGTAGTAAGTTGTTAGTATTTTAAGGATTCTGGGTTTTCAGAAATAGTTAGGCTGTATTCACTTTCGGTTTTAAAGGAATTCTTCCATATTATTTTATGTTACTTTAATGGTTTTATTTATATTTAAATTTTTGTTTTATTTAGAGTTTTTTCTGGTATGTAAAATGAGAAATGGATTCAATTTCATTTTTTTATATGTCTATCTGGTTCGAACACCGTTTACTGAAATATTCCATCTTTGCCTCATGATTTGACTAATCCTCTTCACTAGGAGGGCCGGTGACTGAGGTGAGAGATGCTGGCAACCTGCCTCTCCTGGGGTGAAATCTTAGCCTTTTGACTGGGAGTGGTGTTAAAGGAGCTCGCATCTTGTTGGCCTCAAGAAATAGAGTAGACATTCTGTATTCTGAAGTTGCGGAAGGAATGGGAGCAGGTTCTGGCTGAAATGTCACCGATTCCCACTGTTCTTATCGACGTCTAGGAGTTTTTCTTGAATAAATGCTTACTGATTTGAGGTATGCCCTTAGGTCAATTTCCAGAGGTTTTAAACATTTGTGTTTTATAATATTTACCAGTTAAATGGTTGTTTTGCTGAGGAGAGGTGTATATGCCAAGTTTCCTGGAAGTCTGATCAAATTCTTTTTTGTGTCTTTCAGCAATGTTTTAATGATTTGTTTGTATTTGTGTAACATTTGTTTATATATATCACATGTGATATATATTATATTTACACTGATATAATCATGATTGTCTTTTCATCTGCCTTATGTCAGATTTTATGTGTTTGTAAATTTTCAGAAGTTTTTCACCATGTAGTCTAATTTATTTGTTTGTGAAAAGTTTTTCTGGTAGCTAGGTTTGGATAATTGCTCAGTGGTTACCTTTCAAATGATAGCTTTATATAGTGTTTTTAGTCATCCATTAATTTACATGGTATTTGTTGCTTCTCTATTTGCTTGGTGTTAAAATTAGTTGTTTCCACTTTCTGCTTCTTCCTCCCTTCCTCTTACCACTGGAATTTAATCAATAGCATTATCAACGTTTATTTAGTATTTGCTATTTTACTGTTAAATATGCTTATATTTCTAAAATTTGATTTTTATCGCCTTAAATGATACACTTTGGCTCCCAGCTAATATTACCAAGAAGGTGAATGAGGTAAATCTTCTCAGGACTGCTACCTATTTTGTGCACATTGTGGCTACACAACTCCAGGGGTTGCTGTTCATGTCTAAGTGAATGATACCCCTCAGAACTGTGAATTGTAAAGAAAAAGTAAAAAATGGTAGGTGTCATAAGGAGGAGAAGATTCATTCTGGAGGATATCAGGAAAGGTTCCCCAGAAGAGGTATTATTTGAAGGTTGCATAATGTGTGCTGATTTCAAGGGAATAAGTGAGTTTTTCGTAAGAAAGTTTAAAGAGAGAACAGGGTCCTTCAACAATATGCAGGACAGATAAAATGCCGTCAATTTTCCTATGGAAAATCACCTTCCATACAGTGTGAAGATGTTATTAAGTCATAGTCAAACTCTCATTTTCCTATTTAATAGAAAATTATCAGTGTAGTATTTTCACTAGTTTTCAGCATCGTGAAGGAAATATTCATGGGTAGTGCACCTTTTTAAAAACTGCAATCAAAGAATGCTCTCAATTATTACGTTAAAATTGATTTAATGATCACCATTCAACTGGAATGCTAATGTCAGGAAAAAGCTAGAAATGTAACAAGTGTTTACATTACCGACAAAAAGGCTTCAGGGTCAAACCTGGTCATACTTTTTATTTTTTATTTTTTTAAGGTTTAAAAGATTGTATTTAATTTATTTATTTATTTGCGGTACGCGGGCCTCTCACTGTTGTGGCCTCTCCTGTTGCAGAGCACAGGCCCGGACGCGCAGGCTCAGTGACCATGGCTCACGGGCCCAGCCTCTCCGCGGCATGTGGGATCTTCCCGGCCCGGGGCATGAACCCGTGTCCCCTGCATCGGCAGGCAGACTCTCAACCACTGCGCCACCAGGGAAGCCCTAAAAGATTTTATTTTAATGTTGTGATACCATATCACAAAGGAGGATTGTTTTAAGAACAGGAGGAATATATATATATATATTTTTTAATTTTATTTTATTTATTTTTTTATACAGCAGGTTCTTATTAGTTATCCATTTTATACATATTAGTGTATATATGTCAATCCCAATCTCCCAGATGAACTGGTCATACTTTTAAATAACAGACACACATATGCAAAGGGACATTCAAATAAAAGACATTTGTTAATGCTCCTTTATTTAGAGTAAATGAAATGAGTCTTTATTAATGATTTGCGTGGTGATCACTCCATTTGTGTTGGGAGCCAATTAGGAGGATTCTATTGGCATTTTCCTTGTACCAATCAGCATTGCACAATATAGGAAGCACAAGGTCACATCTTTATATTCTGAAAGCTTGAGTGATTACAAATTGCAGAGGTCCCATGCAGAAAGATCATTACCTGCTATGTCCCTTGTTTTCAAAAGTAATAATCAGGTTATCAGCTATAAGAATGCTTTTCCCTTTGGTTACCAAACAGTGAGGCTTTTATAATAGCAGGTCAGCCGAGAACAGCATAAGCCAACATTAATAAGTTAAAAGTACCACTGGGACAAGACAAGAATTGGCAGCACTGTTGATCTTGTTTATCCTGTGTGTTACTTTTTTTTCGTTCGTCTAGGTTCATTTCCAGACAGTCTCTTTTCATTGCTTGTGTGTTCATCTATGCAGAGTTAAAATGCCTTAGTGGTGGCAGAGAGTAATTAGCATATAGAGCCTGGAAACTCAACTTCTAAATTTTATTAATGAGCTCAGTTCCCCTTTATCTTTTAACTGACCCCCAAGAGCATTAATGAAAAGTATCTAAATATGAATACAGGTGTAGTAATAAAGGAGAATTATCAGTCACCCTTAATTAAGTTGGTGTCACCTTAGCTTTTAGTAGGGTAATAGGGTAGTATTGCCACCTGCAATCACTCAAGATTATTTTGCTCACTAATTAACTCACTTAAAAAAATTAAATGGGCTTCCTCGCTGTGCCCTGGGGCATGTTTGGGTGATGCAGAAGGGTAACCAGCAAGGTGATTCTGGCAGCAGAGCAGGAGGTGAATTGAAAGGACAGGCTGTGAGTCAAGAATGCCGCCACAACCCAGGAGATTGGTTCAAGATGGCAGAGTAGAAGGATGTGCTCTCATGCCCTCTTGCAAGAACACCAGAATCACAACTAACTGCTGAACAATCATTGACAGGAAGACACTGGAATTCACCAAAAAAGATACCCCACATCCAAAGACAAAGAAGCCACAATGAGACAGTAGGAGGGGCGTAATCACAATAAAATCAAATCCCATAACTGCTGGGTGGGTGACTCACAAACTGGAGGACACTTATACCACAGAAGCCCACCCACTGGAGTGAAGGTTCTGAGCCCCACGTCAGGCTTCCCAACCTGGGGGTCAAGCAACGGGAGGAGGAATTCCTAGAGAATCAGACTTTGAAGGCTAGCAGGATTTGATTGCAGGACTTCGACAGGACTGGGAGAAAAAAAGACTCCACTCTTGGAGGGCACACACAAAGTAGTGTGCTCATTGGGGCCCAGGGGAAGGAGCAGTGACCCCAGGGGAGACAGAACCAGACCTACCTGCTAGTGTTGGAGGGTCTCCTGCAGAGGCGGGGGTGGCTGTGGCTCACCGTGGGGGCAAGGACACTGGCAGCAGGAGTTGTGGGAAGAACTCCTTGGCGTGAGCCCTCGCAGAGTCTGTCATTAGCCCCACCAAAGAGCCCAGGTAGACTCCACTGTTGGGTCACCTCAGGCCAAACAACCAACAGGGAGGGAGCCCAGCCCCACCTATCAGCAGTCAAGCAGATTAAAGTTTTACTGAGCTCTGCCCACCAAAGCAACAGCCAGCTCTACCCACCACCAGTCCCTCCCATCAGGAAACTTGCACAAGCCTCTTAGATAGCCTCATCCACCAGAAGGCAGACAGTGGAAGCAAAAAGAACTACAGTCCTGCAGCCTGTGGAACAAAAACCACATTCAAAGAAAGATAGACAAGATGAAAAGGCAGAGGGCTATGTACCAGATGAAGGAACAAGGTAAAACCCCAGGAAAACAACTAAATGAAGTGAAGATAGGCAACCTTTCAGAAAGAGAATTCAGAATAATGATAGTGAAGATGATCCAGGACCTCGGAAAAAGAATGGAGGCAAAGATCGAGAAGATACAAGAAATGTTAATAAAGATCTAGAAGAATTAAAAACAAAGAAACACAGATGAACAACACAATAACTGAAATGAAAAATACACTAGAAGGAATCAATAGCAGAATAACTGAGGCAGAAGAATGGATAAGTGACCTGGAAGACAGAATGGTGGAATTCACTGATGTGGAACAGAATAAAGAAAAAAGAAGGAAAAGAAATGAAGGCAGCCTAAGAGACCTCTGTGACAACATTAAACACAACAACATTGCATTATAGGGGTCCCAGAAGGAGAATAAAGAGAGAAAGGACCCAAGAAAATACTTGAAGAGATTATAGTTGAAAACGTCCCTAACATGGGAAAGGAAATAGCCACCCAAGTCCAGGAAGTGCAGAGAGTCCCATACAGGATAAACTGAAAGAGAAACACTCTGAGGCACATAGTAATCAAATTGCCAAAAAATAAAGACAAAGAAAAATTATTGAAAGCAGCAAGAGAAAAATGATTAACACAAAAGGTTAACAGCTGAT
This sequence comes from Pseudorca crassidens, assembly GCF_039906515.1. NCBI lineage: Eukaryota > Metazoa > Chordata > Mammalia > Artiodactyla > Delphinidae > Pseudorca > Pseudorca crassidens. Next base: position 21,440,474 of record NC_090316.1, read on the forward strand.
TTCTCAGCAGAAACTCTACAAGCCAGAAGGGAGTGGCATGATATACTTAAAATGATGAGAGGAAAGAACCTGCAACTAAGATTACACTACCCAGCAAGGATCTCATTCAGATTCGATAGAGAAATCAAAAGCTATACAGACAAGTAAAAGCTAAGAGAATTCAGCACCGCCAAACCAGCTCTACACCAAATGCTAAAGGAACTTCTCTGAGTGGGAAACCCAAGAGAAGAAAAGGACCTACAAAAACGAACCCAAAACAATTAAGAAAATGGTCATAGGAACGTACATATCGATAATTACCTTAAACATGAATGGATTAAATGCTCCAACCAAAAGACACAGGCTTGCTGAATGGATTCAAAAAGAGGACCCATATATATGCTGTCTACAAGAGACCCACTTCAGACCTAGGGACACATTCAAACCGAAAGTGAGGGGATGGAAGAAGATATTCCATGCAAATGGAAATCGAAAGATGGAGTAGCAATACTCATATCAGATAAAATAGATTTTAAAATAAACAATGTTACAAGAGACAAGGAAGGACATGACATAATGATCAAGGGATCAATCCAAGAAGAAGATATAACAATTATAAATATATATGCACCCAACATAGGAGCACCTCAATACATAAGGCAACTGCTAGCAACTATAAAAGAGGAAATCGACAGTAACACAGTAATTGTGGGGGACTTTAACACCTCATTTACACCAATAGACAGATCATCCAAACAGAAAATTATCAAGGAAACACAAGCTTTAAGTGACACAAGAGACCAGATATATAACTGATATTTATAGGACATTCCAACCAAAAACAGCAGATTACACTTTCTTCTCAAGTGAGCATGGAACATTCTCCGGGACAGATCACAACTCGGGTCACAAATCAAGCCTCAGTAAATTCAAGAAAATTGAAATCATATCAAGCATCTTTTCTGACCACAGCGCTATGAGATTAAAAATCAGTTAACAGGGAAAAAAACGTAAAAAACACAAACACATGGAGGCTAAACAATATGTTACTAATTAACCAATTGATCAGTGAAGAAATCAAAGAGGAAATCAAAAAATACCTAGAGACAAATGACAATGAAAACACGACGATCCAAAACCTATGGGATGCAGGAAAAGCAGTTCTAAGAGGGAAGTTTATAGCTATACAAGCCTACCTCAAGAAACAAGAAAAATCTCAAATAAACAGTCTAACCTTACACCTAAAGGAAATAGAGAAAGAAGAACAAACAAAACCCAAAGTTAGCAGAAGGAAAGAAATCATAAAGATCAGAGCAGAATGAATGAAATAGAAACAAAGAAAACAATAGCAAGGATCAATAAAACTAAAAGCTGGTTCTTTGAGAAGATAAACAAAATTGATAAACCATTATTAGCCAGACTCATCAAGTAAAAGAGGAAGAGGATTCAAATCAATAAAATTAGAAATGAAAATGGAGAAGTTACAACAGACACCACAGAAATACAAAACATCCTAAGAGACTACTACAAGCAACTCTATGCCAATAAAATGGACAACCTGGAAGAAATGGACAAATTCTCAGAAACGTATAACCTTCCAAGACTGAACCAGGAAGAAATAGAAAATATGAACAGACCAGTCACAAGTAATGAAATTGAAACTGTGATTAAAAATCTTCCAACAAACAAAAGTCCAGGACCAGATGGCTCACAGGTGAATTCTATCAAACATTTAAGGATCAGCGAACACCCATCCTTCTCAAACTCTTCCAAGAAATTGCAGAGGAAGGAACACTCCCAAACTCATTCTATGAGGCCACCATCACCCTGATACCAAAAGGAAACAAAGATACTACAAAAAAAGAAAATTACAGACAAATATCACTGATGACTATAGATGAAAAAATCCTGAACAAAATACTAGCAAACAGAATCCAACAACATACTAAAAGGATTATACACCATGATTAAGTGGGATTTATCCCAGGGATGCAACGACTCTTCAATACACGCAAATCAATCAATGTGATACACCATAATAACAAATTGAAGAAGAAAAACCATGTGATCATCTCAATAGATGCAGAAAAAGCTTTTGACAAAATTCAATACCCATGTATGATAAAAACTCTCCAGAAAGTGGGCATAGAGGGAACCTACCTCAACATAATAAATGCCATATATGACAAACCCACAATAAACATCATTCTCAATGGTGAAAAACTGAAAGCATTTCTTCTAAGATCAGGAACAAGACAAGGATGTCCACTCTCACCACTATTATTCAACATAGTTTTGGAAGTCCTAGCCATGGCAATCAGAGAAGAAAAAGAAATAAAAGGAATACAAATTGGAAAAGAAGAAGTAAAACTGTCACTGTTTGTAGATGACATGATACTCTGCATAGAGATTCCTAAAGATGCCACCAGAAAACTAGTAGAGCTAATCAATGCATTTGGTAAAGTTGCAGGATACAAAATTAATGTACAGAAATCCCTTGCATTCTTATATGCTAAATATGAAAAATCTGAAAGAGAAATTAAGGAAACACTCTCATTTACCATTGCAACAAAAAGAATAAAATGCCTATGGATAAACCTACCTCGGGAGACAAAAGACCTGTATGCAGAAAACTATAAGACACGGATGAAAGAAATTAATGATGATCCCAACAGATGGAGAGATATACCATGTTCTTGGATTGGAAGAATCAATATTGTGAAAATGACTATACTACCCAAAGCAATCTATAGATTCAGTGCAATCCCTATCAAATCACCAATGACATTCTTTACAGAACTAGAACAAAAAATCTTAAAATTTGTATGGAGTCACAAAAGACCCCGAATAGCCAAAGCAGTCTTGAGGGAAAAAAACAGCGCTGGAGCAATCAGACTCCCTGACTTCAGACTATACTACAAAGCTACAGTAATCAAGACAATATGGTACTGGCACAAAAACAGAAATATAGATCAATGGAACAGGATAGAAAGCCCAGAAATAAACCCATGCACCTATGGTCAACTAATCTATGACAAAGGAGGCAAGGATATACAATGGAGAAAAAACAGCCTCTTCAATAAGTGGTGCTAGGAAAACTGGACAGCTACATATAAAAGAATGAAATTAGAACTCTCCCTAACACCATACAGAAAAATAAACTCAAAATGGATTAGAGACCTAAATGTAAGACCAGACACTATAAAACTCTTAGAGGAAAACTTAGGAAGAACACTCTTTGACATAAATCACAAGATCTTTTTTGATCCACCTCCTACTTCTAGAGTAATGGAAATAAAAACAATAATAAAAAAATCTGACCTAATGAACCTTACAAGCTTTTGCAAAGCAAAGGAAACTACAAACAAGACCAAAAGATAACCCTCAGAATGGAAAAAAATATTTGCAAACGAATCAACAGACGAAGTGTTAATCTCCAAGATATATAAACAGTTCATGCAGCTCAATACTAAAAAAACAAACAACCCAATCCAAAAATGGGCAGAAGACCTAAATAGACCTTTCTCCAAAGAGGACATACAGATGGCCAAGAAGCACATGAAAAGCTGCTCAATATCACTAATTATTAGAGAAATGCAAATCAAAACTCCAATGAGGTATCACCTCACACCAGTTAGAATGGTCATCCTCAGAAAATCTGCAAACAACAAATTCTGGAGAGGGTGTGGAGAAAAGGGAACCCTCTTGCACTGTTGGTGGGAATGTAAATTGATACTGCCACTATGGAGATCAGTATGGATGTTCCTTCAAAAACTAAAAACAGAATTTCCGTATGACCCAGCAATCCCACTACTGGGCATATACCCTGAGAACACCATAATTCAAAAAGACACATGCACCCCAATGTTCATTGCAGCACTATTTATAATAGCCAGGTCATGGAAGCAACCTAAATGCCCATCGCCAGATGAATGGATGAAGAAGATGTGGTACATATATACAATGGAATATTACTCAGCCATAAAAAGGAACGTAATTGGGTCATTTGTAGAGATGTGGATGAATCTAGAGAGTGTCATACAGAATGAATGAAGTCAGAAAGAAAAAAACAAACATCTCATATTAACGCATGTATATGGAACCTAGAAAAATGGTACAGATGAACCGGTTTGCAGGGCAGAAAGTGAGACACAGATGTAGAGAACAAACGTGTGGACACCAAAGGGGAAAAGCAGAGGCGTGTGGGGATGGTGGTGTGATCAATTGGGTGATTGGGATTGACATGTATACACTGATGTGTATAAAGTGAATGACTAATAAGAACCTGCTGTATAAAAAAATAAATAAAATAAAATTCAAAAAGAAATGAACAGCAACAAAAAAATTAAATGACCTTTCAAAAATGAGTAAAATAAGATCTCTTAAGGACCATTAAAAGGTATATTTGTGAAATAGCATTGGTAGAGTATTTAATCATAGAATTTCAGAGTTTTGAGGGACCTTAGTGGTTAATTTTATACAACCTCTACCCATGAATCGCTTGAAACACTCTCTTGGTGCAGACTTTCTAAGACTCTAGTAACTGGAGGTAATTTCACTGTGTCTGATACTCCAAGGTCTTTTATCTAATTTCATTAATTCTTAGATTCTTTATATGCAAAACACCCTGTAGAGATAGTATAATGACTGGGAAGGATATTTCACTCTTTTGGATAAAGGTGCAATTTATTCAAGTAACATTTGTTGCATGTGCATATGAACTCTATTATGACTACTTTTGGCACGTAGAGAAACACAAAACATTGTTGTGCTGCCTCTGAAGAGTTTGTAATCTGGGATCTAGGAAGAGATGTACAAAGAACAACTTCATAAAAAAATTGAGTATGACATCATCTGAATTAAACACATTTGCTAAGAATTGTCAGTAACCATGCACAGTGAATAAAAAGAGACATAACTGCAAGTCAAGCCAGTGGGCATCTCTTGTTCCTTAGGAGAATTTTCCACATTAAAGAAAAATGACATTTTTACATAGGAAACACACAGGTCATTTTTATTTAGGAGACATTCAAAGCAGTTTACTGCCTTTGTTGTATATGTTAGTTGAAATGCTTTAACAATGCTTGTGATTTTGCTAGTTATCTGCTGTATCAGAAATGGATCCAAGCTAGCATTGTTGGCTTTTCACTTTAATGAGCATGAAGCAAAATTTACTAGCGTTCAGTGACTCTACCAGGTGCTAATCCAAAGCATGTTTTCCCATAATGGAAGTGTCTCCTTCCCTCTCACAGATAGTACATTCCACATCAGGAGAGAGCATGTTTAAGGGCCCATGATAATGAGTTAATAATGGGCACAAGTGATTTTTCTTGGAACGGTTTGACTTCTGAGCATTTTTCTAACATATACTTGAGATTTCAGTAACCATTTCAGTAACCATTTCAGTAGATTTGATAGTATACCTTGTAACTGATAGTTTCACCATTGGACCCAACCACTTACTAGCTCACATCCTCCTATTTCTCTATATAACTGTGTACTGTAACAACTCATAATAATCAGTATAATTGCGTATGTTTGTTTAACTCATTATTTGCTAGGACAACGTGCCAAGAACTTCATATTCATTTATCCGTATTTCATCTTTGCCACAACACTATAAGAATTCTTACTCCCACTGTACAAAACAGACACTAAATCAAAGAGGGGTAAATTTCCTGATACAAGGCAGAGAGGGCCAGTCCAGACTCAGATCTGTTGGACTCCACACCCAAAACTGGCAGTGGAATTTGCTCACCTGGAACGTATTTCCAGGAACAATTTCTTGGAACATAGCTAGTAATTTTCCATTTCCATACGTTTGCTTTATGTTGATTCCTCCGTGATGAATGCTCTGTACTGCCCATTTAACTTTGTATCTTCAAATGCTTATTTGTGTGCCTCTCCTACTTTGGTGAGCACAATAAGAGCTATTCCAGAATTACAAAAATGGAACTGTGCTGTGAAGTGTTAATAAGTGTAAAAGTCCAGATTCCGCTTTCTCATTTTTAGCATAGTCTCAAAACTTGAAGTTTTCTATTGAAAGAGTAAAGGATTATGCCAGAAATATATTTTTAAAGAATCTCTGAAATAGGCCTCCATGTTTCTCTGACAGCTGTAAGAGAATCTACAACCTACAAATGCTCTTTCCTTTCTGTTTTATAAGCTTCTTTCTATCCAGATAGCACTTTGGGACACCGCATATGAAAGGAACAATAGTATCAAAAGTTACATGGATTGGGATTTGGAGTGTACATATTTAAGTTGTTATGGAAAATAATCCATGGACATTGGTTAGGGAATAGGAACACTTTTTTCCTACATTGGATAGTTTTTTAAGGTATAACTTGCTTCTATAGAATTGATGGAAAAGGTACACTGAAATCTGTTTTTCTTTAACCTAGAGAGAGTATTTTTGGTCTAACATTTATTGAGTGTATATATTAAATTATATCTGATATGAGAACAATCTTTCATATGCCACTTAGTATCAGAGATACAGGTGCTTTTAAGAAAGTCCTGCAGTTATTCTGTTTGTATTGATGTAGACTGTATTCAAGGATGGAGACCATGTCTCCCATGTGACATTGTAGGGCACATCTGCCAGCAAATCCCTGATTGATTAATTAATTGACTTTATTGAAGTATTGAGTTGGACTGGAGGTCAGTAGACCTGCTTAAGCTGTTTCTCTGTTATCCACTAGCTAAAGACCTTGGGGGAGGCTACAGCAGACTTACTTTCCTCACCTGTAAAAACAGTGAGCTGTACATGATGGTCTTTAAGCCATCTTCCAGCAATTAAATTCTAGAATTGCACGAGATCTCTTGTTCTTCTACCTGCCAGATTCTTTCTCTGTATAAGATGGTTCTGGATGGCCTTTCCCATTTCCTATTGAATTGAAGGGGATCAGAATATGCCACCTTCTAATATGCCATTTTGGCATGTGGATTATTTTGAGCTGAAGGCAATTGAGAATCAACAGATTCAGAAAGAAGCCTTCTCAGAGCTTCCCTTATGTGACTAAATGCAGGAACTTCTGAGAAATGAGAACTGCCATGAATCTCCTCTCTGGGGGAATTTTATGGTCATGAAGAAGATGGGAAGTTGGCACCAACAGCGTGCACAAACAAACCTTATTAAAATAGCCCTTGTCTTCCATTAGCTTTCACACATATTTTTCTTTCCACAATTTGCTCTTCCTAGAAGCCCACACCCCCCCTTTCCTTTGTCTAGGCACTTCATAATTTATCATCCTTTGTTAAAATGGTATATAAACTTCTGAGTCTAATCATTTCTTTGAGTTTTTACTTCTTTTCTATGTAGTCCCTATGAATGTAAAAACATCAATTAAATTTGTATTCTTTTTTCTCCTGTTTATCTGTTTTGTGTCAGTTTAATTCACAGGCCCCAGATACAGAATAGAAGAAGGTAGAGAAAAAAGTTATTTTCTTACCATACATAATGCTGAGGATGAAAATATTTCTATTTGGTTTACAGTAATGATGGATTTGATTCTTTTCTTGCTCTCCGCTTCTCTCCTACGATTTGAGGGTCCTGTAGTTTAAAGAGCTCCCAAGCTTATTAGCACCCTGACACAGGTAGCCCTGGATGGCAGCCAGCTCTTTAGGATTTGAATACTTACAAGCTGCTCATACTGTCATAAAGTAGGTAAGGTAGAATTATATTGTCTCCTAGTTTGGGTATACATAGCATGACATGGCTTGTTGCCAGCTTCACATCACATCTGTTTCCTGGTTTAATATTTTATACATAGGGTCACACAGTCAATTCTAGACTCATTAAAAAGCAGCTTGTTTCTGTATTACTAAATGGTTCATAAGGAGCCAAATTCTTCTAAGTCACTGTGGGACAATATCGTAAGCTTCCTGAAGACACAAAATTACCACTCTTACACTGGAAAAACATTTGCCTGGGAACCACAAAACCTACATTTTAACTCAAGCTCTGGTACTAATTTGCGGTGTGACCTTAGGCGGACCATTTAATGTTGCTGAGCCACCATGTCCTGAGCTCCAAAACCACAGCTTTGAACTAGATGGCTTCTTAGGCCTCTCCTGAATATAAAATTTGCTCTGTGCTCTAAGGCCATGATTGAGTTTATTACTCCAGTAATAACATAATTTCAAGCGGTAACTTGGAATAAAATTCAGTTTTTATAAAATCTCCAGATAATTGGAGGAGAGAATTTTATTTCAGTATTGTTGTCCCACAGATTGCAATATGTCCCAGGTCACATCCTAATTTTTGAAACATTATAAAATATAATAAAAGCCTAAAGTGATATGATTAGCCAATAACAAAGACAGTGGTTCTGTCTCAGAATAGACTAGATATCAATTTTTCGAACCAAGCGGAGATTTTCAAGCATTCCTGCATATGAGCCAAGATACCTGTGAAGGTAGAAATATAGTTTATGTAAAAAACTACGCACTTTCATCTGCCTACAAAAGTAGAAACATCTGAATGCTCAATTTCAGCCCATTCTTTAGTATGCAAAGTGTTCTGGGTTTACTTGTCCCTCCCTCTTGATTTAGAAAGAAGACCAGCCTTATTTTTACTCAGTAGGAAAGAGGCTCAGAAAAGTCACATCTCATGGATCAGATTCCTGAGAGCTTTGTAATGCAAATCATACTGCTCCTTTCTTCTTACCAACAACTTAATTTGGGACACGATTGATTAACCAGAATGTTTGCTAATCAGTTTGAAACAAGACTAGGCTGGGGGCCAGTGGAAGTTTGCCAGATCCAAAGACAAGGTTGACAGCCGGTCTCATTTTGGAAATGCTTTTGCCCATTATCTTATCATTTGGTCCATTTTATATGGTCCACGTCTCAAGTTACAATAGTAATTTTGAAGGCACTCCAGAGAAAAGGAAAAAAATAGGACATCACACAAAATTTAGAGATACTGATTTAACAATACTTTGAAAATTAGGCTACCTTGCTGTAAATTAAATCACCTGCCCTGCCCCCAATTTTTTTTTAAGAGTTGCTAGGTATACTGACAGTCATAAATTACTGCTGAGCTCTAGGCTTTGGATGTAGCTAATGTGACAACATTTGCAGATGAAGTAGGGAAAACAACTTTCTGGCGTCAGAACATATGGATTATTTGTCTCACTCTCCAAAATTTTGAAATAGAACTAGATAATTGTGCTCAAACCAAGATGTTATGAAGTCACTGAGGTTGTAGAATCATAGGATACATTCATTGCAGAGGCAGAAATTTCAAACCTTGTAGGGACTAGGAGGGTGATGTGAATGTGTGAATCAGACAAGATGTAGGATAACAGGGAATGTTGGAGTCTATATGCTTCTAAAGATTTTTAAGTTTGAAGGAAAAATACCATGCTCATAAAACAACAATAACAAGAGCCCTGGCATAAATTATCAGCTTTGAATAAAATAGAGTTAGAAGGACTATATTAATTCTTGTTTCAGAGGTGTACATGCAATGCACTGTCTTCCTCAAGATAGGCAATAAGAGCTTGGAGGAGAGAGGACTAAAATTTATTGGGTGTCATAAACATCAGGCATCCTATTGGACATTTGAACATACTTGATTGCATAAATTCTCGCAATGACCATTTATGGTAGGCAGTATTATCCCCATTTCATAGATGACAAATTTCAATTTCAGAGAGTTTAGGTAACTTACAAAAGGTGAGTGGAAAGTAAGGTTTTAATTACAAAGCCCATGTTCTTTCTTCTATTCTAACTGTATGAATTTGATCAAGCTATTCAATCTCCCTGTGCCAGTTGTTTAAACTGGGCATAGTAATACTTTCTTCACAAAAATATTTTAAGAATTTTAAAAGTTAATAATTGTGAAGATGTCTCACAGTTACATTTTCTTAACGTATGTTGAATATGAGAGTATGACAATGACTCTATTAAGCGACCATCAGCGTAGCAGATGTTTGAATTGTTTCTGCGGGGCATGGGGGTGGGAGGTGGGATGTGATGGACAAGGCACATGAGTTCTTTCACCTGGTTTGTATTGTGAGTTATATCCAAGTAAGCTGACTAGAATTTGGGGTGCAGCTGTGGCTGTGCAGTGGCTGAGGGATGCTGACACATTATGGCTACTACAATGAGAATAATAACTGTGAACTGAGGAATAACAGTATATTAGAGTTCTCCAGAGAAACAGAACAAACAGGGTGTGTGCGTGTGTGTGTGTGTGTGTGTGTGTGTGTGTGTGTTTATTATAAGGAATTGGCTCATGCAATCATGCAAGCTGACAAGTCCTGAGACCTGCAGTCAGCAAGTTGGAGACCCAAGAGAACCAATGATGTAGTTTCGGTCTGCGTCTGAGGGCCTGAGACAGGAGAGCCGATGGGGTAAGTTCCTGTCTAAAGTTGGCAGGTTTGAGACCCAAGAAGAGTGCATGTTTTAGTTTAAGTTCTAAGTCAGGAAAAGACTGATGTTCTAGCTCAAGTAGTCAGGCAGGGGGAGTTCTCTCTCACAGGATGGTCAGCCTTTTTGTTCTATTCAGGCCTTCAGATGATGGGATAAGGCCCACCCACATTAGGAAGTGCTTTACTCAGTCTACTGATTTGAATGTTAATCTTATCCAAAAACACCCTCACAGAAACACCTGGAATAATTTTTGAGCAAATATCTGGGCACCTCGTGGCCCAGTCAAGTTGACAAATAAAATTAATTATCACAAATAGTAATTAGGATAACTATTACCGACTCAGGAAATGATCAAATGTTAACAGAGTAATAAAGAAAGCAAACATGTTGAAGGAATATGTGACATTTTAAACAAGTAAACTGCACACAGTGAAGAATTTTGTTAGCTGAAAAGTTTCAATATACTTGCTCATCTAAGGTAACTTTCCCGCAGAAAACCGTGGGAGCTACTCAGGTGTTGCACCCTCTGAGAGCAGTCCACTGACTGGTAGAAGGACTGAGTGTAACCAGCATTAGTTGATAAAATTTCAGGTACTTCTAGCATAAGAACTAGTGAGCTAACTCAGACAGTATTGGATCCATGCAAAGAGACTCTGAGAATAGTCATTCTGTGAGGTCTTACATGACACTTACAAAAGGCAGGAAAAAATATCATTAAATGCACTAAAATAGAAAAGCTTTTTCATTTTGAAAATATTTTATAACTTATAAACCACAGTACGTGGTAGGTGATACATGATTAATAACATATATTTTAAAAGTATAAAAATGTATTATGTGGCTTGCAATATCCTGAACTGTCAACATACTTCTTATCTACTATCAGAAGTAAACAATAAGCCATCTTTGGTTGCACATAGGTCAGATATAAGGGAAGAAGCGGAGCAACCAATAATTTCTAGAAAAGATTCCTAAAGCTATTGACCGTTTATCACTGTCTCAGTGTCATTTGTGGTAGGCATCTTCTGACGTGGTCCCAATGATCCTTGCTTCCTTGCACTCATCCCTTGTATGATGAGTATATTACATTTCTGATTAATTATTTTGATGATAAATTTTAGTACTTCTAGAGCTGATGATTCTTGCAGGACAAGTTTTCTAAAAAGATTTAACTCTTCATAAAATCATTTTCAAGCAAGTCTGAATTTAATTTTGGATGTAAATTTATACAATGGCTTTTTAATATTTCCTCTGATATTTCCTGTAACTTATGGAGGTTGTACCAGTAAGTGAAAGTGGTGTCATGATTTGTATGTATTTCAAAATGCTTGTTTATGCATTCTTTTGCTATATTTTCGACTACAAGAAGAAATTGGCCTCCTTATTAATAATCGGTTCATCTGAAGCTTCATATGATAATAGTATTCCTTTCTGCTGAATGTGATGATTTTTAATTAAATTTCTATTTCTAAGCCTGTGGCTATTTTCTTTGCAGTGTTGCAGCAGATTTTGAAACTGGAGATTCTAAACTTTTTAAAGAATTCTACTAACTCCCTGATGTGCTTTACTGTGATATCCACGTACTTGCTTTTATTTGATAACAGTTTACTGGCAAAATTTGCTGCCTGAGAGATAACAGTTCCTGTCCTAGTGCTCAGACCAGAGAGTTAATACTTGTACGGACGCTGGAGGGGCAGGCTCTGGGGACGGGGCAAGTGACTTCCCATAGCAGTTCCAGGAGCTGCCCCCATGCGGAGCCCTCCTTTCTCCTGGAACCCCTGCCACTTTTGCTGCTGCCTCTGTGGTTGCAACTGCCAATCTGGGCTGTCTGCCTAGGACTGTGGCGCCCAGGACTGCCCTAAGGCCAGCTGTGAGTGTGCTACCTCGTCTGCTCCCAGCCTTGATCCTGTGCATGTGGACAGGCTGCCGCTGGACCACAGCCACCTGCGTTGCCTGCTGCCTGATGTATCTTCTCTGCCCACACACGTGCTCCCTTGTTCCACTGGACTTCATTTAGAGAACACAGTTTCAAAGATAAAATTTTAAAGAATTTCAGATAGAGATAGCAATACATTAAACCAATCATTGGACCCTTCTGAGTACAGGGCCCTGGGTGACTGTACAGGTCATATACCAGGGAAGCTGTCACTAACGCCTAGTGGGCTCCTAGTGTGCCCTGACATCCTGCTACCTTCCCTCACTCATTCAAGGAGAATTATTCTCCTTCCTTGGAAGCCTCCAACATTTCCTCTCCCATTCTCACTCTTATTTGATGACCTTGGGCCATATTTCATTGAAAAAATACCCCCAGAATAGAAGTAATAAGATGAGAGCGTCTATAAACTGACTCCCCATCAACCCACTTGTCTATATCTACATCCAAATACTCTGCCTTCTCCCCTGTTTCTCTCTGTGTTACCCTTGAACACCAACCCCAACATCTCTCTCCGACTCCAGCACCTCTCCCCTCAGCCTCCTGCAATATCCTTTTTACCTTTACCACAGCGTTCCTAACAACACGCGCAGTGGAATGTCTCCCATCTAACCATAATCTTTCCTGATCTTGTATTTCCCTCCAGCTACTACCTCATTTATGTTTTCTTTGGAGTGAAATTCTTTGAAAGAGTTTTCATATTTACTGTCTCCAAATTCTCTTTTCACCTTCCCTCTCAGACCCTCTTCAATCAGATTTTTGCTTCAGTCCCTTCAAAGAAACGGCTCATTTCAAGGGTGCTAATAACTTCCATGTTGTTATATCCAGTGGTCAGTTCTCAGTCCATTGATAGCATTTTTGCTCCTGGTCGTTTCCTCCCCTTTACTTGGTTTACCATGCCAGCCGCACTCCTTTCTTACCGGCCACTCGTGCTCGCTCTGCTTTGCTTGTTTCTTCTCGTCCTGACCTCTACACACTGCGGCGCCTTAGAGCTCACTCCTCTGTCAACTTCTTTTCCTTCACTTAACCCCTTAGGGCTCTCACACAGTCTTATATCTTTTTGTTAAAATTAATTAATTTATTTGTTTGGCTGTGTCGGGCCTTAGTTGCCGCACGCAGGATCTTCGTTGAGGCATGAGGGATCTTTTGTTGCATGAGGGCTCTTCGTCGCGGCGCACGGGCTTCTCTCTAGTTGTGGCGTGCACGATCCAGAGCACGTGAACTCTGTAGTTTGAGGCCTGCGGGCTGTCTAGTTGAGGCCGTAGTTGTGACGCGTGGGCTTAGTTGCCTGGCAGCATGTGAGATCTTAGTTCCCCCACCAGGGATCGAACCCGTGTCTCCTGCATTGGAGGGTGGATTCTTTACCACTGGACCACCGGGGAACTCCTAACACGGTCTTAAATCATTAAGCACCATTCATACACAGATGACTCCCAGATCCAAATTTTTAGTCCAGATCCCATCCCTGAACTCCAAACCTATACAGTTTCCCTCCCGCTATCCAAAAGTAGAGTGTTCCTATGAAACCTTTCATAAGCCAAAATGGTGTAAAGCAAAGAAGCAGTTACCTTAGGACACATCTTGCTAAGGAATATACAAAATAAGTCTAGGTAAAGCACAGATGCTCACAGACACAGTTCAAAGCTATGGGGCTTGATGCTGAGTGTAGTTCTTGGGGAAGGAGCTTGGTGGTGCCACTCGCGCGGCTGGGGGTGCACACTGCCTCTGTAACAGCTCGCTGCAAAACAAACACTCAATGCCATTTTCACTTTTTGCCTTTTTCTGTAAAAGCAAATATCCTCTTCAGGTTTCTTTCCATTAGTGAAAACAGGTGCTAATGTAGGTCTTTCGTAAAAGCAAAGTGTAAAGCAAACTTTTGAAAAGGGAGTACCTGTGTATCTAACGAGGTTGGAGACCATCCTTGTCCTCCTTTCTTTCCACATGCACTGCATTCAATCTGTCAGCAAGTTCTGGGGCACCATCTTCCAAACTGACCCATATTCTGACCACTTCTCATTACCTACCCTGCTATACCCTGGTCCAAGTCGCCATGATCTTGCACTTGGATTATTGCGGTAGTCTTTTAACTGGTCTCCCTCTTCTGTTTGTACTTCTTGGCAGTCTATTCTCTATATAGGGGTCCTGTTAAAAGTCAGGTCTGGTAAGATCAGTCCTTTGTACAAAACCCCCAATGGCTTCCCACCTCACTCAGTAAAAACCAAATGCCCTGCAACAGCATTTAAGACCCTCACCATCTGCTGCCCCCACTGCCCTTCTTCCTGCTTGCCTTCTGGTATTTGTCCCTTGTTCACCTGCTCTATACTCCTTGCTACTCTTCAAACTTGTTACGTGATGCTCCTTCCTCTGGGCCTCTGCTTGGAACATTATTTCTCAGATATCCTTGTGGATTGCTTCTCACTACGTTTTGTTCAAATGGCTTCCTCTAAGTGAGGCCTTCCCTGACCACCATATTTAAAATGTCAAATTGGCACTCCCTGTCTCTGGACCACTTTTTTTTCTTCATGAGGTCAGGCATTTTTGTTTGTTTTATTTACTGCTTTATGCTTACAGCCTAGAAGTGCTTGGCACATACTAGGCATTCGGTATAGGTTTGTTAATTGAGTGAGTAAATAGCACTTGTGAATCAAAACAGGATGGAACAGATATCTCCAGGACTTTATGAGGAATAAATCCTGTTAAAAACATCAGAATTTTGGGGTTGTTGGTAACTTATTAAGATATTTCCAAGGAGATTTTATAATGTAAAAGGTATCAGGTCCACCTGACAAGGCGCTGACCTAATGGTCTTGCATTAATTAGCATGTTGTGATATAACCAAAAGGTACAAAAGAATCAAGACTGCTGTCATTGTTACTCCACTAGTCAGTGTCCGTATTGGATGTGATTGCATGAGCCAACAGGCCCTGGAGTGTATGAAATGAACAGTGGGCATAAGCAGAATTTCTGCAGGAAGCTGGATCAGCTCTTTTAGATCACTGAGATTCTATCTGTGGTAAAGAAGTAGCAAATATGCTGCATGCATTGCTTGAAAGAGCACCAAGGGCTTTAGGGTAGAAAGACATCCCACTTCCTTTCAGCAGAGCATGAAATCACCCTATTACCTTTTATCAGGTTACTTACATAAAGAGATTGTACCTATTAAAAAAACGTCATGCATCCTTGTTT
This sequence comes from Pseudorca crassidens, assembly GCF_039906515.1. Lineage (NCBI taxonomy): Eukaryota > Metazoa > Chordata > Mammalia > Artiodactyla > Delphinidae > Pseudorca > Pseudorca crassidens. The sequence goes on from NC_090316.1 coordinate 21,455,955, forward strand.
CTCCAAGGAAAATGATGACAAAATGGTGTCATTTCCCCTGCCTACTTCTTTGGGGTCACTTTTTGCTGTACTGCATTATGATCAGCATGGGTTGGCCATGAGGTTAGATTGTTTGTCTGGATGACTGTGAAGTGGGTTCCTTATACTAAGGATTTCTATTACAGAATCTTTGTTTTCTGGTTAATCCATGTCTAATCGGGAGAGAAAGTAGTGCAAATACGGTCATATACATCACATTTATCACACGTTCACGTTGCTGAGCGTTGCCATACATAGTTTCCTTCCCTTTCCTGGGATAGATTTGTTTTATAATTGATGCCTTATTTTTCAGTTAGGTTGTGCTTGTCTTCTGGCTGAGTCACACCCACTCAGTGTTTTTATTCTAATTTTTCTGCCCTTCTGCTCAGTTGGTGAAAGCTTTTCCACACTTGTTTTATTATCAGCCAAACTGAATGTCCCTTTAGTGTCTGACATTCCATTTTTAAACTGAGAATTGTGTCCAGGACTTTTACAACACTTCTCATGTAGACATTAATTGCAATAAAAAAATAGCTGCCTGTTAGGAAGGTTGATTTGACATAATAATCCAAAATGGACTAATGAATATACAAAACATCCTGAGAATACCATGAGAGTTTAAAAATGAGAACAACATCCCATAAAGAATGGTGTTACCTAAACATTTGGGCCAAAATCTATATTTTTGATGTTTCTGTGTAGTGTAACATAGACAACCTCAATATATTTGTGTCCCAATTAAAATACATTTTAGGGATTCAAATTTCAGTTAAATAAATATTATTTTAGTTTCTAACTTGGGATATAAGATGTTCATCACCGTTATTTCTAACAGGGAATGATAAACTTACATATTTAACAAAAGAAATAGTACAGTACAGCATGTTCATACAATGGAATATTATACAGCATTTACAACATTTAAAAGTGTTTTTTAAATGATATGTCAAGTACTTATTCCAAAATAGTACGGGAAAATAACAGGGTTATTGTTATCTTCCATATATGATCACAACTATGTAATAATAAGAATTAGAAAAAACTGCTGGCACAAAATACATCACAATACATCAAAAAATAAAAAAAATTTTGTTTTTAAAATTTTAAGATTTTAAATTTAAATGTATTAAAATTTATTTGCTTTTAAATTTTATTTGTTAAAATTACTTTATTAAACATTTTAAAAATTCTAAGCCTAAAAAAAATTTTATTGGGAAAAGAAGAATTGTTTTACACTTTTGCAAATCTCCTTAGCATGTGACTTACTAGACATCTGAATTCTCCAGTTTCTGCATTTAATATGTTGTGATACTCCCCATCATGAAGCCTCTGGAAAACTCCACTGTATTTACGAGAAAACAAGAGTAAAATGGCAAATGACATCTTAGTATTATCGCAAAAGTAGTTTTGACCTCATGTAACCACTGGCAGGCTTTCAGGGCCTCCCAGGTGTCCCTGGCCTGCCCTTTGAGAATCCATGGTCTAGGTCTTCTCTGAGCTAATTCTATAAGCTCTCCCAGTGAGCAACATGGGATTGTGCACCTGCCCCTCCTGAACCCTGATCTCTTCCAGTCACCTGCCCCAAACAATTCATTCTTCTAAGCTAAGGCATTATTTTCTATCAAAGTGCAAATACCAGTGGGAGAGAGAACATACTAAGCTGTTAACAGCTATCAGTTCCTTAGTGTAAACAAATCTAATTCATTTCAACTTGTGAGTCCAGGAGAACAGAAAGGAGGTGACAGAGAGAGAAGAAGGGCCAGAAATAGGGTATGGAAAGACCCACCTCCCCAGCTGAGCATTAACATTTTCAGCAGGGCATGGGAGCAACCTGGTTTCGGGATACTTAGCCCACAGCTATGAAAAGAAGCCATTTCCTAATCTGTTTTAATTGCTTATCCTCAAGGGTTACCTGAGTTGCAGTACCCCTGTGGCTTCTAATATCCAATTTTGGATTCACTGATCCAGGAAATAGAAAGAGTTACAACCACTAATAAAAAGCCAACCAAAGGGCTTTGCTGGTGGCGCAGTGGTTGAGAGTCCGCCTGCCGATGCAGGGGACACAGGTTCGTGCCCAGGTCTAGGAAGATCCCACGTACCGCGGAGCAGCTGGGCCCGTGAGCCATGGCCGCTGACCCTGTGCGTCCAGAGCCTGTGCTCCGGAACGGGAAAGGCCACAACAGTGACAGGCCCGCGTACCGCAAAAAAAAAAAAAAAAAAAAAAAAAAAAGCCAACCAAAATAAAACCCACTAATTTCTATGAAAAAGTATTTTTATTGATAACCATGCAGGAAGCTCTTTATTAATCTGTCTTCATCCTATTTTGTCTTTCAACTTCCTTTAAACCTAGAGATAGATGCCTTATGCTGCCTTAGTTCCTTATATTTTTCTTAAATAATTTTTTCTTCTAATTATGACTTATCCTTAGACATGAGTTGCTATTTCTTCATTCCTATGAAAGTAGCAGTTTCATTTGAGCATCTGCGCTGAGACCTTGGAAATTAAATTCTAGTCTTTGTTAACAGGGCAAAATGGAAATAGTGACAGGTAATACATGACAATTCAGTATACTGGTAGTTTCTGCCAATGGAATTACTACAAACACACTTAATTGGGGGGAAAGCCCAATAAACTTTAGCTACTGACTCTGCAGGTCTTTGCATTATTAAGTGTTGATTTCTTCCCAAACTGGCTGCAGCAAGCACCTTCAGAGAGTAGAGCTGACTTCTTTGTGGGATGCATCTGATGGGACTGCTGGCCCAGTTACCTGGTGCTGGGTCCCTGAATGGTGAGTGATCTGCTGAGATTAGGTCATGTGTTCAGGCTGAGATTGGGTCACTCTAGGGCTGAGCTCAAATTATAGTTTTGGTGAAATGCTTGAGTTTAGTTGGGAGAAGTAAGTCACGCCAGGAGGGGAAGTGCAAGAGGTCAAGGTTAGGTGCAGGGAAGGTGGAGGCAAAATTACTTAGGACACACGTTGAGTAAAGGTGAGAATGATAATAGCGTGCTGCCTAGGGTGGCCTTCTAGTGGTAAAGAACTGGCCTGAGAGGGAAGAAGTTGTTTTGCAAACAAACTGGGCAGTCTTGTGCTGAGGGAGAATCAGCCGTTGTGGGCTGTGAATGAGTGTTCTGAGTCAACTGTACAAAATATTTTCTAAGTTACCATGTTCAAACAGTTGTCTATTTGCTGATGACATATCAGCAACATCACTAGAATATTCATCATTTTTATTTTCCAGTTACGAAGCAAAATTTTTGGAAAAATGCCTCTTAATAAAGAACATAAGCCGAGGATACGTGGCATGTCAGGAAAAATAATACTGATGAAGTTATTTGACTGGGGTTTAGCTATGATTTTCAAGAAAAATCTTCCAGTTCTTTGCTAATTACTATATTTATCTTTTGGTTAGTCAATTGGCTGTATAGTTCCCACCCCACCCCCCACAAGTATTGTAGGCAAGGAGTTTCCTCTCAGCCTCATTTACAGGAAACTGGCTTTACCAGCCTCCTGCTTTCACGTGCTGCTGCTTCAGAGGAGCCCCTGATCCACCAGTGGTCAGAGAAGCTGCTGCTGACAGAGTCCGTGGTCTGGTCAGCCCAGTGCTAAGGACATATTAGGACGAGTGGAGACTTTCTCTCTTATATAATCAGTTGAACAATCTTTTTTTAAAAACAGATTTTGAGAGGAAGGTGGACAGCTGCTCCAGGCATTTTGGGAGTAGAGCAAGCAATCATGGATTTTCGCTTTGCAGAAATCTCTATAGATGGCTTCCTGTTAATGGGAAGAGTGTGCTTTTCTCTGATGCAGTGCTGCCTCTTCACGCTTACATATTTCCCTCTCCATCTTTGCCCTCCAGCCACACTGGTCCTCTTACAGCTCTGCTCACGACATGTCATCTCCTGCCGGAGGAGATGCTGGGAATTTCTACCCATTTACTCATTCTTGATCTCTCACTCACAAATCCTTTTCTTTAGAATCCTACCCGGATTCTCCAAACTGTCCTGTACTCTTAAAGTTCTCTGTTCCTTTGTGACATAGCACACACCTCATGGGCTATGCAATGTGTTTTAGCTTATGTGATTATTGGCGTGATGTTTTCTTCCCAGCAGATTGAGAGCAGGGTCTTCTGTCTGTTTTTGTTCACTGCTTCATCCCCAGTGCTTGCCACAGTGCCTGAAATATACTGGGAGCTCAATAAGTGCTAATGTATGAATGATGGAACAAGCAAACAAGCATTTATTGAGTACCTACTGTATTCCAGATACTGCTAAGTGATGGGAATACACCAATAAAATGTGTCCTGTCTTCAAGGAACTTGAGCTCCCATGAGAGACAGTCATGTTAGGAGATAAACTGCCACACAGCATGGTAAGAACTGCTATAGAGATGTGAAAACCAAAAATGAAGAAACCAATAGACACCACCACCAAAAAAAGAGAAACTGTGGGAACATAGAGTATGGAGCAACTAATTTTGCCAGTGGGTGTTGGAGAATGTGGGCAGAGATAGGGTGGAAAGAACCAGGCTTTGGGTCAGGCAGATCAGAGCTTGAATTCTAGTTCTGGTACTTAATTATCAGCCTCTCTGATTCTGTTCCTCTTCTGTAAAATGGGAGTAATAACACTTACTGATACTTACTCGGCAGGGAATTGTGAGACTTACCTAAAAATAATGCTGCTGCTAGCTGTGGGTCATTGCCCTTAAAATTTGGCTAAGATTTTTGTATATCTCTATTCTCTGCCAGTGCAAAGCCCAAAGTCCTTCTCCAATTGTCTGCACAATTTCATGGGGTTTATGTCTCATGGACATCCCCAACTTTGCTTTCCTCCTTTACTGAATTCTTGCTATCTGCTTGTTCTTTGTAGTTGTTTAAACTGAGAAAGTTTATGCCATCGAATTTCTGGAAGCTTTCTGAAATTTCGATTGGACATAAAATGACTTCAGAATTTTACATTTTTTGCAGTTCCTCATTAGCTACCATTACTCTCCAAACTCAACTAAAATTTACCTTGTCTTAAATGACAAGCTATGGTCTAACTGAAGAGTAATTTTAATTTGATAGTTGAAAAAACACTGTATTCCTCATGAGTACTCACATGCAGTTTTAACATGATTTTTTTGGGGGGTGGGGTGAGAGCAGAATTGAGAATGAGAAGTGTTCTTATCAGAGTATCCTGGATACGAGTACATTTTGTATATAATTTTCCACAGAAGTATTGATTTTAATCAACTTTCAAGATGTAGCACCACATTTGTCAAAGCAGAACAATCAAACGTGCAGTGTTTTTCTTAGTGGAAGACTGGCTGTCATGAATGTGCTAACATATATTAGTTATCTATTAACCTCAACATGTAAGAAAGCACCAGATCATTAGCTTGTGTCTTGAAAAAACAGCAGCTAGCGGCAGCCTGACCCACGACGGTAGTGAGCTGAATCAGCAGAATGAGTGGCCTGTGAAGATGGCAGTTTGTGAGAAATGCCTGGCTGAGTGTGAAGCAGGGATCTTATTAAATGAATGCATATGATGCATAGTGTAATTATACCACTTATGGCAGGAAAATATCACCATTTTATCAAACAGTGTGCTGTATACATCACAATTCATGGGATCGTCTATCTCTGGGATACTCTGTGAGTTTTGCAATTCTGGAAGGGTTTCAAGATAAGTTTTGATTAAGTTTTGGTGGTTATCTGGTTATTGAAGTGTAGCTTGATTGTGTGTATTTTTCCCCTTTTCTTTTAAGCTCTGACAATCTTGATTATTATTTCCCCTTGAGGAGTGGGAACAAAACAGCAAAGTAACTGTCACAACTTATTTCAGATGAATGGTTTTAAGTAGTTTGAACATGTTATCCCAGAGTTACCTCTCTGTAAGATTAGTGGAAGGCAGCAACACTATGAAGATCATGGTACCTGCTAGTGTTGATGTTTCTTTTTCTTTTCTTTTCTTTTTTTTTTTTTTTTTGCGGCCTCTCACTGTTGTGGCCTCTCCCGTTGCGGAGCACAGGCTCCGGACGCGCAGGCTCAGCGGCCATGGCTCACGGGCCCAGCCGCTCCGCGGCATGCGGTATCCTCCCGGACCGGGGCACGAACCCACGTCCCCTGCATCGGCAGGCAGACTCCCAACCACTGCGCTACCAGGGAAGCCCTGATGTTTCTTTTAATTGATTGCAACATTTTCTTCCTAAGGCTCAGATGCAGGATTTATTTCTTTTTCTCTCACAGTGCTTCTCATCTCATAATAAAACAACCATCATACTATCGATGTGGCTGGCCTCAGTGTTCAGTATTTAAGTGGCATGGGTGAAGGATCCATTTTGTGTTGCTGACCCACATTTTTACTGTGAGAAACATAAACCAAGGTCTGGAGTAGATAAGGCTTTGTGCTAAGCAAGAATGAAAAAGAATGCTGCTTATGGCTTATACCCACGTTGTAGACTATGATGAATAGTTTCACTCGCAATTACCAAAGAGTAGTCTATTATACATGTTTTTTTTGTTTTTTTTTTTTGCGGTACGCGGGCCTCTCACTGTTGTGGCTTCTCCCGTTGCGGAGCACAGGCTCTGGACGCGCAGGCTCCGCGGCCATGGCTCACGGGCCCAGACGCTCCGCGGCACGTGGGATCCTCCCGGATCGGGGCACGAACCCGTGTCCCCTGCATCGGCAGGTGGACTCTCAACCACTGCGCCACCAGGGAAGCCCCTATACATAGTTTTTGAATGTGCGATTTACCTACAAATATTTTGCAAATTACCTTCAACTTGTATATTTACATTTGTGATCTTCCTAACTATGACGCACAATCTGGATCTAGCCCTTATGGGATGTTTTAATGGGTAAGCAGTTGATTTATTTCACAGTTTTCAGGATTAATTTAAAAAGCATTTGTTGAGCACCAATTAAGTCTTGGGACCAATGCCGCACACTGGACTCAAGGAAACATAAGGAAACAAGGAAACATAAGACTCTCTCAAGGGTCTCACAGTTTAGTGCTGTAGAAATATATGAAAATATGGGACCCAGAGCAGGGAACCAACAATGTGTAGGACCCAGGAATGACATTGTATGAAAGGCTGATATCTGACAGCCTGCTTACTTATATTTATATATGAAAATTCTTAACGGAAGCATAAAATCTTCAGGATTGAAAGACATTTTAATTTTATCAAACTGGCCATTTCTTTTCTTTGCGCTCATAAACATGATTGACTGTGGAATGTTAGTGACAAGAAAAAAAAGCAACACAGGACAGACACATTGCTTTATTATGTCAAAAATAACCATCTGACCCATAGGAAAGACACATTGTGAAGTTTAGGTTTTAGATTGTATTAGAAAAATTAAGGAGAGTAAGATGTATAAAACCAAGAGCTAGAAGGATATTTTCCAGGAGACTAATTTTTAACTTTAGTCAGAGAGGAAGTCCGTGAAGCAGTGAAGTTAAATTACATTGCATTGCACTAATGTGTGTTACTCTGTGTTACACACACACAAATAAACACATATGTATATATGTTCACATGTATATACATGAACACACGCACATAGTTTCCTATGGTGGCAGTAACAAATTGCCAAACACTTGCTGGCTTAAAACGAAAGAAATTTGTTCTCTCACAGCTCTGGGAGCTAACATTTTAAAATCAAGGTGTTGGTGGGGCCCTACTTTTACTGAAGGCTCGAGGGGAGAACACTTCCTTGTCTTTTCCAGCTTCCAGTGCCTCTCAACACTGTGGTTTGTGGCCACATGACTCCGGTTTCTGCCTCCATCTTCACATGGCCTTCTCTGTGTGCTTCATCCTCCCCCTGCCTTTCTCTTATAAGGACCCTTGTCATTGGGTTTAGTGCCCACATGGATTATTCAGGATGATCTTATCTTGAGATCCTTAACTTAGTTATATCTGCAAAGATATATATATATATATATATATATATATATATATATTTTTTTTTTTTTTTTTTCCAAATAAAGTCACATTCACAGGTTCTGGGTAGACATATCATTTGGGAGGGGCAATATTTAACCTATATGCACACACACACGTGTGTATATATAATATATATTACTAATATTAGTAATATGTATAATATATATTCGTGATATAAAATTGTTAATAGAAAAACACTGACCTTTCTATAGAAAAATTGGCCAAGTAGAAGACTAGATATTTCACTAAAAAGAAACACAAAATGGTTAATAGAAAATGAAAACTAGATTCAAAAGCATGAATAATGAGGTATATAAATTCACAAGATACAAATATTTTACCCTATTGGATTGGTAGATATTTAAAAAATCAGTGTTATTGAGGGTGCAAGACAGGCATTTAAAAATATCAACGATGAAAATTATAGAATGCTGTATATCTTAATAAAATTGGAAGAAAAGAAAGAAAACAAAATGGGAATAGCCAAGAAAATGTAAAAAAATAAATTTTTCTCCCTCCCTCCCTCCCCCATTCCTCCCTTCCTTCCTTCCTTCCTTCTTTCCTTCTTTCTCATCACAGGGATCAGATCTGCATTGTGGTTTGGCAGCTCTCCCAGCCTCCTCCAGCCCCCCTCCCCATTTTCCCTCGTGGACATTTCTCCCAGTATATCTCTTGCATGTCTAATACCACTTTGGTGTCTGCTGCTCTGAGGACACAGACTTACAGTGTTCCAGGCAGAGGTTACACAGTGTAAAGGTCCTGAGGAGGTTGGCATTTTTGAGGATCATCAAGGAGGTTAGTGTGGCTTTCTTGAAGTAAAGAGGGGGAAGAGTAGTAGGAGATGAGGTCTAAGGTGCATCTGAAGTCCTTGCAGAAGAAAAATAATTGGCTTGGTTAATATAAAATCCTTTTTAAAGAGAGGGATCAAAAATGCTAAACAATGACATGTGTGTTAATTACAGAATTTAAGGGAAGGGCATTACAAACCCAGTACCTGACAGTCTTCTCATTAGCGGCATTCAACATCTGTCTAGGTAGTAATGTAAGTGGCCAAGTTCTGGGCCATTAAAATTTTGATGTAATCCATTAAGGCGACTTATGGACCGTAGTTCAAAGGGTGTTGCCATTGTACCTGTGAGAGTGGCAGCAGTAGAGTGTATTTTATGCAAATCTAATAGATTGGTAATGAATGATCCTGCTTAATAAGCTAGTTAAACCATTTGAGCCTTTACTCGAGAGTGATCATAAATGTCTTTTTCTAAAACTATTTTACGGTGCTAATCATTTAAGTGTAATAGCACTTAACATAATGCCAAGCACACAGCAAGCATTAAGTTTATTTTGTTATTGATGGTAAGGATGAAGATGGTGATTCTTACAAGGTGTTAGTCACTCAAAGGAGCCGCCAGATGCTACTGAATGATCCCGAAGTAAAGAGACTAGAAACTTTCTTTCTGGAGGTTTGTGACTTAAATCCCTGTTTCACTGCAGACTGTAAACTTGACCTAGCCTGGACTGGATGGCACTTTCCACAGGGCCCTTAAATATTTTTACCTCCTCTCTTTTACCTCCATAACCCATAACAGGTCCTCTGCTTAACTCCTCAGAAGCAAAAGATTGGAAAATCCTTCTAAACTTTAGAGACAGAGCAACGCTCAGTCAAGTGATAAAAGCTTCGGAAATTAGTCTTGAACATTATCAGTGTATCAGTTGAAGTCATCCAAAGTTCTTTTTCATACTAATTAGATACTCTTCAAAGGTGTAATTACCATTTAAAAATTACTTTGGAGTACAGGATAGACAATAGGTTTTTAATGTCTTTCTGTGTTTCTTGTATTTCATTGGCATTTTCTTATTTCACCAGTGAATCACAGGAGTTTCAAGGACTTCCACCCCCCCCCACCCCTATAAGTTAAAATTCTAAACAGAGACTCAGCTCACATGAAGAACTAGATGTAATTACCAGGGAAAGTGTATAATAATTAAAAATGAGATGGCGTGGATTGTCAATCTGCCCCATGCTTCTCCTTCTACCACTACTTTGAGCAGAGAACTATTTCTGGCCCCAGAGGGGAGCTGCCTTGCAAGGAAGAGGAGGTAAAATACGAAGCTTGGCAATGTGCTCATTGTCACCATCTGTGGCACAGCTGAGACTATGTCTGAGAAGCCCAGCCTCTCTGCTCTGCTCCACGTCATGTTTCTTGCTATCTTGTACCATCTCAGAAGGATGAGAATGGCATGGAAAAGAGTTCAAGTTTGTGAGCATGGCGTGGGGACATTTTAGGGAAGAGTGTAAGTTTTGTGACCAAAGTAAAAAAACCTGTCTGCTCTTCCAGGGTTATAATGAGCTGCCCAGAAGGCAATGAACTTCTTTTCTGGATGGGCAATTGACACAGGCCTAACGATATGGAGGGTAGCCCCTGGCTCACAACCCTTCAGTGTCTTGCCGTTTCTCTTTGTATAAAGTACAATTCCTTAAAATGGCCTCTAGACCCATTAAGATCTGCCCCTGCCTATTTAATCCAGTCTTGCCTTTCACAAGCTCCTCTGTTCCATTTACTTCCTTCATCCCTTATATTCTCTTTGCTTCTTCCCAGTGTAAGGGCTTTGCATGTTCTAGACCCTCTGCCTGGAACACTATTCCATTCTCTCTTTGTCTCAACAACTCCAATTCCTTCTTTAGATCATATCTGCATCACTGCTTCCCAAGAAAACCCTCCCTGCCCTCTGCCTGGCCCAGGGCCTCCCAGGGGCCTCTTCCTTGCTGTGTGTATCCATCTGTCCATGTGAATATTTGATTAAAGTCTCCCCCTGCCCCCACCTCCCACTAGAGCATGCACCCCTCAGGACAGGCACTGGGTCTGGTTTTACTAACCAGTGTCTCTCCAGAACATAGCACAGAGAAGGCAAAAAGTGCTCAATGAACATTTGTTGACCCAATGCCTGAGCAACTGTTTTAGAAGGATTGCTCTGTCCCTCACTGCGCAGGAGGCCAGGCTTGGGTGCACTCTGTTGTTCTAAATGATTCAGTGAGTGGCACGTGGTGCTTTGGAGAGCATCCTGTCCAGAGAGTCAGGTACCTGCAATCCTTTCTCAGTTCTACTATTAATGAGCTTTCAGATTTTGGGCAGGTTGTTTAATGTCTTTATGTCTCCTCATATGTAAAATAGGATTGTCAGTATATGCTTTATTTACCTTACCAAGTTATCCTTTTATACCAAGAATATTAAAGGTCTAGATAATATTTGTGTGATCCAGACATTATCAGGTAAAAAGGAATTGGTTATAGGCAGTTGCTTGCTCCCATAGACAGAGATTCCTAAAAATGTATTTGAAAGTTGGAAAACAGTTATAAGGGTTACATTTCCAGAGAACTAAAATGCTTTAAAATTCTGAATAATGGGTTGTTATGTGCTGCCTCTCTCAGATTCAGATATTCTATGAGGTGGGTAAGACCTTTGCACGTGTCCAGTACAGAAGGTCACCAGCTATCCCTGGGGATGGGAAGGGTGATCCAAGTATCTCCCCTTCTCTTGGGCTGACTGTGTCTCCTGCCCTTTGCCATAGCAGCCAAAGCATTTACTCATCTTTAGGTAGTTGGAGACAGGTGTAGGAAAAGGGGTTCTATCTCTGTCACCCATGGTAGTTGCAAAAATGACCTTAATGTTTATATTTACAGCCTTTTCTGTGTAATATTATAGAGCCCTCCCAGTCTGATTTTAAGCTTAGTCGTGTACATTAGTGTCAAGGTTCTCCAGAGAAACAGAACCAAGAGGCTCTATCTGTCTGTCTGTCTATCTGTGTATCTATCTGTCTATCTCTCCAGGTTGGAATCATCATTGTTATCCTCCTGGACTCTGGACTAGTCTTACCTGCCAGAGTGCTTTAGATAGCTAGCTGTGCATTGTCAATCTCTCACATTACACCAACTTATATATACCTGTCTTGTGTTAACAACCAGTAGGGACCATAAAGGGGAAGGATGTCAAACTCGTATCGGACTCATATCCATCTCTATGTCTGTGAAGGAGGCTGATCTTGAGTATTTCAGCAGTGTTCCATAGCAAAGTGAGAAGTGGCCCATGGGAGGGCAGGGGGTATGGAATGGGAGGAGAGGCCTGAAGTTTTAATTCAAAAGCATTTGAACACTCAGCCCCTGGTTCAAGTCATCCTAGTCAGGTTAGGCTAGGTTTTGGTTAGAATAAATAACCATATATCTTGATGCCCTAACTGCAAAGCTGTTTCTTGGTCACGCTACATATCTGACATTGGTCCAGATAGGTCTGTTCCACATGGTCACTCAGGAATACAGGCTGACAGAGGCACCATCTCAATACATGCTTTCATGACCACTGTGGTCGGGGAAGAGAATGTGCTGATTCCTGCACTGGCCCTTTGCCTGGAAGTGACACATGTCACTTCTACTCATGGTTCATGCCTAACTTGCTGCGTGGATAAACTGTCTTCACAGGAGTGGGGTGTTCTAACCAACTTTTATGATTCTCTAATTGATAATTTGGCATTCATTAATCATAGGTCCAAACCAATGACCAAAGTTGTTTACATCTATCCATCTTTTGAGGGAGTGCAGGAATTGAATGACAAACTCTCCAATCACGAACGCCAACATCTGTGTTTCAGTTTTTGCACAGTAGGGGACAGCCCCACTTAACAACTTCTAACCACTGCAGTAGCAAAGGCCTTTGCCTGCAGTCCTCTCATTCCTCCTGCCTCCTGACTGGCCCTGGTGCTTACCCATGTGGCCCTACATGGTGTGGCATGCCTCCTTTTCTTGGGAACTGTAAGTAATAAATTCTTCTTTCAAAGACAGTTGTCTCTGTGTCTGTCACCTTATCATATCTTATTAAAACAAATCCTCGGTACCAATCTTGAAACATGGGAAATGCAATCCTATTACATGACTGGAAAGAGAAATGGAATATTTGTGGATGATCCTAACGGCTAACACATTGGGTTACTGCTGTGTTCCAGGTATAAACGTGATCTTGCCTGACACTCGCCTCAGTTCATAACCTTTGCCACCTGGCATGCTAAAGCTTATGTTTATGTTGGAAGCAATGGCTCCTTTAACCACTCTGCTATCTTGCCTTTTACTTGTAAACTGAAAACACTATGATATTTACTAGCTTTTGGTGTTTTGTGAAATGGGTAGGGGGGATGATATTATTTCTCATCCTTTGAAAAGGCAAAAACTGAGGCACAGAGATGACCTTGTTCTAATATCCCGTGGTTATCCAATGCTAGGTCAATCTGAAGACCCAGGTCTCATACTGGCATCTTCACAAAACCATGGTCCCAGGAAGTTGTTTCATTTTAATCCAAACAGAAGACACATTTAGACTCCCAATAGCTAATGGCCTGAAGTCCAAGGTTTTTTCTAAATTGGTCGAGATAGCACTGATAAATACTGAAAAATTTTTGAAACAAAAATTCATGATGCAAGAGCAAAACATTTCTCTTAAGCTTTCAGCCAGACTGAAAAATCTGCACACTTGATTTTGAGTCTGGGGGAAATTGAGACAAAAAACTTCACAGGCTTAATCCAGAGCCCCCATCTCAGTAGAGACCTCAAAACCCTTCAGGACACAACATTCCAAAGACAGCATGTTGCCAGTAACAGAAAAAGCAGAACAATGAGCAAACCAGCTGTCTGTCCACAGAAGAGAACACTCTCAAATGCTTGGCAATACTCCCTGTCTGTGCAGCTCCCCCTTTCAGCCCGGATGGTTTTCTCTGTTGCACGGTGTGCATGCTTCTTGACATTAAAGACATCACTAGGGGAGGGTTGGGTTGTGCAACTCTTCCTCTTTCCAACTCCTGAAGCTTGGCTTATGCAGCTCAAGAGTCCCCCACAGCCCTGGCATCTGGTTTCCTTCTGGGAGGCATCTGCCTGTTGAAAGAACAGGAGGCTGGAAGAAGAGTAGATAGAATAGGATCTGCAGAGCTCAGATTCTTAGGGGAAAAGCACATGACCTTGGCCCCGTGGTTCTGTTCATGAGAGGCTTTAAGTAGAGATCCTGTTGATTCCTATAAGAAGTTTGGACAAACTGTAATGATGCTGTTGGAAGAAAAGCTTCTGAACACTGGGAAAATCCATATCATAAACGAAAGAAGCCTTTTGTATGCGCCCTAAAAAGTATACTCAACAAATAACTGCATGCTGTTCTGCCCTCTGAAAAGTGAAATGACTAGAATTTTTTTTAATACCATTTCTGAGATTTCCTGAGAGCGTTGATATACATGTTCTACTAAATTCAAAGCACCATCTTCCTCTAATTGTTTTCAATGTTTCTTCATATTGTTAGCATATTTCAGAAAAGCACTGGCAGATTGCTTTCCTAGAGGGAATAGAAGAGAAAAAAATTCCATGATTTAATCTTTTAAAAGATGAGAAAAAAAAATCAAAACATCTAAATTCAGTGGTGGCTTCTTCTAGTTCATACATTAACATCTAAATAACATCCAGAAGTATGCTGTCTTAATGTTTACAAAACTAGATCACAAATTTAAAAAAATTGTTTTTGTTATTAATGTTCTAAGAAATACTTGATGTGAAATTTCTGATCTTCTTTAGAGCAGGGTTCCCAAATTATTAGAGAAATAAGTTCCTAAAATAAGGCTACTAAGTTCTGGTAAAGTCAGACTATTCAGAGGAAGGATATAGCATGACTGATGAAGAATATACAAAGGTTTGGTGCGTCAGAAACATTTTCTATATTGAATGCCTTTAGATTGGATCCTGTTATTGACTGAATGTTTGGATCCCTCCCAAAATTCATATGTTGAAGCCCTAACCCCCATTGTGATGGTATTTGGATGTGGGGCCTGTGGGAGGTAAGTAGATTTTTTTTTACATTTTTTTTTTTTATAGATCGTTACTGGAGTATAATTGCTTCACAATACTGTGTTAGTTTCTATTGTACACCAAAGTGAATCAGCCATATGCATACACATGTCCCCATCTTCCCTCCCTCTTGCGTCTCCCTCCCATCCTCCCTATCCCACCCCTCTAGGTGGTCACAAAGCACCGAGCTGATCTCCCTGTGCTATGTGGCTGCTTCCCACTTGCTATCAATTTTACATTCGGTAGTGTATATATGTCCATGCCACTCTCTCACTTCTTCCCAACTTACCCTTCCCCCTCCCCATGTCCTCAAGTCCATTCTCTACGTCTGCGTCTTTGTTCCCGTCCTGCCCCTAGGTTCTTCATGACCTTTTTTTTGTTTTAAGATTCCATATATATGTATTAGTGTACGGTATTTGTTTTTCTCTTTCTGACTTACTTCACTCTGGATGACAGACTCTAGGTCCATCCACCTCACTACAAATAACTCAATTTCATTTATTTTTATAGCTGAGTAATATTCCATTGTATATATGTGACACATCTTCTTTATCCATTCATCTGTCAGTGGACACTTAGGTTGCTTCCATGTCCTGGCTATTGTAAATAGAGCTGCAATGAACATTGTGGTACATGACACTTTTTGAATTATGGTTTTCTCAGGGTGTATGCCCAGTAGTGGGATTGCTGGGTCATATGGTAGTTATATTTTTAGTTTTTAAAGGAACCTCCGTACTGTTCTCCATAGTGGCTGTATCAATTTACATTCCCACCAACAGTGCCGGAGGCTTCCGTTTTCACCACACCCTTTCCAGCATTTATGGTTTGTAGATTTTTTGATAATGGCCATTCTGACCAGCATGAGGTGATACCTCATTATAGTTTTTGATTTGCATTTCTCTAATAATTAGTGATGTTGAGCAGCTTTTCTTGTGCCTCTTGGCCATCTGTATGTCTTTCTTGGTGAATTGTCTATTTAGGTCTTCTGCTCATTTTTTAATTGGATTATTTGCTTTTTTGATATTGAGCTCCATGAGCTGTTTGTATATTTTGGAGATTAATCCTTTGTCCATTGATTTGTTTGCAAATATTTTCTCCCATTCTGAGGGTTGTCTTTTTGTGTTGTTTATGGTTTCCTTTGCTGTGCAAAAGCTTTTGAGGTTAATTAAGGCCTATTTGTTTATTTTTGTTTTTATTTCCGTTACTCAAGGAGGTGGGTCAAAAAAGATCTTGCTGTGGTTTATGTCAAAGAGTGTTTTTCCTATATTTTCCTCTAAGAGTTTTATAGTGTCTGGTCTTACATTTACGTCTTTAATCCATTTGGAGCTTATTTTTGTGTGTGGTCTTAGGGAGTGTTCTAATTTCATTCTTTTACATGTAGCTTTCCAGTTTTCCCAGCACCACTTATTGAAGAGGCTGTCCTTTCTCCATTGTATGTTCTTGCTTCCCATGTCATAAATTAGGTGCCCATATGTGTGTGGGTTTATCTCTGGGCATTCTATCCTGTACCATTGATCTATATTTCTGTTTTTGTGCCAGTACCATACTGTCTTGATTACTGTAGCTTTGTAGTGTAGTTTGAAGTTGGAGAGCCTGATTCCTCCAACTCTGTTTTTCTTTCTCAAGCTTGCTTTGGCTATTCGGGCTCTTTTGTGTTTCCATACGAATTATAAAATATTTTGTTCTAATTCTGTGAAGAATGCCATTGGTAGTTTGATAGGGATTGCATTGAATCTGTAGATTGCTTTGGGTAGTATTGTCATATTCACAATATTGATTCTTCCAATACAAGAACATGGTATGTTTCTCCATCTGTTTATGTCATCTTTGATTTCTTCCATCAGTGTTTTATAGTTTTCTGAGTATAAGCCTTTCACCTCCTTAGGCAGGTTTATTCCTAGGTATTTTATTCTTTTTGTTGTGAAGGTAAATGGGATTGTTTCCTTAATTTCTCTTTTTGATTTTTTGTTGTTGGTGTACAGCAATGCCAGAGATTTCTGTGCATTAATTTTGTGTCCTGCAACCTTACCAAATTCATTGATTAGTTCTAGTAGTTTTCTGGTGGCAGCTTTAGGATTTTCTATGTATAGTACATGTCATCTGCAAACAGTGACAGTTTTACTTCTTCTTTTCCAATTTGTATTCCTTTTATTTCTTTTTCTTCTCTGATTGCCATGGCTAGGACTTGCAAAACTATGTTGAATAAGAGTGGCCAGAGTGGACATCCTTGTCTTGTTCCTGATCTTACTGGAAATGCTTTCAGTTTTTCACCATTGAGTATGATGCTTGCTATGGGTTTGTCATATATGGCCTTTATTATGTTGAGGTAGGTTCCCTCTGTGCCCACTTTCTGGAGAGCTTTTATCATAAATGGGTGTTGAATTTTGTCAAAAGCTTTTTCTGCATCTGTTGAGATGATCATATGGTTTTTATTCCTTAATTTGTTAATGTGTTGTATCACATTGATTAATTTGCATATATTGAAGAATCCTTGCATCCCTGGGATAAATCCTACTTGATCATGGTGAATGATCCTTTTAATGTGTTGTTGGATTCTGTTTGCTAGTATTTTGTTCAGGATTTTTGCATCTATATTCATAAGTGACATTGGTCTATAATTTTCTTTTTTTGTGATGTCTTTTTCTGGTTTTGGTATCAGCGTGATGGTGGCTTCATAGAATGAATTTGGGAGTGTTTCTCCCTCTGCAATTTTTTGGAAGAGTTTGAGAAAGATTGGTATTAGCTCTTCTCTAAATGTTTGATAGAACTCACCTGTGAAGCCACCTGGTCCTGGACTTTGGTTTATTGCAAGATTTTTAATTATGGTTTCAATTTCATTGCTTGTGATAGATCTGTTTATATTTTCTAATTCTTCCTTGTTCAGTCTTGGAAAATTGTACCTTTCCAAGCATTTGTCCATTTCTTTGTATAGTTGTTTGTAGTAGTCTCTTATAATCCTTTATATTTCTGTGGTGTCCATTGTGATTTCTCCTTTTTTATTTCTATTTTTATTGATTTGCATCCTTTCCCTTTTTTTCTTGATGAGTCTGGCTAAGGGTTTATCAATTTTGTTTATCTTCTCAAAGAACCAGCTTTTAGTTTTATTGACCTTTGCTATTATTTTCTTCATTTCTATTTCATTTGTTTCTGCTCTGATTTTTATGATTTCCTTCCTTTTACTGACTTTGGGTTTTCTTTGTTCTTCTTTCTCTAGTTGTTTTAAGTGTAGGGTTAGATTGTTTATTTGAGATTTTTCTTGTTTCTGAGGTGAGATTGAATTGCTATAAACTTCCCTCTTAGAAATTCTTTTGCTGCATCCCATATGTTTTGGGTCGTCGTGTCTTCATTGTCATTTGTTTCTATGCATTTTCTAATTTCTTCTCTGATTTCTTCAGTCATCTCTTGGTTATTTAGTAGTGGACTGTTTAGCTTCCTTGTATTTGTGTTTTTTACAGTTTTTTTTCCTGTAATTGATTTCAAATCTCATAGCATTGTGGTCAGAAAGGATTCTTGATATGATTTCAATTTTCTTAAATTTTCCAAGGCTTGATTTGTGACCCAAGATATGATCTATCCTGGAGAATGTTCCATGTGTACTGGAGAACAAAGTGTATTCTGCCACTTTTAGGTGGAATGTTCTATAAATAGCAATTAAATCTGTCTGGTCTATTGTGTCATTTAAAGTTGTGTTTCTTTAATTATTTTCTGTCTAGATGATCTGTCCACTGGCGTAAGTGATGTGTTAAAGTCCCCTACTATTATTGTGTCATTGTCAATTTCTCCTTTTATGGTTGTTAACATTTGCCTTATGCATTGAGGTGCTCCTATGTTGGGTGCACAAACATTTATAATTGTTATATCTTCTTCTTGGATTGATCCTTTGATCATTATGTAGTGTTCTTCTTTGACTCTTTAATAGTCTTTAAATAAGTCTATTTTATTGGATATGAGTATTGCCACCCAAGCTTTCTTTTGATTTCCATTTGCATGGAATATCTTTTTCCATCCCTTCACCTTCAGTCTGTATGTGTCCCTAGGTCTGAAGTGGGTCTCTTCTAGGCAGCATATATATGGGTCTTGTTTTTGTATCCATTCAGCCAGTCTGTGTCTTTTGGTTGGGACATTTAATCCATTTACATTCAAGGTTATTATTGGTATATATGTTACTATTTCCATTTTCGTAATTGTTTTGGGTTTGTTTTTGTGGGTCTTTTTCTTTTCTTGTGTTTCTCACCTAGAGAAGTTTCTTTAGCATTTGTTGTAAAGCTGGTTTGGTGGTGCTGAATTCTCTTAGCTTTTGCTTGTCTAAAAAACTTTTGACTTCTCCATCAAATCTGCATGAGATCCTTGCTGGGTAGAGTATTCTTTGTTGTCAGTTTTTCTCTTTCATCACTTTAAGTATGTCCTTCCACTCCCTTCTGGCTTGCAGAGTTTCTGCTGAAAAATCTGCTGATAACCTTATGGGGATTCCTTCATATGTTATTTTTTGTTTTTCCCTTGTAGCCTTTTTTTTTTTGCGATACGCGGGCCACTCACTGTTGTGGCAGTGATGCGCAGGCTCAGTGGCCATGGCTCACGGGCCCAGCCGCTCCACGTCATGTGGGATCCTCCTGGACCAGGGCACGAACCCGTGTCCCCTGCATTGGCAGGTGGACTCTCAACCACTGCGCCACCAGGGAAGCCCTCCCTCGTAGCTTTTAATATTTTTTTTCTTTGGATTTAATTTTTGTTAGTTTGATTAATGTGTGTCTTGGTGTGTTTTTCTTAGGGTTTATCCTGTATGGGACTCTCTATGCTTCCTGGACTTGGGTGACTATTTCCTTTCCCATGTTAGGGAATTTTTCGACTATCATCTTTTCAAATATTGTCTCAGACCCTTTCTTTTTCTCTTTTTCTTCTGGGAGCCCTGTAAGTTGAATGTTGGTGTGTTTAGTGTTATCCCCGATTTCTCTGAGATTGTCTTCAATTGTTTTCATTCTTTTTTCTTTATTCTGCTCTTTGGCAGTTATTTCCACCATTTCGTCTTCCAGCTCACTTATTCTTTCTTCTGCCTCAGTTATTCTGTTATTGATTCCTTCTAGTATATTTTTCATTTCAGTTATTGTGTTGTTCATCTCTCTTTGTTTGTTCTTAATTCTTCTAGATATTTGTCAAGCATTTCTTTTATTTTCTCAATGCGTGTCCATTCTATTTCTGAGATTCTGGATCACCTTTACTATTATTACTCTGAATTCTTTTTCAGGTAGAGTGCTTATTTCCTCTTCATTTACTTGGTCTTGTAGGTTTTTACCTTGCTCCTTCATCTGTGACATATTTTTTTTGCTGTCTCATTTTTTTTTTTTTTTTTTAATGAGTGTGATTGTTTCCTGTCTTACTGGTTGTTTGTCCTGAGGCTTCCAGCACTGGAGTTTGTAGGCTGTTGGGTAGAGCTGGGTCTTGTTGCTGAGATGAGGACCTCTGTGAGACCTCACTCTGATAAATATTCCCTGGGGTCTGAGGTTCTCTGTTAATCAAATGGTTCCCACACGGAACTCCCACCGCAGGAGCTTTGGCCCAACCCCCGACTCATGAGCCAAGATCCCGCAAGCCACGTGGGGTGGCAAAAAGAAAAAAAAAAGAGAGAGAACAATAACAAGGTAAAAAATAAAATTAGACTAGGACACTAACAGATATGTTAGAAATAATATAAAAATAAAAATATAGGTGAATCAACAACCAGAAGGTACAACAGTACCATAATAGTAAAAAAGAGGAGGATGGAAAAGAGAAAAAAAAAAAAGAAAAGGAAAAAAAAGCAGGGAAAAGGAGTTGGCTGTGGAGGGCAGGGCCTAAGCAAGGTTTGGGTGGTGGGTGGGGCCTATGCTCAGGACCCACAGGGCTGGAAAAGGCCCTGGGGGCTGTGGGGGATGGGGTTTAGGCTCAAGGAACAGAAGGGGCCCAGGTGTGGCCCCACCCCACGTCTTAGAGGGCCTCACCTGGGAGTCCAGCAGGCTTCCTGGGCTTGAGTGGGCAGGGCAAATGTCCTCCACTCCTCTCCTGCTCCTCCTGTCCTGGAGGGCCCCTCCCACCTGCCTCTCCTGTTCTCCCCTCTGCCTCCTTCCTATGCCCCCAGGACCAATGCGGCTGGGGGTGGGGGGGCCCTGGAGACCAGGGGACTGGCCTGGGAGCTCAGCAGCCTCCCCAGCCTGAGTGGGTGGGGCAGTCACCCTCCAGCTCCTCTCTCGCTCCTCCTGGAGGGCCCCTCCCTCCTGCCTCTCTTGATCTCCCCGGCCTCAGGGGCTCCGATCCTGTCTGGTCTCCACTTCTCCTCCCGCCGCTGTCCCCCCACGTCCTACCGGTTCACTTTGCGGTTCTTCCCATCTCCTTGGGCATCAGGGTCGCCCACCAGTGGCTGCCAGGCACCCTAGTAGTTGTGGGGAGATGCTAACTTGGTGTCTTCCCACACCACCATCTTCGGTAATTAGATTTAAATGAGGTTATGAGGATGGTGCCCTCATGATGGGATTAATGCCTTTATAAGAAGAGGTGGAGACTTGGGAGCTTTCTCTTGCCCCACAGCACACAAAAAAGAGGTCATGAGAGGATACAGGGATATGGCTCTGTCCTCAAGCCAGGAAGAGGTACGTCACCAAGAACCAAATCTGCTGGCATCTTGGTCTTGGACTTTCCAGCCTCCAGAACTGTGAGAAGTAAAAGTCTGTTGTTTAAGCCATGTGGTCTACAGTATTTTGTTATAGTAGTCTGAGCTAAAACAGACTCTAACCTGGATTATGCAAATGAGGGGTGAGATTAGCCTCATCCCTACAGAAAAAACGTAGTGGCATTTGAAAACCTGGGACATCTCTCTCAAAGTACTAAACATTCCAGAAGAGGTCATCTGTTCTCATGGCCCTTATTGGATCTTTGTTCTTTCTAGCACAGATTAAAAATGCTTTTATAGATCACTCTTGATTTCATGATTTTAAAAGATGATTGAGAGGAACAAAATAAAAGGAAATTTTCTTTAGATTGATGCTTTTCTCTGATGCCTCAAAAATATCAAGATAATTAGATAATCACTTGATCTGCTTTTGTTACAGGTATTCTCAGGTTTGAAAGTAAGTTGGTTTCAAGAAAGACCTCATTTAACTCTAATTATAAGAACTGAAGGTATACATGGCACCTGAAAAGGCTGAGGGGAACCCCTAATTAAAGTGGTCATATCAGAGGTAGTGTAGGACTCAGCCCTCAGTACTCAGCTGTGCTGTTAGTCACATTTTCTTCTGAGTCTGTATGAAAACTGTTCCCCTTCACAAGTAATGTCAGCCTTCTTGAGTTAGGTTCAAACAGGCACTTGCCAAGTCTCGTGGTTTGTTGCTGTCACTGAGTAGCTGGGGTCCTCCCATTTGTTTTTGCCATCACTCACAGCTTTCTTCATTTCCAGCTTCCTTCTAATCAGCCTACTCACTTCCAGGGTAGCTTCTCTTCAGTTGGTTCTTTTTTTTTTTTTTTTTTTTTAAAAGATTTTTTGATGTGGACCATTTTTTAAAGTGTTTACTGAATTTGTTACAATATTGCTTCTGTTCTATGTTTTGGGTTTTTGGCTGTGAGGCATGTAGGATCTTAGCTCCCCAACCAGGGATTGAACCCACACCCCTTGCTTTGGAAGGTGAAGTCTTAACCACTGGACCACCAGGGAAGTCCCTCAGTTGGTTCTTAAGCGGTTGTTGCTGTTAGGTCTTTCTTGCTTCATCAGGGGATTCTGGCAGTCTCTTGATGCCTCCTGAATCAAGACCCCAGTTCTGGTTTGTTGTAAAGCTCTTCCCTTGACCTTGACACATAGCCTTGCTTCCTTTCATACTCCTCATCCTCAAATCATGCCTTGTTCTGATGGTGTAACATGCATTGGTGTGAGAGTTAGGACAACTGGTTTCTAGCCTCAGCTCGGAAAACACCAGACAGTATAGCTTTGGGAAAGTGACTTAGAGCTTCAGGCTAGTGGCTATTTCTAGCAATTATCATGAGATTTCAGATGAGTCAACAAAAACTGTTGGTTCTGAGCATAAACGCTAAGTGAGAACTTATATCATAGAACCTCAAATCTTATCTCCTCCAGGGAACTTTTAATGCTCCCTAGGAAGGAGGTATTGTAGTCTGGTCTGGCTGTTGGTGACAGTGGTTGTGGTGGTGTTTGCCAAATGAATTCTCTACGTGTAATCCAGATATCACCTGGGATTTCCCTGCTCCTATGATCTAGATAAGAGAAGCCTAACAAGCATGCCTCTTCCTATAGCTGCTTAGTTTATGGTTTGTATCACTTTCTTATGTGTGATAACCCTGTCCCACATGGCATCCATTCAGCTATAAAATTGCACCTCTTCTTTGATTTCCATATAAAACCACACTCATCCAAGGCAAGATGCATGGAGATTTGAAGGAGATGTAAATACAAAGGACTTCTAGGTGAATATTAGATTACATTAGTCTTAAATATTCCCCCCAACCCTGCCCTCCCCAGTCCATATGCTCTATATCCCTGAGATGGAACTTGATAAAAGGGGCTATTTTTCTCCATAAATGTAGCTCATAAAAGGGATTTTGAGAGCTTTTAAAATATGATCTAAGAACTATTTATTTTAGAAAACTCATTTTTAGGCCATTTTAGAAAATTCATTCACTCATTCATTCTAGGTTTCAGAAGGAATTATGAAAACCATTCAGTATTGCCACCCTCTCTGCCCCCTATTCCCCACCACCAACACACAAATGAAGGAATTCTCCAAATAATGGAAGCCAAATGTTTTTGCGTGTGAATCATGTAGTTTTCAGCCAGGCGTTTGACCATCTGTGTCTGTTTGGACGTCTCTTCTTTGTGCGTCGTGTACCACTAATACTAGTGTGATCCTTCTAGAGAGGGCAAGTAGCTGATCGATGAAGATGAAGAGCCAAAGCACACAAAACAAATCCTACAGCTTACGAAAATATTCCCAAGCTCTGCAAGATTGGCTTTCATTTTTCCAGTAGACATTACTGAAACTTACAAACAGAAGAAATGAGCACAGGAAGGAGCCTCCAGAACCTGGGGAGGAGGCTGCTTTCTGCCATTGAAACATTTCTGAGTAGGATATCAGCACCTCGAATATTGCTTGCAAATGTATGGCTTAGGTGAATTTTTAGGACAGCCTAGACCAGTTAGTGACTGGGATATAAACTAGGATTGGCGCACAAAAAACTTACTGCTTTTATCTGTTTACTTGTTTGTTTATTTAATAAACGAACCCTTTACAACTCTGGTCACCAATTTTGATGTGTGGGTTATTTTCCCCACACTTCCAAGCAGTGATCAGACACCAGCTGGGTGTCCTACAATTTGACTCAATTCTGACCCTCTCTACCCAAAGATAGCATCAGATCCTACAGGTTTAGGGCTCAGTCCCACAAGACTGCCCCTACTTTCGAAGCCAACTGAGGATCAAGGTTGTTACCTGTGCTTCAGTCTGAATGGCTATAAATTAAAGGTTTCCATGACCCCTTCCTTGGGTTTGATTAATTTGCTTAGAGCAGATCATAGAATTTAGGAAACCAGTTTACCCACTAAATTACTGGTTTATTTCAAAGGATAGCCAGGTTCCAGGATTAGGAATAACCAGATGAAAAAGATGCATAGGGCAAGGTATGGGGAAAGGACATAGAGCTTCCATGCTCGCTGGATGTGCCACTCTCCTTGCATTTCCATGAGTTCTCCAACCTAGAGACTCTTGAAATCTCCTCCTCCTGCATTTTTATGGAGGCTTCATTACATAGGTATGGCTGATTAAATCATTGGTCTTTAGTGATTTATTCAACCTCTATTCCCTTTCCCCTCCTGCGGTCAGTGGGAGTGGGACTGAAACTTCTAACACTCCAATCACCTGGTTGGTTCCCCTGGCAACCAGCCCCCATCCTTAGGGGAGGTCCAAAAGTCCCATTATTAACGTAACAAGAGACACCTTTGTAGCGCTCATTACTTAAGAAATTCCAAGGGTTTTGGGAGCTCTGTGCCAGAAACGGGGATGAAGACCAAATATATATTTCTTACTATAAATCATGATATACACCCCTAACAAATAACCCTTAATAACATCCTACAGAATTTGTTGAACACTTGCTATATGCCAGGCACTGGTGCTGATTACAAAAAGTTGACTTTGTCACTATTCCCTTAAAACTTACGATTTACTCTGATCTTGATCCCTGCTGTTGAAGTCTAGCTGACATTTTGATAAATATTTATCTCTATTGATTCACCGTGTAGATAGTTATGTAGAGAGGCCTGAATATAATGATTGTGAAGACCCTGCTTGCAGTTGGTTTTAAATGTGAGGGATGCTTTTCTCTATGAACCTGTCCACTTCAGGTCAATTTGAATAGGACATTTATCTTCCAATTTATTATTAGGAAGAATCTGACATTGGTGAGTGGAGAGAAAGAAACAAGTGTTGGGGGATGGAATGCCATTTTTACCTACCCCGCCACCACCTTTGGAGCCAAATTCCTGTTCTCTGCTTAGCATTTTATCTTGTACTGTCCTTCTGACATTCACTGATCTTCCAGGTCTGTGAAGAGTCCAAACTCTCTTCTGTTTCCTGGCTGTTTTGTCCATGCTGTTTCCTTAGCTTCAACTTGCCCCCTCCTGGAATTTCAATGAACTCCTTACTCCTTAGCACTGTGTTTTTGAGGGGCCTTTCCTGGTCCTCCTACGATTCTCTGTCAATCCTCTCTTTGTTTTCTACATAGCGATTTTGTGGGGGTTTTTTTGCTAACTTTTATTTATTATTGGTCTATTCAGTGCTTACTTTGTCTTTTTGCTTTGTTTTTCCCATTAGAAAATAAGCAGTGAGAGGTCAGGGCTGGGTCTGGCATATTCACTATTTTATCTCCAACAGCCTGGTAGACAGTAAATATGAATTAAAAATTAAATATTATGTATTATAATATATTTAGTTCTTCCTTCATGTAGTTTTTGTCACAGAATCAGCATGAGTTTGTGTGTGTGTGTGTGTGTGTGTGTGTGTGTGTGTGTGTGTGTATTTACATGGAGAGAGATCTTTTAAGGAATTGAGGAATTGGCTCATGAATTATGGAGGCTGGCAAGTTGAAAATCTGTAGGGTAGCCTAGGAGACTAGAGACCCAGGAAAGAGCTGATATTGCAGTTCAAGTCCAAAGGCTGTTTGCTGGCCAAATTCCTTCTTGCTTGGGGGAGATCAGTCTTTGTTCTATTCAGGCCTTCAGCTGATTGGATGAGGCCCATCCATATTACAGAGGGCAGTTTGCTTTGCTCCATCTATTGATTTAAATGTTAATCTAGTTCAAAAACACCCTCAGAGAAACATTCAGAATAATGTTGGATCACAGATCTGGGCACCATGGATCAGCTAAGTTGACATAGAAAATTAAACATCACAGTTGATCTGAAATTTTAATGTTGACAGAATTGTCCTAGAGTCAGGACACATACTTGGTGGGGTGAGATTAGATGCTTGTCCTGTTTCTGCAGGATCTGTGACTTGGAGCAATTCCCAAATCTCTGAGATTCAGATTCTTTACATACAAAATGGGCCGATTGGTCTAAATCAGAAGTTGGCAAACTCTGGCCTGTGAGCCAAATCCAGCCACTACCTATTTGTGTGGTGGCACAACCTTAGAATGGTTTTTACAGATGAACATTTGAGATTGATTTGATTATAGGTGTTGAAATAATTTTCTAGGCCCAAGATGGAGCCACTCCTGCCCAGGGTACCATGTCAGCAAATGGAAACTCAGATAATTTTCACATCCCTGTATATGTTCCACTTGACTAGAAAAGCAGTATATCCAGTGAGCTAATCCCCAAATGCCAAGCCAACTCTGGGCTTTATACCTATTTCCTTGTTTTTTCTTACCCCAAACAGTGTTGACTACGTGGCCCCAGCCAATCAGCTATTTTCTTTTTCTCTTCCTTGTTCTTTATTCTTTATCCTATAAAAGCTTCCTGCCTTCTACACCATTTTGCAGTTCTCCGAATGGAGAATGTCCACTTAATGAAGTGTTAAATAAAGTTTATATGTATCACCTAAACTGTCTTCTATAATCATTTTTAACATAGAGGACTAACTTTGAACCTCAGTTAAGCTAAATGTTATCTCCCACCCAAAGAATTCCACTTATCTCATTTGTAGTCCTGTATTATAAAAAATTATGCTAAATAATTATGCTGTATTTTGAATTTTGTTAATAAAAGCTTTGTGGAAATTTCTTTTATCTCTTCCTATATTAGTATCTATGTAATATCTTTGATTTTTTCCTCTTGACTCAGAAAGCTTAAAATATTTACAGTGTGGTCTTTGATAGAAAAGTTTGGTGATCCCTGATCCAAATGCCTTAAGTGTCCTTGAGTCATGACGTTCTGTGTTAAGTTCCCTTGGGAACGTAACACATTGTAGAGACTGTCCGTCGCTACACTGACACTGCTAAGCAGTGTCATAGATTACATGAGTTTCGAGGGATTCTAGTAGGTAAAGTGACAGGGGAGTGAGGACAGGCTGGGTGTGATGCTGCAGACAAATGTTCACCATATGTCTGCCCCGATCCCATATCTTTGTGCCCTTTGAAAAATGAAGGCAAGTGGAGGAAGTGACGGCGATGTCCTCAGCCACTGCTCAGGACCCTCTTCATTTTGTTTCCAACCTGCCCTGGTTGTGCTCCTGTTTCTATTGGTGCTCAGTCTTGAAGTCACCTGCCATTTGCCAGCAACATCCCTGCGTTTGGACTTGGTGCTGGTCTTCCGTTTATTTCTTTGACTTTGATGCCACCTAACCTAACCTAACATGGCTTGGATGCAGCTGCTCTGTTTTTGTCTGCTCCAGACCACCACGAACAATACTCCTTGCCCCGGTTGCAGCTCTTGTCTGGGCCTGCTCAGCATCCTCCAGTATCCAGCCTGTGATGGCTTCTTTTTGGGTATGTGCCAGGGCATGTGTAGCTACCAAATACTTTACAAAGAGGAAGCCGAAAGGAAGGCTGAGTGAGCGTCTCATTTGAATATATGTTTTTGTTAGGGCAAGCTGTTTGGTACTTACAGTGGAGAGAAGGGAAGTGCCAGGCACTGTGTCAAGTGCTTTATATAGAACAGTTAAGTTTCTTTCACTCTTCTGAAATTAATGGTTGATTTTCATTTCTACAAAGCCATTTCACAGTTTAATACTAAACACCCATCGAGATGGTATTTGGAGTCAGTGAAAAGAGAATTTTTGCAAATGTCTTAGGAGATAAATTAGCTACAGAGTAAGATATCCATTTGCATTGTACTTCACTTTTCCACTGTAGGCTTTCACTAACTTGATCCCATTACAGTGTTGAATTAGGAAATAAGCCAGAGGCACAAGTAGCTATGAAAAAATTTTGTTTTGCTGAGTGTTTCTGAACGTAGAGGCTTAACAAGAGTTTACAAAATTATGTGAAATTTCCCCCTTTTTTTCCCCACATTTCACTTACCTTGCTTTCTTTTTCGTTTTTGTTTCATTTGGTTTTATTTTCAACCCTGGACAGATCAGACCGCCCAGCTCTGTTGTCAACTGGAATTTCCAGAAACCAATGATGCCAGATAGAGGTTTGTCTCTCTTGCCCTGAGGATGCTGCTGTGTCCTAGAGAACCCCACTTTTCATAATGAGGCTCCCTTCATGCCCACAACTCCCCCCAGCCTCCTCCCAGCCCTGGACATGTTAGGAATAAAGGGAATAAAGCAGACAGCCAGAGAAAGTACAGACCTGGGCCTACACAAATTGGAAAACCTCCAAGGAAGGTGGGTGGCATTAGGAGATGATGGAAAAGGAGGAATCTGAAAGAGTCTCCTGGGGTTCGACAAAGCTCTACAAAAACTGGAACATGGACTAAGCTATGCACATTTGAGCTAATTATGTAAACAGAAATGTTTTGCTGGAGGAAAGGCTTGAGGACTAGTTTGGTTTTCTGTTACTCAAGTAGATTTCAACCATGGCTGTTCCTTTCAATTGTAATTCATTTGTTCTTTGAGTGCTGATACTCACTTAGATTTTAAATTCTTGTGTGTATTTAGAAAAAAGGGGATAAATAAATCCCTATACTAAACATGTTACCTGTAATTAACTTAAATCTAGATTAGAGTAATTCAAGATTCTGAAAGGGATTGTAGTGTTTACTTCACGTACGTTGTAACTCTTTCTATGTGAATTGATTCTAAATTGCTTTTAAGTGACAGTGACTTCTTGAACTGTCTCTTGTTTTCTGGAAGACACTTGGTTTCTTGCCTTCAATTCAGATTGATTTGCTCCAAATTTAACTCCTGGTCCTCCCATTAAATGAGCTGTCACTCAACTACCTTACTTCTTTTGGTGACACTATTATTCTCTCAGTTACCTAGATTCAAAAACATAAGCTACTTTCGATTCCTTTCTTCTCTACATCTGCCATGTCTTTGTGTTTACAAATCTTGTTAATTTATCCTTTGTGCCCTGCCTGTGGTTTCCATTTCCACAGCGCTGCTCCATTTCCACAACGCATTTTTTTTTTTTTTGCGGTACGCGGAGCACAGGCTCCAGATGTGCAGGCTCAGCGGCCATGGCTCACGGCCTAGCCGCTCCGCGGCATGTGGGGTCCTCCGGGACTGGGGCACGAACCCACATCCCCTGCATCGGCAGGCGGACTCTCAACCACTGCACCATCAAGGAAGCCCGATACCGCGGTTTTGATCGACTGCTGCTCCA
The DNA here is from genome assembly GCF_039906515.1 of Pseudorca crassidens. Classification (NCBI taxonomy): domain Eukaryota; kingdom Metazoa; phylum Chordata; class Mammalia; order Artiodactyla; family Delphinidae; genus Pseudorca; species Pseudorca crassidens. Next base: position 21,485,509 of record NC_090316.1, read on the forward strand.
CCATAACTGCACATGTTTTGATGTTGCTTTACTCTTCTCTCACATATTTTAGAAATTTATCCACACAGCTTTCTGATACAATAAGCAATATTTTCCTCATTTGACAGATGAATAAAATGAGAAGCAAAGGATTTAATGGACTTGCCCAAATTCATACAGATGGTTAAATATTAGAACCAGGTCTAGTACCCAGTGCTAAAAGATAAACTGAAGCATATGAACAATTTAAGAGTTTATTTGAGCAAAAATCTATTCAAATCAGGCAGCATCCCATCTAGCAGATAGAAGGAAATACTGAGGAGCTGTACAAAATGAAAGACTTTTATAGGCAGAAGGGAGTGGGAAAAAGAAAGTTTGACTAGGCAAAACGTGGGTTGGTTATTGTAAAGTTACTTTCCTTTAGGGAATGGCTGGGGGTCTATCAGGCAGATGACCTGACTAGTGCTGATCAGGTGACTCCTGAGTGTCTGGTTGAAGATTCCATTTCTGGGAGAGCTGAAACTATAATTAAGTCTCAGTTTGGTGATATGGGACTTAGCATAGACGACACTATTTTCAGCCTGTGTCCTTTTTAAATTTTGCGGTACGCGGGCCTCTCACTGTTGTGGCCTCTCCCGTTGCGGAGCACAGGCTCCAGACGCGCAGGCTCAGCGGCCATGGCTCACGGGCCCAGCCGCTCCGCGGCATGTGGGCTCTTCCCGGACCGGGGCACGAACCCGTGTCCCCTGCATCGGCAGGCGGAACCTCAACCACTGCGCCACCAGGGAAGCCCAGCCTGTGTCTTTTAATACCAGTTCTTGTTGAAAGTGGCCTACTGGTTGCCCTGTTGTAGTAGTTTCTTCTCTGCAATCAGCCATGCATACCCTTCACACTCTGCACTGTTCGTAGCCAGGAGCTACATACAGAGATTCTTATAACCTAAAGGGAAAAGTCAAAGTTCCTTAGTTGGCATTAAATATCCTCTTCAATCTTTCTAATCTACTTATTTGATCTTCTCTTACTCTTTTCAGTTACTCGAAAACTGCTCCAGCCAGACCAGTCCAATAATCCTTTTTTCTTAAGCACCCTCTGCATACTTCTCCTGTAAGCTCTTGATCTGTTTCCCTCTGCCTGAAATGCCTCTCTTCCTCATGTTCAATACCACATTTTTCAGGCAGCCTTCCCTGTCTGCTCATTTGGATCATATGCTGCTTTGTAACATGTATGGCAGAGACTACGTAGCTCTCTCTAATTTGTTTCTTCTTGGAATCCTACAAAGACTACATTTCTTAGCCTCTCATGGTTGTGTTAGGAGACTGTGTTCTGGCCAATGCTGTGTAGGTAGAATTGACATATGCCACTTCCAGCATTGACCATAAAATACCACTCTCTTTTCCTTATGTGGTTACCAAGGGAGACGTGTGTTCCAGTAGTGTGTAACATGAAAGCAGATCAGATCTCTGAGTCACACCTTGGAAGAGAGCCATGAATTTGCATGAATAAGATATGAAATTTTATTGTGTTAAGTCACTGAGATTTTGGGGTTGTTTGTTATAGCAGCTAGTGAGCATTGCCCTGGCTAGTTCATCATGCCTGTTTTGATTCACACACACACACACACACACACACACACACACACACATATATATATATATCTATCTTAATATTCCCATCCAGATTTTAGAGTTGAGGGTAGGGCCACTTACTTCTTCCCTTTTCTCCACTCTTCCTTCCTTTCCTCCTTATCTTTCCTTCCCTCCCTACTTTTCCTCATTCCCCATTTAATCTTAGTTGAGATTCCATCAGGGGATAGATTCTGGTGATTACAGAGATTTAATAAAATCTTATCCAGGTTTTCAGGAAAGTAACTGTTTAGTAAGTAACTATATAGTCTACCAGTTGTGTACAATTTAAGCTTTTTATTTCTCCATAACATTTAACTCAATTGTTTAGGCATAACAGATGCTCAGGGACCAGTCATTGAATGCGTGTTGGGACTTCATGGGTTCTCAAGACTTCACTGGTCTTGAATGATGTAGAAATGATGAGTCAGGGCCAAAATTACTTTATGCTCAAACAGCCCCAAGTGGTCGTTGGTTGGGTAATATGGTTAAACTGCTACAGCCCTACATGCTGCAACATGGGGAAATGACAGAGCATCCTGATTTAGAAAGTGAACTTGGATGAGTATTGTATATTACTTGCATAGCAAAGGACCATTCTGGGGCTCCTGACTTTGTGCTCTGTGAACTCCTAATTCTCTGGCTCTCAGATGATATATATCATCCTGTTTTCATCAATTGCCGGTTGTATTCTTCCAAAGCACCACGTGATTCTGCGTTTGCCTATTATTTTAGTTTGCATACATTTGCCCTGGCCTGATTTTTTTTATCATTATGATGTCAGCCTCCATTTTTATGCTGATGATACACTTATATCTGTCTTTGATTTCTGACATCTTTTCTCTTTCTCTGTCTGGCAGGCATTAAATCATTAATGTTTCAAAATCACATACAGCTGAAACTTTGTAAAACAGAATTTCTAGTGATGAGCTCCTTAAAATCAGAGATAATACAGTTCTCTCTCTTTATTTGGCCTTTGCTGACCTCCAATTCACTTCAAACAGGTATCCAGGGGGTTATCTTTGATTGATAATTGTTTTTCCTGATCTCATATGAATGGAAACCTGTTTTTTATCATGGAAACCTTGCTAAAATGTAGGTGTTTCTCTCCATTACTGATGCAGGAAGCTTTTCAGTCATGACTTATATCTTTCAGATTAAATTGCTGGGAAACATGGCCCTTCCTGAAGGCTGGCTATCTCCACAGCAAAAATAGTCCTGACTTTTCTACTTCATTTTTTAACACTCACAATACATCATTGCACTGCTGGCTTGCTAATTAGCAGCTGCTTCCCTGGTCTTGCTTTTTCACTATGGGGATTTTTGCACAACTTTCTTTCAAGTCAAGCTTCCATCTTACCTTACCAAGCATCCTCACTGCTAAAAACAGTTTATCTTTCACTGGGGAGTCACTGCTTAAAATCCCAGAAGAATATCAGAGTGGCTCTTTTACTGCACAATTTAGGAGACTGCATCCAAAAAAAAAAAAAATGAAATAGAAAAGAAGTTAACCATTATGAAACTCATATATACTAGGTAAGAACCATAATGTTGTCCTTCAATTATCTTATTTAATTCTTATTACAACTGCATGAGCTAAAATCAGATGAGAAAAGTTAAGAAGTTAAGAGACTAAATAACTTGCTTTAGTCCACATAGTGGACTATATCCAAAGCAGCAGATCTGGATATAGACACAGGAATGTCTGACTCTGAAACTCTGGCTTTGGTCACTATAAGAGGATTCCAGTGGGAATACTAACACCAATTCTAATACTAACACAAATATTCATTGAAATATTGGAAGGAACATCGAAAACAATGTAAACAAGTAAAATGTAAATAAGTAAGCAAGTAAAATGCAGAGGTAACTTATGATGTGTTATCACAGATTTGGAACGCTATAATATCTTATCTACCCTGAGTATAAGATTTGTATAAATATAAGCATATTTTTACAGTATTTATTGTTGTACAGAGCATAATGCAGCATTTCGTGGGCTTGGCTGTAATCAATCTTTGAGGCTGTGCCAATCCTGTGATTGGTGGTGGGTCGTCAAGAGTCTGAATGCTTTGCTGTAAAGGGAAAGAGAGAGAGAGAAAGAAAGAGAGACACTGCTTGTTTTGCCTTCCTGCCCTACTAGTCCTTTGGGGCCAGGGAGAATAGGAGAGTGGAAATGTTTTAAGAGAACAACACATGAAAACACACAACCCCCACTGATGGTGGGTTTAAAAGTATCACAGTCCTGCCTGGGATGTAGCACTTTGTTATGAGGGTGGCTCCTCTTTTATGGATATTTGCATCCTTTTTCTATTCAAGATCATAAATATAGCTTATTAATAACTTTCCTTTAATATTACTTATCATTTTAACATATTTCTTGTGTCAAAATACATATCACTTCCCTTCCTAATATCTACCCTCCCCAGCCCCCCCCCCACCAATTGCCAGTTGGGAGCCCTTGTTAATTTAAAGTCATTGTGTTTATGCCTTTCTTCTATATTATAGATATATAACATAAAATATGATATATATAAGGTAATTACACTCACACACATAGAGTATTAAATAAAAGAAGCACCTTTACTCCTATAAATGAAAACACTTTACTAGAATACAAAAGTTTCTCAGTTATAGAGTTTGAGTGCCTGTAACATGTATGGGTAACCTATTTTTCTAATTGCATCTTAACTCTAAGTACTGATGCTTTTTTTTCAACTACTGGCATTTAAAAACTATAGTATACACTTTTCTGCTTTGGCAAACAGAGAATAATCCAAACTTTTCTTGATGCTTCGGGTCCACCATTATCAGTATTTTCCTGTACAGTACAGTACTGTACTGTACTGTACAGTACAGTACAGTACAGTACAGTATTTTCCTGTACAGTATTTTCCTGTACTTCAGATATAGATTTTTGGCTGCATCTGCTGTAACATATTCTCTTAAATAACTTCTGGCTTAATTTCTTTTCATTTATCTCTTTTCCATAAAAGTAGAATTTAGAATGAGCAGATGCATGGGCATTTTAATAGGACTTTTAAAGACAACCTACATAACTATGGACTCAAAGGGTGAAGTAGTCTTCTAAATTGTCTCCTTGTACTTAATTATATTATGTTCTTATCTTTATTAGCATCCATTGTATTTGGACAGCCTTTACAACCTCCTCTAATTTCAGTGTTATTATTTTCACAGTATTGTGTTACTCACCTTATTTCCCTCTTTTACTTTTCCCTTGGCTAATTTTTCTTCTCTTTGTATTATTTAAGTACATTTTTGTTCTACCTCTTTTATCCTATTCTCTTTCTTTCTCTGTGTTTATATTCATAAATCTAGTTGATAGGAAATTCTTCCTAAAATTGGTCCTCAGGACTTCTCTCTTGAGCCCATGTTGTCTTTTTTATTTTTGTGCTTTTGAGTATGCACATTTTGGATACAGAATTTCCTCTGGAGTCTTAATATCATTGTCTTATGCAGTGTAATCTTGTTCTTCATTTTTGGATGAACTGCTAACCTACTGTAATTTCTTTCAGAGCACAGTTTTCCTACAGGATCCACAGCCAACTTCAAACATGGGAGTCAAAGGGTCTTTCTGGTCTTCCCATTATCTCATTATCTTTACAGAACAGAGAGGAATTTTTCTTGGTCCAAGAGTCTGAGACGAGTATTCTGTTTTATTACCTCCAATCCTTTTACTCTTTCTCCAGTTTCAGTTTGGCTAGAACCCTCTTTCCTAATTGATATGAATTGATATAGGCTGTGTTTGTGGCTATCTGAGCATGTGGTCTTAGAAATTTCTGTTCTAGGAGTTTATGAAACAGCCATTTTTCAGAGGCAAAGACAAAGGTGTATCCAAAATACAGACCATTTGCTATTAGGGGAGATTTGCAGCTTAATTCTTAGAATGCTGTGGTCCATTGGGGAGTAGTTAATTTAACCACTGCTGGAGGCATATCATCTCACACTACAGCTTATATATTACATCTTGTAGAATCAGGACTAGACTCTGAAGCTTTCAACAGCTCCGTTGTGTCACTTGTTTTGATGCTCAAAAACATTTTTGAGGCTGTGATATCTTTTGTGTTGTATAATCTACTCACACTCCTCCTGTGATTTCCCTTGAGTAAACCTTTCTGTGACTTTGTTCCCAGAAATGCTGAGCCACAGAGTGTACCTTTTTTGTAGAGTAATTGATCACAATAGTCACTGCCAGCCCTTCTGAGAGCCTGGAGAGAAATCTGTCTCTTACCCTGATTTTTCATACTGATATTTGCAAAAGAAGCAAGTAGAGTTTCCCATCCCATTTTTGAACTGCAAAAAGAAGAGCCAGATGACAGAATGGACCATCAAACCCTGGTATCATTCCCTTTCATTCTTGTTCTTTACTAAATGTTTCTGTGCCCAGAGATTGAAGGGCTTTGAGACAGATTAATGCAGGAAGAAGCTCACTATGCTCCCTGGAGACTCTCATTGTTTCCTGGTGTTCTCTTTGGCTGTGGGAAGCATCTTCTTTTAGATTCACCCATGATGATGGAGTCTCACATTTGAAAGGTAGCAGTGCTGTGTCTGCCTCCACCATCTGGCTTTCTCTGGAGTAACACGTATTGTTAGTGTTGAGATGACCTATTTCAACCTTCATTTTTATTTTCTGCCTCCTTTTATTGTCAAGTAATTAAAAGTGTTTGTGTATGTGTTGGAGGCTGGGGGGTAGGGTAGGGTGTGGGGGAGGATGGGAGCAGAAGGGAGTTAAGACACCAAAGACACATAGCTGGCTTTGAATTTAGGACTCAGAATGTTTTGGGTAAAAAGTTCTTTTTTTGCCAAAGCAAATATTTGATTGTTTCCAGTTCTTGTAAAATACCCTATTTTATTCTTGTTTAAGCATCTAGTAAATTTTTGGCAGCTCTGTTCAGCAAAAGAACATGAATACAATCAGCATGGCTTACAGTTATAGCTGTTGCTTGGAAGATCAGATAAGGTATGAAAGAAGTTAACTGTAGCGTGCTTCTAATTTATCAGTAATATTTAATCAAATTAAATATTTGATTAACAATTTAACCATGTTGAAGATATTTTGATGTCACAAGAGTGACTGTGGCCTATAGTATAGGTGATGTCTTGTATGTGCCAATCAGCTCCTTATGTTATTGGTCAGTCAGAGAATGGGTTTTCATTGGTTATGTAGCTTTATGGAACTGAAACCATTCCTCTGAGGTATGAAGGCATGATAAAGAGAACATTCTTATGAAGTACTGGGCCTAATCTTTTGGTTTGTCCGTTAATGATATTTTCAAAACTTTAGATTTGTAAGGCCAGTCAGTGAAGCTGATTATTTCCTTTAATTTCCTTTGTCTGTAGTTTGACTAAGTTGCCATGGGTAAGCAGTGGTTCTTTGGTTCTTTTTTGATTTATATACTAAGGCGTATCCTTTTAAGGTCTAAGTTTTCATCTTTTTACCAATAGAACCACAGATATCCTCACTTTTAAAATTAAAAATGAAAGTGTAATTCCTTATTAAATGATACAAACATGATAACCTCAATCAGTAATTGAAATCCTTCAAATTTGGAAATTTTAGAACTGAAAAAGAACTTGTAGATCTTGCCCAAGTTCTCATTTTAAAGGTGAAAATAATATAATGCATATAGCACTAGATATTCTGCTGTCAGTGTTTTATGTATATTAACTCATTTATTTCTTTTAACTTGATAAAGTAGTTATTATTATCCCCATTTTACAGTTAGAAACTTAGACCTGGAGAGAGTTATATATCTTCCATGGTCAAAGAACTAGAGGGCAGCAGAACCTGAATGCAAACTCAGACAGTCTGGCCCTGGAGGTTCACGTTCTTAACTAGCACTGTTCTCTGCTGCCTTGGAGGAAATCAGAACACAGGGAAATGAAAGGACTTGCCAAGGTCACACAACTAGTCAGTGGTAGCAATTGCATCATATATTAAAAATATATAAAGAGCAAATGTAAACAAATAAACACACAGGTTCATACTGGTTCTTTTTCTCTTAGGTAAAATTCTTAACATATTTGATCTTACTCTAACACTAATCTTGTGCACACACTTCATTGGAAAATATCCTTATATATAAACCAGATTCTTCAAACTTACATTACAAATCTTTCATATTTCTGCTGTTAGTAAAAACTCTCACCAGGTTGCTCTGCCAGTCTTTCTGGCTTTTGCTAGCAACACTCTTACTTCTGTTTTGTAAAGGGCGGGATGGGAAGAATGAAGAGGTCAAATTATTGTGGGCTTTTTGAAGTCAGAAGGGGGCTTCCTTTTACTGGATTTCCTAAATCAGAGAGAAAGTGGTCCCATTCTTAACAGGAGCTGCCCTTGACGTGACCTATAAGCAAATTACATAACATGACCTCTTTAATAACCAGTTATTTTGCAACTTCTGTTACAAACTATTTTTTTTTCAGAGATGTAGTATTCCTTTGGAACTGTTAGTTTAAAGAAGACCTTCACCTTTATTTGAATTATTAAATTAATACATGCTTAATTGTAAAAGAGTTGGAAAATATAAAACACAAAGGAAAAACTGTATTACTGTCTTTAACATTTTGGTCTATTTCCTCTACAGTGTTTTATTTGCATATTTTCAAACAGAATGAGAATCACAATATAGATACACTTGCATTTTCTACCTTAACATGGTATTGTGAAAAGTTCCATGTTATAAATATTCCTCAAAACTAACATTTTAAATTGCCACATAGTCATTCACCACTAGGTGGGCCATAATTAATATACTCATTTTCTATTTTTAGACATTTAGGTTGTTTTCAAACTTTGCTATTACAAAAAATGTTGAGACACCATTTATGTAAGTCTTGGTCTGAGTTTATTTAGACTAGATTTCTAAAAGGAAGAATACTGAGTCCAAAGTTATACAGATTTTCAGTCTTGAAATTTATTACCAAGGTTTCTCATGAAATGGTTTTACCAAGATACACTGCTACCAGAGAATGTGTATTTTACTACAGTGTGATCAATATTCACCACTATCATTAAAAGATATATAAACCACTCAACACTTTGATAAACTCAAATGTGCTTTAATCTGAATTTCTTTAATGGGTTATGAAATTAATTCTTTTTTATCTGAGAGATTTTAGTTCAGCCCCTTTGTTAATTTTTCTCGGGTCTCAAGTGTTTTTTTTTTTTAAACAGCTTATGTATGAACAATATTCACACTTTGACAGTCACATTCTACTTCAATTTGCACTCTTTCAAAATGCTCCTCTCGTATTTTCCATTCCTTGATTAGTGATAGAGACGTCACTTGAATCCTACTTCCACTCTGCTTTCTTTTCTAACATCTTGCGCTTTAGGAAGCGTGGCGTGGGGCGGGGCGGGGGGGGGGTCGGCGTGGGAACATCCCCAGGACCATCTGACAGCATCCTGGGAATCCTGGATCAGTAGAATGATGGGCCAAGCAGGTGGGAGGTGGGAAATTGTTTAAATACTGTCATGCAGCTGCCAATTGTTCCAAGTTTGGTTTCCTTGTTCCCTCCTGGTTTTTGTTTTTGTTTTTTGTTTTTTTTTTTGCGGTACGCTGGTCTCTCACTGCTGTGGCCTCTCCCGTTGCGGAGCACAGGCTCCGGACGCGCAGGCTCAGCGGCCATGGCTCACGGGCCCAGCCGCTCCGCGGCATGTGGGATCCTTCCAGACCGGGGCACGAACCCGTGTCCCCTGCATCGGCAGGCAGACTCTCAACCACTGCGCCACCAGGGAAGCCCTCCTTGTTCCCTCCTTTTATTCCTTATGCTGCTATTAACCATCTTCTATGAAAAATGTACTTGATGTACAAAAGAAGTATTAGGACATGAAGTATATGACCTAGCAGGAGAGAAAAGATTGTATACCTGTTATATGTGACTATATACTCTTGTATATATTCTTGTATACAAAGAATATAATATTGTATACAATATCTTGAGTGTGTAATACCTTGAATATATACATTTTGAATATGTATTCTTGTATATTTGTATGTATCTATACAATGGTATATATCTATTATACACATATATAACTATATAAAAATATAAGTATATATCTATCATATAAATATACTCATCAATCTCAATATATTAATATTTAATTATAATGATATTGTATATTATATAACATGCATTATGTATTATATTAATTATAAACAATGTGTGATGAAATTATATAAAATATTAATAAATTTAACAATGTATTAATACACCATAATAATTGTAAGTATACACATATAAAATATACCTGTAAATACATATATAGTATATATAATATAATATGTATTTAATAATCTCCACATTCCTGCATATGTTGTTATACATATGCATGCGTGCATACACACACACACACACAGATGACAGGCCATGACATACATTATGTTCCAAAGGAATGGGGCACACAAGTGCCACATTATTGAGGAGACAGAACAGTGAGGACAGTGGAGGCTGGACAGGCTTGACCAAGTATGTAGGGCTTAAACCTGACATTGAGGGATGAGACGTCCTCAGTAGTGAAAAGAGTCCAGGAGGACGAGAAGTTCAGCCAAGTTGTATCTGAGTAGTATATATATATTTTTTCTATGCAGAAATCTCCTCCCAAAGGGTCATGTGGAGAAATGAACACAGCATGTACTAGAGAGAATAATAGGCTATTTGGGCATAGAGTGTTAGTTTAGGTGAATAGTGGCACAATTTTGGGGATAGTGGGTTGTATTTTGAAGTGTTGTAAGTTTTGACCTTTGGCAGTAGGGAGCCATTGGAGGTTTGATCCAAGGTTTATGGGCATTTGACCAGAGCCCATTTCACCATGGGATGGTATGTGTCTACTGTAAATGATTGGGCTTCTAATTTGATCACCAGTTCTCTAACTTATGCATAACACTGGTAAAACTTGTGAAGGACTAGCAGTATTCTCTCATCTGACTGTGGCACAGAGCAGCCTCTCTAGGCTTCTGTGTGCCCACCGATCTTTGTTAGTATTAGAATAGTTATAAAACTGTAGTTCTATAGTATTAGTATAGCTACAGAACATGCTACTATTTATATGCTTTTATACTAAACTCTGTATGTTTGAGCTTCTTTCAGGTGGGAACTGAATCACACTTACATTTTTATCTTCCACGTTTAGTAAAGTCTATACCTTAAAAAGTGTGTGCTAAATGAAAGAGCAAATGCACCAATTTTGTAATTTCTAAAAGAGAACTGATCATTTATATTACAAGGGATTAAAATCATGGAAATGATTCAAAAGGCTTTAGAACATAGAGACCAAGTCTCCATGACCATGGCAAAACAAAAGTTTAAGATGTTTTTTCAGATAATTTAAGCAAAATATCTGTTTCCATCTGAACCACTGCAATTTCGCACTTTGCCTGGTTGAGAAAACTCATTTTAAAGAGAGACAATGCTCATTAGGGACAATATTAAAAAAAGAAAATTAGGGAAGGTCATGGGACATTTTGTTGTACTTTACAAAACAGTTTGTAATTTGAGGGCAAATCTCTTGGATCTATGGATAGTCTTGAAACTGTCTCTAGCATAACTATTTTAATACTTATGTTTATGTAATAAGTATTTTAATACTTATGTCTATGTATTTTCTATAATACCCAGAAAATAATATTCATCAGAGTTATTGGCCAATGGATTTTACTCTGTGATAATATAACAGTTCCATTTCATTTGATTTGGCGTAATTTATAGAGTTCCTCTAATGTACTATGTGTGTTTATTACAAGACCAAGTTCCTACCCTGTCCATTTAGTAGTTTGGGTAAAATGCAGCATAAACACTTACTGTGTCATTTCACATCCCCTCCCTTTATTTTCAGGTAACATGTGATTTTAAATTTTGCCAGAAGTGTATCAAGTATTGTTTTCAGATTTTTTTAAACTCAAGAGCCTTCATTTAGATGATTTATTTGCTTACCTGTGCTTTGTTTGATTGTGGTTCCTAAATATTAAGAACTTGAATGGATTTTCAGGAATTTGTTTTGGGATTTATTCCTCAAGCCCCTGATAATTAATTACCCTTGGTGTATTTCCCCCTCTCTTCCTTAAATTTAGATGAAATCTCCCCTTAGTGTTGGTTTATTTTGTATTCAATCACCTGATAGAGAAAACACTCAGAGTTTTTCAAGTTAAGTGTTCTATTTTTTTCATTGGTATGATGCTTTGATTGCACTGCTTAAATTGAGGGTTGAAATTCTGTAAAGAAATTGTAAATTATTCCAGTTCAACAGGAAGGAGGATGGTTTTTCAACTACACATATGAGGCTACAGTTGAGAGACCATGGGAAACATTTGAGGCATTAAGAATTAGACAACTGTAATGTTTTATCACTTATGATATTTCATTTGGTATTTACAAGATATACCCAAAGGGACTCTCATCTGTTTTGCCATATGGAAAGTTTATAAATGTTAGAGTACAGAGTAAGAACAAAATGGGAACAAGAAAGAATTTTAAGGTGGTTTAGGTACTCAAGAGCAGCGGCCTTTTGTTGAGAGAAACAGCTGTTGCTTTAGCAGAAGGTAAGCACAAATTATTTTCCTCCTTGTTCCTTTGGGGTCTGGTAAAATATCAGAGAATAAACATCCCCACCATCTATTTTATTTTCTGTCATTTTCTAAAGGTGACTTTATTCCATGAAAAAAGAGTTAACTGACGGACTCAGTCATGTCAAATCATTTAAGTGGAGGATTTTTATTTATTTCTTAGTTAAAATAAAGGAAGAAGAAACTCAGGTATTTAAAGCCAATTTCCGAATTACATTTCCTGTCTGTACATTGAAGCTGGCATCATCTAGAAAAATATTTTAAAAGAAAAGAAATTGAAGGTGGGACTAAATTTCTGAACATAAAACAAAAAAACTATCTAAAAACTAAGAAAACTGAGTATCCAATACAAGCCTATCCAAAAAGAACCAAAATATCAGTTTAAATGCGGGAAAAATGTTTCATTTACGATTTAGAGGTGTTGAGATCAAATCAATAAACAGAAACACTAATACATGTTTCATAAAAAGGACAAATGTCAAAACATGATATAATATGTTTCACAGGAAAATACTTGCCTCTATTAAGAGATGTGACTTCCAAAACTTCTGGGAATTTGTAAAACTTCGAAGTCATATAAAGTGTTGACGATTGCTGAAGTAAAGTGAAAAATTCTACCTAGGATTTAGAAGGATTGGCTTTTTTTTTTTCTATCAGCAGCAATTCTAGTTTCTTTTAATAGTTTTGTTTTCAAACAATTCCACCAGTTTTCATGTATTTATAATTTCAGAGACTGACCTGAGACATTTTTCATTTCTGTTCTGTTGAATATTCATTCAACACATATATTTTTTTACTTTCTTTACTTAAAAAAAATTTTTTAGACATCTTTATTGGAGTATAATTACTTTACAATGTTGTGTTAGTTTCTGTTGTATAACAACATGAACGAGCTATACGTATACATATGTCCTCATATCCCCTCCCTCTTGCGTCTCCCTCCCATCCTCCCTATCCTATCCCTCTAGGTGATCACAAAGCACCAAGCTGATCTCCCTGTCCTGTGCTATGCTGCTTCTTCCCACTAGCTAACTATTTTACATTTAGTAGTGTATATATATCAACCACTCTCTCACTTCATCCCAGCTTACCCTTCCCCCTCCCCGTGTCCTCAAGTCCATTCTCTATGTCTGCGTCTTTATTCCTGTCCTTCCCCTAGGTTCTTCAGAACCATTATTTTTTTAGATTCCATATATATGTGGAGTTAAGTGTTTTTCCGCTACAGGATCTTCCTGTTATCTTTATGTGAATAGCACCCCCCACCCCTCCAACACACACATGCACGTGCACGTTTCTGCAATTGACTTGGAGTCAGATCAAATTTTTATTGTTATTCTTTTGGCTATGGCTCTATTGCTTAGTATATTACTTCAGCATATCTATATCTATGTTAATAGATAATGCAACCGACTGCCTTTGATATTTTGTACAAATTAATACAGTATTATTTTTTCTCAGTACATGCTGGTAGAATGTTCAGAAGGTAATTGGTATATGAGAGACTGTCTTTAAGAACCTATCTACCATCTAAGTCTTGTCAGCGTTTTTCTTTACTCATGTGGGGGGGAAATCCCTCAGAAGGGGCACAGCAAACATAAAAGGTTTTATTACAAAGCTGCCAGCATTTGACCTTAAGAGCAGGTCCAATTGACAAAGGAGCTGCAGGATATGAAACATTCTCATTACGATGTCATGGCAACATTACTGAAATTATTAACTATCCAAGTGGTATGATGGATGTTATAAGGTGGCAATGTCCTTGGCAGAACATATTGCTTAATTATCCTCTTTTAGTACCAGCACACACTCACGTTCCTATGATCAAGTACTATTACAAACAAATATGAAACGAATTCATAAGGAGAGAATATTTAAAGATCTTACCCAATAAAAGAGCAGATTAAATGCCAGATCTTCATTAAAGGTTCTTTAATCAAAGTTCTTTCTGTGGTTTTATGACAAATTCTTCCATTTTGACACTTGAACCAAACACCCCTACATCTGAAAGGAACTGTTCTGTCACTTGAGCTAAAGGGTAATTTAATGATTTTTAAAAGTGGAATTTACAGTCTGGCAGGTAGGACTCATGAGTAGAATCTGGAAAGCCTTTAATTTTAGTGCTGGAATTAACGTCTCCTATCTCTGATCTTTTATACAGCTATGAATCCCTGTGTCTTAGTTTCCCCATATGTTAAAATCAGAATACAATAAAATCGTCTGAATACTTATAACGTTATATATAGTAACATTTGTCAAGTACCGTCAAGATTCTTAACAGTCTGTGGTTGACTTACGTAATTCGGAAAAAATACTGTGCATTTAAACAAGTTACTTAATGTAATTGTCTATTTTAATTAGCGACTCAGCTAGTTAATATTAGTTGAGTAATGTTTAAAATGGAATGGCCAGTGGGATATGATTTTATTCAGACTGCAACAAAACAGAATTCAGTAGAATTGTGTTTTTTAAACGAGAAATATGTTACATAGTAAGGAAAGCCCCAACAACAGGGAGCTTCAAGAATACGCACCCTAGGGAGCCTCCACGTAGTCTTGAGGTATCAGATCCAAATATAGCACAGCTTTACCAAAGAGTGAGCTCATTAGTGGAAGAATGCTTTTGTGACACTGAAATTGGAAATAATTTATTATCTATTTGCCTTTGTGCAGCTGGTTGTAGGAATGTAGAAATAAACCTGGGAAGTCAAATAAGTTGGTTGTCTGAAGCCAAATCTACGTGTCAGTCAGTTCCATACCTTGGGAAATTGTATGCTTTCAAAGCTAAAGTTAAGTATTTGACTTAATTGAAAAGTTTTGTGAGAGAGATTACAACATAAAAACCACTGTTTTGGGTTTAAATATGGGAGAAGTAGTCTAATTGAAAACTCTCTTTTGTCTATTAACTTGTATTGTTAAAAAATGATTAAAGAAGACAATTTAGGTGATTAATACAAACTTTATTTAATACCATATGAAGTGGAGAACTGCAAACTGGATTTTATAGGATAAAGAATAAAGAACCAGGAAGAGAAAAATAGAAAATATCTGATTGGCTGGGGCCAGAGTCAACCTTGCTTGGGGTGAGAAGACCCAGAGTTGGCTTGGCATTTGGGGATTGGCTGACTGGATATAATTCATTTCTGGTCAAGCAATGTTGCTATTAATTATGGCTTAGAACAAAACAATATTCAGGCAATTATTTTAGGCAAAGTAATCAAATTCTAAATCATCGAGGCTAATGATTTATTCTCAATTGAGTATGTTACTTAAATTTTAGTTTTTCTGAAACCAGGAATCCATATCTGATAAATATTTATTAAATAATATATTTTGATTAATGAAAACATCCCAGTCCTAGATTCTTGGTACACAGGTTTTGGTGCTTTTGAAGATCAAATGAAATCAAATAGATTGTTAATTTTGAAGAGATTATAAAATATAAAAATTTTATAAAACAATATTATATAAGGACCTAAAATAGAAAATAGTGAGCAGCTAGAACCCATTTGAGTTTGCGTTGTCATGAAATCAAAACATTTTTGTAATGGTATACTGCTCCCATAGATCAAATATGGCAAATATGGCATCTGAGAAAGTCTCATATGCTTTCCTTGTGAACTAATTGTAGAAATATGGGCTGGCATATTATACATTTACAGAGGTTTCATCCCATTTGAACAGCTGTATTCAGGATGTGTTGATGAATCAATATTAGTTTTAGGGGAGTGTCCAGTTCTTTGATCATGTTCCATTCAATGTGTATTTTTTTTAGTATACTTTGATTATTGAAGGTACTCAATTAATATGTGTTCAATCAACAGCGGATGATTTATATAAAGTATAGAAGGTATGCTTATTAGATGATGAGAGTCAAAGAAGTAGATAATAGAATTCAGAATGCTATTTTCAGGTTGGAATAAGAGAGTGAGATGAACCAGGTAAAATTTTATAGGGATAGAAGCAAAGTTGTGACTATAGTTTAAAAAAAATAATGTAAATATCAGGTAGTAACTTGACAGCAGTTCCTTTGATTAAGACCCAGAAGATGGAGGCAGTTTGTGACTCAGCTGCTAAAATTGTTAACTTACAGGGTCCAAGACTTAATTGTATTTTAATCATTAGAAACTAGACCAGTGCCTAGGACATAAAGGACACTCATCAAAGGATTGCTGAGTGCAGCAGACTGAAGTTTCCGAAGGTGATCACAACAATATCTTCTATCCCACCTGCTCTTCTGTAGTGTGACCCCATCAAGAAATAAAGACCCACCCCCT
Source organism: Pseudorca crassidens (assembly GCF_039906515.1). NCBI lineage: Eukaryota > Metazoa > Chordata > Mammalia > Artiodactyla > Delphinidae > Pseudorca > Pseudorca crassidens. Next base: position 21,501,969 of record NC_090316.1, read on the forward strand.
TCTCCACCCACTTCAGTGTGGACAGGTGTGGTTACTGCTTTGACCAGTAAAATAAACATGGTCAAAATGACATTGTACCAGCTCTGGACATAGCCCTTAAATGCTCTCACAACTCTGCTTGTTGCTTCTTAGAGGTCAGCTGCCATGTTAGAAGTATGACTACCTTGGGACCATCAAGCAATGAAGAGTTCATGCCAAATGATAATTCCCTTAGAGACAGAGAAGGCAGGTAGGGAGAGGGAGAGAGAGGGGGCAAAGATCAGTGAGGTGAGCAAAGAAGCCACGTTGAACATACATCCCGCTTGAGCCTTCAGATGATTACAGCCCCAGCTGCATTCTGACTTGCAACAACTTGGCAGACCTTAATCAAGAACTGCAGATAAGGCTGGTCAAACTACAGAAATGTAAAATGAGATAACATATGGTTGTTTTAACTCACTAATGTTTGGGGTTGGTTTTTATGTAGAAGTAGATAACTGGAACACTGAATGATTGAAACAATGTATAATTAGATTCTAGATGGGCATTGATGCTGATGGCATCCATCTTCAATCTCTTTTTTCTAGGGAAAGAGAAGAAAAATGGGAAAGACAGTATGCTAATTGTATTAAATTGTAAAGGGCCCTTAGTGAGAAACTGGGTAGATTTGGTTGGCTTTACTCCATAGGGCAGAACTGAGAGCATGAATAAAATATGCTGGGAAGCATCTGCCCTTAAGAAGAAGATGGAGTGTTGTGATGACTAGACTTATTGCTAATGAAACCAGCTGCTTTGCCAGTCTCTGAGTTACTTGTCAGGAGATTTTTATCTACCTAAGACTTAAAGGGTCACCAACCTTTAAGATGCAGAAGAAGGGAGTGCTTTATAGGGTGGAGAGTTGACAGCTGGGGGTGTGGGAAGGGTGAGCCAAGGCATAAAGCCATGATAATGCTAATTAATTCTAGAAAAAGTGTGTTCACATTTAAGTTGCAAAGTACATTGTTGATCTCACCTCAGAATGTTGAAGATTTCCCATTTAGACATAATCTATTACATATATAGTTCATCTGTAAAGAAATGATAACTTACAGAAACCATATTTCCTGTCTGTTAATTTGTCTATGTGAAGCCCAAATATTATATTACTTTGTGAAATAAAAAATTAAGGCAATTTTCTTAAAAACTTAGACTTAAGTACACTTTCATTTTTCTATGGAAAATGTAGTATAGCTCAATTGTTTTCAAACTTTGGTGCACATGGAATTAGTAGAGGAGATTTTTAAAAAGATCCCAATCCCAGGTAGTACCCACACTAATTAAATCAGAACCTCTCAAAATATATACAGTTGATCCTTGAATAACGTGGGAGTTAGGGGTGCCGAGCCTCCAAGCAGTCGGAAATCGGAGTATAATCTATAGTCAGTCCTCTGTGTTTATGCAGTTTCTCCATACCCCGGGTTCCACATCCATGGATTCAACCAACTGTGGATCATGTATTGAAAAAAAATGCATATATGTGGACCCATACAGTTCTAACCCATGTTGTTCAAAGGTCAATTGTAGTAAGAAAGAAAGAAATAGTATTGTTAAAAATAATATCCACAAAGCTTGTAAAGAAGGTCTTCAAGGAGACAATTATGACCACATTGGAGGAATGCACTCCTGAAAACAAAGACCCACAACCATTTAAATTTTTTGGAAATTTCTCTCTTCTAAGAGATTCCTTTGTAACAAGAAACAAGCTGAAGCCCAGGGCTGCAATGAAAAGCATTAGACAAAATGCTTGGGTTTTTATTCATTTTACCTCTGTCTTCTATTTTTCATATCTTCAAATGTAGATTATTGGTGTTACCACTTGGGATACGATGAAAGTCAGTGTTTTAACATTTTTGAGATTCTTCGAACCACCTTATTATGAGGAACATGTAGGAACACACACGCCCCATTAAGCAAGGTGGTGGACTCAGCCCACTAAATTTTTTTTAAGAGTTGATGTTCATGGTATTTTAAAACATAATGACTTCTAATAATTTTAGCATGAACTATGTTGTTCAATGTTTTTCCCCTAACACTAAATGGCCTTCAAAGACTGCTTTATTTTGCATTTAAGAGCTCGCCTGTGTAAGTTGTTAACCAAACATTTCTGTAAGTGAATATTGTTTTTTTGTTGAAATAATCATTCCCACACATGCATAAACTGTGGCTTTTTTAGCTGATAGCAATTCCTTTAACTCGTGCATTACTTTAAGAACTACACATATTTTCTTAGTTATGTATTAACATGCTAGAAGAGTTATTTATTTGAGACAAGTTTAAAAGCTAAAGATTGAAAAACAGGCAGTGTTTGTTTTAAGTGTAATTTTGCCTTGGCATCAACTCTCTTCAATATTTTGAAGATTAAAATAAGATAATTTATGTTGCAAAGAAAAACTAAACCAAATTTACATGACAATGTAATTTAAAAATGACTTATTTCAGTAATAAGACAAGTTTAATTTAGACTCTGTCTCCTATAATCTAGTCTTATCTGAGAACTCATCTTTCCTGCTTTACTAATGCTGACTAGATGCGCTGCTGATGAAGGAATTGGGAAATGTGTTTTGAAATCTGCTAGTAATTTTTTTTTTTTTTAGTTTTTTGTCAAGAGTCAGCTTCCATTCCCTCCCAACAACTATAGTATACTTCACAGGTCAGAACTACATAGATCCTTTTGTGAAAGGAGGAACTATCCCAAGATTGGCATTTGACTTTGATGTGTAAATGCTTTTTAATTCCAATGAATGCCATCGTTAACTTAAACAGTATTTGTTGGAGCCATGGATAGACTCAAATAGCTCTAATATCAATAGTACATAGGAAGTAATAATAGGTATTAGCCAAAATAGCTTCAGAAGAATGAATCATTTGCCTAGAGGTGAAAGATTAAGAAGTCTGCAGTGCTTCTTTAATGGACTCAGTGTACTATCAATGTTTTCCCAAAATTTGATTTGAAAACTAGATCTTTAGTAGGTTGTCATGTTAATACACAAAGAATACTTGGTGTTGTATCAGCATCCACTTTATTGGTATAACCTGACTCATGATTTCTTCAGTGTTTTTAACAGACATAGAACTAACATTAAACATAATTCCTAAAAATATTATTAAAATCGAATGGTTAACATTTTGTAAACTTTAAAATTTTTAGAAGAGGGTAGATTTCACTGAAATGGACTCAGAACTCTTCATGTAGTGCCAAATACTTAACACATACTCCTATTCTTTGATTTTCTTTAGATGTCTTGTTGCATTTAACTTTTAGCATATGGTGTCCCTATCACCTAGAATAGTGCTTGTCTATCTACCATGTAGATAGATAAGAGTTGTTTGTGGAATGAATGAGAAAAATAATTCACTGGCTATGCAATCCTATTAACAGATCTAACATACATTTGAATTGAAGCAAGTTCAGAAACTACATGGCCAAACTTTAGAATGACAAATAGAAAACTAGTGGATTTTTTTTATACAAGCTCCCAGTCATCACAAACACTCAGCTTTATAAAGGTGAAAAAGAAAAAAAAAAACACACAATGGTAAGAAGATGGCAAACTAACTTTCAGGAGTAAGAAAGTCTCCTGTGATATAGTTCGAACACCATATTTTGTTGACACTTTTCTGAGTGATATTAGAAGCACAGATATAGAGCATTTCTGGCCAATCAACCATGACATACACTGTAGATTTGGAATGAATGCTCTTAAGATAACATGTTTCTCTCTCTCAAGGGGCAGCTGACCATGTGTATCCCCTCTTTTACTTTATCATCAAGAATGACTGGGAGTGTTGGGGCCAACAATTTTGAAGGGCATTGATCTGTTTCAGAAATGAATTAACTCAGAGTTTTAAGGACTGAGAAATGACTTTAGGCTTTCCCTTTCAAAATGAGGAAATCTCATTTTCTGAGTTCAGAGATGAGAAAAGAGAAGTGGACATTGAGAGAAGCAAGGTTAAAACTCACTTTGAATTAAGTCTGAAGGAGAATTTTTGTTTCCTCCTATATTGTATTTACCAGCTGATAATCCGACAGTGGAAGTTCACGTTTTTCACCTAGTGAGAGTTAGGACAGGAATATGGATTGTTAATTTGAAAATTATCCCGTCATAATATTTTTTTCATTTTGCTCCCTTCCCCCTCAATATAACCAAAAAATATATAGCTTTCATAAAATACTATAGTGAACATAACCCTGGAATTCTAGTCTTATAACTACTTTCAGATGGAGTTATAAAAATGATATTTCAAAATGTTAAAAATAATCAGTGTGAGTAAAAATTAGACATTGAATATTTGACTGCAGTGTTATTACTTCCTCTTGGTGGTGTGTTTCCAATTTTAGGGGCTGTGGGGGAAAGACGAACTGCACGTGAACGTGATCTCCCAATATTGGCTCCAATCCTTCAGAAGAGCTAATGGTTTTATTTTCAGGCTTAATGCCCTTGAGATTCCTTAATAATTTCACATTCCATCAGAAATGCCCTTACCTTCAAAACCATGTATAATGGATTCATTTCTTTTGATTTGTAGAGTGGCAGAGGATATAAAATTAATACTTATCACAAACATTGCAAAACACCTTCATTAAGCCAATTACTAAGAATGGCTTTAATGGATAGTGTTTGGGCACCCATGGTCTCCATCTGTTTCTCCTACTCTCGCTGTTGGAACTAGAGTGTGGCTCACTGAACAAAAGGATTAGTATGTTCAAACTTTCTAGCTGACCTATTCAAGGAGAATGGGCTGTGAGACGAGAGAAGACGATGAATGATCAAAGTAGATTATAAAGGGAATGTTTAAACCTTAAAAATATGGCACAATTATTACAAACACTGAAAGCTACTAAAAGTGATATATAATAAAAATGTTCTGGAGACATAGAAAAGCACATTTTAGAGGCAAATGAAGAGAACCAAAATAGAGAGCAAAATAACAAAACTTAAAATTTAGGTGTGTCTGTATGTCAATAAATCTCTTCTCCAGTTTGAAAACCAACTAAGTGTCTATGTGTATTACATTATATTATGTTAAAAAGTTTTTAGAGTTCAGGGACTCTTTTTTCAAGTCATATACACTTCCTTGCCTAATATTTTATCATTTACTTACTTTGTAAATCTATTGTATTGATTATACTGTGTTAAGCACTTGAATCTCACACACATTATCATAATTCTGATTGAACTCTCCTATAAAATATTGCTGAAATACAAATGTTGCCTTTGTACCTTTTGAATTTTATTCAGGAATAAAATTTCAACAAGCCTGCTGAATAGATCAGTTTTTTAGAAGACTGAGGCTTTCCTTGAAACAGAAAGTTGCAGAGTTTTCCTTTTAAAAGTGTCTTGCATGTATACATCACTGGGTGTTTCCTTTCCTTCATTATCAGAGATAGCTGTGACTCTAGCCTAATGTCAGAGGCATCTGTTTGAACTAGGCACTCTTTATCAAAGTCAGGAGAGTGGAATAAGGCTGATTTTCACCGAGTGTATTTGTTAGGTTCTTGAATATTAAATCACAAGCTGAATCATTGTCTAATTTCTTTCTTTCTTTCCTTCCTTTTTTTTGGCAAGTCAGGAAATGGCTCTGCAGAGATAAATTCTGAATTATCCATTAATGGGTCACAATTTGTACTGAAACCTGTCTCTTTTCACCTTTCAAAAGGAAGCTCATCTTCATTAATGTGATTTTTCTATGAGGTACATGAAATCATCAAAATGCTACAAGAAGATGCATGCCTTGGGTGACCCGTGAAGCATCGTCAGTGTGTAGCAGCATTACCTCAAACACGGAATATAATAGCTACATTGTAACACCAGGGAAAGAGAACATCTAATTTGTGCACTCCTGGGCTGTTAGGAGACTTTTGTTCCATATACCAAGTTGTTGAAATAGACAGTAAACATATATTCGGTTTTCCACAGACACTTCGGCAACTCTTTTCCCAGGTACGGTTGAAAAGGTTAGGCCCTGTTTTGCTGTCACTGCACTCTAAACTTTATACCCTTCCTTTAGCATACTGACTATCCATCTGGATATTGGCCGACTGATTTCTCAATAAATTTCCTGTTCAAACTGTGGGTTGCCAAATTGAATGCACTGTATGGGGTGTGCAGTATTATCTGCAGGAATCCAACATTGACACTTAGAAGTGTCATCTGAGCAGGGCGAAGGTAACATATTGGCATTTGCTCTCCTTAGAAATATCTTAGGAAAGAAGTTGTTAGTGTTTTTGAAATATTGTTTGCATATTAGTACATGCCTTTTAACATATCCCTCTCACCAAATAATGATAATAGTAATAACAACAATAATATAAAACTTTAAAAAAAAGAGATCTAGAGCTTCCATCGTGAAACTACAATTAATTGCAGTTAACAATTTGTTCCTATAATGAGAAACAATTGAGTGATAGTAGTGGTCACAGTTCACACACTGCAGTGAGCTGGGGATAAAAGTTGAAGGTACTTCGAGCAAGGCAGTACTCTTCTTGAGTACTATTTTGAGCAGGGTATTTTTCTTAATTATATTTTGTTCTAAGTGGGTATGGGAGAAGTAAGGCTGCATACTTCCTTCTGAGCTGCAGTGTCTTGAGGGGACAGATCCTCACTCTTTTTGAGTCCCTGTTGGTGCTGGCTGTTCGTTCTCAATATCATTCCCCAGAAGCCCTAACCCCGTTCCCCAGGAGCCATTTATAAAGTCTTGGTAACTCAATTTTTCCCAAAGACAGAATCAATTGTCGCTTCCCAGAGCAAACAAACTTGCTTCCCAAATATCCCCAGAAATAAACAGTATTTATCTGAATCATGGAACACACTGGGATGATGCTGAGAGTTAGGAACTGCAGAGGCAATCCTAGGAGTTTATTATGTGCTCAGTTGCAGATCCAATCAGTGAGATCCCCACAGTTGTCCTTGGTGTACGTGCAGGGACTTACATCATTTGAATTTCCTTCGAGTCCAGAGTCTAAAGGAGGCTGGGTTCCTCAGAGGCAGGTAATAAACATCAAAAAGCAATTTTTTTGAGCTAGTCATTAAACACTCTCACAGAAATACTGAACTTCTGGAGTGAGGGAGGAGAATGGATGAATGAAATCACACACATGGTTAACTCTGATCACTGAAGATGGGTGTTCTAAAGTATAAGAACGACCCTCTGACAAGGAAAGATCAGCATCTTTCAGAGAGGGAGGAGGTGAGATGTCCCAATCTAGCAAAGCCCATTTCTTGTGTCCTTAGCTTTAATTCTCTGAGTCTTCATTTTGTTCAGTCCCAGCACTGGCGTAAGTCATCAGCTTCCCATTGAATGACTTCCTTTTTTAATAGGTTGTGCTGGGTAACAGCAGTAACCTCCCAGGTCTCAACAGCTTCACTCATTCTTTCCCACCACCTTTTCATTCCTTAGCCTGGAAGTTCGCTCATAATTTGGCCTTAAACTCCAGGTAGGAGTGGCTCACCTAGAGTCCATGGACCACTGATGGGTTCATAGTTAAAACTGTACTTTCAGGTAATTGGTTCTCATCTTGGTCCTATGTATTTTATTTTACACATTTATAAACATTGTTCTAGGAAAGGTTATACTCACTTCACCAGACTACCAAAAGATGCTCATGGCCCCCCTAAAGTTGTATCTCCCTCTCCTCACTGTGAGACTGCTTTAGTAACTGGTGTCCTTCCATCTTACAATCAGCCTTCATTCCTCAGAGTCTTTTTTTAAAATTGAGGTATTTACAATATTATATTAGTTTCAGGTGTACAACATAATGATTCAATGTTTTTATAGATTATATTACATTTAAAGTTATTAAGAAAAAATGGCTATCTTTCCCTCTGCTATACCATATATCCTTGTAGCTTACTTATTTTATACATAGTAATTTGTACCTATTAATCCTCTACCTTCTCCCTGCTGGTAACCACTAGTTTGTTCTCTACCTCTGTGAGTCTGTTTCTGTTTTGTTACATCCATTTGTTTTATTTTTTAGATTCCACATATAAGTGATATCATACAGTAATTGTTTTTCTCTAACTTATTTCACTAAGCATATACCCTCTAGGTCCATCCATGTTGTTGCAAATGGCAAAATTTCATTCTTTTTTATGGCTGAGTTGTAGTCCATTGCATATATAAGTATGTGTGTGTGTGTGTGTGTGTGTGTGTGTGTGCGCGTGTGTGTGTATAAACACACACACACACCACGTCTTTATCCATTCATCTGTTGGTGGACACTTAGATTGCTTCCATATCTTGTCTATTGTAAATACTGCTGCTGTGAACATTGGGTGCATGTATCTTTTTCTTTTAAGGATATTTTAATTAATTTATTTACTTTGGCTGCAACACATGTCACGTGGGATCTTAGTTCCTCAGCTGGGGACTGAACCCGTGCCCCCTGCATTGGAAGCTTGGAGTCTTAACCACTGGACTGCCAGGGAAGTCCCGGGTGCATGTATCTTTTTGAATTAGTGTTTTCATTTTTTCAGATATATATACCCAGGAGTGGAATTGCTGGATTATATTGTAGTTCTACTTTTAGCTTTTTGAGGAACTTCCATACTGTTTTCCATAGTGGCTGCACCGATTTATATTCAGAGTCTTTATTAACAGAGGTCTGTGGCCTAAAAGATATCCTTCCATCCTCCAAGGTAGAGCTCAAATGCCACCAAAACTTACCTGTTGCTTGATTTTGTCTTTATCTCATTTTTACGAGTTGTTTTTATATTCCTCTTTTCAGCAATAGTATAAAGTTTTATGTCTGGGGTCACATCTAATTCATCTTCATTTTCTGGTCATTGCTTGGTACAAACTAAGAGCTCAATCAAAATTTGATGAATATTTTAATGATAAATCATCTTGTAGTAATGTAAGAATCTGATTTTCCTTTCCTTCTAGTGGACGATTATCAGTCCTGTAGCTGCCAGCTCCAACTTGAGCCAAGCTGTGCTTCTGGGTCCTCCTGAGTGTTCCTGGAGAGCCTAAGCTGGATAAACAAGATAGAGTAGGGAAATGGCATAGGAGAAGAAAAAGACAATGACAAGATAGAGAAATAGGAAACAGAGAAAAAAGGAAAGAAATTGTGGAGTAGAGGAATACCCTGCTCTCTGTCTCAGGGACAGAATTAAGTTTCTTCTACCAGTTCACACACAGACGTTTCTGATTTCAGAGACCTTTCCCTATTGTTCATAATTATGTTTCATGTATTCTTTAAGAAACTTAAAAAAAACCCTGTGGACCTCTAACAATCTGTACAGAATGCCAGATAAAAAGATGAGATTTACTTTCCTGTATTTAAAAAGCCTCCAACGTAAATGTTGTCAGCAGTGTGGTGTGGTTCATACATCCTTTGCCTCTCTTCAAGGCCCCTACATGCCACTGTGGAGGGAATGTGAAATCTGTTGTCAGTTTTATCTGAGACTGGTCTTACCTAGAGGCTGGATGACTATTTTGGCATAATCTGGACATTGACAGAAAGCTGGTTTTTCCCCCTAAATATCTGTAGTTTTCACTCCAGTCTGAAATTGTGTCAATCATGGTATACTATGATTGATGCTTCCTACAGATCTCCCAGTCACCTGCTAATACATAAATACACTTGCAAGAACTAACATAATAGCCTCCATGGCTCCTTTCTAACACCCGGGGCAGGCATGTCCATGGAATCCTTGGCTTTTGTTAGAGGCCCTGGGACAGGAGAGTGAGAGCAGAGGAGTGACGCTGGTGAGGACAGCTCAATGCCTTACTTTAAGAAAGTGTAGAAAACCAAATGATACTATATGTTATCCCAAGTAATAAGGGATAAGACACTGTAGAAGGTGGGAAAGCACTGGAGAAACATTAACTTCAATTTTACCCTGATTTTCTGCACAAAGTTTGGGTAATGTTGAGATCTAAGACTTTGAAAACCATACCTGTCTTTTTTTTAAGTTAAAAAAGAGAAGTGGGATGATAAATTAAAAGAGAAAATAAGACATTTCTTCTCTTTCCTTTATGTGGCAGGTAGGGGTAGTAGAGAGTTAAACGTGTATAATTCAAAAGGCCTCTGATTTTTAAAAGGAAATGGTTGCAATTGTTAATCTGGGCCAGTTCTTTCTGTAATTTCTGGACATGTAAAACAGTTGAGGTTTGAATTTCAGCTTCAGCCCCCTGTTTCCATGTTAGAGTTGTATGCCTGTGAGTGTGGGTGTTAAAGGAGGTGGTATTTTCACAATACATTCTCTCAACATTCCAGTTTGCTCAAGTCCCATTATAACTAGGAATACTTCTCCACATGCTCAGTCAGGTCTTCCTGCCCCTTCATTCTCATCAGAAGATAGTGAGTTGTCCCTAAAGACTGTTCTATTTTATCAATTTATCGGTTTCCCAAACCTGAGTTAGTATTTTCCTTCTATTTCTCTATCCTAGGGTTTCTCAACCTTGGCATTATTGACATTTTGGACTGGATAATTGTTGGTTGTGGGGAACTTTCCTGTGTATTTTAAGATGTTTTAGGAATATCCCTGGCCTCTACCCACTAGATGCCTATAGCATTCTCCCCAATTGTGACAACCAAATTGTTTCCAGATCTTAACACATATTCCATGGCAGAAGGGCAGAATCATTATCAGGTGAGAACCACTGCTCTGTTCCTTTCACAACAAATTAATTTAGGAAAGTCTTCCCTCTGCTGTGTTTACTGATAAGGTACTTGCTAGCTATTCATTTATACATTTAAAATATACTTATTGCCTAGCTACCTATGCAGGTAAAAAAAATACTAGTCTGTGTGCTAGACTCTACAAGTACTCCACTATCTATTCCTCTTCAGTTTTATTGGGCAAGTTCCTAGGTAATGAAATTCTGATATAGTTCATGTTCCTTAGTTGCTCTGGAATTTGATTGGTTAAAATAGCCATTAAAATAAGTGCATTTTTGATTAGGACTGGGCTGACAAAGGGCCTGGAGTTATGAAAGGTTGGGGAAAGCATACTCGAAACCCAGTGCAGAGTCAATGAGGCTTAATCCCTCATTGAGTCTATGCGTCCAACACAACGAGAGACTGTAAAGCAGATTTGAACACTACAGGATATCTGCCATGACACTCCCTCTGAGTTACTTAGAGATCAGCTAAATAATATTGCTTTCTGCTGGGACCTCAGATGCTGACACACTCTGATCCCATATGTGGAATGATTATAAATTTTTGTAATGGGCTAAGCCAGCTGAGACTTGGTGGGTAGACTGTTTGGAAGTGTGGTTGGATCCATTATCAGAGCGTTTCAATAGACTAAGCCCTAGGATATGACACTTAAAATCAGCAGGCCCAGCAAGCACACCACACCTGTTTAAACTGAAGCCTGAAGTGTGTAAATAAAAAATGGGAATGGATTAGTCTTTTGGGGGCCGAATCTCCAAGTTGAAATTCAATAGAAATTACAGCAAGTAGCAGCTTTCTAGATTATTCTTTTATGTATCATGCTGTTCTTTAGTCTGTATTTTTAGTGCTTCCACTTACTGACTTCATCCTCTTTCCTGCTATTTCTAATACATCTCCAATGACGTATTTTCAACAAGAATTCAATTATCTGGAGAGACAGATTGCTAAATGGCAATTTGAGGACTATTTTTTTTTTAATTTCAAAGCTGACTCATGATTCTAGCTCTGGTGCTGTCAGAAGAGAATCACTGTCAACAAACTGTTAAAAATGAAACTTAATAATCAGGGAGAAAAATGAAACATCAAGTAAATCTCCTTGTTCTTACTAATTGCCTCATTTAATTGGCATCATTTTATTGAATTTTTAATAGAATAAAATGAGATTTTAATGTAATCTCATTGAGTTTAGACCTAATTCAATATATTAATTTATAATGAATCTTTCCTCATTAATTTATTTTGTATGAAGCTGTGCAATAAAAAGTTTCCCAAATTGTCAGTTATTTGTCAACTTTTATAATTTTCTCCTAAGGAGTTATTTGTAAAAAAAACAAAGTGAAATCATTCAATTGTATTTTGTTCATTCTTGTCCTAGTTAAGGTACTATGAGTGGTTAAGATGGTACATGCTTATATTTGCTAAGTTTTCATAAGCTTGGAGATTGAAATTCAATTATATTAACCCTTTAAACATATAGAACAATGGCAATAACTACATAATCCTCTGATGTACCTGACAATGGAAAAGTGAGTGATAGGTTCCATTTAATGGTGTGATCTGAAGTGAGTCTTATTGCAAATCGTATACTTAATTTGAGTCACACCATATAACTCTTTTTTTAGGGGAAGTTTTTGATTTCTCTGAAAAAATGCTGAGCATGCTTTTGTCTATTGACTATTTTCTGATTATTTTATTCCAATGTGTTTAGCAGATTGGCATCAGACTTCTCAACCAGAGCACTTAATGAACTGCAAATGTGTGGAGTCCCCACTATTTTAATAAGGGGATGATAAAACCAGAAAGATATTTCGAGTTGCCCAGAGGAAAAGTTACAGAAAAATCCACTAATTTATTGGCATCTATGAATAGAAGAGCTTTTGGTAAAATTCACAGTCGTTCATGTGTCTGTATTTTTCTATGGCGTTTATCTTTAAATAATTTTAAAATTGTATAAGTAATATATTTTTATTATTAAAATGTTTTATGCATAAAGATATAAATAAAAACCACTTATAATTTTAAACCCAGAACATCACTGTTGGTACTTTAGGTAACCATATAGACATTTCTATCAGTGTGTTTCAAAGAAGATGAGGAAAAAACTGTTCATAATATTTTGTAATGATTTTCCACTCAATAATATATTACTTGTCAGCAAATGTATCACTAGGAACATCATTTTTTAGTGACTGCATAGAATCTTCTTGTGTGGTTCTGCTAAAATGTATTTAATCAATCCTCAGTGTTGCTTATTTAGTATATTTTACATATCTTTGCTATATAAATAAAGCTGTGACAAACACTTTGCACATAAAGTGCTGTATACTTCTTTACTCTGACCTTTGGATAAATTCCTAGCATGAAAGTGAATTCATATCGCTGAAAAATGACTTTGAGAGAACTTCAGAATCTCACGACAACCTATTTCAATTCTTCCTACTTTGATTTAATCAATGAGATACTATTTCAATAGCTATTTAAAAGAACAGGTTATTTTTTGTGGGGGTGGATGGACATAAAGGAAAAAAGAAGAGAATGAATTATTCTTCTACTCCTGCATCCAGAGCAGAAGACATTTCCCATAACATGGATATTACTTATGGAGGATCTGGTGTCAGTTGTTGTCTTGATCCTTGGCTAAGCTACATTGTCTTCATTATCCCTGTTCACGGAAGAGAAAGAAAAATACTATTGGGTCTTAGCGCATCACCTTGGCACTGTGACTTTCACTCTCAGATTATTTATAGAGCTTACCCTACTGTGTTAGTTTCTTGTGGTGGCGCTTAAAACAAGAGCAATTTATTCTCTCATAGTTCTGGAGGCCAGAGGTCTGAAATCAAGGTGTTGGCAGGGCTGCACTCCCTCTAAAGGCTCTAGAGGTTAATTCTTATTTGCCTCTTCCAGCTTCTGGTGACTCCAGACATTCCTTGGCTTCCTGGCTTTGTGGCTGCATCACTCTAATCTCTACCTGTAATCATGTTGCCTCCTCTTTTCTGTGCATCTCTTATAAGCATATTGTCACTGGATTTAGGGCCACTTGGATAGTTCAGGGTGCTCTCATCTCAAGGTCCTTACTTAGTTACATCTGCAAAGACCCTTTTTTCCAAATAAGGTAAGTCATGGGCTTTGGGGATTAGGGCATGGACATTCCTTTTGGGGGACGTCATGCTATACTCAACATCAGAGAAAGGTTAGGTTCTCATTAGTCCCTCTCTTCTAAATCTGTTACAGCAGAAAGGAAGAATGGGACCTATTCCAAAAGTCACATTTTCTCTTGAGATCAAGGCTGAAAGAGGAAGTTCTAACTATAATTGACATAACAACTTCATTATGCTCATGGAGATATATTTAATAAAACAGCATATCTTTTCCGGATGGATTTTATTGACTGGTCCTAAATTATCTTGATTCATTTTCTATTTTGAACCTCCAAATATCCACTGTCTGAATATTGACTGTCTGGGGTTTAAAATTTGAAATTCTAAATAAGGTTCCTTAGCTTTCCTTTATAACCTAACAATTTTTTTTCCCAAGATACTTAGGGATGGACTTAGACAAGTCTGTAGCTTTTTCAAAAGGACTCTTTGCTTTATTTTCTCCCTCTTCTAGTTATAGGAAGAAGAAAAAGGAGCTAGAAAGAGAGGGTAAGAACACAGCATCTCTTTGCTCTCTCTTGGCTCCCTTTCTGTTGACAAAAGTCTGGATCCTCTAAGACACAGCACAGGTGCAAGAGCTTTGCAGGCTGGCTGTACAGATGAGCATGAAGTGCTCCCTCCAGAATTCTGAGGTGGAAGAGGTCCATGAAGCTGCCCCACTTTAGGGTGTCTTTTTGAAGTGGGGGTGATAATAATGCATGATAAAATGACTGGAGCTCAAGCTAGTGGACCCAATCTTGTGTCATCTCCCAGGTGAGGCATCCTATGCTCTCCATTTGTTGGTGGGACTCTCCCTGAAATATTTCCTAAAGTATGATTCCCCTTTATTGACAGATAAGTCTTAATTATACTGAATTGTTCTCTCAGGCTCCAGCTTATCCTGGTATTATAATTATGTAACTCAGCTTTGGAGACAGGTCCATAATTGTCTCAGGGGAGTTATAAGAAGTTCAAGCATTCTTACAGATTTAAGTTCTTTACTTTTGTATCAAATATATATGAATATTAAAAAGCTAGTTCTCCCAGAGATTTACATTAAAATGGCTTTTGTCTAATTGCTTTTTCATCTTGACACCCAATGTCAAGAAAACAACAGTTCTTTCAAACTCTAGGTTTGAAAATTCAAATAAATAGCAATATTGACAAATATTGAGAACTTTATATATCTGTAATATTTCTTTCAGGGAACACTTACGTGCAATTCAAAAATACTATTGAAGCTTTTTTTCAGTCAGTGATTACTCTATTAGTAAGTATAATAAGTTTGGCTTTTTTCCTTTCAGTTATATTGAGATATAGTTCACATACAGCTCTTTATAATTTTAAGGTATACAGCCTAATGAGTTGACTTACACATATTGTGAAATGATTACCACATAAATTTAGTTAATATCCATCATCTCATGTAGATTAAAAAAAAGAAAAACATGCTTTTTTCCCTTGTGATGAGAACTTTTAGGATTTACTTGCTCAGCAACTTTCAAATATATCATACAGCAGTGTTAACTATAGTCATCATATTGTACATTATATCCCCGGTACTTATCTATCTTACAGCTGGAAGTTTGCACCTTTCCACCCCCTCCTCCAATTCCCCCACCCCACCCCTTGCCTCTGGTAACCACAAATCCGATCTCGTTTTCTATGAGTTTTTTTTTTTTTTTTTAAAAAACTAGATTTCACATATAAGTGAGTATTTCTCCTTTTCTGTCTGACTTCACTTAGCATAATGCCTTCAAGGTTCCTACATGTTGTCTCAAAGTTTGATTTCTTTTGAGAATATTTTAAAATAACAATGGATTAAATAAGTAGCTCTTTCTCTCTTGTATAAATCTGAGTTGGTGTGGCAGCGCTGCCTCACAAGGTCGTGAGGGGCTCAGGCACCTTCTTTCTTGCTGCCCCGCTGTCCCCAGGTGTGGCAGGCACTCTTACCTGGGGAAGGCAAAACCTTCCCTTCTGTGTAAGGCCTGCTGGTTACGTACTGCAGCAGTAAGAAATGTGCACGCGTACACTCACATGACATGTGTGTCTGTGTATATTTATGTGATGTGGGCGCTTTAGGCAGTCCGTGCTGCTCTGTAGAAAGATTGCCTTGCACTTTGACTAGATCAGCTGACCAACTATCGCTGGATACCACACTGTTGGTCATCCTGTGTCATCAGTAGCATGTTGCTAGTGAGCTACTTCTTTAGCCCAAGAAGTAAGAGACCACAGTGGAGCAGAAATTAGAGCACATTAGACTATGTTACTCCAGTTGGGAAGGGCTGCACCTGGTGAGGTACTGATAAATATTGAACAATTAACTCTCTGAAGAAAGGCCCTCATTTGTAGCGTTTGCCAGTTTTCTTCATGTAAATACTCCCATCACGGAACATTTCAAGTTACCAGCATCATGTCCCTAAAAATGGAGACAGGAAGGTACATGCACGATTGGCTCTCATGAGCTGGTACAAGCCAGCTCCTGTATACCACTGCTGCACCTCGACACAGTGAGCAGATCTGGTTTTTCTTGAGGACGTGGCTAGGACAAGATTTCTCCATCTCAGCATTGTTGACATTTTGCGCTGACAAATTCTCTGTCATGGGGGCTGTTCTGTGCATTGTAGGATGTTCAGCAGATCCCTGGCCCCCACCCACTAGATGCCCGTAGTATTTCCCTTGCTGTGACACCTAAAATATCTTCCGACATTACTAAATGTCCCCTGTGGGAAAAACTGCCTCCAGCTGAGAGCCACTGGCATGGAGGACGGGAGAGTTGGCTCAGTGTGAAAGCTGTGCAATTGTTTTGATGGTCTTGCTTGCATTTGAGGCCAGAGAAAAGGCCTGACGTTTATTGTGAGTTGGATAAATGGCTGTCAAATAATGGTCTATGCAAAGCCAGTGCTTTCACATGTTTCTGAATATGGATTTGTGCCTCTTCTCTGGCTGACGTGTGACAGGCGGAGTGCCTGCATTCTGTTTACTATACAAGGTTGTATTTTAAATGGTAGTTGAGACATTTTATTTTTTAACATCTTTATTGGAGTATAATTGCTTTACAATGGTGTGTTAGTTTCTGCGTTATAACAAAGTGAATCAGCTATACATATACATACATCCCCATATCTCCTCCCTCTTGCGTCTCCCTCCCACCCTCCCTATCCCACCCCTCTAGGTGGTCACAAAGCACTGAGCTGATCTCCCTGTGCTATGCGGCTGCTTCCCACTAGCTATCTATTTTACATTTGGTAGTGTATATATGTCCATGCCATTCTCTCACTTTGTCACAGCTTACCCTTCCCCCGCCCCATATCCTCAAGTCCATTCTCTAGTAGGTCTGCATCTTTATTCCCGTCTTACCCCTAGGATCTTCATAACCTTTTTTTTTTTTTTTTAGATTCCATAGATATGTGTTAACATAGGATATTTGTTTTTCTCTTTCTGACTTACTTCACTCTGTATGACAGTCTCTAGGTCCATCCACCTCACTACAAATAACTCAGTTTCATTCCTTTTTATGGCTGAGTAATATTCCATTATATATATATGTGCCACTTCTTCTTTATCCATTCATCTGTTGATGGACACTTAGGTTGCTTCCATGTCCTGGCTATTGTAAATAGAACTGCAATGAACATTTTGGTACATGACTCTTTTTGAATTATGGTTTTCTAAGGGTATATGCCCAGTAGTGGGATTGCTGGGTCGTATGGTAGTTCTATTTTTTGTTTTTTAAGGAACCTCCATACAGTTCTGCATAGTGGCTGTATCAATTTACATTCCCACCAACAGTGCAAGAGGGTTCTCTTTTCTCCACACCCTCTCCAGCATTTACTGTTTGTACATTTTTTTTTAAAGTATTGACTAATTTAATCCTCACATCCACGGTGGCATTGGTACTTCTGTTTTTAATTAATTAATTTATTTTTTTTGCTGTGTTGGGTCTTCGTTTCTGTGCGAGGGCTTTCTCTAGTTGTGGCAAGCGGGGCCCACTCTTTATTGCAGTGCGTGGGCCTCTCACTGTCGTGGTCTCTCGTTGCGAGGCACAGGCTCCACACGCACAGGCTCAGTAGTTGTGGCTCATGGGCCTAGTTGCTCCGTGGCATGTGGGATCCTCCCAGACCAGGGCTTGAACCCGTGTTCCCTGCATTACCAGGCAGATTCTCAACCACTGTGCCACCAGGGAAGCTCCTGTTTGTAGATTTTTTTTTTTTTTTTTTGTGGTACATGGGCCTCTCACTGTTGTGGCCTCTCCCGTTGTGGAGCACAGGCTCCGGATGCGCAAGCTCAGTGGCCATGGCTCGCGGGCCTAGCCGCTCTGCAGCATGTGGGATCTTCCTGAACCGGGGCACGAACCTGTGTCCCCTGCATCGGCAGGTGGACTCTCAACCACTGAGCCACCAGGGAAGCCCCTGTAGATTTTTTGATAATATCCATTCTGACTGGTGTGAGATGATATCTCATTGTAGTTTTGATTTGCATTTCTCTAATGATTAATGACGTTGAACATTCTTTCATGTGTCTGTTGGCAATCTGTATATCTTCTTTGGAGAAATGTCTATTTAGATCTTTTGCCCATTTGGGGCTTGGGTTGTTTGTTTTTTTGTTATTGAGCTGCATGAGCTGCTTGTAAATTTTGGAGATTAATCCTTTGTCAGTTGCTTCATTTGCAAATATTTTCTCCCATTCTGAGGGTTGTCTTTTCGTCTTGTTTATGGTTTCCTTTGCTGTGCAAAAGCTTTTAAGTTTCATTAGGTCTCATTTGTTTATTTTTGTGTTTATTTCCATTTCTCTAGGAGGTGGGTCAAAAAGGATCTTGCTGTGATTTATGTCATAGAGTGTTCTGCCTATGTTTTCCTCCAAGAGTTTGATGGTGTCTGGCTTTACATTTAGGTCTTTAATCCATTTTGAGTTTATTTTTGTGTATGGTGTTAGGGAGTGTTCTAATTTCATTCTTTTACATGTAGCTGTTCAGCTTTCCCAGCACCACTTATTGAAGAGGCTGTCTTTTCTCCACTGTATATTCTTGCCTCCTTTATCAAAGATAAAGTGACCATATGTGCATGGGTTAATCTCTGGGCTTTCTACCCTGTTCCATTGATCTATCTTTCTGTTTTTGTGCCAGTACCATACTCTCTTGATTACTGTAGCTTTGTAGTATAGGCTGAAGTCAGGGAGCCTGATATCTCCAGCTCCGTTTTTCTTTCTCAAGATTGCTTTGGCTATTCGGAGTCTTTTGTGTTTCCATACAAATTGTGAAATTGTTTGTTCTAGTTCTGTGAAAAATGCCAGTGGTAGTTTGATAGGGATTGTGTTGAATCTGTAGATTGCTTTGGGTAGTATAGTCATTTTCACAGTGTTGATTCTTCCAATCCAAGAATATGGTACATCTCTCCATCTATTTGTATCATCTTTAATTTCTTTCAACAGTGTCTTATAATTTTCTGCATACAGGTCTTTTGTCTCCTTAGGTAGGTTTATTCCTAGATATTTTATTCTTTTTGTTGCAGTGGTAAATGGGAGTGTTTTCTTAATTTCACTTTCAGATTTTTCATCATTAATGTATAGGAATGCAAGAGATTTCTGTGCATGAATTTTGTATCCTGCTACTTTACCAATTCACTGATTAGCTCTAGTAGTTTTCTGGTAGCATATTTAGGATTCTCTATGTATAGTATCATGTCACGTGCAAACAGTGAGAGCTTTACTTCTTTTCTGATGTGGATTCCTTTTATTCCTTTTCTTCTCTGATTGCTGTGGCTAAAACTTCCTAAACTATGTTGAATAATAGTGGTGAGAGTGGGCAACCTTGTCTTGTTCCTGATATTAGTGGAAATGGTTTCAGTTTTTCACCATTGAGGACGATGTTGGCTGTGGGTTTGTCATATATGGCCATTAGTGTGTTGAGGAAGGTTCCCTCTATGCCTACTTTCTGGAGGGTTTTAACATAAATGGGTGTTGAATTTTGTCAAAAGCTTTCTCTGCATCTATTGAGATGATCATATGGTTTTTCTTCTTCAATTTGTTAATATGGTGTATCACATTGATTGATTTGCATATATTGAAGAAGCCTTGCATTCCTCGTATAAATCCCACTTGATCATAGTGTATGATCCTTTTAATGTGCTGTTGGATTCTGTTTGCTAGTATTTTGTTGAGGATTTTTGCATCTATGTTCATCAGTGATATTGGCCTGTAGTTTTCTTTCTTTGTGACATCTTTTTCTGGTTTTGGTATCAGGGTGATGGGGCCTCATAGGAGGAATTTGGGAGTGTTCCTTCCTCTTCTAAATTTTGGAAGAGTTTGAGAAGGATAGATGTTAGCTCTTCTCTAAATGTTTGGTAGAATTCGCCTGTGAAGCCATCTGGTCTTCGGGTTTTGTTTGTTGGAAGATTTTTAATCACAGTCTCAATTTCAGTGCTTGTGTTTGGTCTGTTCATATTTTCTATTTCTTCCTGGTTCAGTCTCGGAAGGTTGTGCATTTTTAAGTATTTGTCAGTTTCTTCCAGGTTGTCCATTTTATTGGCATAGAGTTGCTTGTAGTAATCTCTCATGATCCTTTGTATTTCTGCAGTGTCAGTTGTTACTTCTTTTTCATTTCTAATTCTATTGATTTGAGTCTTCTCCCTTTTTTTCTTGATAAGTCTGGCTAATGGTTTATCAATTTTGTTTATCTTCTCAAAGAACCAGCTTTTAGTTTTATTCATCTTTGCTATCATTTCCTTAATTTCTTTTTCATTTATTTCTGATCTGATCTTTATGATTTCTTTCCTTCTGCTAACTTTTGGGTTTTTTGTTCTTCTTTCTCTAATTGCTTTAGGTGTAAGGTTAGGTTGTTTATTTGAGATGTTTCTTGTTTCTTAAGGTAGGATTGTATTCCTATAAACTTCCCTTAGAACTGTTTTTGCTGCATCCCATAGGTTTTGGGTCATCGTGTTTCATTATCATTTGCTTCTAAGTAGTTTTTGATTTCCTCTTTGATTTCTTCAGTGATCTCATGGTTATTATGTATTGTGTTGTTTAGCGTCCATGTGTTTGTATTTCTTACAGAGTTTTTCCTGTAATTGATATCTAGCCTCATAGCGTTGTGGTCAGAAAAGATACTTGATACAATTTCAATTTTCTTAAATTTACCAAGGCTTGATTTGTGACCCAAGATAATGATCTATCCTGGAGAATGTTCCATGAACACTTGAGAAGAAAGTGTATTCTGTTGTTTTTGGATGGAATGTCCTATAAATATAAATTAAGTCCATCTTGTTAAATGTATCACTTAAAGCTTGCGTTTCCTTATTTATTTTCATTTTGGATGATCTGTCCATTGGTGAAAGTGGGGTGTTAAAGTCCCCTACTATGATAATGTTACTGTTGATTTCCCCTTTTATGGCTGTTAGCAGTTGCCTTGTGTATTGAGGTGCTCCAATGTTGGGTGCATAAATATTTACAATTGTTATATCTTCTTCTTGGATTGATCCCTTGATCATTATGTAGTGTCCTTCTTTGTCTCTTGTAATAGTCTTTGTTTTAAAGTCTATTTTGTCTGATACGAGAATTGCTACTTCAGCTTTCTTTTGGTTTCCATTTGCATGGAATATCTTTTTTCCATCGCCTCACTTTCAGTCTGTATGTGTCCCTAGGTCTGAAGTGGATCTCTTGTAGACAGCATATATACAGGTCTTGTTTTTGTATCCATTCAGCCAATCTGTGTCTTTTGATTGGAGCATTTAATCCATTTACATTTAAGGTAATTATTGATATGTATGTTTCTATTACCATTTTCTTAATTGTTTTGGATTTATTATTGTAGGTCTTTTTCTTCTCTTGTGTTTCCTGCCTAGAGAAGTTCCTTTAGCATTTGTTGTAAAGCTGGTTTGGTGGTGCTGAATTCTCTTACCTTTTGCTTGTCTGTAAAGGTTTTAATTTCTCTGTCAAATCTGAATGAGATCCTTGCTGGGTAGAGTAATCTTGGTTTTAGGTTTTTCCCTTTCATCACTTATTTAAATATGGCCTGCCACTCCCTTCTGGCTTGCAGAGTTTCTGCTGAAAGATCAGCTGTTAACCTTATGGGGATTCCCTTGTATGTTATTTGTTGCTTTTCCCTTGCTGCTTTTAATATTTTTTCTTTGTATTTAATGTTTGATAGTTTGATTAATATGTGTCTTGGCATCTTTCTCCTTGGATTTATCCTGTATGGGACTCTCTACGCTTCCTGGACTTGACTGACTATTTTCTTTCCCATATTAGGGAAGTTTTCAACTATGATCTCTTCAAAAATTTTCTCAGTCCATTTCTTTTTCTCTTTTTCTTCTGGGACCCCTATAATTCGAATGTTGGTGCATTTAATGTTGTACCAGGTGACTCTGAGACTGTCCTCAATTCTTTTCATTCTGTTTTCTTTATTCTGCTCTGCAGTAGTTATTTCCACTATTTTATCTTCCAGGTCACTTATCCGTTCTTCTGCCTCAGTTATTCTGCTGTTGATTCCTTCTAGAGAATTTTTAATTTCATTTATTGTGTTGTTCATCACTGTTTCTTTGCTTTTTAGTTCTTCTAGGTCCTTGTTAAACGTTTCTTGTATTTTCTCCATTCTATTTCCAAGATTTTGGATCATCTTTACTATCATTATTCTGAATTCTTTTTCAGGTAGACTGCCTATTTCCTCTTCATTTGTTTGGTCTGGTGGGTTTTTGCCTTGCTCCTTCATCTGCTGTGTGTTTCTCTGTCTTCTCATTTTGCTTAAGTTACTGTGTTTGGGGTCTCCTTTTCGCAGGCTGCAAGTTCGTAGTTCCCGTTGTTTTTGGTGTCTGCCCCCAGTGGCTAAGGTTGGTTCAGTGGTTGTATAGGCTTCCTGGTGGAGGAGACTAGTGCCTGTGTTATGGTGGATGAGGCTGGATCTTGTCTTTCTGGTGGGAAGGTCCACGTCTGGTGGTGTGTTTTGGGGTGTCTGTGGCCTCATTATGATTTTAGGCAGCCTCTGTGCTAATGGATGGGGTTGTGTTCCTGTCTTGCTAGTCGTTTGGCATAGGATGTCCAGCACTGTAGCTTGCTGGTCGTTGAGTGAAGTTGGGTCTTGGCTTTGAGATGGAGATCTCTGGGAGATTTTTGCCATTTGATATTACATGGAGCTGGAGGTCTCTTGTGAACCAGTGTCCTCAAGTTGGTTCTCCCACCTCAGAGGCACAGCACTGATGCCTGGCTGGAGCACCAAGAGCCTCTCCTCCACATGGCTCAGAATAAAAGGGAGAAAAAGTAGAAAGAAAGAAAGAAAGAAAGAAAGAGAGAGAGAGAGAGAGAGAGAGAGAGAGAGAGAGAGAGAGAGAGAGAGGGAGGGAGGAAGGAAGAAAGAAAGAAAGAAAGAATGGGGATAAAATAAAATAAAATAAAGTAAGCTAAAATAAAATAATTAAAATAAATAATAATAATTAAGAAAAAAATTTTTTAAGTAATAATAATAAAAATAACGGACAGACAGAACCCTAGGACAAATGGTAAAAGCAAAGCTATATGGACAAAAATCACACACAGAAGGATACACATACACACTCACAAAAAGAGAAAAAGGGGGAAAAAATATATATATATCATTGCTCCCAAAGTCCACCTCCTCAATTTGGGATGATTCGTTGTCTATTCAGGTATTCCACAGATGCAGGGTACATCAAGTTGATTGTGGAGATTTAATCCGCTGCTCCTAAGGCTTCTGGGAGAGAGTTTCCTTTCTCTTCTTTGTTCGCACAGCTCCCGGGGGTTCAGCTTTGGATTTGGCCCTGCCTCTGTGTGTAGGTCACCTGAGGGCGTCTGTTCTTTGCTCAGACAGGATGGGGTTAAAGGAGCAGCTGATTCGGGGGCTCTGGCTCACTCAGCCTGGGGGGAGGGAGGGGCACGGAGTGCGGGGTGGGCCTGCGGCGGCAGAGGCCGCCTTGATGTTGCACCAGCCTGAGGTGCGCAGTGCGTTCTCCCGGGGAAGTTGTCCCTGGATCACGGGACCCTGGCAGTGGCGGGCTGCACAGGCTTCCGGGAGGGCAGGTGTGGAGAGTGACCTGTGCTTGCACACGGGCTTCTTGGTGGTGGTAGCAGCAGCCTTAGCGTCTCATGCCCGTCTCTGAGGCACACTAGCCCCTTTAGGCTGTGTTGACGCCGCCAACCCCAGTCCTTTCCCTGGGATCTGATCTCAGAAGCCCAAGCTTCAGCTCCCAGCCCCCACCCGCCCTGGCGGGTGAGCAGACAAGCCTCTCGGGCTGGTGAGTGCCGGTCGGCACCGATCCTCTGTGCGGGAATCTCTCTGCTTTGTCCTCCGCACCCCTGTGATTGCGCTCTCCTCCGTGGCTCCGAAGCTTCCCCCCTCCGCCACCCGCAGTCTCCACCCGCGAAGGGCCTTCCTAGTGTGTGGAAACCTTTCCTCCTTCACGGCTCCCTCCCACTGGGACGGGTCCTGTCCCTATTCTTTTGTCTCTATTTTTTCTTTTTACTTTTGCCCTACCCAGGTACGTGGGGAGTTTCTTGCCTTTTCGGAGGTCTGAGGTCTTCTGCCAGCGTTCAGTAGGTGTTCTGTAGGAGTTGTTCCACATGTAGATGTATTTCTGATGTATTTGTGGGGAGGAAGGTGATCTCCGCGTCTTACTCTTCTGCCATCTTGAAGCTCCTCCCGCCATTGACTCTGTTTACCATAGCCTTCCCAACTTCCTTTTCCTCTCTATCATGGCATTCTCTTCCCCGTGCCACGTGGGGAATTGTGCATGGCTCACCATGGTTGCAGACCCTGAATTGCAATTCTCTGTTGATCCTGAATAAACCCATCTCTACTGCAGGAATATCTGGCAGTATCTTTGTTTCAGCTCAACACCATGGAGACATCAGAATAAGTGTTAGGTTGATTAATGGCCAATTGCCACATTTAACTTTCTCTTAATATTATTTCAGACTTTTTGAATACATAGGGAATGATAACATTTTTGATTAGTTCTATTTCAGTGGTTTCCTTTTCTGTTAATTTAATATAAATATTTATAATTTTGTTCTCCAAATACAGGTCTGATTGGCAGTTTTAGGAACTAATTGTTGAGAGGAGGAAGATTATTAAAAATACAACCAGAAATTTGTGTTCTTCTGAATGATGGTGTTTTTAGATATTCATTTAAACTATGAAATATGTTTCTGCAATCTTGTTTCACCTATGACACAACAGATTCCTCGAACTACTTTTTTTTTAGTTTTGCATCTTACTTATTTTACTTCAAACTCTTCATTTCTCAAGGGTATCTTCACTTAATTGTCACCAAAAGCAGAACTTTGTTCCCACATTGTCGCTTTTGCCAACTTTTTTTGTAGTTACTGGTAGTGACATATAATGCAAACTTTTGCAATTTTTATCTTATTTCACTACTTTGTCACTTATGTGCAGTTTCTCATCAAGTTCTGTTGTTTCTTCCTTCTTAGTTTCAGATATATTTCTTTTACCAATTCCCTATCCAAGTGTGCTGGAAATGGGGCAATTACTAGACTTCTGGCTCCTCTCACCCAGTCGATCCTTCACGAAGCAGCGAGGATCATCTGCTTTACTTCTTCCCTTTGCTTTTCTCCATCACAGAACATTAATTCCCATTTGGATCAAATTGTCCTTGACTTTCGAACTTCAAAGCCCACTATGATTACCTCTTGTCTCTAGACAACACTATCTAAACCAAGTATTTATGAAGGAGTAAACAAAAACATCAAAAACTTGAAACTACCTTTCTGTTAGAATTACTATTTTGATTTACATTCTACTAGTTATATTCATGCAGATATCTTCCAATGAGGTTGGTTTTCTTGGGTGCAATCACAGCTTGCTCATTTATGGAATGACTAGGCCGTGTGTATGTGTATCTCTCTGTGTGTGTGTGTGTGTGTGTTCTCTGCAGCTGTGCAATGGACCCTGAGAGAGTGTTGATAATCTGACCTCACAAACAAGTGGGGTCTGACCAGCCATCCATGGCAAGTGGCTGACTCTGAGCCCTGAGCCAGGTGGAGGATCTGGGGACTGAGGTCAAGTGCAGGGGTAGAGTGGGGTGACCAACATCTTGAAGGCAGAAATGAAGGATAGCTAACAAGATGTAGTTAAAAGTGGAAAAGTCAGGAATCAAAGGAAAAGATAAAATCAAGCCTCATATCTCAAGAGGCTGGGTGCTGAAGAGAAAACCAGTTTGAAGCAGTGAGACTGTAAGTACTGGGTAGGGAGAGCGGGGTTGCCAGAGAAATAGAAACTGAAAACTGGAGATTTCCTGATAGGTTAGAACAGATGCTAGGGGTCTTTTGACAATTAACTGGGGCCTTGACAATGGACAGGGAGAGAAAGGGCACCAAACTGGTTTAGACAACTGACTACTAGAAATTTTAGTTCGGGTTTTGTGGTAATATTTGTAGCTGACTTTTAATGAATATATATGTGCCAGGCACTTGGCAGATATTTCTTTAAAGGCCTTACTGATGCTAGGAAATATAAGTAAGAAACATGTAAATGTAATGGTTTTTAGTGGTAATTATAATAATAAAAAATCAATATTTATTTAGTTCTTATTTTGTGCTAGCACATTCAGACTCTCATCCACTGTGGTAGACTGAAAAATATGGCCACATGATTTTACAGCCTTATCAAGAGATGTAATCTACTTCCCCATCCCTTGACTCTGGGCTGACCCTATGACTTGCTTTGACTAACAGAATGTGGTAGAAGAATCTAAACCTTAAGACACCTTGTAGCTTTTGCCCTCTCTTTCTTGGAATATTGCTGCCACCATGTGAGGACGCCTATTTATCCTCCTTGGGGATGAAAGACTACATGGAGAGGGGGGCTGAGCTGTTCCAGCTGAGTCCAGCCCCAGCCAACCCTCCAGCTCCATCACAACACAACATGAGCCCATGAAAGACCAACAAAAGAACCACTCAGCCAACCCAGAGACTTGTGACTTGTGAGAAATGTAGATCAGTAAGATTTGGGGTGCTTTGTAAGGTAGTATTAGATAACTGAGAAATGTGCAGTTGTGATAAGCCTGCCCTTTGACATATGTACTCACCCCAGCGTACTGATACAAATGATTAACGATGTGAGGTCCAGGACAGAATCAAGTGCCATGTCACTAAACACCTGTCTCTAGGTCACTTAAGAGTTTTTCAATAATATAACTAGACAAAAATAGTGCTATTGCAAAATAAATATTGACTACCACTTCTTATTTTTCAAAGAAAATGTAACATCCTGTAAATAGATAGTTTTTACCCAGAGATTAGGTCTCACATTCAAGATGCAGTTGCTTTAGAAAGAATTAGGACAGTGTTTCTCCAATTCTTGTGCCCTGATAATCTGCATCAAAAGCAACTGGAGTTCATGTTTAAAATGCCACTTTCTAGACTCACAATTAAAAAAATGTAATTATTATTTTTAATTTTTAGGGTATATTTTCTTGACAATATTCTTTCTAAATGTAATGTATACGGTACCCACTAGAATAGTTGAAATGGAAAATACACTCTATTAAGTGTTGGCAAGAATGGAGTACAGTTAGGACTCTCATACACAGCTACTGACAGTGTACATTGCTAAAACTCTCTGTCAGTATTTACTAAAGCTTAACATATCTATGACCCAGGAATTCTAATTTTAGACATATTCCCAATAGAAATATATTTATGTGTTCACTAAAAGACATTATTAAAATGTTCATAACAGCCCTATTTGTGATATTCCCAAACTAGAAACTACTCAATGCCCATCAGCAGTAGAAAGGATGAAAAAGTTGGACTACGGTACATCAATAAGAGTAAACTAACTACAACTATAAGCTACAACATGAATGAGTCTTGCAAACATACTGCTAAACACAAGAAGCAAGTATAAGGATAAATACAGTATGATGTATGCATTTTTAAGTTAAGAAAAAAGCAAAACTAATCTATGGTGTTTGAGATTCAGGATAGTAATTACCGTTACTTGGAATAATGACTGGGAAGTGACCAAGGGAGGCTTCTGGGGTTCTCTGTTTTTTGATCAGGGTGCTGGTTAGATGGATGCATTTGCTTTGTGCAAATTCATTAAGCTGTAGTACTTACAATTTGTACATTTCTCTAGATGAACATTCTACTCAATAAGAAGTTTACATTTACTAAACAGATGCCGGGGCATAAAGGATAAGTTGCTGTAAACTTTCTTTGTATCTTTTAATAAGCTCTACCTATATTACTCTTTAAGTGCTTCAACTTGAATGTTTGAAGATCAAAGAGAGATACATACTTTTAATTAAAAATATATGTGCCAGAATAGCCAACACAATATTGAAGGAGAACAAAGTTGGACGACTAACGCTACCCAACTTCAGGACTTACTGTGAGGTTTCAGTAATCAAGACAGTGCACTATTAGTGAAAGAATAGATAGATAGATCAACGGAAAAGAGTAGAGAGCCTAGAAATAGACCCACATAAATATAGGCAACTCATCTTTGACAAAGGAGAAAAGGCAATGTAATGGAGCAAAGATAGTCTTTTAAATACATGGTGCTGGTACAACTGGACATCCACATGCAAAAAAAAAAAAGGCTAGATACTGACTTTACACCTCTCACAAAAATTAACTCAAAATGGATCACAGACCTAAATGTAAAATGCAAAAAATAAAACTCCTAGAGGATAATGCAGGAGAAAATCTAGATGGTGTTGGGTATGGGCTTTTAGATATAACACCAAAGGCATGATCCATTAAAAAGGTAATTGATAAGCTGGATTTTATTAAAATTGAAAACTTCTGCTCTGTGAAAGATAAGAATCTTAAGAGAATGAGAAGACAAGCCACAGACTGGAAGAAAATATTTGCAAAGGACATATCTGATAAAGCACTCTTCTCCAATATAGACAAAGAAGTCTTAAAACTCAACAATAAAAAAACCAAATAGCCCAATTAAAAAAATAGGCTAATAACGACCTTAACAGACACTTTACCAGAGGAGATGTTCAGATGGTAAATCAATATACGAAAAGATTCTTCATATCATGTCATCAGGGAAATGCAAATTAAAACAACAATGGAATACCACTACACACCTGTTGGAATGGCCAAAATCCAAAATACTGACAACGCCCAGTGCTGGGAAGATGTGGAGCAAGAGAAACTCTTACACATTGCTGATGGGAATGCAAATTGGTAAAGCATTTTGGAAGAGAGTTTGGCAATTTCTTACAAAACTAAGCATATTCTTACAATGTGAACCAGGAATCATGCTCCTTGGTATTTACCCAAAGGCACTGAAAACATATGTTCACACAAAAATCTGCACACGGATGTTTATAGCAGCTTTATTCATAATTGCCCAAACTTGGAAGCAACCAAGATATTTTTCAGTAGGTGAATGGATAAATAAACTGTAGTATGTTCAGACAATGGAACATTATTCAGTTCTAAAAAGAAATAAGCTATCAAGCCATGAAAAGACATGGAGGAACCATAGATGCATATTACTAAGTAAAAGAAGTCAATCTAAGATGGCTACATACTGATTCCAACTATAAGACATTCTGGAAAAGGCAACACTATGAAGAGAGTAAAAAGATCAGTATTTGCCAGGGGTTGTAGGAAGGGAGGGATGAAAAAACAGAGCACAGAGAATTTTTAGGGAAGTGAAAATATTCTGATATTATACTGATAGATACATACCATTACAGAATTGTCCAAATCCACAGACTGCACAACACTAAGAGTGAACTCTAATGTAAACTATGGAATTTGAGTTATAAGGATGTGTCAGGGTAGGTTCATCAGTTGTAACAAATGTATCACTCTGGTACAGGGTGTTAATAATAAGGGAGGCTATACATGCATGGGGGTGGAGCTGTATGAGAAATGTTTGCACCTTCCTTTAGATTTTGCTGTGGACCTATAACGGGTCAAAAAACATGATCTTTAATAAAAAGTATATGCAAATGCATTTGCACATATATATTCCTTTTATACCTCTCCACCCCACCATCTACAAAGCAGCTCACAATTATTTTTGTAAACAAGGGAGAAATTATGTGAAATCCAGAACATATTATTTGTGAGAATTACAATGATGAATTGATTGTTTTTCTATGGAGTCTTTTGACTCCCTGATACTGGCAGACCTTAGCCTTTACAGGCTCAGGCCCTGGGTAAATGGCACTGCCAACTGGCCTGCCCCTTCTCCATCATTTGAAGAAGATCTATTGCTGGTCCAGGGATCCCTTCTGTGGTCTTAGAGGTTGTCTTTCTGTATTAGTTTTAAATTTTATCACATTTCTCTTATAAGGGAGGTTGAAAAAATCTTTCCATCTCCATATGTTTTCAGACTATTTTTATATATCTTTGAAAATTATCTTTTCTTGTCTTTTGCCCATTTTCTATAGAATTTCTGGTCATTTTCTCTTAATTTTAAAAGTTCTTTGTATATTAGGAGGATTAACACTTTATCTGTGATTATGTTAACATATTTTATCCTCATTTATTTATCTTTTGATTTTGTCATGCAAATTTTTTATTGTTAAGTAATTGAAAGTATTTCATTGCATCTGGATTTCAGTAAGAGTTAGAAATCTTTCCCTAGTCCCAGGTAATGGGTCCAGAGTTTCTGTGGAAGGTAATGAAAACGTTCTGGAAATATATTGTGGTGATGGTTGCACAACATTATGAATGTACTTAATGCCACTGAATTGTGCACTTAATGATTAATTTTATGTTATGTGTATTTACCACAATAAGAAAAACGTTAAAAAAGAAATTTAACTGTGTTTTTTAGTACTTATATAATTTCATTTGTTACATTTAGATCTCTGATACATTTGGATTTTATTCTTATATATAGTGTGAGGAATTGATCTAATTATATCATTTTCTAAATGACTATTCAGTTGCCCCAACACCATTTAGTAAAAAGACCGTCTTTGCTCCAGTGATTTGAGTACCACCATTATAGTGTATTAGATTTCCATAATAGTTGGGTCTATTTCTTGACTCTCTATTTATCCCATGGAGCTTTTCATACGCCAGTTCCACACTATTTTAATTTTATATGCTTTACAGTATATTTTAATATTTGATAGATCAGTTTTTCATCCTGATGCCTCCTTTTCTTCTATTTTTTATACTGAATTTAATCAACAAGACTATATACAAAATCTATTCCTTTTTTAGCCCTTTTCTGGTTTTGGTTTTGTATTGAAACTGTTTTTTCTTATTTTAAAATACTTGTTTGAGGGTATTTAATTCACTTCAGAGTCTTGTATTAGTTCTATTTAGTTTTGTGTATGTGTGTTTTTAATGGGAGGGCAGTTATCAGTGGAGATGGTTTGACTTACTTTTTCTATTTTTTTTTACAGTAGTTTTAAATGGATGTGGTTTGTTTTTTCTAATCCTACTTATTTTGCTTATAGGATTTATAGTTCAATACACTCTTTTCTGTCAGTTTTGCCCTCTTCTGTGCAGTTTTAATGGACAATTGTGGAGGAATAGGTGAGGGTTAGGTGTTTCTTCTCTCTGTTTTGTTTCTTCAAGGTACTCAATTTTCCTTTATTTTCTTCTTTCCTTCACTGCCTCATTTCTGAAGGGGTGCCACCTCTTCCTTGTATCTAATTATCCTCCTAGATGCAAAGCTAGACTGCCACCTTTGGTCCTGCAAATTTTTAATCTCCTTCCTTGTCTCCAGTGCTGTGAAGTATCTGTATTTTGACACTTGATGCTGGACTTTCTCCTTCTGAGGGTGACATCGTCTGTGCTTTGTCTAAGTTCATCACTTTACTCGATTCTTTTTTCATGAAGGATTGCGGCATTGGGTGAGATTCTGATGGAATTACAGGTAATTTAAAGATCAAAGTGATTAGCTTCTTAGTTATGTCAAAGGCATGGGTTATGTATGGTTGTATTTTCTGTCTTTGTGGATTTAATGATTTTCTTAATTGGGGGTGGAGAGAGGAAGGTTGTGTAGGAGATTGGTAATCGGTAAGCTGCCATTAAAAAAAATAAATCCAGAAGTTCAATTTCCATTTTTTTTTTAATCTTGAGGTGACTTTATAATAATGACAAGGCATTGTTGAATGGGTACTGAAGGAGGAGGAAGGGATATTTGTGGACTATTACTGGGAAAATAATTCTTTTATAACGTTTTCTTCCTTCAGCCTATGAACCTCTACTCTCCTAGGTTTGTTTGAATCCAGTACTAACTTCCAAGCACAGGTATTTTAGCACTCACAATCCACTGAATCTATTTACATAGCACTGCAAGAAGATCTCATTCTCCTGAATGTGCTTTCTAAGTTCTTTTCAAGAAAGAAAGATGGTAAAGATGGTAACATATTGATATCTTTCTGTATCTTTACAATGCTGTAGCAAATCAGTCAAGTCTCATGGGAAGGTCTATTGCATATGCACATATTCAAAGCAGTGTTTTAAAGTCGTGAGTCTTTTTAATCAGTTATTTCCATAGGAGCTTTTCTCCAGTATGCTTCCTAAGTGTCATACTGTCTGAGTTTTTGTTGCTACCGTTTTCCATATCTCTTACTTCAAGGTTTTAGTCTTGTATTCTCCTTGGTATTTGCATTTTCTTGGTCACCATGTGCATATTCTATTCAGTGGTGATTGGATTGACATCTTAAATCCTGTTTGGCAGGAAGATGGTTTCATGTTTAGATCCAAGATGAAAAGGGATCTATCGAGCAGCATGACATTTTCCGTGTTAAACAACACCCAGAATTCACTTCCTGGTTAAGATTTTGGGGGCCATATAGGCAGTACATGAAAACACACATACAACAAAAAAAGGAAAAGATGACAGATTTTAATGACTGACTCTGGAGCTAGACTAATTGGCCTCCAGTTACAGCTTTACCAGTAACTTTCCCTGTGACTTTGGGCAAGTTATTTATAACCTCTCTGTGTCTCTGTAGCTTCATCTGTAAAGGTAATAATTTCAATGATCTGATCAAGTTGTTAGAAGGAATTAGGTGAATTAGTATTGGTAAAGTGCTTGAAACAGTTCCTGGCACATGCTAAGCCCTGTGTAAGTGCTAAAGATAAACATATAATAAAATGCAATGAAGTGAAATGAAATAAAATTAAAGATGATGTATAACTAAATAGGTGAATGGTAATAGAGAGAGTGAAGGCAAAGATGGGTGACCAGAGCTCTCTTCCCTCTGGAAAGCTATTCAGTGATAGGACATGGTGGAATTTGGAGCAACTCACAATTATCTAAAATTCTTACACTTGAGGAAAAGATATAAAATAAATCTGTTCCTACTCAAATTTTGCATAAAGTGAACCAGGATGAGAAGGATTTACTGTATCTTGGTATGCTCATGTAATCATCATATTTTTATAATGGTTTTCAAAAATGTGGGCAGTAGATGATTCTTTAATGTTCTGCTTGTGTAGAGACATTATGAAAACATAAATTAAACCTTTACTGATAAACATCTGAATAAGTATGGAATTTACTGATAAGACAACTGGCATCCAGAGGTGGACAGTGAGTCTAGAATATTTGCATTTGAAAATGGTGCTGAACTTTTCATCATTGGGATACCAGAGGGATCTTAATCAGGGTCACAGATGATTTCTGGGGTCATAGAACATAGGAAGTGTTTGTGTACAAGTGCTTTTGTGCATTTATACATTTTTCTTGGGTCATTTGGATGACCTTTGTCCCAGCAAAGGTTAGGAATCACTGGTGCAGAAACTGTGATCATCTGATTCTCTGGTTATGATTCTCTGGTTATGATTATGTGAAAGTATTTCTTTTAAAAGAGGTAATCTATTCACCATTTTAGGATGAGTTATCTAAAAATTACCTATTTTATATGACAAAGGAAAAGAATGAAGAAAATGAAATGCATACTAGTTATCCCTAAAGTGCTTTTTATTTTTTACTTGCTTTTATTTCTTTTCTATATTACTATTATGGCATTATATTAATTTTTTAAGTTTGGAAAGCACCTACGTTTACTACCATACTACCAATGCTTGACTTTTTAAATTTTTAATATATTTAAAAGAAAATAAATTT
The DNA here is from genome assembly GCF_039906515.1 of Pseudorca crassidens. Classification (NCBI taxonomy): domain Eukaryota; kingdom Metazoa; phylum Chordata; class Mammalia; order Artiodactyla; family Delphinidae; genus Pseudorca; species Pseudorca crassidens. The sequence goes on from NC_090316.1 coordinate 21,535,789, forward strand.
AAAGATTTTTAATAAATTAGGTGTCAGGTAGATTATATTATCAAAGAATTTCATTTCAGGGTAATAAGTGGGGTATTACGTTTTTTAAAGGGGGCCTTGGCCTAATAGGATTGGGAACTGTTATGCTATGCTGTATGCAAATAATTGGGTAAAATCTAATACTTCACAAGCTGTCCCCAGAGACCTTACTGATTTAAAGGGCAGGGAAAAAATGATTCTAGATAAGCTCTGTGTTTGAGGGGAGAGGTTATAACTCAGTTTAAAGAAAAAAATACATAGTTCTATACCAAAGGAAGAAAAATGTAGACTCTAGATCTCTCTCAGTCTCTGTCTCTGTCTCATCTTTCTTTCTATCTATGTCTCTATGTGTGTTCTGTTCTATCATACCTTATCTTTCTCTATATCTTATACAGAGCAATACTTACACAGAGCAGGCATATAATATATTTGTTAATTGATTCATATTCTGCACAATCACCAACTCTCTTGTCCTTATCCTCCCACAACAGGGTTCCATAGTACTAACAGTGGAAAGGATAATAAATGAATCTAAATTTAATCTCCTTTTGTTTAAACTAATCTCCCTCTAATTAATGGCTGCTTATTCCATTATTGCTAATGAATCAGGAGACTGCTCTCTACTTCCTCGCAGGAAGCACTCTATTAAATCATCAGTTTGAAAATCAAAGGGGAGACCATAGTCCAGCTTCCCATTGTTCGCTTGGTGACTTTTCGTCTAATGAAAAGGGTGTCTGAAATACAAAGCCTTCTCCCTCTAATGCATGCCTCTTAATTCTGGGTTGTGTCCTAGCTTTTTTCACACATTTTAAAATCCAAATGTTGTAAGGGTTACTACCCTAGAAGAGTCAGTGGATTACACAGAGGGACGGAAGGGGTAGGGCAGGGTAAAGGAGGGAGTGGGGAGGGTGAAGTAACAGGAAAGCTTTAAAAAATTATCTATGACCCAGCCCTCCCTGAGCATCCATCCCCACCACCCCCAGCATCCATCCCCACCCCCGTCCCCTCCACACACCTGAGATCTGGTTCAGGAAGACTGAGACTGGGTCTGAGTGTGTGCACTTTAGAAGCCCCCTCTGGGTGACTTCTGTGCCACAGACGACCTCAGCCCCCAACACACATACACAACGTGAGGACCTCTGTAAGAGGCCCCTGCCACAGCCATACAAGGATGCTCTCTTGATGGGACATTGCTTTAAAAAAAGAGGTGAACTTTTACTCTTTTAATTGTTTGGAACTTCACTCTTTCAAACTACTTTAAGTAAGCTGACAGCTGTGGAGTCATAATACAAAATATTAAGTTTTAATAGCTTCATGTGTTGAAAATCTCCTATGTACTGGGAGCTGTGCAGGGTGATGGAGTGTACAGAGGTAAGGGACATGGGACTGCCTTGCAGAGACTCCCAGGCCAGGTACTCAGAGACACTTGTATGTAGCAAACTTCAACAACTGTCAAATTAAAGAGAAGTCTTAACGTATATTTGTCATGTGTTGCTTAATTGAGATTTCCAAATGGCATTTTTAGTTACCTCCAGAAGAATCGTTAAGAGGTACAAACTACTATATATAAAATAAATAATATACAGGGATATATTGTACAGCACAGGGAATATAGCCAATATTTTATGATAACTATAAATGGAGTATAACCTGTAAAAACATTGAATCACTATGTTGAACACCTGAAACTAATATATTAATAATACTGTAAATCAAATACACTTTAATAAAAAACCCCAGAAGAATCTAATTATGTATACTTCATGAAAACACTATTGGTTGGGACTTCCCTGGCGGTCCAGTGGTTAAGACTTCGCCTTCCAATGCAGGGGGTGTGGGTTCGATCCCTGGTTGGGGAGCTAAGATCCCACATGCTTCATGGCCAAAAAAAACAAAACATAAAACAGAAGCAATATTGTAATAAATTCACTAAAGACTAAAATGGTCCACATCAAAAAAAATCTTAAAAAAGAACACTATTGGTCAAGTCATACACCCTAAAACATAGCATCAGTGCAGAGGGTAACAAGCTGACATATGAGGCTAAGCTATTGAGATGTTAGCTCTGTCCTTAGAAAAGTACCAGGACATAGGAGTCACTTCATAAATATTTTTTGAATGAACAAATAAATGAACCTAATTGACATTTTTCTTACTAACCTCTTTGAAATTTTTTACATATTTCAAATTATAGTATTATTATTTTCTTTTTTTCCACTTTCAGGAAAACCTCAGCAGCTAATATGCACAATTTAGAATGCTTTGTGCAAGGATAATAAACATGCCCCATCTCTATCTATGGGTGTTCTCTTGGTTTAGACTGAAAAGATACAGCCAAGAAGATAACAAGGAAGAGTGAAAAGAAAAGTCCATGTGTACTTAATATTTACCAGTGTAGTAAATTTTTCCAATATAGAACGAAGACAAAAAGTTGGTTTAATTGGTTCCAGTCTCTTTGCATTCTCTTTCCCTGTGTTTCCCTGAAGAAAAGACAGTGGGAGCAGGGACCTAGCCAAATAATGATTTAAATTTCTTGGGATGCCAAGTCAAGAGGTTGCTGAAGTTTATTTCTCTTTCTTTCACGGAGGTGAATCTCCAGCTCAGGCACATGAACTGGACTGGAAGAGCAATCAGTTATAAAGAAAAGAATACATGGGTGTCTGCCTCTGTTAGCTGGAGAAATAATCGAAAGCATGAGTGTTGTGGGGTTTCTCTAAAACTTCAAAAGTGTACATAATCACAGAAAGGAGGATGCCATCTGTTTGTTGTTAAGGTCATGTTTTATTTTCCTGCTTATTCTCTCAATATATTCGGTGAACTTAGGTTTTTATAAAGAAAATTAATTATTATTTATGCTAGGTTTAGATCAGCAAGGAATTTACTCATTTCCCCCTTTCCATTAGTAGTAGAGTGGTGTTAGATAATAGATTAGAACCATTTGTCAATTAATCACCGTCACCCACTCTTAGAAATTACTCATTGGCCAAAATAATCAGAAGAAACACTACTCAGAAAAGAAAGAATCCATCTTTTGTATACCTAATAACATGTTGGCAGCTTTGCAAAGTTTGGTAACAATACATTTTGTTCTGCCACGTGTAAGGGGTGCATTGTCAAATAGAATTTATAGATCATTTGCTCTCGGCACCCATCCGTCTGAGCATCTGTGGAATCTCTAATGTTCCGCATTAAAGGCATAGAATGGACAATACTGAACTTCAGAACTTGAACCCTAGATGCAGGCAAGTGCAGAGATCTGCCCACAGTAATCCAGTTACGGAGCGGCAGAATTGGGCCTGGAATGCATCTCGCCTGATTCCTGGCCCAGTGACTGTTTGGCTGCACGGTGAGTATTCTGTGTAGTCAGTATCAGTCTTTGCTAGAATAGATGCAGTTCATATTATTCCATGAGTGCAAATTTCACAAGTATGTATTTAGGACAGATTACGTTCTAGGCTACTTCAGTTAACTATCCCATAGTTTCCTCATAGTGTTTATTCCATAGGTTAGTTGATTAGTTGCTTTACTATTTTGAAGTAACAGCAAGCTCAGCCTACTAATTCCTCATTATTTGTGAACTTAGTTCAAGATACTGTGTATTAATTGTTTGCCATATGAGAATCAATTATTAGGTACCAGGATTACAAAAGAAGTATAGGCCCTTGCCTTTAAAGAACCTGCAGGTGTGTTATACAGAAAGAACAGGCAGAATGATACTGATTAGAAAACACCTTTTCTCCTCTCAGATGCTGCATTTAAAAAAAATTTTCCTCCCATTTCTTAGGCTATCTTTTTTAATATGCTTCTTCTCTTCCCTCTACTGGAAGCGCCTCTTAAGTGTTGGGGTTCCTTAGGGCTCTGCCTTAAATTATGGGCTCTATTCTCTTCCTGGATTGTCTCATCCAATCCTGCAGCTTCTATTATCAAACATCATAGCACTTATTAGGGTCCATGCATAGACTTCAGGGGCCTGGGACTCCCCTAAAATCAATGTGTATGTCCACAGCTTTCATCAGGTTCACAAAAGTGACCGAGACTTCAAAGCTCTCTGATGTGCATAATTCCCAGGTCTGTATCTTTCCTGAGCCTTAGATGGCAAGTCCAGTTGCACCCATGACACCATCATCACATGGGGAGCTCACAGCTGCTTGAAGCCTAAAAGGCACAATGCTTTTCACAGTTTCTCATACCCTCCCAACACCTCCCTCCAACCCTCCCACCCAGCTTTTGTTCCTCCTTTTATGTTCCCTGTCATAGTAAATGACATAATCACCCACCAGGTTGTCCCAGCCAGAGTCCAGGGACTTTCTGGGATCCTTCCCTCTCCCTCACTCCACACATACAACCTTGTGGCTTCTTTCTAAATACCTCTCAAATCCTGCTCCCCCCACCCATTTCCAATGCCACTTCCTCTCCCAGATGTCATCATCCTTTGTTTGATGCAGCAGGCTCCTGGCTGGTCTGCCTCCTGTCTTTCTTCAATCCTTTCTATGTACCGAGGTTAGAGTGTATTTTCTTTCTTTTTTAAAAAAAATATTTATTAATTTATTTATATATATTTTGGCTGAGTTGGGTCTTCGTGTTGCTGCGCGCGGGCTTTCTCTAGTTGCGGTCAGCAGGGGCTACTCTTTGTTGCGGTGCACGGGCTTCTCATTGCGGTGGCTTCTCTTGCTGTGGAGCACGGGCTCTAGGCGCGCGGGCTTCAGCAGTTATGGCTCGCGGGCTCTAGAGTGCAGGCTCAGTAGTTGTGGAGCATGGCTTATTTGCTCCGCGGCATGTGGGATCTTCCCGGACCAGGGCTCGAACCCGTGTCCCCTGCTTTGGCAGGCGGGTTCTTAACCACTGCATCACCAGGGAAGTCCCTAGAGTGCATTTTTTAAAATAAAACACGCCCACACCACTGCCTGGCTTAGATCTATTAGTGCATTTCCATGAACTCCAGAGTTCAGCACCACAGCGAGTATGGACCTTGCAGAAATTGTTTCACTCTCTTCAGTATCATTACATGCTGTATAACCTCTTACCCTCTTTGCCATGTCCTTTCTACAGCTCCTCCCATGCTCTCTCCCATCTCCTGTCCTTGAAATTTGCTTTCACCTCTTCTGCCATTCTCCCCTCAACCCCTCTCACGCCCTTTACCTCAACCCCCTGTCCTTTCCTCCACTCTTCTCATTTACCAGGCTGACTGCTGTTCATCCTTCAGTTCTCACTTCCTTGAGGAGCCTGATCTAGTTTTCTCACGTAGGTAAGACCTCCTGGCTATAGGCTTCCACTCCCCCCACACCCCCTTTCAGGATACCCAGCTTTTAATCACTGTGGTGCTTTGTTTGTCCCTCCTCCTCCAATGACTATAAGCCTAGTGAGGGCAGGGGTCACATCTGTCTTGTGTACTATTGGATTCCTAACATCTAGGATAAGGTTCATACTCAGTAGGTACTTTGTAAATATCTAGTGAATGAATCAAAAGCCAGTTTGGGGCTTCCCTGGTGGCGCAGTGGTTGAGAGTCCACCTGCCGATGCAGGGGACGCGGGTTCGTGCTCCAGTCCGGGAGGATCCCACATGCCACGGAGCGGCTGGGCCCATGAGCCATGGCCTCTGAGCCTACGCATCCAGAGCCTGTGCTCCGCAACGGGAGAGGCCACAGCAGTGAGAGGCCCACATACCAAAAAAAAAAAAAAAAAAAAAAAAGCCAGTTTGTATTGAAGAGACTGTGAAGTGCAATTAGAAGTCTGTGAGGAAGTCACACCATTGGTTACATTGTCACCCAGCAAGTAGGAAATGGATAGCATGTGGCATAGGCAAGACACGAAAGAGCAGAACACAAGAGATGGGAAAAATAGTATTAAATTCTGGGAAAAGTATTTGAGTTGACTCAGAGATGAAAAGGCAAAGATGTGATCAGTGGCTTAGAAGGGAGACCAGAGAGCCTGGCTCATGGGTGGTTTATGTCCAGTGCAGGCAGTGGTTGGCTAAAATTGTAGACATCGGGTGGGAACAGATTGCAAAAGGCCTTGAATACTGGAGTGAAGAGGAAACCCACTGAAGGAGTTAGAGCAGGGTATTGACATCATGCAGGTGATATGACATTAGACAGCAGCAGTATTTCTAAAACTGTAGCCATTAGTGAATACCTTTGGGATTTTTTTTTCTACATTTGAGTACCACTTTTACTATATATTACTTCATCTTTTTCCTTAAATGATTTTTCTACTTAAATGGTCTATTTTAAAAGGAAATTACATCACTACTATACTTGAAAAATAAATAGCACTTGTCATTAGTTGAAATAAACATAATAAAATAAATCCAAGAAAAAATGTTGAATTCTAGGTCAGTACTGTTTTCTTCCCAAGTTTCTAAGTCTGAAGTCTGTTCTCTTTTGGTTATAAAGATAAATAAGTATTAAAAAGGTAATAAGGATCTATAACAAAACAAATATTCTCCTTCATGTAACCATAATAGAAAGAAAATTTAAAAGGGAATACATGTCTCACTATATGATTAGATATTATTTGGTTCCATATACGGGTGCCACATAAAATCATCTCCACTTCCATCAGTGTTACTTGCCCTCACTTTGGGCAGCAGTGGTGTAGAGCCGGAGCCTGCAGCCTTTTTCTGTAACTATTTTAGGCTGCGCAGGCCATGCAGCCTCAGTTGCAAATAGTAACTCTGCTGTTACAGCATGAGAGCAGCCACAGATAAAACACAATCAAATACGTGCAGCTGTGTCCCCATACAACTTTATTTCTAAAAACAGGCAGGACGTTTGGCTTGTGGGATGTCCAGTCGGGGCTCTGTATCTGCAGGTTCTGCATCCATGGGTTCAACCAACTGAGGATCAAAACTATTTGATAAAAAATTCCAAAACGCAAATACATGGTATTTGCATTGTATTAAGTTTTATAAATAATCTAGAGGTGATTTCAAGTATACGGGAGGACGTGTCATAGTTTATGTACAAATATTATGACATTTTATATAACGGACTTGAGCATCCACAGATTTTGGTGTCTGGGGGGGTCCTGGAACCGATCCCCTGTGAATACTGAGAAATGACTATAATGTCCCGATTATATAAATGGTTTACAAATCTATGCTGTGGTAAGGATTACTTATGTTATGTGTTGAATTGCGTCCCCCCCGCAAAAGAAAGATATCTCCAGTACTTCAGAATGTGACCTTATTTGGAAATAGGTTCTTTACAGAAGTAATCATGTTAAAACGAGGCCATTAGAGTGGGCCTTAGTTCACTGTGACTGATGTCCTTATAAGAAAAGGAAATCTGGACACAGAGACAGACACACATAGAGGGAAGATGATGGGAAGACACAGGGAGAAGATGATCATCTCAAGCAAGGAATGCCTGAGGCTTCCAGAAGCCGCGAGAGAGATTTGGAACAGATCTCTCCCTAGTGCCCCTAGAGGGAGCATGGCTCTGGCAACAGACTTCCAGCCTCCAGAACCGTGAAACAATAACACATTACTGTTGTTCTAAGCCACCCAGTTTGTGATACTTCATTACCACAGCCCTGGGAAACTAATACAACCTGTTTTTTTTTAAATAAAAAATTTGGTGCCCCGCCAAAGACCTACTAGATTAGAATATTTATGTGTAGGGACCAGGCATATGCTTTAAAATAAAAAAATAAAGCACCATAGGCACCAGAGTTGATTCTAAGCCTGCAGTTGGTTTGCAGCCTCTGGTCTTCATGGTAGAGCAGAGGAGGAAGAGACGGAACTCAGGCTACCTAAGGGGAAGCGACTATAATAGTCCACATGTGTGGCGATAGGGGGCTGGATTAAGATTTGGGCAGTTGGAATAGAAAGGAAAATGCTTTGATCGGTCTGACAAGAGGCACACAGTAAATGTTTGGGGAATAGCAACTAGAGGTTAAACAGATGCACTTGTCCATCCCAGAGGAAATTTACTACAGACAATGAAATATAGGCATGAGGTCTGTGTTAGAGACTGATGTTTTAAGATCATCCCCATATTTAACATGAAAACCAGTGAGTGCTCACAGGGAAAGAGGAGTAGAGAGATGGCGCACAACTGTGACTCCATGCCTTAGTTAGATGGTGAAGGGAGGAGAGAGAGCCAGCGGAGGAGACTGAGCAGGGATGGCCTTACGGGCAGGATGAGAAATAGTTATTAGAGCAAAGGTTTTTAAGAATAAAGGAGTAATTAGAGTCAAATTTTATAGAGAGATCAAAGGAAGGGAGCATAAGGAAGCACTAGATTTGGGATTCATGATGCCTTGCCAGCTTTGACAAACCATTTTCAGCAGAGTGTAAACTCAGATTTGCAAACATTAAAAGTTTTGTTGTAAAAGAAACAGGCAAATGTAAGGAAGAAAGATTGTCAAATACACATTTTTTCCCCCCAACATGGGAGATCTGCGCCTGTTTGAAGGCACAGAGGAAGAAACAAGTGAAGACACACCGAAAAATACTAAGTGCCTTCAGACGGAGCATGGCCCTGCCAGCACCTTGATCAGGAGTGGGTTCCTGTTCCCACTGGAAATGGAACAGGGAGGGATTCTATGGTTGTCAGTGTTGTCCCTCTGTTCCCAGTTTCTGTTTCTCAGAGAGATTAACAGTGCTCCTTTCTGCCCTCCCTCCCTCTTTCCTTCCCTCCCACCCTCCCTCCCTTCCTTCCTTTTTTCCTTCTTTCCTTTCTCTCAGTAAGATCTGTTTATCAAATACTGTTCTAGCAGCTTGGAGTCTGCCATTTCTTTAAAAATTTTCCTAATCCTTGCTTTTATAGTCTAGGCAATATTAAGACAGGGTTGTCTGGAAACATCTTCTAAAGGCTCTGAAATATTTATGCATTATAATTTAGTGAAAATGTTATTCATATTAGTTGATATATGTCTCTATCAGTTTATCTTTCTATTTATCTAATACATATTCCATCTATTTCTAAGGAATGATTTGAGGTGGCTGTTATATAATGATTACAAATTATAAATGGATAGTTATGAATAATTATATATTACTCAGAACAGTCTAAAAATGAAAGCTAGAAAATGACAAATTAATCACTTTAGTCATGAAAATGCACAGCAAGAGATTCCAGGATAAAACCCACCTTTGACAAGGGAGAGAATGACTCAAACAGGCTTTGCTCCTGGCTGACTGGATGGGAGCATCTAATTTTACCAGCTGACAATAAGACAGAGCCAGCTGAAGCTTAGGCCAGAAGAGATGAGGTACACCATGTAAGCCCATGTGCTTGATTATGACATCAGTGACTTGCTCCAGATTTCAAATACATGGCTATGGAACAAAAGGGTTTGAGCTCATTTTCTCAGCATCTATTCCAGTATTGACATGAAGCAAAAAGCAAAAAAAAAAAAAAAAATTTTTTTTGAAGTCTAAAATATTATTACAAAATAGATAGCATCAAAGAGGACAGAGGATGCAAAGCGTTTGCACACTAAGCACTCACCAGCGGCCTGCCAGGGAGCATGTGGATTTTAAAATGCCACTTCAGAGCAATAAAAATGGAATGTCCCACCATCTTAAAGGTTTGGGACTTCTAATAGAATAAGCATTTGATTAATGAAAGAACATGTACTGTAAAGAACAAGGGATCATAAAAAGCTGGGTTTTAACAGCCTGAGTACCTTTTGCAGCTTTAAGTTCTTTATCACCTTGTAAATCACCCCTGGAGAGAAATAACCAAAGTGAGACAAGGCAGACTTCCATTACCAGCCTGTCCACCTTGGGACTTTGGCTCTAGTTTCTCAACCATATTCTCTTTGCTAACACTCTGTGGTACCTTGCCTTTATTATGAGGAAAGGAGGGCTGCGTCATTGTGGTGGCTCTTCTTTTGGTAAATGTCTCAGAACAAGTATGCCCCCTCAGGATGTACCTTGCTCCCCATCAATGTCTCTGTTCTGCAGGCAAGCATGCCTCCACAGATAGAAATGAACAACCACGGGTATTAACTAGCCCGGACCCCCAAATCTTGTAACTTACAACAGCAAAGATTAATTTCTGCCAGGTTGGTCTGTGGGTTGGCTGCAGTGGAATTCAGGTCTGATCCACGTGCGTTTCATTTCCAGGGCCCAGGTGGAAGAGCATCGGCACAGGGCCACGCTTTTCTCCTGGTGCAGGAAGGAGCACAAGAAGGTGAGTGAAACCTCACGAGCTCATCTGGAGCCTCTGCGTGGGCGTGGTATACTTTAAATCAGCTCACGTCCCATTGGCCAAAGCAAGTCACGTGGCTAAGCTCAAAGTCAGTGGAGGGAAGAAGTATATTTTACCCACAGCAAATCCTGGCCAGGATGAGGAGGTAAGGATCAATTAGGACCAACTCATCTCACTGAATATGCTGTGGATTATGCAGGTAGGTTGGTCATGTGGGTACCTAATTAGAGAGCCTGGATCTTCATTGATGATCTCTGACAGCAAAGTGGGTGTTCTAGAGAGAAGATAGATGCTTTGCATGTGGTATATCTTATTAAAAGGTCAGGAAAGAGCCCTGACTTTCAGAACTTTGACTTGCTTAGTTTGCAGACTTGGCCTCAAGCAAATTCTTGGCAAATTAGCTACTGATACTAGGAGCTGTGCTAAGTGGGTTATACACGTGATTTCATTCAGTTCTCACAATAATCATCTGAGGTGTCTGCAATTATCCCCATTTTTCGTGTGAAGGAACTGAAGTTTAGAAGCCAAGTTGCACAAAAGGTCAGCATGCTAGGAAGTCCAGAGCTGGCGTTTGAATCCATGTCTGTCTGACTGCAAATGACTGTGCCATGTTGGAAGAATGTTTCAGGCTTAAATTTAGTGAGAAACTGACACCCAAAATATACTTGTAAAGTTTTGTCTCATGTTCATATCCTTTGAATCTCAGCAATTCCACTTCAAGGGATTTAACTTAAGGATGATATATTAGATATAAAAAAAGCTATTTCAAGAATGAACATTGATATAAAACTATGGACTTTGAGTGATAGTGATGGATCAGTGTAGGTTCATGGATTGTTAACAAATAAACCACTGTGGTATGGAATGTTGACAGTAGGCGATGCTGTGCATATGTGGGGACAGGGGCTAAATGGGAACTCTCTGTACTTTCCACTCAATTTTGCTGTGAGCCCAAAAGTGCTGTAAAACATAAAGTTTATTAATAATAAAAAAAAAAGTAGGAGAATGCCATTGTCCACAAAGTGGAAAAAAAGATACTTGTGTAAGGATGCTCATGGCAGTGCTATTTATAATGGAGAAAAATTGGAAATAATCTTAAAGGATTAGACATAAGGGATTTGTTAAGTAATTTGATACATCTGTAGGTGGCTATAAAATTACTATTTAGAAGAATATTTAATGGAATTGAAAGTGTGCATGGTGAGAAGACCTTAACAATATGCACAGTGCAACCACCGATTTGTAGAAAGAATACTCAGATATGAGCTGTGAATAATTCTGGGTAATATATATGCCTTTAGGTGACCCACCTCCACACTTCCACCAATTTTGTCACATGAACATACTTTGGCTTTGTAGCTAGAGGCTGTACTCTCTCAGCAACACACACTCTCCCCAAATGGCCTTGTAGCCAGACTCAAGCTGGGAAAATCTTACTTTCATCCATGCCCTGTGAGTACCTTAGAGACCTTCCAGGATAATGCCCTCTCTAGGCCCCAATTTGGGGTCCAGGGGTAATCGGTATACGAGGGGCAGATGGTCTTGTGGGAATTGTACTTGCCCTCAAATGGTGATTATTACTTGTTCTTTCTTCGTAGATTAGACATACTTTATTATTATTATCATTTTTATTGCAATAAAACACACATAAAACTTATTATCTTAACAATTTTTAAGTGTACAATTCAGAGGTATGGTATTTAGTACATTCATATTGTACAACCATCAGCAGACATACTTTATTTTAAAGCTCATTGTTTATACTGCTTATAGAAGTAATACATCTTCCTCGCAGCAAATGTTTAATGTTAAAAATAATCTATATTCCCATCTCTCAGACATATAATTTTTAAAAATTGAAGTCATATCTTGTGTGTATGAGTATGTACACATACATAGATACACACACATATAGCTATATACAGACACGATGTTTTGCATAGATTAATAACAGTAAATGCATAGTTTTATGGAGGCTTCTACTTCCTTTGCCTCCTGTTTTGGATGACAACTTAGATGAGACAACAGGAACGTAATTCCACATGAGGATACTATGGTACTTAGTGTTAACACTTAAAATTGGTTTGGGTTTTAAATAGGAAGAGGGTCTTTTAAAGACAGACACCAGTGGCTCTAAATAAAACACTGGTTTGGGGACTAAGTAGCTAGTGTGTTTATCAAAAAATAACAAAAAATTAAAAAAACAAACGAAAACAGCAACCAGAACCACAAAATCCAGAACACTACACCTCATTTATGTTTGTGAGGAAGGGGAATATCTTTCTCACGAGTAAATTCTTCTCAAGGCAGAACAGACAAGAAGTAAGAACTATGATTATTGACTATTTGTCAGTGGTAAAACCTTCTCCAGAAGGAAAGTGCCTCAGGCTCTGTAATAATAATTGTGCTGCTGAGAGCTGACACTTACTGAGTGTGTGCTCTGTACATCAAGCATTTTCCTGCCCAAAGCGCGCTTTGGGGCATTTTGCAACAGCTGCCTTCTGCGTTTTGTTGATTTAATTTATTCATTAAGTTGCTTGAAAACATTGAGTTGTTCTAGATCAGGTGTTTCTTTTTCTAATGAAGGAGTATTTTATAGCTTAATTTAATCTACTGGGCTCTTGTTTAAAAAATTTAGCCCATGACCTATTGGGTGCTCCTAGAGTCATCTAGTCTTTATTATAACTTTTTCTTATATAAGATGGTAATATCAAGTTTATTTTTACCTCAGGATTCAAATTGCTTTTAATGAGCAATTTAGGGTACCATTAGAGTGAAACAAGTATCTAACTCAGGGTGAGTAGATAATAACTGATCTCTAGAATGCTTCCAAACAGCTATTAACTTTTTAATACAATGTTAAAAGCTTTGCCAAACTAATACAAAGTCACTGCATTTATGTAAATATTCTAGAGGCTGACCCATTCACAGTTCTTGAGGATATGAAACTGTCATCTTATTTAAACCTCTGAAGTTTTGCAAAAATGTTGTCCTATTGTCCAAATACTATAGATCTATACTTATAAAGTACAGACAAAAGAAGACCAAATGAATTTGACAAAGATTTTGAAATGGGGGTTCTGACAGTCACATTTTATTTTAATCAAAATAAGAGCTATCAAATCCAAACAAATAATGCAATTTTGTTGCTCTTTGCAACAAAGTTGAACAAAGTTCAGCAAATTGTTAGGCAAGGAATCATACAATTTGAGAATAAGAATTGTCCTCAAGCTACAGATGAGGCACCAGAGGCCCAGAGAGATGAAGTGCTTTGTTGAAAGTCACACAATAGGTGTTGTTCCATTGACTTGTGACTCTTAGCACATTGCCTTCTGGTATTCACTAGAAAGTCATTTGAAGGAGATATTTTGAACTTTTTTGGAAAGATCACTGCTCTCTAATATTCACCCTTATTGAAAATGCCTTATTTGGAAAATCTACATTAAGTTTCATAGAAATGAAACTGGGAGTCTTCAAAGTTAATGTCCCATACAGAAGTTAACTACAGCCTGTGCTCACCTCGCACAGGTAAATCCTCTACAAGTAAACGAAGGTGTGGGAGGAGAAAAGTATTAAGAAAGAACAAGCATTATTCTGCAGGAAAAGTGAGAGTATCTGTTGCTCTTGTGTAAAGTAAAATAGATTTTCTTAGTAACTATATTCACAGAATGAGGAATAGCATAAAAAAAGAGCTTCGTTTGCTGATGGATAATGGCCCTTCACTAATCCATATGGTCCCAATTCTAACTGATTGTGTACCATATAATCAATGTATAATATCACTAGCCACCTCACTTTTTAAACTTAGAAAAAGTGAAAGTCATGACTTCAGCCCTCATCACTTTTCTCCTCATTTTTCTTGTCTTTGATAAAGTGCACAACTTCAAAAAAAAAAAAAGTCCAAAGTGAGTCGCTGAAATCACTGAGTATTTTTCAGCTATCTGGTTTCATCCTCTCAGTAGAGAACACAATAGTGATATGGATGCGAATCGTGTAATGCCCTCTTTTCTCCTGTTATGTAAACATTCCAAAAAGGGAAACAACATTAAAAATTGAACCCTGGAAAGACGCATCGCTATAAATTATGATTTAGCAGCAAAGTCACTGCAGGAGAAAGAGAACCTGTCTTTCTTACCCTGATGGTATTTGCAATAAAATACAGGAGGATGTGGCACTGCTCTCCTTGATAAATTGAGCACTAGAAAAGCCATGAATGTGAAATTATCTAGCACATGATAAATCTTCGGTAATAAGTAAAAATCCAGTAGTCAGAAGAAGTAGGAACTGCATGAACGGAACTTTGCTTCCAACTCTGTCTCTAACTTTGGGCAGGATTCCTGGCTCTCTGAGGACTGTATAATTAGGTTCTTTAGTTCATGATTAGTACCACAAAAACCCCTCGCTGGGAACAAAAAGTCATGGAGTGTGCAAGTTTCACCTTTAAAAATATGCCCAAAGGATTTGTCAAGATAAATGCGGAGTTAGTTGAAAATTTGTTCCTTCCAAATTAACAACGTGGCACAGTCTTCCAGTTGACATTCTGAGAGGTGGTTATGTGTAGGCACAAGGTGAATCTTTAAAGCATGCTTTCAATTTGCCTCTGCAAAACCTGCTTTGGCCTCCAGGCAACAGTGAAGATCATATTTTAAGATAATTTGCAAAATTCTAGAAAGCATCATCAGAAAACTCCAGTTCTCCCCTTCATAAATAAACTTACCAACAAAGATATATTAAACACCCCCAAGACTAGCAGGTCATTAATGTTTCTGTGACAACAAAAGGAGAATTTAAATTCAGTTCAATTTTTTATAATACTTTTTGAACAAACTCAAAGATTTAGAATTTTGTTCATAATATTTTCTTATTGTTGAAAGTGTAACTCTCTTGTGATTGAGATGAGTACGAGTTAAATTAAGCGATATTCTATTTTGTTATAAGAGGATTTCCAATGCCCAAGTAGGTTGCTAAATGGACAGATCAATAGCAAGTGCTTCACCTTTGGCCTCCTGAAGTTTGAGTCAGTAACAGTGGCTGGGTCTGCAGGTAAGGCACACCGGATATGAGAAAAGGGTTGTAAAAGTTCAGCGAATAAGTGGGAGAAATAAAGCACTGGTATGATATTAAAGATAAACTGTTTATATTTGCTTAAAATCTTATTCTGCATCATGTTATTCAGTATAGCTACAGAAAAAAGAAAGTGCTATTTTTCATAGCTTGATGAATTCCAAATGCCCCTCCTATGGGTCTCTTTTACTCCCTCATTTTCCATTGACTTCAATCTTTGGTGATAAACAGCAGCAGAAATGAACACACTTAGCCATTTATTTCCATACGTTTTCCTCCTCACCCTTGCTGATTCTGAGCCTATGGACTGTGCTCCTTGCCTCAGCTGCAGGATATGACAGGGTGAAAAAATGTAAGGAAGTTGGTCTCCTTCAATTTAGTTTCTAAATATCTGTGATGTTAGGGAAACAGGGAGGACTCCAGTAAGCAAAGAGAAGAAAGGGATTACTTTTCTTTTATCCCCAAGACTAGAAGTTCCTCTGGATGGGGTAGAGTGGGCTGCTGTTAGAATGGTAGCTCTAGAGAGAGAGAGAGCTTTACTTTCTATATCCCAGGGATAGCTCTGCAAATCCTCAGGAAGCTTTGTGAAATCTAAGAGCAGAGAGGACATCCACGTGGAGAGAGCTATGAAGCGGTGATGGAGAGGAGATGGCTGCAGAGTGAGTCTGGGCAGACAGTGTCATAGGCAGAGTCATGAAGTTTCCCATGATATTGGTGGCACAGAAAAATACGATCAGATCCTGTGTCTCCATCTATGGCACAGAGGTAGCCAAGAGATCCACAAACCAGGTGAAACATGGACAGAAAAGTGTGACCAGTGGTGACAAGCATATATGGATGGGGATGAAGTTCCCCTACGTGATGACAAACATCTCATCTGTTGCTGGACTGGATAAATGATATCTAGGACCATCTGCATCCCCTGTACCATGGTTTCCCGGAACCTGGATATAATTTTAGAAAAGAGGGGGAAGCAAATTGACTGCTACTAATTTTCCTCAATTCCAATGAAATTAGAAACTCAAAAAAGAATTTTTAAATAAAAATAACTCTTCTCCACATTAGTTTGCAGAGTGAGGTTTCTGTCCTCTGTGTTTTCTGACTTTCAATAAACAGCTTAATTCCTTAGGGAATACACATATCTGATTGTTTATGTGGGAGGCTTCATGGGACCTTGGAAAGGGGTTAGATAAGGGAAGCAGAAAAGGATATCTAGTCTGTTCTGTTCCTTCTCCTCTCTTGGCCTCAGTTTTCCCACATGCAAAATGAGGGACCTGGACAGAAGGATCCCTGAGAACCCTTCCAGCTCTGACGATGTGGCTCTGTGAGTCTATACTCTATCTTACTGGACAAATTGTTGGTTAGTGCTTCTGGAGTCAATGTTGCCCCTAAAACACTTACTAGGGGCTTGGCACTCAGGCGGTCAACGAATATTAATTTCTGTCACCCTCCCCCTCAGTAGCATTATCTGATGACTGCTTTCCTAAGATCTAATTCACATGAAGGGCCATTATCTTCTCCTTTCTCTAAGTTTCAAGGGCAGGTCTTATCCTGGAGAAGCCATGCAATGGGCCGATTTGTATTTGTCCGAAGGATCCTCTTCTGCAGTTCTTTCATCTGTGATTGAAAGGCTTCTCTCTGTGCTCTGAACAGGAGTGGTGGTTAAAGGGCTTGGATAGTGGCTAGGAAGGTCTGCTGTCTCACTGGTGACACATGAAGAGAAAATTAATCGGGGACTCAGAGTGGCCCTTTGTTGACCTGAGTCCGTGACCAGGATGAGACAGGGCTTCCTGTAATCCCGTAGAGGTCAGCCAGCCTGCTCTTCATGGTGCTCCTTACTGGGCACTCAGGCCACTGGCCCAGTGTACCATTCCAACAGGGACTACGAAATAGTTGAAACTGTCCTGTGTGAGCTCACAAAGGTACAGGGAAATGCCAGATCATCCAGAGACTGAAGAGCTCTCTAAATCCATGTTTGTAAGTGCTCTTGCATGAATGGTGCATCCACAAGGGATGGGGGGTTTTCACTTCTGCTTTGAGTCCCGCTATTTTACTTCAGAGCTGCCTCTGTCTGTATGTCTGAGCCTTTCCTTGTTAGAAGGCTTCAGTCAACTATTCCTCAGGGAGACCCCATTTTTAAGAGGGTGTTCCTGGGACTTCCCTGGTGGTCCAGTGGTTAAGACTCCGCACTTCCAATGCAGGGGGTGTGGGTTTGATCCCTGGTCGGGAAACTAAGATCCCACATACTGTGCGGCGTAGCCAAAAATATTTTTAAAAAATAGGGTGTTCTTTATATGGATCTGGCTTGGGGGGCACTATTTTTTTATGGCTGTCCCAATATCCAATCTCCTCTTGTCTCACCATTCTACTTACCCCTGGATTTTCCACCTGGTTCTAAAGGCAAAGGCTTTCTCATTGGCCTTTTCAACACCGTATTCTTAGCCCACTTTGTTTAACCCACTGGTCTTTTACCGATGTACAGGGTCTTGCCCATGTGCCTAGGCTGGGGTAGATATGGACTCACAAAGATGGTGTTTTGGTTTGACTCTTTACTTCTTTGACTCAAAATTCCCCAACTAGGAGCCTCAGTTGGTTTTCTCAAAGTGTGTTCTGCAGATCACCTGCATCATAATAAATATAAGGTGTTTATTAAATACAAATTTGGAGGATCCCGCTTCATGATTCAGAATCTCTGAATTGTGCAGTCCCTAGGATCTGCACTTTAAACAGACACTCTGATGCTTCTTTTGCATATTAAAGTTTAAGAGACACCACTTACTGATCCTCTTCTACTTTTAAATTTCACTGCTAAAAGCTGCCTTAGCTTATTCATACCTCTCTTTCTAGGAGAGCCCTGTATTTTTCATTGCTAGGGGGCAGCTAGGGTCGGTTTACAGAGTAGCTCACATGCCTCACTCACTCCAGTAGGCCCATGCCAGTTAGTAAGCGGGCTAACCGCACACTTGTACCTTTCTGAGAGGGTGGGCTGTTCCGCAGTGCACGTAGGTCTGGCTGCCCAAGTATTTCTTAGTGATGACCTGAGTTGCTCCATCTTATTCTGTTCTCTCTTGGCATTTCCTAGTCACACCTCATGACCTGAAGTTGCACTCAGTGAATTCCGATGAGATTATTGTTTGAAGTTGCCACGTCAACTCCCTGTGTGGCAGCTACTTCAGTCTCCTGCTATTGCTTGTCCTTGGTACATGTCCCAGCCAGTGAGGCATCTCTGGTTCTGAGCTGGCAGATTTAGAATTCTACAATGTTATTGGGATTAGCCCTTAGCACTGTCAAGCTCAGGGGACCCTGTTGGTAGTCTGGTAAAGCCCTGTCTCAGAAAAACATTTTAAAAAGCATAAGCTGGGCTTCCCTGGTGGTGCAGTGGTTAAGAATCCGCCTGCCAATGCAGGGGACAAGGGTTCGAGCCCTGGTCTGGGAAGATCCCACATGCCACGGAGCAACTAAGCCTGTGCACCACAACTACTGAAGTCCGTGTGCCACAACTACTGAGGCCCACGTGCCTAGAGCCCACGCTCCACAATAAGAGAAGCCACTGTAATGAGAAGCCTGTGCACCGCAACGAAGAGTAGCCGCCGTTCACCGCATCTAGAGAAAGCCCGAGTGCAGCAACGAAGACCCAACACAGGCATAAATAAATAAATAAATTTATATAAAAAACATAAGCTAACATGCATATGATTATAAAATAATGAATTATGTTCAATATGCTTATCAAAACATTTTTAAGAATGTTGTAACACAATATTATATGTGCCTCTTTACTAATGTATTACATAATAAGAAATAGCTGTGAGTTTGATGATTACTATAAATTTGAAGAGCTGGTGATGATAAATATTTTGAGATATCTTTAAAAACTGTACTGTAATGTGAAAATATCCATAATTTATATTGGAACCAAATCACAAGTATTGCTAATACTACTGTGATAGACTGCTTATATTCATAATTCGAGGAAGTACTATAAATTTCAGTTAGATTAAAAAAAAAGATGCATTTTCCCATTTGTGCTTGTGGTCCCCTTAAGTGAATTTTCAGAAACCCCTATCTAATTTGATTTCCCAATTTTAACAGGAAACAAAGGGCCTGACACGTAAAACAAATTACCAAGATCACAATTCATAGTTGGCCAAATGGGATTCAATCTTGATCCCCTCAATCCATTTCTCTTTTTTCTATGCTCCACTGCTTCTTTTTCCAGAATTGCAGGATGGACTTTATTTGTGATTCTGCTTTATGATTCTCCCACAGTTCTGTTTTCTTTGTGTTACATTTGATTTTAGCAATTCCATACAATTCTCCTTCTCAGAAGTGCTTTAATTTTATTGAATATTAGTGCATTTGGATTTCTCCCAGTTACTTTATTGTTTTTGAAACATTTTCTAGACTGGAGTCCAGTTCATATTGTATTAATCTTTAGATTTTGTTTTACTTAATTTTTTGTACATATAATTTTAACTCTGTAACTAGGCTACATGCTTTTTGAGCTTAAGGAACTGATACTATGTATTTTATTTTTTTGCATCTTTCACAGCCCTTAAAAAGGTGTTTGGCTGCAACTATATGTATTCAGTATAGTGGACATCACATCAGTTTTCCACCCAGACAGACCAGAGTATGAATATAGCTTCACTTTTATTTTGGCCCAGTATTAACCCAGCCATACCTTCGTTTCCTTACCTAGTAATATCTACCTACACAGACAGTTGTTTCGTGGGAGACACTGTGCAGCAGGTGGTAGGACAGCATCTGGCACACAGTAGAGGTTTGAAAAGACACATTATTATTATTATTTCTCAGTAACTCTTTGTTTGATTTGGTGCTTCTTACCTGCTAGTATTCAGGGTGTCTCTCTTGTACTTTTTCTTATGGTAGTCGTAGAAAATTGGAGCTAAATAAGGTGAAACTTGTGGAGTAGAGCAGCATTGTGCTCACCCATACATTTTAGTAACTTTATTGCGGATGTGTCATGTCTGTTTGTCTTCTTACTCCTTCAAAAATTGATCCCATCAAACACAGGTCATGTTTTCTCCTCAGTTTTTACAGCCCTGTTTACTAGTCAGTGAAATTGTTTATAATGCTTTCAAAGGGTCAAGAAGAGGAACCATTGCAAAAGGGGGAGAATTATGCTGGTATTTTAGAAGGCTAATATACAGCACTCATTTTTTTTCCCTTCTGGAGTTCAGAATATATTGAGACAATATATTGAGAATGGAGACGAAAATTTTAAAATATGTTATATATTTAAAAAATTCTAATCATGCTGGGAAATGACTTTAGCTCTGCTAATACTTCCCCTAATCTGAACTTTGCTTCCCCAAGCAAAACAAAAAAAAAAATACAAAGCTGGAATGTATCCTCCTGCACGTGCAAACAGAACCTGCCCTGATATATCATCTCTCTCTTGGCTCCGCGTCGGAAAAAAAGGAGAGGAAGTTTCTTTGCTGAGCACACTGTTTCTTCTCCCAAACTCAGTAGTGAGACCAGCCACTCCTTGTCACAGAGAAAGGACTAAATGAAAGAGGCAGAGAAAGGCTATGCATTCCTCTAGGTGAGTTGTCCTCAAAATGTGGACCATGGGCCACAAGCATTAGCATCTCCTGGGCATAGTGACAGTGCAGATTCTGGTGCCACATCCCAGACCTTCTGCAGTGTTGGCTTAGCAATCTGTGTTTTAACAAACCCTCCGGGTAACTCTGATGCAGGCTTTAGTTTGAGGACTACTGTCCTAACTACGTGGTCCTCAACCCTGGTTACATATTAGCATCTCTTGAGAAGATTTAAAAATTATGAATGTTTGGGCCCCACAGGCAGAAAAAGTTTATAAATCAGGATCCCTTAGGGCAGGGCGGTGAGGACTGGTATGTTTTGAAAGCTCCTCAGATGATTCTGACATGCGGTCAGGGCCCAGGGCTACTGCACAGTCTAGCTCATGCCTGTACACATGGAAACAGGAGTCCTGGGAAGGGCACAAGGAACAAACGCTGGTTGTGACTTTGAACTCTCAGTCCTGCCACTTGGGAGTTTTCTTTCTTTCCATCTCATAATTGGCATTGTGAACATTAGGAGGTCACCTACCATGTAGCTCTTGACCACCTTGTGGGGTCTGGTGACGAAGAGCCTTGTGGGGTGGTGGGTTCCTGAGGCACAGGATACTCAGTGAGTCACAGTGGTACCTGTCCAAATACCACTGACACCTCTAAACTTGTCACTTAAAATGTAGATGACTTTGTTGCACGATTTAGCAAAATCCCAAGTTGGCAGAAACTAGCTAATGTGTTTTAAAATGAATGTTTCTTACATCTTTGAAAGGAATCCCAACTCAAGACTTTTTTGACACCGAGATTATGCTTCAGAAGGCCAGTAAAAAACTAGAAAAGAAACCAAAAACTCTAAGTTTGTAGGATGACTGTATATTTGGAAGAACAAAAGTTCTCGTTGGAGATGGTTTCTGTTGACAGTGCACGGAGAGGTCTCCTGAGATCTTTTTAAATGCGTTGTTATATGCACGTTAAATTCCGGGACAGTTTTTTTTGCCCCACAAAAACGTTTTGCAAATCCATTCAGTACTTTGCTTCACATAGAATGGTTAGGGAGTGAGGTCACGTGAGCTAAATAAACATCTCTGTACCTCCCACCATTGCTCTGGAGAACCCTCAGGCAGCTTGTCTGTGCCTTCTGCATGGGGTCGCCTCTAGAAGAGCCCTTTCCAATAGAAATATGTGAGCTACAAATGTGAAACTCTATGTAATTTAAGATTTTTCCAGTAGCTACATAAAAACAAGTAAAAAGAACATGTGCAATTAATTTTAATAATATATTTTATTTAACCTAATGCATTGAAAATATTTTTTATTTGAACATGCAGGAGTAATAATTTTATGCTGAAATCTGTATAAAAATATTCTTTTTTTGTACCAAATCTTTGAAACCCACTGTGTATTTTATACCGAAAGCACATGTTAATTTGAACTGGCCATAGTTCAAGAATTCCAGAGCCTCAGTAGATTACTGGTTGTTATATTGGGTAAAGGGTTCTAGAATCTGGTTCAGTCATCAAGTTTGCCTCACATCTTTCTTACAATTTGCTCTCTAGCAATTAACTTAATTCTGAGAAGTAGCTTAGTGTTTCCCCTTGATATTCTTTATATATAATTAAGAGAATATCACCAATAGTTGTTTTCATTAGAGTTAAGGAAATCTTTAAAAAATCCTAGTTCCCTTTTGTGCTTCTCATTTATTTTGAAAAATAGCATTTCTGTCGTAGTAACTTTGGCAGTGCCTTTTTTCAAAAGGCCTTTGAGCCTGTAGCCAGACAAGGTTGAGATTGCCTGGAAATGCTAACTTTAGAGGAATGTGGGCTGATATTTAAATATACCTAAAACATCAGTAAGCAGTAGTCCAGCAATTCTACAAACAGGGGCTGGAATGACGTCTAATTGTGCAAATAGAGATGAATTGTGAGTGGACAATTTCTACTGTATTTCTTAGGCTACGGTTCCTTCTCTTTGGTCCATTGGACTTAAAATAGTGACCAACCGACCACTGCTTGTATGAAAGATAGCCTAGTATCAACCGGGATGGCTGCAGAAAGGAGTGCAACTGCTAACATATTATGTAATGTATTACAGCAACAAAGATTCAATAATTGTTGATTAATAGGATATTGACTTTTAAAAAAATTTAGACTTGCACCCCATTTAATGTGTTTGCAGTTAGTATCTGCTGACCAGAATTACAAACTTCCTTTCACTAATGGTTTTCCATTATTTTGGAAAATAAGTGGTCAGAATCTTATTTTATTAAATTTGTAGCACACAATTACATATGAAAACAGGTATTTTTAACTTGATGTAAGAACTAGTGGATTATGTGATCCAAGCTGAAAATATCATAAAGGAATAGTGTAGTATGTCTAGATGACTTTAAACTTTTTAATTATATAAGTTTCAGGTGTACAGCATTCTAATTTGACATCTGTATACACTACAAAGTGACCTCCACCATAAGTCTAGTTACCATCAGTAACCATACAGTTGACTCCCCTTCACCCATTTGCCCACCCCTCAACCCCCTTCCCCTCTGGTAACCACTAATCTGTCCTCTGTATCTGTGAGTTTGTATTTGCTTTATTTTGTTTGTTTGTTTTGGTTTATTGGACTCCACATATGAGTGAAATCATATGGTACTTGTCTTTCTCCATCTGACTTATTTCACTTAGCATAATACTTTCAAGGTCCATCCACGTTGTCACAAATTGCAGAATTCCATTCTTTTTTATGGCTGAGTAGTATTCCATTGTGTATATATACCACATCTTTTTTATCCATTTACCTATCCACGGACACTTTGGTTGTTTCCATATCTTGGCTATTGTAAATAATAGTGCAATGATGGAGGTATATATCTTTTTGAATTAGTGTTTTTGTGTTCTTTGGATAGATAGCCAGAATGAGGCTGACTCTTAAGAAGAAATAAGCAAATGCATTGATATCATGAAGAGCTAACTACAAAACCAGGTGTGCCCTCCTGGTATGCTTTGTTTAAATCTTCACATCCATTTGGACAGTTGATAACGGTGTTACCTTGGACTTCTTCAGTTTCAGTGTACTGAATGGAGTCGGGGAATAAACTAACTGTATTTCATGCATTCTAAGCTACACATTTTTCCCCCTTACATCTTAGTTATTTTGAAATTAGGATGTATCTTACAATTGATTATAGCTCAATATTAATTGCAGCTAATATTTCTTTGAATTGCATAAAATAATGATGAATCTTACTATTTTTGGTGTACTAGATTAGATGACATACAATTACATAGAACACATTGTGTGGTGTACTTTGTACTAGACTCTATGCTAAGAATATTCTAGAACTCTTATTTTATCTTCATTATAAGTCTCTTAAACAGATTGGAAAATGGAAGTGGAGAAAACTGACATAACTCACCTATTTTCATACATTTAAAAAATTGTGGAATCCAGATCTCTGATGGCAGATGCTTCATGTTGAGTGTCTTCAGATATCTGTGCTCTCCTGCCTCCCTGTGTTTGAACCAAATTCTCTTTATGCTTGAAACATCTTTTCATCCTCCTTCTCCACCTCCTAATTCCCCTTGAAATTTGGATAGATTGCACCTTCTTCAGGAAGCCATCACTACATATCTGAATTAGAAGCCATGTTTCCACCACACCCTGTTCTTATCTCTAAATCAGCGGTCCCTAATATTTTTGCCACCAGGGACTGTTTTCGTGGAAGACAATTTTTCCATGGACCGGAGAGGGGGGGTGGCGAATGGTTTCGGGATGATTCAAGGACATTACATTTATTGTGCACTTTATTTCTATTATTATTACATTGTAACATATAATGAAATAATTATACAACTCACCATAATGCTGACAGGAGGCGGAGCTCAGGCAGTAATACGAGCGATGGGAAGCAGCTGTAAATACAGATGAAGCTTCGCTTTCTCACGCGCCACTCACCTCCTGCTGTGCAGCCCGGTTGCTAACAGGCTGCGGACTCCTACACAATCCTGTATGCTTTAACACCTGGCAGAGGGTTTGGTATGGAGTAGACCTTAGGTATGTATTTGTTGACTGATTTAAGGTTATTACAGCAGTAGCTGGCTGTTATGGTTCCTCCATGCTCTTTTTTTTTTTTTCAGTTTCTGCCCTTTTTCTTGAATTTCTAAGTATTTCACTCCCTGTTCCTATTAGGCCACTCTTTGAAGTTCTTGAAATCCTCATCAAACATCATGGTCCGAATTGAATTGTGCTCCTCTGTCCTCTGGCAATTTCCATGTAAGAAATACATAGAAACATACATAACCTTGGATATTTCCATACTTCCACAGAACACACTTTTATGGCTAAATAATACACAACTTCATTTTCAAAGTCTTTATTGGAAATTTTTACATGATCAAAGACTACTTGATATGATCAAGTTGTATTTAACTACTTGGCTTCATATTTGATTTTCTTCTTTTGTATTCATTACCAGCTTCTCACAAGAAAAGCAAAACATTCTTTTAGGCTATTACCAAAACATAGATAATTTAAAAGTGAACTTCAGGTTTGTGAGTCCTAATATAAGGCTTGTTGGCTCAGGGCAAAAATCAGGGAAAAACTGCTTAATTCTTGAGATGTGTAAAAGTTTTCATTTGTTCCAATTTTTAAAAGAGTAGGACTATAAAACATAATTCAACAAATAGACTTGAATTTTTTATCATATAAAGCATGGTGAAAAGAATGGAGGAAAGGAAAAGAGAAGAGAAAATGGCAAAGGAAATGGAGAAAAAGAGAAAAGAAGAGAAGAAAAAGAAAGAAGAGGAATAAGTGAGGACAGATGAATAGAGAGACGAAAAGTCAGAGAAAGAGAGATGCAGGAAAATAAAGTGCAAGACGATTGATTGGTCAGTATATCAAGCGTGAGGAAATGGCCTCTGGTGTTGACTTGGCCCCTGGCCTTCAGTCTATCACATATATTCCCACTATGCTTTGAAATGATTAACTCTTTGGCCCATATTCACCGATAATCACTGCTTTAACTTTCAGAGATGCTGCACTAAATGGGATGTCATAATAATCCCACAGAGTATAAATTAGTCCTAAGCAGCCGTGTCAGTGATGAGAGAAACATTAATTTAAGGTCCAAATGAAATCAAAGAAAGGGTTAGGTCTACCTATGTACATAAGGTTTCCTATTCTGACTCAAAGACTCCTAGGGTTGGAGTACATTGATCATTTGGAAAAGAAGCCATCTATAAATTCAATACATATCTGAAAAGCATAAATGAAATGACATTTCTACAGATCAATGCCAGTAAAATGCTGAATGAACAATGAGAGAATTAATGTGCCTTCAAAAGTGAGAAGTGCAACCTTCACTGTCTTTAGGATCAGAACTAAATAGGGGTTATTTCAGCTGTGTGACTGCTGGTTGTGTTTCTTGAGTTACAGTTCACTGTTAAGTCACTGTCCCTGCAAACTATTATGGCAGCATACTGTGGAGTGACAGGCTGAATCTATCATGCTACTGGGCCCAATTTTCCTTTTTGATTTTCTTGACAGACTTTGGGTTCCCTTAAGGAAACTGTGTGGTACTTGCTATTCTTGAGAGATTATTAGAGGTGGGTAATCAATCCAGTTACCCCTGAGATATCGGAGAGTATGCCATTTATGTGTTTGAAATTTTTTATTTCCTTCATTTGGTAGAGTAAGATCAACGTAACAAGAGTTAGGAGATGCATAGTGATGACTTTTAGTGTTGCTATTTATTTTATGAACATTAGACAGATATATTATAAACACATACTTAAATATATTCTAAACATATATATTTACATATATTCTAAATATATATACTTCTCATATATATATTTTCATATACATTTGAATGCCTTATTGTACACTGTGCTTCCAGTAACTACAGGGACAGGTAATTTGACCAGCCTATGGGTTGCCTAGACATTTGGCTACACATTATTCTGGGTGCACCTGTAAGGGTCTCTGTATGAGATTAACATGAGTCTGAATAAAGCAGACTGCCACAGATTGTGGGCGGGCCTCATTCAATCATTTGAGGGCCTGAATAGAACAAAAAGGCTAACCCTCCCTTGAGTAAGAGAGAATTCTTAACCACCTGTCTTTGAATCGGAACATCAGCTCTTCCTGTGTTTTGAGCCTGCCAGCCTTCGGACTGGAACTCTGCTCTTGCCTCTTCTGGTTCTCAGGCCTTTGGACTTACACTGGAACTACACCATGGGCTCTCCTGGGTCTCTAGCTTGCTGACTACAGATCTTGTGACTTGTCAGCCTCCATAATCACATCCGCCAATTCCTTATAATAAATCTACATATGTATGTATGCACGTATGTATGTAGGTATGTATTTATCTCCCATTGGTTCTGTTTCTCTGGAGAACCCTGACTAATATGGGTTAGTTCTCTCTCTGTTATTCTCTCTCTTCCAGCCCTTTAGACACCATGGTTTCCCCACACTCTCAGCTCTGTTGTCTCAACTCAGGGAATCTGTTGAGCTCCACCTGAGTTCAAGCTCCCTTCATCACACCCTGGAAATTCTCTCACATCAGTAAACTGGGCAAGTATAGGCCTTACCTCATCTGTTTCTTATCTCTCAGGGATTACTATACGTTTTTAGCTAATTCAGTGCCCCCCAAATTATCGTTTCATATATTTTTTCTGTTCTGATTATTTCAGGTGGAAATCTATTTCATCTTATCTAGAAGTAGAAATATTTGATCAATGATCTAAATTATATTTAGGGATCATCAGGAAAAATCTAAAGTACTTTCTATCAAATAAAATGTAAAGATAGAACTACGTAGTGCAATTTACAAAAGATTTTCATCCTGTTCAAAATAAAACTCAAAGTGTTAGCACATAAAATGGTAAAACCTCAAATGTCTGGAAGGATTTTGTCTATAGAATGATGTACTCTGAAAAAGTTTTGGAGGCTGACTGTCAAAACCCACAATTTCCAATTATTTTATTTGTAGGCACAGAAATTAATATGTAGGTGTATTTTGAAGAAATGTTTCCTGCTGAACAAACAGAATTCAGTGGGATGGCTGAGAGCAAGGAAGTATGGCCAGAAAATGCATTACGTGGATGAGCCTAGCCTTTGTGAATATGTGTATACTGTCCTTCAACTCTTAACTCCTAGGGCAAAAAATTCCTGTGAGACCCATTAATAGGCATTGATGTTTTGAAGCACATACATAGCCACCACATAGCTCAATATGTTTTAATTTTTTAATCTTTGAAAATGAAGCTTTTAATTTTTGAAAATGAAGCTTCAAGAATAACTGCTGCTGACCTGCACTCTGTGGCCTCCACAGATTCCAAACAGGTTTCATCTGTGCTTTTTCTTCCAAAATTTATTAGCACATGTGCATTTGAAACTGGTTCTTTCTTTCCTTTTTTTTTTTTTTTTAACATCTTTATTGGAGTATAATTGCTTTACAATGGTGTGTTAGTTTCTGCTGTATAACAAAGTGAATCAGCTATACATATACATATGTCCCCATATCTCTTCCCTCTTGCATCTCCCTCCCTCCCACCCTCCCTATCCCACCCCTCTAGGTGGCCACAAAGCACTGAGCTGATCTCCCTGTGCTATGCAGCTGCTTCCCACTAGCTAGCTATTTTACATTTGGTAGTGTATGTATGTCCATGCCACTTTCTGACTTCATCTCAGCTTACCGTTCCCCATTCCCGTGTCCTCAAGTCATTCTCTACGTCTGTGTCTGTGTCTTTATTCCTGTCCTGCCCCTATGTTCTTCAGAACCATTTTTTTTTAGATTCCACATATATATGTTAGCATACGGTATTTGTAAACTGGTTATTTCTTGAATCCAGTTAACAGAGAAACCAGTATCCATGATCAATGGAAGAAGAGAAAATTATTTATCTCATCAGCAGTTATCTTTGAGTGTTGTTGAAGAATACTTTCATGACGTATTTTGGGCATTGTGGGCCACTGTAGCTGTCTACCTGACTGCCTCACCATCAGCTAAATAGTGAACAATTCTGTTGTTTTTCATGATGTATATTACCTGATATTACTTGAGTTTTAGACGTGCTCCCAATCTCCTTGTATCTAGAATAATAGGTGCAATGTTTCTGTTAGTTTATAAATAAATTCATATGAAATTGTGACTATATATTCATGAAGACTATTCATGGGGAATAGTTACTGCATGCTATCTAACAGAGAGATAATTAGTTCCTCCATTGGATTTGGAATGCTGTGAGGACAGGGACTGAATCTTTCTTCCTTTCTGTAGTCCAGTTATTGATAATAACTATATTACAGTGAACACAGACATTCATGGATTGTGGGCACACCAAAGCAAGATATTAATGCTGGTAATGTTTGTGGAAAGAAATATTAAATGTCACACCTAAATATTATTAAGGAGCAGGACGAGGTACGTAATTCATGAGGCCCAATGACAAATGAAAAAGTGAAGCAGCTTGTTAAAAAAATATTAAGAATTTCAAGACAGTGACAGTGAAGCATTAAGCCAAGTGTTGGGCTCTGTGTGACTGTACATGTCACACACACGTGAAGCCAGCCCTGTTAAGGACTATAGGAAATAAAATCCAATTTCAAGTGCAAAGAACAAAAAGCAAAACAAAACAAACAGTACCACTCAGGTTTTTCAGTTGTCCAGGATTAGAGAAACTAGTATTTCTTCCAAAGAATAATACGTTTGTTTGAAAAGAGCGATTACTATATGTTATATACCATTGGTCTAATTAGATTTGATATACTTAATTCTATCAATTATGAAAAGTTAGTGGTTGAAGTCTTAGACTTTAAAAAAGAAGTGGGTATTGTAATGACAAGTATTGAGCTTTGTATTTGGAGAAATGTTGAAGTAATATTTCACTGCTGATTGAATATGCTCTGGCTTTTTGAGCATCTTGAATTGGTTGCATTACTTTTATACTTCTGTTTTTGTATACTACCAAAGTGAATACAAAAACTTAAAACCTTAAGCTTAAATTAAATACCGTAGCTAAGACAATTAACTTGAACATATAAAACTAAGCTTCTTGAAATATCTCAGATGAAAAATATTTGCTTTGGGGGAGCTGAATAATTTTCTGGGAACACATCTTTTCTTTGTTTGATTTTAAAAAGAGATTCACATATGGATTAATATGCCATAAAATTTTGATTTAAAATCTCTAAAAGCCAGGGTAAGACTGTCTACAAAACTGTCAAGATGCATTTTGGGCTGTCTGCGTCCTTCCATTTTTTTTTCTTTTCTTTCAAAGAATTTAAATGCAATTAGGATTATAAAAATCACATTAAGATTGAAAGACTGTAGGATGAGTTTCACCTGGGGTGCTTGTTAAAAAATTCAATTTCTGGGGTTTCATTCCAGATCTGCTCAATGAGATTCTGCAGGCGGATGCCTAGAATCTGCATTTTTTATGCTTTCCAGATGTTTCTTACGCACACTAAAGTTTGAAAAACACTGCCCTCGAGTTTTAACTGCCATTAAAAAGAACTTTTAATGGATACAGCCATAATTTCATATTATTGATTAATAGAATCTGCTTTTAATATATAGTCACTAAAATACATAGCTGTATGCACTGAAATATACAGATGTGTTGCCTTGCTGAAGAGAAGGGAGGTCAACCTCTGACTGCATCATGTTTGAAGTTCAGCTGTGAAATTTGATGACTTTTGGGTAAATCTAAAAGCCAGGCGAAATGTGTGTCTGTATTCCCCATCCCTACTTTCCGACACTATTTCACTGTCTTGAGGTTAATCTTTATGCAGGAATGGTTTATCCCTGCTCCCTGAATTTCTATAGAAAGACATGGGTTACAAAGTCAAGAGGTGCAGACTTTTCTAGGCTTCTCATCCAAACAGTCAGTGACATAGAGCTGGATCCGGCGGAGCTCACCACTGATTTAATTTGATCTTTGCAGGGAGGATTAAAAGTATTGTTCTCACCCCAGTTAGAATGCTGCTGCTGAGTTTCAGTATGTCAGAAGCTTTTTCATTTTCCCAGCGCCAGTGCTGGCTAGGATGATAAGTGACAATGCTGCAGTATTTGCATTATCTTCCTTAGCTTGCACATTTTTCAACATGTCAGAGAAGAAGAGGTGATATGAGGGAAAACTCATAGAGAACATGAGAAGGGCTCCTGGCCCATGCTCTGAAGGATTGGGAACAGAGCTGAACCTGCCTGCAGGAATGAGTAAAGCCTTTTATTGTATACTACCTGCACCTCACCTCCATGTGATTTTTATATACTACCAGTGATGCCACCGGTCTGCCTTGGAATTGGAGGCCTCAGTTATGAATTTTATAATAGTATCCAGAAAAAATGGGGCTTCACTTAGTGTGTGCCTAAATTAAAGATAATTAATATTGAACATGTCAGGTTTGTAAAAACACTATACTCGTCGAAGTGTTTGCAGACACATCTTTTCCTTTAATTCTTGCCAAAATCCTGTTAGGTTTGCAAATCAGCTACTATTATCCGTATCATGGAAGAGGAGATAGAGGCTTAGAAGCTAATAATTA
Organism: Pseudorca crassidens; assembly: GCF_039906515.1. Lineage (NCBI taxonomy): Eukaryota > Metazoa > Chordata > Mammalia > Artiodactyla > Delphinidae > Pseudorca > Pseudorca crassidens. Next base: position 21,567,134 of record NC_090316.1, read on the forward strand.
GTGGAGTCAGCATTGGGCCCCCAAATTTTGAACTTTAAGATAAAAATAAATCATATCTCTGGAAAGAAAATAGTTGTACATTGTACATCTGGTTTCTTAAAAAAAAGTGTGGTCTTTTATTGTTTCCTTAGATCACACTATCAGTGTGCTGTTCTGAGGATTAAGACAGTGTCACTTCTTCCCACTCTAGGGGCTATGAGTGATACTCTTCCAGAATTTAAAATGTGTTTTGGTTATGAGTGTGTCCTGAGGGTGCAACACTCATTGTTCTCCTTTGTGACAGAATACATGTTCAGAATTTTAATAGCCATTATGCTCCACGATGCAAAATGATATGCTCTTTGATTTTTAAAAGTCCTATCTGCTGATCTGATTGGCTAGTATTCCAATCCTTGTCTGTTTATAGCTCGGTAACCAGTGGGATTTTCCAACAGACCTGAGTACTTTTCCTGTCCGGAGCATAAAATAATGACAATGTAGGATGCTGTTGTCAGAACTTATTAGGCATTAAAATTTGAATACCTCATGCTTGTGACAAAGATGATAATAGGAGTTGAAAATGCCACAATATGAATCTATTCTCACGACAAAGATTGTAATGAGAATGGGAAACGCTGCAGAGTGAACCCATTCTCATGTTCTGAAACCAAATTTCCTGCCTTCAGCATGAATTGTAAGGTCAGGGCTCCTTAGTCAATAATGTTCCATTTGAGGGATTATCGCATCTAGCAAAAATGTAAATTCTACTTCTGAGCACCTATCCTGTAGGAGGATCTGTTTCCTTATTCAATTAACCAAATTGGAATTAAAAAACCCTGATTTTAGAAGCCTCATTATAGAAGATAAATGTGTGTCTGTGTGTTTGTGTCTGTATTGTGATTGTCACTAATTAAAAATTAACTGATTTAGTACATTTGAAGCAAAGAAGTGTTCACATTGCCTTCCTTTTATTGCAGTATTTACAAAAGACCTGGACTATATGCTCTCTGACCAAATTATTTTACTGTATGATCATAATGCTTCCAGCTGTGATTAGAGGGAAAGAGTTTATAAGTATTAAAACAAAAAATATTTTGTTAGCTTTGTTGTTATTGTTAAGACTGCCTCAGGTATTTTATATTTTTCTTTTCCTTCTTGAAAAGGATTTACTACTATTAATAATGGCTTACATTGCTCCAAGCAATAGTAAGGCATATTACCTTATTTATTTTACTTTCATTGTGATTTGAGAAGTAGACCAACCAAATGTGCTACTAAGTTATTTGGTGTCCTTTTGAAGCTACCAGTATGGCTATGTTTTCCAATTACAAATGTGATAAAATTTAAAAAAGCAACCAATGACACCCAACAGGCAATGCCAAACCAAAGACAATTCTGTCTGTACCACAACTTCAGAAGCTGGCACCTTGCCACACCTTCTGGGAAGATAATGCAATTCAGAGCAGAGCCCTCTTTGAAGTTCCTTGGACATGATAACAATGAAGGGCTGCAAGGTGAGATCACTGGTATCTCAGATACTGCACATCCTGATGTTATGAGAGGAATATTTAATCCAAGCATGGCTAAGAAAGCTACATCTTAATTGGCAGTTTTAGAAATCTCATCTCATGCATGATGCCTTTTCTGACATGTTTTCCCAAACTGGAATATCTCTACTGACCAATTTCCATGGCTTCCTCTTTTCAGACTACTCTTAAATGAATGCACACTCCCAGTGTATCCTTACTAAAAGTCAGTTAATGTATGTATGTATTAATAGTACATGCAGCTGTCTGTATAACTTCTGTGTAAGTATTTATTGAGGATAAAAGTCATGGGGGGCAGATAATTGGAGCATGGGAGAGATAACTGGTGCTGGTTTGTTAAGTTAGAGAGTGTGAGGAAGAGGAATAGGGCTTTGAGGACAGGATGAGTAAGACAGCACACGTGTGCTGAAGAGAGAAGTGTGGACCGGGTGGGAAGAGAGGGTTGGTTTAGGGTGCTGACATTTACATAAATTGCACAGACATGGGGAAGGTGATGACAGAAGGTGGGAGGACTGTGATATTTGGGTGGAAAATAACACTTAGAAGTTGGCTCATCTCCTAGCTATAGAGGAGGGTACTCCCTTTGCCACATTATTAGGAAGTCACGGGGTACATGGATCTTGAGCAACCCTGTTCAAATGGTGTGATTTTGTGGTTTTTCCTGAGTGTTGATCTCCAGAGTTCTAAAAGCCAAGAGAGACAGAGGTCACAGTGGAATCAATATTTCTATTACAGATAAGAAAATCTCATAAGGAGGGCCTACATAGATTAATTTGTGTACAACCAAACCTAGACTTGAGAATCTTTTGAAGATAATACTAGGATTATGTCCCCAATTTAATTTTAAGCTTCTTTCTTTATTTCATTTTTGCTTTATATTTGCTCTCTCCTATTTTATCCCTCCTTGAAATAAAATTAGACAATAGTATGTTATAAATGTAGAATCAGGGGATATTAAGAAATCATCTTTTCAACTGCTATCATTTAGAGTGAAATTAAATGATTAGATAGTTACTTTGTTAGTTACTGGCAAAATTGTTTTAGAACCCTCAAATCATGATGATTAATCCATAGACTGTTGAATCCTATAAATAGCTTGATTTTATTCAATGGGAGGAAGACAAAGAGAAAAAAAAGTGCTAGGCAGAAAATTGTCTCCTACATTGATAAATTTATATTCAATTCATACTGATTGATATTCAGTTAACATAAAAGCAATAACTTGATCAACTTATCTTGGTAGTATTAAAAAATCTTGTTATTCTATTCATTCAATTTCCAGTCCTAGTTTGAAGGTAGACAAAGAGCATTTTCTTCCTTTTTAAAAAATATTTGGGTATAATAACTTTCAAGGTCCTAAGTTTATTGGCATAATTTAGTGGAAATATTTATGCTCCAAAGCATTCATTTTTCTTCCTAAACTTTGTGGTTTCCAGTTTCTCAGCTACTGGGTGGCTTTTAGTTTACATGGCAGAACAGAATCTTCTCAACTTTTAAATTCTCTTAATAAACTATTCAGTGGAGAACTGAGCCAAAGCCAAAGTTTGAGTAAACCAAGGACATAATCTCATCCTTATTCATGTCTTTGTGGGTGTTGAAATGTAGTTATTCCTATATGTATTTATCTAAGTAGTATGGTCAAGCATAACTTTTCTTCTTTTTTTTTGACTAATTTGTTTCAAAAGTGCAAATAACAGTTAAAACAATAGCTTCCTGTACACAATACTAATACCACTGGAATATCTCAAGATTGTATTACATGCTCCTTCCCCCTCCTCCTCCTATCCCTCCACCCCCGACCCACTGAACATTATCTGAAAAAGAAGTTTGGGAAGAGAGATATTAGATTAAATGTTGTTAACTTTTCACCAAAATATATCACCAAATTGGTATTTCTGAATTCTGACTTGAAAAGATGTTAATAGATTTAAATGCAAAATTCTGTATTCCATTGGTGTGAAACTGTTGGACAGAGTATGGAATTGTGAAGCGATTTCAGAGTTAACCTCCAGGGGCTGTTCCAGGCCACAGTTTAGTTTCTGGAGGCTTCACCCACTGGACATCTGTTCTCAGGGCACTGAAAAGCTGCGAAGCCTTGGATCACCATTGTAAGTCTCTCTTTCTTCTGTGGACATTCAAAGCTGAACTGTTTAGATCTAGGTGTATTAGAGCTACCTACCCTTCAATCAAATGCTAATTCTTAAGAGCCCTAGAATCTCCTTATTACTTAGATAGTCGCTGAGGAAGACAACTGTCCCCAGGTTTGGTGGTAGCCGACTGAGGGTCACTAAGCTTATCTCAGCCCAGGGCACCTCAGTCCAGAGGATGGATGATGTGAATTCCACCATCCTCTTTCTTCCTCTCTAATACCAGTCAAACTTCATGGCATTGGGCTGGGTAGTCTCTAATTTACCACGTAGTATTTCCAGAGATTAACCTGAAATTATTTTGTAGTCAATGACACGAAGGTCGTGTAAGTTAGTATTTACAGTTTTACAGACTGATAAGAAAGTGCATGATAGAATATGATTTGGGGCAGGAGTCTGGTTGATGTTCTGCCTGTCTGTTGCATGGCATGATATACTTTCAAGCTGAATGATCCTTGAATTTCAAGACTTAATCTTAAAGATGAGAAAATAAGAATTAGAAGATTAGGAAGAGTAGGTGGCTTGCATGACTATTTCATGGCAGAAACGGTATTCAACCCCAAGCTGATTTATCGGAGGTCCTATGTCAGATGAAAGTGTTTTTGATAACTCAAACAATATTAAGACTCCAATTGCGATGAAGATTTGATTTCTACTTTGAAATGTACACCACGTTAGCAGGGATACTCTAAAGGAGCTCTATATGCCGTCCCGCTGCCTTAGACGCAAGTGGATTGTGTTCAAAATAGCTACCTTTCTTCCAGAAGCCAGTTTTGTTTGGAGCATAATACTGGCCATGGTTCCATCCAGTTTTGAAGCATGCTGATTGTAGGCAGCTATATTTATGATAACAGTTGAAAGGAGAACACCATAAAAATAAAAGTCTCCCATAAGTAGGACACTATTTCATCTGATGTAGAATTGTGGAAGTTGAAAGCAAAAATAACGGAAAGCTTCCTCTAACCTTCCTTTAAAAAGTCCTAGGAAAGAATGAGTTCTTTTTTCAAGGATTTCTAAGTAATGACTCTAAATATGCATGTAATTTTGGAACATATATGAATATTCCAAGTATGATATCCCTCTTTTTGGCCAGCATCACATTTTATTCCTTTGACTTTCTTTCCTTTTCCCATTAAGGTAAGTGAAAAGAAGACCTGTACATTATTTCATGCTTGTACCAAAATACATGCACTTTTTTTTCTTTTTCCAAGAGAGTATATTGTTGTATAGGAGTGAGACTGGTGCAGAAAGTGGGAAGAAAAAAACCCAATCCTTGTTTATTTGTCTGCTGCTTTTGACTTTAGTGAGATGTGAAATCACTCTCAAATTTTAGTGTTCAGAAGCATCATCTGGGCCTTGTTAAAAGCATGCTCCTAGATCTGGCTTTCAAAGATCTGTTCTTCCTGGAAATGCCCTGCATGATAATGGTGGCTCCTGGACATTTTAAAGAACACTGTCTAAGAGTTGGAGTGCCCTTAGAAAGGAGGAATGTTGCTGGACTTTCCCAGCCATAGTGCTCTCAGTGACTTGGAATTTCATATTTTTCCTTTTTTTTTTTCTGACATTAAATCTTTGTGGTTGAATCTTTAAAAGCTGACTGGAAAAAATGCAAATATATTGAGCATTCACATGTTAAAGGAGAAGATTCCTTGGCAACACAAGAGGAGATCCAGAATTCAAGGTTTTTTCTTCCTATTCTGTTAACTGTTGAGGATAGTGGTTGTTGCTGGCAGTGCTGAACAAAGAGAAATACCCTAGTCCTCCTTCCTTTCTGCTCCCAAGTCTCTTGCCTGGGTTTCCCATTTGCTGAATGCAGTCAGAAGCCAGAAGCTTCTGAGCCAGCTGAGCCCCGGAAAGACAGGTGGCAGGAGTCACATGCTGGCATACAGACCAGAGCAAGGAAAGAGAGAGGCACAAATTGAATCCTAGGGCAAACAGGCCAGGACTTGGGGAATAATCTTGGCCTGATAGAGAATCAGGGCCAGCACATTATCTAGGGTAAGTGCATGAGCAGGAAAAACAAACCCCCAGGGATCTAAAAGTTCATGTCCATCCAAAGTAGTAGAGTCTGGGCATTGTTCTGCGAGAGCTGAGGACCACCCACCGGGACTCTTTCCATTGTGGGAATGTAAGATTCTCAGAAGAAAAGGAACTTTGTCACTGGGTGGCCTCATTTCACCTGAGCAGCTAAATAGGCATTTTTGAGTAGAAATACCTCAGCTCACATATCAAGCAGAGATGATGCTTCAGCAGTGCTGTGCCTGGCATGCCCTACCCACTCCTCTGTCTCCAGTTCTTGTCTGGGGTCTATTTGGAATGTCTGATATCTCTCACTGCCAACATGATTGGAATGTAGCAGAAAGCTGTGATTGGATCCTGTGGAAAAGTTTAAAAAAAAAAAAAAAGACAACCAACAATTACGTTGACTGTGTAAGAATAAAAAATTAGGGCAGATGTGCCTTGGTGACTATTTATTTTCTATGGAATAATAAACTCAGTTCGTGTTTTCAGGCTGCCCTCTGGACAATAAGGTAGTAAATTTGTACTCAGGTGATGACTAAAGAACTTGGGCTATTTCTTTCAAAGTACAAAGCTCTGTAAGGGCCAGCATGAAATGAAATTTGTGATGTATGCAGGAAACGAGCTAAGTGACTATTATAAAAGTCATAGTCTGCATGAGGCTCCATAAATTCACACCGTGGAGAGTTGTCTAAAGGGATTTGCATTTCTCCCTCACATGGACTTGAAAGGCTTCTTACTTGGCAGCAGCAAGTCCAGCGGCTGGAGCAAACAGGCTGCATGCTACAAACACCTGGCCACCCACTTTTCCAGAAACCCTGAGGACTTTTGATGTGGCAATTCGGAACTAGCCCACATAACATTTTCTTAGAGTGAACTTGGTTTTGACTTCATTTCTTGCTTAACAAGTTCTTGTGTTTTGGAAAGGTGTACCCTTTTCCTTTTGCTTCCTGACTGAGGATACCTGCAGGGTATTCCAGCTAACTTTTGTACATCCATCATTGTTTTTTTGTCAGCCTTGTTTTAAAAAATCTACATATTGCTTCCCCTGTTCAATCCATCAGTTTACACTTGAAAAGGTCATGTTTCTGTCATCAGGAAACTTTGGAGGAATCCTTTGCTATGATTTATCTTATGTTACATGCCCTGATAGAGATCCTTAGGAGGCAAGGCCTATTAGGTCCTTGTAAGGTCGTTCCCCGGATGTCCAGTGCAAAATGAGTACCGATGGTGTGTGCTTGAGTTTGAAGTACTCTCTTGGATGATTTAAAGGGGGTCAAGGGAATGATAGTTTTTTATGCAGTGACTTGTATGGATCAGACAGGTGATATACAGGAGAAATTCTCCTCTTGTAGGTGCTAGAATGTCAATGATAGCTCTTATGTTCAAATCTCCCCCTGCAATATTTGGTATAAAGATAAGCATGCCTCCGAATATTTAATATTTTATTATCTTCATAGTCTATGGTTGTATTAAAAACCTATTTTTATGTTACAAGCAAATATTTGCCCTTTCTCCACTAAACTTCTTCAGGATGTAAATCATTACTGACATGACAAAGCAAGTCTAAATATTTTTTAAAATCACAGTATTTGAAAATAATAGTCAGTGAATTTCAGGGCAATTATATATGTACAATATTCAACACTGGACTATTTTTAGTGGAAAGGCCAGGCAGTTTGGGGCAAAAAGCCAAATATGAAGTCAAATAGTTTGTTTTCACGCCTGGGAAGACATTATGAGGGAGACCTGTTTTGGTTATATGATTTGTCTGTGGTAAGGACAAAACCTGATATTATATACAAAACATTTATGGCACCCATTCAGTTGTAAAATCTCATTATTTTCCCCATTCTATAACCTCAACCATCTAAAATATGTCAAGTGTATATTTTTGGTTCCCTCTAAATATATTTTACCTCAAATGTTAATTTCAGCCAATAACACTTACTCAGGAAATACTTATTGTATATCGCTGATGTATAATATGAAATCCTAGGTTGATTGCTGAGAATGTAGCAGTGAACAACATAGAAAGTCCTCCTCTCAGAGTCCCCAAGTGTAGTGGCTCTCCTGGCATTAAATTCTGCTCATAGGACAGAGACACTTAGCTGACTGTAGAGAAGCTTATTAAGGAGTAGAAGATAATTGTGTAAAATCAAGTTCAGGTGTATGTGGTACACCTGAGCACATTCCTGCTCTGGCTTTGGTCTTGAGTGGTTTCTCCAGTTGCATAGGTAGATTTGTCCTGCTCCCCCAACACTCTCTCCCCAAAGCTGTCTTTAAACGAGGTGTGAAGTTGTGAAGCTGTTTAGCACTTGGCTTGATCTCAAGTCTATAGTAAGGGCTCCAACATAAGGACTGCAATTAGAACCTGGGTCTTACTATTGGGGCTAAAACCAACAGTGTTAATAAGCCACATAAATTACACTGAAGGACTGGGGAGAGAAATGTAAGGAAATTGGATTACCAGATCACTAGACCTGATAAGGGCTTTTTGGCTACATGTGGTCAGTGTCTTTGGGATGCTTATGTGGTCCTCCTTCATGCTTGGAAACATGGTTCCCCTCTTTACTATGCAGACCAGCATCTATACATCTTTAGTTATTATCTTTTATATTTGTAGTTTCTGGGTTAGTATTGCTCTTTAGCCATGACAGTAACTGAAGGGAATATCAGAATCTGTTAAAAAGTGGTGCTTAGAGTTTGTTATTTTCAAAATATATTTAAAAAATTATTTAATTATAAGGATATTTTGCTGGAAAGTTTTCAGAAATATGATTTGGTCCTATGACTGATGGGAGGGAAATTTGTTCTTAGCTATTCTCAGACGATTACAATGTATGTTGTTTATTTGTGCTTGGTGAACTAAATATAAGGGGAAGAAGCGTTTTATTATCTAATAATTTAAATAATTTGACTTAGGTTTTGAAATAGACTTAGCAGTATCACCTTGGTTTATTTGATGATTCTGATTACCCTTCTCTGAAGGAAATAGTCTGACTTTCTGTCTTCATTTCCAGCCCACCTCTCTCTTCCTTGAAAGTCACATAGTGTCGTAGAATGAGGATAGGAATAGTGTTTGGAACCTTGTATTTTAGTCTGACCTCTAAATTTACTCACTGAAAATCTATAAATCTCTTTGATTTAAATCTCACCATTGGTACAATGGAGGTTAGAGTACAAACTCATGCAACTCACAAAGTCTCAAATGGGAGAATTTATATAAAAAGATTTATACACCAGTCCCTCCCATCAGGAAACTTCCACAAGCCTCTTAGATAACCTCATCCACCAGAGGGCAGGCAGCAGAAGCAAGAAAAACTACAGTCCTGCAGCTTGTGGAACAAAAACCATATTCACAGAAACATAGACAAGATGATAAGGCAGAGGGCTATGTACCAGATAAAGGAATAAGATAAAACCCCAGAAAAACAACTAAATGAAGTGGAGATAGGCAACCTTCCAGAGAAAGAATTCAGAATAATGATAGTAAAGATGATCCAGGACCTCAGAAAAAGAATGGAGGCAAATATCGAGAAGATGCAAGAAATGTTTAATAAAGATCTAGAAGAATTAAAGAACAAACAAACAGAGATGAATAATACAATAACTGAAATGAAAACTACACTAGAAGGAATCAACAGCAGAATAACTGAGGCAGAAGAACTAATAAGTGACCTGGAAGACAGAATGGTGGAATTCACTGATGTGGAACAGAATAAAGAAAAAAGAATGAAAAGAAATGAAGACAGCCTAAGAGACCTCTGTGACAACATTAAACGCAGCAACATTCACATTATAGGGGTCCCAGAAGGAGAAGAGAGAGAGAAAGGACCTGAGAAAATATTTGAAGAGATTATAGTCGAAAAGTTCACTAACATGGGAAATGAAATAGCCACCCAAGTGCAGGAAGTGCAGAGAGTCCCATACAGGATAAACCCAAAGAGAAACATGCCGAGACACATAGTAATCAAACTGACAAAAATTAAAGACAAAGAAAAAGTATTGAGCGCAGCAAGGAGAAAACGACAAATAACGTACAAGGGACCTCCCATAACGTTAACAGCGGATTTCTCAGCAGAAACTCTACAATCCAGAAGGGAGTGGCATGATATACTTAAAGTGATGAAAGGGAAGAACATACAACCAAGATTACTCTACCCAGCAAGGATCTCATTCAGATTTGATGGAGAAATCAAAAGCTTTACAGACAGGCAAAAGCTAAGAGAATTCAGCACTACCAAACCAGGTCTACAACAAATTCTAAAGGAACTTCTCTAAGTGCGAAATATAAGAGAAGAAAAGGACCTACAAAAACAAACCCAAAACAATTAAGAAAATGGTCATAGGAACATACATATTTATAATAACCTTAAATGTGAACAGATTAAATGCTCGAACCAAAAGACACAGGCTGCTGAATGGATACAAAAGCAAGACCCATATATATGCTGTCTACAAGAGACCCACTTCAGACCTAGGGACACATACAGACTGAAAGTGAGGGGATGGAAAAAGATATTCCATGCAAATGGAGATCAAAAGAAAGCTGGAGTAGCAATACTCATATCAGATAAAATAGACTTTAAAATAAAGAATGTTATAAGAGACAAGGAAGGACACTACATAATGATCAAGGGATCAATCCAAGAAGAAGATATAACAATTATAAATATATATGCACCCAACATAGGAGCACATCAATACATAAGGCAACTGTTAACAGCTATAAAAGAAGAAATCGACAGTAAAACAATAATAGTGGGTGACTTTCACCCTACTTAACCCAATGGACAGATCATCCAAACAGAAAATTAACAAGGAAACACAAGCTTTAAATGACACAAGAGACCAGATACATTTAATTGATATTTATTGGACATTCCATCCAAAAACAGCAGATTACACTTTCTTCTCAAGTGCGCACAGAACATTCTCCAGGACAGATCACATCTTGGCTCACAAATCAAGCCTCAGTAAATTTAAGAAAATTGAAATCATATCAAGCATCTTTTCTGACCACAAAGCTATGAGGTTAGAAATGAATTACAGGGAAAAATAGTTAAAAAACACAAACACATGGAGGCTAAACAATACGTTACTAAATAACCAAGAGATCACTGAAGAAATCAAAGAGGAAATCAAAAAATACCTAGAGACAAATGACAATGAAAACATGACGATCCATAACCTATGGGATGCAGCAAAAGCATTCTAAGAGGGAAGCTTCTAGCTATACAAGCCTACCTCAAGAAACAAGAAAAATCTCAAATAAACAATCTAACCTTGCACCTATAGGAACTAGAGAAAGAAGAACAAACAAAACCCAAAGTTAGCAGAAGGAAAGAAATCATAAAGATCACAGCAGAAATAAATGAAATAGAAACAAAGAAAAAAATAACAAAGATCAATGAAACTAAAAGCTGGTTCATTGAGAAGATAAACAAAATTGATAAACCATTAGCCAGACTCATCAAGAAAAAGAGGGACAGGACTCAAATCAATAAAATTAGAAATGATAAAGGAGAAGTTACAACAGACACTGCAGAAATACAAAACATCCTAAGAGACTACTACAAGCAACTCTATGCCAATAAAATGGACAACCTGGAAGAAATGCACAAATTCTTATAAAGGTATTACGTTCCAAGACTGAATCAGGAAGAAATGGAAAATATGAACAGACCAATCACAAGTAACGAAATTGACACTGTGATTAAAAGTCTTCCAACAAACAAAAGTCCAGGACCAGAAGGCTTGACAGGTAAATTCTATCAAACATTTAAAGACCAGCTAACACCCATCCTTCTCAAACTCTTCCAAAAAATTGCAGAGGAAGGAACACTACCAAACTCATTCTATGAGGCCACTATCACCCTGATACCAAAATCAGACAAAAATACTACATAAAGGAAAATTACAGACCAATATCACTGATGAATATAGATACAACAATCCTCAACAAAATACTAGCAAACAGAATCCAACAACACATTAAAAGGATCATACACCATGATCAAGTGGGATTTATCCCAGAGATGCAAGGATTCTTAAATATATGCAAATCAATCAATGTGATACACCACATTAACAAACTGAAGAAGAAAAAACATATGATCCTTTCAATAGATGCAGCAAAAGCTTTTGACAAAATTCAACACCCATTTATGATAAAAAGTGTCCAGAAAGTGGGCATAGAGGAAACCTACTTCAACATAATAAAGGCCATATATGACAAACCCACAGCAAACATTCTTAATGGTGAAAAACTGAAAGCATTTCCTCTAAGATCAGAAACAAGACAAGGATGTCCACTGTCACCACTAGTATTCAACATAGTTTTGAAAGTCCTACCATGACAATCAGAAAAGAAAAAGAAATAAAAGGAATACAAATTGGATAAGAAGACGTAAAACTGTCACTGCTTGCAGATGACATGGTACTATACATAGAGAATCCTAAAGATGCCACCAGAAACCTACTAGAACTAAACAATGAATTTGGTAAAGTTGCAGGATACAAAATTAATGCACAGAAATCTCTTGCATTCCTATACATTAATGATGAAAAATCTGAAAGAGAAATTAAGGAAACACTCCCATTTACCATTGCAGCAAAAAGAATAAAATACCTAGGAATAAACCTACCCCGGGAGACAAAAGACCTGTATGCAGAAAACTATTAAGACACTGATGAAAGAAATTAAAGATGATACCAACAGAAGGAGAGATATACCATGTTCTTGGATTGGAAGAATAAATATTGTTAAAATGACTATACTACCCAAAACGATCTATAGATTGAATGCAATCCCTATCAAATTACCAATGGGATTTTTACAGAACTAGAACAAAAAGTCTTAAAATTTGTATGGAGACACATAAGACCCCAAATAGCCAAAATAGTCTTGAGGCAAAAAAATGGAGCTGGAGGAATCAGACTCCTGACTTCAGAGTATACTGCAAAGCTACCATAATCAAGACAAGATGGTACTGGCACAAAAACAGAAATATAGATCAATGGAACAAGATAGAAAACCCAGAGATAAACCCACGCATCTATGGTCAACTAATCTATGACAAAGGAGGCAAGGATATACAATGGAGAAAAGACAGTCTCTTCAATAAGTGGTGCTGGGAAAACTGGACAGCTACATGTAAAAGAATGAAATTAGAACACTCCCTAACACCATACACAAAAATAACCTCAAAATGGATTAGAGACCTACATGTAAGACTGGACACTATAAAACTCTTAGATGAAAATATAAGAAGAACACTCTTTGACATAAATCACAGCAAGATCTTTTTTGATCCACCTCCTAGAGTAATGGAAATAAAAACAAAAATATACAAATGGGACCTAATGAAACTTAAAAGCTTTTGCACAGCAAAGGAAACCATAAACAAGATGAAAAGACAACCCTCAGAATGGGAGAAAATATATCCAAATGAATCAACGGACAAAGGATTAATCTCCAAAATATATAAACAGCTCATGAAGCTCAATATTAAAAAAACAAACAACCCAATCCAAAAATGGGCAGAAGACCTAAACAGACCTTTCTCCAAAGAGGACATACACATGGCCAAGAAGCACATGAAAGGTTGCTCAACTTCACTAATTATTAGAGAAATGCAACTCAAAACTACAATGAGGTATCACCTCACACCAGTTAGAATGGGCATCATCAGAAAATCTGCAAACAACAAATTCTGGAGAGGGTGTGGAGAAAAGGGAACCCTCTTGCACTGTCGGTGGGAATGTAAATTGATACAGCCACTATGGAGAAAAGTATGGAGGTTTCTTAAAAAACTAAAAATAGAATTACTGTATGGCCCAGCAATCCCACTACTGGGCATATACCCAGAGGAAACCATAATTCAAAAAGACACATGCACCCCAATGTTCATTGCAGCACTATTTACAATAGCCAGGTTATGGAAGCAAGCTAAATGCCCATCGACAGACAAATGGATAAAGAAGATGTGGTACATATATACAATGGAATATTACTAAGCCATAAAAAGCAACAAAATTGGGTCATTTGTAGAGATGTGGATGGATCTAGAGACTGTCATACAGAGTGAAGTAAGTCAGCAAGAGAAAAACAAATATCGCATATTAATGCATATATGTGGAACCTAGAAAAATGGTACAGATGAACCAGTTTTCAGGGCAGAAATTGAGACACAGATGTAGAGAACAAACGTATAGACACCAAGGGGGGAAAGCTGTGGCGAGTTGGTGGTGGTGTTGTGATGAATTGGGCGATTGGGATTGACATGTGTACACTGATGTGTATAAAATGGATGACTAATAAGAACGTGTATAAAAAGATAAATAAAATAAAAATTTAAAAATAACAGACAAGAAAATAATTAACCTATAATGAATAAAGGGCATATAGAAATAACCACTAGATTATACTGCTTCTGACACTTACCTTTTCACACTCTCTTACCCCTACCCTCCTTCAGTCTTTCACCCTGTCATGTTGATTCTGACTTAAGCATTTCATTGAATGCAAACTCCTTCTTTCCACCCTATTTATTGCTCATCTGCACTCCTGCAAGCTACACCTCTTAAAATCAGCGCCTCCAAGTTACACTCAAGTCAGGGTTCACTTCTTGCTATTCCTTCTCCCTTCCAGGCACCCTTAAGCACACATGCTTTTCCTTAGATACATTATTGCTTCTGCTCAAAAGCCCTCTCTCCTTTAAAAAAAAAAAAAAAGATTTATAGAACTGCAGAGTATTATATATTTGTAAGATATTATAATTACTAGACTCTGGCCTAATACGAGGTAATTCATACATGTGGAAAAATATCCATATGGTGCCAGAAAGTGCATAACACAAGTCTTCTCTGCCTGCTGTTTCACAGTTTTTCAGTTTCCCAATTTCACTTCCCAGAGGCGCCTGCCTTTCCTGGTGAGTTCTAGAGAACTTCTGGGGACCCTGACATAGCAAGAGATTTTTTAAAGCACTTTTAATAGACTAGGGCCTACTGCGTAGGAAAACACACTTTTGTATTTAGTAGGTCCTAGTTCCCAGTGTGTGATATTGCTCAGGATTTAAGGAATACAGCTGAAGCATTTTTTCTGTTTCAAATAGAATAGTATAAAGCCGCATGCTGTTAGCTTGCTGAACCAGTGTGTTTCGCAGATATGTGTTGAAGTTCATGGAGCACCACCTAAAGGGATGGAAATAATGCTACACAGGAATATGGCCTTTCAGCAACACACACAATTTCACACCACACGTTATTACTTGTAAAAGCCGTTGCTCCCCTTTCTCATCTCTAGATCACTGGATGACAGCTGTGGCAGAAACAAATAGCAGGTGGGGTGACATGTATTTGTGGATTTTAGGTTATAGCTTGGCTTTAACATATTGCCATGTCTCTTTTTCCAGACTTGCTTTCCTTTCAGGGGCTCAACACCTCTTTTTAACATAATAATTAGATTCAAGACCCGCAATTTAGTCAAGATGTAGTCGCGGGTCAGTGTACTCCTATTATCACAGCTGGGGCTGCAATCCCACATTGCCTGTCCCAGAACAGCAAGTGTATTCATCTCAGCTGTGCCATCCTGGGCAATGTCAAACACCCCTCACATTCTTTCCCAAGGAGCCGGTCTCTTAGGTTTCTTTGTTTTTTATTATTTCAGGCCCATGAGGGATGTGTCAAATGTCTCCCAGATCTTTTACCCTTTAATTTGTCCATATTTGCCTTAGAGACCAGTTCCAATTGAATATGATCCTAACTGCTGAAAAATAGTTGGAATATGACTAGGGACCAGGATTAGGGGCACGAAGAGGGGAAATTTGAAAGGGCAACATAATCAGCCAGTTTTCACTGCCCATAGGTAACAGTCAATCATATTCATCATTACTACTCATAAAATTCTACCTCAAACAACGAAGAAAGCATCTCTCTGAAACATTTATGTCTCCTAAGACTGACAGAGACACTTGCTAGGGATTTTGACTGTTGAAAACTAGCTCATCTTAGGAAAAAAATTGTCTTGCTGATGAGTAGTCAAAGAAAAGGAAAATCAGGTATACTTTCAACACAAATAACAGGGAATTAAAAAATCTATAGACCCTCAGATAAACTTAGAAATCTTAGGGTTGCAGGTGTTGGCTCAAGATGATGTTTTGCTGAAGTATTATGTCCCCTTTCTTGAGAATCAACATTCTGAAATAATCATATGGTAAGAGAATTCCCAGTAGAGAAACTTGCAGCAGTATGAGCACAAAATAGGGTTGAGAGCCTAAGGTCTTGAGTGAAACTATGAATAATTTTTATGTTTATGAAAACCAATAAAATAGCACAGTGACTGCAAAAATATTTCACACATATTAAATTAATGGGTACAGTATGATTCACTTCCATTTATTATCCAATAATCACTAGAGAATTTTCAGACTCTCCTGTAGTTTCAAAAACTTGACTGGAATTAATTTTGCTTTGATACAGACACGATGTACATTGAGTTAAATTTTTTCTCTCTAGTTGGTTATTCATTGCCATAGTGATTTCATAACTCTGAGATGATGACTTCTCCCCTATCTACTTGTCTGGCACCATCTTGGCTTCAGAGACTTAAAATAACTTGGACTTTTGAGGTGAATAATGTTGGTCCAACTGAGTAGCTATTTCTCAAGCATCTCCTCTAATAGATAGGGTTTCGTTGCTTTGGTTCCACTGTAATGACTCTGGCTCTCCTGCTCACAGCTACTGGTGTGCTGTTTTAAGGAATAGGATTATCATGCTTCAGCATTATTTTGCCTTCTTCAAAGCTGCATTCCTGATACCTTTAATCTTTCTTTCTCGCCCTCATCCATTCAATGCTAACTCCCCTTTTTTCTTCCCAACTTCGTCTGGTTTCTTAGCTTTAACATTATCTCAATCAGAGTAACCAACATTGTGATACTGCTACACTGCATAAATGGATAAAAAGTCTATTCAAGCTTACTAAGGATTTGTGGAAAAGAAGTGAAAATAATGATAAAATTTATCTTTTATTTAGTGCTTACCCTCTGAAAGAGATACATTATCCCCGTTAATTTTTTCAACAATCCAATATGGTAGATGACATTTTCATCTTGGTTTTAAAGAGAAGCTAGGTAACTTATCAGGGTAACACAGACAATAAGTGGGCAACTAGAACCCAAGAACCCATACTTTGGTCACAATGCTATAATGTTCTTATTGGCTGCCGTACAGAGGAATATCACATAATGGGGGATATATATATCGATTTTTTGTCTGTAAATAACTGCTATGAACTGCGCTATGTTGAATGATCTTGCACATCATATTTCAGCCAGATTATATAATACTCTAATAATTTGTTTAGAATTGTCTTATTTTGCTATTTAAAACTCTGTTTTGATTATTTTCATATTGGGGTATAATATACATACAGAAAAGTACATAAAATGGCAGCTTCATAGATTTTCACATGTGTACAAAACGAGTAGCCACCACCTAGATCAAGATGTAGAACAATTCCAGTACCACTATTAGGTCTTTTCCCAGCCAATAGCTCTCTCTCCAAGGTAGTTACCATTCTGAATTCAATAACCATCAGTTAGTTTTGCCAGATCTTGAACATGATATAAATGGAATCATAGACTATGTGTTCTATAGTGCCTGGCTTCTTTCCTGCAACATATAGTTTGTGAACCATCGGGGTTGTGTGAAATAGTAATTAGTTCTATTACATTCTATGGTTTAAGGAACCATCACTTATTTATCTATTCTCCTGTCAACAGACATTTGTGTTGATTTGGTTTTTGGCTATTATGAATGAAACTGCTATAAACATTTTCATAGATGTTTTTCTTTTGGTGGACATATGCATTCATTCTTCTTGGGTGTATCGCCAGGAATGAGATTCCTGTGGGTCATAGTGTAGGTGTGTGTTTAGCTTTAGCTTTAGATATATAGCCAACAATTTTCCAAAGTGGTCAAACCAAGTATGGTCCCATCAAGAGTACATTAGAGTTTCTGTTGTTTTATATTTGCAATCACACTTGGCATCAACAGACCTTTTCATTTTAGGTATTCTGGTGGGTGTGTAGTGGCCCATTGAGGCTTTAATTTGCATTTCCCTTATGAGTAATGAAATGACTTATTTTTGTATACTTATTGACAATTTAATTTTTTTTTTGCTTAAGCAGATATTAAATGCTCAAGTTCTTTGCACATTTAAAAATTTGAGTTGTCTTTCTTATTGATTTGTAGTAGTTCTTTATATATTCTAGGTATGAATTCTTTTTTAGGTATATGTATTGTATATATCTTCTCCAAGTCTGTGGCTAACCTTTTCTCTCTTTTAATGCCTTGTGTGAATAGAAGTTCTTAATTTTAATGCAGTCCATTTTATTAATTTTTGTGTGTTTTTTTTAGGAACAAATTTAAGAAATTTTGGCCTACCCCTAGGTCATGAATATCTTTTCCCTATGTTTTCTTCTACAACAGATTTTCCCAAACTTCCTTGGTTTATGGAGCCTTTAATATGTTAGTAATTTTTTAAGAGAGCCACGAGGTTAAAAGAAATACCTAACGATTCTGCTTATTCAGTAGGTAGGTCCAAATAACTTAATAAGGATTTATGTCCCTTTATGTGTGAAAAATAATATAACTAAAAGAAAAAGAATATTTCTATTTTATTCTGAAACAACCACAATTACTTACTAATGGGTTGTATGCCTGTTGCCCTGCACAGTGCCTCAGATCTTGGAAACTTATTGGACACCAACACCTTCACACTCTGTCCATGTTAATTTCCCCACAGTACTTGCTTTTTATAACAGCTACCATTGAGCACTTTGCAGAGATATGTATGGAATGAAATGTAGCACAATGTAACACTGAGCTGGTAGCTTGTGAAGGGTCTGATAGGAGTTTGTATTGCTATGTTCCTCTCAACAATGTAAACTATCCTATGGTACCCTTTGCATTTGCTGCAGCACCCCCAAGGCACCTTGACAAACAGCTTAATTCTAGAATATTGTTTATTGTTTAGGGTTTCACATTTAGGTTTATAATCCATCTCAAATTAATGTTTGTGCACAATGTGAGATGGGTACCACGGTTCTTTTTTATCCCTGTTCTTCTTTAAGATTGCCCTATTCTTGGTCCTTTGCATTTACATATACATTTTAGGATTCGTTTGCGATATTCCACTGAAGAAACTCCTCTTCTTTCCAGTGCAGTTAGACCTGTCTGTTACTATTGTGGTTCAGAGTATATGTCTGGGGAAAGGAAGGGGAATTTCAGTTGTTCTTTCATACATTCCCTTTCTCTCCTTTTTGGTGATAGCTCCCCTCCTTCACTGTGTTTGAGGGCAATGTAGGGAGGAGGAAAATGTAAAATATTTTAATTAACCAAGAAGGATGCAGACTTTTTGTGGGTTGGTTATTGCTGTTCACCATTTCTCAGTGAGTGTTGGTTGGCCTTTGGGGCATCTGGGTAGAAGGTACCTAAATGCTGGTTCTCTCACTGAGACATGTGTATGGACTCTTCAGAGGCCACTTTGGGAGGAGGACCTCCCCACTGAGTAGCTCAAGACTGACCTTTTCTATGTTCCCCTCCCCCTTTACATACTCTGCCTCTGTGTCTTCTTCACCTCTTCCCCACGCACCACTATCATCTTCTTGGTGCTAGAATTCTTTATCTAAAGGGACATCTTGAGTGGAATGTTGGCAAGAATCTTCAAATGCAGATACTTTGCGTGGCTCTATTTTACTCATAGAGTACTCACATTGTCCTTTCATCTCCATCTACTCTCAGGTTCTCTTTTCCCAAGTGTGGTAACACAGAGGATGACTGGCAAATACACTGACTAAATGACCTGTAGCCAGAGAATGAAATGCCAATTTCCTCTTCTCACACACATCACTATCTTTACAGTTGATTCTTGGAGTCTCCATCTTTGTGGTTGAAGAAAGTGAAGAGTTTCTCCACAAGCAGTTTATTCTAATGATTCTTCTAGCTGCAAGTTCATGTCTTCATCTTTATTGATTATGCAGTGGTGGTGGTTGTTGGGGCCATTCTGAATTGGCACTTCTCAGTGATTTGGGCAAATTGTTGGCAGAATTTGAACTCTGAATGTATAGTGATTAGTGACTTTGATTTTCAGTTTTAGGTCTTAGCTATAATTTCCCCCCTAAAGAAAAACAGCAACAACAACAAATAATAATAATTTCATGACCTCTTTTTAGGTTAGTTTTTGTTCTAAAATCTAAAAGAACTAAAGACTTTTCTTAAACTTGTCTCTAAGACCTGCTAATCTATTTTTAATAAGAATGAATTCTTTCTTTCCAGCTTTGGCACATGATTAGTTACTAATGAGACCAAAATATTCAAATTCAACAAATATTTATAAACATTTACTGTGAGTTCAGCACCATTCCATCTTTCAAGTCTGTACATTAATGCATCTGATTTAATCCAGATAAAATTTAGAAATTAGGCATTATTTGAGCTTTAACTGAAGAAAAACTGAAATGCTGAGAATATTGTTGTTCGAGAGGCCCAGTTAGTTTGCTACTGAAATAGCCATCCCCCAAAAGTAAGTAATTTTTCATGTAAACAACTACATGAGGATGTTAGGTGTACATCCATCTGGAAAAGCAACTCACAAACAGATGAACTATTGATGCATCAGTTGTCATCTTCTTATACAAAAGAAAGCATATTACATCTTGCAAGTCTGAGGTGATTGAACTTCAACCAAAAGTGATTTTTTAATTGGATGAGCTAGAAACTACCGGACACTACCATTATGAGGTCAGCAGTAGATCAGTAATTCACTTTCAAGTTCCTGGAATTACTCAATTGTTTCTTTGATCTGGAGAAACAAAGAGAGGTAGTATTTGAGATGGAGAAAAAAGACAGGACAAAAGCACTAAATTTACTTCATTTAACTTATTGACTTCCAAACATTAGGAGAAGTTTCCAAACATGTGTATTTCTTGTGACTTGATTGTATTAAAATTTGCAGGTGTGTGGAGAATCTGACAATATGAAAAATTTCAAAGTTAAAGAAACAAAACCATAGTTTCCTTGGATGTTCAGAAAAGTGCAAAGCAACCTTTCCTTTCAACTAAAGTTCTTCTTCTTTCTCTCTTTCTTTCTTTCTTTCCTTTTTTTTAGAGTAACACCCAACATTTTTATTAGAGGTTCCAGTGCTTCCTCCCAGATTGTTTGGTGCTTTCTAAATGATTTGGTTTTTATTTGACTATTTCATCCAATTTTAACTTAGTGATTGTGGCACAGATTGCCATATACTTTATTCTGTTGGAGAATCTCATTAGAATTTTTACCTTTTTGTTTTAATTTCATATAAGTTATAAAAACCCTACTCAACCTTATTTGAATCTGATTTGAAATGTAATCAGTTGAGTCCTACCACTTCTTCATTAAGATGTTGGAACATTTGTGTTTATATTCATTTCCCTGTATAATTAATTTGGTTTTGCTCTTTGATGCAAATCTGAGTTGTGGTTTATTCAGATGATAAAGGCACTGGAATAAATCACCACCTTCATATTATCACATAGAGCCGATGGTCCATATCATTGAAATTTACAAGGTAAGTCAAAGCCATTTTTCAGATACTAAACCAAAGTTGATGAAGGGTCTTTCCCCTGGAATTGGAGAGAAAAGTACAAATTACCCCAATGAAGTTTTCTTTAACTTTTGTTGTTTCTTAATTTGATGACTTGAAGATAATGCTAACCTATCCTGACTCTAGACTTCCTTTTTTTTTTTTTTTTTTTGTGGTACGCGGGCCTCTCACTGTCGTGGCCTCTCCCGTCGCGGAGCAACAAGCTCCGGACGCGCAGGCCCAGCGGCCATGGCTCACGGGCACAGCCGCTCCGCGGCATGCGGGATCCTCCCAGACCGGGGCACGAACCCGTTCCCCTGCATCGGCAGGTGGACTCCCTACCACTGCACCACCAGGGAAGCCCTAGACTTCCTTTTTTAAAAATAGATTACCTTAAACTATGTTTTAAATTAAATATAATGTTTAGTAGCCATGATAATTAGAACACTTGTATAAGGAGGTTTCAAATGTGTGTTCTTGCTTCACCCTTTTGGTTAGAAAGTCCTTTAGAGTTTCATGTATGGGAGACTCTTACCACTTTTATGGAATGTTTTTTCTCCAAAGGACTAATTTAAATGATTTAGAAATTATGTGTGGAGACTAGTAGCATTTGTTACCTCATGTCTTTTTGATAACAACTTTTCTAACAGGTGTGATTTGCATTTCCCTTTGTATTGAGCACCTTTTCAAAGTACCTGTTAGCCATTTGTATATCTTCTTTAGAGAGACAGAGAAAAAGTAAACAATAAAGAAATGATGGGGTAAAATGTTAATAATATGTAAATCTTGTTACAGGTGCTTGTGTGTTCTTTGTACTATTTTTATTCTTACGGTATTTCTTTTTTTTAATTAAAAAAGAATTTATTGACTCATGTAATTGATAAGTCCCGGGGTAAACTTTAAATATGACTATGTAAAATATCACTAGTAATTTTTGTCTCTCTTCTGATTCTGCTTTTCTCTGAGTTGACTTCACTCTGAGTTAGTTTTACCAGAGAGGGAGTGACAATAAGGTCTTGCAGCATTTCTTTAAGTTTGAAATGATTTCCAAGTAAAAAAGAAATAAGTTTCTGAACTAGAATTTTAAGGTTTTATTAAAAACCTGGGAACAAATTTGAAACCTTTTAGGATACCTAAAAATTAGTTTCCATTTAAGAAACATACATGTCTTGAATTATTTGTACCATTCAGCTGTATTTTTACAGTATAAAGTAAATAGTTGGTAACTATTTAGGCAGATTACTTTCATCAGGGAAGAAAAGCTGTGATGGAAGGGACAGACAGAGGGCATGGAGTTCATGGGAGAAAGCTCAGGTTACTGAGCAGGAACTGGGCTTTGATTTTACCCTGACCCAATTCTGAACTCTGGCAAACAAAGACTCAACCACAGGTCTGAACCTTCATGAACCTTCATGTTCTGAAGCTCTTCAATTGTTATGTGAGCTTTCAGCAAATCAAAGATTAATCTGCAATCTTTGAGGACGTGAGTTATTCTCAATTTCAAGAAAATAAAACTTTTCTCTTCCATGGAAGTTTGTGGGATTTGCCTGACAATTTGTGTGGCATCTAAGTTCTTCCATAAGCATAACAAAACACACAACAAAACAAATTAAAAACCTCTAATATTTACCCATCATTTCAAATAGTTTATTCATACCTTTATACATATAAAACCCCCCAACACTTCACTTGTATTTCTTCTTCCTTGGTGAGCTGCCATTTTCTTCTAAGTTGCTTAGGAGTGGAAAGGAGATCAGAATGCTATACAGTAATCTTCTGAAAGTTTAGAACTGAGTTGGCCCCAGTCCCCGCTCTTCATCCCTGCATTTGTAATCTCACATTTATACAAGCTTTCAAGTGGATTTCAAAGATAATTCAAAAATTCTACTTGAGCAGTAAAATTTGCCAAATTGTATATTCCTTTCTATAATTTTCCTTTATGTTAGGCTTTGAGAACAAAGATGTCCGTATGTGGTTTATAGATTCCCTTGGAAGGCAAAGCAAGGAGGAAGGAACTAGAAAGGAGAGGCAGAGTAAAATGAATGTTTTTTTCCTGGTCTGAGTCTGATTTTGATTATTGGATACTTCATGGCATCGTAATTTTGGTTTTCCTGGAGATAAAATATTAGGATATATAGGTACTCTAGAGATCAGCTAGACCTACACCTTCAGAAAATGAGGAAGTTAGGAACTATTTGGGAAATTAAGAATAAGCTAGTTGACTGAAGTCACACAGCAACTGATATTGTAGCCAGCACTGAACACTGACTCTGTCCCAGATGCTATAGTGCCAGAAGTTGTAGTTTGAAGAAACTTCCCTTATATCACAACTGCTCTATTTTCCTTTCTTTTTGCTTGCCCAGTGATAGAGACTGGAGGAATGGGACAGCAGAACTAGTTTGCTAGAACTCAAATGGCAGAGAGACAACACATCTTGTAGGGCTGAGAGAACCTGTCAAATCAAATAATGGTAGAGATAGAAAGTACCTTAGAGATCACCTATTCCAACTCTGCATTTTTCAGGATAAAAACAAACAAAAAACCTTACAACAACAAATAATTAAGGTCCAGAAAAGTTTAATTTGTTGATCAAAATCCCCTAGTTAGCAAAATGACTGTGGGCAAATCACTTACCCTTTCTGAGTCTCAGATTGCTCATTTGTTAAAAAGATACATAGGGGCTATTGGAAAGATTTAAGATCATGTTTATAAAATACCTAATATAGTTAGTGCTTGACATATATAAAGCACCCAGTGAATATGGTCTTATATTGTTAAAATTATGCCTTAAGTTTTAAACTCATTAATAATCATTATATTTATCATTGGCCCAGTTGAAAGCAGAAAGGGGAAGGCTTCTTAGCGCCTGAACTCTTCTCAGAGCTGTGGAAATCCTGGATTCAGAGGCTCGTCATACATGGTGAGCTCTAGTCTCATTTGAAGTAATGATCAAAGTTCTGCATGGTTCATGCTGAGAGGTAGTTTTTTTCCTTCCATGTGCCCCTTACTTTCATTTTGCTCAGCTTTAAAACATTTGCTCTATTTATATGAATGTATTCAACAGGCAGATTGTTCCTTGCCTGAGAATTCTTCCCTTGAATGCAAATAACAGTTCTTAATCTCTCGCAGCTGGTTCAAGAAGTATGCCTGATGAATCACCTAGAGGAGATAGAAAAAAGGATAAAGAGAAGAAAAACAAATGCAGAACATTATACAACTCTTGAGCAGCCCATTAGCTATTTAACTTATGCAAAATGCATTGCATGAAGAACTGTGTTAGATGGAAGCCACAAGACTTTCTCTTGGGCTATGGAAAGACAAGGTCAGACCTTTGATGCTTTAAAAATGCAGAAAGGCTATGATCAGTTGAGATTACTATGCCAATTTTGGGAAACAAACTTGGGTCAAAAAAAATCTTCTTGAAACCATAAATGCTCTGGATAGATCTAAACCCTTAGATAGATAAGTGTTCCCATGCCTAGGGAGGAGACCAGCTGCTGAGGGTGAGAAAATCGTGAAATAGCCTTTTTTATCAAATGCAAGAAATTCTGTGTGTCTGCATATATTTCAAAGGGTAACTCTATGTTGGCACATGTCTCTCCTCTCCCAGTGAGGTCTGAATGTGGAAAGAAGTAAGTTATAAGGGAGAGAAAAAGGTTGGCTTTCATACTGTATGAAGTGTTTTGAAAAGACAGTAATACCAAGAAGAGGAAGTTGGGGAGGGACAGGACTCAGGCGGCACAGACTATTTAAAGCTGTGGGGTTGAGAGGAGATGATTCCATTCACTCCTCCCTTCCTTCCTTCCTTCACTTCTTCCTTCAGCAAATATTTATCTTAATCCTGTTCTTCTCCCGATTAAAATCCTTCAATGGTTTCCTTTTTTACCTAGAGTGTAAAACAGATTTCTCCCCCCGACCGTCATGGATACAATGATATGATCCCTGCCTACTTTGCCAACTCCACCTTATGCCATCTCTCTAGTGCTGCTGTTCAGGCACAGTTTTCCTTTCTGAACTGAACCCTTTTCCCTGTGAGAAACACTGCACCCCACCACACCTCCATCACACCCCATCCCGTCCCTATCACACACACACACACACACACACACACACACACAGACACACACACACACACACACACACACACACACTTTTCCAGTGGCCGGTGGCTTCTCATCTTTCTGGTCTCAGCTTAAATCTCAACTAGTCGGAAAGACCTCCTCCGACCACCCTATCCAAGGCAGTTATCCTCTGCCCCAATATTTGTCTCTATCTCAGAGCTTTATTTGTTCCTTCATAGCTCTCATTACCACGTGCAGCTCTTTTATTTATTGGTGTGTTTGTTGTGTGCTTCTACCTCTAGAAATACACCCCAAGAGAGCGACATGTCCGCTTTGTTCTTTGTTGTGGTTGTGTTAGCTGCTCCCCTCACAGTGCCTGGCACTGAATAGGTGCTCAGTAATGAATGGACAATGAAGGTTGCAGAGGCTGGGATGATGGATGATGGTGGAAGAGGCTACTCAGTGAAATCTCCTTAGTCTAAAAAGCAACCTGTGGCTTTCATTTCTAAGCTTCTTCAGGACAGAGGCTCTCTGGTGGAGCAGCATCCAGCAGCATGGCAGAGTGGGGACTGGAGTCAGGCAAACCATAGTGTCTCAGGGTCCCTAAGCCTTCGGAAGAGGTTGCCACTGGATTCTGATTTGAACGTCTGAGTATTCGTGAGGACGTGCTTTGCTAACGTGGGTTCTATTGTCATAAGTTGCCTATTGGCCAAAGGCCCTTGCAGATTATTCTCTTTGTACTGGAAGGAAGCATCAGAAAACACTGGTGCTCTTAGACAGGGCAGTATGTTGAAGTGTGGATATTCCGGCCCTGGTCCCTGGCATCTCACTGAGCCAAGGCTAGTGCCTGGGTCACCATCAACACCCCTCCGGAGAGAAGTCACAGCAATGTGCCAGCAGAGGTGCGGAGTTCCCTGACTTCCAGTGACTGGGTCTTCCAAGAATCCTATTTACAGCCCTCTGGGGTGCATTAGGGAAGTGTGCTGAATACCAGCTTGTCCCTTCGCTCTCCTCCCTCCACAGATCCTTTCATCCTGCCCTGATGGAACCATACTTCCCTCAGCAGGGGTTCCTCTCCTGCTCCTCAGGCGGCTACATCCCTAGGTTATGACATGGTTGAGCCGATGACGTTCAGCTAATAGTTTGCAAACTCAGGGGTCTAAAGAACTTGGCAGTACTCTGCAGTTCTTCCAGAGCTCAAGAACAGATATGCAGATACGTTCCTAAGAATCTCATGGTTCCCAAGGCAGTTATGCAAAGTAAACTCTGATAATGATTGCTTTGGCTTTGGCTCTTTCTTTTTTTTTTTCTGCCCTGCAAACTGGTTCATCTGTACAATTTTTCTAGGTTCCACATGTATGAGTTAATATACGATATTTGTTTATCTCTTTCTGACTTAATTCACTCTGTATGACAGTCTCTAGATCCATCTATATCTCAACAAATGGCCCAATTTCATTCCTTTTTATGGCTTAGTAATATTCCATTGTATATATGTATCACATCTTCTTTATCCATTTGTCTGTCGATGGGCATTTAGCTTGCTTCCATAACCTGGCTATTGTAAATAGTGCTGCAATGAACATTGGGGTGCATGTGTCTTTTTGAATTATGGTTTCCTCTGGGTATATGCCCAGTAGTGGGATTGCTGGGCCATACAGTAATTCTATTTTTAGTTTTTTAAGAAACCTCCATACTTTTCTCCATAGTGGCTGTATCAATTTACATTCCCACCGACAGTGCAAGAGGGTTCCCTTTTCTCCACACCCTCTCCAGCATTTGTTGTTTGCAGATTTTCTGATGATGCCCATTCTAACTGGTGTGAGGTGATACCTCATTGTAGTTTTGAGTTGCATTTCTCTAATAATTAGTGAGGTTGAGCAGCCTTTCATGTGCTTCTTGGCCATCTGTATGTCCTCTTTGGAGAAAGGTCTATTTAGGTCTTCTGCCCATTTTTGGATTGGGTTGTTTGTTTTTTTAATATTGAGGTGAATGAGCTGTTTATATATTGTGGAGATTAATCCTTTGTCCGTTGATTCATTTGGATATATTTTCTCCCATTCTGAGGGTTGTCTTTTCATCTTGTTTATGGTTTCCTTTGCTGTGCAAAAGCTTTCAAGTTTCATTAGGTCCCATTTGTTTATTTTTGTTTTTATTTCCATTACTCTAGGAGGTGGATCAAAAAAGATCTTGCTGTGATTTATGTCAAAGAGTGTTCTTCCTATGGTTTCCTCTAAGAGTTTTATAGTGTCCAGTCTTACATATAGGTCTCTAATCCATTTTGAGGTTATTTTTGTGTATGGTGTTAGGGAGTGTTCTAATTTCATTCTTTTACATGTAGCTGTCCAGTTTTCCCAGCACCACTTATAGAAGACACTGTCTTTTCTCCATTGTATATCCTTGCCTCCTTTGTCATAGATGAGTTGGCCATAGGTGCGTGCGTTTATCTCTGGGGTTTCTATCTTGTTCCACTGATCTGTGTTTCTGTTTTTGTGCCAGTACCATATTGTCTTGATTACGGTAGCTTTGTAGTATAGTCTGAAGTCAGGGAGTCTGATTCCTCCAGCTCCGTTTTTTTTCCCTCAAGACTGCTTTGGCTATTCGGGGTCTTTTGTGTCTTGAAACAAATTTTAAGATTTTTTTTTGTTCTAGTTCCTTAAAAAATGCCATTGGTAATTTAATAGGGATTGCATTGAATCTGTAGATTGCTATGGGTAGTATAGTCATTTTCACAATATTGATTCCTCCAATCCAAGAACTTGGTATATCTCTCCTTCTGTTGGTATCATCTTTAATTTCTTTCATCAGGGTCTTATAGTTTTCTGCATACAGGTCTTTTGTCTCCCGAGGTAGGTTTATTCCTAGGTATTTTATTCTTTTTGTTGCAATGGTAAATGGGAGTGTTTCCTTAATTTCTCTTTCAGATTTTTCATCATTAGTGTATAGGAACGCAAGAGATTTCTGTGTATTAATTTTGTATCCTGCAACTTTACCAAATTCATTGATTACCTCTAGTAGTTTTCTGGTGGCATTCTTAGGATTCTCTATGTACAGTATCATGTCATCTGCAAACAGTGACAGTTTTACTTCTTGTTTTCCAATTTGTATTCCTTTTATTTCTTTTTCTTTTCTGATTGTCGTGGCTAGGACTTCCAAAATTATGTTGAGTAATAGTGGTGAGAGTGGACATTCTTGTCTTGTTCCTGATCTTAGAGGAAGTGCTTTCAGTTTTTCACCATTGAGAATGATGTTTGCTGTGGGTTTGTCGTATATGGCCTTTATTAAGTTGAGGTAGGTTCCCTCTATGCCCACTTTCTGGAGAGTTATTATCATAAATAATTGTTGAATTTTGTCAGAAGCTCTTTCTGCACCTATTGAGATGATCATATGGTTTTTCTTCTTCAGTTTGTTAATGTGGTGTATCACACTGACTGATTTGTGTATACTGAAGAATCCTTGCATCTCTGGGATAAATCCCACGTGATCATGGTGTATGATCCTTTTAATGTGTTGTTGGATTCTGTTTGCTAGTATTTTGTTGAGGATTGTTGTATCTATATTCATCAGTGATATTGGTCTGTAATTTTCCTTTATGTAGTATCTTTGTCTGATTTTGGTATCAGGGTGATAGTGGCCTCACAGAATGAGTTTGGTAGTGTTCCTTCCTCTGCAATTTTTTGGAAGAGTTTGAGAAGGATGGGTGTTAGCTGGTCTTTAAATGTTTGATAGAATTTACCTGTCAAGCCTTCTGGTCCTGGACTTTTGTTTGTGGAAGATTTTTAATCACAGTTTCCATTTCATTACTTGTGATTGGTCTGTTCATATTTTCTATTTCTTCCTGATTCAGTCTTGGAATGTAATACCTTTATAAGAAATTTTCCATTTCTTCCAGGTTGTCCATTTTATTGGCGCAGAGTTGCTTGTAGTTGTCTCTTAGGATGTTTTGTATTTCTGTGGTGTCTGTTGTAACTTCTCCATTTTCATTTCTAATTTTATTGATTTGAGTCCTGTCCCTCTTTTTCTTGATGAGTCTGGCTAATGGTTTATCAATTTTGTTTATCTTCTCAAAGAACCAGCTTTTAGTTTTATTGGCCTTTGCTATTGTTTTCTTTGTTTCTATTTCATTTATTTCTGCTCTGATCTTTATGATTTCTTTCCTTCTGCTAACTTTGGGTTGTTTGTTCTTCTATCTCTAGTTCCTGTAGGTGTAAGGTTAGATTATTTACCTGAGATGTTTCTTGTTTCTTGAGGTAGGCTTGTATTGCTATAGACTTCCCTCTTAGAACTGCTTTTGCTGCATCCCATAGATTTTGGATCGTCGTGTTTTCATTGTCATTTGTCTCTTGGTATTTTTTGATTTCCTCTTTGATTTCTTCAGTGATCTCTTGGTTATTTAGGAATGTATTTTTTAGCCTCCATGTGTTTGTGTTTTTTATGTTTTTTTCCCCTGTAATTCATTTCTAATCTCATAGCATTGTGGTCAGAAAAGATGCTTGATATGATTTCAATTTTCTTAAATTTACTGAGGCTTGATTTGTGAGCCAAGATGTGATGTATCCTGGAGAATGTTCCGTGCGCACTTGAGAAGAAAGTGTAATCTGCTGTTTTTGGATGGAATGTCCTATAAATATCAATTAAATCTACCTGGTCTATTGTGTCATTTAAAGCTTCTGTTTCCTTATTTATTTTCATTTTGGATGATCTGTCCATTGGTGTAACTGAGGTGTTAAAGTCCCCCAGTATTATTGTGTTACTGTTGATTTCCTCTTTTATAGCTGTTAGCAGTTGCCTTATGTATTGAGGTGCTCCTGTGTTAGGTGTATATATATTTATAATTGTTATATCTTCTTCTTGGATTGATCCCTTGATCATTATGTAGTGTCCTTCCTTGTCTCTTGTAACATTCTTATTTTAACATCTAATTTATCTGATATGAGTATTGCTACTCCAGCTTTCTTTTGATCTCCATTTGCATGGAATATCTTTTTCCATCCCCTCACTTTCAGTCTGTATGTGTCCCTAGATCTGAAGTGGGTCTCTTGTAGACAGCATATATATGGGTCTTGCTTTTGTATCCATTCAGCAGCCTGTGTCTTTTGGTTAGAGCATTTAATCTGTTCACGTTTAAGGTTATTATCAATATGTATGTTCCTATGACCATTTTCTTAATTGTTTTGGGTTTGTTTTTGTAGGTCCTTTTCTTCTCTTATATTTCGCACTTAGAGAAGTTCCTTTAGAATTTGTTGTAGACCTGGTTTGGTGGTGCTGAATTCTCTTAGCTTTTGCCTGTCTGTAAAGCTTTTGATTTCTCCATCAAATCTGAATGAGATCCTTGCTGGGTAGAGTAATCTTGGTTGTAGGTTCTTCCCTTTCATCACTTTAAGTATATCATGCCACTCCGTTCTGGCTTGTAGAGTTTCTGCTGAGAAATCCACTGTTAACATTATGGGAGGTCCCTTGTACATTATTTGTCGTTTTTTCCTTGCTGCACTCAATACTTTTTCTTTGTCTTTAATTTTTGTCAATTTGATTACTATGTGTCTCGGCATGTTTCTCTTTGGGTTTATCCTGTATGGGACTCTCTGCACTTCCTGCACTTGGGTGGCTATTTCCTTTCCCATGTTAGGGAAGTTTTCGACTATAATCTCTTTAAATATTTTCTCAGGTCCTTTCTCTCTCTCTCTTCTCCTTCTGGGACCCCTATAATGTGAATGTTGTTGTGTTTAATGTTGTCACAGAGGTCTCTTAGGCTGTCTTCATTTCTTTTCATTCTTTTTTCTTTATTCTGTTCCACATCAGTGAATTCCACCATTCTGTCTTCCAGGTCACTTATGCGTTCTTCTGCCTTGCCTCAGTTATTCTGCTATTGATTCCTTCTAGTGTAGTTTTCATTTCAGTTATTGTATTATTCATCTCTGTTTGTTCTTTAATTTTTCTAGATCTTTGTTAAACATTTCTTGCATCTTCTCGATCTTTACCTCCATTCTTTTTCCAAGGTCCTGGATCATCTTTACTATCATTATTCTAAATTCTTTTTCTGGAAGGTTGCCTATCTCCACTTCATTTAGTTGTTTTTCTGGGGTTTTATCTTGTTACTTCATCTGCTACGTAGCCCTCTGCCTTTTCATCTTGTCTGTGTTTCTGTGAATATGGTTTTTGTTCCACAGGCTGTAGGACTGTAGTTCTTCTCGCTTCTGCTGTCTGCCCTCTGCTCTAGCTCTTTCAAATATCAGTGTGGATTTAGAAGAGGACTGGGGGTAGCCTCCTACAGTGATTGTCATCTCAGCTCCCTTTTCTCGTTGCTAATTTCTTCCATTTCTTCCATATATACTAACTAAGAGATAGGACCAGAGTTGAGATTTACAAATTCCAAGGTAACACACTGAATTCAGAAGGTAGGTGCTTGTTGAATTTAATAGAATTTAGTGTCATTGCAGTAAATCTCCCTTGGGACAAAGAAAGAAAGTGGTTGCCTTGAGAAGAGAGAGGTGTCTGCTCTTTGAGGCATGTCCTATGGGTTTGTGATTCCACTGTTTATAAAGAAGCCAAGATGTTGGCAAAATGAACTGATGGTATCTCTGCTTGGCTGCATTCAGTGAAAATGAATCTGCATGAAGAGGCTCCAAGTATATGACTCTTCTTGAATCTGCATTAGGAGGCTCCAAGTATATGACTCTTCTCTGGGGATGCCTGAAAACTTGTGCAGCATGCAGAGGAATATAAAGCACTGACTTTTAAAAGCTAAACCTTTTTAAAAAAAATTCCCATTCTTTCATGCAAAATTAATAGTTTTTCTCACCTGATAATTTCATCCACAACAGGGAAAATTTGTTTTCTGTTTGAACATGAAAGCTAGTGAGAGCAGAGCACATTACAGAAATAAAGACACTGCACAGAGCCTGAGTAACAGTGAAAGGAACTCCCAGGCTGTTTATAAAACATCTTAAACTAGTTTTACCTCAGAGTCATAATTTCTGCAAAATGCATCCCTACTGGGTAGGGACTAATAAGCCTAAGAACATTTAATCATGTACACCGTTTAAAGAGCTGTATAAACAGGTGTTCTATGGTGTTCTCTCTAACTTATTTCCATCAGCTTACTAAAATAGCTGTTGATCAAGGTAGTCTCCAGGTACTGAACTGATAAAGCAGAATTTCAGACAATATTTAGGTATGGTGAAAAGAAACTCTGAAGATTTGGTATTGCTCGATAGGTACTAAGTGCGTAATAAATGTTAAACTTTGTTATAAAGATGTTGTTGTTTTTTTTTAATTAGAGGGGCCATTGGCACCACAACTGAGGCTATCACTTCTCTCTTGGAGTTGGCTTTCTTCTGACTGTTCTCTTTAAATCGGTGAAGTCTCCCTCCTTGGGCTGTCATTGGCTGGATAGCACTATGCTCCCTTACTGTGTCCTTTTCACAGAAACACTCTGGTGGGTGCCTCATATGAAGCTTTTCCTTCCTTTTTCTTCCTGAATCCTCTGGAATGGGTGTCTTGGGAAGAGGAAGCTATACAGGCATGATCCATGTGATTTAAACACATGTTAAAAAAATGTTTTAAGTAACAATGCCTAATGTCTCAAGACTAATTAAGGAGACATCTATCAGTGTTTTGTAAACTGAAACAGACCAAATAGATTGGATTAGTTTTGATTAATTGAATTAACCTTTAAGACTTTGTAAATTTATGTTAACATTTGGCTAATTCACCTTTGGTCATGAGACGAACTTTGAAGAACTTCTCTGGGCTGCTAAATTTTATGAGATAAGAATAAAAGTAAAACAACTTTCCCACTAGTTTATATATATAAAAAAAAAACCCACCAACTATGTCCAAATTAATATATAAATTGCTTATATATTTAATTTATCTTATCTACTTAAAAGACAATGGTGGGCTTCCCTGGTGGCGCAGTGGTTGGGAATCTGCCTGCCAATGCAGGGTACACGGGTTCAAGCCCTGGTCTGGGAAGATCCCATATGCTGTGGAGCAGCTGGGCCCATGCCCACAGCTACTGAGCCTGCACTGTAGAGCCTGCAGGCCACAACTACTGAAGCCCATGCACCTAGAGCCCATGCTCTGCAACAAGAGAAGCCACCACAATGGGAAGCCCACACACTGCAATGAAGCGTAGCCCCTGCTACTAGAGAAAGCCCATGCACAGCAATGAAGACCCAATTCAGCCAAAAAATAAGTTAATTAATTAATTTTTTTAAAAAAGAGAGTGGCTTACCATGATGAGCCAAACAGGAAACATATATGGCTGAGAAATAGCTATTTTTGAAATCAGGTTTGCATTTCTTTAAGTTTTTAAAATTATAGCTGCTTTCCCCTTTCCTTGGTAATTAAATCTGGGTCCAAAGTAGAGTTATAATTTGGTGAGTAATTTTCTAATTTATAGAAGTTCAATATTATTCCTAAAATTTTATATGAATATTGTCTTATAATGTGACTGTGAGGCTTGGCTTGCTTGTAACAGTACCAGTTTGCTTGAAGCATTCTGGTTTATGCCTCTTGTCTAGTGTATCATTAATAGCACTCTCTTCACTTTCAAAAGTGTCCTGGTTTGGACAATAAATTTTATAGTCACCATATTTATCCATCACTGGTAGGTAAAACTCTAAACCAGTATCCACACCAACAGTCACATCAACAACAGTATTTATAGAGTAACAAAGAGGGAACTATTTTAAGCTGGACCATAAATGAAGAATAGCTTTGAGGTCAGTCAGAGGAGGATAATGAAAGATCAGTTTATCTGCTTTGGGTGATGTGAGTTATGGGGAGTAAGCAATAGGTTGGATTACTGGGGTCCAACCATGAATCTGAACTCTTTGAAAGCCATGGAGGGTCTGGGTTGGTACAGTAAAAAATCGGGAGTTATTGAAACTTTATGAGCAGATATGTGATAGATTAAAAACCACTATAAGAAAGTTAGTATAGCAACAGCGTATGAAAAAGGTTGGAATGGTAAATGATATCATTCCTAGACCATAACTACTGAAAATGTAGCATAGTAGATACTCTAAAAGGCAGACTTAAAGCAATAAGCAAGCAAAATAGCTGGTATACCACCCAAAGGAGTCATCATTCTATAAAGAAATGGTAAGAGGTATATAATAGTTACAAAAACAGTAATATGGAACCTGAGTAGAAATGAGATTGGAATGGGGAGCTTGGATAACCTGGTAATTCCCTAAGCCTACTAGTATATAGCTTCAGTGGTCTTTTTCATGGTTCTTATGGTTAAAGATAAGGTTGTGTCTTGAGGATTTAGCTCAGGATCTAAATAAGTAATCCCTCCCCTTATCACTAGTTATTATATAAGGCCATATTTGAGACATATTGGTGTTTAAGCATTAAAAGAGTTGTGAATACTTTAAGGTTGAAATCAAATGGAATTTTACTTCATAAGGGGGTTAAAAGAGCTATAGAATTAAGAAAGATGTAAATAAAATCATGGATATCTAGATGGAATTTTTGAAGGTTCATTTAGTATGCTCAGGAGACAACTTAATCCTTTGAGTTCAACATCATGGAAAACCATAATGACACGCTCTCACAAATAATACTATGATGTTTGACAGAGACAGTATACACAGATCAATATTACTTTGTCCTCACTCTGGATTTATTTCTTATATTAAGAAATTGTCTGCTACTTGCGTAAGATGTCAAAAGCCAGGGAAGACAAGGATGATCTAACTGTACATATCAAATATAAGTTTCCCAGATAATCCTTCATCTATTTTAAATTGGTAAGTGCTTCAATTTTCATAATCCACCAATATCTCTATCACTTATTTTCTTTCTTCTTTAAGTATCTCATCTTTTATCTTTACTAGCTTAGAGCTAAGCAGTCATAAACCTTTTGGAAGGGGGACTCAAAGAATATACTGGAGGGCAAAGAAGGAATTACCTACTTCCATGTGGTTTATATAAACCTCTTAAAAATCTCAGCTGACATTTCAGGAACTTGTTATGTATGTAGGCAGAAACGGTGAGGGACAAATACATCAGAGTTACTGAAGGATTATGTCTCTAATGTGGACAGCAGATCTTACTTAATATATGGCTTTGCAGTTGTAAATCATGAATGAGTTCGCTATTTTTTATAATAGTAATAATAGTCTTGGTTAAGAACTGAACGAATACTTATTAATAATCAGTGATCAGACTTCATATAGCTTTTATAATATGTTTAAAGAATCAAAAGAAATCATGTCTATAGGATTAAAGGTAAATATTATAACAATGTCTCAACTAGAAAAGAATATCAATAAAGCGACAGAAATTATTAAAAAATAGAGATTTTGGATTTGAAAAGTGCAATCATTGAAATGGAAAATTCACTAGAGGAGCTCAGCAGCTTATGTGAAATGCCAAAAGAAACAGTCAGAGAACTTGAAGATAGTTCAGTTGAAATTATCTAGTCTGAGGAACAGAAAGAAAGAAGAATGAAGAAAAATAAACATCTTCAGACACCTGTGGGACTCCATCAAGCATACCAAAATAGGCATAATGGATGTTCCAGAAGAAGAGGAGACAGAAAAAATGTCAAGAAAAAAGTGATTCATCATGTATAAGGGCTCTTCAGTAAGATTAAATGCTGACTTCTCATCAGAAACCATGGGGAATAGAAAACAATAGGATGGCATATTTAAAATGCTGAAAGGAAAAAAAAGTCAACCAAGACTTCTATATTCAGCAAAATAATCTTTAAAAAATGGAGAATTAAAGAGATTCCCAGATCAATAAAAACTGAGAGAATTCATTGATAGCAAACTTGTCTGACAAAAAATTAAATAGGCAGTACTTCAGTTTGAAATGAAAGGACACTATATAGGAACCTGATTTCACACAAAGAAATATTGATCAATAAAAACTGAGAGAAAATTCAACTTAATAAAATCAGGAATGAAGGAGGGAACATCATTACCAACCTTACAGGAATAAAAATGATTATAAGAGAATACTGTAAACAACTCTATGCCAACATATTATGTAACTTGGAGAAAATGAACAAATTCCTATGACTACTGAAACTAACTCAAGAAGAAATGAAAAATCTAAATAGATACACAACAAATAAAATGATTTAGTTTGTAATTTTAAAACTTGTCATGAAGAAGAGCTCAGCCCCAGGTGGCTTCAATGAAGTCTACAAAATATTTTTAAAAGAATTAATACCCAAACCAAACTCTTCTTAAAAAAAAAAAAAGAGAGAGAGGAGGGAACCTTTCCTAACTAATTCTCTGAGACCAGGTTTATTGTGATACGCTAAAACTAGATAAAAGCTATGAGTAAAGAAAACTACAGACCTTTTGAATATAGATGAAAAAACGAATACAAAATACTAGCAAACCAAATCTGGCACCATAAAGTGGATTTTACACCATGATCAAAGGGACTTTAATCCCAGGAATGCTCAGCTGGTTTAACTTTCAAAAATCAGTAGGAATACATCATATTAATAGAATAAATGACAAAAGCTGCAGAAAACTATTTTTGACAAAAGCCAAAACCCTTTAATGATAAAAACCACTCAACAAACTAGGAATAAACGGGAGCTTTCTTAATTTGATAAAGGGCATCTATGAAAAACACACAGCTACCACCATACCTAATAGTGAAAGATTGGATGCTTTCCCACTCCAAGATCAGGAGAAGACAAGGATATCTACTCTTACTCTTGCCACCTCTATGCAACATTGTATTGGAAGTTTTACCCAGGGCAATAGGCAAGGGGTTGGGTCGGGGGTGGGGGGAGGGGAAGAAAAAGAAAGGAAAGGTATCAGATTTTAAGAAGTAAAACTATCTGTATTTGTAGATGACCTCTTGTATATAGAAAACCCTAAGGAATTCACTAAACAGGTATTAGAACTAATATATGAATATAGCAATGTTGCAAGATACAGCATTGAAATAATAAATAAATTGTATTTCTATACACTAGCAATGAACAATCTGAAAATGAAACAATGAAAACAATTCTATTTATATTAGCATCAAAAAGGATAAAATACTTAGGAATAAATTTAACAAAGGGGTATAAGGCTTGCACACTGAAAACTACAGAACATTGTTGAAAAAATTAAAGAAAACCTAAATAAATAGAAGGACATTCCAAGTTTATGGATTAAAGATGTAATATTATTTTAGATGAACATACACCCCAAATTAATCTACAGATTCAATGCAAGTGCTGTCAAAAATCCCATCTGGCTTTTTTGCAGAAATTGAGAAACAATCTTCAAATTCATATGGAAATGCAAGGGACTCAGATGGCCTAAACAATATTTTAAAAAGAAGAAAAAGATTTGATTACCTACATTTTCTGATTTTGAAACTTACTACCAACTACATTATCTAAGATAGTATGGTGCTGGCATAAAGGAATAGTTGAATAGAATAGAATTGAGAGTGCAGAAATAATTTACATTTGTGGTGCATTGATTTTTGACAAGGGTTCTAAGATGCTTCAATTGGGGAAGAGTAATCTTTTCAACAAATGGTGCTGGAGCAACTAGATATCAACATGCAAATGAATAAAATTGTACCACTAACTCACACCATACAAAAAAGAAAAAAAAAAATCAGAGACCTAAATGTAAGAGCTAAATCCATGAAACTCTTAGAAAAAAGCAGAAAAGTATATATATTTTTTTGACTTTGAGTTACAACTGTTTCCTAGATACAACACCAAAAGCACAGGCAAGAAAAGAAAGATTACATAATTGGACATTACTTTGGCACTTGGTAATTTGGTAAGTAGGTAAACTGGACAAATAATTCAATTTAAAAATGAGCAAAAGATTTAGTAGATATTTTTTCATAAAAGGAATACAAATCACAAATAAGCACATGAAAAGATGCTTGATCATTAGTCATTTAGGGAAATGCAAATTAAAATTATAATGAGATATTTCATATGTAGTAGGATAGCTCTAGCTAAAAAGTTATACAGTAAAAAATGTTGATGAGGCTATGGAGAAATTGAAATCTTCATATATTGCAGATGGGAGTGCAAAATGGTGCATCTACTTTGAAAAGCAGTTTAACAGTTTTTTCAAAATATTAAGCACAGAGTTATCGTATGATCCAGCAATTCTACTCCTAGGTATCTACACAAGAGAAATAAAAACATATATCTACATAAAGACTCGTACATGAATATTGATAGCATCATTATTCATAATAGTCAGAAAGTGGAAATAAATTGTCTATTAACTGATGAATGGTTAAGTAAAATGTGATATATCCATGCAGTGAAATATTATTTGTCAATATAAAAAGAATAAAATATTTATATATCCTATAATAAGTATGAATCTTGAAAACAACATACTAAGGGAAAGAAACCAGAAATGAAAGACTGCATGTTGTGTGTGTGATTTCATTTATATGAAATCTTCAGAATGGGCAAATTTATAGAGACAGAAAGTAGATTAGTGGTTGCCTAGGTGGAGAGTAGAGAATTGGGGAAAGTAGAGATGACTGGTAATATGCATGGGTTTCTATGGAGTGATAAAAATGTTCTAAAATGATTGTGGTGATGGTTGTACAACTTTTTGAATATATTAAAAGCCATTGAATTGTTTGTCTCTCCAGAGCTGCCAAGTAATGAGGTTCTGAACCCAGGGACAGGGACTTGGGGACACGAACAACTGGTGGTACTAAAGAAAATCTAGGCTACCATTTCCTCTGAGAGATATGGCCAAGTTGAAGTTGAACACTGGCCAGAGAAAAACATGAATCCTGCCTGTGTAGACATCTCAATATGAACAAAGGCCATCAGCGTCAGAATCAGACAAAACCAGAGAACTTTAAATGGGTGAATTATATGTTGTGTGAAGTATATCAAGTATTCACTTTTGTTTAAAAAAGTATTCTGACCTTTGGTATTCAAAGCTTTTTCTTGGTTTTTAAGCCTGAGGCATTGCTGCTCTTCTTGAATATAGGGCATTTGAAAGGTAGTGATGAAGTTGGTTTAGAAAAGATTAGAAGGTATAAAATTAGAATATCCAGTATTCTTGATTCTCGTATTATTGGGGTATAAAACAAAATTGATTTTTCCGTGTTTTCCAATGTTCCATATTAAATATCTTCTTCCCTTCATACTCGTACACAAGTTAAAATTCACCTCTTGCAACTAGAGCTTTGATCTTTTCTCTCTGTGAATGTGTGTGTGTGTGTGTGTGTGTGTGTGTGTGTGTGTGTGTGTGTGTGTGTGTGTGTGTGTGTGTGTGTGTGTGTGTAGCTGGAGGCTGCTTATGGTCTGGCTTTGAGATACCTCCAACCCTGCTCCTTTCTTTTCAGGGCTAGCTCCTTTGATGTCGGAGCAGGGACAGGAAAGAGAATAGATACTGGAATCAAAAGATATTCTTACATAATGGGTGCACGGCAGTGCAGAGTAGCTAACCTTTAAGCTCTGGTTTAGTGTAGCATTTTTTTCTGATGCTGATGGCTTTTGTTGATATTGAGATGTCTACACAGGTGGCATTCATGTTTTTCCCTGGCCATTGCTCAACTTTAACTTGGCCCCTATTCTCACTAAGGAAAGGGTAGCCTAGTTTTCTTTGGCCACCATCAGTGATTCATGTTCCCAAGTCCCTGTCCCTGGGTTTGGGTCCTCTTTACCAGGCAGCACTAGAGTAACTTATCCTTTAGCATCCTTTTGCTTTCATATGGTGCCATGGAACTGTTAATTATCTTTTCCACGTACTCACAGTGCCATGAGGAACTGTGACGGAAAATGACCCCATCTTTTTCTTTCATGTATGCTCTAACACGTCCCCTTCAAATCCTGTTGGCTTATTCTCTGGCTGAGAGATGAACACTCATCTTAATGTTCACATATGCTCCCAACTTCATAGTGCAGATGCCAAGCTCTTATGTAGGCTCTCTCATCCAGCTCTACCTTTGGGTGGCAATAGTTGGACCTGCAGCTTCTCCAGCTGTGTAAGTATAAAGCCAAAGAATGATATCCCAAATTTCTACTCTTGCACACTCCGTCAATCTCAAGCCTCTCCTCCCTTACTAAGAATTAGAATGCTACTCCCCCAAGGAGAATAATACATATAGTCACCCCTGTTAAGGCCTGAAACCATAAAATTCCTAGGAGAAATATAAGCAGTAACATCAGTCTTAGCAATGTTTTTGTGATTCTGACTCCAAAGCTAAGGGAAACAAAAATAAACAATGAGAGTACATCTAACTAAAAAGCTTCTGCACAGTGAAGGAAGCTATCTCAAAATGAAAAGGCAGCCTACTGAATGGAAGAAGATATTTGCAAATCATATATCTGATAAGCAGTTAATATCCAAAATATATAAAGAACTCGTACAAACAACTCAACAACAAGAAAACAATGTGTGTAAAAACTGGGCAGAGGAGCTGAATAGACATTTTTCCAAAGAAGACATACAGATGGCCAACAGGTACATGAAAAGATGCTCCACATCACTAATCCTCAGGGAAATGCAAATGAAAACCACAAGATCACCTCACACCTGTTAGAATGGTTATTATCGAAAAGACAAGAAATAGAAAATGTTGTAGAGAATGTGGAGAAAAGGGAAGCCTTGGGCACTGTTGGTGGGAATGTAAATTGGTGCAGCCACTATGGAAAACATTATGGAGTTTCCTCAAGAAATTAAGAATGGAACTATCATACGATCCAGTTATTCCACTTTTGGGTATTTATCCGAAGAACATGAAAACATTAATTAAAAAACATATGTGCCCCTCTATTTTCATTGCTGCATTATTTACAATAGCCAAGATACAGAAACAACCTCAGTGTCTATCAATGGATAAGTAGATAAAGAAGATGTGGTATATATGCACAATGAAATACTACTCAGTCATAAAAAATAAAATGAAATCTTGCCACTTGCAACATGGTTGGACCTAGAGGATATTATGCTTAGTGAAATAAGTCAGAGTGAGAAAAACAAATACCTTATTATTTTACTTATGTGTGGAATCCAAAAAATAAAACAAAGGAACAGACACAAAACAGAACAGACTCATAGATACAGAGAAAAAACTGGTAGTTGCCAGAGAGGAGGGGATGGGGGAATGAGTGGGATAGGTAAGGGAGATCAAGAGGTACAAATTTCCAGTTACAAAATAAATGAGTCGTGGGGATTAAATGTACAGCATGAGGAATAATAGTCAATTATATTGTAATATACTGATATGGTGACATGATGACTAGACACATTATGTTGATCATTTTGTAATGTATAGAAATATCTAATCACTGGAGCTGATTCAGTGTTGTAGGTCAATTATACTTCAATCAAAACACCAACAAATGGGCTTCCCTGGTGGCGCAGTGGTTGACAGTCCGCCTGCCGATGCAGGGGACATGGGTTCGTGCCCCGGTCTGGGAAGATCCCACATGCAGCGGAGCGGCTGGGCCCGTGAGCCATGGCCGCTGAGCCTGCGCGTCTGGAGCCTGTGCTCTGCAAAGGGAGAGGCCACAACAGTGAGAGGCCCGCGTAACGCAAAAAAACAAAAAACAAAAAAAAACCCAACAAATAATTATGAGGGTTATTTCTTATTTCTTTTATCTATCGTATTCTTATATTATATTGTAAATCTTTTCATGTCTTACTTTCCCAACTATTTATGAGCTTTTTGAGGGCCCATGTATTATGCTTCCTTGGAGCTCCTGCAGTGCTATGCACATAGTAGGTGCTCAGTATACATTTTTTTTCTTAATGTCCTGTTTTTCTTATGTGTGAATTCGAAGTATGGTACCAATTCCTACTGTGTGATTTTCAAAATATTTTGGACTATTAGAAAAGAAATAATAATTCTTCAGACTATTAAAATACTGATATTAGAATATGGCATCTGCCATATTGGCTTCAGTCTGTTATGTGAACTTTCCCATGCTCATTAGACACTTGAATTTAGTTTATGTGGATGAGATTAAACAGATTAACCACTTGTATGGGAATCTACCTACTGAAAAATCCCCTTTGGCCCAAACTCAATGTACAAGACTTTATGAGTAATAGAGATGGACAGGAAGATGATGAAACATCACTGAGTCACTGCAAGTAATTTAATTATAAATGGAGTTTTTATTAGTAGTGTTAATGTGTGCTACCTCAGCTAACCTGACAATAAAGGTTTCACAAGCTACAATGACATCTGGAACCAAATCACATGTAGGAATTATGCAGCAGCAATAAAATCACTTAATTAGCATTGCAAATAGTGTTCTAGCATTTATGAGATGTCTGAAAATTTGCATACAGATACATAATTACATAATTTGCAGCTGTTGTGTTTGTTTCATAAGACCTTGCCACTTTATTAGCAGAATATGTAAATCAGGAATTAATTCTCTTTATCTTTTTCATTCTCAGCCTTCTAAAGATGTGAGGTAAATCATGGTGATTCAGTGCAACTCTTTTACATGGACTTCATTACCTTGTCTTGGTTTTAGAACAAAAACATATCCCATGACTTATTTATCAAGAGAGTATTTTGAATGATTTGTAAATACCATTTGTTAATGAATGAATATCGTTTATTAGCTAACTCTACCTTTCCATATTTGTCTTTGAAGTCCTTTACTTGCTCTGTCACTCTAGAAATATGGCCTATTGATGTCATGCTAGTTTAAAGAGGTTAATTATATATTTGCTCTTATCTGTATCTTTCAGATAGTAGTAACTCTCTCATATTTTAAATTAATGCAGTCCACTGAAATGGAAGAATCTAATAAAAATGGAATAGCATCTAGTAAGTGTTTTAGATACAGAAAGCTGAGCAGATCTCGCAGTTAAACACAGAATAGAAAAGAGGTGCACTCAATTTATTGTCAATCTTTCTGAAGGAAAGCCTAGTTGAACTAATTTAATAAATTGTGTTAGTACATTTTCATGTAGTAGAATCATAAATTTTTATACTTCAGATCTAGAAGTTTTAAGAAAAAAGAGTCCCACCATGGCTTTGCGATTTATTATAAACTAATCAGATTAAAAAATATGCAGTTGAGTGTGCTGTGCTGGCTTGAGATGGTCTAAGCTTAGGTGTAGTAAGTACAAGATACCTCAGAGAAGTCGAAGGTATCCTTTGATAAGCAGGGGACTTCTGTCTTACATCCTGGGTATTGCAGCAAAAATTATTTCAGGACATCAGATTAGATGTAGAAATAAATAGTAGTCTTTGAGGAAAACTGCTTGGATAGGATGAGATTTCAAGATGTAGACTCCATTATTCATTCATCCATTTATCTGTTTATTTAACATTTATTGAAATAGGTGTTAAGGAAGAGAAGTCTTAAGCTAGGTTATAAAACTGGGGGCTAAGGATAAGGAAGACTAATGTGTTAAGTCTGACCATAAATGTCACAAGTGATTCTTGGTCACTGTCAAATATGTTTTCTAAATGCCCATCTTTATGGAGTGCTGGGCTGGCTATAGTTCAATTTAAATAAAATAAAATTCCTAGCTTTATAGGAATTTTAATCAAAGGTAAAACCCATGTGCAAAAAATAGATTGTTAAATTAAATATAAATATATGAAACTCTGATTATATATATATTTTGTGGCTTATGGGGGTGTTCATATTTAAACAGAGTTAAGGGAAGAAAAATCCCCATATCCTTGGATATTAGGTTTCTTAAAGTTCCTTGTACACTTAACCTTGTAGTAAAGGTAATTATATGGTAAGTTCCAAGAACTCCCTGTGTTCTAGATAGAGTCTCTATGCTCGTGATGGTACTACTCAGGCCAGCTTCTACCCATCAGCTCTACATGGGATGGAGATTGGTACCATAGTGCTCGAGTCTTGTTAACTGTGGGAGAGAAATTACATAGTAACATGAAAAGATGAAATATTGTCTACAAATAAATTTTGTATAAACAGGGATCTCATAAATGGAAAGTGTTTTTTTGGGTTTTGTTTTTTTTTTTTTTGGTGGTTCCTTTTATTCTCTCTGTACAGGATATTTTTATTCTTTTACAGATTCTTTAGCCACGATAGTGAACACCTGGTTGTTTAAAACTACCTGTGTGAGAAATATATAATTTGGTTGATAACGGAGTAAATAAAATAGAAAGGGTTCTGCCTTAGGCTTGCCTTAAGTTTTTGATCACTAGAATCTTTAGTAACCCTCAAACTCAGTAACATCTATCGGAAGAAAGATCTAATTTCGGTCACTTGATCTGGTAGCACAGTCTACATTCTGAAGATGGTTCACTGGTTCTAGCAGCATTGTTATGAAA
Organism: Pseudorca crassidens; assembly: GCF_039906515.1. Lineage (NCBI taxonomy): Eukaryota > Metazoa > Chordata > Mammalia > Artiodactyla > Delphinidae > Pseudorca > Pseudorca crassidens. Next base: position 21,611,772 of record NC_090316.1, read on the forward strand.
GTACTTTCATAGTGACTCTTCTTTGAAGAGGAAAAGGTGACCACACATAATAATGATGAAACTTCTCCATAAGTGTATGTGCTTGTGTGATTAGCTCTTCTCCTTTCTTTCTGAATTTAGCTTGAGATAATTTTTAGACTTTCACAAATGTTGTAGAATTGCACACAAAACTAGTCACAAAAAATCATCAGTTCTTTTTCTCAAGTGTTGAACCTTGAAATTTTTCATAGAACTGGCTGTGACAGTTTCAAGGCTGTTGCATCCAAGGCAGGTCAGCATGCTTTTCTCATCTGCCCTCTTTCTAGATTCTCATGGGAAATGAAATATGGGTTATCTCAGTTTCTCCCCCATTCCCATTGTGCTAGAAAAGCTGAATGATTATGACAAGTAGGTCTGATACACAGGCAAGAGGCTGAAATAAGGAGGCAGCTCAGAATCTTTCTTGGCCAGAGGCTCCTGGGTCTGCCTTGGCACCATCTATTCCAGAGGCTGAAGACTTGCCCTCTAGTGCCTTTATGTGTGCATGGGTCACATCTTTCTCTGCACTTGTTTGAACTAGGTTAAATGATTTATCTGGTCTGTAGCTTTAAAGATGTTTATGAACTTACAAACTACTGTTCTTTCTTCTTAAATATCAGAAATGGTAATAAAGATAATAAACGTTTTTCTAATAGGAAGGTGAAAAAAATAACTGTTTAAAGGATACTTTGGCAATTTTCAGCTTAAGCAATAAAAATGAATTAAAATTATGCATTAAATTATAAAAATTATTATAATGTTAATTAACAATTTCCACTTTAGCCTTAATCAAATGACTAAGTGGTTATTTCCTGAATACAACAATGTTCCCTAGAAAGAGGTGGAAAGTATTTATTTTATGCCAGTGCAGTTACTAAATTCTTTCTTTTCACCTATTACAGAGGAAACTGTTCTTGAATTTTATGGCTTCTATTAAGTTACTCACTGAAAAAATCAGGTCCAAAACTTATAAAGTTGGGTTTACCCCAAGGAAACAAATATATTATTAATTCATTTGATTTTGTAATAGCAAAATAGCATATCAATAAGCTCTCATAGTATGATCTTCATAATATTTCAGAGATATCTTATTTTTATGTTTACTCTCTGACACTTTCATTGGAAGTAGTAAAAAGAACCTATAGCTTATGAAAAAATAAAGTTTTTAAAACTTATCATGGCACTAAGAAATAACCAGTTTCCATGTTAAGATGGGTATTATAGAGAAGAAAAAAGTGTATCAGAGTTCTATCCAAAAACCAGAAGTCACTTCAGGTTTTTTAAACAGGATGGTATTTAATTCAGGGAATTAAATGCTTTCAGACTTTATGAAGTGCTGGCAAAGTGAAGGTGAGGGCAATCTATATGAACTCTTAGATGCACTGTAAGCTTTTAGAGAATCAAGGGGTCACAGACCCAGGAAAGAAATGCCAACAATCATATTTTTCTCCAACATTTAGGAAGGTGATTTTCAGGAGCACACTTGGAAGCCATCAGAAAAACCTCATATTTGCCACATGCCTACATATTTGCCTGCCATGTCCAAAGACAAGTTCAAATGGCCTCTCCCTCTCTTCTCCATTCCAAATCCTCACAAGGGCTTCTCATAGGCAAGTCTGCTAGCTGGGGATGCAGGGGATGCTGGGAGGCTGCTGAGGGGTAGGACAGGGCTGTGTGGCCACAAGATAAGTACTCTAGAATCTTCTAATAAAGTTGAGTATCTCTCAGTTTGAGGGATTTGGCATTGCTTACAGAAGGAAATGGCATAATTAAAGAAAGCAGTAACATTAACCCTGCATGGTACTACATTCCTGGTGTAATTTAGTCAGAGAATGGGAAAGCCCACCCACCATTTTTGTAATGATAGTTCTCATTATCTGCATTTCTCATTATCCAGGGAACACAGTGTTCTGTACAACTGCTTTTCCCTGCATCTTCCCCACTCTGATTCACCTCCCCACCACATTTATTGCACTTATTACACAGGGGTGAACTTTCTGTTCTGTTTCCTAATCATTTCTTCCTTCCTTTCTCTCACTTCTACCTGCTGTTTTTCCTGTTTGTATCACTTCTCACCATGGGAATTGGCTTAACAGCATAGCTGTGGTTAAGATATTTATATCCAGAAAAGACCGGTGAAATCTTATTTCGTCCATTACTGGACTGATGGTTATTTTAATTGAGCAATTGATGAGTTTAGCATCTTCCCCTCTTAATTGCAGCTTGCTCCTATCTTAGCCAAATTTGGGGAAGAGCAAAGGCTAAGGGGGGATATGACATCTTCTTGTTTATCCTATATGTTTTCAATTTACACTGTTGAAGCACCCACCACATCTGTCTTATAGTTCTTTGTCTTTTAGCTCCTCTACTTTTACAGTCTTCACCCATGCTCTGTAAGCACCACTCACTCTTAGGCTTATACTCTGGACTTTGCTGTCACCCAGAATGGCTTAATATCTGAAATGTGTCCTGACATTTTTTTCCCACTGCCTATATTCCCCCTTCTTACTGACTTGTTCTCTGATCTCATCTGTACCTTCAGTTTCCTCACCCCTCCTTGTCTTCTAATGTATTATTTACTTCCCTCTTGACTCTTCACAAATACTGTTTCACCTGTGTCTTGGATTATCTCAACTTAAATTTCACCATATAAAATTAATTCCTAAAGAAGAAACAACTAGAACCCGATGGATTATAATTTTTTATATCTTGGAATCCCTAATGACTAGTCTAGTACTCATACTTAGGAAAAACTCAATTTGTTAAATGAATAAATGAACCTAACTCCTTGTTTTCTCTACTTTTATTCCTGGAATGCTGGGAAAAACATCATATGTCTCTACTTACTGACTGAATATAAATTTATAATTTCTGTCTTCAACTGGGCCCTTAATTTGTAATTAGGCTTTTTTTCTTGTTCCTAGTTGGATAGTGTCTCTGCCTAGTTTTCCTAGAAACTAGCGATTGAGGCACGTATTAGGGGCTATGCTTCAGTATGAGTGCAGCTCAAGGAATGCAAAAGTGAGGGGAAAGGTGAGTCAGGCTGGGAAGGATGGACTAAAAATACAAGGGACTTGTTACGGAGCTGGTCGCAGCCATCTCACACAGAATATCATCCGAGAATCCACGAGAGGGTACTGCCCCTGCAAACAGTCCATCCAAAGAGTAGAAAGCACCAGAACTTACCTGCTAGTAACTGTCTTCCGTTGGTCAAATTTCACCCCATGGAGCATCCTCTCCCTCACGATGCTGGGTTCCAGGTAGACGGATGTTGAGAGCGTCCTGTGGCATCTCGCACTTTAGCGTCAACCAAACACCCTGACAAGGGAGAGAAGAGGTGCATGGCATAGGTATCAGGTGGGTGCCATCACGTGTAGTTCATGGTTGATGTGAGGCGTGTGGTGCAGCCACCACAGGGGGCGCCTGCATCTTGTGTTGGCAGCAGCAACAGGCTCTAGAATCAAGGCACCAGCACAATCTCTTGCCAGGGCTTCTCTGGACAGAATACAAGCCAAATGCATATGCCTGGGCTCGCACATAAATTAGTCACTTTTCTTCTCCGTGGACGTTTTCACAAGTTATTACTTTTATCAGGTAAGAGAGAAGTATAGTGCATGGTATGAGTGGCACATTCATAATGGTTTGATATTGAGATTTTTTATTATTTTCAAGGACAGAATATCTTATATTTATATTTTACATTGTACTTTTATGTGAATGTGAGCAAAACTCAATGAGTAGGTTTGGGTAGTGTTGTAACATTAATTTTAATAATGACAAAGAGACTCAGAAAAGCTGAAAGTCTTGTCCAAGGTCACAGAGCTACAGTATTTTGGTAAAAAGCACTTTGAACTGGGAATCAAAAGACTTGAATTTTAATTCTAGCTCCATATCTTACTTTTATCTTATCATCATTTTTTAACCATGGATCACCAATATCCAGACCAACCTGGAGAAATGGTCTCAGCAATCCTCTGATCTTGCAGTGGGCTCATATTAAACATCTCACTAACATTTTATGGAAGTCTGTATTTCTGCACAGATAAGATTAGGAGAGAAAGGGAATGAGAACTATGTGGATTACTTGGTTTATGACCTCTGTGCATTAGAATTAAGGGCAAGCCAGTTTTCTCTATTTATTTTGAAAATGTCTTTTGGTTGGAATTAAAGAGAAATCTGGTTCCCACTAAAACAAAACATAAAGAGAAAAGTTCATTTTCTCTCTCATTTTCTTTCTTTTGACAGTGAATAATATTGGTTTTTATGTTGTAATATTTCATAGTATTAAAGTTATTATTTTATAAACATAAATCATAGTGATCGCTTTGAGGTTGAAATGTGTAAATTAAGGTTAAGGATCAGGGTTTTTTCCTGCCAACAATATGGTCTTACATCAAATTTCACAACTAAATAGGCTTTCAGAAAATAACAACGAACTGTAATCAAAGGTAACAGAATCCACTAAACCTAGTCCGCCATCACAAACAATTCTGGTCTTAATGCTGTACAAGTAAAAAGAAATAAATGAATGGAACATCATGAAAATGTTGGCGTCTTTCTGCCACCAGGAAATGATGTAGTTTTATGTCTTAAAAAGGTATAGCTTACTTCTTCCTGGTGCAAATAGTCATTTAATAGCAGAGTTATCTCTGCATGTCCAAAGTGGATTGAATTAGTCCTCATTGCTCAAGTTGGATATTGTAAACCATCCATCCTGTTTGTCCTTTGGCTTCCTCACCATTTCTCTGCATTTACATCAGTATTATAGCGTAACTGGTGGTGACCTTCCACACTCAATTATATATATTAGTTATTTTACACATTTCTTAATAATAATTTTCCAGAATACTTTTATTTCCTAGTCAAAAAATGAAGTAGCACAAAATAGCTCAGGCTACTTGCCAGCATCAAATATTGGTGTAAATTAAACTGTGTCGTTGGAAGCTAATCCAATATTTTTTTCTTGATCAAGAAAAGATAATTAGCACATCTACAAAAAGCAAGTCATTTTTATTATCTGTGAAGACTTTGCCACAATGAATACATCATTACCTGTACAAATAAGAAAGTAGAATGCTACAGTTCATATTCTGAGCTGCTATGAGTGGGGAAGAAAAACAATTCAACCTTATCTTTTTCTTTATAATTAGTGTTGCTGAAACAACTCTAAAGGCAGAACCAAAGCTGATAAAAATGTAGACTGGTAACAAGTCAGGAAGAGTTTATTATAAAACAGAACTGTAATTATTTAAGGAATATACTAACTAGGAAGACCAGTGCTTTGAAAGTGTAGAACGTTGAGCAACAGAAACCTACTGATTCTTTAATAAGAAGAAAGAGAAGGAATATAAAGCAAGGAATTGGGCTCTTTTAGAAAAACTGAGCTGCCAGGGAAGGAATATATTAGCGGCTTGACAATGAAATATGCAAAACGTACCTTTAAATTGCTGATAAAGTTCATAAGGCCAAGCTCCATAAAGAGGAGGAATCAGGACCTTTGGGATATAATCTTTGATCTTGTGCTGTTGTTTATATTCATAAAGAATCTTGGTTTTGTCATATGTAAAATTATTATAAAGTCCATGGCATTCTCTAATTTGCCAGTGGGCTATGCTCCAGGACTGTTTGGATCCTAAAGCCTAATTAGAAGGAATTGTATAGAATTTCTCTGGTTGTGTTCTGACTTGGGGGGCCAGGAACACAGAAGCACCCCTTCCTAGGTATCCAATGACCCCCATGGCCAGGAACAGGAGCAGCTCAAGTGTTCCCCAGGTGAGTAGAGATGGAGACCCCTACCAGGTAGGGATTGAAGATCATGGGCAGATAGGATTTTCCTCTAATTAAAAACTCTCAGGGCTATTTCTCAGTCTTGTGTCAGCTCCCTGTTTTCATCCCACGCCTCCATTTTTTCTAATAAAATAGACATGGAACTAGTTTGCCTGCTCTTCTTTCTACCACTGCTACTGCAGCTTCCAGCAATGCACTCTTTACTCCTTGACCCACTGGAGGAAAGGATGCAGTGAGTCACCTGTCCTTCTGTTTCTGAAGAAGCCTAAGGCTCTTTTGAGATTTTATAGCATTTATTCTTTGAATGGACTTTTTTTTTTTTTTTGGCGGTACGCGGGCCTCTCACTGTTGCGGCCTCTCCCGTTGTGGAGCACAGGCTCCGGACGCGCAGGCTCTGTGGCTATGGCTCACGGGCCCAGCCGCTCCGCGGCATGTGGGATCTTCCTGGACCGGGGCACAAACCCGTGTCCCCTGCATCAGCAGACGGACTCTCAACCACTGCGCCACCAGGGAAGCCCTCATATTATCTTTTAAGACCTCATTCACAGGTCACCTTGTCAAGTCCTTGAGACACCCAAGTATTTTGTTTGGTGATAGGGATTTCTTCTACATTTTAAAAGAATAATCACTAGGTATCGCTCATATTTGTTGCAAGATAATTTATTTTAAAATATCTTAGGATTTTATATCTCTCCCGTGTGTGTGTGTGTGTGTGTGTGTGTGTGTGTGTGTGTGTTAAATTCATTCCATATTCTAGTGATTGTTAGTTTGTATTTGAAGGACTTTAGTAAGAATTTCACACTCTAGAGGTGTCGATGGCAAGTAGTTCAAGTATTGTCTAACTCCACAGCAGAGAGTTTGTTAATTAGCATAGAGAGTACTAGAAATAGGGTTTTTTTTCCTTGTTGAAATTAACAGTTCCCAAGATAAATAGTTAGCTAGAAAAAAATGTATGGACTTTGCTGCCACTGTGTAAATGAAGTACTGGAATCTGGCAAATACACCAGGGTCATACCTTTAGTGTTGAGTCCGAGTTTTCAGTGCCCATTTGGTCTTTTCACCCCAGTCCTGCCAGGACTGTTCTGTCTAATCTAACTCAAAGGTTAGCGGATCTTGCCATTAGAATGTAACTGTGTTCCTCTTAGAGAAACCTTTCACATCAAGTGCTTGTCAGAGTGGTTAGGACAGATTGCAGGGCATCACTGAGTATTTTTTTTAAGTGCATGACTATTTTGAAGCACCTTTGCTTTTATTATTTATTTGTTTATTTATTTATTTTTTGCAGAATGCTTAGAAATGATTTATCAGTGAAAGACTTTTTCTAAATACTTATTCCATCATTCTTTTTATTTCACATCTTTATTGGAATATAATTGCTTTACAATGTTGTGTTAGTTTCTGTTGCATAACAAAGTGAATCAGCTATATGTGTACATATATCCTCACATCCCCTCCCTCTTGCGTCTCCTTCCCACCCTCCCTATCCCTATCCCTAGGTGGTCACAAAGCACCGAGCTGATCTCCCTGTGCTATGTGGCTGCTTCCCACTAGCTAGCTATTTTACATTTGGTAGTGTATATATGTCAATGCCACTCTCTCGCTTTGTCCCAGCTTACCCTTCCCCCTCCCCGTGTCCTCAAGTCCATTCTCTATGTCTACATCTTTATTCCTGCCCTGCAACTAGTTTCATCAGTACCATTTTTTTTTTTTTAGATTTCATATATATATGTTAGCATACGGTATTTGTTTTTCTCTTTCTGACTTAATTCACTCTGTATGACAGACTCTAAGCACCTTTGCTTTTAAATGTTTGAATTTGCATCAGGATTGGTCTGCAACTTGCCTTTAATGTAATTTTTTACCTGGTTAAAAAAATAGTTCCTACCTGCCTCCTATTGCTGGAGAAAACAGATATTTTCAAAAGATAGGGCTTCCCTGGTGACGCAATGGTTGAGAGTCCGCCTGCCGATGCAGGGGACACAGGTTCGTGCCCCAGTCCGGGAAGATCCCACATGCCGCGGAGCGGCTGGGCCCGTGAGCCATGGCTGCTGAGCCTGCACGTCCGGAGCCTGTGCTCTGCAACGGGAGAGGCCACAATAGTGAGAAGCCCGCGTACGGCCAAAAAAAAAAAAAAAAAAAAAAAAAGATGTATAACCCCATAGATGTTAGTGAACAAATTTGCTAGGGTCAGTCTGAAGCGGTATTATAGTGAGTCAATTAAGTGTTGAGGTCAGGTCTTACCACTAGGCTTGTGAGCAGTTTGGATGTACCCATGGCGCCTGCCATATTTGTGAGCTGGCTCAGCAAATGCTTGTTGAGTGAATTAACACAGACATACCACAGAGGTATTTTGGGTTCAGTTCCAGACCACCACAATAAAGCAAATATCTCACAATGAAGCAAGTCACAGGAATTTTTTGGTTTCCCAGTGCATTTAAAAGTTATGTTTACACTATACTGTAGTCTATTAAGTGTGCAATAGCATTATGTCTAAAAAATAATGTACATACCTTAATTTAAAACTACTTTATTGCTAAAAATGTGCATCACCTGAACCTTTAGTGAGTTGTGATTTTTTGATGGTGAAGGATTTGAAATATTTCAAGAATTACCAAAATGTGACACAGAGAGACTAAGCAAATGCTCTTGGAAAAATGGCACCAATAGACTTGCTCAACGCAGAGTTGCCACAAACCTTCAATTTGTAAAAAACACAGTGTCTGCGAAGAGCAATAAAATGAAGTGCAATAAAAGGAGGTATGCCTGTAGATGAATTATTGGACCTTTAACATTAGAAACAGTGAAAGTCAACATAACTTAAAAGATTGAAAGATAACAGAATTGGTAGGGTCACAGGGAGAGCAACCAGCAGGGCTGCCTGGGAATCAGGGGTTTCCAGGATATGAGATATTTGTTGCTAAAACTGGGACAGTCCTGGGAAATACAGTGGGTTGTTCACCCTGATATGCCTTTTTTGTTTTTATTTAAATACTTATTCATATTAAAACATTAAAAAATATGCAAGGTAAAATTAAAGTGGCTAATGATTTCTTAGTGTATATAAATTCTATGTAAAAATCTTGGAATTAAATTAAAACAGCAATTTCTGGATGTTACAAAACATTGTTTAATTCAGGTAGCCACAAATGATTTCTCACATTCTCTTATATCCTCTTGAATTGGAAAGATGTTACAGATGGTTCTCATAATAAGACTACTTTTCTTTTGTAAAGATTTTTATAGTTTTAAAGCATTAAAAAAATGCAATTTCACCTTTACAATAAGCCTTTAAGGCAGGTAATGCAGTTAGTACATGGGAGTTACAGTGAGAATTCATCTAAGAATTTGGAAATACATGAAATGCAATTTCTCTGAAAGAGTTAAACTAATTAAGTCTCTAAGGTATAAAGAGACACAGTTTCTCCTAGGCCCAAGGCATCAGCTTCCTGTTAGATTAGCTATTGATAGAAATATATATTAGGAATGCTTTTACTAAAAACAAACAAAAACCAGAACTTCACCTAAAAGTGGCCTAAAATGGCAATAAAGCCATTTAACAATCTGTCACAACAAGATGTTTAGACTGGGGAATTCCCTGGTGGTCCAGTGGTTAAGACTGCATGCTTCCACTGCAGGGGGCATGGGTTCCATCCCTGGTTCAGGAAGATTCCACAAGCCATGTGTCGTGGCCTAAAAAAAAAAGATGTTTAGACTGACACTTCAGGGTTAGGAGTGCCTTGATGATGCTACTAAAACCCAGCTTTCTTCTAGATTTCTATTCTGCTATCTTAAGTGTTGATTTGACTCCTTGTTTCATAACTGAGTTTGTGATGGTGCAGCCCCAGGTCTCAAGTCTTCAATAAAGACAGGAAGAAGGGGAAAGGATGTCCCCTACTTTGCTTGCCCCTGGTATCAAGAATGCAAACATTGCCCTAGAAGAGCCCAGCAGTCTTCACCTTATCTGTATTGACCAGAAGTGCCAAAAAGCCATCCCTAGTTCCAAGAGAGGACTTGGAAGCAGGTATTTAGCTTCTTTACTAGGAGCAGGCTAGAGAGAATGGGTTGGGAATTAGGTATTGTCTTAGCCAGTCAGAAACCTAGGTTTTCTGTGTAATATTGAGCAAGCCTCAGCTTCGTGTGTGAAAAAGATCATTATAATTTTATAGGGGACATCTGGTCTATTGCCTGCCCAGCATCTCTTCTTTTCTTTTTACGGATTAAGCCTTTCTCATTTTCAGTCCCTGTGGGTTGGGAGGAGCTGACCTCCACTCTTGACCAAGAGGAATTCTACATGCCCCTGGCCACAGAGATGGGTTGAGGATGGATACATGTCCCTGGCCTGACCACACCTTGAACTCTTGCTGCAGCTCTCAAGGAAGAGGTGTTTTTTTCCACTTCCAAGATAGGTTTATTAAGTGGAGTGCTTGGTAGCCCGCAGTATTGGTGACCATGCTTGCTACCACACAGGGAGAACCTAACTGAGAATAAACACAGTGGAGAGAAAACAGAGTCAAGAGAGAGAGACAGAGAGATAGAGCAACTATATCCTGGTGCTATTATTTAGCCTCTGAAGGCCACCTCTGCCTGAAATTAGAAACTCCCTTTTTTTTTAGCATAATTACATAAATTTCCATTTATTTGAGCTGGATTTTCTTTCATTTGCAATCCAGTCATCTTAGGGCTATTGTTAAAACTGCTATCTACCACAGCATATAATCATGAATGTAAACTATCTTTATAAGCTCTAAAGTGCCATATAAAAGTGAGGGATCATTTCTCTAAAATAGAACATTCCTCCTGCATAAAACTGTAAATCCTACCCCAGATGCATGTGACCCAGTAGAATCACAGAGTGGTAAATCCTAGCCTCACATACAAATGAGTAATTTCTTCTCTCAGTTTTCCTGAAACACCACATAAGAAAACTCCTATTACAATGGCAAACGACAGGTTTCTGCAGTTGTAAAGTTACAATGACTATTTCCTACTTCACCTGCCCTTTGGCCCTAAGAACTGGCTTCACTTTATGGAGCAGCATAGTTTTCCTTGGCCTTAGTGGGCCACTGGGCAAATATCTTGTATTCTGAGATGGGCAGAAATGCCCAGATCTAATATTTTCAGGCTCCTCATATACAGGATTTTATTCCTTGCCTTGTTTCTCATGGCCAGCTTCTATTCTCAGATCATTCACTGGCCTGTGCTCTTTTGCTTGGGGTACCTGGATTCAGACTCCAGTTATTACCAATGTTTTTCCAGGTTTAATGCTAACCTGGGTTCTGAATACAAACTAGTCTGTATTACCTATTTCTGTCCCTTATCACTCACTGTTCACCATAATTACCATATAGAAATATGAACTAACATGAATTGGAAAACCCAGAGCCAGTTTGTATTATCTCAGTGTTTGTAACCCTCCTAGAAACCCAGGGATCTATGGGGAAGCCTTCTATGTTGTATGTTGAGCATACAAGGATGACCTGGAAAGCTCCAATAGGTTGAAGAAGGTCTGTCTTACAAACAGTTCCTCAGAATCTGTTCTCTGCTGCAACTTCTTGTCAGTAAATCTAGTTACCCACCACTTTATCTATCCGTCTATCTATCTATCTATCCATCTATCTATCCATCTATCTATCTATCTGTCTATCTATCTATCTATTCTCTCTATCTGTCTATCATCTATCTGAACTATCTATAACTATTGTCGTATCTGGATTTGGGAGAGTTATGATTTTAAAATCTTAACCTATAACTCAGAGTTCTTGCTGATGCTTTTGGACATGATGACACTTGATTATATTTTAGGGCAGCATATGGGACGTCATTACGGTTTCTTAGCTTCTTAGGCTGAGATGTTTTTATTTAGTCTCTTCCATCATTATTCACCATTTTAAAAAATTGTTAGAAAACTCCACTTCAAAATTGAAGCTTTCAAGCACCTATTTAACTTAGTATGCTTGAAGAGAACTTTTTAGATCAAAATTCAATCAGGAAATTTATCAAGTGTTTAAAAAATAAGGTACCTAAATTAGTTTTGAAAGGAATGAAATACATTGAGATATTTAGCTGTTGGACTATGTTCTTCTTGATGATTACATATTAGGCTTAAAATTTTTATTTTATTATATTTATATTGTAAAGTAAAACATAAAAGCCCTAGGTCTGGGCACCAAATATTATGCATTTAGCAATTGCTAAAGTAAAGCAATTACGTGATAGGCTCTGGCTCGCCTATGAAAAGAGGAACACATGTTTAAAAGTATCCACAAGTATAATTTACACTCCAGGTAGTAACAATGCTCCAGGAATTTAGAGTAAGTATGTCTATTCTAGGTTCTCGTTACCAGAAATAACTGTTTCTGAAACTGCTTAGATTTCCCAAAATAATATCAGGTAAAAAGTTAAAAAGCCAAAGGAAGATTAAACATTTTACTCACAGAAAGCAATAGAAGAAACCCATCCATTTTCAGATTTGAGTGCATAGAATCCTCAGATTGAATTCAGCAAAGGGAGTCCAGGCATGGTGGTTGGCTTCCAGCATTCCATCTCACTGGGATGCGTGTTTTGACTTGACTTCCAGCATTCTGGTGTTTACCTACTTATTCTTTACTGTCTGGTTCCGAGTTGTGTCCTAAAGACTGGAGCCATGGCTTTCATTGATGTCAAAAAAGGCCTTCTAGAATGTCACAGGGTTAATAAAATCTGATGGGGTATTTCTTATTCGAATGGCTATTTACTCTGGGCATATGGTATTTCTCACAACCTGGAAGAAAATCTTCCTTGAGGAAATGGGTTTGTAGTTAGCAGAGACAATCAGTTAATCTGGTTTTCTAATCCCAACACTTGCATTGGATTTCCATACAACTGCAGAAGTGGATTAAATTGTGAGTGCTCAGACTTTAAACATGGGCTAAGTTTAAGGAAATCATTTTTTTTCCCATGCACTTAATTAATGCCTGTCAAGAGGCTGGCGAAGGGTTTGCTACTGAGCATAAGGAATTATTTAGACATAAATCCATATTTTAATTTCTAACTCATTTACCCATGGATAAAAATATGGAAGCTAAGGCCCTGCCTCAAAGAAATGACAAGCCAAATGATCAACTTTATTACTGTAATTGTCATTAATAAACCAATTTATTTTTTAAGTTTGTGGGAGGGGTTTGATTTATATGTAATTATGATTTTAATAATATTTTTACTGATAAAATTATGTCTTTATTTTCAGAATAATAGCTAACATTTGTGTAATACCTCTTATTGCCAGGAGTTGTTCAAGATATATAGATATAGATACAGATATATGACATACATGAAATATACATACATATCTTAAAAACATATATATGTATATACTTATAGTTATACATATATGTATATGTATATCCCAAACCCTCTGAGGTTTATTATTATATTCATTTTACACATAAGAAAATTGAGCCACAGAAATATGTTGCCCAAGGTTACCCACTAAGTAAGTGGAAAGAAGAGTTGGGATTCAAGCCCAGTCAGTCTATTAACAATCTATAAAATCATAATTAAAATAGCCTTAGTTACTTAATAATAATAGAAAACATTAGAGAACAAATGTATGGACACCAAGGGGGGAAAGCAGTGGGGTGGGGCGGTGGTGGTGGGATGAACTGGGAGATGGGGATTGACATATATACACTAATATGTATAACATAGATAACTAATGAGAACCTGCTGTACAAAAAAATAAATAAAGTTCAAAATTTGGAATAAAAATAATAGAAAACACTTATTAAGGGTCACTGTAATAAACACTACACATCATACTTTTCTTTTATTAATTCATTTAGTCCTCAAAGCAAATCTGTAAGATAGGCTTTATTATTATTCCCATTTTATAGGTAAGGAAACTATGGCATGGAGAAAGTAATTTTCCCAAGGTTGCATAGTTAGCAAGTAGTAATCCAGGATTTGAACCCAGGCAGTCTGGGTGCAGAATCTATGATCTTAACTGACATTATACTGCCTTATTGTTAGTATCAATACTAAAGTAGAATTAGTACCATATTTATCAGAATGGTAGCAATTAAATATATTCATCAACTTTTATGTGCTAGGGTCCCAGTTCAGATTTTAGCAAACTTTAGTCCACTTAGTTATTTTTAGAACTTCCAAAGTAGGTGTTTGGAGCCCATTTTAGAGATGAAGAAGAAGAGATTAGAGAGATTAAATATTCCCAAGGTCTCACAGCTAGTAAAGGAAAAACTGGAACTCAATTCTGTTCTTTCGGATTCTAAGGCCTATATTATTTCTCTCCCACCCCACATTGTCTTTCAAGTTTCTGCTTGTAACATGCTCTATTACAGTGATAGCTGTTGTGGGCTTTGTACAAAAACAATGGATTGGGAATATGAAACACTCAGAAAAATGTAGGTCTACAAAGGAGCAAAACTAAATTAGCATTGCTTTTAAGAAGGGAAATTATAGAGCAGTAAAATTTGACATTAGTGAATGACATCAAGGAAAATTAAAATCAACTAGATAACCAAGTTATAAAAAAAGAAACTAAATAATTAACAATTATAAGTGGAACCACTGATTTTATTTTCATTAAGCTATTTTCAAAGTAGGCATGCATGTATGGTTTTGTATCTCATACAAATTTACATACATTTTTGATACACATTCAAAATTTGTCTTTGATAAATGGCTTCTCCAATTAATTTTCACATTAAATAATATTAACCAGAATCATATCTTGCCAGTTTGAAAGCTAACTAGTAAATTACAGGATTAATTATTTTCTGCTTTTTGATTTAATGGATTTTCTTTACTTAATAACACCCAAAGGACATTCTTTTTTTTTTTTTACATACGTTGTTAGTTGCTCACATGTGTACTTGTGACTCTGCATACATATGAGAAAGGTGGTAATGCCATTTATCTCAAGGGATAACATGATATTTACCAGTGACTTAAATGGACCTCACCACTTCATCAATCATCTTTTATTTTTCCAGCTGCCCCATCATGAAAGGTGCTGAATCATATATTCTCAAATGTTATTGTTTTGAACTTGGAGGTCTTTAAAAAAATAACTAAAGCAATTTGTGATATATAATGAATTGAAAACATATAATTTATGAGAACTTGTAGAAAATGAGATCCAAGTTGGGCATCATTTTTTAAAAATATGCATAGTCTCTAGATAAGGATTCAAAAAATAATGTAGATGGGACCATAGTAACTTTCACTATTTTATTTATTAATTCCCAGAGAGCTTGTATATTGTTTTTTTATTAGAACTTGCTGGTCTTTAGACTCCCAGGGTCAGAAGTGGTTAAATCCTCAGGGGGTTTTGTATATATTCTCAGGAATAAAGTATAATTGGCTTATGGGGATTCATAAATATAATCACTTTCAATATGTGGCCTTATATTTATTAATTATTGCCTTTATTTGAAAACATTCAATAAGCTTATATGAGTTACTTTAAATTTAATATGTTTACCTTTTATTTTTTTTTAAGATTTTTTTTTTTTGATGTGGACCATTTTTAAAGTCTTTATTGAATTTGTTACAATATTGCTTCTGTTTTATGTTTTTGGTTTTTGGCCACAAGGCATGTTGGGATCCTAGCTCCCCGACCAGGGATAGAACCCACACCCCGTGCATTGGAAGGTGAAGTCTTAACCACTGGACTGCCAGGGGAGTCCCTGTTTACCTTTTAAATATTTACTTGTTATGTCTATGAATAAATCATTAACTTTTTATTATTACTACTACTTTTGTTGCTGTCATTACTAACCCTTATCCGCCTAGTGTCTTTTATTTTTTTTACAATGACTTTTTTTCTTACTCCTCTTTTTCTTTTTTTCCAATTGAAATATAGTTGATTAACAATGTTGTATTAGTTTTAGGTATACAGCAAAGTGATTCAGTTATAATACATTTTTTTTCAGATTCTTTCCCTTTATAGGTTATTACAAAATATTGAGTATAGTTCCCTGTGCTATACAGTAGGTCCTTGTTGTTTATCTATTTTATATATAGTAGTGTGTATATGTTAATCCCAAACTGCTAATTAATCCCTCCCCACCTTTTCCCTTTGGTAAGTATAATTTTGTTTTCCCCACCCACTGTCTTGAAGGAAATAATAGACCATCCTGAGTACCTTATTTTGCAGTTTGAGCGCTTCTTAGGATGACATTTTCTAAAAGGAATTTCTCCTTTGAAGTCATTTAGTAACGTGATCATTACCATTTAAAAAATAATGATCAGGGCTTCCCTGGTGGCGCAGTGGTTGCGAGTCCGCCTGCCGATGCAGGGGACGCGGGTTCGTGCCCCAGTCTGGGAAGATCCCATATGCCGCGGAGCGCCTGGGCCCGTGAGCCATGGCCGCTGAGCCTGCGCGTCCAGAGCCTGTGCTCCGTAGCGGTAGAGGCCACAACGGTGAGAGGCCCGCGTACCGCCCAAAAAATAATAATAATAATGATCAAATGTACCTGGATAACAGAATGATTGTCATAGTCAAGTAACTGTCAAAACAAAACTTTATTTCCAAATTGCAAAGCATAGTAATCTTGGTTTGGAAAATATTTATGCTGTCCTTATATTTTCATGTTTATGCAAGAAAAAATGCAAGACAGAAAGGAGAACATTTCTCCCTGCAAGCAAAGATTTTATGAGATGACACAACACCCTAAGAAAATTAGATAACAAAGATGCATGGGGAAGCATGCAACTTGATGGCTGGCATGCACCATGGTTTAGTATATTTTACATGAATCAAAACTTTAGCTCTGTGATCCGGTAATAGTTAAGATTTTAGCCTGTTAATAGCTTGAGTTTCAATGACCACCATCCATTGTACTGCTTCTAAGAAGTAGTTTGACAACTCGAAGAGCACAACTTTGATTCTAAGACTTACCAGAAAATGTATGCTCTCT
This sequence comes from Pseudorca crassidens, assembly GCF_039906515.1. Lineage (NCBI taxonomy): Eukaryota > Metazoa > Chordata > Mammalia > Artiodactyla > Delphinidae > Pseudorca > Pseudorca crassidens. The sequence continues at coordinate 21,628,496 of NC_090316.1, forward strand.
GAAGCATGTGCAGTGCTATAATGTCTGCTGTTATTTCTTCACACGCTGACTTTCAGGATAATTATATTTATATCTCAATGACACAGTGTTGATTATCCAGTCTGTGGATTATCTAGGCATTGCATCAGACTTGGTGCCCTTATTTTGTCTCTTTCACTTTATAGATCCTACGTTGGAAAGCACTGAGGTAGAGAGGCTCAGCAGAGATTGAAAAAGTTACTTTTTTTTGCAATAATTTGCAGTATTTTAAGATTATATATCAAAGGTTTAATTAGGTAGGAATAAAACATTATAATATGTTCTAGTTCTCAATTGCAAACCACCCCAAAACTTTGTGTACCAAAACTACAACAGTCATTTATAGTATTCATGGATTTGCAGTATGGGCAGGGCTGGTAGAGACAGTTTGTCTTTGTTCCAAGTATCATCTGTTGGAACATATTGACTGGGCACTGGGGTATTCATTTCCAGTATGGCACTCACATAGCTGGCAACTTTGGGCTGGCTGGTAGCTGGAAAGTCAGTTAGGGCTATGGGCTGGGGTCTCTATTTCTCTTCACATGTTTTGCCACAGGCCACTTGGACTTTCTCTTATTGCATGGTGGTTCTGAGAGTGAGTTTTCGCAGAAGTAGAAAGTGGAAGCTGTCTGGGTCATCATCAATTGTACACTATTCTGTTAATCAAGCATCGACCCACTTCTTGATAAGAGGTAGATAGGAGGTGTGTCAGAGAACTTAGAACTATGTTTCAATACTGCTATATAAACCAAACTAAAAAAAAAAAAAAACTAGTTTCAGATATCCAATTTATTCATATATCTGATGTCCCTAATTAATTATTAATTATTTCAAGATAACCATACCTGGTATTTTTAAAGTGTAATAAATAATTAGAAACAAAGCAGGTATCTTAGAGTACTGTTAAACATCTGGCATATCATATATATTTTAGTTGCCATATATCAAAAAAGCCCTATGGAAACTACAGTAGGTTAGGAAAGGCCAACAAAAATAATATAAGAAACAGAGTCATACTGTATAATGTAAACTTTAAGGAAAAAAACCTTCGAAATTGTTTTCAGTTTTGACATAATAATAATAATATCCAAAACTAATTGTTTGGTCCGTCTCACTTCTAAGAGCTTGTATGTGTGAACTTGTTTAATCCTTTTGACCACCCTGTGGAGCAGGTACTACTATAATTTCCATTTTACAGAATTAGTCACAAAGCCCCAGTGGGTAAATGACTGTCCATCCTGGTAAATGGCAGAACTGCAATTTGACCTTATCTCTTGGTTCCAGAGACTCCCTCTTAACCAGTGTACCACACAGTTCCCCTGGGCTGAGCTCTCCAATTCTTCCTTCTTCTTTTTCAGTTTTTTGTTGGCATGACTAGTGGGCTAGACAGGGAGAAAAAAGCGGTGAACACTTTCTGAATTGCTGGTTCCTAGTAAAGGTCATTGTACACATGGTAGAAACTTAATAATTTCTGCTAAATATGTGGCAGATAGAGCAGGATAGCACAAAGCATTTTGAGGAATCCAAAAGTGGGAAAATTAGTGGAGGAAGCCTAAACGGGCTTCTGGAAATACGCTTAACCTCTGAGCAGTGAGGTACTTGATGAGACTGGACCAGAGAGAGGGGTTGTGCTGTTGCTATTATGAGCACATCAGGGACCCTGGCAGGGGACAACATTATACAGGTTTTCCCCCGCTATCCGAAAGTAGAGCGTTCCTATGAAAACTTTCTTAAGCAGAAATGTGGTAAAGCAAAGAAGCAACTGCCTTAGGACACATCTTGCTAAGGAATGCGCAAAATAAATCGAGATAAAGCACCAATGCTCACAGACACTTCAAATGGCAGCTTGATGCTAAGATGCTGAGTGTAGTTTCTGGGGAAGGAGCTTGGCAGTGCCACTTTAGATACTGGAGTGCCCACTGCCTCTGAAACAACTTGCTGAAAAGCAAATGCTAAACAGTCTTTCCCTTTTCACAATTTTTTTTTGTAAAAGTGAAAATTCTCTTCAGATTTCTTTCGGTTAGTGAAAATAGGTACTAATGTAGGTCTTTCATAAAAGCAAAGTGGCATAGAGCAAACTTTTGAAAAGCAGGAGATAACTGCATACACCAGGAATTGAAAATTGTACTGAGAAAAGAGTGGGGCACTGATGGAAGTAACTTCTCATTGCTGCACCAAACCTAGATGAGAGCTTTCAGTACAGACACTAAAATTCTTGCTATGATTTTTTTCCTGTTTCGGTTTCCTCACTATTCCCTGAAGGCTACCAAATATTCAAACGATAATGAAAATGCAAAGTAGATTTAAACTTCCCCTTCTTCTGGAAGCTGCATCTGAATGAAATAAACAGGGGTCCATACTGATCTCTGACTAATGAGCCCTCAATTCCTCTTTGACATAAGCTAAGTCCAGAGAAGCAAAGAGCGCTTACCTACATGTACATTGGCAGTTGTCCATCTAGCATCCCTTACTACGTTCTCCTCCCTAAAATAGCTCTAATTTTGTTAAGTAATCCTCCTCTCTCCCACCACATACCTCATGTCTTTTCTCTGGAAGGTCACCCCATCCTCGATTCCAAACATGGATCCTAAAAAACTATTTAAAAAGATCATAAAGATGTTGGATCCCAGCTTTTCTTCTACAAAGGTGAATGTCACATACACATATATAGTTCCTTAAAAGAAATCACAGGGCTGGTGGTGAGAGAACTCAAATAAAGAATCCGTGAACAAGGATGCCTCTGGATAAAAGGCCTGTGATAAGCAATAAAGCCATGTAAATCTACGTAAGTATAGCAAATACAACTAGTGTGATTTCCTCCATAAATTCCACATTTGGCCTTCAGAGGCAGGATAATGAACTTTGTTTTTTGTTTTGTTTTGTTTTTTTGCGGTATGCGGGCCTTTCACTGTTGTGGCTTCTCCCGTTGTGGAACACAGGCTCCGGACGCGGAGGCTCAGCGGCCATGGCGGCTCAGCGGCCATGGCTCACGGGCGTAGCCGCTCCGCGGCATGTGGGATCTTCCCAGACCGGGGCACGAACCCACGTCCCCTGCATCGGCAGGCGGACTCTCAACCACTGTGCCACCAGGGAAGCCCAGGATAATGAACTTTGGAATCAGACTATTTGAATTTGGATCCTAGTTCTGTAGCTCTTTACTATTAGGAGACCTTAAGACAATTATAATTTCTCTGAGAATTGATTTCCTAATTTGTAAAATAGGGCTAATATTACCTAACTCATAGACTTGTAATGAAAATTAAATAATACATAAAAACATTTAGTATAATGACTAGTATATAAAGAGTGCTCAATAAATACCATCTCTAATAATAGTTATGTTTAAGTTAATAGACATTAAATGAAAATACTTGTTTAATTTATATCAGAGACAAGAACATGTATGTTGCCCAGATTACTACTGAAGAAGAGGAGTAGACATATACTCTACTTGGGTCTAATTTTGTAAAAGAGAAATTACATCTATGTTATATATTCATTCATTCAATAACTAATTATTGAGCACCAAATTTGGGCCTGGTACAGACTTAGCACTAAGGATATAGAAATGAATGAAAGAGTAAAAAGAAAGAAAGAAAGAAAGAAAGAAAGTTTTGCCCCTTATAATATGTCATAAAGTAATAAATGCTATGGTGATAAATACAGCAAGGAAGGGCAATAGGGAATGTTGGTGGGATGGATGTTGCAGTTTAAATACAGCAGGCAGGGAAGGCTTGATTTGAGAAGGTGGTATTTGTTGAAAGGTCTGAAGGAAGTGAGAGAGTGATGCGTGTGTAATACCTGAAAGAAAAGCATTCCAAACTGAGGTAACAGTAAGTGCTAGGTACCTGAGACGGGAGTGCCCAGAGGCCAAGAGGGCTGAACAGACTGAGCAAGGGGAAAATTAATTTAGAGAAGTAAGGGCATCCAAAATTATAGACCCTTTTTAGTTATTGTAATGACTTTGTGTTTTATCTAGCACAAAATAGAACCCACTGGACGGTTTTAGGCAGGGTAGAAGCATGCTTTAATATAAATTTTAACCAAGAAAGAAATGACATAATTTAGGTTCTAAATTAGAACTGCCAATTAAAATATGACCTGCCATTTGTTTTATGTCATGTGCAAATTTCAGAGAATTTTAAAATGTGAAAAATGGTATATCTTAGAGATGGAATGCAGTATTCAGGAGGTAGACTTGTTGATGAATGGGATGAGCAGGAAAACAAAATAGAGAAGTCAATGACAGCTACAAGATGACTTGGATTTTGCTTGAGCAACAGAAAAGATGGAATCACTTTTAATTTAGATGGAAACATTTGAGAAGGATCTTTGGGAGGTTATTACGATTAGACCTGGATCCAAGGGCTAAGCCCCAAGGACCTCCAAAGTTTGGAGATAACAACTGGGGCAGATCAGCAAAGGAGGCTGAGAAGTGGCCATTGAATTAGAGGGAAAACCAGGAGCATGTTGTGAACTGGAGGTCAAGGGAATACCTACCCTCCTTCAGAATAAGGGGAGGTGACTCAAGTTTTAGAGGTGTACTGGCTCGTTTAGTCCAATCACATGAGATTCAAATATCAGTGTTTACAGGGAGAAGGGAAGGAGAAAGATTCAGAAGCAACAATGAGGTTAAGGAAGACACATTTTTCAGTTCCAAGAAGGTTGCCTAGGAAGCAGTGTCTTCAGAGCAAAAAGTAAAGGAAGTTACTTCTATAACATATTAAGGATATAGAGAATGAATGAGAGACTGAATGAGTTTCTGGAGTCACAAATTTAAAGAGATGGGAAAGTATAAGTTAAGAATAAGTTAAGGGTATAAATTCCAGGCAGAGAGAGAAGATGTCCAGAAACAGATTAGCGGCTGGGGTACTAGAAGAAAAATAGGAAGGGCTGGGTTTCTTGTCTGTCTGAAATAAATAGGGGTACAGGGCACAATGAGAATTAGTCATGATGGAGCCGAGGCATGCAGTGGTAATGAGATCTTGCCAGGAGTTTGCACAGCTCTGAGTGTCCCATTTCACTTCTACTAATAAAGACCTGGAGGTCAGTGGAAGGATGGTCAATTTACTTTTGACTTGGTTACTCTTCGGCCCCTCTCCGTGGAAGTTGGCAGAAGGATGGTCTTATTCTAAGCATGTTCATATCTTCTTGACCCTGTGACTAGATAACTTATAAACATCATGGTGATGGTGGGGAGGGAACACTGGAGAGAATACACAAAGCATTCACAGAGATTCTCTGAGTAGTAAAATCATAGATGGTGTTTTCTTCTTAGACTTGTCTCTGTGAAAAGGAATCATGTTTATAAATCAACATGAAATGATTATGGTTGACATAAGTAAAATAAACATATTATAGAAGGTATGGATGGAGGGTTGAAAATTCTCCCCCCCCCCATTTTTTAAACCTAATTCTGGATTTCTTAATTGTTAGCTTCTGAAGGGCAAAGTAATTTTCTTTTCAGTTTTGTGTCTCAACCCCTAGCATAAAATAAACACCCAATAAACACTTTGTCAATGAATGAGGTGGGATGGATACCTTGAAGTGTGAGAAACCTTCAAACAGAAAAAGCAGTTTAGGGCTAAGTTAAAAAGATGTATTATTTTTGCATAGTCTAGTTCAGTTATGGAGCTCATTACTCAGGATAAAATATTAATTTATGTAGGAAGGCTATGATAACAGATATCATACCCATATGGAAGGTTGGGAGTGATTGAGGGTGTATCTCCAAACTTTTAAGAAATATATAATGTATGAGACAATTCCACTTATTAAATCACATCCCTTAGTGAAGTTTCTCAGACAGGATGCAGAATTTGAGTGACCACATCCCTGAAGGCATTGCTCTTCACTGAGACTAATCATGTTCTTCAGTTTGGAGGACACTTTATTGTTCATAGAGTATTATATATTATTTATTGTCATCATGGTTTTTACTCATGCATCTTTTCTCTAAGTGTTCAGGCTTTGAAATTCATAATCAGGTCCTCAATTGTCAAATTTGTTTAATATAATGAATTGCTTCTACTACACATTTACATGCTGGATATACGATTTAATTACTAAATTAGAATATTCTGGGACATCTCAAGAAAAAGGCACTAAATGTTAAAGTTTTCTGGACTTCTGAAATCTTTTATGAACTTTATTTCAGTGAAAATGACCATTTAAGCCTTGGACCCAGCACATTTGTATTCTTTGAAAATGTTCCCAAAGTCTATATCGATATATTATGTGTACATTTGAAATGAGGTTCCACACTTCATAAAGCTGTGTTCTGTATTAAACTTCATCTGGGGAAGTCTGTATCAGTTTTCTAGGGTGTAAAGTGATGGAAAAAACGAATCTCATTTGAATTGATGTTAGCTTGCTTATGAAATGGCCTCTTGGGGCATGAAGGAGAGTGGCTGGAAATTTGTGTCTGCAAAGTAGGCTGGAATCTGTAAAAAATTACCTCCAGATAAGAGGAATGAGCTGGGTAATGAAATGATTTCAATAGTATGAAACATTTGTTTTTAATGTAGAAGTCATTGGACATGAGAATTGTCTGCCTGTAGTTTTTTTCTCCCTGACAAGGGATTTCCTGCTCTTAAAATATCCTTTCTAAATTTCTATTGAATTGTTTGCCAATGCAATCCAGAAATCTTGTTAGTCTAAGGTGAGAAAATCAGTATTAACGTTTCTTGTGCTAACATTTCCACTGTTGACCTAGGATTAAAAAGCCAAAGGGGTCAATCCTGGAAAAACTTGAAAATGAGTGACACCTGCATCTAGATGAAGAGATATTTTAGTAAATTTCGAAAGATAAAAATCCAGCTAAATTATGAATACGTGATTTGATTTTTATTGTGAACGTCATAGTTTTGTTTCATATTCTGAATTTAAAACATGTAATATTGTCATTCTACACAAAATACTGGTAACAGTGGTAGCTCACTGTAAATATACTTTTCTTTCCAACTTATGAATTAAGGAAATCACTGATCCCTGAAAGAAACAGATTGATTTTAAGACCCTTAACTTTACCTTCTATGTCTTTCCTATATACTATTTCCTAATGCTTCTCTATAAGTTGGCCTCTATCATGTTTAGAATCTGGTTAAATAGAAAAAAACAATGCTTCTGTCACCAAGAGAATATTTAAAAAATATTTTCTAAGTTTAATTGGCAGCTTCATTTGCAATCAATTTGCATTTTTCTTTAATGAATTCAGAAGTTACATAATAAAAACAATGTTTCATCTTGAATGCTATTTGCATAAAATATTTCCTAACTGTTCATGGTGATTTTACATTGGAAATAAAGCCACTAGCAAAGGAAAAATAGGCAAACTTCCAATACTAGTGTTTGTAAATCCTCCTGTTCATCACGTCTGTTCCTTTCCAGAAGAATCTGAATGGCATGATCTGGAACTGTAGATGCACTGCTCTCACCTATAATCTCACCCAGAAAGAAACCCTTTTATTTGTGCTTTCTTAAGTTGGAGTGCTACAGTCACAAACCCAATTTCAAGCCCACCCTAAAGGATCTTGTCAGAATTGACAACTATCAGCCAATATCTTACCATTAACATGACCTTTCCACAACAATATGGACAATTCCAGTATGATTTTGTTTTCAAGCAAAGAAAGAAAGGGAGAAATAGAAGGAGGAGGAAGTGGAGAAGGAAAAGTAGAAAAGAGAAAGAGGAAGAGGAAGAAGGAGAAGGAGATGAGAAGAGGAAGGGCTGGGGGAAGAAGGAGAAGAAGACCACCACAGGAGAGAAGAAAAAAAGAAGAGAAGAGATGTGGGAAGAAGGGAGAAGGAAGGAAGGAAGAAAATCATATATCTGATTTGCAAAGGATGTAAGAACAACCAGTAATTTGATATAAAAAAAAAGTCCCAGGAGTAAAAGAAATTCTAGAAAAGCCCAAACAAAGGAACACATATTGCAGTTGTTCTTTAGATATCAAATTCTCCAAATCTGGCCTTGGAAATCTTTCCTTTGCCAGTGTGGATCTCTGGAACAGGGCAGATTTTTAAGCTGTTTCTTGCCAACTTTCTTGGCATTCTGAACCCTCAAAGCAAAATATGAAATAGGGTGTCACATTGGTCACTCAGCTTGTATTGCTCCTTAGTGTTCATTTAGGTATGAGGCCTCTAATTTTTAAACGATAGTTTTTTTTTTAAGGATCTATGCTTTTAAAATTTCCAAATGAGATGGAGTATTTGAGTGACTTTGAAGGTCTCGTGACCTTTTTTCTTCTTTGACTTCCAGTGTTCATAAAATGACATTGATGCCAAAGATGCATCAATATTTGATTAGTTGTGCCTTTTATTTCATAACCTGTTCAAACTCTTGTACTCTCAACTCCACCTTCTTCAATTAGTTCTAGTTTCTTTTCTTCATGTCTAGGGTGTGTACTGGGGTCAAAAATGGAAACTTGAGAGATGTTTTAACCATAAGGACCTAAAATGAATTGCAGTTTCTGTCTAATCCTTTCATAAAGCTACCATTCATTATACTTGAATTTTCTCCCCTCCCCTTTATTTTTGTTAGCACAGTACTATCATCTGCCAAATATATCTTTATATATTTTTTAAAATGGTCTCACTGATTTGGGTCCTATTGTTTCCCTCTCCCATGATAAAAATAATGAAATCCTCTTGATTATCCTCTTGTTTTTTGTGGGGTTTTTTTTGCTTAAGAAAGAGACTAATTTACGTTAAGGCACTCAAGGCCAGTGAAATTGTTTGCTGTACATTTCAAAATCACAAGGATGTTTTTGATGACTGTAAATGTTTGGACAATATACTATCATGTACCATTTAAAGCCCCAGCGTTTAGCTTGATTACTCTTTGGATGTCAGACATGCCAAACCTGTATAGCACTTTTTACAAGTAATTTTTTGAGTGGCTTTTACAACCTATCATCTCAGTGTGTGGTTATTTTGTTTAGCTAACTCACGTGAAAGTGTATAAAAGGAAATCCAAAGAAAACAATGAAAGGCATTACAAAAGAAATGTTAACAACACATTCTGAGCTGGAAAAACTTGTCTGGTTGTATCTGAGATTAAAAAGTATATAAGTGCGGAGGGACCTTCAAGATGATGGAGGAGTAAGACGTGGAGATCACCTTCCTCCCCACAGATACATCAGAAATACATCTACACGTGGAACAACTCCTACAGAACACCTACTGAACCCTGGCAGAAGACCTCAGACTTCCCAAAAGGCAAGAAACTCCCCACATACCCGGGTAGGGGAAAAGAAAGATGAAAAAACAGAGACAAAAGAATAGGGACGGGGCTTCCTTGGTGGCGCAGTGGTTGAGAGTCCACCTGCCGATGCAGGGGACACGGGTTCGTGCCCTGGTCTGGGAAGATCCCACATGCCGCGGAGTGGCTGGGCCCGTGAGCCATGGCCGCTGAGCCTGCACATCCGGAGCCTGTGCTCCGCAACGGGAGAGGCCACAACAGTGAGAGGCCCGGGTACCGCAAAAAAAAAAAAAAAAAAAAAGAATAGGGACAGGACCTGCACCAGTGGGAGGGAGCCGTGAAGGAGGAAGAGTTTCCACACACTAGGAAGCCCTTTCGTGGGCAGAGATGAGGGGTGGAAGGGGGAAGCTTCAGATCCATGGAGGAAATCGCAGCGACAGGGGTGCAGAGGGCAAAGCGGAGAGATTCCCACACAGAGGATCGGTGCCGACCAGCACTCGCCAGCCCGAGAGGCTTGTCTGCTTACCCGCTGGGGTGGGCAGGGGCTGGGAGCTGAGGCTCAGGCTTTGGAGGTCAGAGCCCAGGGAGAGGACTGGGGTTGGCTGCGTGAACACAGCGTGAAGGGGCTAGTGCACCACGGCTAGCCAGGAGGGAGTCCAGAAAAAGTCTGGAACTGCCTAAGAGGCAAGAGACCATTGTTTTGGGTTGCACCAGGAGAGGGGATTCAGAGCACCACCTAAACGAGCTCCAGAGTTGGGCGCGAGCCACAGCTATCAGCACGGACCCCAGAGACGGGCATGAAACACTAAGGCTGCTGCTGCTGCCACCAAGAAGCCTGCGTGCAAGCACAGATCACTATCCACATACACCCCCTGCCTCCCAGGAGCCTGTGCAGCCCGCCAATGCCAGGGTCCCGTGATCCAGGGACAACTCCCCCGGGAGAACGCACGGTGCCCCTCAGGCTGGTGCAACGCCACACCAGCCTCTTCCACCGCAGGCTCACCCCGCATTCTGTACCTCTCGCTCCCCCTGGCCTGAGTGAGCCAGAACCCCCTAAGCAGCAGCTACTTTAACCCCAACCTGTCTGGGTGGGGGAACAGACACCCTCAGGCGACCTACACACAGAGGCAGGGCCAGATCCAAAGCTGAATACTAGGAGCTGTGCGAACAAAGAAGAGAAAGAGAAATCTCTCCCAGCAGCCTCGGGAGCAGTGGATTAACTCTCCACAATTAACGTGATGTACCTTGAATCTGTGGAATACCTGAATAGACAACGAATCATCCCAAAATTGAGGCGGTGGACTTTGGGAGCAACTGTAGACTTGGGGTTTGCTTTCTGCATCTTATTTGTTTCTGGTTGTATGTTTATCTCTGTTCAGTATTTAGAGCTTATTATCATTGGTAGATTTGTTTATTGATTTGGTTTCTCTCTTCCTTTACTTATTTTTATATATATATATATTATTTTCCTTTTTCTCTTTGTGTGAGTGCATATACGTATGCTTCTTTGTGTAATTTTTTCTGTGTAGGTTTGCTTTTACCATTTGTCCTAGGGTTCTGTCTGTCCTTTTTTTTTTTTTTTTAGTATAGCTTTTAGCACTTGTTATCATTGGTGGATTTGTTTATTGGTTTGGTTGCTCTCTGCTTTCCTTTATTTTTTTTATTACCTTTTTATTTTTTTTAATTTAACAATATATTTTCTTTAATTTTATTTATTTATTTATTATTATTTTTGGCTGTGTTGGGTCTTCATTGCTGCATGTGGGCTTTCTCTACTTGCAGAGAGCAGGGGCTACTCTGCAGTGCGCTGGCTTCTCGTTGCGGTGGCTTCTCTTGTTCTGGAGCACAGACTCTAGTCACACAGGCTTCAGTAGTTGTAGCTCGCAGGCTCTAGAGCGCAGGCACAGTAGTTGTGGCACATGGGTTTAGCTGCTCCGTGGCATCTGGGATCATCCCAGACCAGGGTTTGAACCCGTGTCCCCTGCATTGGCAGGTGGATCCTTAACCACTGCGCCACCAGGGAAGCCCTTCTTTTCCTTTCTTTCTTTTTTTTTTTCACCTTTTCTTCTGAGCCATGTGACTGACTGGTTCTTGGTGTTCCGGCCAGCTGTCAGGCCTCAGACTCTGAGGTGGAAGAGGCAAGTTCAGGACATTTGTCCACCAGAGACCTCCTGGCCCCACATAATATCAATTGGCGAGAGCACTCCCAGAGACCTCCATCTCAATGCTAAGACCCAGCTCCACTCTACGACCAGCAAGCTACAGTGCTGGACACCCTATGCCAAACAGCTAGCAAGACAGGAACACAACCCCACCCATTAGCAGAGAGGCTGCCTAAAATCATAATAAGGTCACAGACACTCCAAAACACACCACCGGATGTGGTCCTGCCCACCAGAACACAAGATCCAGCCTCATCCACCAGAACACAGCACCAGTCCCCTCCACCAGGAAGCCTACACAACCCACTGAACCAACCTTACCCACTTGGGGCAGACACTGAAAACAATGGGAACTATGAACATGCAGCCTGTGAAAAGGAGACTCCAAACATAGTACGTTAAGCAAAATGAGAAGACAGAGAAATACACATCAGATGAAGGAGCAACGTAAAAACCTACCAGACAAAACAAATGAAGAGAAAATAGGCAGTTTACCTGAAAAAGAATTCAGAGTAAAGGTAGTAAAGGTGATCCAGAATCTTGGAAATGGAATGGACAAAATACAACAAAGGTTTAACAAGGACCTAGAAGAACTAAAGAGCAAACAAACAATGATGAACAACAAAATAAATGAAACTAAAAATTCTCTAGAAGGAATCAATAGCAGAATAACTGAGGCAGAAGAATAGATAAGTGACCAGGAATATAAAATAGTGGAAATAACTATCACAGAGCAGAATAAAGAAAAAAGAATGAAGAGAATTGAGGACAGTCTCAGAGACCTCTGGGACAACATTAAACGCACCAACATTTGAATTATAGGGGTCCCAGAAGAAAAAGAGAAAAAGAAAGGGGCTGAGAAAATATTTGAAGAGATTATAGTTGAAAACGTCACTAATATGGGAAAGGAAATAGTCAATCAAGTCCAGGAAGCACAGAGAGTACCATATAGGATAAATCCAAGGAGAACCACACCAAGACACATATTAATCAAACTATCAAAAATTAAATACAAAGAATATTAGAAGAAGAAAGGGAAAAGTAACAAATAACATACAAGGGAATCCCCATAAGGTAAACAGCTGATCTTTCAGCAGAAACTCTGCAAGCCAGAAGGGTGTGGCAGGACATATTTAAAGTGATGAAAGGGGAAAACCTACAACCAAGATTACTCTAACCAGCAAGGATCTCATTCAGATTTGACAGATAAATTGAAACTTTTACACACAAGCAAAAGCTAAGAGAATTCAGCACCAGCAAACCAGCTTTACAGCAAATGCTAATGGAAGTTCTCTAGGTGGGAAACACAGGAGAAGGAAGAGACCTACAATAACAAATCCAAAACAATTAAGAAAATGGTAATAGGAACATACATATTGATAACTACCTTAAATGTAAATGAATTAAATGCTCCAACCAAAAGACATAGACTGGTTGAATGGATACAAAAACAAGACCTGTATATATGCTGTCTACAAGAGACCCACCTCAGACCCAGGGACACATACAGACTGAAAGTGAGGGGATGGAAAAAGATATTCCATGCAAATGGAAATCAAAAGAAAGCTGGAGTAGCAATTCTCATATCAGACAAAATAGACTTTAAAATAAAGACTATTACAAGAGACAAAGAAGGACACTACATAATGATCAAGGGATCAATCCAAGAAGATATAACAATTGTAAATATTTATGCACCCAACATAGGAGCACCTCAACACATAAGGCAACTGCTAACAGCCATAAAAGGGGAAATTGACAGTAACACAATCATAGTAGGGGACTTTAACAACCACTTTCACCAATGGACAGATCATCCAAAATGAAAATAAAAAAGGAAACACAAGCTTTAAATGATACATTTAACAAGATGGACTTAATTGATATCTATAGGACATTCCATCCAAAAACAACAGAATACACTTTCAAGTGCTCATGGAACATTCTCCAGGATAGATCATATCTTGGGTCACAAATCAAGCCTTGGTAAATTTAAGAAAATTGAAATCGTGTCAAGTATCTTTGCTGATCACAACGCTATAAGACTGGATATCAATTAAAGGAAAAAAATCTGTGAAAAATAAAAACACATGGAGGCTAAACAATACACTACTAAATAACCAAGAGATCACTGAAGAAATCAAGGAGGAAATCAAAAAATACCTAGAAACAAATGACAATGAAAACACCACCACCCAAAACCTATGGGATGCAGCAAAAGCAGTTCTAAGAGGGAAGTTTATAGCAATAGAATCCTACCTCAAGAAACAAGAAACATCTCAAATAAACAACCTAACCTTATACCTAAAGCAATTAGAGAAAGAAAAACAAAAAAACCAAAAGTTAGCAGAAGGAAAGAAATCATAAAGATCAGATCAGAAATAAATGAAAAAGAAATGAAGGAAATGATAGCAAAGATCAATAAAACTAAAAGCTGGGTCTTTGAGAAGAGAAACAAAATTGATAAACCATTAGCCAGACTCATCAAGAAAAAAAGGGAGAGGACTCAAATCAATAGAATTAGAAATGAAAAAGGAGAAGTAACAACCGACACTGCAGAAATACAAAGGATCATGAGAGATTACTACAAGCAACTCTATGCCCATAAAATGGACAACCTGGAAGAAAGGGACAAATTCTTAGAACTAGCACAACCTTCCAAGACTGAACCAGGAAGAAATACAAAATGTAAACAGAGCAATCACAAGCACTGAAATTGAGACTGTGACTAAAAATCTTCCAACAAACAAAAGCCCAGGACCAAATGGCTTCACAGGTGAATTCTATCAAACATTTAGAGAAGAGCTAACACCTATACTTCTCAAACACTTCCAAAATATAGCAGAGGGAGGAACACTACCCAACTCATTCTATGAGGCGACCAACACCATGATACCAAAACTAGACAAGGATGTCACAAAGAAAGAAAACTACAGGCCAATATCACTGATGAACATAGATGCAAAAATCCTCAACAAAACACTAGCAAAGAGAATCCAACAACACATTAAAAGGATCATACATCATAATCAAGTGGAGTTTATTCCAGGAATGCAAGGATTCTTCAGTATACGCAAATCAATCATCGTGAGAAACCATATTAACAAATTGAAGGAGAAAAACCATATGATCATCTCAATAGATGCAGAAAAGCTTTCAACAAAATTCAACATCCATTTATGATAAAAACATTCCAGAAAGTAGACATAGAGGGAACTTACCTCAACATAATAAAGGCCATATATGACAAACCCACAGCCAACATCGTTCTCAATGTTGAAAAACTAAAACCATTTCCTCTAAGATCTGGAACAAGACAAGGTTGTCTATTCTCACCACCATTATTCAAAATAGTTTTGGAAGTCCTAGCTGTGGTAATCAGAGAAGAAAGAAATATAAGAAACACAAATTGGAAAAGAAGAAGTAATGCTGTCACTGTTTGCAGATGACATGATACTATACATAGAGAATCCTAAAGATGCTACCAGAAAACTACTAGAGCTAATCAAGGAATTTGGTAAAGTAGCAGGATACAAAATTAACACACAGAAATCTCTTGCATTCTTATACACTAATGTTGAAAAATCTGAAAGAGAAATTAAGGAAACACTCTCATTTACCACTGCAACACAAAAAATAAAATACCCAGGATTAAACCTACCTAAAGAGACAAAAGACCTGTATGCAGAGAACTATAAGACACTGATGAAAGAAATTACAGATGATACAAACAGATGGAAAGATATTCCATGTTCTTGGATTGGAAGAATCAACATTGTGAAAATGACTCTACTACCCAAAGCAATCTACAGATTCAGTGCAATCCCTATCAAACTACCAATGACATTTTTCACAGAACTAGAACAAAAAATTGCACATTTTGTATGGAAACACAAAAGACCTTGAATAGCCAAAGCAATCTTGACAAAGAAAAATGGAGCTGGAGGAATCAGGCTCCCGGACTTCAGACTATACTGCAGTAATCAAGATAGTATATGGTACTGGCACAAAAACAGCAATATAGATCAATTGAACAGGATAGAAAGCCTAGAGATAAACCCACGCACATATGGTCAACTAATCTATGACAAAAGAGGCAAGGATATACAATGGAGAAAAGATAGTCTCTTCAATAAGTGGTGCTGGGAAATCTGGACAGCTACATGTAAAAGAATAAAATTAGATCACTCTGTTAACACCATACAGAAAAATAAACTCAAAATGGGTTAAAGACCTAAATGTAAGGCCAGACACTATAAAACTCTTAGAGGAGAACATAGGCAGAGCACTCTATGACATAAATCACAGCAAGATCCTTCCTGACCCACCTCCTAGAGAAATGGAAATAAACACAAAAATAAACAAATGGGACCCAATGAAACTTAAAAGCTTTTGCACAGCAAAGGAAACCATAAACAGGACAAAAAGTCAACCCTCAGAACGGGAGAAAATATTTGCAAATGAAGCAACTGACAAAGGATTAATCTCCAAAATATACAAGCAGCTCATGCAGCTCAATATCAAAAAAACAAACAACCCAATCCCCAAATGGGCAGAAGACCTAAATCAACATTTCTCCAGAGAAGATATACAGATTGCCAACAAACACACGAAAGGATGCTCAACATCACTAATCATTAGAGAAATGCAAATCAAAATTACAATGAGGTATCACTTCACACCAGTCAGAATGGCCATCATAAAAAAATCTACAAACAATAAATGCTGGAGAGGGTGTGGAGAAAAGGGAACCCTCTTGCACTGTTGGTGGGAATGTAAATGGATACAGCCACTATGGAGAACAGTGTGAAGGTTCCTTAAAAAACTAAAAATAGAACTACCATACTACCCAGCAATCCCACTACTGAACATATACCCTGAGAAAACCATCATTCAAAAAGAGTCATGTACCATAATGTTCATT
This sequence comes from Pseudorca crassidens, assembly GCF_039906515.1. Taxonomy (NCBI): domain Eukaryota; kingdom Metazoa; phylum Chordata; class Mammalia; order Artiodactyla; family Delphinidae; genus Pseudorca; species Pseudorca crassidens. The sequence goes on from NC_090316.1 coordinate 21,644,802, forward strand.
GCAGCTCTATTTACAATAGCCAGGACGTGGAAGCAACTTAAGTGTCCATCGACAGATGAATGGATAAAGAAGTTGTGGCACATATATACAATGGAATATTACTCAGCCATAAAAATAAAGGAAATTGAGTTATTTGTAGTGAGCTGGATGAACCTAGAGTCTGTCATACAGAGTGAAGTGAGTCAGAAAGAGAAAAACAAATACTGTATGCTAACACATATATATGGAATGTAAGGGAAAAAAAAAAAGTCATGAAGAACTTAGGGGTAAGATGGGAATAAAGACACAGACCTACTAGAGAATGGACTTGAGAATATGGGCAGGGGGAAGGGTAAACTGTGACAAAGTGAGAGAGTGGCATGGACATATATACACTACCAAACGTAAAATAGATAGCTAGTGGGAAGTAGCCACATAGCACAGGGAGATCAGCTGGGTGGTTTGTGACCACCTAGAGGTGTGGGATAGGGAGGGTGGGAGGGAGGGAGATGCAAGAGGGAAGAGATACGGGAACATACGTATATGTATAACTGATTCAGTTTGTTATAAAGCAGAAACTAACACACCATTGTAAAGCAATTATACTCCAATAAAGATGTTAAAATATATATATATATATGTGTGTGTGTGTGTGTGCCTTTTCATCAAACTCACAACTAATGAGTTGTGAGAAATAACAAACATTTTCCACCTTTTCTTTAAATTTTTTGCAAGAGAATTTTCTTCAAAAATATTGACATTTTCATGGATTAAATAGCACAGTTGCTGACTTCTAGGTGAGGAAATAACTTTGAAAAATGAAGGCAAGAGAAGTAATGTAAATGCAGTTTGAAACAAAGTGAAGGCCGAAAAAAAGGGAAATGGTTAAAGAAATGGTAGTATAACAAAAAAGTAGAAGTAAGGCCTCCATTAGAAATCCTGTTTTTAAAAACTATAATCGCAAAGGAAAATGTAAGTAAAAGGTCACAACATTTAACACATATAAACAAACAAATATATAACATATAACATATATAACATATATATAACATATATAACATATATAACAAATATACATACACATATACATATACATAAAAAGAGGAGAACAGGTACTGAAATGTTCATATTGATTATATCTGCATAGTGGCATTCCCAGTCATTTTTCTTTCTGTTGCACTATTTTCCTTATTTTTCTAGTATAGGTTTTTAATAACCAGAAAAATTATATTATTTAAAATAGCAAAAATAGCAAGAGAAGAAGCTTACTGTGTTCTTGGTGTTTCTGTTAATCCCCAAACTAAGATAAGACAAAGCAAAACAAAGCCAAATCCCTCAATTCTCATCAAGGATGAGAGAAAGAGGGTGGCTTGACTGAATGACTTTGGGCTTTGTCTTACGAAAACCTAGTTCTTCCAATCTTTAGTTGAATGGACTTGCATAAAAGGTGCTTAACATTTCTGGGCCTTGGTTTTTGTGAATATTAATGAGACCTCATAGAAAGAACCTAGGAAGGTAATTCTTTTTTTTTTTTTTTTTTTTTGCGGTACGCGGGCCTCTCACTGTTTTGGCCTCTCCCGTTGCGGAGCACAGGCTTCGGACGCAAAGGCTCAGCGGCCATGGCTCACGGGCCCAGCCGCTCCGCGGCATGTGGGATCTTCCCGGACCGGGGCACGAACCCGTGTTCCCTGCATCGGCAAGCGGACTCTCAACCACTGCGCCACCAGGGAAGCCCCATTTTGGGAATTCTTGATGCGACAACTTGTCTCCTCCTCGTCGTCACTCTTGCCTTTGTGGGCCCCTTCCTAATATTTGCTGAATACATCTCTGAAAGCTGCATTTGCTTAATAAAATTATGTGCTCATTTCTTGTTTTTCTCTACTGGTAAAATATTTTCCAGCATATTTTGCTATTTGCAACTTGAGAAGTAAAAAGCATACTCTTTTTATATATGCCTTATGGCTTTGAAAATCTCTATTAATAGAAATTTATTTGCTAATTTTCTAATCTGAGGCAGAATTTATTTCCCATATTATAATTTAATAAATACCCTTGTTTTAGTAACTTGTGACTTATAGAATTAATTCGATGGTACTTCTATTAGTAATATCTTAAACTATTTTTTTGACTGTAGAATCAAAGGCTTCGCCTTTACTACAAGTAATTGAAATATTTAACTTGCAGGTTGCAGAGATACAGGGGACAGGAAAAGAAAATGATTCAGAGTTCTTCAATGCCTGATATTACACCACTGTGGAGGCTATATATTGAACCTTATGTAAGGTGAGCGTATGACTATTTCTACAATTGACTCCAGGGAATATTTTAAAGGTGTCAGAGATTTTTCCTGTGGCTATAAGTATAGGTAATAGTGTCTGTGGACTCATTGTTGAAAAGCATTTGCCACAATATGAACTAACCTGTTGTATCATAAAAACATTGATGAGTGCCATTCTTAATTACTATTGAAATATTTTGACCAGGCATTATTTTCTAGTTAATAAATACATTAATTGATTTTACAAATATTTATCCAGTATCTATTCTGTTGTAGACACTATACTAGTTCTTTATATTTTAGTTAGGCCAAAGTAGAAAAAAAACCTGTTCCTTTCATTAATATTTTAATAGCTGGTAAACTTTCCCCATCACTACCCTTAATATTTACTACTTATATTTGGTGACAATTGACAGTTAAGAATATATACCAACATATATATTTGACTCTAACAAACCCTAAATAGATAGAGGGATACCAGATAAGATAAGGCATATGGAGTGCTATACACATGGAAGAGATTTCAGAAACTTTTACTGAGAGGGCAACCAAGGCCCAAAGATACTAAGTAGCTTCTCTTATATAACATGTTGCTTAACTATGATTAACAATCTATGATCTGATGTTAATGACATCAGCAGCCCTAGGCAAGGTCAAGTAGATCAGGCTTTGATACAATCCTTTTTTTTTTTTTTATGGCAATTCCAACTTGTAGCAATACTTTATTCTTAGACACTCTTCGACTTTCACATTTTCTCACGCACTGGAGGGGTTTGATGTGTGGTGTAAATGAACTTACTCTCCACAGATGTTTTAACCAATCAGTGGTTGGTATACTGCAATCTGTTGCCTGTCACTGCCATAGAGGAAATCCCTTGTGCAACCTCAGATTCCTGTAGCAGATAGCACTTGGCCTTCTGGGAGTCAAGTGTGACTTTATAGATAAAGTCAGATAATGAATGGTTGAGTAAAGTAGCTTTAAGAAAGAGAACTGTTAAGGGAAGGAAGGAAGGGAGGGAGGAAGGGACGGAGGGAGGGAGGAAAGAAGGGGGAAGAAAGAAAAGAAAGAAAGGAAGGAAGGAAGGAAAAAAGAAAGAAAGAAAGAGAAAGAAAGCGTGGGAGGGAGGGAGGAAGGAAGGAAGGAAGAAAGAAAGAAAGAATTAGAAAATATCATTTTTTGGTTTGCGAGAAGAAAGCATTCAGCCTTTAGATGCCAGTCTTTAATAATACAGGTGATTTACTATTCGTTTTTGATCCCAGAGTTTATTTTGTGAGTACAAGATACCTTAATCACTTTTAGAGGCATGGTTTGGGTCATAGAACCTAATTTATTCAATTCTCACTTTCTAGTGCATTTTTACCATGTTGACTTCCTTTGAACACAGCTTTGAATACAGATGAGAAATCAGTGTAAGAGTAATGGTGAGATTAATGCAGTTTTGTTTCCTTAATGAACACGTACCTATTTTCAAAGTGGCTATTTCCTGGAATACAGTTAACCACAATTTAAATACAGCAGGATTTAAATTAGGTTCATAAATAGAAATATACCTTCTATAAATCTTATAGGAATTGAATTATTTTGTGGCAGTGAGCTATTTCACATAGCATATTTCTTGAAAGAACTGGGTAACTGGTTGTAGCATAGACAGTAATACTATATAACTCTTTGAGATAACTAGCTGTACTTTTATATTAACCTTGCAGACATAATAAGAATAATAGTAACATAAATACCATTCTTCACTTTTTACATTATTTAGAGCTTATAAGTAGATCCACATAGAATTTTAAAATAATTCTCAAAAACTATATAACATATATTAATGCTTATTTTGGTAGTAAGGAAACTGAGGTCTAGGTGATTAAGAATTATGCCTATGACCACACAGTTTGTAAGACACAGCTAAGAATTAGATCTGGCTTGTCAGCCTTTCCATCCTGCATTAGTCCCATTACACTATGCATTCTTGAATTAATGCTGACCAAGTTGGGTGGGTTGTCTAGAGAAAGGCAGCCCAGTGGGATCACTTGTGTATAGTGATCAAGCCTAGTGCTTTGCTTGCTGAAGCATTGGGGAAGTCTTGATGTTCTTCAGTTTGGTACCCTGTGCACTGCCTGGAAGGATGGCAGATTGGTTAATATAAATACAGAGAGGTCAAGGGTTGCTATTCATATTGCAAGTTACAGTGATAACTTATCTGCTAGGATAAGTTATCGGGCAAGGTGTAATCTAGTGAGAAAGACTTGCAAAAAAAAAATGTTCCCACGGAGAGTTATCAATTAGCCTTGGTTTAATATATTAACAAGGAATTGATACTTTCAAACCCTTTGATTAAATCCTAATATATAGGGAAAGAAGGAGTAAAGGAAAGCCCAGAACGCACTAACATGACTAATATCTGCTATACTACTGGCCATCTGTATGTCTGAAAACTAATTTGAAAGCCTCTTTCATTTAGAAAATGATTTAACCCATGGTTCATTTAAACAGAATTCTCATTGGGATAATTGGAAATATGTTTTGATTTTCACAAAACTATTCAGTAACAGATCAGGTGGGGATAAACAATGTATGTATGTAAACATAGGTAAGAATAGGTTAGTTGCCCAGAAACAATCATCTGGCATTCTCAGGAGAACATAGTGGAAATACAGATGTGTTCTTTTTATTTCTGTATTCAAGGTTAGAAATTCTTGCGCCTAGGCCTTATTTCACTCTAGTTCTGGAAGATATTTATTTGTACTTCAAGTGCTCTCATCGGTCTGAGAATGAACTAGGCAGATTGACTACTTGTAAGTGAAACATGGATGATTCCTGCACATTTTTCTTGGTATGAGGACCATTAACTAACAAGTATACTTAGATTTGCTGGAAACAAGGAATAGGTAAAGGCACTCTGATAACAAAACATATTATCCTGGATATCAGTATTTAATTCCAATCATAAAAGTTCTTACAACCATAAAATAATAAAAAGTAAATCGAAATTTGCTTTAATGAAGTTTAGTGTATACATATCATGGGGGGATGATGGTACATGTCTGGAGCTTTTCTGGGTTGGAGAGGGATGCAGGAGGTTTGCTCTTGTCTCTGATTCCATTGAGGTTCACATTTCAAAAGAACAAAATTATATGCAAGTTTTCTCAAATAAGATAGCATGTAAGGATTTTTTTTAACTTATATAGTGTTAATATTGTATCTTTTTACTATCTCTTTTCAAAAAGAATGGTAAGAAAGAGATAAAAGAGAACATCTGTCAACCTAGAATTCTATACCTGGCAAAATATTTTTCAAAAGTGGGAACAAAATAAATATAGTTCTAGAGAAGCAAAAACAAAGGGACTTTGTCATTAGTAGACTGGCATTACAAGGAAGTTCTTCAGACAAAGAAGAAATTTCCCCAACAGAAAAACAAAAATGAAGGGAGGGAAGGGAGCAAGAAAAATTGTAAATATGTGTTTACATATAAGTGAATGCATATTGACTGTATTAAACGATGCTAATTATGCCTTGTGAAAATATATTCCAATATTGTAAAGTATTTGTAGCATCAAATTGAATGACAAAATCACCCAAAGTGGGAGAATGCAGTGAACTGCATTAAAGAACCTAAACTTGTCTGAAAAGTGGTAGAAGCACTAATTAATAGTTGATTCTAACAAGGTAAGGATGTCTGTTGTAAACTCTACAGTAACCACTGAAAGAATAGTAAAAGAATTTATAATTCACAGCCTAATATATTTGGAAATGAGATAATAAAGGAATAAAACTAATTAAGAAAACCAAAGGAGGTCATCTAGGTAGGCTAAAACAAAGGATAACAACAGAAACCAAGTTGTATGATTGTAGATACAAGTTCAAATAGAGCCATAATAACATGAGTATTAATGGATTAAATATCAAAATTAAAAAATAAAATTGTCCGTCTGAATAAAAAGTAATGTACACCTTACAAGAGACATCTGAAATGTAAGGATCACGTTTAGGTGTAACAACAGATAACTATGAATAACAGATAATATGAATATTTAGTGCCTTATAAAAGTTGGAGGTTTTATTTTTTTCAAGTACCAGATATCTTGGGAGGATGGTTGCTAGTATTATTTCAGAGGATAGAGGATGTCAGTGGGGTAGTGTCTGTGATTTTTTGGCTTTTCCCTTATGGTTAGAAGATGGCAATTGCAGCTCCAGCTCCAGCCAAATGTCAGATTGCAGGCAGTGAGGAGGAAAGAGTGATACCTGTGTCAGGAGCAGAGACATGCCAAGGTAGGGGGGTAAAGGAAGTGGTCTGCCCAGGTGCAGTGAGGGGTATATTGTCTGCATAATTTTAAAAATAGTAAATATAACTAAGAGTCCATGGGCTTTTCATTATCACCACAAGCTGGCAATTTTAAAAAACGTTGGTGATAAAATATTCCTACTGGCGTGGACCTCTCCCCACACACCCTGTTGCCCACTTTCACCCCCCTGCCATTTATCAGAAAAGCAAATTCTTTCACAGAAATATCTGGGTGTTTGCATAAATCTCATTGGTAAGAAATGTGTCACATAGTCAATAAAGAAAGTCTGGGGAGGGTGCATTTTCAGCTTTCCAGTCTTGATAGTTGAAAAAGACAAGGGTACAATGGATTTAGATGGGTGCCGCATTAACTCTCCTACAATATTTACCATAAATAGAGGAACAAGACAGGAATTCAGTCCCAGTGATACCAAGGTGACTGGGTCACCTGACCAAATAGAGACGGGAGCTAGGGTTGAGTAGGGACAAATAAGGAAGACTCTGAATGTCCATAATAGATTATTTTGTTTTTCTGCCTCGTTTAGTCATCTAGGAAACTAGAAGAAATACCTTTTTAAGGATTTGATGAGATGATACATATATAAAAGTTTTAAAAAATATCCCAAATCTCAGACTTCTGAATTCTCTGATAGCAGGAGGAGGTATTCCGAGATGTTAGGTATAGAAGAGCTATCACAGGGCAAATTTATGAGACAAAAATGAAAATGCTTGTTGTTCACGTTCAGTATTAGCCTAGACTAATATTTTGAAAAAACAAAACCAAAATGGAACAAACAGAACAATTCTTTTCCTAATCAGAGTAGGGTTGAAACGATCTACAAAGATCCTTTCCAATGCAGTTTGTTACTCAATCTTATTCCTTTTGCTTGGTGACAAATGAATGACTAGTCTCATCTCCTTTTCCTTTTCACCTCTTGTATGTGTATATATGCACCTTTTCGCTGTGGTTTCTTCTCTGGGAACCTGTCCTCTACCCCATTTATTCTCCGTTGACCATTGTGTTTCCCATCTTTGGGTCCCTTTATAGGTAGTGAGCGCCAATGCTCAGCTAGCACCTGCAGGGATTGGTTTGGAGCTGAGTGTGGACAGAATGAGCCTCTTCAACAAATATGTGCTCTGTATTCTGTCAGTGTGGTTGTAGGCTGTATGTATAAATCATCTGCCTCTGTAGTCCCTGCTTCCATTTCAAGAGGCTCATTAAGACTAAAAATGTTACATTTTTACGAGGATCTGGAACCTGATCTGAATGTGTCACAGAGACAAGACAAACAGCAAAGTGCCTGAGAGATAGTCCTCTGTATTTGAAAGTTTCTTTACACAGTGACAACCCAGGAGCTACAATTAAACAAACAAATAGAAAACAATGTCTCCTCGCAGCCCTGTAAGAGAAAAATGCTCATATTTCAAGGTCAATCAGAACTTGCTTGAAATTATTTAATAGGTTTAATAGAAGCAATGGGATATTCTCTCCACTGAAGTAGCCTATTTCTTCTCTACTAGAGAATCACTACTTCTGGTTAGAAACAGTGCTATGCTGTAAGTAATAAACATGGATGGACCTGGGCTGTACATCTTGAGTTTGCACACAAACAGATCTGAGCTTCCTCAGTGGTGTGCCACTGATTCCTTAGCTCTTGAAGGCTCCTAATCCAGGGTTTTCATGTGATGCTTCTCAGAGGAAAGTCTGTTTTCTTCCATATCAAATACACAAATCCATTTATTGAGGATTTCATATTAGTTATGGTATTTTTCAATTCTAGAATTTATATTGTGTTCTTTATTAGTGACTCCCACAATCTGAAGAAATTCATCTTTTAATTTACTTCCATCATCTTTTCCTCTATTTTCTACACATAATAATTACAGTTATTTTAGATTTTTCATTGTCTAAGCCCAATATCTCATTTAGATGTAGGTCTATTTCTTTGTTTTTGTTTTAATGACATCTTTATTTACATCCACTCTAACTGCAAAGCTAGCCTTTCCTTCCATTATGAATGTAGACAGCAAACTACAGTGGTTTTTAGCAGAATCTGTGACTGTGATCAATCAAATCATGGATCTTTTCATATCACATTACAGTTGTTGCTGATATCCCCGAATATTATTTATGCCCATCACTCACTACTTGGAAATTATGGTAGTTTTATGGATTTTAGCTATAAAATCCTGTTTCTTGTCTTTCCTAGTATTTTTTTAATTGATGCCACTTATTGTGCATAAAATAATTGTAGCATCTCCATATGATGTTCGTCCAGATACTCTTGTAACGTACATCTATGTTACTCTTTCCTCCTTTAGGTGAAATATGCTACTGTAGTGGCAAGAAAAACAGATGGATTCAAGATACTTTCTTTCTTGTTATAGAATCAGCAGAATTTGCTATTGGGTGAATGATGGGTTAGGTGTCCAGGTGCAAAAGAATGTGAGGAAGTGAAGTTGATTGCCAGAATGGTAGCTCAGGCAGCTTGGTAGTTTGTGGTGCTACTGCTTGGGCTGGGGAACACTGAGGAAGGAACTTGTGTGAAAGGTGGTGTGAACAAGAGTTCACTTTTGTACATGTGAATTTATGGTGTCTCTGCTATTCCAAGTCTTATGGAATTTTCTGTATGAGTGTGTTTCAGCTTTGCATTGAGTTGTGTTTGGCTTTCCAGAGTCACTCGCTCTTTCAATCTTGCTTCTTAGAAAGGGTAGATAGAGTAACAATTAAAAGTTACTATGTTTTGGCAAGTATGTTCTTCTTCAATTAGTGCAATCTGGCTCCATGCTTTCATTTTAACGATTATGGAAGAAATCTGTTAACTACTACCATCTGTGCCTTCACAGAAAGGCATGATAACTGTTGTTTGATTAAAAATGGGGGACTTATTGTCCACATCTATTTTCGTAGTTTGCAATTCTTAAATTTACTTTACCTGATGTTGAAAACAGTGCCTGTGAGCAGCAAGCCTGGTATAGCTCTCCAGAGCTCTCACTCTGGGCCACAGGCTGTCTTTGATGGACAAGCTTGGGTTCTAATCATGTATTACAGCCCTCCCACAGCCTCTGAGTAACTTGAGGATTTTCTCTTTGACATTTTTCTCTGCAGGAATGACAGTTAAATCACTCCCTGGATTTCAGCTAACTTAACATTTTAAAGTATAAATAACAACTGTACCTCATGCTGACTCCTGTCTGTTGATAGACTATTACTTATTGTTTTAGAAATTTTGATTGAAGAAAAATAGCTCTCAACTCATGAAAATCAGTATTCTTAATCCTGAATATGTTTCAAATACTAAATTTCTCAGTGTTCTGCCTGATCCTGAATTATTCTCTTTATGGGTAGTGTTTTGATTAAGGTTCTTTATTTCTTATAAAATATAGAATAGGCATTTTTGTTTATCTGAAAGGGCTACCATTTCTATTTCTTTTTTCTTTTTCTGCACTTTCCCTTTTTTAGCTATTTTTTTTTAAGGAAAAGAGCATGAGGGAAGAAATCCTGCATGCTTCCCATTTGCAAGCTAACTTCCTTCTTCTTCCTCTCCTTCTTTCTTCTTCTTCCTTTTCTCCTTCCTCTTCCTCTTCTTCCTCTTCCTCCTCTTCCTCTTCCTCTTCTCCTTCTCCTTCTCCTTCTCCTTCTTCTCCTTCTTCTTTATCTGTAAGCCCAGACTTTGTCAGAATGTTTTAAAAGCTTAACTATCAGGTCCATAAAACCCACCTCTTCAAGGCAAAATGCATTAGAAAGCTAAGCCTCCTTTCTATTTACTACTGTATTCTCAGCCCCAGTAGCAGTGCCTAGCACATAGTAGGCATTCGATTTTTGAATAAATGAGTAAAGGATAAATGGATCTAGTGGCCTCTGATTGCTCATTAATGAGGGAAAACTGTGTACTCAGACACACCTCCGAGATCTGGACCAACCAGCTCCACAACTCAAGCTTAGTCTATTTTTTCTAGAATCATTTGCAAAAGATAGGAGATGAGTCTTTCTTCAAGTTTAGAGTGAAGAGGTCATATAGCATAAAGATAGTGACCTAAGCTACAGGCTAATTCAGGATAGCATTACTCTGTTTATTTTTTGTTGCCCATATAACCTACTCAAGGAAAAGAAACATGTTTGAGCCACTTTCTGTATGGAAACTATGTTTTTGAGTTGCATTCTTGGCAGGCTACAGGCTTTCCTGGGATCAACCGTAATCTCAGGGGTAGGGAATCCTTTTTGGGCAGCTGGGGTGGACATTTCTCTGTCAAGATCATTTAATATGTATTAAATGCTCAGTGAACTGTCAGCTGGGAAGTATTGCTTGGGATCAAAGGTGTGTGATTAAAAAAATCTCTAAAATGTGGCCCAGTGCCCTTGACTGGGTTAATGACCCAGACTCTCTATTCCTTGTCAGGGAATGTGCTCACAGGGATTAGTGGAAACTGCAATAGCAAACCTGACAAGGAATGAAGGCCATGAAGTATACACAGAAATGCTCAGGAGAGAAATTACATTGCTGTCGAGCCAAGAACGCCATGATCTGGGAAAGGCCAGAAAACATGTACGTTGAAAAACAGGGTCTTTTGATTTATGCATCTCGTTGTGGTTTGTAAATGATGCCTCCTATATCACAGTATTAAAGGGAATAATGGTAAAAACCAAAAGAGTGTTCTCAGATGATCAAGATCCCACTGGACATGTTGACTGACACTCTTAAACACCAAAGTGTCAGCAAGTTAGTGTACTTACTATTTCATATTATATGCAACTGGATGGAGTCTGTGCCATATCAACCAAAGCTGAATATAAACAGAATGACTTTTTTTCTCTTTTGTTCCTTCTCTAGCTGAGCAAGAGGTATGGTAAATCAGATACTAATATCAACAATATTATTAATGCTATATTTACTGAGGACTTAATATGTGCCAGGCACTGTTCTTAGGTCATTACCTTCATGAACTGACCCTCACAGTAAGCCATGAAATAGGTACCATTATTTTGACCATTTTACGGGTGAAAACACTGAGACAGAGAGTCAGTAATTTGTCTAAGGACCTAGAGCTGTGCAAGTTAGACATTCCCATCCAACCTGTCTGATTGTGGAGCCCAAACCCTCAATGAGCAAGTTATGTGTCTTATCCTACTTGTTACCTTTCTTCGGGGTGTTATTTAGCCTAAAACAACTATTGTGAGTCATCAGTATATACAAATAAATTTGAAAAACTTCAAATCATCAATCAAAAGGCATGCAGCTACCTTCATTGTAAATGGCCCCATAGCTGACATAATATCAGCGAACGGGGATAGAGAGCCTTACAATACTCAAATTTCTGCTTGTTTCTGGAATACACACCTGTCACATCTAAAGTCCATTATTAACTAAAGTGTATAAAATATTCATTAACTTTGCCTGTGTTGATACTTTACGGCTCAGCCTAAGGGATTTTATTCAACTGCTGGCTATTTATTATGGGGTCATTAATTGACAATTTTATATTTTATTCTGTATTTATTTGTTTGTTCCTGAAGCTAATTATAATTGTTAGCTATCTTAAATTCTTTTCTGAGGGATACAAATTTACATTTTAAATAAATAGTTTCTTTAAAAATATGTATCCTTATATAACACTAGAGCATCCTAGACTGTTAACAACTCTTCTTGCAAGATAAATTTGTAAGCTTAACTCCTGTAGAGGCTTTTCTTCCCATCCAGCAAATTATACAAAGCTTTGCAGTCACCCTTTTTATGGGACTGAAAATTGGAAAATTCTGGATTGTGAATGATTGAGGCTTTTCCCCCCACAGTGGTCACATCCCCTAGTTTATGATTTCAGGGTTTGGTCCTGACCCAATTCTACCTTTTCTCCAGAGTCCAAGGACCACCTGTGCTTCATTACTTGCTTTTTGCATGACAATTCCATCTCTGCAATAAGATACTTTGTTCCCAGTAGACTGGGATGGCATCAGTGAAGCTTGATGAGCAGTGTTGTGTCAGCTCAGAAGGAATGATGCAATGGTGCTCAAAGTTTTAGTCATGCATGACGGTGCTAGGAGAAAGATAATTCTAGAAACCATGTGACTTCAGTAGTAGAAGGTTCTACTATTACAGTAATACATTGTAACAAAATTCAAATATAATCTTTCCTCAGACAATAAATATTTATTACTAATTAGATACTTCTTTCGCTAATAGATAAGTAAACATATATGACTGGTAGATATTTTCCAAACTACTGTATTTTCCAGGCTCCCTTTGCCCCTACATTTGAACATTTTTAGATTGAAATATGTCTTAAACTAAAGTGGGTCTTTAATTTGGTACTTTATTTTTCCTTGTAAAGTTGTTATTAAATTCACTGTATTATAATCCGTATATCTCCAAATTCTAAACCATTTAAAATGTGAGGGAGAAGGAAAAGAATGAGAAATTATATAGATGGAGATCAAAATATCTCTATATGCTGATTAATCTGGACTGGTAACTACATTTAAGAAGACATATCTGGCCTGGGGGCCATGCCTACTTTTACTATACCGCAGCAGGGCCAGAGAAATCTACCACTGCTTGGTAGTTTGTGGTGCTATTGCCTGAGCTGGGGAACACAGAGGAAGGAGCTTGTCTGAAAGGTGGTGTGAACAAGAGTTCACTTTTACACCTGTGAATTTAAGGTGTCTCTGCTATCCGAGCAGAGGCAATGTCATATGCAGTTTTCTGTATGAGTCTGTGTCAGCTTTGCATTGAGTTGTGTTTAGCTTTACAAAATCACTCAGCTCTTTCAATCTTACTTCTGAGAAAGGGTAGATAGAATAACAAAAGTTACTATGTTTTAGCAAGTATGTTTTTCTTCAATTAGTGAGACTTCCTCCTTTGAGCAAGATGATTTGAGAAAAAAAAAAAAAAAAAGAGCAAACTCAAGAGTTTCTTTTCCAGGGCCCTAGTTATTAGTCATTCTTGCTTCCTTGGGGTAAAGTAGTAAGTTTGAGAAAGACAAGCAATGTTCCTCCTACACTTTTCTCAGCTGGGAGTGGGGTAGAAGTTTTTTCATCCTTCTTGGGAAACCTCTGGAAGTGGGACATCATCTCTATCATTAGAATTGAGGAAAAGTCATGGAATATACAAAATATTGCCTCTGAATAGTTAAATCAAGATAAATAGAAAGAAAGAAAGAAAAAAAAACCCACGATATTGTTATTCTAAAACATCTTCAAACCAAAATGTAGAATTTAGAAACATTGAAGGAGCAAAAGAGGTTTTCTCCTACAGGTTAGAGAAAATCATCTAAACATTTTCTTTCTTTGCCAAATCAGGATGGCAGCCAGTTAAATGCATTCATGCATCAAATAATTAACATTTAAAGACTTTTACTAAAGCTTGATTAGAGTTCACTTTGGAAGTAGGATAAAACCAAGACAGATATTTAAAGCACATTGTATACTTAATTAATGAAACTTTCTATTTAAGCTTTATCTAAAAGTCACATTCCAAGGTGTCTGTCATGGTTTACAGAGATTATTCTTGAAGAGGTGTGGCTATTCAGCAGAAGGTATAATCTGGCAATTAGAAGCTGCAGTCTTGGTAACTTTTAGGTATGCAGATCTCCCAGAGGCTCTTCAAAGTTGGCTGAAGATTTCATTGTTATATTTTTATTCTAAGAATTGACTTCTTAAAGTTAAGTACTAGTAATACAGAGGTTTCAGAAGGAAAGGAGGGCTGAAATCTTATACCCAGGGTAGAAATGGTAGTTCATCACTAATGCAAGTATTGCAAATAGAACCAAATATCTTAGATTTAATATGCTAGCTCCATAGCTGCTGTTCACGAATTTATTTTTTCTATTCAATATTTTCTATATTTGTGTGAAATATTCTCTTGATATTGCAAATCTTTGTGACTGGAAGCAGGTTGACTTTTTTGTTATTACATGACTATGAAAATCTAGTTAGGCTGTTTAGGAAGTGTCTATAAACATTTTCACAGAGAAAACACAAGAATTTAGAATTTTCTGTAGGGATTAGTTTTGAGAATGAACTGGAATCCTGTTATACTGAATCTTTTTTATTTTTTTTTTGACTTTTTTTTTAACTAGATGTCCTTCACCAAAATTCAATATGGGCAACACATATTCCCATGAAGACTGGTCACTTTCAAAGTACTGGATTAAGTGGTGTTTAAAAAAGTTGAATAACCACATATTAGAACCCCTAGGTATAGTATGTGTCTTCAAGGAACTAAACTAATTAGAGAAGTAAATTATGCATATGAAGTTGTATGACCTTGTTAAAAATGCCTTCAACTTTCTCATCTTCAGATCCCTCCTATGAGAAATGAGAGGGTTGGACCAAATAATTGCCAAGGTTTGCTTCAGCTCTATAATTCAGGGTTGAGAGTAATTTCAGATCGATATGGTTACGAAAATCATAAGGCAAATTGTATATTTATATGCTAACGACTATGAAGAAGTGTGTTGCTCTGAGTCTTGCAGAATGCAGGAGATGTGGGTTGGCAGATAAGGAAGAAAGGCTGTGATACCTTCTGTTGAGACAGCTAGGGTAACCTTCCAAATTGTGCTATTACCTGTTGAATCCATTTTATCTGTTGTTTCTCTGAGTGTATACTTTCTCCAACCCAAAGAGGTCAGTGGCTCTCCATTACCTACAGACTGGGTTTCAACTTTACAGAATGGTTATCCCTCCACCCCACCAGGATCCCTGTGCTTCTTCAGCTCTGGCACCTACTTACACATCATTTCCCATCTACCCTTTCTCAACTGTTTTCTGTTTTTCTGTCCCTGTTCCTCTTCCATGCTATACCCTCTGCCTCTTGCATATCAACATTTATAAAAACAATTGGTGCTTCTAGGTACTTAACGTTTTCCTGGGGAGACTTCTGTGATCCCAGCTGAAAGCCACCTTTGTTGTGTGTGTGTGTTAGAGGTGGCATGGAGGATGCTTCTCCTCCTCTCCCTACTTTCCTCCTAAGGTCACAGAGAAAGGACTTTCTGCCATTACCTTTAGTCCATAGTGGAAGTGTTGAGAAGCTGTTTCTATTACCTTTCTACCATTTCTTATTGGAGGAGCATTGAGCTTGACAATTCTTCATTGTATAGAACTGTGACTCTCATTTCAGGACAGTGTAGCTTCCCTGCGATTGTTGATTGTGTGAACCCAAAACACTCCCTTTATTTAAACCCTTTCTTTCCCCCAATGGTGCTATCTGACCCCCTTGAGAACCACTGAGTCTCCTTACTTGCTCCTCTTCTTGGAAGATGGACTGATCACCTGGTGAGGCTGATGACAGCCCAGCATTCATTAGCCACGGTTCTCTAATGGGCAGTGTTGAGATGGTAAAATTCACTTTTTCCCCCCACCCCATCTTAATGAGGTATAATTGACAAATAAAAACTATATATATATATATATATTTAGAGTATACAATGTGATGATTTAATATACATGTACATTACAAAATAATTACCACAATTATGTTAATTAACATCCATCACCTCACGCAGTTACCATTGTGTGTGGGTAATGAGAACACTTAAGATTTACTCTTAGCAAATTTCAAGTATACAATATTATTAACTATAGTTATTATACTGTACATTACACCTTTTAACCAACTTCTGTCTACTGCCAACCCCCCCACCCCCCCAACCCCAGTCCCTGGCAACCACTGTTCTACTTACTCTCTGGTCCTATGAGCTTGACTTTTTTAGATTAGACATATAAGTGAGATCATACAGTGTTTGTCTTTCTCTGTCTGATTTATTTTACTATTTCACTTAGCATAATGTTCTCCAGGTTCATTCATGTTGTTGCAAGTGGCAAGATTTCCTTTTTTTTTTTAAAGGCTGAATAATATTCCATTGTATATATAAAAACACTTTTTCTTAAATCATTTATCCTTTTTTTTCATTTTTTAAAAAATTAAGACTTTATTGTTGAGTGTGATTGATGAAATGTATGGTAAGAGTACATTCAGTTTTGTAAGAAAGCACCAAACTGTCTTCCAAAGAGACTGCACCACTTTGCATTCTCACCAGCTAAAACACACTTTTCAGGGAGGACCTATTTGTTTGTTCTTTTTTCTTGCTCTATGCTTTGGTACAGTGGGCCAGCAACGTCTCTGCCTGGGCTTATACAGGTCCTGTTGATAGGCTTGTGCAGGGAGGGCAGAGGGCTCCCATTCTATGTTCTAGAGTATCAGAGAGTCCACAGCCTAGGAGCAATTGAGCTCTTACGTGTCATTGTTAATGAAATGGACCCTGGAATTACATTTAGCATCTTGCATCTGTTCTCTTTTAGCTTGGTCCAAGTAAATTGGTGAATGTTTTGGGTATCTTGAGCCTCATAAGACTTAGAAACTCTTCTTTAGCTATATAAGTGCTTATAAGTTAAGCACTCACATGGATCCTTATCTAGGGATGTTGGAAATTTAGTGTGGGTTAGGAGTTTGTATTACCAATTCTCATTACTGCCTAAAACTCTTAGTGCCTTGTTCATTGTCTTAAAACTCTTAGTCCCTTGTTCATTGTAGGTACTTGGTTTATTGAACTGAATAATAGTAGGCTATACTTAGTGCTGACTATGTGCCAGGCTCTTTTGTAAAGGCTCCATATGGATTAACTCATTAAAAAAAAAGAAAAAACTCTAAGAAGGTAATTACACTTATACCACTTTATCCATGAGGACATACAGGCTCAGAGAAGTTAAATAACTTCTCCAAGGTCATCCAGTTAGTAAATGTCACAGTTAAGTTTTGGAATCAGACAGTCTGACTCCAGAGTATGGACCATGGGATTGTGTGTTTAGAGAGAAAATTAAAATTGGCAATAACAAATGACACTTGAAAAGTACTGTCCATTTAATCTTAAAATTGGCAATAACAAATGACACTTAAAAGTACTGTCCATCCACATGATTTTTTTTAGCCCTAGCAGCACTTTAGGAAAAAACCATTTAACCAATGGCTGGAAGACATCTTGAGAGACCATTTAGTAGGGTTATTTTCTAAATAACCACCCTAAATTGGGTGGGCCCCTTGGATCTCCTCAGGGACCACACTCACTCTGTGTGTGTGTGTGTGTGTGTGTGTGTGTGTGTGTGTGTGGTCCATTACAAGTCCTGGAGAAGAGTGGGGTAGGCCTTGACCTTATTTTAATCAGTTCTACAAACTAAAGCCCTGTGTGTGATTTCAGTTGAAGAAGAGGCTCA
Source organism: Pseudorca crassidens (assembly GCF_039906515.1). NCBI lineage: Eukaryota > Metazoa > Chordata > Mammalia > Artiodactyla > Delphinidae > Pseudorca > Pseudorca crassidens. The sequence continues at coordinate 21,662,545 of NC_090316.1, forward strand.
GCTGCTAAAAGACTTGTTTAAAAACTAGACAGAACACAACCCAAATTGCCTAGGGTGATTGGAGTTCTATTGGTTTACATACTTTTTTTAAGATGAATATTTTAATCATTCACTCTTAAGTAAACCAGAGAATAAAAACACTTTGTTACTTCTTTAACGGTTATTTTACTAAAAAAAACCAACTGGGTTAGATCCTTTTCCTATGAGGTTAATAGATACTCCACTCAATTGTCAATTAGCATAGAAATACAAAAAATCTGAAGTACAGAAAGTGCTTTCCAAGTAAGGTAGTTAAGATGCCAGATATTAGCAGCAAAGGTATGTTTTGTGGTAGCTACAAATCACAGTTCTGCTTTATCTTCCATACCTTAAATGCTCAAGCTATAAAATCAGGTTTATGTCCTTGCTAGTTCCTTCAGCTTCCATAGATCAGAACTTACATTCACATATTTTCTTTGCACCTATGACCACTTTAAAGTTCTTTTCCCTTCCTGTGCTTTACCTGATGTTGTCTGGGCCCATTCAGTAGAAAGCTGTATTATATTTACCACTGTTTTATATTTTGCTGTATTATATTTACCACTTCTGTTTCTGTAATTTGGTTCAATGTAATGTAGGGGTAATGACCATCTTTCTAGATCTTGAATTCATAGGCTCATAACAAATAAAAGTTGTCAAAACTTCAAGGTCAGATGAATAATTACCTAGATGCCTTGAGAGAATTAAAAGGCAAAGTGTACACAAGAGGCACTGTTTAATAGCTGGGTAGCTTTAATTTTAGAACAAATAAGTTTTTGAAACAGATTTTCCGTTTTATTTCAACAGGCGGAAAAAAAGATGAAAAAGATAGAGAGTAAAGTATTTAAAGATTAGAAACGAGGAAAATCAGCAAACATACGAATAACACAAGTCTCAGTCATAGCTGAACCTCAAAGTTCTGTAGTATTCATTTAATTTGTTAATTGCAAATCATCATAAAATAGGTTTGACAGCTTTATTTCACCTTTAAATTTTCAGTTCAAGTCCACTTGCATTTGGGAAAACAGATTAAACATAGATTGTTGCTTCTGCCCTGAGATTTAAAGAAATGACTTAAGTAAGCACCTGACCAATTAATTAAAGAGAATTATTCTTGGAAGAATGAACTCTGAGAGATACTTGAAGTATGTTTTTTCATTTCATATTCCAACTCTACAGTAATTTTATAGCTGTTTAATTTGACACGCATATATATGTGTTCATACTAAATTCTAGCAAATTATAATAAGCAGTGCATTCATAGTTTCAGGCTGTAAGGACCATTCTTTCTCCATCCCAGTAGTTGACTGCTTAATAAATAAATAACTGAGCCTCATTGGGAGTAGAGGTTAGGGTTGACACATTAAAACCAGGAAGAATAAAATAATAATTATGAACACAATTTTTCAATGCTCTGGAAGATTGAATCCAAATTAACCTTTTGGTTGGAAGCAAAAGGTAAACACAGGTAGAATTAGTTAAAATGATACTTTAAAAAACTGGCCATTTCTTTTCTTTCTAGAAAACCTTTGTCTCATATACAGGAGTATCAGTGTAGGTTTTACTTTTCTGGCAATATGTAATTTGTCTGGAAATTGAGTTATGACTAAAGGTAGATGCAACCATTTCGCTACATTCAAACTAGCCAGAATCAAATGATGATTAGTAATTGAGCAAGAAAGGTCATTCCTATTTCTATCTCACTTTGTGATGCAATAATTTCCAAGCCATCTGTTCTTTGGAATATTTATGCGGAGGAAATGAAGAATTCCGAGATTTATGCAGAAACTTTAGAATCCATCCAGAGCTCACCCATAAGCCTTCAGAGCTCGTCAGACAGACATTAGATACCCCAGGACAAAGGCAAACCAGAAACACCCCAGAAGGAAGTGCTCCAGACGGTATATCTCCCCTGAATACCTGGCTGTGTTCCTATGTATCTAATCTTTGACTATTTTCTTCAGTAGGGAGTTCTTAACCATCATAAATTAACTTGCAGAATCACACTATTAATGATAATGCAACTAGAATTCTAATCCTACCTGAAAACCAAACCAATTTAGAGACTATAGACCCCCCTAAAATACTAAAACATGATGAAAGATGAAGAATTCCTATTTTTCCCAGGGGACAAAAAACAGGAAAAGACAAATTCAGACAATTGGAGCTTCTCTTCTGGAGCTAATTCTTGTTTATTATCTCATGTTTTATGGTCAGCAATTCAGACTGGGGGTTAACAAACACCACTTACCCAAAAGCAGTCGGCTGTGTCAGCTGAAGCAGAGGTTGCTTGAGAGATTTCTGATTCGGTTATGCTTTGAATCAACATTGGGCCAATGTTGAAATGCAAAGAGGGAGTGCAGCTGTGAGTGAGACGAGTTTTGCTGGTGCGTCCGGCAGATTCATAAGCTGTGTTTTTATGGCAGGGCCTGGATTTAATTTTCTTAGTTTGACAAAATCTGACTGTCTCTGGCAGAGCAATCTGTCCATTTGACACATTTTGGCCTCAGTAGAATATGAAGAGCAGGTCATACAGCGAGGGACTCGACAGTTTTAGCAAGCTTCAGTAAGAAGAGGTCTTACATCAAAATGTGCAGCATTCTGGGGAAAAGGATTTGAAGGTCTTTTTATGCTTCTCAGAGAACAAACTTGGTGTTCAAGGTGAGTTCTCAGTTCCCACTGCATCACATGTTGGTGGGAAAGGGGCTCATTGGTTCTATGGAAATATGAATTGGGGTTCTTCACAAACACAGTGCCCCAAATCTGGAAATTCTCTGTTAATATCCATCATTTCTTCCCTCTGCAAATCTGAGAAATCAAATGGCCTCAGGAAAGAGTTTTGCCAGCCTTTGCACAGGGATCATTACTTATGAATTTATTTTACAGTAGTCCCTCCTTATCCACAGTTTCAGCTACCCATAGTCAACCACAGTACAAAAATTTTTAAATAGAATATTCCATTAATGAGTAATTCATACCTTTTAAACTGCACCACCTGGGTAGCATGATAAAATCTCGTGTGATGAAATCTCGCGTGATCCCGCCCGGACTTGCGTGAATCATCCCTTTGTCCGGGGAATCCGGACCTTTAGTCATTTAGCAGCCATCTTGGTTAGCAGGTTGGCCGTCACGGTATCGCAGCGCTTGTGTTAAGTGACCCTTATTTACTTAATAACAGCGCCAAAACGCTAGAATAGTGATTCTGGTAATTCGGATATGCCAAAGAGAAGTCGTAAAGTGCTTCCTTTAAGTGAAAAGGTGGCTTGGTAAGGAAAAAGAAATCGTCTGACGAGGCTGCTAAGACCTACGGTAAGAACAAATCTATTCTTGAAATTGTGAAGTAAAAGAAATTTGTGCTAGTTTTGTTGTCACACCTCAGACTGCAAAAGTTATGTGACAAGTGCTTAAGTGCTTAGTTAAGATGAAAAAAGCATTAAATTTGTACCGTAAGATATTTTGAGAGAGATCAAATGTTGCGGAAACTCGGCCTCTGTTCACTGGTGCCAAATAGAAACGCAGAGACAGAGTTTTGGGTGAAGTGTTAGAAAAGAATAGCTTGATTGCTTTGCCAGGCAAAGGGGGCCACAGCGGGCTTTATGCCCTCAAGACTGTGTGTCCTGCCCTGGAGGGGGTAGTGAGGAATCTTACGGTGTTCAAGGAGCAGGGCGTGATCAGCTCGTGGACGTTCTTCTGATTAGTTGGTGGTGAGGTAATCAGGAGTCAACACCATCAACCTGGTGCCAATCAGTCTGGCGTCTGCGTGCTTGTGGGCGGCAGTTTATTTCTCCCACCTGGCGGGGGTTTTAGTATCTACCAAACAGCTCACAGGACGCGGCTCAGAACAGTATCTATAGTCCTTGAGGAGGAACTAAAGGTCCTTGACTTTGTTTAATGGCTAAAGTATTATTATTTTGTCTTGCTTGACTGTTTTCTTTCTGTATTTTCTCATTTCCCTGATTGCATTTATTCTTTGACTAAAGTGTTTCTACAGACAAAAGGCAGGCTGAGGACAGGGGTGAGGATCTATTCTGGGAAGGCCTCCCAGCGTCCTGCTAGGTTACACACATTCAAATAACTTTTATTACAGGATATTGTTGTAATCTATATTATTATTACTTATTCTTGTTAATCTCTTATGGTACCTGATTTATAAATTAAACTTTATCATAGATGTGTATGTGTAGGAGAAAACAGTGTATATATGGTTTGATACTGTTCACAGTTTCAGGCGTCCGCTGGAGGTCTTGAAATGTATCGCCCAAGGATAAGGGGGGACTACGGTACAAAGTAGTTTGCCAGAAAGTATACAGATGTATAGAATATAAATTGTGGGTAGATGATTTTTAATTTGGGAAATGAATTTGATAATTTGGCATTTCTACTTGTTCTGATTAATTTTCTCATAGTGCCTAGACTCTTGGGTTATGAAACGAGGCTTATCAACATCTCACAATGAGCCTGAGAATAAATGCATCATTTAAACAAGTTACGTAGACTGTAGGTGTTTATTAGCTTTGAACTAGCATGACTGTGCTCATGCAGAGATGACTAAAGGGAATAGTGTTTATTGGAACCTCAAGATTTGGAATCTGTGAAAGAAATGAAACTGAAACTAAAACAAAAGAACTCTGTTCTCACTTTCTATCACCCCTAATACAATTTTCTAATTATTGTTGTATACCTGATATCGAGATGTAAATTACTCATGGCTAATGCCCCTTCCCATATGATCTACTGCTTTACTTCTTTCAAAACTCCACATGTCTCAGGTGAGTTGGTTTTTCTGAAAGCCATAAAATGAAGTAATAAAAATAGCCAGTTGGTCCAACTGCAGAGAGCCCAGTATGTCAGTGTAGTATATGCACTTCGGTGAAATATCAAGGCAGCACTTACTGTGATGAGGATTGTAGTGAGAAAGAAAGGAAAATTGCATGGTGACACTTTCTCATACCAGCCATGGACACAGTCTGAGAGGTTACCAGAATTTCTTCCCCTCTCATTAGATTCATTTCAGCTTAAGCTTCTGGTATTTCAGTCAGGGGGATTTGAACACACAATATAATTTAAAGATCATTCTTGTTGTTAAAAAGTTCCAGGAGTAGGCTAATCACTAGAAGATTTCAAACACAATTTATAATCTCCCTCATTCTTTCTCCTTCCTCCAGTTTTTTGTTTGTTTGATTTTGTTTGTTTTTAAATCATTCCCTGGGTATACTAAGAGGCCCAGTGCCGTGAGCTGGGGTCTTGAACAAAGATGTTTCAGAAAAGATACTTTATCCTTTATTTGTCCTTTGTAACCAACAATTTCCAAGTACTCAGTAACATATCAATAGGATAGCCTCATGAAACTCATAGGTAAGAGCAGATTAAAAACTGTTTTCTCAGAAAAGAACAAAAGTGCTGCCAAACACAAGAGGTTTCATAAGAATCGTGGGGATTGAGAGCTGCAGTGGTCCTTGGCAATGATCCTTGTGTTGGAATGATAAACCAGAAGTCTGTAGAGATGAAATGAATTGGTTAAGATCAAACAGATACATTGTGGGAGTGATCTTTTCATCCAAGCCCAGCACTCTTAACAAGTTTCAAGGTGGGAGGTGTGGGGAGTAGTGGAGCAAGAGTGAAGTCCACCAGCAAAAGCAGCAGGAAAAAAATTAAATGTAATGTCAGAGGCTCTCTCTTTAACCTGTGCCTCTGTACTGTGTCATTTGCAAATTCGACAAGCTGTTTGGTGTGTGTGTGTTCGTGTTCATATTAAAAAATGTTTCTCCTGGAAGGTACTTAGAAATTTCCTTTTAGGATGCTATCAATCAATTAACTACTTTTCCGTTTTGAACTTGTTTCACATTTCTTAATCCTGTGCAAGTTACAGTATGGGAAACTCTCGAATGTCATTCTGAGATCAGTCATACCATTCTGAGAAACCTAGTTCGTAATAAAACTGTATAGTCTTCAGTGATTATTACTGTTTTCCATTAAAGACTCAAAAATCATCCTTTTATCAGTCTTCTTTGAAATTTGGCAAAGGAACATTAGACTCACAGGTCTGGTCTGGGATTCTTTGGTCCCTTTTTCAGCTATAGAATATTTTCAGGTTTTCTTCAATTTTTCCTTGAAGAACTGCTTGAAGTGCCCTGACAGCAGCTCAGAGGTCTTACCAACAGGGACCTGGGCACATGGGTGGGGTGGATTCTGTGGATTGGCCCACCTGGGCTCTGCCAGGCAGCTACCCCCATGGGAGACTTGGAAGAATGAAAGGAGGTAACCGAGGCAGTGACCACGTGGAGGGAAGGCTGGCTCTGGAAAACGTGCTGGAGATACTTGGTTTCTCTGGGATGTTCTGAAGGAGGTTTAAGTGGCAGATCCTTGAGTGGCAACCACAGTTGGTTTCCTTGCCCTGTCAGAGATTCTGTAAGGAATCTGGTACGCTTTAATAAAGCAGTTTCGTTTTGTATTAATCTGCTCAGGTTGCCATAACAAAACGCTACAAACTAGGTGGCTTAAACAGCAGAAATTTATTTTCTGGAGGCTGGGAAGTTCCAGAGCAGGAACAAATCGTTTTGTAGACATAAGTTTTCGTTTCTCTTATATAAATACTCAGCTGTGGAGTGGGTCGTAACGTAAGTTTATGTTTAATTTTATTAGAAACTGACAAATGTTTTTCCGAAGTGGTTGTACCATTTTACATTCCCACCAAAAATGTATAAGAGGTCCAGTTGCTCCATAGTTTACCAGTGCTTGCTGACAACAGTCTTATTCTTCTAGCCATTCTAGTGGGCATGTAGTAATATCTTATTGTGCTTTTAATTTGCATTTCCTTAGTGGCTACTGGTATTGAATATCTTAAGCTCTGTATGCTAATGCATGATCTTAAACTCTGTTTATTTCATATGTTTCTGATTGCTTCAGATATGTATAATCTAAAATCCTTCTCTCTTTACTTTTTAGTTTTTATATTTTTCCTTTTCTCTGGCTTTAGCATATCTTAAGTGATACTCATACCTTTTCTTCCATATGTGTCCTTAGTCATGTGCAAATCTTTCATTTATTGTTCATAACTTTTTTTGTTGTTTTTTCATAAGTTTTTGAATTAGAACTTATTAGAAAGATTCTTGTTATGCCACCTTGATTTCTAAAAGTACCGATTCATTTTCTTCCTCATACTTCGTGTTACAGTAAGAACCAGAATTTCCTTTGGATGATCTCCTTGCCTTTTTTTTTTTTTTTTTTTTGCAGTACACGGGCCTCTCACTGTTGCGGCCTCTCCCGTTGCGGAGCACAGGCTCCGGACGCGCAGGCTCAGCGGCCACGGCTCACGGGCCCAGCCGCTCTGTGGCATGTGGGATCTTCCCGGACCAGGGGACGAACCCATGTCCCCTGCATCGGCAGGCGGACTCTCAACCACTGCGCCACCAGGGAAGCCCCTTATTCTTAATTGATCTAAAAGATAACATTTTTAAAAGTAATAATAATAACACTATGATTATAGCATATATATAGTTAAGTGAAATAGATGATAGTGTATTAGTCTGCTCAGACTGGGTGGCTTAAACAACAGACATTTATTTCTCATGTTCTAGAGGCTGGTAAGTTTAAGACAAATGTGCAGTTCAGTTTAGTTTCTAGTTGAGGACCCTTTTCCTGGCTTGCAGACAGTTCCCTTCTTGCTGTGTCCTCACATGGTTGAGAAAGAGAGAGAGCTCTGGTCTTTTACCAGCTTCCTTCTTTTCCCCATCATGAGGGCCATACCCTCATGACTTCTAAATCTATCACCCAAAGGCCCTGTCTCCAAATACTATCACATTGATGGTTAGGGCTTCAATATACGAATTTTAAGGAGATACAACTCAGTGCTTTGCAATAGCAATGTCATAAGGGATAAAAGGGAACGATTGGGAATACTCTGTTATAAGGTACTTGAATGGTATTTATTTATTTTTATTTATTTATTTTTGTGCGGTACGCGGGCCTCTCACTATTGCGGCCCCTTCTGCTGCGGAGCACAGGCTCCGGATGCGCAGGCTCAGTAGCCATGGCCCACGGGCCCAGCCACTCCGTGGCATGTGGGATCCTCCCGGACCGGGGCACGAACCTGCGTCCCCCGCATCGGCAGGCGGACTCCCAACCACTGAGCCACAAGGGAAGCCCTTGAATGGTATTTAAAATGTGAACTTAGCTTAATTAAAAAATATATTGCTCTAAGGAAACCACTAAAATTTTTAAAAAGAGGTATAATTGATATGCTAGTGGAGGAGGTAAGTTTGAATCCTATAAAATGCCCAATTAAAATGAGAGAAGGCAGAAAAAGAGGGGAAACAAAAATAGACAAAGAACAAATGCAAGGAGTAGGACAGTTTCAAACATGGTAGATACTTATCCAATTAATACTCACTTTAAATTTGAATGGCCTAAATACACTAATGAAAAGACATTATCAGAATGGATAAAAATATAAGACCCAACTATGTTGTCTACTTGAATCCTGTTTTAAATATAAAGGCTCAAATAGGTGAGAAGTAAAAAGAAGCAGGAAGATGTACCATGACAACCCTTATGCTTCATCTATGGCAGAAGTGAAAGAAGTGAAGTCAGATTTATATGCTGTTGCTTTTACCCTCTGAAACTCCAAAGAGAATCAAGCATTCACCCACACTTTGATGAGAAAAGGAAATGGAATAATTGTCAGTTTTAGCGTTAATTAACAGTTTTGGGGATGGTAATTTCCTAATTGCACTTAAAACCCAAACATCAAAATATGTTTGATTAATTCTTCCGAGAGTTACCTACAGTTGATATTCAGTGATATTTTAGATCACAGTTGTCTTGAAGAGAAGATAAAAGAAGACCAGTGACAAGCAGAGGAAAAAAATCCTAAGTAAGCGGACTGCTTAATTTCCTCCTTCCTTTACTCTTTTAAAGCTGACTCCATTCGTGAAGCCCTACCGTTTAGAATTAACAACTTCATTTGTTTATCAAAAGTAAAATCACTCTATAGCATAAATAATCATGAAGACATTTCTTCTGATTCTCAAAGAAGTATAGTTGGCGAACATTCTGACAGCTGACATGATGTTCTTTCTTATGACAATCCTCTGAATATTATTTCAGAGTGCCACCCACAGACTCCAGTTCTCTTTGTCTTGTCAAGAAATGATGTTGAAAGTATGAAAGGTTGCTAAGTGCTTTTGTAGAAATAACAAGGCAAAATACACTATTTTTAAAATGTTCCATGCCAAAAAACAAAAGAGCACATGTCATAATCTCTTCATTTAAAATCTTACAATGCACATTTTCTAAAATATGTATTATTGAAATAACTTCTTGTTTTAAAGGAAGAAACAGTGTATTTTCCCACCTTGACACTAATACACACATAATTTCCTTGAAATGATGTTTTAAGGATTTATGCCAGACTAAACTTTAGAAAACTGTCTGGTTAATTAGGTTGTAAGTACATTGGGTCACATAAATGCAACTTGTGTTTAGAGGAAATGTTGACTGCTTAGTAACTGTTTTTATATTTCTCATTGGGATTAACTTCATATGTTCCATAAGGACATTAAAGAGCATTTTAGATATATAGCACATTTTGTGATTTTCTGTGCATATATCGTTAATACAAAATGATTCAGAAGACATTCCTGAATCCTCATGTTCTGAAGTAAATAACTATGATTGCACCAAGAAATTCAGCCTGTCTTCCTGCAGGCTTTATCATTCCCAGAGTGGAGATAATATATTGGATAGTTTCCTTGCCCATCTGGCAGAGCTATTTGGTGATGAAATATATGTGTGTGTGTGTGTGTGTGTGTGTTTTGAAAATAGTAAAATATCATATGTTATTGAAGTTATCCTTATTGCTATATAGTACCTTAATTGTGGCCTGTTTTATTGTGCAGTTGACCAAGCAGTGTTAGGTAAGTATAGCCTGCCTCCCAGAAAGTCCAACAATAATCAGGGAGATATTTCTTCCCTTTCCTCTTCTAGGGAGAGTATAAACAAATACACAGTTGAAATCCTGTCTAGTGCTGTTTATTCCAAGTGTGTACTCATAAGCTTCCACAGGCAGTGCTGTTTCACTTCATTTCTGGGGTACATGACCTACACCTACTTTGTAAAATTTTCTGGGTTCTCCAGGGCCAAAACGCTTATATGAAAACAATGTATTATTCAGTTGGTGATTTCATGAGAGAACACCATTGCTCCATTTACAAACACTGAGGAAAGTTGAAAGTAAGGAGGGAGTGCCAAGTCTCCAGCCAAGTGAGGTTTGCACCACGAGGGAATTGACAGTCTCAGCTGAGGTTGTGCTGGAGTCATAGTTCCTCACTCTGTTATTAGAAGTCAGTGTTTCATCCCTGTCTTCTGCTTGAGGCATGAACATTTAGTTGTAAGAAAAGCAGTTACTTATCTCACATAACTCTTTAACTTGGCTGTTTGTTTAATCATCACTTTATGAAACTGTGCCACTGTTTTTACTTACTCAATTCCAAGAGGTATTAAAAGGCGAGTGCCCTTCCTCATTCCAGATAAGCAACTAAACTCTTGAGTATTTAATATTTTATTTGACTTTAAAAAGTAAACCACAAATACAGGATAAGCCTGGGATAACTTGTAGTACCAGAAAGTAAAGAAGTGTTCAATAAAACCTAAAGGATTGGGGCCTGTCAAAGGGACACAGGAGCCAACCTGAAAGAACTTCCAATGGCCACAGCTGGAACAATTTAAGTGACAAAATAGGTAACATAATATTGGATTATAACCCAAAGTATAAAATAAATGTATATACATCTATACTAATATGAATAAATGACTAAAAATAAATAAATGGGGGAGAAGTTACAGAAGAATTCCAAATAATATATGTAGTTATTTCACTTTATAAAGGTGAGGCTTAATCCCTGTCCCCCTGACCACCATGGGCTAGACTTAGTGACTTGATTCCCTAGAATAGAATAGGGGAAGAAAAAAAACATAGTAATGCTAGAGTGAGAAAACCTGCAAAAACTACCTTAAACAAGTGATGAAAGTTAACATCTTCAATGATGTCTTGTAGATATTATGTACCTCTGATATTATGTGACAAGAAAAGCATTTCATCTCTGTGGTGTTCTTCCCCCCAAGCCTATAAACCCAGTCTACTCATGAGAAAGACATCAGATAAACCGTGATTGGTGAGGGGGGCAGTTTATTGGATAGCTGGTCAGTACACCTCCAGACTCCCCAGGTCATGAAAAACAAGGAAAGTCCAGGGAACTGTCACAGACAAGAGGAGATGAGGGAGATACGACAACTAAATGCATTGTGGTGCTCTGGATTGGATCCTGGAACAGGAACATGACATTGTTGGAACAATTTTTTTGGAGTTTAGTTAATAATATATAATGTAGTGGGTTGAATGTTGGCCCCTTCAAAAGATATGTCCCTGTCCTAATCCCCAGAGCCTGTGAATGTGACCTCATTTGGAAGAAGTATCTTTGCAAATGTAATTAATCTTAAGATAAGATCACTCCGAATTATCTGGGAAGTTCTAAATCCATTGACAAGTGACCTTATAAGAGAAACACAGAGAGACAGAAGAAGAGGAGGCAGTGTGATCATGGAACAGGGATTGATGATTGGAGCCATAAATCCAAGAAATCTCAGCAACTACCAGAAACCAGAAGAAGCAAAGAGCAAAATTTCCCTTAAAGCCTTTAGAGGAAGAATGGCCCTGGGGATGTCTTGATTTTGGACTTCTGGCCTCCAGAACTGTGAGAGAATAAACGTGTTTTAAGCTACCAAGGTTGTAGCAACTTGCTACAGCAACCTTAGGAAACTGATAAATATACCAATGTCAGCCTCTTGTTTTGAATAAAGTGCCACGACAACGTAAAATGTTAATTATTGGGGCACTAGATGCAGGGTATACAGGAACTCTCCGTACTATATTTGCAAACTTTCTGTAAGTCTAAAAATTATTCCAAAATAAAAAGTTTATTAAAGTAACACAGTTCAACTCAAAGAAAGGTATAGATTTTACTTCTACTTTGTTATGAGTCAGACTTAATATTTCTTTGAATAATACGACTACTATGCCATTAAATATCTCACAAATGGAAACAAGCATTTCTGGAAAAGAAATCTTTCAAATGGGGAACATTGATATGGCAAATGTCACATTTGAAACAATAAGTTCACATACTTGCGTTTTCATTGTGTTTCAGAGCTCCAGTAGTTTCCCTCTGGTTTGTAGTTGATTAAGGTGGGTGGTCTTAACCAGTGCTGTCAGTGACACTTAGAGTATTCCTTGACCTTCAATTGAATATAAATTTACACTGTTTTGCTTCCCTATCTCTTAAGGTTACATCAATGATAACCAGGCAAGATTGTTAAAAAAAAAAAAAAAAAAGATCCAAATAAAATAGTTTTTTCTTATGTCTTCTTTAACTAAAAGTACGTGACTCAAAGTTTATAAGGAAAGCAGTGCACTTTATGCAACTTTATTTTAATTTAAAAAATATGGAAATGCTAACCACGATCATCTCACACTGCTCAGCCCAAAGAAGAACCACTTAGGCATGACTAACCAGCCTGAGTAATGTTCTATGAAATTAGGATTTGTCTTTAAGTATACGAATGACTCAGGGAAGAATGTGAGGATTATTGCAGTAAATATTTAGTAGGAAGTGATAGCTTAAGGTATGGCCAGCAGTCGGTCCTTAAAGAAAGTGAACAATTTCTCTGTGAGTGAAACTTACGGAATGCAGAACTAAGGGGTCAAATATCTAGAAACAAGTGCTTAATACTCAGGGAAAAAAAGAATCTATTTTTTGACAGCATATTTGTAACTATAAAGCACCACAGATAGCCTTGCAGCTATTTTTGATATATCACTGGTACTTCATTGATTACTTTGTGAAGCCTCAGCATCCTCTCAGCTCTGCTTACTACATCCATCAGGATGAATTATGAAAGACTATATAGAGAATGCAGCACAACATATTTTTTTTTCCTAGTGGAAGGACTTTGATTACATAAAGTAATCAATTTGTATCTACTAAAAATGACCAGAAAGAGCTATTCAATTTTTGTATAGGGGAAATTAAGATATTCAAGCTATAAATTTTTAGAATAATAGATACACTTCTTTTTTAAGTCATTATAAAGCAGTGCTGTTATGGGAGAAAACCAAATAAATAGCACCAACTCATGCTTTGTACTAATTTTTTTTTAAGTTTTTTTTTTAGTTCAGAAAACTAAATCCCAAGTCCTTTTAAAGAGGAATCTTCTTGGTTTGTAAGACTAGTAATTCTTAAATTTATAAAATGTCTGGTTTTTATATAGGTATTGTTATTGTTTTTGTTGTTTTATATATATTTGGCCAAAGTATTCTTTTTCCAAATATAAACCCCCTAATTTAGCTTTAAGGCAATAGTAGATTCTAAGACTGATTAAAACAATGACGAAAAACCACACTATAAAGTGGCATAGGCTAAAAGGTTGAAAATAAGCTAAGTCTGTTATTTGAACAGTCAGCTTTTAAAATGAATATGTTAAACCCATGGCCAAGAAAAAAATTTTCCCATGGAATATTATGAAACCAAATAAAACTTATACTGGCGTTAGTTCTCTTATTTTCCCAGTCATGGAGTCCACTTACTGTCAATCAGTGACATTTCTTGATTACCCACTATTCTGTGAGCACTTCTGTTGAGACCTTTGTGGCAGTAACTTGAAAAGGGAATGTACCAACAGTTTTGTCTTCAAGGTGTCTAAATTCTATTTTTTCTGTTACGGGCTTTGCTGTTTATGTCATGACCATTCTAATATTCTCTTCACCTTTCCAGACCAGACTTTCTCAGTGTCAGTACTATTGACATTCTGGGCCAGTTAAGTCTTTGTTGCAGGTAACTGTCTTGTGCATTGTTGGATGAGGCCATATGATGGCTAATTTTATGTGTCACCTTGGCTGGGCCATGGAGCCCAGATATTTGGTCAAATATTATTTGGATGTTTCTGTAAATGTATTTTTTGGATGAGATTAACATTTAACTCAGTGGACTTTGAGTAAAGCACATTGTCCTTCATAATGTGGGTGGGCCTTATCCAGCCAGTTGAAGGTCTTAACAGAACAAAGACCAACCTCATGAGTACAAGAAGGATTTTGCCAGCAGATAGCCTTCGGACTTGAACCGCAACCGAGTCTCCAGTCTGAAAAGAATTATCTTATGGACCTGAAATATTTTGGACTTGCCAAGCTTCCACAATTCTGTGAGCCATTCCCTAAATCTCTCTTTCTCTATGTACGTATACACATCCTGTTGGTTCTGTTTCTCTGGAGAATGCTGACATATATAAAATTTGGTACCAAGAAGTGGAGTGCTGTTGTAACATACACCTAAAAGTGGAAGTTGCTTTGGAGCTGGGTGATGGGTAGAGGTTGGAAGAGTTTTGAGGTACATGTTAGAAAAAGTATAGATTGTATTCAAGAGATTGTTATTAGAAATATTAATGGTAAGGGTGTTTCTGGTGAGGCCTCAGATGGAAATGAGGAACATGTTATTAGACGTTGGAGGAAAAGTGATCCTTGTTATAAAGTGGCAGAGAACGTTGTTTAATTGTGCTCTAATGTTTTGTAGAAGGTAAAATTTGTGAATGTTGAACTTGGATATTTAGTTGAGGAGATATAGAAGTAAAGCACTGAAATGTCAATCTGGTTTCCCGTTGCTGCTTACAGTAAAATTTGAGAGGAGAGAGTTAAATTGAAGGAATTGTTCAGCCAAAGGGAACCAGAACTTAAGTATTCGGAAAATTCTTAGCCTATCCATATTGCAAAAAATGAAAAAGCATATTCCGGAAAGAACTTCATAAGGAGACTACAAATGTGACCCATGGATCCAATCAGCCATCTCTGCAGGAGCCAGAAATACAGATGGGACTATGCCCGCAGAGACACTGCCAGCTTGGACTAAAGGGAATAGAGGTGGGACAAAATGAAAGGCTGTTGAACTCCAGGGTGGACCAATAGAGCTATCTGACTGAAAACAGGAGTTATTTTTCAAGAAAAGGAATAATGACCCCGAAGGCAATTGCGAGGTTGGCCGGACTGTCACTCCCAACACAGACCTCCTCCATTTTAGCAGGCCATGCTACTGCCCTGGGCTTCAGGGGTCAGCACTGCCCTCCAGTGGGCCTGGAAGGTGGGGCTGTCACCTTGGTGCATCCAGAGGACAGAGCATCAAGCCAAAGAAAATAATTCTTGAGCCTTAAAATTGAATGGAATTCTCCCTGCTAGGTTTTACACTTGATTGGGACCTCTGACTTCTTTCTTCTTTCAGATGTCTCCCTTTTGGACTGGGAAAGCCTATCCTATGCCTGCCACTTCATTACATTTTGGAAGCATATTACGTCTCTGGTTTCACAGAATCAGAGCTGGAGAGGAATTTCTGCCTCAGGATACATCATATCTTGAGTCTCATCCAGACTTTATTTAGATGATATTTAGTTGAAATTTGGGATTTAGAGTTGATGCTGGGATGGATTAAGACCTGGGCTTTTGGTATAGGAGTGAATATATTTAGCTTGTAAGAAGGTCATGGATTTGAGGGGACCAAAGAGTGTTATGAACTAAATTGTGTCCCTTCCAAATTCATATGTTTAACCCTAACCCCCAGTACCGCAGATTGTGACTAGATTTGCAGATGGTCTTTAAAAATAATTATGTTAGGGCTTCACTGGTGGCGCAGTGGTTGGGAGTCCGCCTGCCGATGCAGGGGACACGGGTTCGTGCCCCGGTCCGGGAAGAGCCCACATGCTGCGGAGCGGCTGGGCCCGTGAGTCATGGCCGCTGAGCCTGTGCGTCCGGAGCCTGTGCTCCGCAACGGGAGAGGCCACAACGGTGAGAGGCCCGCGTACCGCAAAAAAAAAAAAAAAAAAATTATGTTAAACTGAGGTCATTCGGGTGGTCCCTAATCCAATTTGACTAGTATTCTTATAAAAAGAGATTAAGACACACAGAAAGATGCTGGGGCAGTGCATACACAGAGAAAAGGCCATGTGAGAACACAGCAAGAGGGTAGCCATCTGTAGGCCAAGGAGAGAGGCCGTAGGGAAAACTACACTCTCGCAGCACCTCGATCTTGGACTTCCAGCCTCCAGAACTGTGAGAAAATAAATTTCTGTTCTTCAGGCCACCCAGACTGTGCTATTTGGTTATGGCAGTCATAGCAAAGTGATAGAAAGAGCAGCTCTTGCATTTACCCACTAGATTCCAGTAGCATCCCCTGCCCTCCATCCCCACTCTCCCAGTTGTGACAAACAAAAAATGTCTTCAGACATTGCCAAATGTTTTCCTGGGGACAGAATCATCCCAGGCTGAGAAGCACTGCTCTAACCATAGACAACAACAACAAAATGACAAATGGATTACTTTTCTTTGAGACTCTCTGTTATTTGGCCTTGGTGACACTGTCCTTTCCAAGTCTCTTTCTAATCCTCTGGCTGCTCCTTCAACTGGTTAAGTGCAGGCATTCACAAAGTTTCTGCTGCCTTCTTGATTCTTTATAGATAGATAGGTAGGTAGGTAGATAGATATTCTCATCCATATTTAAAGTGTTACCTGTAAATAAATAACTGGAGTTCATGTATAATATGTCTTGTCCTGGCCTCTTTCCTGATCCTCAGATGTGAATTGCCACCTGCCAGTTTTCCGAAGTTCTTGAAATCTCCATTTGAATATTCTACCATTGCTGCAAACTCAGTATATCTAAAAGTGAACACATGACTTCCTCCAGACTGTCCCTTCTGTATTCCCTATTCTGTTATATAATTCACTTCAGTTCAATTCAAAAACTGTTTTTGAGTACTTCAGGATTTTGTGGCTTGGTATAGAAGAAAGTCACTCAGACAGATTTAATGTAATGTGATAAGCACAGTGATGAAAAAATATGCAGAGACCTCTATAGGAGTTCAGAGGAGGAACCTCTTATCCAGCCTGGGATGTCAGGAAAAGGTTCTAGAGTAGGTGAAGCATGAGCTGACTCAGAAAGGAGAAGCCCAAGTTAGGAGAGGAGAAGATGTTTTGGCAGGTAAAGTAGTACATAGAGTGGCAATATGTGGACGGGACTAACAGATAATATTCAATTTGTTTTTTGCCACTTTAAGTCAGGCAAATACGAACACGACCTGGATATAAATTCTTGTGTGCATCCATATCTTTTTCCTTTGAGAAATTTCTAACTTTCAATTTATTGAAATTTTATGGAGTTTTTAGGCTAAATTGCCTTCCACAAAAATTTTCCTTCTTTATATTTGATGAACAAGACTGCCAACATGGGATATTATTAAGTTCTTCAATATGGTCTTAAAATTATTTTTTTTAAGTTTAAAAAGATACTGATATTATTTTTAATGAAATTGCTCTGATCAGGTTCTCAAAAAACTCCCATGTTGGTAAATCCAGAGATAAATTCTCTAAGCTGGGCACAAGTTGTGGCTATGCCCTGAAAAACTGTTGTCTATACTATGTCCTATGTTGTCTACACCATGGAGAGGCCCCAGTGGTCTAAATTCCTGCTGGCTGTGCTGTTGTGGATACCCGACCCACTGAGTACATCTGCTTGCAATTTTGGCTGCTCTTCATAATTAGCAAGGTTTCTGAGTGGTGTGATTTCTGAATGCACTAGGGGTAACAGGACTTCTAACTCCTCTCACTGCCGGTGGTAGGTGTGGTTTCAGGTGTACAGGAGGTTCAATATGGAGTTCCCAGAATGCTGTGCTTTCTCATGAGGGCAGGAAGAATATCTTTTTCTAACTTGTTCTATTTTTAATGTTTGCACTATATCTAGCAGGAATTTTTTTATATTTCTGGTACATAGCTGGCATTTCTTCTGGTTTCCCAGCACAGATTCCCATTTTATCCAGTTTTTATATTTACTTTGTCATTTCATTGGGCTCCTAGGAGCCACATTGAATGCTTTTTCTTATGTTTCCATCTAACCAAAAAATCATTTGGTACTTTTTAATGCTGACCTTCTGTAGTGTTTAAATATCCAAACATGTCTCTTATCTGCCTTAAATCTGGTTCTGGCTCCAGGTCTTCCATTCTTCTCAGATTCCAGAAAGGTACAATATCTAACTTCAATCTATCCTAAGCCTTGCACTGATCTTCTCTCTACAAATTTTGCAAATACATTCTTAAAAATGAAAACTATGTTTCCATTTAGTGTCTAGAAGTTTGCTAAGACCTTATGTTCATTCTCTCTAATTCTCACAGAAAGTCTACTGAGTAGGTATTATTTCTATACTTTGCCAATGAAGAAATATACTTGAATATTTCAAGATACTTGAATATACTCAAGATACTTGAATAACTTATGCAAATTACAGTAAATACATACTAAACCTGAATTTTAGGTCAGTCAAACCAGTGTTTCCTCTTCCTGATAGTTCAAGCCTCCTTTAGGTAATGTGCCTTCAAGTCACTTAAGGCTTGGAAAATAAAATTTAAAAAATACTTCATTACTGTGTACACTTGTACTCTTACTTAGTGGAATACTATGCTTTTGACAGTTGATTTGTCTGCATGAGGCAATTTAGAAAAATATTAAGATCTCTGTGGCTTTGCCTAGGTTTTTATTGCTCTCATGTTCATGCCAAGAAGGAAAGAGAGAAATAAATTTGTTCAGTTATTTAATAATTGAAGACAGTAGATGCCAGGAACTGGAATGTCTACCTCAGAAAAACCTCAGAACTCCCATACCAGAAAAAGTAATCTGATAAATTAGAAAGAGAAGACGATGATCACAGCTAAAGCCGTGAATCTCGGTGTAGCTTTCCTTGTTCCCTAAAGTCTGTGATGGGGCACACGGCCAGTGTCAGTATTTGCACATGATAGAGGCTTGCCCAACTCAGAAGGCTTGGTTCATGCTCTGGCTCTGCCCTTACATTCCCAGGTCTTACATCATTAGTTTGGAACAATATTCACTATAATATTTGGACATAAGGAAATTTTATAAGCATCAAACTTTACTTGGACCTGAGTTTATTTCAACCATACTCAGGTCCAAGAAGACTCAATCTTCATGTTAGGGTAGAAAACAGGGTCCTTCCAGTGTGCCAGCATTTTAGAAGGGTCATTTTCCTACAGCTCTTAAGGGAGCTTTAAGGTTTTGTTTTTGTTTTTTAATTTAATAACTTAGGTATCACCTTAGAAACCGGGAGGCAAAGAGCCCATTTCTTTCCTCTGTAGGAAAAAAGAGAGCTAAAGATTAAATTTGCTGCTGGGGTGTGTATAAGATGGGGCTAGAGTTGGACACCTCATGAATTTTTGTTTCACTATTTAAGTGCTGGTGTTAATTTGATATTTCTTCATAGGTGTAGGAAGTACAGCAATTCATGTTAGTAAGAAAAAATAATCCAATGCAAGCATTTTCATAAATGCCATCTTCAATAATTTTTATTAATGTGCATTTCAATTGTTTAAGAGAAAAAAATATGGCTCATAAAGGAAAGTACAAAGAGAAGAGGGTCAATTCTCAAGTCATGAATATGACAAGTGTAATTATATGGAGAAAGGAAATCAATCCCGCCAAATGAAAAAGGGCAAAGGAGGAGGTGAAGTAAATGAATCAATACCCACAAGAATCCAGTTTCTCCACATTTGTGAGGTAATGAAAGATTATCAACAGATTTCTAACCAACTTCAGAGACAATGTCTGATGCTGCTCAGGGTATGTGCCTTGCTTTGCTGACAGGGAGGATTTGAAAGGTTCCAAGGGAGAATTTCTCTTTGTAATTTTATTTTTTTCTCTCATTTATGGTCATGGAACTCTGAAATGGGGTAGAGTTCAGATGGGTTTGTAAATTTTATTTGGATGTATCAAACATCAAACTGTGCATAGTAGCAGCACAATTCCGATTTGAATTAACATAGTGCATTTGAGTCTGAGGATCACCTCTGATGAGCTGTATTGCCTAGAAGACATATTCACCTTTTTGGTGCCCCTTTTCTTTTCCAAACACAGAAGCTGTGGATCAGCTTCTCTTTTAAGTTCATTCCAACTAAAATTCTATGAGTCAGGAAATGATACTGTTAATACTCTATTGACCAGGAGGATATTCACTTTTCCTTAAAAAATGTAATATCTAAATATTAAACTATTACCTATTAGAAATTGAAGGGGGTATTACAGAAAGAGGAGGATCCAGAAACTTCAGCAAAACTGACTACCAAGTAAAATTTACCCCATCTTTTGAAAATCTAAATAGAAGTAAAAGATTTGTGTTTTGTAATATAACTTACTCTATCCCTCTGTATTGATCAGGGTTCTCCAGAGAAACAGAACCAATAGGATGTGTGTGTATTTTATATATATATATATATATAATATATATATATGACAAATCCCACAATCTCCTGGGTGAGTCAGTGAGCTGGAGACCCAGGAGAGCCAATGGTGTAGCTGCAGTCTGAAGGTTGACAGGTGGGAGATCCAGGAAGACCTGATGTCTTAGTTACAGCCAGGAATCAGGAAAAGATGGTGTCCTAGTTTGAAGGCCATTAGGCAGGAGAATTCTGTCTTACTCAGGTGAGGGTCAACCTTTTGATCTATTCAGGCCTTCAACTGATTGGATGAGGCCCACCCCCATTATGGAGGGCAATCTGCTGTACTCAGTCTACCTATTCAAGTATTAATCTCATCCAAAAAATCCCCACAGAAACAAACAGAATAATGTTTGGCCAAATATAAATATCTGGACACTCCATGGCCCAGTTAAATTGATACAAAATTAGCCATCATACTAACTAAAATGTCATAGCCGTTGTATTCTGTGTTCTTATTTTATAGTGTATGTGGTTTAAATTTGGCAGAGAGGCTAATGTGCTATTTCTTAGATTCTTCTGGGATCCAGAATTGGCACCTTGCCATTTGAAATGCCTAATGCCATTATGCATATGTGTTCTCAGTTAAGTTAGTTAATGAGATCCCATTTGCTTGGAAGAGTTTATTCCTTGGAGGAATAAAGTATGCTCTCTGACAAATTATTTGCTTGCCCTGGAATGGAACTCATTATTATAATCTTGATAAAAAAGAATCTGTAAAAATTGAATAGTAGGGTCATATCTGAACAACATCAAATATTTCAGCTAGGCATAAGATGGCACATTGCCCCAGGGATGGGCAGCCCTTCATTACAGATCTTTAAGTGACTATTTAAATTCAGAATGAAAGTAAGGGGGGGATCAGTCTAGTGAAAATGAAGAAGATATGAAAGAAAGGAGATAGGGAAGAAGAGACCAAAAAAATAGCGTCTATTTGTGTAAAACGTTTGTGACATTTCTCTTTAGAGCAGGATTTTATTGCTCTGCCCTGAGGAGCTGTTTCACACATGGCACTCTGATCACCTGCAGCCTGACTCCTAAGTGTTAAAGGTGATTTTTCTGAATGACCTTTTGTCGTCTTTATTCTGCCCCCTTTAAGACTCTCATCTTCCTATGCACTCTATCTTTGCATATTCCATTCAAGGGTTAGGCCAGCTTTTAAAAACTAGATTATACTGCTCAGAGGGGAGAGTAAGACTGTTTCTAAATGAAGAAATTGAATGTTCCCTTACCCCAATAAGGATAAAGGGTTATATTCTGGTGAAAAGGGTACTTTTTAAAAAACCTAATGTTATTTTTACTGGAAAATACAGGAAAGCATCATTTCTGAATCTCAATAAATTCCACAATCTGCATTGGGATTCTTCAACTGCCTGGTTAACAGACATTCCTTGCTAATATAAGAAAATATACCTTATGTTTAAGGGATTTATGTACAAATAAAGCAGTGTTTATTTATACATAAATTTATACTTTCTCATGAAACACAAAGAGTCATATTTTCATGAGAGCTTTTTTTCCCTTGTTTGTGCTCCCACTTCTTCTGGTTCTGACACAAGACCCAGATTCACTGTCAATACAACTGGGAGAGTACTGGGAAAGGAGGAGAGGGAAAGTGAGAGATTTAGTACTTGTTAGTTAGTGATACTCTGTAGGTAATGGTGATTCTGCCTGGCTGTCCCCAGCCAGCCCCTCCCGAGCTCTGGTTGCAAGGCCTTTCAGAGGTAACCTCCTCCTAAAATTCTAATACACTTAGGAGCAGACACCTTAAAATAATCCTGATTATCTCTTAGTGAGGATTAGGATGATCCAGAACAAGGACTCGAGGATCTGAAGAAAGATTGGATGGGCACTGAAGTAAATTCCACTGCCTTCTTGATTTTGTCTATATGTATTCAAGTATTTATTGATAGTCTATTATGTTTCAGGCACAGTTCTACCTAGTGAATAAGAAATTAGGTTCTGCTTTCAAAGACCTAAAATTTGTTACTGGTGGTAGTGTGGTAGTTAAAATTTTTAAAAAAAGAAGAAGAGAGAGAGATTATCAAGTAGTGATATAAACAGAGTGGTAAGTACGAGTATAGATTGGATAGTCAGGGAGGAGCTCACTAAGTGCACTTGGGCCTGATGCCTGGATGATCAAAACCGGCAGGCTGAGCTAAGAGACCAGAACTGTGGCTCACTTCATCCAGTCTGCATTTATCTGTTTTATATAGTGGAGTTTAAGTCTTAGAAACTATTAGATTAGATAAAATGGAAAGATCCTTAAGGCTTGTAAAACTCTTAAGATGCAGGCAGCCTTTGCTCTTTTATGGGTGGTAGGGGTGGAAATACTAAAAACGCTTTTATTTTTACTGAAGGCTAATCATAAGCTTATTGAACACTCACTATATCACAGTTACTGTCCACTCTTTCATTTAATGCTTGAAACAATCCAGTGGGTTAATGCCTATTGGTGATATTATTATTCTGCCACCTAAGTTTTGACACACAGTGTTTCTAAAGTAGAAAATGCCTTTACATGTCCTCCATTCTGTCAGTGTGCATCTATCTGTGTATATCTATGTATCTATCTACCTACGTACCTCTTATCTACCTGTCTGCCTATCTGTCTACCTAACCTGTCATCTGTCTTCTGAAATAAAAGTTTTTTGAAACTGTTTACCCTTCTGCAGTGCATTCTGATAGTTTCTATTTGATTCTACTCTATTTCATGTTTTTAAATAAATGCTGGTCTTTAGTAACTAAATTGATTTACAACTCATTTCCCCACCAGCTTTATTAAGGTATAATTGACAAAGTTGTAAGATATTTAAAGTGTACAACATGATGATTTGATATGTGTGTATACATTGTTAGAGGATTCCCCTCATGTAGTTAATTAATGCACCCATGACCTCACATGTTTACTTTTTTTTCTTTTTTGGTGAGATCCTTTAAGTTCTACTCTCATAGCAAATTTCAGTTATACACTACAGTGTTATCAACTATAGTCATCATGTTATTCATTAGATCCTTAGACCTTGTTCATCATCTTAAAACTGAAAGTTTGTACCCTTTAACCAACCTCTCTTTATTTCCCCCACGCTACGGCACCTAGCAACCACTTTTCTACTCTCTGTTTCTGTGAGTTTGATGTGTTTTATTTATTTATTTATTTATTTTTACGATTCCACATATAAGCAATACCATGTAGTATTTTTCTTTGGCTGTCTTATTTCACTTAGCATAATGCCATCCACCTTCATCTTTGTTGTCACAAATAACACGTTTTTCTTCTTAGTTAAGGCTGAATAATATTCCATTATATGTGACTTTTCTTTATCCATTCATCTGTTGATGGACATTAACTTGTTTCCATAACTTGGCTATTGTGAATAATGCTCTTATGAACTTAGAAGAACAGATATCTCTTCAGGATAATGATTTCATTTCCGTGGGATATATACCCGGAAGTGGAATTGCTGGATCATTTGGTAGTTCTATTATTAATATCCTGAGGAACCTCCATACTTCTTCCATAGTGGATATACCAGTTTACATTTTCACCAACAGTGTACAAGGGTTCTCTTTTCTCCACATCATCACCACTGTTTGCTACCTCTTTTGTTTTTGGTAATAGACATCCTAACAGGTATGAGGTGATATCTGCTTATTGTTTTGATTTGCTTTTCCTGATGATGTTGAGCTATTTTTCATGTACTTGTTGGCCATTTGTATGTCTTCTTTGGAAAAATGTCTACTTAAGTCCTGTACCCCATTTTTAATTGGGCTATTTGTGTTTTTTTGCTATTGAGTTGTATGAGTTCCTTGTGTATTTTGGATATTAACCCCCTTGTCAGGTGATTTGCAAATCTTTTCTCCCATTCCATATGTTGCCTTTTCAATTTGTTGATGGTTTCTGTTGCCATGCAGTTTTTAGTTTGATACACTTCCACTTGTTTATTTTTGCTTTTGTTGCCTTTGCTTTTGGTGTTACAACTCAATTTTGAAAATCACTGGTATGTATAATAACAGTTGTGGGTCTGCATTTTGCTTCAGGACAGGTCTGGATTTGAATCCTGACTCAGCTATTTACTCACTATTTGAATTTGAAAAAAATCACTTTACCTTTTTAATGCTCTGTTTTGTTGTCTGTAACAAGGAGTCAATAAAAGTAACTATTTTAAATAGTTTTGGGGGGAAATTAAATGAGATAATACATATAAAGTGTACAGATTTGATGCAATTTATGTAATAGAGTAAGTGTAAGCTCAATAAATGTTATCTATTTTTTATTTTTGTTATTTAAAATTTTCTTTTAAAAAAGTGTACGTGCTTTCAAGTATCATTTTCCAGTTATTTTCTTACTTTTCTGCCTGCCAAAAAGAATCAACTGTTATACATAATAATAAATATAGCTCATAAATTTAGTCACACGATACATCTTTGTTTAATTTAGGACGAAGCTCTATTTTACAATATATGTCTTACTTTATTCCAATGTAATGTAGTAAAGGACTTCCAAAGCAACATATCTTAATCTAGTACAACGAAGCCACCTCCAGGTGGGTCTATTTTGTAGGCCCTTTGTCTTTAATCACTTCTAGACAACGCAATCAAAAAAGGTATAATACAACTAATATAAACAATAGTGTCCAAATTATAATTTTGTTTTTTAATATTCTCCTAATTGTTCCTAAGTTTGTATGCTTTTAGATTTCTGAACATTCAAAAAATGACATAATGATTGCCAGTGATCCAAACATTGACCTATTGTTCATATCAGTGAGCTAAAACACGCTAAATGATACCAGGGGGTATTAAGTTAGTCACTAAACACTTCTGATTTCATTTGATTAGTCAGAAACTTTTGTAGTATAAACTCCATAAGAAGAAAGTTGATTGTATGTGTTTTTGTGTTTGATAGCCTTGTTTTTTTTAGTATGCTTTATTGCAGATTTGGAAACACATATTTAAGCCTCAAAGAAGTGAATACTGATACTCTTACAAAGTATTAATAAAGTCTTAAGTTAAATGTAAAACTACATAGTATAATTCTTGTTTAAGAATGGTTTACACTTTTATGACAAGAAAGTACAAGGGATTTCATTTTGTATGTCGAGTTATTCCATAAAGCACTGTATTTCCCTTTCATTTATTCATTTCTTTCCTTCTTCCTAATAAACACTTGTAGCTTCTATGAATTTCCCAGGTGATTCATGGGATACTGTATTTCTTGTAGCACATTAATTCATTAATACTAATTAAAAAGCTGAATTGTGTTTTGATAAAATGTGTTATGGTGAAATTCTACTCACCTGCTCTTTCTTTAAGCTGACTCTCAGTTGTGGGGTATGAGTTGCATAATGATACAATTTACTGGCCTCTGGGTTATTCCAGTGTCGATGGACTGTGGCTAGCCTATTCATCTTCAAGGCAAGAGACACAAAATGGCATGCTTGATGTTGAAAATCATGAAGTTCATGAGTAGACACTCAAAATAATAACATTCATTCCTCAAAATAATAGCATTCTTTTTTGTTCTGCAGTCGTGTTATTGAATAGTCAAGAATTGTTTATCTTGAATGTTTAATTCTGCCTGGCTCAGCTTCATCATAGTTTATATAGAGAATTAATAGATGTTAAGGATAAAAATCTTTTTCAAAGGTTATTTTAGAATTAATGGCTGGTTATAAATCACCACAACGCATCTGTAAAATTAGAAAATGCAGCATATCTAAGTAGTTTGTTATGCTTAGTTCATGAGTGAAACAAGCTTAATATTGTCTTACCTTAGGTTGACCATTATAATTGAAGGATCAAACATAGTTAGAAATAACAATTACTGTCGAATAATGCTTTAGAATTGGCAAAATGTTTTCTGTGGGTTGTATCAGTTCATTCTCATAATACCCTGTGAAATATTAATCTTATAAAAATAATAAATGACTCAAATACCTCAGTTATTTATCAGTGCCTTATATGTGTGTTATCTCACAACTAACTTACATGTCATTTACTACTATTATTTGTATACATTATGGGCTTAAAAGGGTTAATCACCTGTCCCAAACGTTATACTTTGTAATTGGCAGATATAGAACTTGAACTCTTGTCCATTTGATTTCAAAATTATGCCCTGAACCAAAATTATAAAATCAGTTTATTTAACTGCATTGAATGAAGCCTACAATATGGTATGGCTAAATTTGAATGTTTGAAGTGTGATGTGCAAGCAAAAATAGAGTTATTCTATGTTGCTTTAATGGTCAGATCTCACCAGGACTAATGGGGTAAAACTGAAGCAAGTTTCAACTTAATATAAGATAGAATGTTTTAATAACTAGTGCTTGTTAACCATGAATCAGGCCGGTTTTATAATTTTTATTGTGATAAAATACAGCATAAAATTTACCATCTCGACCAATTTTAGGTGTACAGTTCAGTGGTATTAAATACATTCATAATGTGCAACCATCGCCACCATCCATCTCCATAGCTATTTTCACCTAGTAAAACTGAAACTCTGTACCCGTTAAACAGTACTTCCCATTTCTTCCCCTCTCCCCCCAGCCCCTGGCAACCACCATTCCTTCTGTCTCTATGATTTTGACTACCCTAAGTTTCTCATATAAGTGGAATCACACAGTATTTGTCTTTTTGTGACTGGCTTATTTCACTTAGCATAATGTCCTCAGGGTTCATCCATGTTATAGCATATGTCAGAATTTCTTTCCTTTTTAAGGCTGAATAATATTCCATTGTATGTATATACCACATTTTGCTTATTCATTCATCTGTCAATGTACTCTTGGGTTGCTTTCACATTTTAGCTATTGTGAATAATGCTGCTGTGAACATGAGTGTACAAAGGTCTCTTCAAGACCTTACTTTCAGTTCTTTGGGGTATATATCCAAGGTAATATGGTGATTCTATTTTTAACTTTCTGAGTAACCATCATTGGGGCTATACCACTTTACATTCCCACCAACAGTGCCCAAGTGTTCCAGCCTCTCCACATCCTCACTATTACTTGTTATTTTCTGCCTTTTTTGATAGTAGTAAATCTGCCTGTGTTTTGAAGTGATCTTCCAATCACTGGAACTGTGCAAGCAATCTCTCAGGGTTAAGAGAGAAGCAATTTGTGTACCTGGTGTGATTTAGACTGTGTTCTTTGGGTGGCCTTTTGAATATTAGATTCTGTGGTTGTGTAGATATGAAAATGGATTCATCACTGCTGGGCATGTTGAAATGAGATAACTGCAAAAAGAAAATGACTATGGAGGATATCTTCAGTTTTGCATTAAATATCCCTCAAATTCCATAGTAGATACTTGTGATTTTAAAAAGCTATTCTAATAATTAAATATAATTATTATGCTTTTATCTCTCCTTAGCTGTAAAACGGTATAAGATATTCATGAGAACATAAGATGGAAAAGAATGCGTGCTTAAAATCTTGTGGGAAGAATGCAGGCACCTGCTGGAATCTTTGGAGTGCCTTGCCATTGCTAAATATTATAGATATGCATTGTACATTGTGCTGCCAGGCTGTGTTTTACAGACAGAGGGAGCATTTTCACACTGAACTCTGTAATACATGGAGATTACGTAACAGCAGAAACTAACACAACATTGTAAAGCAACTTTACTCCAATAAAGATGGGAAAAAACAAAGAATATATAATCCTTAAATATTTTTGCCTCATATTATTACAGTTAGAAGTCCGCTGAAGATAGTTTTACTTGAACTACTTGAACTTGTTGTTGCTTGATGTGAAGTAACAAGTATCATTGTAATTCTGTATATTTCCACCTCCAGTGTATGTGTGACTTGAGTTTAATAGCCTTCTCTTATTATTTCTTTTATGAGAGATATATTAAGGTTCATATTTGTTTGGCAGTAAGATCAAGATGTTTTATATACAAGAATATAAATATCTCTCTAAGTTATTTTTAGTTTCTCTATTTTTGTGAGGCTTCTGTTCTTACTTCTCAGGACTTTTAGTTTTGTCCCTTCTAAAGTTTAATATTTGAATGGTTTCAAACTCCAGTTTACTTTTTAAAATTATCTTCTTTTATTACACAAGTAATATACTCACTTAGTAAATAAATAATTCAAGGAGCTCAGATACAGAAAGAGCAAAGTTCCTCCATCTAGCTCCCATCCCATTCCACAGAGCTCACCTATTTTATTTTCTCCTGGGAGTCACATTTATATCCCATATGATGTTTCTACCTTAACTTGTTACTACATCAACTAAAAGCTATATGTAATAGGAAATCACTGTTACAACAGATGACAAGCTTAGCTCACTTACTCTGACCCCCACTCACTTCCTCATCTCTTCTTTCTCCTGCCATTACTTGATAGAATTTTAGTCAGTTCTCTCCATTTGATATCTTTATAATATCAATATATTTAAATTAAATATATTCAAATTTCTATTTCTTTATCCAGCAGCTTTAAGCAGTATACCCACTTTGTAAATTTAGAATTTAGCATCCCTCAATGTCTTTCCACTATCCTCCACCTCTTAAAACTTATCATTTTTTACACTTAGCTAATTTCTAAAGATCACATCACATTTTATTTTCTTTCTTGAGGACCATGTCTTTTTAGTACTGTTTTATTGTGGCGTTCCCTGGAGCTTTTCATCACATCTTTTCTTTCTTGTTTTGCAGAATAATAATATGCCTTCACACTATCACTATCATCATCTTGTTACTTCAGCACAGAATTGATTTTTAAAAACCCTACTGTCTTTTTGAAGTGATCTTTCCAGGTATTGTGACTGTTCACATGTGGGCATCCTGGATGGTATTCTGCATCTGAATAAGGTCCACTGTTTCTGATATACTGTGTACCCTTTTTTCTTGGAATTTTTTTCTATATTCTTGGAATAAACCATTAAGTAATCATTTTTTTCCACCAAAATATTTGAAGATAAATATCATAAGTTTAGAATATCTAAAAATGTCTTTTTTCTCTCCCATCGAACAATAGTGATATTTTGGCTACATATAGTTGGCTAGATTGAAAACTTATTTTCCTCGTTGCTGATTGCAGATGCCAACTTGATTTTTATCTTGTCAATATTCTATTTTTTTTTCTTTCCCTCTGGAAACTTTTGTCCTGGTACCAAGTCAAAGATCACTTTGGCTGCAGTGTAGAGAGTAGGCTGAAGGAGCCAGAGTGAGACCTGAGAGCAGTGAGGGGTACACCGAGGCAGGTTAGGTAAAAGGTTATGCTGATTTGAATTTAGGGACTAGTGAGAAATGGGGAGAAGGAGATGGATTCCAGAAGGATTTAGGATCTGCTAATGGACTGGATATGGGAAGCTGGAGAGAGGTGGTGTCAAATGGTGACAAGTACTAAGGTTTCTAGTCTTAAGGAGCTGTGTGAGTGATGGTGCCAGTGTCTGAAATTAGAGGGTGGGATGGAAAAAGAATGGGTATGTGCAGAAGGATTATCATTTGGTTCTGTATATGTCAAGGCTCATTTAAGACACTAAGGGGTGATATCAAATTGGATTTATGACTCTGGAGCAAAAAAAGTGATGTCTGAACTGGAGATACAAATTTGTGAGTTGTTTGCTTCTAGGTAGGAATTGAAGCTGTGATTGTATAAGAATCATGTAGAGGGTGCAGAGTTTGAAAAAAAGAGAAGACTCAAGAGCCTGAATCTTCAGGCTCAGTAATTACACTACTAAATTCTGGTAAGAGGAACAATAGACAGATAAAGAGTGACTAGAGAAGTTGGAGGAAAAGCAGGCACATTTTTTTGCACATAGAAGCAAAGAAAGGAACTTGCTTCAGAATGGTCAATAGTATAGAATCTTTAAAAACAGACAAGTCAGATGAGACCTAGTATATTTATAATCTGTGGTGATGTTATTGAAAGCTTACTTGTTAAAGTGATAGTCCCTAAAGACAATTTGGTGTGCGTTGATGAGTGAGTGAGAGACTAATAATGGAAACCCTCCAGACTAAGTTGGCCGTGGAGAGTAAGGCTGGTGGTCAGAACAAATGGTAGAGTAAGGCTCTTTTTATTGCTTTCTTTTTATAAAAAATGGAAATGACCTGTATATAATTAAGAACAGTGGGTAAATATCTAGTTAGAAGGATAAGTTGAATATAAAAGAAAGAGAAGTCGTAATCTATGCTAGTAGTTGGCAAACTTTTTCTATAAAGGGCCAGATAGTAAATATTTTAGGGTTGCAGATTATATGGTCTCTGCCCCAACTATGAACTCTGGCATTATAGAACTAAAGCAACACAGGCAATACAAAAATGAATGAGTATTGCTAGTTTCCAATAAAACTTTATTTATAGATGCCGAAATTTGAATTTTATATCATTTTCACATGTCATGAATTTTGAATGTTTTCCAGTCATTTGAAAATATAAAGCCAGTTCTTAGCTCTGGGCCACACAAAAACAGGTGAGGACCAGATTTAGTTTATCTCCTGGTTTATAAAGTATAAGACTCCTGAGGAAGTGGGTGGGGATTTTCAAAGAAGAGATAGAGTAGATTTGTCTTAAATTTAGGAGAAAGATACAAATTCTGGCTTCACTGCATAGTAGCTCTGTGACCTTGGGAAAGTCAGTTAGCTGTACTGGGCCCAGTTTTCTCATGTGGATTATAAGTAGCTACCTCATAGCATGTTAGTGAGAAATAGCATTGAGATAATGCATGTATATGCTTTGTGCAAAGCCCAGCACATTTGTCAGTATCATATAATAGGTTGATCTTTCCTTCAATACAAATACAGTTACAAATATGTGTGAGCTTTGGCATGTTGATAAACTATAAAACTTTCATAGTAAAACCAAAGGCTATCCCAGCCTGATTACTAGCTGTTAAGTTAAAGTAGGGAATGGGAGTCTTGTTAAAAAGGATAGTAAATAAATTTCTAGCAATGAACATGAGGATTTTACCATAAAAAATATATAAGTATGTTTATAGGAAATTACATGTTCATAGAAGAGATATAAACAGCATTATTCTCATTACATGGTTAATCATTTAGAGCAGGGATCAGCAAGCAAGACCCTTGGCCTTTTTTTATGCCTACAAGCTAATAATGGTTTTTACATTTTTAAAGAGTTATAAAAAGAAAAAAAATATAACAATACAGGACAGAGAAGGTATGTGATCCACATGGCTTAAAATATTTACTATCTGACTTTTTACAGCACAAGAGTACTGATCCCTGTTTTGAGTTTGGATACTTTAGCTTTGTCTAATCTCCTGAGTCTAAGTTTATCTCACTTTGGGTCAATTTGTACGTGTGGTCAGTGGAAGTTCTTCTCAGTTTACTATAAAACAAAGCAACACAGCACATATTTATTTACTAATTTATAATATTTCCAAATAAGATCATCATAGAGATGCAGAAAAACCTTAGGCAGTGTTCTTTAGTTTTAAAAGTCTTTTTTTCTAATCAATTTTAATGATTGGATAATTTTTCATAGTTAATACTTTCTTACATAGACTATCAACATATGACTATAGAAAAAAATTATATCCCTAAAAGATCTTAGCCCTATTTAATGAATGATGGCAATATAAATTTATTGGCAACAATTTATATAAATTCATTTAGTTATTGTCGTTTTTTGCAACATTTTCCCTCCTTTTGTTTTCTCATAATTCCCAGGGCCAAGGGAAATAGAATATTACATGGTGTCTTGATTTTTTTTTTAATAATTTCTTCTAGAACAAATCTAATGACAGTTAATAAACAGTATTTTGGTCTTTATATACAAAAATAGTTTTTCTTTTATGTGGAATTATGTGTATCATTGTGAAAACAAAATGAAAATGTAAACTAGTTCAACAAATGCAAAGGTGTATCTGGGAGACTGATTTTACAGCTTTAATTATTAGTTTTTATTATTCATTTATTACATATTTTGCATCATACTATACTTGTCATTCTCTTTGGTTCTTTCATTTTCATTTTCTCCTTGAACATTCTGTTAGATAGGTATAACCTCTCCTTAGATTCTTTTATAAAGATGAAATTTTGTAGGTAGTAGTGATGTTGTTCCACAGTCATCTCTGGATATCTTCTTAAATGGAAAATGTTTCAGTTTTTATTCTTGGTGCTCAATTCAAGAACATTAAAATGTGGCTATTATATATAATCACTTAATATTCTCAGGCTCTGCAGTTCCTCAATGGGAGTTCAAAATAAGATCATTCTCTGGTGAGAGAATTTGTTCATCTCTGTTCTCCATTTGGCTTTTTTTTTTTTGGTTTATTTTTTGGCTTTTTTCCCTTTTTATATTGCAGATATAAAAATGAATAATTGCTTTTGTCCTGATTATCTCTTTTGTTATCAAGAGACACTAGAGAAAGTAATGACCACCTTCCCTCTTGTATTCACTGTGTGTGTGTGTGTGTGTGTGTGTATGACTTGTGTTATCTTCCACATTTTGAGAGGGAAAAAATGTTATTTTTTCTTGTGTAATTTCCCTTCTATATATTTTTCTGTTCTGAAACAATAATTAAACCAATATTAAATTCTTCACCTCCTAAGAACACTGTCTCATCCAGATTAAGGGAAGCTAATCTGTTAATTTTGGGGTTGGAAGAACTAGTCAACTATGTCTGCAGTCTTCACTCTCCCCTCTTCCTTTTAATACTGTCATCCTCTGAGTTGCTGTGGGGCTCGAGGTCATTCAACTAGAGACTACATTTTGAACTGTATGTGTAAACATTGGAGACAGGCATGTAAGTGGAAGTAATATGTGCAAATTCTAGATTGAGTATATGAAAATAAGCTGTTTACCCTCCACACATCCTTTCTCCCCTTCCGGGACAAGAATACAGAAGTGTGACAGTGATCCAAGATTGAATGTGCACTCAAGAATAGTGAGTGAAGCAACAATATAGAAGTAACCTAGATACCTAGATAGCATCATGGAGAAAGTACACTGAATGGCCTTAGGCTGCCTGCCAACTTTTGGACTTTTACAAGAGAGAAACAAACTCCTGTCTTGTTCGAGTCATTTTATCTTTGCGTTCTCTTTATTATATGAGGTGACCTGTACTCTAACACTCACTATTCTAACCATGCTTGCTATCCCATAATCTTTCTCTTTTCTTGGAAAATATAGGCTAGGCCCCACAAGATACTCCTGACCCATTTGAAAGATCGCAGCAACATGGCCAGGGTTATAGTAGTTGTTTGGGTAATTTCTGTCTCAGCAACAGTGACTTAAGGTCTAAGGTAGACAGTGGAACAAAATTGAATCCTGAAGAAAAACATCACTTTTTTATTATACACCTATATGTCATCTTATTCTAACTTTCCAAAACACATATACACAGTGAACACGTCTCTTACTCTGAATGTCAAGAAATTCCTGAATTGAGAGATGAATGATTGGATATCTAGGTTTCACTAATAATTTTGCTAACTATTGCTATTGTTTTGTATTGCTCTGTATGAGCTTCCCTACTTAATAAATAGAATTATTCCAAATATTAATGCTAATAATCAACATATTAGTGTGGTCTAATACATTTCCTCAGACTCAGTACTCTCTCCCTGACATCTTTTAGGATATAGATATCAGAGCAAATGGTAAAACATGCAAGTAGATTAAAAAATAGATCATACTTTGTATTTTGAAGATATTTATAAGCCATTTTTCATCAGTATTTTATTCTTTAATTCCAGTATTTAAGTAAAAACCATCTGGTAAATACCCCCTTCAACACCCCTGGCAGAAAATAGTTATCGGTCTTGACACTCTTCCCTGTAGAGCTTTGAAATGGCTTCAGAAGTCCTCTCACTGCAGGTGCCTGGAAACCCCTACCACTGGCCGAGGAGAGGAGAGCAGTGTATTCTCACTTGTTTAAATATTTAGTATTCCCTTTTCATTTTTGAGCACTGTAAATTTTGCTTGTAAATTACACAATTTTGTGATTCTCTCACATTTTTGGAGTTAAAGAGAAATCAATTCTAGATTAACAGGCTCTCAGTTTCAGGCTATGAGTTTTTCAGAGCAGAAACGTTATCTGTTGAATTGTTTTATCTTTAATGGCTGGCACAGTGCATTGTACAGAGTTGGCACTCTTCCATTCATTCATTCATTCACAAAATAGTGAATGCCCTCTCTGTGTCAGGGATTATTTTAGGAAACAGTGAGAGAATAGTGAACAACCAACACACATCTGTCTAGTGGTAGGGAAAAAGAAGATAAGAAAATTAACACATAAAGATATACAATGAACAATTGCAATATGAAAAAAGTAAAATTGTGTTAATAGAAAGTGTTTTGGATGCAGGGCCAGAACTGACCTCCCTGAAGAGGTAACATTCGAATAAAGACCTAAAATAAAGTACAGGCAAAGGAGGGCATTGTAATAGAATGAGGATGCCTGCAAATTCTGTGATACTCCTCCCACTGAAAGATGGAGTCTGTTTTTCCTCTCCTGTATTTGGGTTTGCCCCATGACTTGCTTTGACCACTAGCCTATAAATAAAGTGATGCTGTGTAAGTTCCACAGGTGGAATTTAGGCGATCTAGAGCTTCTACTTTTGTATTCCTGGGACATTCCCCCTTGTAACCAAGCCACTGTATTGTAAGAAGCTCAAGTCCCATGGAGGAACCTTGTGGAGGAGAACTAGCTCTAGCAGAGTGCCCAGGTACCAGCCAGCATCAGCTGCTAGCAGGTGAATAAACCTTCTTAGATGTTCCCACTCAATTGAGCTTCTGGGTCATTGCATCTCTAGCTGACATCATGTGTAGAAGAAGAAATGCCCAGCTGAGAACAGTCTACACATAGAATCATGAAAGAAAATAAATGTCTTTGTCGTTTTAAGCCACTAAGTTTTAGTATCATTTGTTATGCAACAATATGTATCTCAATTAAACATTTTAAGAAAATACAGCAAGTGCAAAGAACCTGAGATGGGGCTGTGTTTGGCACATTTCTGGACCAGTAAGGAGACCACCGTGATTAAAGTGGAGTTATTAAGAAGGAGATTGTTAGCACAGGGAACTTGAAGCCGACTGTGTATGGTCTTATATACCAGGGGTCAGCAAACAAGGCCAGATGTTGTCTTCTGCTGTTTTTTTTTTTTTTTTTTTTTTTTTTGCTTTACGCGGGCCTCTCACTGTTGCGGCCTCTCCCGCTGCGGAGCACAGGCTCCGGACGCGCAGGCCTAGCGGCCATGGCTCACAGGCCCAGCCGCTCCGCGGCATATGGGATCTTCCCGGACCGGGGCATGAACCCGTGTCCCCTGCATCGGCAGGCGGACTCCCAACCACTGCGCCACCAGGGAAGCCCTGTCTTCTGCTGTTTTTAAATAAAGTTTTTATTAAACACAGCCACACCCATTCAGTTATGCATTATCTATGTCTGCTTTCCTGCTACATTGGCAGATTTGAATAGTTGTGAGATCAATCATATGGCCCACAAAATCTAAGTTATTTATTACCTGTCCCTTTTCAGGAAAAAACCTGCCAACCTCTGTAATAGACAGGGTAACCCATTGTAGTGCTTGAGCAGAGAACTTACATGATATGGCTTATGTTTTACCAACATCTGTACGTTGTGGAGAATGAACTAAAGAAGGGAAGACAGAAGCAGGGAGACTACTAAAAATGATATAGTCAAAAGATGGCTAAGTAGAATTGGTAGAATTGTGAAAACTGGTCAAATGCAAGGTGTATTTTGAATGTGGAGTTGACTGGGTTTTAGACTGATTAGATGTGAGAAAGTTCAAGTATGACTCCAAATATTTTTTGGCTTCAGCAACTGAAAAAATCAGTTTAAAAATATTTGTTGATTAAATTATTTTGATGTGGTGATGGAGAAAAATGAATGGTTTTGGTATAACATATAACTAAATTTTACATATCTTCTAATGAGATGAATATTTTGGTAATGAGTGTATAAACCAGTGTTTACATGGAAAGTTTGGGCAAAGTAACATCACTTTTTCTATCAGAGAAACACATTTTTGTTGTTGTTAGTGTTGTTGAGTATTCATTTGCTGAACCATTCACTGAAAATGGTCTAATGATAAATTAGGATAAGCAGCCATTAGGGTATCCTGCTTTGTCAGCAGTCAGTCTCTGTGAGGAGTCACTCTGGGTCTGGGGGAATCTTGTTTTCATGTCACTAGATGGGAAGCCATGGACCATTTCGTTCCATGTCTTTCTTGGGAGGATTTATCTGTTCTTAACCCTAGAAAGCCATTTTGGACATGGCTGCTTGACCACACTGAAGAACCTCCACCTTTGCATGTAATAGTCTGCTGTCTTCAGAGGGGCTCAGGAGAGATGGGTTTTCTAAAAATAACTACAAATGGACACTCGATAAGGACAATGCTCCCTAGCAACACTGGAGATGACCCACAGTAGCATCACAGAGAAGGGAAGCCAGCAGGAGGCTTTCTGTACCTCTGTACCCCCATGCAGTCCAGGTAAGGAAAAGTTTAACACAGAAGAAGAAAACTCATTTAACAAAACCCCTCTTTCTGCAGCTTGCTGAGGGATGTGAGCTTGTAGCCGTCGCTTCCAGATCTAGTGACTTATTAGCTTCAACACCAAAAAATGTGTGACCTGGCTCCTCTTAGGAAATGCGAGCCTTCTGAATACCTAGGAACTCTACCTTGATTAGAGACAGCACTTTTCTTAGTGGAAGCAACTTGTTCCTGTTCACAGTGAACCCACCAGAGTACCCAGCAGGCAGCTTCCTGGTCCTCCTTTGAAGAATCTGGCCACAAAGTTTGTTCCAGCCATATCCCTCTAAAGTGACAAGATACTCTTGAAAAATGTCCACTTAGCACTCTGCTCTCTAATAGAGACTTCCTTTCTCTCAAGTCAGGGTTTGTATGAGAATTTAATTTTTTTTGTCAAGTTCTGGTTTGATCACTTCTTTAAAGAGGAGGATATAAATGGACAGACACAGGGACAAAGTCTTTAGGGGATAATGTATAACAAGAACTACTTTGGGAGGACAAACGAGGAAGCACAGGCAGGCCACCTGGAGGGCCACAGGGCTGAGTGCTGAACAGAGCCCGGAGGCCTATGGTTTTCATTAAATGGGTTGCTATTGCCTTTGAAATTTTGTCACCAAAAATGCACAATAAGCACAATTCAGTATGGTTTTCTGAATTAAACGAAAAGATGAACTTATTGGTATGTAACTGTAGCACAGTTGGGAAAATAAATAGAGCTCAAAGAACTGCTGGGCCACCATCCCATGGCTGTGCGTCCATTCTGAACTACTGACCAGTGGGGACAGGAAGCTCCTGCCTTGAGAGTGTGGAAGATCCTCACCCCAAAAAGCAGCCCTAAATGAGAATAATATCAGATGCAGTTATTAAGCACCGACAATTTTTTAAGCTTGGGAATGGCTTCCCTTTACAGCTAGCTGCATAGCAGAGACTTGTATTTAAGAGCACTTGGTGATTGCTGTGACAGGTTTATTATTTGTTGGCTTTCTCCAGCATTGCACAGTAAAAATTGTTTTCAAAGAGTATTCAAAAGTGGAGCCGACTGTCATTGTAGCAAACCAAACCCATCCACCGATATATTTCACCCTCTTGATTGATAACTGGCTACACGGTTTGACATTTCAGGAAAAGAGTAGAAAAAGAACAGGTCTCAGAGGTCATTAATCCTTTTTCTCCCTCAGACTCCCTTGGGTGGCTACTTGTGCCATTATCCACATTTCTTGCTGCTGATCTCAACAGCTCCATGCTGGCCCCAGACACCAGGTGCCCCTTCCACTAATGGCAGCTGCCTCCATTGAGGCAGTGAAGAGGCCACTTCCCGAGGCAGGTCCTCGAAGACCAGGGTGGGTATGGTCCCTTAGATCACAGCTTTTCAAAAGGAAACTTCCTGGCAGCTTGCCACACTCAAATGAGCAGAGGAAGGTTTGAGAAGCCCTTCGCTGATGGAAGCAGCGCAAGACACAAGAGTGTGTCAAGTTTGAAACAGCATTCGCCTGCACATCCTGTGAATCAGGCTCCATGGCCATTTGATATAATTATTCTTGATGTTCCCTCTATTGTGCTGTGAGTTAGTACGGAGGCGAGCCATAACTGTTCATCTATTTGACAGCAGTGAATAAACCTTCTTTGCTGTCAGAGAGAGAGGCTGTTATTTTTTATTGCTGTAAAAAAGCTCAGAGTATAGTGGATGAAATGTCAGGCATCGTTAAACCAAATCAGCCCCCAAAGAAAGAGCAGTCAGTGATTATGAAAACCTGGTAACTCTAATTAATCAGAACATGAAACTTTGGGGGATTAGGGTTGCACATGTGTTTGGAGTGGAGGTGTGGAAGTCTCCACAGAGTCCTTTCCTGGTTTGCATCATTTCAAAGAGAGAACTCTGGCTCCGGATGGATTCAAAATCCCTAGGTCTCAGATCCTGCTGAGGATTCAGGATAAAGTGTTCCTGTCATTTGCCAGGAACCTGGGGGTGTTTCTTTGCTGCAGCAAGTGTTAACTTTTGGCAGAACATTTAAATTAAACACCAATATCCTCTCCGTCTGTCCTCTATGGAATAGTCCTTCTAGACAATTCCCCCCCCCAAATTCTTCCTTTTTTCCAGTTGGAGCTTAAGTATTCTAAACCCCTCAAATTGCTTTAATTTCCATTGAGTGCTACTTTATCTACAGCATCAATATTTTTTTGTTTGGGAGAAGCACTTCAGTAGGAAAATTTAAATGATATGGAATAGAAAAATGTATAAAAATCTTCAAGTCTGTTCTAGTCAGTGAAGACGAGTAATGATAGCTTGGAGGTGTCCTTCCAACATCCTCACTGACTGCTCAGGGAAGGTTTTGGAATTTGGGGATTCAAACAAGAGGAAATGCGTGAGGCACTATCTCAGCAGCTGTCAGGGAAAATTCCAGGTTCACACTGACAGTGCTCTATGCTCCTCTAGCTTTCTCTAGAACTTTACAAATGGAATCCACATTTCTGTTTGCCTAGTTTTACTATAAACATGTGTGTATGTGTGCATATTTGTTTTCTTCCCAAAATATATGTGAAAAAGATATTTGCAAAAATCCTATGGTAATCTATTTGATGAAAACATGGATTTCCAAGTATTCTTGATATGCTCCAGTTTTTGAGAAATCAGTGCATTGAGGTATGGTTTACATATAATAAAATTTACTCATTTTGAGCATTATAGTTGATGAGCTGTGACAAATATATATAATCATGTAACCACAAGCACGGTCAAGATTTAGAATTTTCTCATCACTCTATAAAGTTCGCTTGAACTCTTTTGAAGTTAATTTTCTTCCCTACCCCCAGTCCCTGGCAACCACTGATCTGCTTTTTGTCCCTCAAGTTTTGCTTTTTCTAGAATGTTATGTGTATGGTTCTATACAGTACAGACTCTGTCTGGCTTCTGTCACTTAACATCTTGCTTTCTAGTTTCATCCATGTTTGTTTCATATATCAGTCATTCCTTTTTATTGCTGAGTGTTATTCCATTGTATAGATATATCACAGTTTATTAATCCCTTTACTGGTAGGTGGACATTTGGGTCGTGTCCAGTTTCTGGCTATTATGAAAAATGCTGGCATTAACATTTTTATAGGACTTTATGTAGGTATAGTATGCTCTGTTTTTAGCCTATACTTTGGAGGCTGTACTTCGCTTACTAGGTTTTTGCCAGACATCACCTAACTATTACTTGGTGAGTAGAGGTTCCTGAAATTAGTCGTCAGGACTAATGGTTTGTCTGCTTTAGATTAGAATCTGAAACTCAGAGTATTCACTCGCTGTTATGGGCTGTATTGTATCCCTCCCAAATCCATATGTTGAAGTCCTAGCCCCCAGTATCTCAGAATGTGACTGTAGTTGGAGATGGGGTCTTTAGATAGGTAATTAAGGTAAAATGAGGTCAGATGAGTGGGCCTTACTCCAATATGAATGGTATCCATATAAGAGAAGATTAGGACAGAACAATGCAGACCAAGGGACAACCACATGAGGACACAAAGAGAAGGTGGCCATCTGCAATTCAGGGAGAGAGGCTTCAGAAGTAACCAAACCTGCTGACGCCTTGATCTTGGACGTCTAGCCTCCAAAACTATGAGAAAATAAATTTCTTGTTCTCTAAGCCACACAGTCTGTGGTACTTTATTATGGCAGACTCATTTATTCATTAAACAATCATTTAAAGCAAACAAGGTTTGTGCCAGACACTGCTTAAGGCACTGGAGGTGTAGATAACATCCCGCTCTCTCAGAGCTTAAATTCCAGTGCATAAAAACAAACAATAAAAGCAAACAAACAAGACAATATCAGGTAGCATTAAGAGCTATGATGGAAGGAAAACAGAAATGGGATAGCAAGTGATTAGAGGATTACTTTAGACTGGGTTTTCAGGAAAGTCAGAGGAAGATATTAAAGCTTATAATGGAGTGATAATAAGGAGCCAGGCTTGAGATGATTCAAGGGAAAAGGACTTTAGATAGTGAGAGTCACAAATGCAAAATGCTGTAGGAAAATTGATCAACAGCATTTATGGAATGTCTGGTTTCTATCAGGCAGGGTGCCAGGCTCTTGGCACACATTATATCTGATTCTCATTAGAACTCTAAAAAAGCTATTTCCAGTTTTACAGAAGATGAAACTGAGGCTGGTTGGTGAAGTAACTTGCCCCACACACTCCCAAACCTACAGACATACACACACTCATAAATGTACACATTAATGTATTTCTATCTAAATATTCCTTTGCATATTAGACCAGTGGTCTCTCTTCTGGAGCATGTGTATCCTGAGGGCAAACAAAGACTTCCCAAGAGGTACTAGACTTTGGTGGTATTAAAGGAAACAATTTCCAGATTCTAACTTTATTTTGTAGTTTTTCCTAAAATTGATCTTCCTTGAGAACATCCCAGAGATGAAAGAGCTAGTCTTTTTTTTTTTCCGATTTCCTCTTTCACAGTAGGAAAGTACATCTCTCCTCACATGTGAATCTTCCCATGCATGTGACCCAAGGATATAAAACACTGGGGCAGCCATAAAGGGGGGATTTGAACTATTGTTGTTAGTGGTGAGAGCGTGCATGGCTCTGATGACTTGGTAAAAATACTTTTTTTCAAGTCAGGTCGTTTCCTTTTCTTTGCTCTGCAGGAGAACCTGGTAGATTACTAACAATGACTTTTTTTTTTTTTTAATGATGAATGACTATGGAATTTTAAATCTTCAATTCAGAAGGATTTTAAAAAAATTGAGTGGCATTACTATAACCAAACTCCCTCAATTTCCATCTACTTATTTATGTGAACAAGGTTTTCAGAGATTACATCTATAAAAATGAAAAGTGAGAGTAAAATTGATGCTGAATTCTGTTTCATTCTAGCAGTAATATCCACAGATATATGACCCAATTGAAAAAATAAATAAACCCAGCTCTACCTATCTCATTAAGAGATACATTTGCAATGAAAATTGATTTTAGGTTTATTAATTACTTAAAAAATTTAAATACACATATATATTTTTCAACTGTGTTCTAATAATTATTGTAATGAAAATTCAATCTTGAAACTTTAGACACTTGGAAACTTACCGTCACATAAAATAAGTATAGTAAATTTCAATGTATCTTTACAACACTGTTTGAAAAATATAATTGGGTGATCAATAAAAGTCTCTTAAGCATAAGTACATTACATAAAAATAATATTCTGTGAGAATGAAAATAAATTTAAAGAGAAAAGAGAGCAAGGCAAAATTTCTGGCTGTTTAACTTATTTATAAGTATAAATTTTATATGGTACTTTAATTTCTTTTATATTTAAATGTGTAAATTAACCATTTATTTAAAATTTTCAGTGTTAAAATATGCTGGAAATTTAATCTTTTGCAACTACTTGAATTTCAGATAAATTTTTTAAAATGTCAACCCAAGTCTTCTGTTCAGTATGTCAATACTTGGATCCTAATCTCAGCCTAATCTTGTTGCATGCATATTAGTCTCACTAATAACCTTATTTATATCTGGTACAGCCATACTTGGTCTGTTTAGTTCACAGGGAGTCACTCTTTGATCATCTGTTCTTCTTAGAGTCTTAACCCTTCCTATCTCAGTAAACATTCTTCCTGGTGCCCTATAGTGTGAATTGTATATGTGAATAGGGATACAGGTTTTTATGATGCATGAGGCAAAATATCTTGCAGTAGTTAATAGCTCAGTTTATAGTTGGAATTCAGACTTTACATCTTCACAGCTGCTTTTTGGACACTGTTAGTGTATAATTTCTATATCCTTCAATTTTTTCATTTTTGAAATGAAGATAATCATAGCAACTACTTTCTAGGGTTCTTGTGAGAAATAAATAAGTAAATATATGTAAACTGCTTAGAGGAGTGCTTAATACTTGGAATAATATTACATGAATTTTTACATATGGTTGGCAGAGTTGCTCATTACTTTATTAGTCACCTCTGTAAATCGGCATCTTTGTATACTGTAAAACTTACCAAAGTTTAGTGAATATATATTATCACTTTCTTTAGAATTACTAACTAGAACTTTAACATTCTTCCATACAAAATAAGTTTGATTCCATACAAAACAGGCCTCCTGTGTGCTGTTTCAATTCCACTTGAGTAAAAAGTTCATCTACCTTACTTTTCAAACTTAGTTATTTTATAACTAAAGGTGTATTTTCTACAAGAAATGTGAAGACTTATGAGTGTGAAAGAATAACTAGGGTTTGTATGTTTACAGTGGGATTAAAGAAATTACCTACTGATCTAACTGCATTCCTTTTCTTTTAATTAGCTCTTAGATTTTCTAATCTTTTGCTAAGAAAAAGAGATTAATTTCCCTGCTTAGTGTATAGAGAGTAAATGAAGGATTAGTAGTCAGAAACTTAGATTTAAACCTTCTATTGGATTTGATTGGTAACCTTACTCTTCCCTGAGCCTCCCTCAGCTTCTCTGTGGCCCAGGCACACTGAATCCATTGCTCTTGGTTAAATTCCCCTCTCCCACTTCATTCATTCTTTCTTTTTAATCTTGTAGGTTAACCTGAGTGATTAGGAATTGATCCATACTTACATGCTGGATATGCACATGCACTATGGTAGCTCACCCTAATGTTTAGGTTAAAGGCAAGGAGGTCTCATAATGCATGTGACTTTACATGGCAGCGATATAATATTTGGAGAGTCAGTACTTGTTACCTTGACTACTCACTGCTGATGGAGGAAAGTCATCTAAAGATTTCTGTTTTGTTGTTGAAATACTTAAAAGGAGAGGATTACATGACAATTCTGGTATTGTTCTGGAATGATTCATATTTTTTTTTACTTAAAATGCTAACATGCACTTCATCTGAATAGCTAATTTGAACTGGGTACGGGAAGCAAGACAATTATTAGTGCAATAAAATAAGGGAATTAATTATGTACTGAGGATCTGATAGCTGGTCTGTGGTGGAGATGACCTTGAAAGCAAAATACCATATACTTTTATTAAACATTTTTCCTCATTCCCTGTGAATAAACATATAACAACCCAGTCTTGGTATATTAGGAGTTTATTAGAACTAGTTCATCCATTCCAAAAATACTATTGAGTACCTGCGTCTAGGTACTATAACTAACAGAGGCTAATGGTTTGGGTCTTCCTTTCTACTTTTAATTCCTGAATTTTAAGGGGAGGGAATATGCTCCTGTCTCTCACTGAAAGTTGATCTAGTGCTAGCAAGTGAAATAGTCAAATAATATACAAACAGCCTGGATGGTCTTTTATGTCTTCTATCCCTAAACGATATCCAAACCCTCTGTTACTTCCTCCTGAGCAAACCAGGCCTACCTGTTATTAAGCTATTTTTGTTGGAGAAATTGATACCAGTTATTTATTTTTATCTTGAGGGATCCTTTCTTTTGCGTTAAGTCATTCCCTTTCCTACGTGGAGGCGCCATCTTCAACATACCTCTGAAAGACTGTGGTAGTTGCATTTCCTATTCCTAACTTGTAAATGTGAGTTTCTGAAAACCCATTTTTTCTGCATATCATTATAAGCATGTACTATGTAGCAAGACCAAGTGTCTCTGACTTCCTCTAATTTTGAAAGTCCTTTTAGTTATAGGACTTTATATATATATAATGAATTTAAATTGTTGACTATTTCATATTGTTT
The DNA here is from genome assembly GCF_039906515.1 of Pseudorca crassidens. Lineage (NCBI taxonomy): Eukaryota > Metazoa > Chordata > Mammalia > Artiodactyla > Delphinidae > Pseudorca > Pseudorca crassidens. The sequence goes on from NC_090316.1 coordinate 21,707,068, forward strand.
TCTTATACTTAAATTACTATTTTATTTTAATATAAGGTGAAATACTTTTAACTTTAAATATTATTAATTTAAACTTTCTATTATGTTAACATTGAAAATATTATTAGTCAATTAAAAATAGTATTAATTCATTTTCTTAAATTATGTTTCCAATTAAGCCAAGTAATACATGTGGAAATTTTAATTATAAAAGATTCAAGCAATACATATAAAGTAATTTGAAGACCCTCTTCATACTTTCTATTTTTTTCTAATTCTGCTTATTTTCCTGGAGGTACCATTATTAGTAGGTGCTTTTTTATCCTTTCAGATATTCTCCTGATACAGTGTATGGGTCTTTACTATATATCTGTCATGCATACACACATATCCTTTTTTCATTCATCATTCTGAGTTATCTTCAGTTCTTAGGAATTGTTTTCTATCATCCTTCTAATTACTTATGCTTCCTATTTACACTCCTCCTCCAGCCATTTCCGATTTTTAAAAAATTTTCTTCATGTTTCTGATGCTCTAATACATTATATACTCAGCCTTTTTGGATAGTTTACTAGAAAAATCTTTTTCTTAATATATCAACTAACTAATGAGCTTTTCAGTTGACTACATTTAACTATTTTAGCTCATCTATTCATTATTTTGACAGTTGTATTTTTAACATTTCTGATAGCTACAGGTTTTTTTTTCATATATGTACAATCTTCTCTAAGATCCTTGTCATTATTACACTTATTAATTAGATTGCCATGCGTGTTAGTTCCTTGAGTTTGGTATGTTTTGAGTTGGCTTTATTTTATTTTTGGCACACTGCTTACTAAAATGCTTTTTGGATTTTTGATGGTCAATTCATCTCTTCCTTTGAAAAATCCCTGTCCATTAGGCCATTCAATTTATGGGAATGAGTGACTGTGAGTGAGGTGTCATAATGTTTGAGGGTAATTGGGGTGTGGTAGTTCCCTGATGTAGCTAACTGGCACATTCGTTCTCTTGCTCAGAGAACCTCTCTTCCTGATTTCTCAGGGGCATATGTTCTCCTTGACCTTTGCTCAGTAAAGGGGAAGACGGTGTAGGAACCAGTGGGGTGGAGGAGCTTCTGTTGGTTACCGTATTAATTATTCCTAAAAACTATCTCAGAGCAGTTTTTAATCTGCGCAGTCTTAGCTCTGAATTTCTTGCAAACCTCTCCCACGTCAATAACATTTTTTCTTGATTGTTGTTGTTTGTGATTTCTTTCTGGCTATTATTTCCCCCCATAGTTGGCTCAGTATATTTTCTTTCTTTAGGAATTGTTCAGATCTTCTTATACTTTTTCTTATTTCTTGATTTTTTCTTTTTTGAAAACTATATTATTTCTGTCATAATATGGGAAGTAAGATAAAAGTGATTCCTTCAATCTTATTTCTTTTTTTTTTTAGCTCTACTGAGATATAATTGACATAAAAATTGTATATATTGAAGGAATACAGTTTGACTTCTTGATTCCATTGTTTCTCTCTTGAATATTCAACAACAATAAATACATGGTATACCTTTGGGTTATGCATTGTTTCTAACTGGAACTGGCTCACAGCAAAATTAGGAACTAGACAAAGTTTAACTCTGTACATTTCCTCCCCCTCTGGAAAATTCAAGAATTTCAAAAATCATTTATACTCAATTTTAAATGATTACTTGAAAATTAAATATTTGTTTTCCAGAGGATCCTGCACTTTTAAATGAATCCAGGTCATGTCGTAAAGCATATGCTTGCAAGCCATATGGGAAAGTTAGAGGCTAAGATAAAGGGCTGGGAGTTCATGCATAAAAGTGTTGTTTTATGTACCTGTGCTAAAGGTAATGAAGATGGTTCTTGTTTCCAAACATATCCAGTTATTCTCAACAGATCCTTTTGCCATATCTGAAAGGTTTTGAGTTTTGCTTGCTCAATTTAAGGGGGAAAATATATAATTATCATATTATCTCATATCATATCATTCATTAATTATAGCCTGGTGCTGTTCTGGAAGGCCATGAAAATCCCAGATAGTCAATATTAGTTGAAAATTGATCATTGTTCCAAAATCTGGATAAGAAACATTTGGTTTAACTGATGACACATTGCTGAAAGTGAGTTAACTAGGTTATTAAGTGATTTTGTTATCATAGCTTTTTCATATTAGAGTTTCTGAAAATACATACTGTTTTTATTTCTTAAAATTATAGATAGTGCTCAAGGAAATTTAGAAATCAGCTGGTCAGAGCCCCTAATTTAACAAAGGGAAGAATGAGGTCAAAGAAATAAGCAGAATTAAGGATGCTCACTCACTGGCTCTCAGCGAAAAATGGAAAACAAATTCTTATACAGGCTCCCATTTTCTCATTCTTTTCATCCTGCTATGCTACCCACAAGGAAAGTTTTCAGTGGAATATTTGTCTCCAATCAGGAATTATTGTAAAGGACAAACATGGAAGTAAGGAAATAAATAATTTTCCTTTCTGTCTCATCCCTCTTCTAACAAGCTGTAAAAAGAGTGCTTCCCAGTAACTAGTGTCAGATTTCTCTGGAAAAGAAGAATGCAGAAAGTGAAATAGAAAATACACAGTGTAGTCTTTGAACTGATGGAATGGTTTCAATAAATATTAAATAGTGAATAATATATACTTTTACAGGGTATAATTTATGTCATATACATTTCTCTTAATGGCCTCTGAATTTCTTGGTACTTTTAAAAAATAGAAGCAAAATAATGGAGCACTTTTCCATGGAACCAGAAGTCACCTCTCCACTCAGAATTACTACCATAAACTACATATATATGCTCAAGCATAACAATTGCTTTTCTGTCAGACGCTGGAATAATATGCCATATGGGGACTCTTTCCTCGCAAATGGTAATAAATCCCCTAGAAAAAATGTTCATAGGGAAGAAGGTTTATGGTGACTCATTGGAATTCAGATGATTCTTAGATATGATATGGAATTAATGTGATGAACCCAAGTGTGTGTGTGTGTGTGTGTGTGTGTGTGTGTGTGTTTGTGTGTGTGTTTGAGAACACAATTTATGTAATTGGAAAATGTATATATTTCAAAATAATATTTTTTGAGTTGTTTTTCAAAAATCTTCCTAATTTGATGTAAAGTTAAGCAATTAAAATAGTGGCAGTAGTAACAGTAATTTAATCGAGTGCTTACCATGTGTCAGACACTTTTCTAAACTCTTTATTTGAATTAATCCACATAATCCTTATAACACTGTACGGATAGATATTATTACTACTCACATATTAGAAAGGCATGGAAACTTGCTCAAGGTCACAGGTTAGGGAGGTCACAGAGTTGGAATTCCAACCAAGACTACCTAAACTTGAAATTCAAACCCTCAACTATCTCTGGGATAATGAACCTAAATAGCCTTTTTCTCTTTAATCACCCTATATAGTAGCATATTGTTAATAGAAACCTAGGAGTACTCAGGAGTTCAAATACTTTAAATTGTGTGTGTTTGTGTGTGTACATGCACACATGTGTGTTTAGGGAGGTAGTGGAGGTGGATTTTTAAACTATAATTTCTTTTCTAGTGAATTCACTTATACTCTACTTTTTGATAATTTAAACAATCTTCCTTGTTAACTTTTTTGACTCACCTTCATGATTTCATCTCTTTTACTTTATCTTTTTATATGTCTACTCAAAATGGAAAAAATTCTAGGAAAAATAGCAAAATGGTAAATACTACATTCTTTTTTTTGATAACAACAAATGCTTAATATGGGTTTGTTCATTTTCTAGAGTCTGTATTATAACTTGATTATGACCTTAGATTGTAAGGTATGAGTGCTTTGTATTGTTTGATTTTAATTTGTGTAACATTATATGCATATTCTTGGTAAATTCTTTAAAAATTTTTAAGTATTTTAAACCAGCTTTGGAGAGAACATTGTCTACTCTGTTATCAGTATCTATCACAGTTCTACTCAATCAGTAATGAAGTTTTTTATACCATTTCTCCAAGTATATGAAATCTTATTAAAATGTTGGTCAGGGAGCAAGAGATTTTATTTTTTTTAACTGTTCAGTCAATTCTTAGCACCTTGGACACACTCTGGAATAATAGCATTTCAGTAATATCATGGTGAATGAACCAACTGCAGGCATTTGCCTGAAATGGTTATCTGTACACTTTATGACTTGATTTGGTATTTTAATATGTTGGGGTCTTTTTTGATACTTTGTGTACAGAGACTAAAAATATAGAAGAAACATTACTTTTGGCTTGGATCACATACTCTTTTTTTTTTTTTTTTAACATAAAATGATGTGAGGATTCAAAGTAATATATGTAAAGTACCAATTATAGTACCTGGGACACAGTAGGGTTTAAATAAATGTTACTTATTAGTATTAAGAGGTTGAGAGAGTTGTCACCAAGATGATGACATAGGTTGTTCCTGACTTCACTCTCCCTCACAAGAAGAGCAACTAACAACCATTCAAGAGCAAGATACCACTAAGAGAATCCTAGAACTTGAGAATGAGGCTGAAACACCTCCCTTCACCACAGAGACCAAGAAAGACTGCATAAGAACATTAAGAGAAGCAGCTTCATGCTGACCACAATGCCTCTCCCACAGGCCAGCACTGCACCATGTGGAGAGGCCTCCCCTGAGCCTCCAGTTCCTCCAGTGGGAAAACAGAACCTGGGGGCTGTTACTAGTTACACAATATTAAAAAAATCTGAATTGTAACAGCAATAACCTAAAATGTTAGGGGGAACAGAAGTAAAAGTGTAAAGTTTAGGAATTCTATTGAAGTTAGGTTGTTATCAGTTTAAAGTAGGGTGGTATAAGTTTAAGATATTTTATGTAAACCTCATTGTAACCACAAGGGAAAATCCTATCATATTACACAAAAGAGCATGATAAAGAAGTCAAAGCATACTTATACCAAAAGACATCAAAACATAAAAAAAGACCGGATAAGACACAAGGAGTAAAACAACCAGAAAACAGTTAACAAAATGACAATAGTAAGTCCTTTCTTATCAATAATTACTTTAATTGTAAATGGATTAAATTCTCCAATTAAAAGTCATAGAATGGCTGAATGGATTAAAACAGATCCACCAATATGTTGCCTACAAGAGACTCAATTCAGCCTTAAAGACAAACATAGACTGATAATGAAGAGATAGAAAAAGACATTTCAAGAAAACGATTACCAAAATATAAAAAATAAAAAGCAGAAGTAGTTATATTTATGTCAGACAAAATAGATTCTTAAACTGAAAATGGTATAAAGAGACAAAGAAGGTCATTATATAATTACAAAGGGGTAACGACATCAGGAAGTTATAACAGTTGTAAATATTTATGTGCCCAGCGTTAAGCGCCAAAATATATAAAGCAAAAATTAACAGAGCTAAAAGGAGAAATAAACAGTAATACAATAATAGTTGGGGACTTTAATACCCCACTCTCAAAATGGATAGATCATCTAGACAGAGAACCAATAAGGAAAGAGTGGATTTGAACAACACTATAAACCAAATAGACCTAACAGACATATACAGAATATTCTATCCAACAACAGCAAAATGATACATTTCTTAAGCACCCACAGAACACTTTCTAGGATAGATCACATGTTAGGCCACAAAACAAGTCTTAGCAAAATCAAGAAGATTGAAATCATATAAATAATCTTCTTTGACCACAATGTCATAAAACTAGAAATCAGTAATAAGTGGAAAACTGGAAAATTAACAAACACATGGAAATTAAACAACACATTAATGAACAACTGATTGATCAAATTGGGAATTAAAGGGGAAATAAAAATATTTCTTGAGACAAATGATAGTGGAAACACAACATACAGAACCTGTGGGTGGCAGCAAAAGCAGTTCTAAGAAGGAAGTTCATAGGACTAAACATCCACATTAAGAATCAAGAAAGATCCCAAATGAACAACCTAACTCTAAGCCTTAAGGAACTAGAAAAAGAAGGACAAACTGAGCCCAAATTAGCTGAAGAAGGAAGTAATAAAGATTAGAGTAGAAATAAACAAAATAGAAGCAGAAAAGCAGTAGAAGAGATTAACCAAATTAAGAGTTGGTTCTTTGAAAGGGTAAACAAAAGTAACAAAAGTTTTGGCTGGATTAAGGAAAAAAAAGAAAGGACCTTCGTATCAACAAAGTTATATATATAAAAGAGACATTATAATGGATGCCACAGAAATTCAAAGTATTATAAGAGGCCAGTATGAACAGCTATATGGCAATGAACTGGACAACCTAGAAGAAATGGAAAAATTCTTAGAAACACAAAAGTTACCAAGACTGAATCGAAAGAATAGAAAATCTAAATAGACTAATTACTAGTAAGGACATTGAATCAGTAATCAAAAATCTCCCAACAAAGAAAGCCCAGCACCAGATGGCTTCAATGGTGAATTTTACCAAACATTTAAAGAAGAATTAACACCAGTCCTTCTCAAACTGTTCAGAAAGTTGAAGAGGCAGAAATACTCCCAAACTCATTTTATGAGGCCAGAATTATTCTCATACCAAAACCAGAAAATGACACTAGTAGAAAAGAAAACTGTAGGCCAATATCCCTGATGACTATAGATGCACAAATTCTCAATAAAATATTAGTACACTAAATTCAACAGCACAGTAAAAGGATCGTTCACCATGATCAAGTGGAACTTATTCCTTTGGTTCAAGGATGTTTCAACATATGCAAATCAATCAGTGTGATACATCACATTAATAGAATGAAAGAAAAGAATGTTATGTCTACATTTTTAGACCTACGTGTTCCTTCTCTTGTACTTACACATTTGATTTTTTGTGATCCCAAATGTGGGACATCATCTTTATTCATGTGATATTCTGTCATAGTACTTACAGTTCAGCTTTCTGATGTATGATTATGTTGAATCTTGAGTTTCTCATTCAACATATTCCTCTCTATGCTTAGTGATGTGTAGATTTCAAAAGCATGACTTAGGCTTTGTTGGAATTAAGGGGAAAGTGATAATGGGAGACAGCGAGGAAAGAGCACTGTGGTACTTCCAAAGGCCCCATATTAGTTGATAGGAGACACTAAATCTGCTCCAGAGAAAGTTATTCAGGATGGTAACTTAAAAGAGGACTGACTGACTTTACTTCCATGATTATATACTATAGCTAACAAATAATAATAAATACCAATGAGTAGTTATTATGCGCCCGGCACTTTCCTAAATGCTATTACATGTACTAACTCACTTAATCCTCACAGTATACCTATGAGTAGGTGTTATAATTAATGATTATACCCATTTTACAGATAAAGAACCTGGAGTATAAAGATGTTAAGCAATTGGCAGAGTTGGGATTTGACCCCAAGCAGTTTGATTTTAGACCTTGTATTCCTTTTTGTTTGAGGGTGTTTTAAATTTTTTATCTATTTATTTTATTTTATTTTTTAACTGAAGTGTAGTTGAGTTACAATATTACATTAGTTTTAGGTGTACAACATAGTGATTTGATATTTGTACAGATTATATACCATACAAATTATAAAATATTCTTAACTAATATGTTCCATTGCATATTTACCATAGAACATTTGGGAGGTTCCTTTTTCCTTTTGAAAAATACAGCCTAGATATTATTCTTTGGGAATGAATCACATTATGTATTCAATTGGGGTGATTTCATTAAATCTCTAGATAATTTAAACTAAAAAACTATTGTGAAAAAAATGGAAGAAGACATACCTTCAAAGGCCACAAAGCTCATTTATGTGCCTATACACATGTTGAGAGTGAAACTGTTTTTTGAATGAATAATGTGAAGACTTTTTAAAATTTTCACTTAACTTTGATTTAATTTTTCTTTCATTTTTTTTTCTGGCACATTATTTACCTTGGATCTCAATTTTCATGTCTTAAATTTTGCTTGGTACCTAGTCAGGTGTTCTCAGAGCAGTGGTGTCTTGGGATGGAAATCTCCTCAGCCATGGGCATCTGCAACAGTTTTTTTAAAGGTAATATATTATTTGAGCCATGCTATTCCCAGTGCAGTTGTTTAGGAATTATGTTTTATAATCCAGCCGTTTTCTGTTGACACTGTTTAATATGCTGGACTGTTCTGGAAACTACATTAACTCTTTCAGGAGACTAGATATTGTGTAACGTTCTGAAACAGGAGATTCCTAAGTAGTCCTCTTGAACCCTGAAGAAGTAACTTTTACTTCCAGATGTGCCCTATTTCTGAGAAATAGGTTTATATCCCTAGAGAATTGATTCAATGAATGTTAATTGATGATGATGATGATGATGATGATGATAATGATAATAATAATGGTACCAGAGCTATAAACCTGTCTGTTGTCTTTGGAAGCAGTATAAACACTCTTTTCATTTCTGACCCCACTAAAATATGTCTTGAATATTTGACTGAATCTGAACAAATGTAAATTGTATATTTTTAGTAATTTTAATATATTTTATCTTTCTTTATTTCTCTTACTTTTGAATGCTTATTAGTATGCAATGACGTTAGTAAACTAAGTTTTAATGTTGTAACTATGTTGTTATATTTTAGCCCGAAAAAGAATCTGCTATTTTTTCTAAGTGAAACCAGGAATAATACATTTATAAAAAATTAGAAAATGCACATAGAGAAAAAGAAAAAAATGGAAATTACCTCTAACACTACCATTTAGACATAGTAGTATTAGAATTTTAGTATATATCCTTGCAGTATTTTTCTGTCAAAGACTGTCTCTTTTTATATTTTACAAAACATGGCATCACATTAGTTTTTGGTAATAGCAGTTAAAGTTTTTAATAGATTAAGAATCTCTTTCTGCATCAATATAGTTTTATGCAACATTATTTTTAATTGATGCACATTTATTATTGCCATAATTTATTTAACTATTGCTTTATCACGGGGCAGTTCAGTTCTTCTATTTTTTCTTGCTGTTGTCACAATAAATATCTTTACAGGTCAGTATGTTTGAATATACATGGTTCCAGGAAGGAAAGTTATTAGTTCAAACAGTTTGCAAAAATTCAAAGTTTTGCAAAATTGCCTTATAGAACATTTATTCAGTTTATACTTTCTAGAGTTCTAAAATTTCTAGTACTCACCTAAAATAATAGAAATGTATCTAACAGGAAGAACAGGATATGGGGTTAACTGAATTTCCTGACATTTGTTATACTTACGATGACCAGGCTTGTCATCATGGGTTTGCAGTAATGCTCTAATCACAGACTTCAGAAGGCAATAGGAAACAAACCCAAGAAAGGAATGATTATTGCTTTCTCTTCAATTCAACAATAAAAATACTTCCATGGTGACGAATAGACTTTACATAGTATTATCTTCAATTTTCTTATATTTGGCAAGCATTGTTGACAACATAATAATAACATTTATTGGTCATTTACTATATGTCAGGTACTATTCTAAATGTATTACATATTTCATCTCATACTCTGAATGATAATTTGATATGAATTAATTGAAACATCCAGCTGATGTTTTTAATTAACTAGACTATAAGAATAAAATGTAGTTAGTCTGGTTTGCAAGGATTTGCCAAACCGTTGACTCTTACTTCCCGGAAATGTTGGCTCTCCCTTTTGGATAGCATGAACATCCCTTGACAATGAACCAGCATTTTTACTCTTGTGTCCAGTTTTCCAGTTCCTTGACTTACTTGGTACTAAATATTTTCAAATTATTATCACATAGACATGAACTTGTGCCTCTTATTTAGTAATATAAAATCTAAGCACACATTTTATATTTTAGGTACAGCACTGCAGTTTAGTGATTTAGAAAACTTCAGCACGTTGCATTCAGATTCAGAATTGCATTCTTTTTTTATTGTTGTATAATTGACATACAGCATTATATTAGTTTCAGCTGTACAACATAATGGTTCAGTATTTTTATATATTGTGAAAACATCACCACAATAAATCTAGTTAACATCCATAACCATATATAGTTACAGAATATTTTTTCTTGTTATGGGAACTTTTAAAAGTTACTCTCCTAGCAACTTTCAAATATGAAATACAGTATTATTATCTATAGTTGCCAGGCTGTATATTATATCCCCATGACTTTTTTGTTTTATTACTAGAAGTTTGTGTCCTTTGACCTACTTTACCCATTTCATCCACCCCCAACCCTGCCTCTGGCAACAACCAATCTGTTCTCTGAATCTATGAGCTTGGTAAGTTTTTGCTTGTTTGCTTGTTTGGTTTGTTTTTTTTTTTTCATTCCACATATAAGTGAGATTACTTATTTTACTTTCTCTGTTTTACTTATTTCATATAGCATCATACCTTGAAGGTCCATCTATGTTATCACAAATGACAAAATGTCATTCTTTTTTTTGCTGAATAAAATAATAAAATTCCATTCTGTGTCGTGTATGTGGTGTGTGTGTATATATATGTGTGTATGTATATGTGTGTGTGTGTGTGTGTGTATGTATGTGTGTATGCATCTTCTTTACCCGTTCATCCATCAGTGAACACTCAGGTTGTTTCCATATCTTGGTTATTGTAAATAATGCTGCAATGAACATAGAGGTGCAGATATCTTTTTGAGTTGATGTTTTCATTTTTTATAGTGGCTGCACCAAATTGCATTCCCATCAATAATGCACAAGGGTTCCTTTTTTCCTACATCCTCGCCAACACTTGTTATTTCTTGTCTTTTTGATAATAGCCATTCTAAAAGGTGTGAGGTGATAGCTAATCGTGATTTTGATTTTCACTTCCCTGATGATTAGTGATGTTGAACATCTTTTTATGTACCTGTTGGCCATCTGCATACCTTCTTTGGAAAACTGTCTATACAGATCATCTGCTTAATTTTTAATCAGATTTTTTTTCTGCTTTTGAGTTACATGAGTTTTTATATATTTTGTATATTACACCTTTATGAGATATATGATCTGCAAATATTTTTTCCCATTCAGTAGTTTGCTTTTTCTGTTTTGTTGATGATTTCCTTTGCTGTGCAGAAGCTCTTTAGTTTGACGTAGTCCCACTTGTCTTTAAAAAATCTTTTTTCTTTTGTTGCCTTGCTTTTGATGTCAAAATGAGAAAGTCTTTGCCAAGATTCAGGGAGTTTACTATGTTTTCTTCTAGGAGTTTTATGGCTTCAGATCTTACTCTCAAGTCTTTAATCCATTTTGAGTTAATTTTTGTGTATGGTATAAGATTGTAGTCTAGTTTCATTCTTTTGCATGTGGCTGTCCAGTTTACCCAACTCCACTTATTGAAGAGACTGTTCTTTCCCCATTGTATATTCTTGGCTTCTTTGTTGTGAATTAATTGACCGTATAAGCATGGGTTTCTTTACGGGTTCTGTATTCTGTTCTATTGATCTATGTGTCTGTTTATATGCTGATACCATGCTGTTTTGATTACTATAGCTTTGTAATGTATTTGGAAATCAGGGAGTGTAATGCCTCTAGCTTTGTTCTCCTTTATCAACTTTGCTTTGGCTGTTTGGGGTCTTTTGTGGTTCCTGCATTCAGTTCTTTAAACTAGTTTCTCAAATTTTAAAATAAGTGAAGAAAACCATAATGCTATGTAACTTCAAAGATTAATTTGAAGAAGAAAAACAATATCATATAAAAGCCATGTGGACTACCAGCATAGCATCCTAACTGCTCTATTTTCTACTTTTATTCAACCAAATTCATTTTTACTTAGATTGTCTTTTAAAAAGATAAAATAATTCATACTACCTACTTCTTAAAACCTTTTGGCAGCTTCTCCTAGCTCTTGGAATAAATGTAAACTGTCTGAGAAAGCAGTCACTTAAGACATGGGTCCTGTTTACACTCTGATTTCATCTGGCAGCATTTTCCCCTTCTCTTACTGTCTGCTCCAATGATAATAAACCTCTCTGTTTCTCACAATGGCAAGCTTGTTTCTCTCTTAGAGTCTTTTCACTAGACATTGTCATTGCCTGGAGTGTTCATGTCTCTGGTCTCTTCTGGATCTCTGCTTAAACCTCACCTAAACAGAGAAGCGTTTTCTGACCACCAGTCTATAAAACCTACCCAGCAAATTTAAGTCAGCATTCTATTTTAATTATCTGAATAACTCTTTCCACATGATAGTTTTCATGTTTGTTAAATCTATATGTTCTATTTCATCAATTATTTTTACTGATTCTAAACCAAAAGTCTTAAAATATTTTTACATTTTTGAGATCAGAATATCTCTTACAACAACTTGTATGCAATAATATTGGTGCCTTATTTTTTAAGCATAGTATAATAAATAATGGTAGGTCTTAAAATAGTTGCATATTTGATTCAGTGATTGTAATACTTATCTAATTATTCACTTATTTTATGACTACAATTAAGTAACCCATTACATTAGACTGTGGATTTTACAAAAGCAGGATCTTGTCTGGCTGGTTGTATCAGCAGAACCTAAAGCAATGCCTATACTGAAGATTTTTTTGGTTAACTATATGAAAGAAACCAATAGCATGCCAATATTTAACAGAAAACCATTGAAGTAGTCTGTTTAAATTTAGTTATTAGATAAGAAGACCTATAAGCTCCCTTACATATAACAGTTCCATTATGTATAACAGTTTCCTTATACATATAACAAATCCTAGGAAATGTGAATTTTTTTGAAAGTAAGTTTAAATACAGTACTGGAAAGGAAAAGCAAATTGACATTATTTGCAGAATATATGACTACCTTTCTAGAAAAGAGAAAAAATAATATTAGTATTATCTCTAATTAGAAGATTAAATAACTTCTTGGATACATGAAAAATACACTCAAATAAAAAAGTTAGAAACTGATCCACATGAATTGTTTAAAAACATAATGTTAACGTAATTGGTTAAAAAGTATAAATGGTTAAGAAAAACTGTTTTACAACATGACTAAAAATAGAAATCCAAAGAAAGTAATTGAATAAAAAATGAAATATGACCACTAAATGAAGCAAAAGAAAATTCAGCATGGCCAAGATATCATTTTTCTCTGGATGATTCAATAAGATGAATGCAAGTGTAATAAAAACCTGTATTTTTTTTAGTGCAACTGATTCATGTAGAAACAGAAAAACAGAATGGAAAGTTCAGAGACAAGCCCAAGTATATTGAAAACATTTTTAAACATTAATTTTCTCCCTCTTTTTCTGCTTTTTATAGTCTTAATTAAGCATTTAATTTGATTATATCTTAGCTGCTTTCTTAACATATCACTTATACTTCTTTAAAAATATTTAGTGGTTTCCTTAGAGTTTACAATATATATTTTTATCTAATCCAAACTTACCTTAAACAACTACCACTTCACATGTAGTGGTTTTATCTTACAACAATATCCTCATTCTTCATCCATCCCCATCTCTTGTGGCATTGCTGTCATTTATTTCACTGCTATGTATGTTATAATCATCCAATAAACTTCTATCATTATTGTTTTAAAGAAATTATCTCATATTAATTAAGAATATGAAAACTAAAATATTATACTTTACTTTCATCTATTCCTTATTTGTTACTTTTCTTCTTTATGTAGATCCAAAACTCTGGACTATATTATTTTCCTTCTGACTGGAAAACTTCTTTTAACATTTCTTGCTGGGCAGGATTGCTGGCAATGAATTTCCTCAGTTTTTGTTTGTCTGAGAAAGTCTTTGTTTTTCCTTCACTTTTGAAGAATAATTACACTAGATGTAGAATTCTAGGTTGTGGCATTTTTCTTTCAATATTTTAAATATTTCATTCCATTCTCTTTTTGCTTGCTTGTTTTCTTGTGGGAAGTCTGCTGTAATTCTTTTCCTTGTTCCTCTGTAGGTAAGTTTTTTGTTTCGTTTTGTTTTACCCCTTCTATCTTTTTTCAAGATTTTCTCTTTGTTTTTAGTTTTTGAAGTTTGAATATGATCTGCCTTGATATAGATATTTTGGAATTTATCATGCTTGGTATTCTCTGTGCTACTTGTATGTATTTGTGGTTCTTTATCATAAATTTTGGAATATTCTTGGCTAATACTTCTTTTGCGCCATTGTCTGTTTTCCTTCTAACATTCCAACTACATATATACACTTTTTGATATTGTCCCACATTTGTTGGATATTCTATTATGGCTTTATCATCCTTTATGCTCTTTGTGCTTCAGTTTGAGAAGTTTCAATTTACTTGTCTTGAAGTCCACAGATTCTTTCTGTGGCCATGTTGAATCTACTAATAAACCTAAGGCATTCTTCACTTCTGTTACTGTGTCTGTGATTTCTAGACTTTCATTTTATTCTTTCTTAGAGTTTCCATCTCTCTGCTAACATTACCCAATATTTGTGGATGCAATCTGTTTTTTAAATACTTTAGAACCCTTAACATATTAATCTCAGTTATGCTAAATTCTGTGTCTCATCATCCCCAAATTTGTATCATATCTGAGTCTGGTTCTGATTATTGCTTAGTCTGTTCAGATTGTGTTTATTCCTGGCATGCCTTGTAATTTTTGTTGTTGTTGTCGTTGAAAGGCAGACATGTTGTGTCTGGAACTAAGATAAATGGGCTTTTAGTTTAAGGGTTTATGTTAATCTGGCTAGGAGTTGGGCTGTGTTTCTAATTATTGTAGTTATAGGTACAAAAGGCTTCACACTCCTCCAGTATCCTTGGTTTTGTCTCCCTTCTTGATTTTGGGTTTCAGTATATACTTCTCCTCAGAGAAATTCTGGGTCACAAGTCTTTCAGCTGTAATCCACCTTTACTGTACTGGAGACCTTTTGAGGATACAGAAGAAGAGGAGTGTTCTACAATCTTCCAAATAAATCTCCATCTTTAGGTTGGCCTGAGTCCCTGGATTGTGACCTTCACAAGTGATATATTTTTATTCCCTTGATTCCTACTCCCTTCCCTGACTGCAGGTTTCCCAGTCTATAGTTTGAAGCTTTGAGCCTTGTTAACCATAGTTATAATTTTGTTTCTGTTTATTTGTTTCCCCTTAGATGGGAGAAACACTAGAGAAGGCTGGAGTGAGGAGTAATTTTCTTATTGGAATAAAGTTTCAGTTGGAATAAAGTTTCAGAATTGAAATCCGGCAAACTTCTTTCACCAGGAAAATAGGTTTATGGATGAGGCTGTGGCATATTTCACGATTGTTACTTTCCCGTCTCTCCTGCCAAAGCTATGAGGAGATCTTTTGAAAGTCCTCATTGTGAGAATCTGATGAGGTTCCTAGAAAGACACCCTATGAATGTGGGGATGGAGGAGCTAAGATCATGGCCCCATGAGTTTCTCCCTCTCATGCTGGTCCACACCTAGCCTCCAACAATTTATCAAAATTACCATTTAAGTGTTCCTACCAGTTTTTGGCTCAAGCAGTTTCTGCTCTAGGCAAGTAGATCTTGGTTGTTATAAATCTCTGAAATAGGTCTATCTCTCCAGCTTTTGGGTGGTGGTTTGTCCTACAAATTCAGACTGTTTGATGGGTCCAAGAAAGTCACTGATTTGCAATTTGTCCAGCTTCTTCTAGTTATAGAGGTGGGAATGTCAACATACTAACTTTATACACACTGGAACTGAAACTCTATACGTTAATTTTTGAATTTTAAATTAGTGAGAAAAGAGATAGTTTGTTAAAATCATTGATTTAAGATATTTATCTGAAATAAAAACTTTATATCTCTTCCTCACATATAACACCCAAATTACAAATAAACTAAATATTTCAGTATGCAAAATGTGGTCATTAAATACAGGAAATAAATTTAACATGATAAAAAAATTTTAGTTATAGTATACTTGGGGTAGGCTTTTCTAAATGCATCACCAAATCCTGACAAAGGCTAAAACCATACATGATTAGATTCACAGATTTGATTACATATACATAAAAATCTTTCCCACTCCACAACAAACTGAAGACAAACAAGAAAACAATTCTACCTGAAACAGATACTGAAGAAAAAAAATTAATACATAATTGGAAATTTTACTGTCTTTATCTGATAAAGCAAACCATTGTACAGATAAATTATAAAGGAATAACTAGTTATTAGTGCAAAAACAGACTGTGGGTAAAAGGAGAAATACAAATGACCCACAAGCATTTGAACAGTTTTTTGAAAAGGAATAAAAATGTTATCATTTCTCAACTATCAAGATGACAATGGTAAAAATGTAATACTAACATCATCCATGCTGGGGTATAATGCCTCTAAATTGGTAAGAATTTGTAGGTCACAACTTGTCAGTGAGTATCAAAATCCTTGAAAGTTTTGAATCTTTGAATGACCAATTTCCTTCCTAGGATTTTCTAAATAAATAACCTGGAAAATGCTCTAAAATATTAATCACCACACAGTTTTTAATAGTTAAACACTAAAATCAATCTTAATGTTTTACAAAGGAGGAATGGCTTGATAATTGTGTATACATAGTGAATAGAATATTAAGCAGTCATTAAAAATTATCATGTCGGGGGACTTCCCTGGCGGTCCAGTGGTTAAGACTCCTCACTTCCACTGCAGGGGGTGCAGGTTCGATCCCTGGTCGGAGAACTAAGATTCTGCATGCCGCATGGCGTGGCCAAAAAATTAAAAAAAAAAAAAAATTGTCGTGTAGGGCTTTAATTCTTGACCTGGAAAAATGCTAATGATTCTTTTTGTAAGTGTTAAAAAATATATCCAGGAGTTAATAAACAAAAATGGAACCTGATTATTTCTGATAAAATTACACGTCACATTAACTTATTATTTCTACTTTTAATAATACGTATTGAGTGCTTTCTATGATAGAGATGCCTATAGTTACATCCCTAACTATGAGAGCTGTCCAATTCAAAGATCTTGAAGAAGGGATGGGAGGTTTTTACAAGTGGTTATGAACCCATTGCCAGAGCTGATTAGAAGAGGGCTGGACAAATGATCTCAGTGGAGTCAAATAAGTTTTTTTTGGTCTTTTGATAAATTTATTTTAGAAATTCTGAAATTGGAATCAAGTAGAGCTTTAAGATTATTTAGATTTAAAGACTGAAGCTATTATATTGAGCAACTATAATGTGCCACATGTAGTCAAATGGGTGATCCAAGGAAGGTTAGTGATTAAAATCATGGTGTAGTAGCTCAGAGAGTATAAAAGAAAGATAACACCACCCCAGAAGGAAAAAAAACAGGGGCAAGAGAAGGAACAAGATATATTTTATGCTTGACTTGCAAGTTCCCAGTGCATTTCTCAGGAGGCACAGCTATATTTCTGCAATTAGAATCTAAGGGTCTTTTTGTTAATAAATTCTGTTTCGTCTGGCATGGTTTTGTCAGAAGAAAGAGAATTGGATTTCTACAACCTGCAAATAAATGATTACAAGACACTTGTTAAAAAAAAACACTTAAAAAATGTGTGTTCTCTTTGACCTAGCAATTCTATATATAGTAGTTTATCCTAAGGAAAGAATTATATACATGATAGAAATTTTATCCAACAATGTAATCAGAGTGCTGTCTGCAAAAACAAAATCTGAAAATACCCTATCTATCCTTTTTGGACTTTATGAAATAGCATAAGAATATGGTTCAATTTTGGTAAAAAATTGTAGAGCATGTATGATCATGGGAACAGGAGACACAAACTATTAAGAGTGTTACAATTGTGTCATTAAGGTTACCTTTTATAGTTTTGTTTTCTGTCTTTGTTTTACAATTTTATTCAACAAACATGTTCTGTGTCACTGTTTGTAACAAGAACAAGAAAGTATGTTGTTTTTAAAAAGATGAAAGTGGTTTGCTCTGACTCAAGCGAGATGTCCGACTTCACCTCTGGATCCTCTCCTGTTATCTGAGCGTTCTCTTACCCAAATCTGCCTTTTTCTCCTGTTCCCCTTCCCCTATCTCAGGTGGTAGAAAAATCTTTGACTCTTGACTTTATTCTCACACCTAAAACTTTGTAGGGCCCTAACTATTGTATCTTTCAAACATGAATTGGTTTCAATTCCTATTATCTGCCTTCATTGCGATAGTCACCGCCTGAGTTTAGATTCTCATGAGTTTTCCTTCTTCAGTGATCTTCCTGCCTCTATGTCCTCAACATCTGGCTTACCTCCCATCTGCTGATTAAAAGACTAATTCACGAATCTGTTCTCATTAATACCTGCTTGAAATATTTCATTGAATCCCCGTTACCTAAATCAGGGGTTGGCAAACTTTTTCTGTAAAGGGTCAGATAGTAAATATTTTAGGCTTTGCAGGTCAGAGGGTGAATGTCAAAACTACTTGAAAGCAGCTAAAGACAACAGGTAAATGAACAAGTGTGTCTGTGTTCCAATAAAACTTTATTTTAAAAAGCAGGTGGTGGGCCAGATTTAGCCACTGACCCCAGCTCAAAAGAGTAAAGGTCAATTTTAATTGTGTTTACTTTTTCATATCACATTCTAGTCTCCAGTCCCCAGTTTCTCCACTTTAGACTCTTAGGTCCTCAGTTCATTTGCATTGATTTACACTCCTATGCAATGGAAAATAAAAATAGTATTATTTTCTCTTCTTGAAAGAACTTTTCCTTCCTGACCCCTTGACAAATGCTTATTCATCCTTCAGTACTAAGATTTGATGGCAATTCCTCTGAGAAAAATTTCCCGATCACTCACATTCTTCTTGACTTTCTACCATATACAAACTTCTAGTTACTGTACTTATCACACTGCACTACAGTTACCTGTAGTTACAGATCTATCATCTCTTTCTAGACTATCAGCTACTTAAATATAGGGCTCTGATAGCAAGCCCTTAAGAAATCCTTGGAGAGTTTAATAGAATTGCACGTGAGAGGGAGCCTTCAGAAAACGTTCTTAGTGAGCATTGGTGGCTGAGTGGTGCAGACTGAATACTTCAGCAGATTAGAGGGCTTGTTAAGCAAACAGCTTTCAGAAGAGCCTATGGGATTAGATCTACAGACAGAAGAGAGCTTTAGTACAGAGTCACAGGGATGGCACATTGATATTCAGGGAAGATGGTCATAGAAGGGAGGCCCTGCACTCTCCAGGTATTCCAACTATGAGGACTAAGAAAATGTACTTATTTTTATGTTAAAGTGCTTTGATTTACATGGGGAGGGGGTTCTGAGGAAATTAGAAATATGAAGAAAGGAAGGATAAACTTTTTTCCCCCTTTATTCTTGCTTTCTATCTTATGTTTGATATTTTGTGACAGTGCATACTTGAGGTTATTTTGGTGATAGGTTAATAAAGCAAAATAGTCTATGCTGAATAGATGTTAGTGATCCTGAGTCATCAATAGAGAGTCCTGCCAACTGTTATTTTTAGCAAAGATTGTCTCAAATTGCTAACGCAATTTAATGTCTTCAAAATTGAAGAAAATGAGAGAATTTCTGCAGACACGTTCATGTAAGAAATGAGGTCATCATAGCACACGTGAAATGGTTCTTTTATAAGAGATGGAAGATGAACATACATTGCCATGAAAATGTCTACTCATTTTCTACATCTTTCCATTTTTCCCACACTTCCTGGATATAGGATCCTTTTGTTCCTCTCCTTGGAGGTTTTTTTTGTTATTATCCACTTTTAGATAGTCTCAGCTTTAAGGAACCCTGGTGATATGGCGATAATAAAGGTTGAAAGCCTGCTTTAACTACCTGTGTAACCATTTTCAATCCCCACTAGTGTTTAATTCCATTTGGAGCATCTAAATTGAACAATGACAAGGTTTGTGAAATAGACAGTTGAGTGGAAGACTGTAAGAGGAAGAACCAAAGATATGGTAGAACACAATGTATGGAACCATCAGTTTCTTTAGCACCAGGGGAAAGATTAACACATTCTATTTAATCGGGGTCTGTAGATAAAATACTACCCTGAATTGATCTTTCTCTTTCCCTCTCTTACACACAGACATACTCAACATTTTTGAACAACTTCTTGAAACTGTAGTATGCACTGGGAAAATGGTGTATGCCTTATTAAAAGATAAAGTATAAACCTGAAATGAAATGAAACCTAAATGAAACCTATATTAGGTTTTCATTTTTTTAAGTCTAGCATAGCACCTGGGACATGGTAGGAGAATAAAATATTTTTAAGTGAGTAAATCTGTTTTACATTTCTGTCATTTTCAACATCAGATCCTGTTTCTGAGCCATATGAATGAATTTAAGACCTAGATTGCTGTAGATTGCTGACTTCATGATGTTCAGTTTGATCTGACCATTCAGTACCATTTAGACTTCTTTGAAAAATGGAGGCTAGCACTGATTCTGTCTTTTATGCTGATAATGATGCAATTCCTTTCAAAGACAGAGATTTTACAAGAGAATTTCAGTCAGGTGTTCTGCTGATTTAAGTGGGTTGAATTATGGAAAAGACTCACCTTTGGTGACTTAATCAGGACAAGAGGTGCAAAGAAGTATGACTTGATATGGGATGCAGATTAGGGCCCAGCATTCAGGTAAAGAAGAGGGGCAAAGGAAGTGGGGAAGCTGGAAAGTAGGTGACACATCTCAACATGATTTGAGATAGAAATTAAATATCTTATATCTGATTATGCAATAAGAGATTTTGGATTAGAGGAAATATCATTTTTAATTGTACTGATCTCTGCGTATTAGTTCATAATAGTTACCTGTTTTTTGTTTTGTTTTTTTAAAATTTCCCAATCATTCATCTCCTAACCTGACACTATTCTTATGCTAATTTGCTTCAATATTTTTGAATTAACTGATGTTTATTTTACTTTACATCTTCTGTAAGTGCTTACATTAAAATATCACATGATTATTGTTAAAAAAAAGACCATATATAATGAAGCATAAGTAATTTTCTGCCACTTCCACTCCATTTCTGAAAGTTTGAGTTTGATAAATATCATTCCACTTTGTTCCTTGTTCACATAAACTTATATAGAATTCATATGCACATAGAGGGCTATTTTTTAATATTCTGGTACCATAATTGTTCATGGTTGTTCCCCCCTCCAAGGATATTCTTTTTAAATATTTATATAAGTTTAAGAGTTAAGCATTTAAAAATCCATAAAATTCAAAAGAAGTAATTCAGTGAATACCTGTCATACAATATTAACACACGTTAATATTTTGCACATTTTCTTTTGTATTACAGAAGTCAGGTTCGTTATCCCTCATCCATTCCTCTTCCTCATCAGAGGCAACCATTTTCATGTATTTTGGGTGTAGTCACCCACTATAATTTTTATATTTTTATGTTCAGAAATGAAATTTACATAAAGGGTAATATACTGTACATATTCTTTGATTTGTTTTTCATTTTAAGTCTGTCTTGTTAGGGATAGTACTACTATAGTATTCTCTCTTTTGAATATTCTGTAATGTATTATCCATTCTCATTTTAATAGACTGTAAGATTGTTGTCAGGTTGTTTCACTGCTCCTATGAAAATCACTGTATGTGTCAGCTGGTACATGTGCAAGAGCTTCTAAAGAGCCTTCTTACACAATGTATATCCACTGTCAAGCAGTATCAGCATCACTTGGAAGCTTGTCAGAAATTCAGAATCTTTGGTCTCATCCAAGACTGCCTGAATCAGAATCTGCATTTAACAAGGCTTCCAGTGATTTCTGTGCATATTAAAATTGGAAAAGTGCTGCCTTAGAAGAGGTACCAGAAGGTGAAATCACTAGGTCACTGGAACTAAATGCTTTCAACTTCATTGCATATCATCAAACATTTTTCCTAAGTGGTTGCTACCATACATAGTCCTGTCGTCACTGTCTGAGAGTTGGTGATTCCCTACATTCTAGTCAACATTTGGTGCCATCAGAATTTTTTAATTTTGTCAATTTGGTTGATATGAAATAGTATTTCACTGCAATTTTAATTTTCACTTTCCTGATTACTAATACAATCACTTAGCAACTAACAATTATTCCTTATTTCTCCTGTATCTTCACATTTTCCCCTCTCTACATCAAATATAAACACATTTTAATTATTCCTACCTACACCAAGAAAGGGAAAAACAAACGAACAAACAGAACACCTTTTCACTTTATTCTCCCAGCTATGGACCTATTTCTCTCATCCTCTTTATAGCAGACCTCTTTGGAAAAGTTATCCATATCTACGGTTCCAGATTCCTCTGTGGTATTTGCTTCCATTTACTTCAAAAAAACTTCTTTCAAGACTACACATTATTTACACATTGCTAAGTCCAATGATTGATTTCCAGTCCTTAATTTACTCGACATTTCAGCAACATTTTTCACAGATGATTGCTTTCCCCTTCCTGAAATACTTCTTCACTTAGCTTCCATGGCACTAATCACTCTTGGTTCTTCTCCTGCCTCGTTGGCTACTATTCCTTGAGCTGTTTGCTGATTTCTCCTTGGTTTTCTGCCATTTGGAATGTCATAGATTTTACTCCTTAAATCTTTTCTCTCTCCACATCTACTTTTTAAGTGACCTGATTAAATTTCATGATTTCGAAAGCACCTCTGTGCTCATTGTTTCTTAAGTTATACCTGCAGTGTGGTTCTCTCCTTTGAACTCTAAATTTCGATATCCAGTTGCCTACTTAAACTCTGCACTGGTATTACCTATAAGCATCTTAAATTTAACATATCCCAAATCAAATTTCTCATTTCCTCCACCACAGCTCACAAATCTCTTCTGCTGTCTTTTCCATTTCAGTGAATGACCAATCCTTCCTTCCAGTTGTTTACACTCAAAACTTATTTGATTCCCATTTTTATCTGATACTCTACATCTAACCCATCAGTAAATGCTTCTGGTTATAACTTCATCATACATGCAGATTCCAGCTGCTTCTCACCATCACCATGACCACGCTGATACATGTCATCTTAGTCCTGGGCTACTATTACTATGGCTCCTAACTGTCTCCCTGCTTCTGTACTTGCCTTCTATCCCAGTAAACTATAGTCAGCACATCAGAGTGCTCCTTTTAAACATAAAAGATACTGCCTAAAACACTCTAACGGCTTCCATCTCACAGCCTGTGACCAGTGATGGGCTGATAGGGGTCTAGCGTCGTTGCCACGTTCTGGGATGACTGTTAAGAGCGATTTCAATCCAGGGGGGATTTCAGTTCAGCGGGGATCAACTGAGGCTGAGTTGTCACAACACTGTGGGTCAGCTCCTCCCTCTGCCTAGTCCTACCTTCCTTGCTGTCTCATAGAAATATTGCCCAAGCACACACCCCAGGAAACTTTCTATGTGCAATTTTGTGTGCCAGTCTATTTCTAAGAAACACAATCTAAGACAAGTACTGAAGTAATTTTTTTTAAATATCACATAAATACCCTTAGTGCATTTGGCCCAATAGTATGCCTGCCAGTTAGTTCTGTCATTTCATATTTCTACATCCAAGAACTGTACCACATTATTATAGTGTGTACAAAGAGCAGTCTAACAAGTGCGCCTGAGAGTATAAACCATACACCTGTCAGTCACCATTTATTTGGCACATGTATTGTGAAGTGCATTTTAACAGATGCTGTAGGTTACAGAATACATAAGAACGAGATTCATATCTTCATTAGCTCATACATTTGAGAGAAATGAGACAAATAGTAAGTCATTGAAGGATAAGCATTACAAGGAAACTGTCCAGCATATGTTACTCCGTGCAGCACTAGTGGCACCTAAAACGGTGTGTGTGTACTAAGATACAGGTACTCAAAGAGAAATCCATGATTGGTGCCTGTCTGCAAACTGTTATCCTTTTTAATGTGATAAGTATTAAAATTAACAATGAGCATTAGAAACATTTAAAACAATTTCATAGGATAATTTTATATCTGTGGTGTCCAGTATTTTTAAAAATGGGGCTCTATTTTATAATTTTTTTGAAATTTCACTTTCCTAATAATTTATTTTTATATTTTACACAATTATTAGTCTGTAATAGGTTATAAATAAAACTGGTACTTCTCAGTTTGAAAAGCATTGTACTGAGATGAAAAATGAATATATATTTGACTCTGCTTGGAGAGGCTGAGATATTTGGCTTTGAATAAGATTTAAAAATTGGTAAGGAAATTGACTAATGAAGAGAAATAGATAGGAATGTGCGTGGCTATGACACGTATGCCCCATACAGGGGATTTTTCTAACCATGGGGTGCTAGTTCCAACGGGAGAATTTGGAAGGCAGTTGGGAAGTTAGGTCAAGTGCGTAAAATCACAGAGCAGAGGGATGGAGGGATGTGCTTACACCTTGATTTCAGCTAGTCACACGTTTGCCGAAGGAATTATTCCTGGTAATACTCCGTGGTTGGTAGGGCAGATGGAGTGCACTCATAGCATCAGGATTAAGTTTGGGCTAAATGGACAATCTTGAGGAAGTCCTGCAATCAGGTGAATATTCCTGATTCTCTGGAGTCAGCTGTAGTCTGTGTTGACTGTGTGGGCTCCAAGGGAAAGGTCTAGGCTTCCAGAGAGAAATTTTTGTGTGCTAAAGCTAGCAAATAAGGGCCTTTGGGCTTTAGAGGCTGCTGCAAATATTCAATCCAATTAGGTCTCAGATTTACCATCCTGTCATTTTAAAAACTCACATTCTGTAAATCCACTTTAGCAGCTAACCACAAATATCTCTTAGTGGGTGGGCAAAGCTTGTAACACATGATAAGATCTAAAATCTAGAATATGCACTGTGGCCACAGAACTATGGAAGGACTCTTCATGACGCTCATACATCAAAAATACTTAAAGAACATACGCCAAAGTCTTAGTTGATAATATTATAGTTTCGAGAACATGAGTGATTTTTATCCTCTTCCTGCTTTTCTATTTTTTTCTAAAGTTTAAATAATAAGCATATGTTTCTTTAAATATAAATAAATATGTATACATATATGTAATATATTTAATAGTAAGCTTCTATTTCTGTAAACACACATATTATGATTCCGAATAAGAGATCAAGAAAATGGGGATGTTTTTGATAGGCATAAGAAAGGTAAAGGAGGAAATTGGGGGTTTTCCTATCTTGATCAGAACACACTTAAGAAAATGATTTTAGGGGTTAGATATAAAAAAGAAAAAAATTCAGGAGACGTTAAGAAGGAGTCAAGAATGAATTCATAATTGATCAGTTGAAAAGATAAAAATAATAACAGCTAACAAATTGAATAATTGCTAACATTAATGCTAACATTGAGAATTACCTTATACTGAATAGTATTTCAAACATTTAACGTGAATTAGTTCATTTATTGATGAGTAATGATAATGGAATGAGAAAATTAAGATAGTAAGGACCATGTTTTGGGAGACCAGCTGGGAGGGTCTTCCAAAAAGTCACCATTATTTCAAATGTATTATGTTTAAAACTCACTGTCCTCTCAAACGTGCTTTCTTTTATATTCACTCACTTTCTGTAGTGATTATTTTCTCCCTTCATTAGGCTTGTCTTGGAGTTATTTTTGACTTCTCTCTTTTGTTCCCCTTTTAGCATCTAATTCTTTTAATCAGTCTATGCGTTTCACCTTTGCAGATTACAGTTGAAATTTAAAAAGCAATACAGGTGCTATTTCCAGAAAGTGTTTTACATTTGAGGAGGGAAGGAGAAAAAATTCACAATGTTGAATTTCTGCCATGGGACAGCCATTGCACTAGGCATTTTGTGTGTTTTCCTCCTCTTAATAATCCTACATAAGGGATATTGTAGATTTTACTTAGCTTCATTTAAAAAATGAATAACCCTGTGCTTATGTAGATTATTATTTAAGTTGGCCAACATCACGCAGCTCTTAAGTGACAGATCTAGGATTCACTCTAGGGTATATGTAATTCCTACTGAATAACATAGCCTTGTCAATAGTCTAGACCAGCGGTCACCAACCTTTTTTGGCACCAGGGACCAGTTTTGTAGAAGACAGTTACTCCATGGACGGTGGGTGGGGGGTTGGGGGAGGTGGGGATGGTTTTGGGATGATTCAAGCACATTACATTTATTGTGTGCTTTATTTCTATTATTATTACATTGTAATATATAATGAAATCATATACAACTCACCGTAATGCAGAATCAGTGGGAGCCCTGAGCTTGTTTTCCTGAAACTAGATGCTCCCATCTGGGGGGCGATGGGAGACAGTGACACCCGAGGTGTGTTGCTTATGTCCAGTTTACTCTGTAATCTTGTTCTGGTTGCTGTCACTGCAGAAAACCCTGCTTCACAAAGATAGGACGTTGGAAATTGAAACAGGCTTTTCAGTGCTTTTGTGGCCATCTCAAGATATTCCGCCTTGATTTTAATCCAGAACGTATGGAGATTTCAAGTTGTCTGAAACATTCTTTTAAGGCCACCATCATTTGCAGTCTCAAGCAGCTGATTCTCTTCTAGCACGGACAACTCGATTCACCTGGCTTATTCACAAGTGGGTCGTGGACCCATTCCTTCGCAGTTTGTGGGGGTCTTTCGTGGATGGGAAGTAATACTCAAACTCTTTTGAAAGCAACGATAGTGATCATACACCAGCTGGGAGAAAGAAGTCCCAGGCCTAGTCTTTTTCAAAAATCTCTGCTAATGTTTGAAGCATGTTAAAAATCCCAGTGTTCACTCATTGCCCCCATAATTCCAGTTTGGCTTTGAATGCAGCCGCTTTATCTGCCGACTTGAAGACAATTGTCGTTCTCCCCTGAAGTGACAGATTGAGTTTGTTGAGCAGGTTGAATATGTCGCACAAGTAAGCAGGTTTTGCAACCCATTCTGTGTCACTGAAATGTGCTGCCAGTGGTGACTGTTTTTCCAAAAGAAATCTCTGGAGCAGCTCTCGTAACTCAAAAACTCTGGCCAGTGATCTCCCTTTAGAAAGCCGTCTCCCTTCTGTGTATAAGAGAAGACATGTGTGCCCTATGTCTGTCTCCTCACAGAGCTACGTGAACAGACGTGAGTTAAGGGCATGTACTTTAATGTGGTTGATCATTTTAATCACATCCTGCAAAACGTTGTGAAGTTCAGGTGACATTTTTTGGCTAGCCAGCAATTCTCTATGGATGACACAGTGTGTAGACTCACTTTCAAAAGCCACCTCTTTGACCCAAGTAGTGAAACCGGAAAGCCATCCAGTCATGGCAGCCACTCTGTGCATATACCAACACAAAATGACCAATTCAGTTTTCCTGATATGTAATCATTCAAAGACTTGAATAGTTCTGCAGCTGTGGTGTTGGTTGGCAACAAAATGCACATAACGTATCCTCACGTACATCCTCCTGAAAAATATATTGCACAAAAACAAGCATTGTTGCCTTGTTGTCAACATTGATAGACTCATTAACCTGGATTGTGTACCACGATGACTCATTAATCCTCTCTAATAATTATGCCTCAGTATCCTCTGCTGTTTCATCAGTTCGTCTAGTTATGGTGCTAGCTGAAAGAGGAACATGTGCCACCTTTTGAGCTGCAGCCTCTCCTAAAAGTTCATGACAAATGTCCTTAGCAGCAGGCAGGGTCAACTCTTCACCAACAGTAAAGGGCTTCTTAACTTTAGCAATGCAGTTAGCCACTAA
Organism: Pseudorca crassidens; assembly: GCF_039906515.1. NCBI lineage: Eukaryota > Metazoa > Chordata > Mammalia > Artiodactyla > Delphinidae > Pseudorca > Pseudorca crassidens. The sequence goes on from NC_090316.1 coordinate 21,734,585, forward strand.
AAATGATGCTGTCAGTGCAGACACATTTGATGAAGTGGTGGCTTTCAGTAATTGCTTCTGTTCTTCATGTTCATGTTTTTTCTTTGGAGTTTGAAAAACTCCAAAGGCTTGTCTTTTAATGCAGGGTGCTTGGTCTCCATGTGGTGAAGCAGTTCTGAATGTTTCATGACTTCGTTGGATAGCTGGTCACCGCATATTATACGAAGCAGGCTTGGAGAATGTGAATCACCTGTTGCAGTAAATCTGTAATTTAAGTATGACTCTTGGTATTTTCTTTTAAATGAAGCTTTCTTTTCTTTGGCAATCTTAGAGTCTTTTGTGTGTTTATTTTAAACATCCTTATTGGAGTATAATTGCTTTACAATGGTGTGTTAGTTTCTCCTTTATAACAAAGTGAATCAGTTATACATATACATATATCCCCACATCTCTTCCCTCTTGCGTCTCCCTCCCTCCCACCCTCCCTATCCCACCCTTCTAGGTGGTCACAAAACACCGAGCTGATCTCCCTGTGCCATGCGGCTGCTTCCTGCTAGCTATCTATTTTACATTTGGTAGTGTATATATGTCCATGCCACTCTCTCACTTCGTCCCAGCTTACCCTTCCCCCTCCCCATGTCCTCAAGTTCATTCTCTAGTAGATCTGTGTCTTTATTCCTGTCTTGCCCCTAGGTTCTTCATGACCATTTTTTTGCTTTAATTAATTTATTTTTTTTACATCTTTATTGGAGTATAATTGCTTTACAGTGGTGTGTTAGTTTCTGCTTTATAACAAAGTGAATCAGTTATACATACACATATGTTCCCATATCTCTTCCCTCTTGCATCTCCCTCCTGCTTTCTTTTTTAGATTCCATATATATGTGTTAGCAAATGGTATTTGTTTTTCTCTTTCTGACTTACTTCACTCTGTATGACAGACTCTATGTCCATCCACCTCACTACAAATAACTCAAATTTCATTTCTTTTTATGGCTGAGTAATATTCCATTGTATATATGTGCCACATCTTCTTTATCCATTCATTCATCTGTCGATGGACACTTAGGTTGCTTCCATGTCCTGGCTATTGTAAATAGAGCTGCAGTGAACATTTTGGTACATGACTCTTTTTGAATTATGGTTTTCTCAGTGTATATGCCCAGTAGTGGGATTGCTGGGTCGTATGGTAATTCTATTTTTTACTTTTTTAAGGAACCTCCATACTGTTCTCCGTAGTGGCTGTATCCATTTACATTCCCACCAACAGTGCAAGAGGGTTCCCTTTTCTCTACACCCTCCCAGCATTTATTGTTTGTAGATTTTTTGATGATGGCCATTCTGACTGGTGTGAGATGATATCTCATTGTAGTTTTGATTTGCATTTCTCTAATGATTAATGATGTTGAGCATTCTTTCATGTGTTTGTTGGCCATCTGTATATCTTCTTTGGAGAAATGTCTGTTTAGGTCTTCTGCCCATTTTTGGATTGGGTTGTTTGTTTTTTTGATATTGAGCTGCATGAGCTGCTTGTAAATTTTGGAGATTAATCCTTTGTCAGTTGCTTCATTTGAAAATATTTTCTCCCGTTCTTAGGGTTGTCTTTTCATCTTGTTTATGGTTTCCTTTGCTGTGCAAAAGCTTTGAAGTTTCATTAGGTGCCATTTGTTTATTTTTGTTTTTTGCTGTTTCATCATTGGGTCTTTCCCCCTTTGCAAAGAAGCACTCCACTGACGTTTGTTTTTTACTCATTTTGGCTAAGGTTAGCTTGTGGGGTTACTAAAACGGTGACTGAGACAAGTGCACAGTGCGGGAAAGAGGCGCGGGCGGAAGTGGTAAATAAAATAATGGGTGGGCCACGCGCGGACTAAAATAAGTGTTGGATTCTGACGTAAAGCCTGCCACCAGATGCAGCTTGTCACTTGCCACTCACTGATAGGGTTTTGATATAAGTCAGCAATCAATTGATTTATTATGGTCTCTGTGCAGTCAAACCTCTCTGCTAGTTATAATCTGTATTTGCAGTCACCTCCTCAGCTCCATCTCAGATCATAAGGCATTAGATTTTCATAAGGAGCACGCAACCTAGATCCCTCGCATGCGTAGTTCACAGTAAGGTTCGAGCTCCTATGAGAATCTAATGCCACCACTGATCTGACAGGAGGCGGAGCTCAGGTGGTAATGTGAACGATGCGGAGCGGCTGTAAATACAGATGAAGCTTCGCTCACTTGCCTGCAGCTCACCTCCTGCTGTGCGGCCCGGTTCCTAACAGGTCACAGACTGGTACCAGTCCACAGTGTGGGGGTTGGGGACCCCTGGTCTAGACTGTCAGATGATTGATTGTGTAGTGATGCAATTAGATTCATTGATATGCCTTAAATCAGGGGTCCCAACCCCTGGGCCATGGACCGGTACCAGTCGACAGCCTGTTAGGAACCAGGCCACAGAGCGAGAGGTGCGTGGCAGGCAAGCGAGCGAAGCTTCATCTGCTGCTCCCCATAGCTCCCCATCGCTTGCATTACCGCCGGGACCATTCCCTTCCCCACCACCGTCTGTGGAAAAATTGTCTTCCACGAAACTGGTCCCTGGTGCCAAAAAGGTTGGGGACCGCTGTATTAAATTACTAATTCAGTAGTGCCACAAATCCATTTTCAAAACAAAATTGTTATTGGTTTTGAAATTTATTGATCTATGTTGCCAGATAAAATACAGGATGCCCAGTTAAATTTGGATTTCACTTAAGCAATGGATAATTTTTTAGTAATCATTATTGTCTCATTGTCATCATCATTATCATCATCATGATATCTGATACCCATGGAGTGCTATTCTAAGCATTTTAATTAATTTTTACCATAACCCTATGAGACAGTTACCATTAGTATGTCCCGTGCAATATTTGGGACATACTTGTACTAAAAAACTTAGTTTTTCTGGAATTCAGTTAAAGTATGTCCCACATATTGCATACTTTTACTAAAAATTTACTAGTTTTTTATCTGAAATACAAATTTAATTGGGTGTCCTGTATTTTTATTTGCTAAATTGAGTAACCTTGTTCTAGGCTCTCACATCTAATCTTGTAGATATGGCTCCAAGCAGGAGGCGGAATTTAGTAATTATCATTGTCTCACTGTTACCACCATCATTATAGAATACAGCCATGGAGTGCTATTCAAAGTGTTTTATTTAATCCTTACCATATGAAGTAGTTACCATTAATAGCCCTGTCTGATGAGTAAAGTGAGGCAAAATTATAATCATTTTAAGAAAAAAATGAAAACCAATGATTTAGAAATACAGTGGATCTTAAATCATATTTGGATATTCAGGAGCCAGAAACATGATTCCCACACCTGGGATAGAGCCATTAAAAGTACATGTTTGAAATATAATTCATAGATTTCTAAATGTGTTCATAATGTATAAAGCAGTATGCATTATGCTATGAATTTAGCATGCATGAAGCTATGAGAAATTTTGATAGCTGAAAATTTAGGAAAGGGCTTAGGTGGAAACCATTAGTAGGTATTTATATCCAGCAGCATTTTGTTTGTTTCCTTTCTTCTTTAAAATGAAGAAGTCAGCACTTCTCATTATATATAAGCTACCTCTGAAGGCTGTTTTTGGAATGGTTAAGACATTTAAACTTAGGGGGTTGTAATTTACCATTTTGGGTGAAGTCTCTTGCACTTTTAAAGAATCCTCCCCTTTGACTTTATAAACCCGTAAACTTTAATCTTGAAAGTTTTGATGATGTTTTAGGATTCAGAAGTATTCCAAATTTTTATCTTATATTCATGTATATCTATCTGTGGTTCCAAACTCTTAAAATTTTCTTGTTAACTGTATCTTACAACATTAACTATTTTACTTTCCATTTTATTTTTCAAGTTTTGGTTTCTCCTTCTTTCCTGAAGTATAATACATTAGTTTATTAATTGTGGTGTTTTTATCTTAAGTTGCTTCAGTTTCTCTAGCAATAAAACTGTGTTTGTTAGACACTTTAAAGGCTAAAATTCTATTATGCTATCGTATTTTATTTATGTAACTAAGAGTTTCTTGCAAAAAGTGTTGCTCCTCTTTACTAAAAGTTATTTTGTTATCACATTCCCTTAATTTTGTCCCATGGACATTCTTTTTCCTGTGGATATGCATCATTGATTTTTTTATGCAAATAAATGGGATAATAGGCTTAATAGACAGAAATTTACAAGCAACATTTTAAGAGATGTATTTATTTGCATAATAAACATGGCTGAATAAATAGTTGGCTTTTTTCATGACAGTTGACTTTCAAGGCCTCTTTAAAAAGGGCACTCTTCAAGTCCCTTCTTAGTTCCATGACTCTGTGATAGATTACAGTGCAAGCTGTTAAGTGTTTTAGTGTATCTAGTAATACAAACATTGACTAAAGAGCTTTATACCCTGACAGCTGCTTGACAAGGTGTTCTGCTTTAGTTGCATGCATAAGGCCCCAATACTCATTTCATTCCAAGCCAACCCATTCTCCTAGTTTATCTAGGTTTAGGAAACCAAGAGTGTCATTTTCCTTTCTGCTTTATTATCTCAGTATTCAGTAACTCTCCAATGGAGTAAATAGAGTTCTTGTTAGTGAAAATTGGAGGAGTCCTCCTTTTTCCAGTGATCCCATCTGCTAAATCTGAACTTAGAATGTTTTTTTTTTTGTAAGAGAGGAAGGTGGTTTCTCCTGATATTCTGGGATGGGAGGAAACTGTTACTTTGTGACTATCACATTCAAATGTCTAACAGAAAAATCACAGAGACGAATAACTTTTCAAATGGAAAATTGCCATGATTATTTGAGGAGAAGGGTGAAACTGACATTTAGGAAAAATTTATGAGAAATAGATGAGTTTGTAGTTAGAAATGAATTTAGTGCCTACTCCAATTAACTAGGTAGAATACTAGTTACGGCAGTCTCAAATCATAACAATGCTCACAATTTCAATGAATCGGTATCTTTAGAATGCTGAATAGAGATGGTAAGGAAAATAATGATTTGTTAAGAGCAACATAGTATTATATAATGGAATATATCTTTCACAGTAGTTAAAATCTTGGACTCTGGGGTTAAACAGAATTGAGTTAAAATCTTGACTTCATTTCTTACCAGCAAACTGCTTCAATTTTCTAAACCTCAGTTTTCTTTTATTTAAAGTGTGAATAATAATACGTGACTTGTAGAGCTAATGCAAGAAAGGGTGCCTTCAGTGGAAATGTTGTACAAAATTTCTGGAAGATAGAAAACACTGGCAATCAAATTGATAAGAGAAAATGAAAAAGCTCTGCAAAAAAAGAGAGAAAAGAAGTACATGAGAACACTATGTTTACATGAGTAAAAGGGCATATTCATAAAATTATTAAACCTGAAGGGGAAACTGGGCAATCAGGCCACTGGGTTAAAGAAGGGCAGTCAGATCACCAGGACGAGTGAGGACATCGCATCCCTCCACTCCAGCCCTTTGCACTAACCGGCAGGGACGGCTGGGCTGGACCACAGATTTAAAACCCAGAGCTGCCCTGGAAAACAAGAAAACTGCTTGTCTAGAAAGAGCTCCTATAGCAAGTTTGGGGAACAGTGAGAGAAGCAGAGCACAGTGAGTGAATGACAAAAGGGGTGAGGAATTTAACAAGAGAAAAACAACAAAAAGTGTCTCTGTTCTGGAGAACAGCATACTCCATCCTCCACATTCTTAATAATGGAAACTGGTCAGAAGCCTGCCTACCCCTTCACATTCACCTTTTCTAAAGACACTGTATAAACATGATACATCAAGGAGTAGAAGCAGAAGCAGACTATTTAGTTATTTAGATTAGAGCAACATGTCATATGTGTACCTTTCCACCTTTTGAATTGCTTTTTTATATTCGGAGCGTTCTCACTTTTTCATGCCTCATGGTCACCCAGTAGAACCAAAGGACCCTATTCCCCAGCCTTCCTTGCAGCCAGGATGCTAAAATATGACTTACTTTCCACCTGGTACTTAAACTAACATGAGACATGGATTCAGAAGAAGGAAAAGACCAGGAAACACTCTACTTGGCAGAGAACAAGGAAGAGATAAAGAGTTTTTAGAGACAATGGAGGCAGATGTCCCAGCAGCAGCAGTGCCAGTGACCCAAGGACTGGGGATTAATCTGCAGCTAAGCCAGTGGGACAGCTTGGAAATTGTTCCTCCTTGGATAGCTTTCAACTGATTCTTGGGCCCTCCTGGGGATTATGTGTACTAATTCAAAATTTTTTAATAAATTTTTTTTCTAAATAAAGCCAAGGATGTGTTCTGTTGCTTTCATCAATGAACCCTACATGGTATAGTAATAGACTTCAAAGGAACTGGGAAGTGGATCTTGGTTATCTTGCCGTAGAAGTGGGACTCTGGTAGTCTGTAACACACAGTGGCAAATTGGAATCCCTGAAGTCCTGTATGAAGGGCATGAAGAATGCCAGGAATTTGGCGTGCACTGGGTGTGTCTACCTGGAAATAAATTAGCAACGTTAAAACTTTAAAATCTCGGTGTAAGGTATAGTTAAAATCACAGTGTTTCAGTGACCCTTCCATAATATTGTTTGCACAGAAGGATGTATATAACAACAACAAAAAAAAAAATCAAAGCCAGATTATTAGTTGGGAAAGTTTGAGGAGCTGTTGACTGGAATGGGAACATTAGGGAAGATTCAAATGAATCAGAATAACCACAGTTCCTGAGCCCAACCTTGCCTCCCTTTTCAGCAGAAGGAGTCTCGCTTCCGCTGTTTGATGAAAGTGTTCTTTAGGAAAAATCCTATGGTAACCTGGCAGGGGGAAGCAAATCTACAAGAACAAGCAATTTCTCCTAATGTGCTATCCAACCTCACCTCATTGCCTCCAAATTCTAGCACGTCCCAGGGAGTCAATTACTGAGTCAAACCTGGGAAACGGCTGGGACGACAGCAGAAAGGCAAATATTTTGCTAAGCTTTACTATCAAAAAATCTGTCTAATATATGTGAGAATGCTTCTTAGGCTGCTCATTCTCCCTAGGTGAGGGAAAGAGAAACATAGCTTCTGACTGGGCTGGACTTAGCAGCATGGGAACCCTCAGCGGAGAATTTGTACTCCATGTAGCCACTCAGGCAGCTGGGAGTGCTTCGGCTTTCTCAGTTTGTGCTGCATCCTAGACCCAATAGGGGCTGTAGAAATGAGCCTGAGGTGCCATTTATGCCTTGGTATAGTATACAGGATGGATTTTGACAGTGGAGACATAAAGGAATATTGGCGTGAACTAATCCTGTGTGACCCACTCATCAATTCCTTCTCTGTGTCCCTAAGAGCATCCTTTACTAAAGCAGTGAATAGAACATTGGTGTTGGGATGAGTGTCAGACAGTGATAGGAATTCTCTGTAGGTCAGGGATGATAGTGAGAATGAAGACCTAGAAATGGATCAGTCCAGGAGAATTTGAACAATTTTTAAACACAGATTTTGAAATTCATCCCTTCTATAACTCCTTTCGTTCCCCTCTAATATTCCAGTTTTTTTGTCAACTTGAAACTCCATCCTCTGAAGCTTGAAGTCAATAAAAATGCAGCTTTCTGCCACCCTGAGCTGTCTGGTTTGGAGAGTGCCATAGGGAAAAAGCTACAAACATGCAAATCTCACCCAGTGCAATTGTCTGCTAAGGGTGGCCTTATTTCCAACTTTAGTCTCAATTTTGGTTGCCTACGAGTGCCCTCAAATAACTATTTTTTTAAAAAACATATTATACAGATTTTATGATTGTTATCTACAGGAAACTTAGTGTGAGTGTTCCAGCTACTACTGTTGTATAAAAAATTAATCTAAAATTTAGCAGCAACAATTTTATTGTGCAACAATTTTATTGTGCTCATAGATTCTTTTTTTTTTTTTTGCGGTAGGCGGGCCCCTCACTGCTGTGGCCCCTCCCATTGCGGAGCGCAGACTCAGCGGCCATGGCTCATGGGCCCAGCCGCTCCGTGGCACGTGGGATCCTCCCGGACTGGGGCACAAACCCGTGTCCCCTGCATCGGCAGGCGGACTCCCAACCACTGCGCCACCAGGGAAGCCCAGATTCTTTTTTTTTTAATTTTTATTGGAGTATAGTTGATTTACAATGTTGTGTTAGTTTCTGCTGCACAACAAAGTGAATCAGTTATACATATACGTATATCCATTCTTTTTTGGATTCTTTTCCTATATAGGTCATTATAGAGTATTGAGTAGAGTTCCCTGTGCTGCACAGTAGGTCCTTGTTAGTTATCTATTTTATATTTAATAGTGTGTATATGTCAATCTCAATCTCCCATTTTATCCCTCCTCCCTTCCCCCCAGGTAACCATAGTTTTTTTTTTTACATCTGTGACTCTATTTCTGTTTTGTAAATAAGTTCAATCCCTCCTTGGCGTATATCCAGAGAAAAACATAATTAAAAAAGATACATGCACCCCAGTGTTCATTGCAGCACTATTTACAATAGCCAGGACATGGAAGCAACCTAAATGTCCATTGACAGAGGAATGGATAAAGAAGATGTTGTACGTATATACGATGGAATATTACTCAGCCATAAAAGTGAAAAAAATACTGCCATTTGCAGCAACATGGATGGACCTAGAGATGGTCATACTGAGTGAAGTATGTCAGACAAATATCATATGATATCCCTTATACGTGGAATCCAAAAAAAGCGTACAAATGAACTTATCTACAAAACAGAAATAGAGTTATAGATGTAGAAAACAAACTTATGGTTACCAGAGGGTAAAGGGGAGGAAGGGATAAGTTGGGAGATTAGGATTGACATATACACACTATTATAGATAGATAAGTTAATTAGATATATATCTATATATCTATATATCTATATCTATATCTATATATATATAAATAATTTATATCTATAGATAGATATAAATAGATAAGTATTAAGGACCTACTGTATAGCACAGGTAACTCTATTCAGTACTCTGTAATGGCCTATATGGGAAAAGAACCTAAAAAAGAGTGGATATATATATGTGTATAACTGATTCACTTTGCTGTACAGCGGAAACTAACACAACACTGGAAATCAACTATACTCCAATAAAAATTTTTAAAAATATATTGCAAAATGATTACCAAAATCAAGTTAATTAACACATCCTTTACCTCACATAATTACCATTTTTTGTTGCTGTTATTGTCGTGAGAACATTTAAGATTTATTCCCTAGCAACTTACAAGTATACAATACAGTATTATTAACGATAGTTACTTGCTGTACAGTAGATCTCCAGAACCTATTCATCTTATAACTGGAAATTTGTGCCATTTGCCAGCATCTCCTCATTTCCTTCACCCCCCAGCTTCTGGCCACCATTCTTCTACTTTGTTTCTGTTTAAGCGGTGCTTTCTTAGATTTCACATATAAGTGAGATCCATACAGTTTTTATCTTTCTCTGTTTGACTTATATGAGTTAGTATAATGCCCTCAGGATTCATTCATGTTGTTACAAATGGCAGGATTTCCTTCCTTTTTATGGCTAAGTAGTAGTTCATGCATATGTACTTTTTCTTTAACCCATTTTCATTATCCATTCATCTTTCTTAGGTTGTTTCCATGTCTTGGTTATTATGATTAATGCTGCAACAAATATGGGTGTGCAGATATCTCTTTGAGATCCTGTTTTCATTTTCTTCAGATATATACTCAGAAGTGGGATTGCTGGATCACACTGTAGCTCTATTTTTAATTTTTTCAGGAACCTCCATACTGTTTTCCATAGTGACTGTACCAGTTTACATCTCTACCAATAGTACACAAGGATTCTCTTGTTTATTGCACCCTTGCTGAACTCGTTTATTAGTTCTAATAGTGTTTTAATGGATTTCTTAGGATTTTCTAAACATGAGATCATGTCATCTAAGAGTAGATATATTTTATTTTTTCCTCTCCAGTCTAGACACCCTTTCCTTCTTTATCTTGCCTAATTACACTGGCAAGAACCTCCAGGGTAGTATATAGACTAGAATAGAAATGGTCGGAGTGGACATCCTTGTTTTATTCCTGACCTTGGGGGGAACACATTGGTGTTTCACCATTAAGTATGATGTTAGATGTGTGTATCTATTTTTGCCAATTCTCTCATTTGTTCCAGTTGAGTCCATTTTGAATGACTTATTTTTTCCTCACTATGTGTAGTATATTTTTGTTTCTTTAACGCCTCATGATTTTTGTTTGGATGCCAGACATTGTGAATTTTACTTTTTTGAGTGCTGGGTAATTTTCTAAAAATCCTCTTTAGCTTTGTTCTGAGATAGTTCATTTACACGGAAAGAATAGGATCCTATGAGGTCTTGCTTTTCAGCTTTGTTAGCATTTAGTCTAGGGCTATTTTTTCCCCATTACCAATACAAAACCCTTCTGAGTATCTTACTCAGTGCCCAGTAAATTGCAAAGTTTTCCAGCCTGGTTGGTGGGAATAGGCACTCTTTCCACTCCTCTGTCTGCTTCAGCTGTTATTTCTGGTGGTTCTTTTCTTGGCCTTGAATAGTTTTCACATATGCATTCATTAATCAGTAAGAAGCTATGTATATAAGGTACACTTTATGAAGGTGTCTAGAGTTCTGTCTCTGCAGCTCTCTCCTTTCCAATATCCTGTCCTGCAAACTCTAGCTGCCTTGGCCTTTCCAGTCTTCCAGTTATGTCTCCTCAACTGTGTGACACTGCTGGTCTTCACTAATAACTCCCTTCCCTGCATTTCAGCCTAGAAACCCTCTCCAGGCAGCAAGCTAGGACAAGTACAGGGCTCCTCTTATTTGTTTCTCATCTCTCAGGGATCACTGTCTTCATTGCTTAATGTCCAATGTCTTAAAAAATGTTGTTTTTTATATTTTGTCCATCTTTTTAATTGATTCAGGAAGGAGAATAAATCTGGAACCTTTTACTCCATCTTGGCCAGAAGCAGGTGTCTCTTATGCACGTTAAAATTTGACAATCATAATTATATGGATTTTGGGGCCTCGGAGCTCTGGTTTGAGTTCTGAGTCTGCTGCTCAATCAGTGATACTCTTAGGCAAGTTATTGAACCAGTTTGTGCCTCAGTTTCCTCATCTGTAAAATGTAAAGACAATACCTACTTTGTGAGTTTGTTGACTTTTAGGTGAGAGGAAGTCAGGGAAGAGGGGCTTTTATTTTACTCGATACTATTTTCTACTGCTTAAATTTTTAATGTCAAAAGTTAATGCATATATTAATATACAATTTTAGAATAAAAACCTTTAAAATCTAGTTCTGTACTTAGTTGCTAGCAGTACATAAGTCAACAGGCAACATCACCCATCTTCCCTAATTCTACACAATATGCAATATAAAACAACCTTTATTGAATTATGTAGCATAAAAGTTCTCAGATGGGCACTGCATGAATGTGGACCCTAAGAACTACTTTAAATTTATTTAATTTCTTCAAAACAAAAAAAAAGACATGAATAATTAAATGAAAATATGAAGTTTATTTTGAATTATACAAAGGTGTAAAGTGTATAATAAATCCTGTAAATTACACAAATTTAAAAATTATTTTTCTTTGAAATTTTAAGGCAAATTTTACTCTACCATAAACTTGTAATAACATTATATTGGGGACAAAAAAAGAGCAATCTGAGCATGTACTAATTTACCATTTCTTGTTTAATTTGGTAAAACTTTTGAAGTAAAAATAGTGAATTAATTCAATCCAAGAGTACTCTTGTGTTACACCAGATTTAGTCAGTAGCATTGTATACTTCTTTTGCTTTCTGCTTTCTCAGCTGTAAGATTGGAAAGTTAATAGTGACAAATACTAGGAGGATGTGATAATGACTTGTAAACTATCTTACAAACATCTGACAAATGTTATAAAAATAAGAATGTCATTTTTATATTTTGAGAAACACAAATTGTCCCACTCCTATTATCAGGAGTCAGCCAAATAGACGTGTTAGCAAACAAATGCTTGTTCAATCTTGAGAGCAAGTCTGCCTTTTGAAGAAAGATTCTTTAGAAATGTTATGACACATCATGAGCTCATGTTATATATATACTAGGAAAATCTTTCTGAATTCCATACCCACTGTTATGGTATTAATTTTTTAAAAAGCAATACCGTTTTTATGTTTTTTTTGTAAGTGAGAGATTGCCTATTTCCCACAAAAGAAATATGCTTCTATTCTTTGAATCTATGGGATATAAGATTCAGAAATACTTTAGTGTTATTTGGTCAAATGCAAAAAGTCAGGAACGTTTTATTTTTCACCACTTATTCTGAATATATGTCTGATGAGATCCTTCTGTTTCTTATAACCTGGGAAATAGCACTACAGGGCTTGCTGTGAAAGGATGATAAGTGAGTTACCACAAAACCCATTTGTGCAAAACCATGGCTGTGGTTCCCCGTAGGAGTTGCTTAGCTGAAAAGACGAAAATATGGTCCAACAGAGAAAGTTGCTGGATCCTGGAGATCAAAATGCAATCTTCTGTGTGACTTGCATGCCTGCATTAGAGTATCTGTAATTTATCTTCTATTCTGGACCTCTGGATATTTGTAGTAGGAGTTTGGGAGAGCGCCTGAGCAAGAAAATGGTACTGGGCTGTGTGTGTGTGATCTTTGTAATAGTTTACATTAAACTTGATCCATTTGTCTTCTAAAAATACATCATTTGTAGTTTATTAATAATAGCAAGAGATGTCTGTGTAAATGAATGGACTTGGTGATGTGGATTTTTTGATAATATATAACTGAACAATATAATGACTATCTGAGCACCCAAAGCAGCACTGCCTTACACACAGTCTAAGCAATCAGTTGTCCTTATAACAATCTCAGTGATTTCTCTGGCTCTTTTTTCTCAGGTTAAATCAGAAAACTTGGTTCCATAAAAGAAAAAATAAATAAATGTACCGTAGATATACAATTTAAAACAAAACCAAAGAGCAGATCTATGTATTTGTGACTAGTAAAACTTTTTCCAACCCTCTAGCATAGGCAGACAGAACAACGTGTTGCAGGAACACAACCTAAGTTGCCTTCTAAATTTGTCCAATTAACCTATGTTATGCTCTAACCCTGCTGCTAAAACTTCTTCTAACTCCTTTTTAAAAATATTACTACATGAAGAATACTCCACATGCTCCAGATTTAGCATTATAAACTTAATGGTAAGTTTGTAGCCACAATGAAAAAGGGCAAGAAAAATTATCTGTACATTAGATCCTGAAGGCATCCACGTTTAATCCCAGGCTCATAATAAAAAGTGTAATAGAAAAACTGAGCTATACCATAAATGTCTTGTAGAATTCATCATCCAAATAAGATTTCTTTCTGCTTTTGCTTCATTCCTGTGTTGAATGTCTTGGTTCAGAGCGAGATTGTGTCTACTGTAATAGATTTATAGCACATTAATATGAATTGATGCTCTAATGATGTCTGTTATCTTTGATTTTAGATTGATGCATTAGCTCCACTTTTTTTAAGCAATTTTTTCTTTCCCTCCTATAAGACATATGATCAGTGCTAAACCATCATAGACAGCTAGAGACACCGATGATCTCCCTAATGAACATAGCGGTCCCAGATGACTGATGAAACACTCATTCTTTCTGAGAGGTAATAGCCACAGGCTAGAGACAAATCTTTAGTTTTTCAGCCTAGATCTCTGCTACTGAGATAAAGTAGAAGGCATAATGAATCTGTTTCTAATAACCGAAGAGGTAATGAGCCTGTTTCTAATATAAGCATAGTTCTAGAATAAAGCAAAGCCAAATAAAATGCCAACTGAAATTATAATTATGATGAAACCCGTCCTAAGAGAAGATGGATCATTTAGAAGCAAGCTTTGGACACATTAAAATTTTTAAACTGTTCAAATTCTACTAGAGATTTGAACTCTTCAAACACTTAGGATTGACTTGCCACCTGGCAGCTTTGAACTCCAAGGTGTGCTACCTTTCAGGTGCAAGTTGCAAATTAAAATTGTGGTTTGCGAAATAAGAGGTGGGTTTATAGTAAACAGGTGGCTTCTGTTCAACAGAGAATTGCTGGGGACTCTTTTATGACCATGCTGATGCTGTGACATATTAAGTGGAGCTTGTCACTTTTCCATCTGCAGTAGAAAACTGCTGGAGGTGGAACCTGTTTAGGAGGTGGTACACGCCATGCAGCTGCTCCGCCATGCCTCATAAATAAAGAACCCAGTTATGCCTTCATTCTGCTTTATTAAACCCAATTTATGAGGATTGGGTCATTGTTCTTTTAGGCAGTTGTCCATAGAGTATGGCTTTTAAAGAATTTGTTTTTGGATGTGATTCTTTAAAGATGAACTTGGTGTTAACAGAAAAATTGTGAACTGCATTCTGGGTTTATATTTGTTTGATTATACTTTATCCAAATGGCTAGGCTTGATGAAAAGCCCTTCCTTGGGAAGTGAAATGCCTATTTGTCTCACAGGAACTCTGCTGACTTGATTTAATCTCCCCTTGGACACACTTATCTCTAAAATAAGCAGTTTGGTAGAATGCTCTGTTCTCTGCATACATCATTCAACTCATTTACTTATTGCCCTATTACTTTTGTGATTCACAGACAAAACGAACATTAAAAGAAAGGTACTATTTACTAGCTTTTGTCTGTTTTTCCCAGTAGGGAGTTTGATGCTTCATGAAATGAGATAGTACTGAAAAGCCAAAAGAACATATCCCATTTGGAGATATCAAACTATTTTGTTTAACTTTTAATAGTTTGCAAATCCTGACTTAGTGTTTTGCTTAGAATCAAATGTCTTGCTATAATAAGCTTGGTAGTTGAGGAATTTTTTTCCCTGCCTTAGGTCTGGATTACGTTCAAATCATTGTATAGATTAAATGACATTTAGTACATGTGATTTGTCTGCAAAATCCTTAATGTTAGGAAATTTTGACTTTTCTTGGCAGAATATTCTCACATGTCATGATGTCACTGGCTGATAAAACACATAAAACCACCAAGTCTAATCATGTCTGTGGGTTTCCAATATGTTTGGTAGCAAAAGAATTCCAGTCCCTGTGTACTTTCAAAGTTCACAGTGTACAGCAGGCAAAGAGAGGTATGTCCATCACCCAGAAAACATTGAGGAACTCATGAAGCATGTGATGTCTAACTTGCTCAGAAATTAAATAGTGTAAGTGATTTTGAGTAACTTTTAAGGTCACCCATGAGTATTTTCTCCTCATTCCCACCATATATAAGTGTCAAGATGCAGTATGTGTTCAGGAAAGATACACATTTTGGTACAGTAGACAAACGTCCTTGATCCTTTCCAGAAATTATGAGTCTGTAAAATGTATTATCAAACTAATTAAGCGAATATATTCAGTTCAATAAAGCAGAACAAAATGTTTAACATTGTGATAGCTTGCTGAATTCTGAATAAAATAAAATAGGCTATGTGTTTGAGAGACTAGCATTGAAAATTGAAAGACCTTTGGTAGTTGAGGTGGACACAGACAGAACATTAAACCTCTGCCACTTCCTCATTTACTCTTTAACAATTGAGAGATCTAAGCATGTATTTAATAGACTGCTTTTATAAAAGATGATCTTCACCTCATTATTCTTTGAAGCAAATTGCTGAACTACTGGCATTACTTCCTATGTCCCAGAATTAGTTTCTTCCTATGTTTGATATAGTTTCATCATGATTTAGTTTAAGTAGCATGCACATCTCTAGAAGGTTTTTAAGACTGTAAATAGTTACATCAGCACAACTGCATTTATATTTCATAATAGTATTGTAGTTTTTGAGCAATAGCTAAAAATGTTATTATTTTTCCCCATTTTTTAACGTGTTTATGTCATGTTGGCTTTTCTCCTTTGATTATTTTCCTCCATGTTTTTGATGTTTTGAAATGAGAACTTAAAGAATTTGGAAAAGCAAGTGGTATTTTAATCTCTTTTCAAGTTTAAGTTTATGATAGTGAAATGGCAAAGAATAGATTGGGGTTAAGCAGCTGTCTATGTAGAAGATGTCACATAACAAAATTTGGCTATCTGGACATGAATTTTGATTTTTTATAAAATGAAAAACTTATGGCTTGATTTAGAGATACATTCTATTATGAAGAATTCACTCTGTAAAATCTTACACCTGCTTTACAGAAGGGAGAACAATTGGTAGGGCAGTGCCTAGTGATTTTCAGGAGGACATTATAAAGAACTTATTCTCAGAACATTTGAGAAAGCATTAAATTTTAACAAAAGGAAATGAACATGATATGTTAGGTAACAGTAATACATGTTGAGATGAAAGTCATGATTATGATAATGTCAACAAAAGGAGATAATCGTTTTTCAAAAGAATCTGATCTAAAAGAAGCAGGGATAGCAGATACAAATACATGTAGAACTGTGATGGACAGGTTCTGATTGAGGGACTGTGATGAGAGAAACTGAATGGCAGTGTTCCGAAATAATACTGGAGATTGCCTAACTAGATGGAGGAGAAACTTAATACTTTTCTAATATAGTTCACAAAGCAGAGAAAATATCATGCTGATGGCTGACCTCAGACATTCAGAATACTCCTAAAACTGAACTCATGAGGGATGTTTGTCCTGACTTTGTGCCGATTTCATTCCTTGGTTTCATTCCTTCATGAAACATGAAGGGAGCTTCTCTTCCATACTTAATTCCAGAGTTCTAATAAGAAGAACTTTTTGTTAAAATATAAATGATAAGTATGTTGGAAGTCCTTGGAATTTGCCTAAATGAGGAAGGATATGTTTAGATGCATAACTTAGACCAGAAAGTTGCCTTCAAAAGAAAAGATGCCCACAGTTAGTCAGCTAAAGGGAAAAGAGAAGCTATTCAAAAGCATAATATTGACAGTACAATTTAAGATAATTCCAGTGAGGCAAAAAAAGAGAAAGGTATATAAAGAAACCAAAGTGACTGCATCAAGATCTTCCTTTTAAATTAGACTTTAATTATTATATATAGGTGTATGTAAAACAAAAAAATAAAGACATAAAATAATGGTTAGAATTTTGCAAAAGTGTCTGGAAATCAAAAGCTCTAAGAAGAACTGAGCTTTGTGAAATATGTTAAGAATTATAAAAGGGCTTATTCAGTTCTTAACCAACAAAAATCCCTGGCCTAATGCAATTTATAATCTTGTTTGTGGGAGAGAGATGATATGTAATTGTTTTAGTCAGCTCAGGCTTCTTATAACAAGATACCATAAAGTGGGTGGCTTACCAATAACAGAAATTTCTCACGGTCAGAGATCAGGAGTCAGAGATAAGGGTGCCAGCATGGTCCAGTTCTAGCAGGAACCCACTTCCTGGTTGGCAGATGGTCCTCTTTTCTTTATGTTCTCACGTGATGGAGAGCAGAGACAGGAAATAAGCTTTCTCCTGTCTCTTCTTATGAGAGTACCAATCTCATTCATGAAAGCTCTACACTCATGACTTAATTACCTAAATACCTTGATATTGGGGATTAGGGTTTCAAATGAATTTGAGGGAGACACAAACATTCAGTCCATAAAAGCAAGAGGTGCTATGGAAAAGCCAGAGGGGGGTCAGAAGTAGAGATGGGCAGGTGCAATATTAAATAGGGTGGTCAAGGTAGGTCTCATGAGTCGGTGGTGTTTAAGCAAAGACCGACAGTTAATGGAGATATTTGTCATGCATGTAAACAAGGGGAAGAGCATTCTAGGCAGAGGAAACTCTAGCCTGAAGACCTGAAAATGGGAGCTCACTCTGGGGTTTTGAAGTGTAGTTAGTGTGTGGAGTGGAGGAGCGATGGAGAGAGTGCTTGGCTGGGCACTGGGATGAGGTAGGGTGCTGACGGTGTGGAGGGGAGAAGGAGAGACAACCCTAGGGCTTTGACCGTTATACTCACTGAAGTGGGGAGCTCTGACCACAGGAGTGATGTAATTTTACATAGGTTTCAAAATAATCACTCTGGATGCTGTATTGAAAGTAGAGGTTAGGGCAGTTAGGGTGAAAGCAGGGAAACGATTAAAAGGACTCAGAAAGCCAAATGAGGGTGATAGTTCCTCAGACCAAGAGATGTGGCAGTGGAGATGGTCACAAGTGTTAGACTGGTGGTTTGTATTTTGAAGAGAGAATTTAATAGACCATATGCCAAATAACAAAGCCTGGACTTTAGAAGCTCATGTTATTAACTGCCAGTGTCTCTTGAGAAGCTCACCACCTCAACAAATTTTTTTGTTTTGTGTTGTTTGTTTGTTTTTTGTTTTTGGCCATGCTGCGTGTCTTGTGGGGTCTTAGTTCCCCAACCAGGGGTTGAACCCGGGCCCTTGGCAGTGAAGGCACTGAGTCCTAACCACTGGACCGCCAGGGAATTCTCTGTTTTTAAATGAATCTTGGCTTTAGACTTTTGGCTGTGTGAATCCAATAAATTGCTACTGCAGGGCCTGTGCCTTTGTGAAGTACATTCTCTAATCTGTACCTCACATGCCCTGTTTCAAATTTTGTCTCCTTGGAGTCCAAGACTCGCACTCAGAGGCTATATATCACTTCCTTACAGTGATTCTTTTTCTCTTGGCTGGGGACATTAAGAGTGAGGATAGACGTTGAATTAGCTAAGATAGAAAACACTAAGATTGCTAGAGAGGATTTTAAGTTTCTGAAGTTCGAGAAAAACAGGTGCCAGGAGGAGGTTAAAGGAGGAACCACAAGAAGGGACTTTATGTGATAAGTGCCCGTAAAAGTTTAGAACACAGCTGACTGCAGCTGTAGAGATTCCAGCTACATACATTTACCTTGTTCTGTATTAAAAATTTATAAATTAGTCTACTTTTTGTATTTGCTTACAATGGAATAAGCCAATAGTTTAATCTTTTCTCCCTTTTCAGTAAAAAACGGCCCTATGATTTATGGTTTTTATAATCACACAACTGTTTTACTTTCTTAGTTGTTTACCTGGCTTCAAATACTATTTTCAGTGTGAGAGGACATAGTAATCTGAGCTGCCAGTGTTGTCAGCAGTAAAGAACTTAAACTGTCAAGCACTCATGTTTTCCAAAATATCTCATTAGACTACCACAGTACTTCTGCCATCAGTTCCTTCATACTAAATATCCATTATTTTATGTAACTATCAAAATGACAGAATGACTTCAAGAATTCAGCCATAAACAAATGGAAATAGAGCCACTTTTGAAACTCTTTGTAGACACACTGGTTCTTGATTTAGTATGAACATATATAATCACAAATAAACTTAAAAGCATATGTGTATTAAGAGAGTCAGGAGATTCAACATTTAATTCATAGGAATTTCAGGAAAAAAATGACAGAGAAAATGAAGGGAAGGAAATAATAAAAGATAAAAAGAAGAGAAATAAAAAGAAGAAAACAAAATTTCCCAGAGTTCGAAGAGGTAACTGAGACTTAGGAAGAAGAACAAGTGAACAAGATTGAACCCATGCACCAATTTTAAGTAGAAGATTCTGAATGTTTCCAGAGAGGAGAGGAAAAGCAAAACAAAGTAAAACAAAAATGACAAACAGTCCACTTACAAAGAAATGAGAATTCAGCTGCCATCAGGCTTCTCATCGGCAAAAATACATGCTATTTGACAGCAGAGCAAATCCAAAGTTTGAGTGAAAATTCATTAGAGCCTAGAATTTTGAAGCTAGAAAACTGTTAATCCTGTTTAACAGGATAAAGATATTTTCAGATATTCAAGAACAAATCGTATAGTATACTTGTTGTGAATCCATTCTTAAGAACGACTAGCAGGCAATTGGCCATAAAAGCCGAAGAAGACAGAGATGAGAGATAAAAGAAAAGGCCAACCAAAATTTTTGTACTATTAAGTATATTTAAGCTCCTACCACTTGATTTGTCAGCTGCAAGACATAATCCTTTCCCAGCTAACCATCCATAAGATGATCATGAACTTATTCTAGTTCTATTTCTTCTCCCCATTCTATATTTTGATAATTTATTCTTTCTATATTAATGGAGTTTATAATAGTTATCCCCTATTTAAAAACTTTTATTGTGGTAAAATATATTTATTTTTATTTTATTTTTTGGTCACACTGCATGGGATGAATGATCTTAGTTCCCTGACCAGGGATTGAACCCATGCCCCATGCAGTGGAAGCACGGGGTACTAACCACTGGACTGCCAGGGAATTGCCATAAAATACATATTTTTAAATGTGTCATTTTAACCATTTTTAAGCATACAATTCAGTGACATTAGTACATGGACATGTGTAATCATCACAGCTATTTCCGAAATTTTTTCATCATCCCAAACAGAAACTCTATAATCATTAAACAATAACTTCTCATTTCTTTCACTCCCCCCAGTCCCTGGTAAACTCTAATCTACTTTCTGTTTCTATGAATTTGCTTATTCTAGATATTTCATATTAAGTGAAATCATACCATATTTTTCCTTTGTGCCTGGTTTAATTCACTTAGCATAATGCTTTCAAGGTTCATCCCTGTTGTATCATGGGTCAGAACTTTATTGCTTTTTATGGCTTAATAATATTCCATTATATGTATATATCACATTTTAAAAACCCATTTATCCATTGATGGACCCTTCCATTTTTTTCCCACCTTTTGGCTATTGTGAATAATGCTGCAATGAACAATGACATACACGTGTTTGAGTCTCTTTTTAATTATTTTGGGGTATATACCTAGGAGTAGAATTGCTGGGTCATATGGTAATTCTAAGTTTAACTTTTTGAGGAATCATCAAACTGTTTGCTACAGTGGCTGTACAATTTTACATTCCCACCAAAAATGTAAAAGGTATGAGAGTTCCAATTTTTCTACATCATCACCAATACTTGTTATTTTGTGTTTTCTCTTGTTGCTGTTTGTTTGCTTTATTATAGAGTCATCCTATCAGGTGTGAAGTTGTGAAAGGGTATCTTATTGTATTCTCGATTTGCATTTCCCTAATGATTGATAATATTGAGCATTGTTTAATGTTCTTATTGGCCATTTATGTAACTCCTTTAAGGAAAATCTAAGTCCTTTGCTCATTTTTCAGTTGGGTTGTTTGTCTTTTTATTGTTTTATAGGAATCCACTATTTTTCACTTTTATGTACCTTTTAAAACTGTGAGTTCTATAAATATATTTGATGCTTATCACAGTTATTTATACTTGAAACATCTCTAATCATTTAATTGTTTATGAAGCACATTGATAAATAAATGCAATGTTCCCATAGTTCTTACATGTTCTTCTTCTCAGTGGCAAAAGCTCAATGATAATTTGGCTAAGTACAAAAATCCTAGGTTCATATTTTCTTTCCTTGAGAATATAAAAAAATGTTGCTCCATTCATTTTATAGCATGTAATGTTGTTGTCAAAAATCCAATACCAATTTGATTTTCTCACTTTTATAAATCATGTGGATTTGGTTTTTGCAGGCGGGCCTGAATGATCAGAACATTCTTAACTTTAAAATCCAATTGTTATATTAATATCCTGGGTCAACTTTTCCAGCTACTTGGTGTCTCTATATGTAGATTTGACTTTTAATTTCAGGGCAGTTTTTCATACATTTTTTCTGTTCCTTTTCTTTGGCTTTCCATTTAGCACTCCAGATATACTTACCTTTATTTTTTCCATTTTTATCCTTTCCTCCTATTTTTCTTACTGAATTTTCCATAATGTTATTCACTCTTGTGCTTTCTAAAATTTAGTCTTTATAAATTTGATTCTGTCTTATTTCCTACGATCTGTCAGTTCACATTTTGTATCTTCCTTTGTCTAATCATTTTCCTTCTGAGCTTATCTATTTCTGATCATCTTGTTATCTCCAAGCTTCTGTTATTTCTTAATTTATTTTAGCTCATTTTGCTAACTGTAACTTAACAGTCAGCCCTCTGTATTGGCTCATCCTCTGTATGCACTGTTCTGCATCCACAGATTCAACCAAGCGCAGAACTGATAGTACTGTAGTGTTTACTACTGACAAAAAAATCCTCGTATAAGTGGACCCATGCAGTTCAAAGCCATGTTGTTCAAGGGTCAAATATATTATTAAAATTAACTTCACGGATTGCTTTTTGTTTAATATAGCTATTAGACAATTTAAATTTACACACGACCTGCATTATATTTTTATTGCACTGTGCTGACTGGGAGAGGCAAGAAAAGGCTATCTAGAGTTGCACCTAAACAAAAGATTCCCTACTGTTCCAGTTCCCTCAACATGGTTCATTGTGAGATCCTAAAGGGTATATGCCAAGTAAATTACCCCAGGATGCCCCCTCTCTGTATTTACATTGAAAATCGGTGGCACTTTTAGGGGTTGATAAAAGATTGCAAGATCCATAATCCCAGCCATATATAGTTGCATCATGTTATAAAAGCACAAAAGGTTTGTGACAATGTTATAAGTTTTCTACTTAAGGGACGGAAGTTCAAACGAATACTCAGCGCATAACATGTGCAGTTAAATATCAATTTTTAAACATTTATTCAGTGTCAGTAACTCTTTGACTTTATTAAAAGCTCATTATTAAGAACAGAGTCCCTTTTTGTAATCATCCAAGTCTCAATGTTGTCTCACAATTTGAATAACAGAGCTTTCCCAGTCTAATAAATGGTGGTAGTATAGAAAATGGACATTAATGACATTGCAAACCCATGAGTCTGTTTATACTTAATTTGTGAAGTAACAACAACCTCAGGGGTATGAGGAAACGTAACAAACAACAAAAAAAGTAATCTTCTTCCTTTTTAAATCAGCAAAATGGAATGTCCAGAGGTGAGGGAGTCTTTGTTGAATGAAAAGACAAGTGCAATGTGGTAATGAAAGTATACCGTTTAACTTGTCATTTATTCGGAGCCTAGATTCACATGCCAAGCCTCAGGATTCAGCTTGTCTTAAGAACTTTTTAACAGTCACTTTAGATGCTTCCATAGAAAATAAAGAATGATAGGGCCATTAATAAGACATTTTTCAATTCTGAAAAGAATCTGATTTAGAGGAGGTTAAATATTACTTACAAAAGGTCTAAATCTTCTACACTGGAAGTTAAGCATATCACTTGAAGATGCTGTACTTTTTTATAATGAACTAATAAATCTTGCCCCCAAGGTGAGAAATATTGTTAATTGACCTGAGGTGCTGTTCGGGTGGGGCCTTTGGGACTCCCACCACCAAGTCTGAGGCAGGGGGCTGGACAGGCCCACACTGGGGGTGATGTGAGTCTAATCTGTCAATAGGGCCTGGGGCAGTGAAGACTTAGTGTCTGACCCGGTGGGCTCTTGGATCCTGCTTGCATGTGGTCAGACTAGAGCTCTCAAGGGTAAAGATTCCAGTATATTGCGTCTATAGCTGGTGATTGGAGATTGTCATGTGGGGCAGTCATCTAGCCATCATTCAGGAAGGTGGCCCACTGACCTCCTAAAGTCTTGCAGAAGGCACAGTTCCAGGCCACCAAGATAAGTGTTAATAATGGCTCCCCACTGCCTCATAAGAATAAGGGAAAGAGTAGTGACAAGGATAGTGACCTAGCCCTTCTCCTGTGTCTCTGCATGCCTTGCTGTTGTTGTGTGCTCTCCTGACACCCAAGGGTATGGAGCTGCACATCCATAGTGGCCGGTGGCCCCAGCACTGATGAGAAAATAAAGGGGGTGGGAGGAGCATTTGAGACTCATCTGCTCTCCCTAGGCAAGATCCCTAGCCAGTGTTCCTGTGCTTTGCTTAGCACTGCTGCTCATCACTGTGCCTCAGGATTCATTACCATCAAGGAACTTGAATGCCCCCACCTGTGCTATAGACAAAATGACCTAATCAGATGTGGTACCCTGATCCCAGGAAAATTGACTGGCATGCCCCAGAGGAAGTGGGAGGCCCTGGAGTCCCCCTTTCCCCATAACCACCAAGAAGGTCTGGCACTATGAATGACCAGATAAAGACAAAAACAGAAAACCATGAATATGTGGCTAGGTACCTAAAACAGAAACAAGAAAAGAAAGAAGCCCTCCTGGCAGGAAAAATGGGACCTTAGCAGAGGACAGTTTCAATCTGAGACCTCTGGGTTGTGTACCCATTCTGCTGTGCTACTCAGCTACTTATGATGCTGTTGCAACAAAGACACTAACTCTGAGGATTTTAGGGAAAAACACCCATTGACCCATCATACCTGTGTGACACAGTGAAGGGTTTAATTCAAACCAACGTAAGTCCAGGGTCCTTAAACCAAACAATCATTACCATGAGGGAGGCACTTAACCCCAAGGATACTGATTTTGGGATGTTTAGAGGAAGAAATTGAATAAATATGACAGAGTAAAGAGAACATATCCCTACACCCTTTCCACAAGTTTATTAAGTGACCAAAAAAGGGGGGGATGAAAGAGAAGAAAGAGATAGGAAGAGAGAAAGAAGAAGAAACAGCTACAGCTCCTATCTCCCCTACAATCAATAATATACTTACACACATGTAGTTCTTGTATGTCATGTTAATTGACAGCTTAGAGGTAAAAGAGTTCCTTGATTTTAAATTGAGATTGTGGAACATTGTATAATCACAGAAAAATCATTGTGTATATATATATATTATATCTTATTAGCATTAAGTTACAATAACAAATATTTATTAGTAATAGTAGTTGAAAAACTGCAATAGCACAGTTGTATGTGGGTATCTATGGGGAATGGTTCCAGGATCCCCTGAAGATACTAAAATCAAAGGATGTTTAAGTCCCTTATATAAAATGGCGTAGTATTTGCATATAACCTATGAACATCCTCCCATATACTTTAAATCATCCCTAGATTACTTATAATACCTAATACAATGTAAATGCCATGTAAATAGTTGTAAATAATATGTAAATGCTACGCGAATAGTTGCTGGCTTGCAGAAAATCCAATTTTGCTTTTTGGAACTGTCTGGATTTTTTTAAACAATATTTTCCATCCATGGTTGGTTGAATCCACAAATGAGGAACCCACATACAGAGGGCCAACTGTGTGTGGCAGAAGTGTCACATGTAATACTTCATTTTACATTTAACACAAAACAATATTGTATAGACAATGCTATTATTACTCCCCCCTCCAGTTTAGATGTGACAAATCCCAACAAAGTTAAGTAAATTACCCCAAAGTTATATACTTAGTAAGAAGTAAAGATAAGTGCAAACCTACATCATCTGATTTCAGAGACCATTTACTTAAATGCTCTAAGTACAGCCTTCCTTTGTGAGCGTAACTAGTAGAGAGCCTGTCACATGTGATGTAAGGCAGTGTGTCCGTGAATCACCTGGGGATCTTGTTAAAATGCAAACCCATAGACCACACTTTGATCAGCAAGGATGGGGGTCAGAGCATTGTGATGAGTGTTTAGAAAATAGTGTTGAGGTTCTACTGATGATTTGGGCACTGGCTCACCCTTATAATAACCAGGCTCTAGGACTTCTATTCCTTGCTGGAAAGAAACATGCATTATATGTGGCATCCGTATAGAATATCTGTTGTGTTCTGGATATTGTCCTAGGTACTAGAGATAAAAGTCAAATAATCCATTGTCTCTATCTTCCAGGAGCTTCCTACGCAAAGGACTCTGAATGAAGCTTATAGTTTCCCTTCTGATCAGGGTGGGTGAGTACTATCTCAATGTTGGTGAACTGAAAATTGTCCACTGAATTCGAGGGGGAAGACCACAGCTAATCATGCTCCCACATAGCTATGACAATAGCATATCTAGGTGATGCAGGTACTCCCTCTATTCTCCAGCATGACATATACCCTCCATGATTATAAACATTTCCTTCTTCCACCCAAATGTCCCTAAATTTTGCAAAGATACAACCATAAACAGCATTCTTGACATATTGTATATTCCTGATAAATGAAAGTGTTATTATTTTTCACACATTTAAATTTTTTCCCAACTTATGGAATATATTGATTGAATAAATAAGAATGAAGTTTAACTATGCATATCTGTTACAAACTTCAGATATACTCTGTGAGCTGTTTTAAAACTTATTATGCTGTTACATATTTGTATTCTGGACTCATGCTGGCTACCACTTCTTCCCTCTAGCTTACGTTAATTAGTCTACCAACAGAGATGAATAAGGCAGCTAGTGAATCAAGACTACTAGCATCAGGTGTAGTAGAATTGTAAATCAGTAACTATCAGAGTGAATACAAATTTATAAATTCAAACTGGATTGTAAAACAGCTCAAAAAGACCAATGACAAACAAAAATCTAAATTAAGGTGGTTAAAGTAGTTCAAGTGATTCCTATCTGGTTTTTGTACAAATGAGAATGAAATATTTACATGTCACAGGTAGCTTCATAATGCTAACAGCAAAATCAGTTGTTCTAGCAGGTGCTGGAAAAATCTATGGCATCATAGGGGGCAAAGCTGATACCAAATTATAAATACAATAATCAAATCTGAAAGTGATCACAGCTTAGAGAAATGTATAGCACATGTGAACTGAAGTTCATTATTAATCTTATAGAGGTATTTACTTACTGATTTATTCTTATTTATTTTTTATTCATTCATTCATTCATTCATTTTTGTTCATAGGAAGGTTCAAATCAACATATACAATCACCCTGTAAGGATTTCAAGTAGGGAAACAAAGGTATAGATATTTAGATATATTTAATGAATGACCACACAACTCTTCCTATTCTAATGTCTAGCAGTACATTCTTCACAGACATAGACTGGACTTCCTATCTTATGGGCTCTCTGTCAGTATTTTCAAAATTAGATAATAAGTAATGACTAAATTAGAGTATCTGTTACTGGCATCTCACTAAACCACTGTTATACTTTCTAATAGATCTCATAAAAAAATCATTGTTCTAGAGAAGCCTAACACATTTACCTACCTCTCCAGGTTCTTATACACATTTTGTGTATGTGTGCTTACTTTGTGGCCTCTTGGGCCACAAAGGTCACAGAGTATACACACATACACAAAATTTCCATGACATCTGAAGCTGGCACAAGTTCAAGATAAATAACATCTAACAATGTTAGAAAGCTTGACTTTCATGTGCCCATCAGGTAATGGAAGGTAGATGTCACTGCAGAGAAAATTTTCATTACAGGAAAAATGCATACTGTTTGACAGACAATTCATTTTATGCTTTTCACACAAAGATTATATCTCAAGAATTATGTTTCAAAGTCATGAAAAATGGGGAATACATTTTATATTTCTGACTGAAAATAAAAATAGTAATTAGCTCACCTTTGAGGATGTGATAAAAATATTAATGACTATTAAAACTCTTTAAAAGTACAGGATTTATAATGACTTAAAATAAATATTGTTTATATGAATTAGTACAGAAATATAGATTAATTTGATGAGTGCAGTTTAAAATTAGAGTGCTTTGGTAAATCATTCAGACATCTGTATGTCAAAAGGATTACTTTATGTGTCTTTATGGTAATTAAATTTCAGTTCTTTACAAAGCAAATGATGTAGATCTTATGGAATAAACATCTTCAATCACTATTACCAATGACGGTATATATGCTTCAGAAGAGAGATCTTGTCAGTACAAAGTAAAGTATTTGATTTATACGGTCTAATCACAGGTTATGAGGATTAACTACCCCTCCCCTTTCAAGATTTTAGAAATAATAGATGGAAAATAACTCGAAGTTCCATTTAAAGATAACACAGCTCTACATAACAATACAGAGATCAAATTTTACAATGGAAGAGAAGTTTCTTAAGTGCAATTTCATGAAGGGGACATATTCCAATATTCCAAAAATATCTTTTTGACCTGATTAAGAATCTCCTTCATTTACTCTGGTGAATACTTTTCAGTAAAATGAGAAAGATTTGATTTTTTAAAAAAATATTAAATAATTTACATGATTAATTGATTTTCACAGTGCTACTTATGGATTTGTGGTTATATACGTAATGTTTATACATATTTTCTTGACTCATTCCAACACCAGTAGAATATTTTACCATCCAGGGTCATTAAAAACTGGGTTAATTTCTAAAAATTAGGATTGCAGGTGTGTTCAGGGGTGTGTGTGTGTGTGTGCGCGCGTGTGCATGCATGTGTAGCTGCTCCTCCTGGCCTATCAGCGTCATTCTTCCAGATCAGCTTTCTCTGTGTCTGGTAACATAGAAGATGACAGTTCTTGTAACAAGTGTTTCATAATTTTTCCAGAGAGGGACTAAATCTGTGTCGCAGTTAGTGTTTGAGACATTTTGAGAGGACTTCGTTGTCATGACTTGGTTAACAGCCTTTCTGACTGCTGGTCAGTGTTTTGGGATAAGGGCTTATCTTGGCTCAGATCTTCCATCCCTTCCTAAATCAATCAATGTTACTAGCAAGGCAGAGCTATGTTTTAACAGAGTGCCAATAAAGGAATGGTATGCTGGAAGATTGAAATTAAAATAATAATACAAATATATTTTATATAACTTATACATATTATGAGATGAACCTTTATGTAGCATATTTGTTATAAATTTTTCCATAGTCGTCTTCTTTTTATATGGTGATGTTATTATTTTACATTTTATATAGTCTCTATGGTGGTTTTTCTTTGACACTATAATTTTAAAAGACAGCTTTTCCAAGTATAGGGAAAAAAAACATCTAATTTTTTCTCTTCTTTCACTTTTTATATTTAACATTGGGATTGATTTCAAACAAGGTGTGAGATCATGGTCTAACTTTATCATTTTATATTCTCTAATCAATATCTGAACACCATGAATGGACAGTTGTTCTTGTTTTGCTGTTACCTTGTTATTCCAGTAAATTGTTTTACCTAGGTCTATTTCTGTGTTTTCTAGTCTCTTCCATTTATATGTTTATTCTTGTGTCATTTCAAATTTGTTTAATTTGTAAAAGTTATAGTGATTTTAGATATCTTATAGTTTTATTTTGTAACATTTATTCTCATTATGTGTTCATTTACCAGATAAATTTAGAAACATTTTGTCATGTTCCAAAAATTCTTGTTGAAATTTTATTTGAATTTAAGCATACATATTTGCAAGTTGACTTACAACAAATTAGAGTTAATATAATTGAGTTTCCTATCAGTAATGTGATGTGCAAATCCTTTCATTCAAATTTCCTTTTATGATGTTTAGTCACATTTCATGTTTGGCTCCACTTTTATATCTTATGCCTTTTATTTTCTTGTCTATTTTATTTTCTATATTTCATTTATGTTTTCATTGTTTTTTACATTTTGATTATGTTTTTGTCTTTTTTCTGTCTAGTGATTTGAAAAATAGATAGCCCATTGCAATTTAAAAATTTTAAAACTACTTAAAAAAATGTACTTTTTTTAGAGCAGTTTTAGGTTCACAGCTAAATTGAGTGGAAAGTACAGAGTTCTCATATATCCTGTCTCCACACACATATAACCTCCTGCACCACAATGGGACATTTGTTACAATGGATGGACCTACATTAACACATTATTATCACCTGAAGTCACAAGGTTCATTCTTGGTGTTGTACATTCTATGGGTTTTGACAAATGTTTAATGACAGAGGAATATTATTCAGATAGAAATGATCTATCAAGCCATGAAAAGACACAGAAGAAACTTAAATGGATATTACTAAGTGAAAAAAGATAATCTTACAAGGCTACATATTGTATGATTCCAACTATATGACATTTTGGAAGAAGGAATACAATGGAGACAGTAAAAAGTTCAGTGGTTGCCGGGGGTTGGCATGATAAGGAAAGATGAATAGGCAGAATACAGAGGATTTTTAGAGCAGTGAATCTCTGTATGATACACTGGTGGATACATCGCATTACACATTTGTCAAAACCCATTTTAATTTTTAATTGTATTTTTGTTTTAAAAACCACTTGAAATTTTTCTACAATTATTGCCCTCATGAATGTAACTAGTTGGCTGCCAACAGATGTAATTGGACTCAGCTTTTGTGTAGCTCCAAGGTGGACTCAATAGCTATTCTCTCAATAGCAGACAAATCTGATCTCTAACAATAGAATTGCTTCTCAACAGTGAATCAGGGCACAAGGGCCTAATCAGCTCAAACAGGTCTCTCTTCTTTCTCTACAAATGGCTCAGTTTTTAAACACTTTGTGAGGCAGTTGAGGCTGTATTAACACTAGCATCCAAAATATTCTCTTGCTGCTTATTTCATGAAGAATTTCCAAAGACTTAATTGTTCTAATAAAATCATATAATGGTCTGTATGACTGACTTACATAAAACATCAGTTTTCAGCTCAGTCCTTCCTCCCCTGTTCTGTCAAATCTGCAGTACTCATCCCAGAATATTTTAAAGACTATAATTTTTCATGCCAGCTTACCAGCACTCCTCTGTACTAAGCATCTAATAGTTAGGCAGGCATGGAGGAAATTCACTGGGCACTGAGTGTTAAGGTGAAAATTCATCCTAAGGTGTAACATGGAATTATAACTCGGGTCAGAGATCCCTTAAGAGGATCCCAAAGTATTATCCACATTTCAATTAGAAGACTCTCTGCCCCTTAACTATTTAGATATACACAATTCACAGTCCAAACCTCTGATTTCAGAGTTTACTTTATCAGGTTTTCCTCTTCTGTTTGATTGTGCAACCACACAGACCATCTGTTTCTGCTGCAAGGCCAACATGGATACAAAATGCTCCTCCTCCATCAGTGGCTGCTTTATCAGGCATAACAATAATTTTGTTATTGTTTCCTGAAAATTTAGGGGTTTCTGGGAAGAGTCAGGTCTACTCCACATGGCCTTTGGGACAACTTATAAAATTTCTCCTGCTTCTACCCTTGGTCTGGGAGCCTGATTGCACTTTCCCATCATCCTCCCCAGCAACTCATGCTCCTTACATGGTACCTGCCTCCCAATACACAGCTCAGGGGGTGGGTGCTTTCAGGCCTTCCTCCAGCTGCTGCTTTTGTGGGGCAGTAACCCTACCAAAGTCCTTCAAGGAATTATAATGAATTCTTGGGTAAATGTTTTCCATTTCATGTAAGGGCAATCAACTTTTAAAAACTTTTAATTCTTCTCACTTGTGAAACCAAATATTTCAGTATAGATCCATTTCATAGTCACAAAATCTGCTACAGTGATAGTTCTAATTTGGAAGTGCATGTATAATACTAAAACTTTTGCTTCCAGCAACTTAACATATGGTTTTGGTCCCTAAAATCAAGATTGAAGAGCTA
Organism: Pseudorca crassidens; assembly: GCF_039906515.1. NCBI lineage: Eukaryota > Metazoa > Chordata > Mammalia > Artiodactyla > Delphinidae > Pseudorca > Pseudorca crassidens. The sequence goes on from NC_090316.1 coordinate 21,765,796, forward strand.
ATACTTTATTTCTTGGGGTGGAAATCTGTTTATATTAGCCATTGAATTATATGTCACCTAAGGCATACAAGCTTTCATTTGTCACAGTTTTAAAGCACTCATGTCATGAATCATTTTTGTGTTTTTTTAAGCTTTTATTTAATTATACATTAAAATAATAGTTGATTTAACAAGTAGTTGTCCATCTATCTAAGATTTAAAAATATATTATAAAAGTCAGAATAAAATATATTTCATAGTACATTTTAAGGAAACATCATTTTGAATCAGATTTCATGGTGTCTGTACAATGTATCCTTTGCCTCATTTCTAGAACAGATTTATATATAGATGGCAGTGTCAGAAGACAAGAGTTATGATTGTACTCTAAAATTTATTTTACTACAAACATAAACCCTAGAAAACTTTTACAATATATTTTCCCAATTGGTTTTCAGTATGAACTGTGCATTTTGAAAAATACCATGACTATTTTAAAGTCTGTAAAGGAGTGAAAATAAAGATTTACATCTCCCAAATGTAGCTTGTCATATAGATCCTCCACGTTTGTAAATGGACCCTGGTATTTAAGAAAATGAATTTTGTCTAAATTATCTTTGTTGTTATCAACACTTTGCATTATATTTTGTCTTTCATTTAGAGATTCTGCTTAGTGAGCACCCATTATATGTCAGGCTTTATTCCAGGTGCTGGGACATAGCAAGACCAAAACAAAGTCCCTGTCCTCATGGAGTTCACTTTCTAGTGGGAAAGGCAGATAATAAACATGAAACAGAGTAAAATAGGGTATATTAGATTGTGTTAGGTATATGGGGAAAAATAAAGCAAGCAAAGAGAAATAGAGGGGTGCTTGGCCTGGATGATGGAGAATTATGCTATTTTTTACTGAGTTGTCAAGATTTTATATACAGTTGTCACCCTGATAGGATGATATTGAGCATAAAATAAATAAGGAAATAAACCAAGTAAATTATCTGGGAAAAGGATATCCCCAAAAGGCCCTGGGGAAGGACCCTGCTTGCCATTTTTAGGACCAGTAAAAGGGGGTCAGTGTGGCTGGAGCAGAGTGAGTAGGAGCGGGGGAGAGCACCTAAGATTAGAACCGAGGAGGGGGTGCGTGTGATCAGTAAAGCCTTGGAGTCCATGGTAAGGACACTGGCTTACTCTGAGTGATAGGGAAAGCCAATGGAAAGCTTCTGACCATAGGAGTAATGTCTTTTCTATTATTTAAAATCATCATTCTGACCGTTGTGCAGGGCACAGAGCTAAAGCAGGGAAAACAGAATGGATGTTGCAGTAATCCAAGATGGAAGTGTTAGCACACATACACCTGGGTAGTAACGATGGAAGTGAGGAAGTGGTCAGATTCCGGATTTATTGAAGTACGACTGATATAGTTAGCTGACGGTTTGAGTGTGGCTATGAGAGTGAAAAATAGCCCATTTTTGTTTAGACAACTGAAAGAATGAGGTTGCTGTTAACTGATGTGGGGAAGACTGTAAGCAGAGCAAATCTGAAGATGTAAAATCAAAAGCTGGGTTTCAGACATGAAAGATTTGAGATGTCTCTTAGATTCCAAATGGAGTTGTTCAGACAAATTTAGAATCCAGGAGTGAAGTCTGAGGCACAGATACAATTTTTGAAATCATCAGTATGCGGTTGTTATTTAATGTCATGAATCGGGTTGAGTTCATCTAGACCCTAGAGTGAGTACAGATAGAGAAGATTACTAAGAACTAACTTCTAGGAAACTCCAACATTTAGAAGTGGATTAACCAGGTAAGGATACTGAGTATACACAACCAGTTAGGTAGATAGAGAATCAAGACAGGGCACTTTCTCAGAAGCCTCATGAGTGAGTATTTTGAGGAGGTGAAAGTGATCAACTCTAACAAATACTGCTAATGGGTCAAGGAAGATGATGACTGAGAACTGGTCACTAGATTTTGCAAACCAGAGGTCAACAATGACTGCAAAATGAAGTTATTCGGTGCAGTGATTGGAGGAAAATATTATTAGATATTGATGAAGGGAAAATAGAGAGGAATTGGAGATAGTGAGTATAGGCAGTAATTTTGCTATAGAAGGGGACGAAAAAAAAACAAGAATTGAGAGTGCACAAGTAGAGATAGTTTTAGTTCAGAAATTTGGATTTGAATGATTAAGAGCAAATATTATTATTATTTTATTATTATTTTTTTTTTTTTGCGGTACTTGGGCCTCTCACTGTTGTGGCCTCTCCCGTTGCAAAGCACAGGCTCCAGACACGCAGGCTCAGCGGCCATGGCTCACGGGCCCAGCCGCTCCGCGGCATGTGGGATCTTCCCAGACAGGGGTACAAACCCGTGTTCCCTGCATCGGCAGGTGGACTCTCAACCACTGTGCCACCAGAGAAGCCCCAAACATTATTTTTAAGTGAGATTTTAAAGTTTCAAAGTAAAGGAACATAAGTTAATATAAAATGTCAGCTCAAGGGAAAATTATAGCCAAAGAGTCTTTAGGTCACACTAACGCTTTGTGTATTTTCAAAGAAGAATTGAAGAGAGATTATTTCAGATAAAGACGAGTATATACAAGGTAGAAGAAGTATATTCAAGTTCAAGTTGTATCATTCCTTTCAGGGGGGCCACGCTGTAGAAGTGGTTTATTGTGTCCAGGGCACCGTTTGCTTCAAATGTAAATAAGAGCAGTGTCAGCTGAGTCAGCTCTAAGTCTCTATCTGTTAACTTCTTAAATGATCAATGTCATAGAAGAATAAAAGAGGCTAGACCAGGATTCAAGTGACTTCTCCTTTTACTGAGAAGGATAGAGAATTGAGGGCAAGGGAATTAGGTGGTGAAAGATTCAAACTGATGCTCCTTGGCAATCTGTGTGTGGAAGGAGGGTAGGCTCTAGCTATTTTGTGGTTTAAATTTGTGTCTATCAATGACAGAGTCAAAGGGGGAAACGTCTAATATGATTTTTCTCTCCTCACTGCAAACAAAAACAACAAAATCACTTGGTGACGTCGACAGCTCTTCTCTCTCGCTTCAGGCAATTGATCACAAATTGCCTATGCCTTCAAAATATAACCAATACTTGTTCCATTTTCATCCATTCCACCAATACAAATATGATCTAAGTCACCATTCCTCTTTACATGAATAATTGCAGTCGTTTCCTGTTTCTACAGGTCCATCAGGATTACTGTCTCAGAATAAGTCCCCAAATCTACCCAAGTCCTACCTAGACCTTCATTTGCCACCACCTGTCTGGTCTGATTCCCCATCGCTCCCTCCTCATTTCCTCTGATCTCCTCCATTCTTAAATAACAAGCATTATTGTCCCTAGGGCTCCTATAGTTGCTATTCTGTCTGCCCAAAATGCTCTTCCCATAGATGTCCATTGACTTCCTCACTTCCTGTATGTCTCTCAAATGTTACCTTATCAGAGGCTTTGCCTGACTGTCCTATGTTACATAGCACTGCTTATCTCCTTTGCTCTTCTTATTTTCCATGGTAATTATCACCACACTACCCATTATATGTTTACTTTTTGTTTAGATATTGTGTGCTAGCTAGTATTTACCCAAATGAGTTGAAAACTTATGTTCACACAAAATCCCACACATGAATACTTATAGCAGATTTATTTATAATTGGCAAAAATGGGAAGCAACTAAGATGCCCTTCAGTAGATGAATGGGTAAGCAAACTGTGGCATGTCCATATAATGGAATACTGTTCAGTGATAAGAAGAAATGAGCTATCAAGGCACAAAAAAGATGTGGAAGAACCTTAGCTGCATATTGTTAAGTGAGAGAAGCCAGTGTTATGAGGCCACACACTAGATGAAATTCTGGAAAAGGCAAAGCTAGAAACAGTGAATGGATTGGTGGTTGCTCTGAGTTCAGAAAAAGGAAAACAGGAATGAATAGGTGGAACACAGGATTTTTAGGGCAGTGAAACTATTCTATATGATACTGTAATAGTGGATACGTAACAATTTACATTTGTCAAAATCCATAAAACTGTACAACACAAATAATGAATCCATGTAAATTATAGACCTTAGTTAATAATAATGTATCAATATTTATTCATCAGTTATAACAAATATTCCACACTAATGAAAGATGTTAATAATCGAGTGGGGGTGGGAGCGATGAGGAGTACTGGAACTTTATAATTTTTGCACAGTTTTTTTGGTAAACCTAAAACTTTTAAATATAAACTAATTAATAAAAATGCATTCATATTTTCATCAATATAATCATATTATATTTATCACTAGCATATATAAAGTTACAATCTAGAACGAAAAGGAACAATACTATAACAAACAAACATGAGAGGTAGTGGAGGGCAATGGAATTTGAGTGGATATCTGTGTGTTCAGATTTCCTCATGTTTCATTGTGGGAACTCAGTAGATACAGTATCAAGTTGATAGATCAAGATACATAAAGATTTTGGAGATTAATCCTTTGTCAGTTGCTTCATTTGCAAATATTTCTCCAATTCTGAGGGTTGTCTTTTCATCTTGTTTATGGTTTCCTTTGCTGTGCAAAAGCTTTTAAGTTTCATTAGGTCCCATTTGTTTATTTTTATTTCCATTACTCTAGGAGATGGGTCAAAAAGGATCTTGCTGTGATTTATGTCATAGAGTGTTCTGCCTATGTTTTCCTCTAAGAGTTCGATAGTTTCTGGCCTTACATTTAGGTCTTTAATCCATTTTGAGTTTATTTTTGTGTATGGTGTTAGGGATATAGATTGCCAACAAACACATGAAAGGATGCTCAACATCACTAATCATTAGTGAAATGCAGATCAAAACTACGAGGTATCACCTCACACCAGTCAGAATGGTCATCATCAAAAAATCTAGAAACAATAAATACTGGAGAGGGTGTGGAGAAAAGGGAACACTCTTGCACTGTTGATGGGAAAGTAAATTGATACAGCCACTATGGAGAACAGTATGGAGGTTCCTTAAAAAACTACAAATAGAACTACCATATAACCCAGCAATCCCACTACTGGGCATATACCCTGAGAAAACCATAAGTCAAAAAAGAGTCATGTACCACAATATTCATTGCAGCTCTATTTACAGTAGCCAGGACATGGAAGCAACCTAAGTGTCCATCGACAGATGAATGGATAAAGAAGATGTGGCACATATATACAATGGAATATTACTCAGCCATAGAAAGAAATGAAACTGAGTTATTTGTAGTGAGGTGGATGGACCTAGAGTCTGTCATACAGAATGAAGTAAGTCAGAAAGAGAAAAACAAATACCGTATGCTAACATATATATATGGAATCTAAAAAAAAAAAAGGTTCTCATGAACCTAGGGGCAGGACAGGAATAAAGACACAGACGTAGAGAATGGTCTTGAGGACACGGGGAGGGGGAAGGGTAAGCTGGGACCAAGTGAGAGAGAGTGGCATTGACATATATACGCTATCAAATGTAAAATAGATGGTGGGAAGCAGCCGCATAGCAGAGGGAGATCAGCTGGGTGCTTTGTGACCACCTAGAGGGGTGGGATAGGGAGGGTGGGAGGGAGACGCAAGAGGGAGGGGATATGGAGATATATGTATATGTATAGCTGATTCACTTTGTTATCCAGCAGAAACTAACAACATTGTAAAGCAATTATACTCCAATAAATATGTTAAAAAAAAGGATATATAAAGATTTAATTTCATTATATAGTCATTAGGATAAAAATTAAATAATACAAGCTGCGCTTATCAAAAAGAAAACACAAGCAATGAAGTTACAAACAACATAGTGAAATACTTTTAATCAAAGAAAACATTGATAATAAGAACAATGTAAAGTAAGATGGTGGGACTATGAATAAATATGTCATATCAATATCAATACCTCTAATCAGTGTTAAAGCCACTATCATGTTTAATATTACATAAGCATTTCTGTTAAATCAGTAACAAGAGAAAGAACTATTTTGATGAATATTATAAATTCTCTAAATTCTAGAAAAATAAATGACATTTACAGCTTAAAAATGCAAAGGATTAAAAAATCCTTTCTTCTTTTCTGTTACATCCAAGTGGTATTCTCCTCTGTTGGCCCAATTCTACCTCCTCTTAAATCTATCTTCTTAAATTATTTTCTCACTTGTTTCTTCATCTTTTCTATGGATTTTCTGTAGCAGCATTTAAACATGCTCAAGGCCTTCGCATTCCCCCACACAAAAAACAAACAAAAATCAAAACCTTTACTGACGGCAGATGTCCTGTCACATACTGTACTATCTCTGTTAGGCTGCTAGGAAGAATTATTTTTTCACTCTTCACATCTCTGCTGTTTTTTGTTTTGTTTTATTTTTTTAATTCGCTCCTCAGCTCAGGACAGTCTGACTTCCATTCATTATTCCAGTGAAAATCTGCTCGTCACACTAGCAACATCTTACATAATACCTTAATCCAATAGATACTTTGCATCCCTCTTTTGGTCACTCAGCAACAGTGGGCTGGCTTTACTCCTTGAAGCTTTCTCTTTTGTAGTTCCCTAGGAAGCTCTCCCAGTTTTCTTTTCCCAAACACTTTCTGTTAAGTTTCTCTTCAGGCTCCTGTTCTTCTGCATAGCTAAGAACAGTGGACTGGAAATGGAAGAAAATGAATGGGGACCAATCAGGAGATAGGAGGAGGCTTGAATACTTAGGGAGAGGAAGGTGGCAAGGCTTACTTTCTGGTTTCTGGCTTATCCAACTGAGTGGTTGGTAGTAGCATTTACAGACATCACTTGAGGATGAGTAGGATTGAGAATGAGAATTATGACTTTCTTTGGGGCATGTTGAACTTTAAGGCGTCAGTCGTTCTCATGATCTCACTCATAACTCCTCCACCTTCAAAAGCTACATTCAGCAAATTCACTGTTTCCTTTGAATTTCACTTCATTCACATTGTAAATTCTTTAGTTCATGTCACCATTGTCTTTTCTGTGTTATACAACAACGTCATAATTAATTTTCTACTTTTGTCGTCCAATTCTTGTTTCCCATTGTAGCCAGAACCGTCGTTGATAAACATAAATTTGTTGTTACTCCTTTGTAATCTTTCAAAAACTTCTTACTCTCACAGTGTTAAAATTCTTTCATGATTTGGGTTCTTCTTGCTCTTCAGCCTCATTTCTAATCAAGTTGCATCTCTGTCCTTTCTGCTCAGTTCTGTAGCACATTGTGTTTCTATCAGTTCCTCAAATGTGCCAAATTCTGGGCCTTTTCACCTTCCTTCTTTCTGCTTAGAACATACTTTTTTCGTATATTTTACTTGACTACCATCTTATTACTTTTCATGTTTTTGCTTAACAATTTCTTCTAAAGAGAGAATTTTCAGATTCCATGAGGCTCAATTAAATGCTTTTCCTATGTGATTCCTTTATTTAACTTATTGTATAACTTATTTTAATATTGTGATTAAATATTTAATTGCTTATACAACATATTTTTCCTTGACTACATGTTTTTTAAAAGAGATGACTATTTCTTGGTCATATCTGTATTCCCTTTGAATAGCATCGTGATCAGGTCATAGTATTGTAACTGGATGAAAAAATATTTATTGAGTAAATAAATAAAAGTCCCCATAATAAAACATAGATCATGAAAGTATGATTTGCCATTATACCAATGTACCATTTTATTAGTAGTATAAATGATTGTAATAAATCTTGTTATCACTGATAGAATTGTATAATATTTACTCCAAGAAATTTGTATTATATCAAAACTATTTGAATATTATTCAGTGAAGTTTTGAAAGCCATCCAATGCAGTGCTCTCCCTTACATTCATATCATTTGGCCTTATTGATATGGAGAATCTAATATGAATCAAATACATATTTATAAAACTATTTTAGCTATATAATTTTATTCTTAAAATATTTAACTTAGTATGTATAATTTCGTGATTTGTTAAGAGAAAGTTTACTCAGTTTTTATAAGATAAAGTCAAGCATTGAAGGCACCTTCATTTCAATATTAATTTAAAAAATAGGCTCGGTTTTATTTTTAAATAGTTGATATATAGCCAGCAGCATTTGGGGAGTTTTGGTGGCATTTATCTGAATGTCTTTAAGTGACCTGGGGGTCATTTGGACAGACTTTGGATAGACAGAACATTCCAGGTAACTAATTTCCTCACCTTATACAAGAAAGTAAGAGTTGAAGAATGAAAATGTGCTCTATCACCACGTGGGAAAGTACATGACTTTTCCCGGAGGCAAAAGCCTGCATAAGGTTCTTTTCAGCAAAGGGCAAGGATGGCTTCAGTGGAGTCATCTTCTAAAAGGCCAGGAAATAGCTACTCGTTTTCCCCTACTGCCTTGATATAGTTACTCTGTATTTGAAAAGGTGAAACAGAAGTTGACATATTTACGTGAGGGCCATGCCAAAGTGCTTCTGGCCTTTTTTGCGCTCCTGCTTTACTGCCTTACTGAGCCATTTTCTCTAGTGCTTGGTCAACACCTCTGTTACTCACTCTGTCTCAGAGACATCTAAATGAACTAGGACTCTTTTTTTGTTTAATTTTTATATTTTATTTTATTTTTTCCAGCTTATTGAGGTATAATTAACAAAAATTGTTTATATTTAAGGTGGACAATTTTCTGATATACATATACATGGTGAAATAAGTGTCACAATCAAGCTACTCAAAGTATTCATCACTTTACATTGTGATGACTGTGTGTGGATATGTGTGTGTCGTAAGAATGCATAAGATGAGAACTGGGCCTCTTTACCATTCTAAGTCTCCGAGTGCTTTTGGTTGTTCCTTAGCCCTCCAGATAGGAAGGGTGAGGATTACATGCATTTGATCAGTGCTTCAAACTTGGTTTATGAAAGAAAACATTGGTTTATTGGTTGTCATCACCAGAGGATCTATTGTGCCTCTCACTAAGAAGAGAAGAATCTGAGAGCTCCTTTTTAAAGGCCCATCATACTTAGTCTTCTGTACTTCAAGAACTTGTTTTATAATGTGATTTTTTTCTGCTTTGGAGAAGTCTTGAAAACAAAAACTGGATGTTTGGGAAAAGCATAGGCTGAAGAATGAGGTAGTAAGCATAGGTAAATCTGCTAGCTCCTTTAGTAAAGAAATCAATAATGTAAGCTCAGGATGGGCAGGATTTTCTCTTTTAACTGCTATAGCTGCAGCACCTAGAGCATGGTTCAGCATATGGTAGCTACTTGATAAATACTTTTGGAATGAATGAATAAAACCAAACCCAGATCCTCTTCGGCTGACTGACAATGGGGAAAACATTTCTACTCAGAGATATGAAGGGGGGCCAACCCGACTCTCCTCCTCTGACACTCCTCCTTTCATTTGATGAAGAAACAAGTGTGTGGCTGTACTGGCGGAGGGTGACAGTGTGACAGTGCACAGCTGTCTGCATAGAGGCTGCACCATCCAGACCTCATGTGCCCAGCTGCTTTGGGGTTTTCACCTTGCTTCTGGCAGTGAGTGTGACTTTGCATGGATAACTGAGAGATATATGTAATTATTTTAAGACCCATTATTCAGTTTGTATTTTGTTTTTCTCTTATTCCCTCTAGGCAAGAGAAATCATAGTCCTCCCCCCAAAATTGCATGTAAGGATTGCTGTTTAGGATCTGGCCTTTCCGTATGGAATAGCATATAGTATTTGACACTATTTGTACCCAGAGCAGTTCTACTCCTTCTGGAAGAAAATTATTGCTAGGTTTCAGACATGCATCATTCTGATCTAATGTGAAATCATTTGAGACACTGTGACAGGTCTAGCACCAAGAGATGGTAATGTAGAAACAGTTTCTAAATTGTCACTTAAAACAGTAACAGATGCTGAGCAAGGAATAAAGTCAGAGTCTTGCTTTCGAGACTATTCTAATTGCTCTCTTATCTTTTGAACATATAGGAGTGTGCATCTTATGTTTAGGGAGTTACGAGTTTCAGAAATAAGTTATTAACTTAAGGAACTCACAAAAGATTACAAATGTGAAAGTGGATGTTTCCTGAATTCCATATATAATTGCTAATAAAATTCATGATGGTAATACTGAGTTAAACACAACTTACTTCCAAATGGTTATAAGCTTATGGTGGATGATGCTGTAGTCCAGCCAAAGAAACACAGAATTCATAATTGTAGATCAAGGACTTACATTAATACTTTTATGTGTGTACACACATATAAATTTTACAAAGTACAAATAATAAAAAATAGTGCTTTAGAATGTATCCATTTAATTTCTACATTTATAAAATTTTTATTTCTGTGACCTGAAAATGGAAAGTTTCCAACTTAACATGATCCCAAATGTGAGAAACAGGGCAGATGCATATAATTCATGCTGGAATGATGAAACTGGCTGCACCTTGAGTGTGCAGCGGTTTAATTTACAGTCTGTCCAACCACCCTAGTAGTGCAAGCAAATAGTGAATTTTTTTTAACCACTGAACTGACAATTTAAGTAATGTAAATATTTATAGCTCTCTTCTAACCCCAAACCTGGCAAAGTTTGTGCAAATCTGATTGCGCATTGTTAAAAAAAAATGGGAGAGAGAAAGAGAGAGAGAATTTAAAATAACAGCATATTCAGAATAGGAAACTGGATTCTTGTCTTTGAAAATTTTCAAATAATGCTTAGCTGAATGTTATAAGTGATTTGTCTGCTTTATAATTTTTAAATGTTAATTTATATATACAATATGTATTAATTATGTGCCAATTTTAGTATGAAAGTCATTATTTTAGAAATTGATTTTCCTTGTTAAGAACTTAGTATTTAGTAAGAAATTTAGGCTTCTAGTAAATTGAGATTGTAATAACTGTGATGTAGTAATAAAGGTTGTATTTTATTTGTATAGTATAATTTTTAATATCTGAAGAGCCGTCACATATAAACCTCATTTATCCAGCACTATAACATTTTAATGTAGGAAGAGCAAGTATTCATATTTTTAACAAAATAAAGTTTGACATATATCCAGTCTTACTATTAACAAAGAAGTGCTATCTGATCAGATTAAGGAAAAAAAATAGTATCTATGGAGCAGGTACTATGTGCTCTACCTTTCACAATAGTGCTCTGATAATGGGATAATTATCCCCATTAAGATTTTACCTGGTTGAGTGATAGAACTAGAAGTTAAATAAAGATGTTTATATCTGACTTTTGCTGATTTTCATTCTACCAAACATTTTTGCTTCTTCCTGTTAAAGTTGTCATGTATGTATGAACTTGAGTTATAACTTAGATACACTTGCCATGCAGAGGAGTGGACAATTGAGCTGTTTTTAGAGTCCTAAGAATTGGGCTGGAGTATATGAACTGTTGTCCTGAACACCCTGAAAAAGCTTATCTTAAGATAGGAGAAAAAATTTGGAGGTGGTCTTTTTGACCCTTTTGGAAATTTTGATTCTCACATTTCAAACCACTAACATTTCAACATTCTTAATTTCTAAATAAGTTTTTTTTTTTTTTTAATTCCTGACTTATCCTATTTCTAATTCTCACTCCTTCATCGATCTTAGAATTCTGAATCTTACCACATCCTTCACTCAGGGATGGAAGTGGTGCATGGATTCTGGCATGAATCAGCATGGTTTTAGTCTCTGTGTGATGCATATAGTTGCAGTGGGTGCACATTTCATAGCTCACAAACTTCTGTGTAGGACAAAAAATGCAAGTTTGTTTTTCTATAACAATTTGATTTATAATATGAACTGCTATTCCATTCCGGTGGCTAAAATGTTAATCTCATGTACTTCTGGGTAAACCCAGTCAATTCTACTTTCTCCCTGGGATTCCATTTAAGCTTTGGAGAGCTTTATTAGAAATGTCAATGTTTGGAGAAGTGAAGGCTGCTTGATTCAGCTGTCAGCTCCTCATACTGGGATAGGATAAGGTACACATTCTTCTTGTCTGATCCTTGGCTTCTTTTCAGTAGCCAGTCTGGCATATTCCACCAGATACTGAGTTCAGTAACTCTCACAATACAACCCACATGAGGGATGCAAGAACTTTGTCTAACCCTATCAATTTATAACTTTTCCTCTATCCTCAGTACAGAGGATCTTTATTTCCTTTGGGGCAGAAAAGTGACTTTCACTTTGTCAGACGTTCTTCCTAATCTATTATTTATAAATGAACTTTGATCCTTGGGTCCTTCCTTGTTCTAGTATTTGGTTTTCAAAGAGGCTGCAAAAACCTTGTCTCCCTTATAAAATGTCTTTTTTTTTAAATCTTTTTTAAATTTCATTTTATTTTTTATTATTTTTTTGAATTTTTTTTTATACAGCAGGTTCTTATTAGCTATCTATTTTATACATATTAATGTATACATGTCAATCCCAATCTCCCAATTCATTCCCCACCCCCACTTTCCCCCCTTGGTGTCCATACATTTGTTCTCTACATCTGTGTCTCTATTTCTGCATTGCACACCTGTTCATCTGTACCATTTTTCTAGATTCCACATACATGTGTTAATATATGATATTTGTTTTTCTCTTTCTCACTTCACTCTGTATGACAATCTCTAGGTCCATCCACATCTCTAAAATGACCCAATTTCGTTCCTTTTTATGGCTGAGTATAAAATGTTTTTACAATGAGTTTTGAAAGCTTATTTGGAGAAAAAGCCAAGAATAGCCTTGCTATAATCCTCCTTCTCTGAGGTAAGTAATAACTGTTACATACAGGTAACAGGTGTAAAGGGTAAAAAAAATGAATTATTTAGAGGAAAATAGATGGGTTAAAACATTGCATTGCTCTGTTTATTAAATAAAGGACATTCTAAAAGAGAAATGGTTTGTTTTAAGTTATAACATTTATCCTCATGGGATGAATCAAAGTGACTGTGTTAGAGCATGTTTTTAAAAGGATTATAATTGGAGAAATCAACACTTCTCTCACAACAATTGATAGAATACCTAGACAATAAATCAGCAGGAGTATAGAAGACCTTCTTCAACCAACAGGACATAGTCAACATTTAAAACACATTACTCCACAATGACACAATGGACTTCCTTTCAAGTGCCCAAATGTGGTAAACCAAAATAGACCATCTTCTTGGCCATAAAACAAACATCAACATGTTTTTTAAAAATTGAAATCATGCATAGTATGTTCTCTGACCACAAGTGAATAAAACTAGAAATCAATAAAAGAAAGATAACAGGAAACTTTTCAAACACTTGAAATCTAAACAAATATGTGAATAATTCATAAATCAAAGAGAATATCACTAGGGAAGAAAAAACTATTGAACTAATTAATAAAAGTAAAACGTTCTAAAATTTGGGGGCACAGCTAAAGCAGTGCTGAGGGGAAAATTTATAGCATTAAGTGAACACATTAGAAAAGGGAAAAGTCTCAAATCAATAATCTAAGCCTCCAACTCAAAAACTAAGAAACAAAGAGCAAAATACACCCAAAACAAGCAGAAGGAAGGAAATAATAAGAACTGAAATCTATGAAATTGTAAACAACAAAATTACACAGAATCAATAAAACCAAAGGTTGATTCTTTTTTTTAAAATTTATTTATTTATTTTTGGCTGTGCTGGGTCTTCGTTGCTGCACGTGGGCTTTCTCTAGTTGTGGTGAGTTGGGGCTACTCTTTGTTGTGGTGCGTGGTGGCTTCTCTTGTTGCGGAGCATGGGCTCTAGGTGTGCAGGCTCAGTAGTTGTGGCTGATGGGCTTAGTTGCTCCGTGGCATGTGGGATCTTCCCAGACCAGGGCTCAAACCCGTGTCCTCTGCCTTGGCAGGTGGATTCTTAATGACTGCACCACCAGGGAAGTCCCCAAAAGTTGATTCTTTGAAGAGATAATAAAACTGTCAAACTTCTGGCGGAACTGAAGAAAGTATTAAGCAATAAATAAATTAAGGAATATTCCATGTTAATGGATTGAAAGTCTCAACAATGAAAGATGTGACATTCCTATCAAATCCTTGAAAAATTTTTTTGTAAATATAAACAATATTATTCTAAAATTTATATGGGAAAACAAAGAACTAGAGTAGCAATTCTGCAAAAACAAAGGGTAAAGCAATAGGAATCAGTCTATCCAGTTTAATGACTTATAGTAATCAAGGTTGGATGATTCTGGTGGGAGGATAGACACATAGATCAACAGAATAGAGAACCCTTTAATAGACTCATAAAAATAAGCCTTACTGATTTTGACAAAGGCACAAAAGCAATTCAATTGAGGAAATATAGTCTTTTCAAGATAGATGGACCCCGATGTTCATAGCAGCACTACTTACAATAGCCAAGACATGAAAACAACCTAAATGGCCATCTACAGATGAATGGATAAAGAAGATGTGGTATCCGTATACAATGGAATATTACTCGGTTATGAAAACAATGAAATAATGCCACTTGCAGCAACATGGAGGGACCTAGAGATTATCATGCTAAGTGAAGTAAGTCAGACAAAGGCAAATATCATATGATATCACTTATATGTGGAATTAAAAAAAATGATATGAACTTATTTACGAAACAGAAATAGACTCACAAACAGAAAACAAATATGTAGTTACCAATGAGGAAAATGGGGGGGGGAGGGATACATTGGGAATTTGGAATTAACAGATACGCACTACTATATATAAAATAAACAACAAGGACCTACTGTATAGCACAGGGAACTATATTAAATATCTTTTAATAACCTGTAATGGAAAAGAATCTGAAGAAGAAATACATATATGTATATATATGACTGAATCACTTTGCTGTAGACCTGAAACACTGTAAATCAACTGTACTTCAATTAAAAAGAAAAGAAAATTAAAAAATTTTCTTGGAAATCATGAATAAATACTTCATATGTTAAACTTTAAATAAAAAGAGAAAAAGAAATATAGTCTTAACAATAAAAGGTGCTAGGACAATTGGATATCCATAGGCAAAAAAAAAAAAAAATAGAAAAAAACAAAACTTCACTCATACATAAATTAACTCAAAGTTGATTATAGATTGCAATGTAAAGTATAAAACTATGAAATTTTTAAAAGATAACGTAAAAGAAAACCTTTGGAACTTAAGGTTTGGTGAAGAATTCATAGACATGATAAGAAAAAAATTGCTTAATTAAAGTCAAAATTAAAAACTTGTTTTTTGAAAGACCTTGTTAGTGGGATGAAAAGACAAGCTATAGACTGTGATAAGATGTTTATGAGCCATTTATATTACAAAGTACTCATATTTAGAATTACCTAGGACTCACAAAATTCAACACTAAGTTAAACAATCCACTTAGACGTAAAAGAACATGTTGTTAACATATATGGGTGACATACATGCACTTGAAAATGTATTCAACATCACTAGCCATTAGGGACATGCAAATTAAAACCACTATGAAATATTTGTATATATCTGTTAGAACAGAGAAAATTAAAAATAGTGGTAAAAAATGCTAAGGAGACTGCAGAGACACTGGATATGTCATACATTGCTGGTGAGAATGTAAAATAATATATCTGCTCTGGAAATTAGCTTGGGAGTTTCTTTTTAAAACTATGGTAAGTTTCTTACCATATGACCCAGCAGTTGTACTCCTGGGCATTTATCCCAGAGGAAAGAAAGTTTATGCCCACTCAAAATCTGTATACGATGGTTCATAGTGTCTTTATTTGTAACAGTCAAAAATTGGAAAAAAGGAAAATGTTCCTCAGTGGGGGAAAGGTTAAACAAACTGGAGAGCCATGTAGCCATGGAACGCTACTCAGCAATACAAAGAACAAATTACTGATAACTATGACAATTTTGATGGATGTCAAGGCATCAGGCTGAGTGTAAAGAAACATTCTTAGAACATCACATACTGTAGGATTCTATTTGTACAACATTCTTGAAATGGCAAAATTATAGAGAAAAACATATTAGTGATTGCCAGGAGTTAGGGATATTTATGAAAATGGAGGTGGGTGTGACTATAACAGCATGAAGGATACTTTATGGTGGCGGAATAATTCTGCATTTGATGTAGTGGTGGTCACATAAGGATACACATCAGACTTTTCAATGAATGTATCATGTGTGAGAAGAGGGATATGCACAAATATTTGCTGCACAAAGGAGCTAACTATGGAAAGCACTGTTTGTCGACTGCCAGATATATTTTCTCCCTCTTACTTAGGCACATGCTAAGACTACACTGACCATGCTTCCTGGAGTTAGGTGTGGCCATGTCAGTAAATCCTAGTCAGTGAAATATGAGCAAAAGTGAGGCATGCCACTGTTTTTTTTAATTAATTAATTTTAAAATTTTTATTGGAGTATAGTTGCTTTACAATGTTGTGTAAGTTTCTGCTGTACAGCAAAGTGAATCAGCTGTACATATACATACATCCCCTCTTTCTTGGATTTCCTTCCCATTTAGGTCACCACAGAGCACTGAGTAGAGTTCCCTGTGCTGTACAGTAGGTTCTCATTAGTAATCTGTTTTATACATAGTAGTGTATATATGTCAATCCCAATCTCCCAATCTACCCCACCCCACCTTTGTCCCTTGGTATGCATACGTTTGTCCTCTACGTCTGTGTGTCTATTTCTGCTTTGCAAGTGAGTTCATCTGTATCATTTTTCTAGATTCCACATATAAACGATATTATACAATATTTGTTTTTCTCTTTCTGACTTACTTCACTCTGTATGATGGTTTCTAGGTCCATCCATGTCTCTGCAAATGGCATGCCACTGTTTTTTAAGGCTCATTTACCATAAAGGTGTAAGACCAAGCCACAGTATAGAGAACTTATAATTGAGAAGATATTCTGAGTATACAGAAATATAACCAGTATTATTATATCTGAATTCCTTTATTGTAACTTTATAGAGAAAGAACAATGTGCTGCTGAATCAAACGAATATCCTTTAATGCAAATTTTAGTATAATAAATACCAAATGATTATACATATTTGTATACATGAATCAGCTCAATAGACAGTTGATTCATTGATAGAGTGCCTATTTTTTCCTAGGGTTACTTCCTGAAATATCTTTTCACTAGGTAAAGATACTACTTTGGTTATAGCCTTGGTTTTTCTTGAAAGTCAAAAGAAAGACTAATACGTATTCACCAGAAAAAAAGTTTTAATTAATAAGGTTATTTAAAGGATTATTTTAAACAATGTTTTTCATAATAAATATTAGATTTTGGATCAATTAAAGCAAAATTTTAAAAATATTATTATTTAGGAAAGTAATGGAGTTTTTAATTCTTGAGTGTTTTCATTAATATTTTTTCTAATCATAAGTTCTTGACCAGTTATGTTTTGCCATAAATGCTAAACTTGATGTCTTTATTTTTATATGGTTTCAAAACAGAAAATGTGAGAGTGAATAATTTTGTCGAGTTATCCTTTTTGTATTTACATGTGTGTATATGTTTTTTTGCTTGTTTAGAAAAAGCTATTTATGTATATATCTTTATTTTTTATACAATTTTAAAGGTTACACTCCACTTATAGTTATTACAACATATTGACTGTATTCCCCAACATATCTTTGTAGCCGATCGCCCCACCCGTGTATTGCCCCTCACCCATCTCTCCCCACTGATAACCACTGGTTTGTTCTCTATATGTGTGAGTCTGCTTCTTTTTTTGTTATATGCACTAGTTTGTTGTAGTTTTTATATTCCACATATAAGTGATATCATACAGTATTTGTCTTTCTCTGACTTATTTCACTTAGCATAATACCCTCCAAGTCCATCCATGTTGCTGCAAATGGCAAAATTTCATTCTTCTTTATGGCTGAGTAGTATTCCATTGTAAATATATACCACATCTTCTTTATCCATTCCTCTGCTTTTAGGTTGCTTCCATATCTTGGCAATTGTAAATAATGCTGCTATGAACATTGGGTGCATGTATCTTTTTGACTTAGTGGGAATTTTTTTTTCCAGATATATGCCCAGGAGTAGAATTGCTGGGTCATATGGAGTTCTATTATTAGTTTTTAGAGAAACCTCCATACTGTTTTTCACAGTGGCTGCATCAATTTATATTCCCACCAATAGTGCTGAAGGGTTCCCTTTTCTCCACATCCTCACCAACATTTGCTATTTGTGTTCTTTCTGATGATAGCCATTCTGACAGGTGTAAGGTGACATCTTATGGTGGTTTTGATTTGCATTTTCCTGATGATTAGTGACGCTGACCATCTTTTCATGTGCTTGTTGGCCATCTGCATTTTGTCTTTGGAAGAAAGACAAAAAAAATGTTCTTAGATTGGAAGAATTAATATTGTTAAAGTGACCATAATGCCACAGGCAATCTAGAGATTCAGTGCAATCCCTATCAAAATGCCAGTGGCATTTTTGACAGAACTAGGACAAATAATTTTAAAGTTTGTATGGAAATATGAAAGACTCCAAGTATTCAAAACAATCTTGAGAAAGAAGAAACAATCTTGAGAAAGAGAACAGAGCTGGAGGAATCACGCTCCCTGACTTTAGACTATACTACAAAGCTGCTATAATCTACGGTAATCAAAACAGTATAGTACTGGCATTAAAAAAAAGACCCTTAGATCATTGGAACAGGATAGAGAGCCCAGAAATAAACGCATGTACTTACGGTTAGTTAATCTATGATGAAGGAGGCAAAGAATATACAGTAGAGAAAAGACAGTCTCCTCAATAAGTGGTGCTGGGAAAACTGGACAGCTACATGTAAAAGAATGAACTTAGAACTTCTCTAACACAATATACAAAAATAAACTCAAAATGGGTTAAAGACCTAAATTTAAGACCAGTTACTATAAAACTAGAAGAAAACATAGGCAGAAAACTCTGATATAAATAGCAGCAAAATTTTTGGGGTTCGTCTCCTAAAGTAAAGGAAATAAAAGCAAAAATAAACTAATGGGACCTAATTAAACTCAAAAACTTCTGCACAACAAAGGAAACCATCAACAAAATGAAAAGACAACCTACTGAATGGAAGAAAATGTTTACAAAATGATATGACTGATAAGGGATTAATATCCAACATATACAAACAGCTCATACAACAACATAAAAAAATCAAGCAAGCTAATTAAAAGATGGGCAGAAGAACTGAATAGACATTTATCCAAAGAGGAAATGCAGATGACCTACACATGTATATATATTTTTTAAAGTTTATGGGTCAGTAATAGCAATTCAGTATAAATACAGGAGAGAATTAAAGCCAGTAGTTAAAAGTACTTTGCATAAACAAAACCAGAAAAAGAACATACACATGATAATAGTAACCCATTAACAAAGAAAAATGGGATATTTTTCGTTGATAAACTTTATATGGATATAATATGGTGTGTCATTTAGTAACGTAAGTTTTCATGCTGATGAGAGGGCATTATCTATTTGCCTGTGGCATTGAAAATACAGAGAGATTGAGCTGGGAATTAGAAATGATATATTCGAATATGACAAGGTTTATCTACAACCAAAATGCAAATACATTATTAGATTAAGAGACATCACTGTTTCAGACAATTTTAGATTTTCATTTAACAACTCAAATTTGAGCTAAGTTATTTTTGAATATCATTTAGATAAAGAATAAATCTTAAAGAAAGAATAAATCTTAATTCAAGAGCAAATGGAAGATTGAACATTCATTGAGGAAGTACCATTACGGATGAAATGTCTGTTCCACTGTAATGCATTATAAAAATATTTTCCCTCAGTGTATGTTTTCTTTAAGTCTTCAAGTTAAACAGTGTGTGTTAAGTATGTGACTTAAGGTGAAAAAATATAGTGGAAAAATTTTGAGTTGTAATTAAATTATTGTTGCTCTGCATTGCAGTATGTGATTCTTTACTGGATTTGCACATGTGCTTATTCTTAGGCAGATTTGAGTGCTTTAATTAACTGGAGCTGGGTTTCTGTGTAAAGGTACAGAGTTCCTAAGTGAAAACAAGAGGTTCTTGCCATTATATAACGTTATTTAAATGATTCGTTTCACAGAATGACTGAAAATCAGGAAGGACCCTGCTGTCTTATAACAGCATGTGACGATACACCCCTGGGCCAATCTGGTGATTGTCTCTTAGGTATCTCCTTTATTTAAAGCAGTTTTATTCTAACTATATTACATTTAGATAATAATATGGTACAGAGCCAGGACTGAGGAAAGCTGTTGGCCCAAAACAGCATAAATAATTAAAATTTCAAGTAGAGTCTTGTGAATTTTATATTGATGCCATATTACTCCAGGAGAACACTGGCTCTGAGAATGTTTGTTTTTTGTAAATTGAATTTTTTTATTTTTAGATCCTATTTTTGCCTCTTAACAGAATTATTTCAGTTGCTAAGAAACTTTGTTTTCCTTACTAAAAAAAAAAAGAAATTTAGTTAAGGTCTTGTTACAGAGTTTCAATTTTCTTTTTTCTTTTGCTATCTAATTGATTCTCTGTTAGATTAAAAACATTTGATATTGGGAAAATATTTTCTTTTTTATATAACCAAGACTTCAAACTGGGAGATGATGATCTACCTTCTCAGTTTGTCATTATATTTTATTACTTTTTTTTTTTTTTTCGGTATGTGGGCCTCTCACTGTTGTGGCCTCTCCCGTTGCGGAGCACAGGCTCCAGACACACAGGCTTAGCGGCCATGGCTCACGGGACCAGCTGCTCCGTGGCGTGTGGGATCTTCCCGGCCCGGGGCATGAACCCGCGTCCCCTGCATCGGCAGGCGGACTCTCAACTACTGCGCCACCAGGGAAGCCCCTGTCGTTATATTTTCTAAACTCATTTAATGCAAGGACTGTGTCATTTCTGAAGTTTCTTTGGTGATTTGCACAGTACGTTACACATGGTAGAGTCTATTTAATAATTTTAATAATTTTTCTTGAATTAATAGAAGCAGAATATTAGAGATACATTGCCCAGTTTAAATTGTAGAATGATTCTTTTCTCTTAGAATCTCTAGTATTTAGGGTTTTAAAATGGTTATAACAAATCAACTACAAAATGTCAATGATTTACTAATAGACTTTTTTTATTGCACACAGAACAATGTGGGTGTTCATATCATTGAGCAGTTATCCTATTAGCTGTGATTCTGGAACCTGGGTTCCTTCCTTTTTGTAGTTTTGCTGTTTCCTAGGACCTCCACAATCTCTGAATTTACCTAGCAGAAGATTAGAAAGTATGGGGAAGGTACAACCACTTCTTAAATGCCTAGGTACAGAAAGGATGCTCCTAATTCCTAGTTACATTGACTGGAACTAATCTCGTGGCCATGCCCAGATGCAAGGGGAGAGACAGAGAAGTGGAAGGGAGAATTTTAAACAGAAGGAATTAAAATCAAAAAAAGAAGGCACAAGAGTGCCTGTTACATTCCGAGAACGGAGAGTTGTCTGCTTTGTCTTCAGTATTATGAGATAGAAAATGTGTGATAAGGACTGGAACTGAAAGATGAGGTAAAACTAAAATGTGAAGCGTCTTGAAAAGGAGGTGGCGAGATAATTTTTTTTGGTGGTGGTGGGGAGGATCTGAATTTTAGAAGACAATATTTATTTGTAGCCCTGTGGAGGACTGGAGTCATGAGTGAGTAGATCAGAAGATAACCTTCCGCACAAGGCCCACCATTTCCTCAGATATTTTTAAGTGGTGGAAGGAGGAGGAAGGCACTTCAGTTTCTCCTTGTGTCTGAGAGCTAGGCTGGGTGCAGCACAAAAACACCCAGCTGGGAGAATAGAGATATCTAAAAAGACAAGCCTGTGATAAGCTAAACCTGAATGTTTTATTATTATCAGTGTCTTCTTCAGATCTTTGGAAAATACACACATAACATAATATTTAGAAATAACATTTTTGCCTCACACAGATTTTTTCCTCCATTTTTACTTATTACAAATAATTAACCTACACCTATATACTTAGGTAATATATATAGGTAACTCATACCTATTACAAATAATGTATAAAGCAACAGCATGCCTGTTTTTTGGTTTTTGGTTTTTGGTTTTTTTTGCGGTACGCGGGCCTCTCACTGCTGTGGCCTCTCCCGCCGCGGAGCACAGGCTCAGCGGCCATGGATCACGGGCCCAGCCGCTCCGCGGCATATGGGATCCTCCCGGACCCGGGCACGAACCCGCGTCCCCTGCATCGGCAGGCGGACTCCCAACCACTGCACCACCAAGAAAGCCCCAGCATGCCTGTTTTAACACCGCCCCCCAAACCAGGATATCTTTTGTTTCTAGACTGAAACACAAATTTTAGTAACATTATCTAAATAGGTTGGGTTTATCTAGGAGCTAAAACATCACTGGAGTGTAACTTATTTAGAAGTTAGAGGGGATTTATGGCAAGTAAATGCAGTTATTACTGTTAGTATGAAGCATATATTACTATTAGCTTGATTTCTCCATTAAAAAAATAATGATGGGGCTTCCCTGGTGGTGCAGTGGTTGAGAGTCCGCCTACCGATGCAGCAGACACGGGTTCGTGCCCCGGTCCGGGAAGATCCCACACGCCGCGGAGCGGCTGGGCCCGTGAGCCATGGCCGCTGAGCCTGCACGTCGGAGCCTGTACGTCGGAGCCTGTGCTCCACAACAGGAGAGGCCACAACAGTGAGAGGCCCGCGTACCGCAAAAAAAAAGAAAAAAAAAATTAATGATGGTTGTGAAGGTAACATTTTTATTTAGTCCTGGTTCTCTTTAGGAAAAAAGGTATAAAAATAGTGAGAATGAGGCTGAAGAACTACAGATAAAATAATTTGACACCAAAGTACTATAGCTTTAAATATGATCTGAATATGAGTCCCTTATTCACAAGAATATTATTAATGATAATTTATTTTCTAGCATGATATAACAGAATTGCCTTTATTTTGTTGTTTGGATAATTGGATAATGAATATTAGTGACAGTAATAAATAATTTGAGTTAATTTTCATTTATTTTGTGAGAAGTAAAAAACAGTGGTAAGAAAAAATATAAACTTGCTTTTTGGCAGTTCAGCAGCATTGAAAATGCCAGTTCTAAATAGTTATTTGCAGTGGAGTAGCACAAGTATCCCTGTGGGGAAAAATGAATATTGAAAAATGTTTTCTTTTGATTTTGGATTTTCATGGATGAGAAAAGTGCCTTCAAGGAATGGACAAAAAAGCTACATAAATTGAATTATAAGGACAAAGTAAAATACCAAATTAATCAGGAAATCTAGATGAAATCCCATTGTTCCATAAAAAGAAAAACTCATTATCTTTTTACTTCTTGGTTAATTGCAATGGATGGTATACTCAATGTCAAATCTTAGGAGACTGACAGTTAATTTAGAAGAGAATCATTTTATTTAGAAAAGCAAAAGAGGCATTTATACACTTAAGTTGGAACAATATGACTATTATGCAGCCTATGCAACCATATTATGTGCAGTGTTAGGGTAGAAACAACTTAGTGCTCTTCAATTCCAAATGACTTACATGGTTTGCTTTATAAATTTTCTCTTTGGAAAGCACAGAGAACTCTTCAGCTCCTCCGTGGCTGGCAAATGAACCAACACTGCAATGCCTGTTACTGGTATTTTAAAAGTTGGTCTGCAAATTGAGGACACTAAAGAGCATTTCTAAATAAATAATAGAGCATTTCTAAATAATAGAGCATTTCCAAAACAATAAAATTGAGAGCAAGTTATTATTCCTTCTGTAATGCTTGTTAATTTTATATAGTTAGAAAACTTTTAGAACTGAGTATCATTTCTCACATATCAGATTGGCAACAATTGAAAACTTTGAAAACATACTCTGTTGAGCAGGGTGTGGAAAATCAGGCACTCTGATGTATTGTAAGGGGGGTTCAAATTCATAAAACCCCTGTGCAGGGTAATATCTAAGAAACTTGTCACTCTGTTTACTCCTTGCCTTAGCATTCTCATTTCTATAAATATAGCTGGAAGATTCACCTCCACAAATAGGGAAAAAACATGCACAACATCCTTTTGTGTGGCATTATCTGTAAAAACAAAAGATGGGGAAATAAAATTAACGTCCATCAATCTAGGATGAATAGCCAAATGTAATATTATCAACTGTATACACACACACACACACACACACACACACACACACACACACACTCGAGGAATGAAAAAGGTTTCTGCTGTAGCAGTTTGATCACCAGGATATATTTGTAAGTGATCAAAGCAGAGAATACAGGATATTGTATGTATTGTGTAAAAATAAGGATAAATAAGAATACATACAGCTTTAAAAAATATGTTTAAGTGGAGTTGAGTACAATAGGAAATTTCCTCCTTGTTTCTACCACTACATAGTGTGTGTGTGTGTGTTTTAAACTTCTGTAACCCTATACTATGTATATATATTTTTTCATTACAGTAATTAATTCTCAAATTGGTTCTCCTCTCACCCTGTTAACTTGCCATTTTCCTCTGGAACTTTTGTTTCATTAAAATGAATTTGTGGGCTTCCCTGGTGGCGCAGTGGTTGAGAATCTGCCTGCCAATGCAGGGGACACGGGTTCCAGCCTTGGTCTGGGAAGATCCCACATGCCCTGAATTGGGCAGGTCATCACCGTATCCCTGACCCATGGATGCTTTCATCACACCTTTTCTAGGCCCTGAGACCTACACTTCTGTAATATCAAATTCAAAAATATCTGGCCTGGCATGCCAGGCTCTTGATATGCTTATTCCATTTACCTCTCCAACTCACTGAAATGAGTCTATTTGCAGTTCTGTTATATTCTCCGCCTTACATGTCAAACTCAGGTTTTCTCCTACTGTAGATTTCTACACCTTATTATATGCTGTATTTTGTTCTTTTTTTCCATGATGATATGAATAAGCCACTTAACTTTTTTGAACATAACTTTTTTGTTTTGCAAATTGAGGAGTTAGATTAGACGGTCTTTAAAATCGCTTTAAATTCTAATCCAAAGTATGATTTATGATTTTTTTTAAAATCTGAAATTCTTCTATCATGTTTTGATGAAATTAAGGCAAAATAGTAGAAAATGACCTATTTATTTCTTTTATACAAGTGAATAAAAAATAACATCAATTACTGAGACTTTATACTTTTATGTTTTAGTTACTTGTGTTGTATTATTTAATAACAAAAAGAAAATACTGCTTAGTCTAGACATAAATACTTTGTTCTTTTCTTCTGCTAACCATAACTTTCAGATATGGGCTTATAAAACAATATTTGCTATGAAGCACCAGTTGAAAAATTTTGGCAATTATAAATATCTTATGTAGGTTTTTGTGGGCATATGTTTTTCTTTCTCCTAGTGAAGTAACTAGAATTGGAATTACAAGATCTTGGGATATGTTAATTTTATAATAAAACTTTTTTTTCAAAGTTAATGCTACTATTTTACATTCTCATTAACAATATATGAGACTTCCAGTTGTTATAAATCCTTGCATATGTTAGGTGTCACTAATTTTTTTTCTGTGTCTTACATATCTCCTTGTAGTTTTAATTCATCTTTTCCTCATGGCTAATGGTATTGAGCACTTTTCCATGTAAATATTGGCCATTTGTAATCCTCTTCTGAATCACTGCTAAGATATTTCATATGAGGTTGATTGTCCTTTTATAAAATTTAAAAAAAACTTTATTTCTAGAGCAATTTTAGGTTTACAACAAAATTAAGAAGAAGGTACAGAGATTTTCCATATACTCCTTGCCCCCAGAAATATATAGCCTCCCCCATTATCAACATCACCCACCAAAATGGTACTTTTTTTTTTTTTTTTACTAAGAATAAGTCTACTTTGATACAACATAATTAGCCAAAGTCCATAGTTTACCTTAGGGTTCACTCTTGGTGTTGTACATTCAGTGGTTTTGGACAAATGTCCACCATTATAATATCATACAGAGTATTTTTACAGCCCTAAAAATCCCCTGTGCTCTGCCTATTCATCTCTTCTGCCCGCTATCCCTGGCAATTACTGTTCTTTTTATTGTCTCCATATGTTTGCTTTTTCTAAAATGTCATCCAGTTGGAATCAAACAGTTACTAGCCTAGGCTTCTTTCACTTAATAGTATGTATCAATATTTAAGGTTCCTCCATGTCTTTTCATGGCTTGATAGCTCATTTCTTTCTAGTGTTAAATAATATTCTTTTGTCTGATTGTATCACTATTTATCCATTCACCTATTGAAGGACGTCTTGGTTGCTTCCAAGTTTTGACAGTTATATATAAAGCTGCTATAAATATTCATGAGCAGATTTCTGTGTGGGCATAAATTATGAACTTCTTTGGGTAAATCCAAAGGAGAGAAATTCTTGGATCACATGGTAAGAGTATACTTAGTTTTGTAAGAAACCACCACACTGTCTTCCAAAGTGGTTGCACCATTGTGCATTCACCAGCAATGAGTGAGAGTTCCTTATGCTCACATCCTTGCCAGAATCTGGTGTTGTCAGTGTTCTGAATTTTGGTCATTCCAACAGTTTGTGGTATAGTAGTATCTCATTTTTTTAATTTCCATTTCCATGATGACATATAATTTGGAACATCTTTTCATATTCTTACTTGGTATCTATATATGTTCTTTGATGAGGTGTCTGTTAAGGTATTTGTTTCAATTTTAAATCAAGTTGTTTATTTTCTTATTGTTGAGATTTAAAAGTTCTTTGTATATTTTAAATAGTAGTCCTTTATCAGATGTGTCTTCTGCAAATACTTTCTCCCAGTCTATGGCTTGTCTTTTTATTCTCTTGACATTGTCTTTGGCAGAGCAGAAATGTTTAATTTTAATGACGTCCAGCTTATCAATGATATTTTTCTGGGATTCTGCTTTTGTTATTTTAACTAAAAAGGCATCACCATACTCAAGGTCATCTAGGTTTTCTCCTGTGCTATCTTCTTGGAATTTTATAGTTTTGTGTTTTACATTTAGGTGTCTGATCCATTTTGAATTAATTTTTGTAAAAGGTGTAAGGTCTGTTCTGTTTTTTTCTTCCCCCAATCTTTGTTCTCTTAGTTTTCTTGGTTTTCATGGATTCTATTGATATATTCTCTAGCTCAGAGATTCTTTCCTCAGCCATGTCCAGTCTACTAATAAGCCTATCAAAGGAGTTCTTCATTTCTGTGACAGTGTTTTTTTATCTCTAGCATCTCTTTTTGAATCTTTCTTGGATTTCCCTCTCTCTATTTACATTGCCATCTGTTCTTGGGTTCTGTCTGCTTATCCATTAGATTCCTTAGCCTATTGATCATAGTTGTTTTAAATTCCTGTTCTGACCTTTCCAACACTCCTGCCAAGTCTGATTATGATCCTTGCTCTGATCTCTTCAAATTGTGTCTTTTACCTTTTGATATGCTTGGTAATTTTTTTTTTAAAGCTGGGCATGATGCACCTGATAAAAGGAACTGCTTAAATAGGTCTTTAGTGATGTGGTTGTGAAGTGTTGGAGGAGGAAGTGTTTTATAGCCCTGTGATTAGGTTTCAGTCTTTTCGTGAGCCTATGCCTCTGGACTGTGAATTTCACAAATGTTTCTCGGTTTTTCTCTTTCCCCCTCATGTGGGACAGGGTGGCTAGACTGTGCTGGAGTTCAGTATTTCCCTTTCCCAGCTTAGTTAGGCTCTGATAATAATCCAGCAAGTTAAGGTCTGGTTAACTAGTTCCCCCTGAGGGCAAAACTTGTAAACAACAGAGAGGTCTTCTATATTTCAAAATGATTCCTTTCCCCCTCCCCCTTGCCAGAAGTTTGTGGGGATTTTTCTGTCAGATATTTACTGTTTGAACCTCAAGTTCCTAGCGGTAAATCTCACAATACTGTAGGCCCTCCCTTTGCCTGGGTCCCCCCGTAATTTTTAATGCTCAGACTTGTCTGCACTCAGCCTCTGGCAATTCATCCATTACAGTTCAGGTTTTCCTACTCTGGCACTGTTGCCTCTGGCAGTTTCTACTCATGAGTCTGATCAGTTAAGCTGCAACTCCCTGTATTTGCCTGTGCGATTCGCCAACCTTAAGGGCAGTGATTTGCCCTGTGTTCTCTCCTGTCTTATGGATCCAAAAAGAATCGTTGATTTTTCAGTCTGTTCAGCTTTTGATTTGTTAGGATGGAATGGCAACTTTCGTAAGGATCTGGCATGTATCTTTTCCAATTATAGTTTTCTCCAGATAAATACCCAGGAGTGGGATTGCAGGATCATATGGTAACTTTATTTTTGATTTTTTAAGGAACCTCCATACTGTTCTCCATAGTGGCTACACCAATTTACATTCCCACCAGCAGTGCAAGAGGTTTCCCTTTTCTCCACACCCTCTCCAGCATTTATTATTTGTAGACTTTTTGATGATGGCCATTCTGACTGGAGTGAGGTGATACCTTATTGTAGTTTTGATTTGCATTTCTCTAATGATTAGCGATGTTGAACATTTTTTCATGTGCCTTTTGGCCATCTGTATGTCTTCTTTGGAGAAATGTCTATTTAGATCTTCTGCCCATTTTTTCTTGGGTTGTTTGTTTTTTTGACATTGAGCTGTATGAGCTGTTTGTATATTTTGGAAATTAATCCCTTGTTGGTTGCATCGATTGCAAATATTTTCTCTCATTCGGTAGGTTGTCTTTTCGCTTTGTTTATGGTTTCCTTGAAGTCTTTTGCACCCACATCTTACCTCTTGGAGTCCTTACTGAATTTCTCCAGTCCATGATGGTATCCCCTTTTGCTAAAATCTTTCCCAGTGATTGTTTGCACTAGTATCAGAAGTATACAACTCATAAGAAAGCTCCATGGGTAACACTGTTTAAGCCTTATTCACTAATCTGTCCTTGTGACTAGCTCCATTCCTGACTTAGAGTATGTGCTCATTATATTTGGATAAATGAATGAAGAAAAGCAAGGGCGCTATTTTCTGGGGGCAGGAGGAATGGAAGGAACCATGCGAAAATAGTAAGTCAGTAAGGACACTGGAGAAATGTGAAATAACCAAGATTTGCTGTAGAGTATCTGCTGAGGAAGGAATGAAGGAGGAGTTTGAAAGGGGATGCATTTTAACTGTTGCTGAGAATAGGCATGAAGACTGGAGAAAATGATAGGGAGGGAGCAGGAGGCATCATTTTATGTCCTTTTCAGAGGAAGACTTAGAACCAAAAGTGCAGTATTCTGGATTCCTGAGTCAAAAGATGGATATAATTATACCAATATGTTTATTTAGATTTATGATGGAAGGAGGCAACTGATCTTTAAACCTTTATATTTCTGCTGCATTTAGAATGTAGCCTGAAGGCCAGCCACATTAACCAGGTAAACTTTGTTTGTCTAACAAATTTGGGTCATGTCTGAGTGAACAGCTATGAGATACTACATTGTATTATGTATATTTTTTAATATTATTTTTAAGTGTTTGGCAGTATATATCGTGATTTGGGCTGAGTCAGGAGTGTTGGGTGAATATAAAACACATTATGGGGGATCCTTGCAGCCTTGATAACTATTTTGACAAAGGCCTGCAGATGCCTCTCACCAAGAGCAGGAACTGAGTTTCACATACCTCTCTTAAGTACCTCTCAGTTTCAGATATGGTCAAGTGTTTCTGTTGGTAAGAAAAATACAAAAACAGATTGATGGAAATATAGAACATAGAAACATTAGGAGAAATGAAATCACCAAGTTTTTTATATTAAATAACCACAAAAGTCCAGAAAAAGAAAATAATGTCTAGATATTTGCAGTACTAGGTTTGAATTATATGAGAGTAAGTAATAGTGATAAATCACTCTTCAAATTGCAATCTTCATATGTCTTCATATACAATAATTTATTTTTATGAACTTGTTAGAGTATTTATCAAATCTTCATGAATCTTTTTAGAGAAATAGGGGAAGGGAAGAGATACATGGTAGTAGAGAGATACAGAAATGTAGGTACTAAATTTTTTCCAGGCCAAAATATAGACCAGCTTTTGTTCTTCAGCTCCAAGGGCCAAATGCCCTGGTGGAAATAATGGCTAACACATGAATGCCGTCAAAATATGGTCTGCCCACCTATTATGAGGTTTGCTTCTGTATACTACTCACTGATGCATCCCTAGAGTCTGCATCAGCACCTGGTGCATATAATGGTCAAATGCTCAATAAAATGTTTATTGATCTGAAACCAACTTTTATAAGAGAGGCATGAACATTTTGAGTCTGGGTTTGTTTAGAGGATATTTTTAAAAAGTGTTTATTCTTTTCATATAAAAATAGGAGAGGGATTCTTCAGTTCTGATACTACACGTAACTTGGACTTAATGCTGTGTTTTCTACCTCTTATAATCCAGGAAACCTCCAACTTACAAATGAATTTTACTAAAAAAGTTTGACTGCACTTTTTTTGCCATTGCATTTTCACTAGTGCATTTTATCAGTTCCATTTGGTAAATATGTGTTGCTTGTATACATATACAATTGTTATGTAAATTCCAAAGAGGAAACACATCGTTCTAGACACAGAGTTTAGCAACTAGTGGAGGGAACACAGGTATAGAGAAATAATTTCAATATAAGGCTGATGGCCAAATATGCTAGAGTGGAAAACATAAACAATGTGGTATTTGAAGATGAGATAAGATATAAATTCTAATTAGCAGAAAAAAAATTATTTTAATAAAATTATAAGGCAGAAAACAAAACTGTATATTTTAAAATCTATAATAGCACTTGAAAACTAAGAAAACATTTGTATAAATAAACTCAATTTCTAAGACAACAAACATTATTATTATAGATGAACCTATAGTCATAGAGAAACATTTATTAAAGGCCTACCCAAGGACCAAACAGTTTAATAAATTGAGAGCATTTTGAAATATGCTAATTACAAATTATTTTGAAAATCATCAAACAAAAAGTGATTGTTGCTTTTCATGGGTTTACTTTTTAGGGCATTTCCTACCACTGGGATCCAGGTGGTTCATAAAAATGCCAAATTGTATTTGCCTTCCTTCCTGCTTTATTGTTAGTCATTTCTTATTTATGTTGGGAACAATGAACTATTTCATATGAACAGAAATCCCAAATCAGAATGTTTTTATTGGCATTAGTAGATGTTTTTTAGAAGGATTTAGCCACTGTCCATCCTCCATGATTTTAATAACCATTATATACAAGAATCCAACCACCTTCTTAACTTTCACCTTTAACCATTTGAAACCTTCTTTAATGTATTTCATTTAACAATTATTTCATTAACTTACTCATTTTTCTGATATCGATTAAATTCTTCATGCATGCTAAGCATAGAGCAGTGAATAGATTGACACAATCCCTGCACAGTAAGTAACATTGGAGGGGACAGTCCAGCAATGGATGACCAAGTAAACATAATAATGTGGGCACTCTAGGAACACAGAAGGAAAACATTTTCAAGAATAGAGCTCAGAGAAGGCCTTTTGGAAGAGGTCACACTTACACTCAATCTCGCCAAGATGAGAATCCCTTCTCCAGGTGAAGAGAGAAGGAATGAATGACAGGGTGCAGGTAGTGGTGAAATGGCCTGGAGGCAAGAAAGAGACGAGAAGAAGGTAAAGAAACTCAATATTGTTGAAGGATAGAGTACAAGGAGGACATTGACGAAGGATGAGTGAAGAGTTAAGCAGAAGGCAGGTGGCAGAGGACTTTGGAAACTGTTTAAGGGCATTTAGCTATAATACAACAGTCAAAAGCCATGAAGGTCATTAAAGTTTTAGACAGGGCAATGCTACGTTAAGGAAGGTCACTTTGGCTGCAATATGAGAAATCTATTGCAAGGGTACAGAATGTGAGATAGGAAGGAGACATTTTGGTTATACTTCAGAAGAGAAACAATGGAGGTCTGAATTAATATAGGACCCAGGGACAGAAAAGAGTTGAGTAGCAATTGAAACTGTCAAGACTGGACAGTTGACTTGGTGTCAGGAGGTGTTGATGATGTTTTCCAGGATTTGCGATTAGGTGATGGGAGAGATGGTAATGACTTTTACTGAGGCAGGAACACTGAAGAAAAAAGTGATTTGTTGGGGGTTGATCTGATGGAAGAGAATGAGCAGTTCAATTTGCAGTCTCAGTGCTATGAGACCTCCCTCCAGGTGAGGATGTATAGAAACTTACTGGATGTACAGATTTAAAACTTAGGAAGGACATATGGTGAGTGTGTATGTGTGTTAAGAGAGATGATGGCCTAGGTGAAAAATAATATTTAATGGATTGATGGATAATAAGTGAACTTCCAAAGATACTGAGAAGGATTGACAGGAGGTAGAGGAAGAAAAAAATCACACAAGTGGTATCATGAGAGGAGAGCATTTTCAGAAGGGTAAGACAGTGAACAACATAAAATGGCCCTGAGAAAACAAGCACTGTATGATATCAAATGTGTTGCAACATGAAGGTCATTTGTCCTTTGCAAGGTCGTTTGTGGAGGACGATTGGGGTGAAAGCTCAGTTGCAGTAAAGTAAGGATTTCTTAGTTCAAGGTGGAACATGTAGCTGGAACTTGTAGACAATTTGGTTTAAGAAGTTTGTTCTTGAAGGTGAGGAGAGAGCCAGAGTAATAACTAGAAGGAAAGAGCCAGTCAAAAGAGATTTTATTTTATGTTTGTTTGTTATATTGGGGGAGACCTGAAAAAATTTCACTCATGATGGGAAGGAGCCTATAGAGAGAGTGTGAGAATATAGTAGCGGCCAGAGATGGAATACAAACTGAAATAACTGAGGAGGTAGGAGAAGGCAGGATCCAGAGTCAAGGAAGAGAAAGTAACTGTGCATAGAAGAAACATATCTTCTAACAGACTATGGCAGAAGGAGGAAAAGGAAGGTGTGGATTCCACCAAGGCTTTATATTTTGTGATGGAATATCTGAAGGGGTTCGTTTTTGGTGATGGTTGTTTTCTCTAAGAAGTAGGAGGCAAGGAACCACAAAACTACTTGATTTGGCAAACTATCATTTTAATATCCACTTCGTCTAAAAAATAGGGGTATTAATATTTGACCGGTTTCCTCTGGATATCAAATTGAATGTGCATATCTTTATACATTTATAACTTGATGTTGGAGGTTACATAATGATATCAGAAAGAGGATATCAAGGTGAGTATTGAAAGTTTGAAATATATATGTATGTATCATGATACAAATAAATGTATATGTATCATTGGAGATATATGTATATCCAATGATTGTGTGTGTGTGTATACAAATATATATATTCATACAATTGACCCTTGAACAACAAGGGTGTTAGGGGTGCTGACCCCTCTACGGTTGAAAATCTACATATAACAGTGTGGTTGATCCTCCAAATAGGGGTTCTGCATTCAGGGATTCAACCAGCTACTGGCAGATCGTATAGTACTGTGTTATTTCTTGAAAAAAAATCCACATATAAGTAGACCCCTGCAGCTCAAACCTATGTTGTTCAAGGATCAACAGTATCTATATGTATGCAGGACTGACTGACAATAATTGTATCTAACCTGTATATCCACTGTATGTGTATCTACTGATTGACTGTAAATTCTTCCCTCATTTCCACCATTACTACCACCACCATTACCACCAGCATCACTAAACAATTTTGTGTATCTTACATGTCTTTTAATCATCATATCTATCCTCAAAGGTAATATTAACATTTCCATTTTAATGTTGAGGAAACCAAAACAAAGTTCAAATAACTTGTCAAAAGTCAAATAACTTGTCTCCTACACAGTGTGTAGGAGATAGATCCAGGATTTTATTCAGACTATCTGACTGCAGAGCCTTGATCCTGCCTGCTAAGCTGTACTGGTGGTTAGCAACATCAAGTTCACTCATCGTTTGAATGAGTTACTTGGAACCCAAAGTTCATAAATGTTTAGAAAGAAGCATCTGGAGAGGAGTTACTCCACTATATCCTGTATTGATAGTTATTCCAGAATGTAAGAGAGCCAGAATGAAAATTTGGTTATCATTCTTATACATACATGCATACTTTAAAATGTTTTCAAACACCTAGTGCTATAGGAACAACTGATTATGGATATTTTTCCTATACATTTTAAGAAAATAGAGAAAAATAAACCTTGTCTTTTGTTTTAAAACTACCTTATTCAAGTTTTCATGAGTGCCTTGAAATTGCATTCATTTTATAAATTAGTAAATAATATTTCTCTCATTGTATTAACATTTTTGTGCATACATACTTTAACCAGATTCCATTTCAACCTTTTTCTTTCATGGTAAATTAATAATTTTATGTACTCTAATATGGAAAACCACTTCATTATGGATTTTTAAATTCGTATCTTGTTTAAATATTTCATAGAGGGAAAACAAAAAGCTATTTCTACCTGGGTATTATATAGAACAAGCAGTTTCTATACCTTTCCAAAGCTATATCTTCTTTGGTTTTGAGTAACAACAAAGACATATCCAACTTTGACATACCTGGAAGAATGTAAACTTTTGGATCTGATACACCTAGGTTATAGACTATTTGTCACCATAAAGTTTGACTCCTTTTCACGATGAGAAACAGGACCTAATTTTGGCTTCATAAAGTCATGCCACCTTTCATGGACATATATACAGTACCAAATGTAAAATAGATAGCTAGTGGGAAGATAGCAAGGGAGATCAGCTAGGTGCTTTGTGTCCACCTAGAGGGGTGGGATAGGGAGTATGGGAGGGAGATGCAAGAGGGAGGGGATATGGGGATATATGTATACATACAGCTGATTCACTTTCTTATACAGCAGAAACTAACACACCATTGTAAAGCAATTATACTCCAATAAAGATGTTTAAAAAAAAAAGACATGCCACCTTTTTGATCTACATACTCAACCAGCAAACAAAAACACAAGAGGTACATTTATCTAGCTGATAGGCTTCTGCAGTATCTCTTCAAGCCAACAGGGTCTGTGCCCCTGCAGAACAATGTAGTCAGTATGTCTATGGCCCTGATAACCCTGAAAAATTATCCATACATTTTCTACATACCAGACTAACCAGAGCCAAGGGGAATATCGTGTCCCTACTTTGGCATTATCTGTCTGATAAGTTTAAATGGGGAAAATGCTTTTCAGTTTTTTCCATAGTCATTGAAACTATTTTAATCTAAATAGTAACCTTAACATCAGTGTGACATTCCAGAGCTACTGTCTCATACAGTTTTAGTTTTCCCCCCACTTTGGAGAAATGACCTTGCACCACTGTGTTAAAAAGCAAATAGCCGCTTCAATATTGACATCAAAGGGTTTGTTCAGTACATTTCAGTATAATAATTACAAACAAGAAGAGAATGCATTTTTGCATATCATAAGTGTCTTCTGAAAGTCACTAAAAATCCTATATCAATCTAGACACTGATTATGGCCATTGTCTCTTTTATGTAATATTTAATTTATTTTCACAGAAATGCCTCAGGTGAATACAACTCTTTCCAGCTTGAGGTTTATATTTTGGGAAATAATTCACAGAGTTCAGTGCTTCCAACTTTGATAGAGTTATTGTCATGGCAGCGCCAAACATCTTTTTCTGATACTTGCTTACACATAGAGACTCTATGGGCCAAGTGATGAGAAGCAGAAGTTTAGTGCAGGTGCTTGTCCTAGTATACACATATTTGGTATTCAGCTCTTGGTAATAGTGTTTACTTGCATGATGCATTATTGTTTTCAGAGAGCTGCCATATCCATTTCTCTTTGCTACAGACCTGTGGCTGTAATTTCTAAATCACTTCAAAAGGTGTCCTGCTTGAGAACATGTGCACTATCACTCCTGCTAGAACTGCATATCTTTGGACATTGTTATTGCTTCTAGATAAAATAATAGTGAGAGGAGATATGTTCAGGTGTAAGAATTGAGGAAATATGTTTCATTTAACAAAGATCTCATCAGGAGTCCAGTGGAAATCAGTGATTACTTTTAGTGAAAAGTTCTTCCCCAAGTAGAGCTTCTTGACCTATTGAAGGTGGAGGTATTTTTCACTGCTTGCTTTTCCTCAGAGAAAGCAGAACCATTACTCCTTGCAGTGCTGTGGGGCAAGAATAGTGGGAGCTCTGCTGTCCTACAGTGATTCCGCCATGTAGAACCTGGGTAGGTTCAAAATGTTAATCTGTTGTGTCATTCCTTTGTTGAGGACAGGTCAAGGATTTCCCTTTGCCTACAGAGTAAGTAATATTTATGGTCCTTCGCGTGGCCCATAAAGCTCTGAATATTTCCACCCTCGCCTTCTTCCCCAACATCATCGTTACCATTCTTCTATTGCCCATTTTACCCAGACAGACAATTTTTATTGCTTAAAGCTATCTCAAAGCTTTCAGCTGGTTTTTCTGAGTACAAAATTGTCCTCCCAGATACTTAGAGAGCTCGTTTATTTCCATTGTTTACATTTTATTTCAGATGCTAGTTCCTTAAACAGGTCTTTACTCACCAAAATAACCTGCCCTGAACCACCCCTTGAGTCATTTAGTGTATCTTATCCTGTTCTGTTGTCTTCATATCATTTATATGTATAAATACTACATAACACTATGTATAATGATCTGTAGGTATTTGTCTGAGATCTGATTTCTCTCTTCCTTAAGCTTCAGAATGTAAGGTCTGTTAAGTAGGGACTGTGTCATATGCATTGCTGATTCTCCAGTGTCTAAAACAGGGTCTGCCCCTGAAGTAGATACACAGAAATTTTTGTTAAAAATTAAAAAAAAAAATAAAAAACAACCCCAACAACCCACTTATTCCTTGTAAATGCTTTACTTCAGGAGAAAAAAAGACCATTTAAATGACTCAGGCTAACTTTTGAAAATTAGTACTGTAAAGATTCATTTATCTTCTGAAAACTTTTTAGAGTTCCTTTTATTTTTATTTATTTATTTATTTTTTACATCTTTATTGGAGTATAATTGCTTTACAATGGTATGTTAGTTTCTGCTTTATAACAAAGCGAACCAGTTATACATATACATATGTTCCCATATCTCTTCCCTCTTGTGTCTCCCTCCCTCCCACCCTCCGTATCCCACCCCTCTAGGTGGTCACAATGCACCAAACTGATCTCCCTGTGCTGTGCGGCTGCTTCCCACTAGCTATTTTATGTTTGGTACTGTATATATGTCCATGCCACTCTCTCACTTTGTCCCAGCTTACCCTTCCCCCTCCCCATATCCTCAAGTCCATTCTCTAGTAGGTCTGTGTCTTTATTCCTGTCTTACCCCTAGGTTCTTCATGACATTTTTTTCCCTTAAATTCCATATATATGTGTTAGCATACGGTATTTGTCTTTCTCTTTCTGACTTACTTCACTCTGTATGACAGACTCTAGGTCCATCCGCCTCATTACAAATAGGTCAATTTCGTTTATTTTTATGGCTGAGTAATATTCCATTGTATATATGTGCCACATCTTCTTTATCCATTCATCCGATGATGGACACTTAGGTTGTTTCCATCTCTGGGCTATTGTAAATAGAGCTGCAATGAACATTTTGTTGCATGACTCTTTTTGAATTATGGTTTTCTCAGAGTATATGCCCAGTAGTGGGATTGCTGGGTCATATGGTAGTTCTGTTTGTAGTTTTTTAAGGAACCTCCATAGTGTTCTCCGTCGTGGCTGTACCAGTTCACATTCCCACCAGCAGTGCAAGAGTGTTCCCTTTTCTCCACACCCTCTCCAGCATTTATTGTTTCTAGATTTTTTGATGATAGCCATTTTGACTGGTGTGAGATGGTATCTCGTTGTAGTTTTGATTTGCATTTCTCTAATGATTAATGATGTTGAGCATTCTTTCATGTGTTTGTTGGCAGTCTGTATATCTTCTTTGAGAAATGTCTATTTAGGTCTTCTGCCCATTTTTGGATTGGGTTGTTTGTTTTTTCAATATTGAGCTGCATGAGCTGCTTGTAAATTTTGGAGATTAATCTTTCGTCACTTGATTCATTTGCAAATATTTTCTCCCATTCTGAGGGTTGTCTTTTTGTCTTGTTTATGGTTGCCTTTGCTGTGCAAAAGCTTTTAAGTTTCATTAGGTCCCATTTGTTTATTTTTGTTTTTATTTCCATTTCTCTAGGAGGTGGGTCAAAAAGGATCTTGCTGTGATTTATGTCATAGAGTGTTCTGCCTGTGTTTTCCTCTAAGAGTTTGATAGTTTCTGGCCTTACATTTACGTCTTTAATCCATTTTGAGCTTATTTTTGTGTATGGTGTTAGGGAGTGATCTAATCTCATACTTTTACATGTGGCTGTCCAGTTTTCCCAGCACCACTTATTGAAGAGGCTGTCCTTTCTCCACTGTACATTCCTGCCTCCTTTATCAAAGATAAGGTGACCATATGTCCGTGGGTTTATCTCTGGGCTTTCTATCCTGTTCCGTTGATCTATATTTCTGTTTTTGTGCCAGTACCATGCCGTCTTGATTACTGTAGCTTTGTAGTATAGTCTGAAGTTAGGGAACCTGATTCCTCCAGCTCCGTTTTTCATTCTCAAGGTTGCTTTGGCTATTCGGGGTCTTTTGTGTTTCCATACAAATTGTGAAATTGTTTGTTCTAGTTCTGTGAAAAATGCCAGTGGTAGTTTGATAGGGATTGCATTGAATCTGTAGATTGCTTTGGGTAGTAGAGTCATTTTCACAATGTTGATTCTTCCAATCCGAACATGGTATATCTCTCCATCTATTTGTATCATCTTTAATTTCTTTCATCAGTGTCTTATAATTTTTCAGCATACAGGTCTTTTGTCTCCTTAGGTAGGTTTATTCCTAGATATTTTATTCTTTTTGTTGCAATGGTAAATGGGAGTGTTTTCTTGATTTCACTTTCAGATTTTTCATCATTAGTGTGTAGGAATGCCAGAGATTTCTTTGCATTAATTTTGTATCCTGTTACTTTACCAAATTCATTGATTAGCTCTGGTAGTGTTCTGGTGGCATCTTTAGGATTCTCTATGTATAGTATCATGTCATCTGCAAACAGTGATAGCTTTACTTCTTCTTTTCCGATTTGGATTCCTTTTATTTCCTTTTCTTCTCTGATTGCTGTCGCGAGAACGTCCAAAACTATGTTGAATAAGAGTGGTGAGAGTTGGCAACTTTGTCTTGTTCCTGATCTTAGTGGAAATGCTTTCAGTTTTTCACCATTGAGGACGATGTTGGCTGTGGGTTTCTCATATATGGCCTTTATTATGTTGAGGAAAGTTCCCTCTATGCCTACTTTCTGGAGGGTTTTTACCATAAATGGATGTTGAATTTTGTCGAAAGCTTTCTCTGCATCTATTGAGATGACCATATGGTTTTTCTCCAGTTTGTTAATATGGTGTATCACATGGATTGATTTGCATATATTGAAGAATCCTTGCATTCCTGGAATAAACCCCACTTGATCATGGTGTATGATCCTTTTAATGTGCAGTTGGATTCCGTTTGCTAGTATTTTGTTGAGGATTTTTGCATGTGTGTTCTTCAGTGATATTGGCCTGTAGTTTTCTTTCTTTGTGACATCCTTGTCTGGTTTTGGTATCAGGGTGATGGTGGCCTCGTAGAATGAGTTTGGGAGTGTTTCTCCCTCTGCTACATTTTGGAAGAGTTTGAGAAGGATAGCTGTTAGCTCTTCTCTGAGTGTTTGATAGAATTCCCCTGTGAAGCCATCTGGTCCTGGGCTTTTTGTTGGAAGATTGTTAATCACAGTTTCAATTTCAGTGCTTGTGATTGGTCTGTTCATATTTTCTATTTCTTCCTGATTCAGTCTTGGCAGGTTGTGCCTTTCTAAGAATTTGTCCATTTCTTCCAGGTTGTCCATTTTATTGGCATAGAGTTGCTTGTAGTAATCTCTCATGATCTTTTGTATTTCTGCAGTGTCAGTTGTTACTTCTCCTTTTTCATTTCTAATTCTATTGATGTGAGTCCCTTTTTTTCTTGATGAGTCTGGCTAATGGTTTATCAATTTTGTTTATCTTCTCAAAGAACCAGCTTTTAGTTTTATTGATCTTTGCTATTGTTTCCTTCATTTCTTTTTCATTTATTTCTGATCTGATTTTTATGATTTCTTTCCTTCTGCTAACATTGGGGTTTTTTTGTTCTTCTTTCTCTAATTGCTTTAGGTGCAAGGTTAGGTTGTTTATTCGAG
Organism: Pseudorca crassidens; assembly: GCF_039906515.1. Taxonomy (NCBI): domain Eukaryota; kingdom Metazoa; phylum Chordata; class Mammalia; order Artiodactyla; family Delphinidae; genus Pseudorca; species Pseudorca crassidens. Next base: position 21,805,878 of record NC_090316.1, read on the forward strand.
ATGTTTCCTGTTCCTTAATGTAGGATTGTATTGCTATAAACTTCCCTCTTAGAACTGCTTTTGCTGCATCCCGTAGGTTTTGGGTTGTCGTGTCTCCGTTGTCATTTGTTTCTAGGTATTTTTTTTATTTCCTCTTTGATTTCTTCAGTGATCACTTCGTTATTAAGTAGTGTATTGTTCAGCCTCCATGTGTTTGTATTTTTTACACATCTTTTCCTGTAATTGATATGTAGTCTCATAGCGTTGTGTTGGAAAAGATACTTGATACAATTTCAATTTTCTTAAATTTACCAAGGCTTGATTTGTGACCCAAGATACGATCTATCCTGGAGAATGTTCCATGAGCACTTGAGAAAAATGTGTATTCTGTTGTTTTTGGATGGAGTGTCCTATAAATATCAATTACATCCATCTTGTTTAATGTATCATTTAAAGCTTGTGTTTCCTTATTTATTTTCATTTTGGATGATCTGTTCATTGGTGAAAGTGGGGTGTAAAGGTCCCCTACTATGAATGTGTTACTGTCGATTTCCCCTTTATGGCTGTTAGTATTTGCCTTATGTATTGCAGTGCTCCTATGTTAGGTGCATAAATATTTACAATTGTTATATCTTCTTCTTGGATCGATCCCTTGATCATTGTGTAGTGTCCTTCTTTGTCTCTTGTAATAGTCTTTATTTTAAAATCTGTTTTGTCTGATATGAGAATTGCTACTCCAGCTTTCTTTTGCTTTCCATGTGCATGGAATATCTTTTTCCATCCCCTCACTTTCATTCTGTATGTGTCTCTAGGTCTGAAGTGGGTCTCTTGTAGACAGCATATATATGGGTCTTGTTTTTGTATCCATTCAGCCAGTCTGTGTCTTTTGGTGGGAGCATTTAATCCATTTACATTTAAGGTAATTATTGATATGTATGTTCCTGTTCCCATTTTCTTAATTGTTTTGGGTTTGTTATTATAGGTCTTTTCCTTCTCTTGTGTTTCTTGCCTAGAGAAGATCCTTTAGCATTTGTTGTAAAGCTGGTTTGGTGGTGCTGAACTCTGTCAGCTTTTGCTTGTCTTTAAAGGTTTTAATTGCTCCATCAAATCTGAATGAGATCCTTGCTGGGTAGAGTAATCTTGGTTGTAGGTTTTTCTCCTTCATCATTTTAAATATGTCCTGCCACTCCCTCTGGCTTGCAGAGTTTCTGCTGAAAGATCAGCTGTTAACCTTATGGGGATTCCCTTGTGTGTTATTTGTTGTTTTTCCCTTGCCGCTTTTAATATGTTTTCTTTGTATTTAATTTTTGACAGTTTGATTAATATGTGTCTTGGCATGTTTCTCCTTGGATTTATCCTGTATGGGACTCTCTGTGCTTCCTGGACTTGATTAACTATTTCCTTTCCCATATTAGGGAAGTTTTCAACTCTAATCTCTTCAAATATTTTCTCAGTCCCTTTCTTTTTCTCTTCTTCTTCTGGAACCCCTGTAATTCGAATGTTGGTGCGTTTAATGTTGTCCCAGAGGTCTCTGAGACTGTCCTCTGTTCTTTTCATTCTTTTTTCTTTATTCTTCTCTGCAGTAGTTATTTCCACTGTTTTATCTTCCAGGTCACTTATCCGTTCTTGTGCCTCAGTTATTCTGCTATTGATCTCTTCTAGAGTATTTTTAATTTCATTTATTGTGTTGTTCATTGTTGCTTGTTTCATCTTTAGTTCTTCTAGGTCCTTGTTAACTGTTTCTTGCATTTTGTCTATTCTGTTTCCAAGATTTTGGATCATCTTTACTCTCATTATTCTGAATTCTTTTTCAGGTAGACTGCCTATTTCCTCTTCATTTGTTAGGTCTGGTGGGTTTTTATCTTGCTCCTTCATCTGCTGTGTGTTTTTGTGTCTTCTCATTTTGCTTATCTTACTGTGTTTGGGGTCTCCTTTTTGCAGGCTGCAGGTTCGTAGTTCCCGTTGTTTTTGGTGTCTGTCCCCAGTGGGTAAGGTTGGTTCAGTGGGTTGTGTTGGCTTCCTGGTGCAGGGGACTAGTGCCTGTGTTCTGGTGGATGAGGCTGGATCTTATCTTTCTGGTGGGCAGGTCCACGTCTGGTGGTGTGTTTTGGGGTGTCTGTGGACTTATTATGATTTAAGGCAGCCTCTCTGCTAATGGGTGGGGTTGTGTTCCTATCTTGCTACTTGTTTGGCACAGGGTGTCCAGCACTGTAGCTTGCTGGTCGTTGAGTGAAGCTGGGTGCTGGTGTTGAGATGGAGATCTCTGGGAGATTTTCACCATTTGATATTATGTGGAGCTGGGAGGTCTCTTGTAGACCAGTGTCCTGAAGTTGACTCTCCCACCTCAGAGGCACAGCACTGACTCCTGGCTGCAGCACCAAGAGCTTTTCATCCACCCGGCTCAGAATAAAGGGAGAAAAAGTAGAAAGAAAGAAAGAAAGAGAATAAAAGAAAATAAAATAAACTAAGGTGAAGTAAAATAAAGATATTAAAATAAAAAAATAATTAAGAAAAATTTTTTTTTAAAGTTAAAAAAAAAACGGACAGAAAGATCCCTAAGACAAATGGTGACAGCAAAGCTATACAGATAAAATCTCACACAGAAGCATACATATACACACTCACAAAAAGAAGAAAAGGGGAAAAAATAATAAATCTTGCTCGCAAAGTCCACCTCCTCAATTTGGGATGATTCGTTGTCTATTCATGTATTCCACAGATGCAGGGTACATCAAGTTGATTGTGGAGATTTTTTTTGCTGTACGCGGGCTTCTCACTGTTTCGGTCTCTCCCGTTGCGGAGCACAGGCTCTGGACGCGCACTGTTTTGGTCTCTCCCGTTGCGGAGCACAGGCTCTGGACGCGCAGGCTCAGCGGCCATGGCGCACGGGCCTAGCCGCTCTGCGGCATGTGGGATTTTCGCGGACCGGGCCACGAACCCATGTGCCCTGCATCGGCAGGCGGACTCTCAACCACTGCGCCACCAGGGAAGCCCGATTGTGGAGCTTGAATCCGCTGCTTCTGAGGCTGCTGGGAGAGATTTCCCTTTCTCCTCTTTGTTAGCACAGTTCCCAGGGCTCGGCTTTGGATTTGGCCCCGCCTCTGTGTGTAGGTCGCCTGAGGGCGTCTGTTCTTCGCTCAGACAGGACGGGGTTAAAGGAGCAGTTGATTCGGGGGCTCTGGCTCACTCAGGCCGTGGGAGGGAGGGGTACGGAATGCGGGGTGAGCCTGCTGCGGCAGAGGCCGGCGTGACGTTGCACCAGCCTGAGGCGCGCCGTGCGTTCTCCCGGGGGAGTTGTCCCTGGATCACAGGACCCTGGCGGTGGCGGGCTGCACAGGCTCCCGGGAGGGGAGGTGTGGAGAGTGACCTGTGCTCGCACACAGGTTTTTGGCGGTGGCAGCAGCAGCCTTAGCGTCTCATGCCCGTCTCTGGGGTCTGGGCTGTTAGCCACAGCTCACACCCGTCTCTGGAGCTCCTTTAAGCAGCGCTCTGAATCCCCTCTCCTCGCGCACCAGGAAACAAAGAGGGAAGAAAGTGTCTCTTGCTTCTTCGGCAGGTCCAGACTTTTCACCGGACTCCCTCCCGGCTAGCCGTGGCGCACTAACCCGTGCAGACTGTGTTCACACCACCAGTCCTCTCCCTGCGGTCTCACCGAAGCCCGAGCCTCAGTTCCCAGCCCTGCCCGCACCGGCGGGTGAGCAGACAAGCCTCTCGGGCTGGTGAGTGCCGGTCGGCACCGATCCTCTGTGCGGGAATCTCTCCACTTTGCCCTCCGCACCACTGTGGCTGCGCTCTCCTCCGCGGCTCCGAAGCTTCCCCCCTCGGCCACCCGCAGTCTCCACCCGCGAAGCAGCTTCCTAGTGTGTGGAAACGTTTACTCCTTCACAGCTCCCTCCCAACTGGTGCAGATCCTGTCCCTATTCTTTTATCTCTGTTTTTTTTTTTTTCTTTTGCCCTACGCAGGTATGTGGGGGTTTTGTTGCCTTTTGAGAGGTCTGAGGGTTTCTGCCAGCATTCAGTAGGTGTTCTGTAGGAGTTGTTCCAAGTGTAGATGTATTTCTGATGTATCTGTGGGGAGGAAGGTGATCTCTGTGTCTTACTCTTCCACCATCTTCCCCTCTCCTCCCTAGAGTTCCTTTTAGATGTAAGTTTGTTGGCATCCCTGAATCTTTTTTGTTTTTTTTTAAACTTTATGCATTGCTTTTAATAATGTGATGTGTTTCTGTGGGAAAACTGGTTTGTACCATATTTGCAAGTGTTGACTGATAACCACCTGCAGTGAATGACAGTTTGGCTTCCGTTCAAGGAGCAGACAATAAAAGGAACCAAATAAACGTTCTGAATTCTGCTCATGGAGAAAAGAGGTTAGGTGGAGAGCTGCCCTTAGAGCTCTCTGTGCCAAGACAGTTGGTGGGAGAAGGTAATAGACTGTGGGGCACCGAGTGAAGAAAGCTCTCTACAGAGGCTCAGAGCACTGTCCAATTCTGCTGGCTTATCAGATTTTCTCATGTGTTTCCAGTGATTGTTACCCTCCCTTGGGTCTGCACACTTTGACTACTGTCTGTGTTCTTCTAGGTGTGCTGTGCTGATCTATACAGCTATTTAGAAAGAAGCTAGAAAGCAAGTCATAATTTCTTATTTAATGCAGCACTTTAAATTGCAAAGGACTCATCTTTCCTTGGAGGACTCAGATCATCCCAATGCCTAGCATAATCAAAGATCTTCATAAAAAACTGGAGAATACATCAGTGATCACCCATTTCATTTTGATTACTGGTCATACTGTCTAGTTAAAGACAATATTTAAATTAGCAGTAAGACTAAAGGATAGAACTGAGCTGGGCTGTATATATTTTCTACTAGCCAAAGGCAATTCATTATGCTTACAGGATAGTCTTGGCTTCTGTGAAGTTTTACTCTATTAATTTTCTTGCCTCGCTATCCAGTTTCATCTCTTCTTTTTGCCACCTAAACACGTAAACTCCTTGGGAGTCAGTTGTTGCCCTATTCTTCCTCTTATATACTCCTCTCAGCACCTTGTCCACTTCCATAGCTTCAAATCACCTCTTTGTGTGTAACTCAGAACTATGACTTCTGTGATCTCTCTTCTGAATTCCATTCTTGTCTTCAACATATTTTCTCACATTTTTATATTTATCATTTATTCTGAAAATCGGCTGCCTGTTCTCATTATTTTTATAACCTCGAGTACAATAATCTTATTTTTTATATGTCATTGACTCTCTAAATTTGAGGTCATGTTTGTATAAGGAGACTAGCATAATGGTACCTGGGCCATCACCTCCTATCCCCACTGTGAGGGGACTGATTATGCCTGGTTTGCAAATTTATTATTAATCTACCCATTTATATATATCTCTTCTTAGCTCAGGAATTAGCAATGGCTCCATAACTGCCAGGATCAAACAGAAAGACAACATGATTTCTATTAGTGTGTGAACTTGCAGAAATGGTTTTACAATAAAATACTGTTTCATTTTTAATGAAATTTAAATTCACTATTTAAATGAAAATGAGAAATGTTCATTTTCAAGCATGATGTCAAACATTTTTCAAGTTTTATTAAGCACATATTATTCACACAAATGGATGGAGACACGCACTTACACCCATTTGAACAAATACTTCTTTTTCCCCAAAATTAATTTAATGTTGCTCCAGAGTGTCATTATTAAGTTCTTTCCTTCATCCCTCTGTCTCTCCCTCCATTTCTGGTTTCCTTCCTTTCTGCATTTCTTTCCCTTTCTTCTTTCCTTTATTTATATGCCTAAGAAATTCACTCAGCTCTGTTTACTTAACTATGCATTTTTAATTATTGATTTCTTTAAGTGACATTTTTGTTAAATCATCTGAATATTTCTGATTTGGGGATTCAGATTTTAAATATTCTAATTTCCAGATAATTTTTAATTTTGTTCTTCAATAAAATGTGTCCTTTAAGAATATGAAAATTCAAGCTTTCAAGAACACATTATAAATCTAATTTTCTACTTTCTCCTTTGATCTATGGATATGACTTAGCAAAATTATAAATAATATTTAATGAATTATAAAAGCCTTACATCCAAAAGTCTTGTAGAAATGTTTAAGTAATTTTGAAGCATCACTTTTCAAGCAGTGTTATATTTATGTTATATCAATTTTATCTGAAGTCTTTTAGCTGTTAGTTTATAAAGTATTTCTAGTTTGGAATATTTCCTTTCCAGAAATTCCTGGAATATATGAAAAGCAGTACTTTTATGTTTGCTGGAGTAATATTAATCTGGTTAACTCCAGTAGTCCAACATTAATTTAATGGTTGGCAAACAAATTTGGTTGAAATGCCTCTCCTAAGCTATCAGACTCCACCTTAGTAGTCTGTCACAGAATTTGTGGGTGATTTAAGTCGTTGGGCAATCTCCTGACTCTGTGTTATCTAATAACATCTTCTCATGATACAACTCCCAAATACTTCTGCTTCAGTTATCATTTATGTATTATCTCTATCTATTTTAACATCATTTTGTTCCTATATTTTTGGATTTCACAGGTAAAATTTCAAAACAAAAATTGGGATACCAACACCAGGTTATCTGATTTTAATTTTTAATGTTAGAATACTAAAATTTAAATTAAACAAATTCCTCTCACCTAATGTCACAATCAGTCATCTATTTTTAATCTATCTATCTATCTAATTTTTCTAATTTTACTATAAACTGGAACACCATTTACCTTCCAGGGAAGATGAAACTCTCCTTGCTTTCTTTTAGATTTGTAATTTTTTTTTCACTAGCTGTCTCTTGTTTACTCTTTTTCCAACAAACAATGTCTCACTTTCATACTTCGATGGTAACCGTTTTCTATCCTGCCAATTTACAGAGTTCCTCTCCATTTGTACCTCTCATAGTTACAATTAAAGAGCTTTCATAAATAAACAATCTTAATTAGAACTAATTTATCACTGAGAAAATCTTGTTACTTCTGCAACATGCAGAGCAGCTTAAAATGACATAAAATGGGTAACAAAGAAGTCTGATGGAATGCAATATTCCAGAAATATTTATTTCTTTGAGTTACATTGTAACTGTCTCTATATTCAAAATATATATGCAGAGGAATCGGTATGAACGCTTCAGTCATTACAGTTTTCTTCAGTCCATGTTTAAAAAGACCAGTGTATCAAGATCCTGTGGGATTTTTATATATACAGACTAGCAAATTCAGCTAGCCAAATTTTGAGTTAACTTCAGACTTTTTCCAGTTGCGCTGGGAAAACCTACATGCTGGAAAAACATTGGTATTTATTCTTCAATGATGAAGAAATCCAGAACAGCTTTTAGCATTTTTCTATATTATTCACCAAACTAATAATATAAACTCAGGAGTTACCTCTTCTCTGTCTTTACAGCCCATTATTGTCTCTTAATAGAATGGTGTAGAATGGTATCATCAAGTTACTTATACATGCTTAGGCCTATTAAAAGAGCCTCAAACACTTTGTTCAGTTTGATTCATGTAGGAACATTGACCTAACCATTCCAAAAAATATTTTTTTGTGCACCCTTCTCCTCCAAATATGGTACCATGTGATGGAAATAAAATGGTAAATGAGATAGTTAAGATAACTACATGGATATTGGTCAAGCTTATATTTTAGAGAGGGAAGTATGCAATAAATAGGAAAGCAGGTAGAAGGAAAAAAATAGAATAGTTTCTTCTTGTGAGTTCTTTGAAGCTTAAGGAGGCCTAATTTCTGTTGAGTGATCAAGGACAGCCTCTTTACTGTACTGATGTGAAGCTGAGGTCTAATAGATGAGAAAAAGTCAGACATGCTGCCTTCAGGAAGAAGGAACAGGAGGTGAAGAGGTGTTGGGTGAGAGAAAGGGGTGGGAACTGACTGAAGGCCAGTATGGCTTGGGATGCTAAGTGCAGGGGAGGGTGGATAGAAATGAGGCCAGGGTGGGGAGTGGTAGGGCTCTCTAAGCAGGCCTCTTAGGCCAGGAGAGAGTTTCCATTGAAGAGTTTGCTCATTTCACTGGGTTTATGACTGCAACAACTTCCAGAGAATTATGTATATTGAATGCCTTTGTGTTCATATACGCGGAATGAATGTGTGACAGGAACTATTAAAGGAGTAAGAAGAATGTTTTCATGCAGCAGCAAAGCCAACTCAGTACATTCTGTCCCCAAGAATCACAAATGAGCTTTAAACATGGGCTGTTTTCATGAAGATTAGTTTACAAGAGCCCACAAACCACAGCTGAAATTCTGTTTAATGATCAAGTACCACTTGGTCATTTGAATCCTGGTTATGAAGCCCCTCATGGATTATTTAAAGAATTCACACTGGTTTGTTTAACCACAAAAATGCAAATTATTCTACAGTTTTAGAATTGTACCTTCTTAAGGGTGTTATCTAAAGAAAAAAAATCATATTGAACAGTGTTTGAACACAAGAATTTCTATGTGGGTAAGACAGGTTTCCCTTTCTCTCTTTTTCTCTCTCTCTCCCCTTCCTTCCCTCCCTCCCTTCCTTCCTTCCTTCCCTCCCTCACTGCCTTTTTGTAAAATATATTTATTAGAGATTTATACTCAGTGAAAAAACTTTAATATATTAGTTAGATATATTCCAGTAGAAATGTGTGAAATAGTTCTAGAAGAAAAATTTCTCTATTTGAAAATACAGTGTCATCAAAACATAATAAATGTAGAATGGGAGCCTCTCTGCTCTGGTTTTCTGTTTCCCCACCACTGGTGCCTTACTTGGACTACAGTAGGATACACACATTGCCATGACTCCACTCCCCTGGGGCAATTTTGCAAGTGTGCACATAATCCTGGTTTACATTCTGCATTCTCAGAGAATAGCTGAGACTGGATTTAACCAACTGGTGTTTATGTCATACTTTCCAGGGGAATGAGAATTGTGTGGTTGATAGAAGGTGTGTTTACTGATTTTGTCAAGAATCTGGCTCAAAGCCCTACCACCAGACAATGAACACTTTCATAGCATTTGGTTCTAAAATCACAATCATAAAGGAAAAGAATCCCTTTTGGAGTTTTGAATTATAGGTTTGGTATGTTATTAGAAACTCCTTTTCACTCTCAAATCAATATCCTTGTTAAGAAGCTGGAAGTACCAGACACTAGTTTTCAAATCATTTTTTTCCTGACCATATTTGTTAAAACAATACTTTGAAAATATTCACATATTATTTTCCCCAATTTTCTCTTTTTTCTCCTATTACATAATTCGAGAACATACACTTGATTCAAAATATTTTTGCATCTTATAAGTACAGTGTGACTAAACAAGAGATTAGCTCTTTCATTTAGAATCCCCTGTGTTCAGATGTAATTGTCACAGGTAAAGCCTGTGCCATAAAGAGGGGCATTAGCATTTTAATTTAACAAGGTAAAGAGTGTAGAGATACTCTGTGATCCGGCTAACAAATCACTAAGGACGGCTTGCTGATGAACTAAAATGGCAGTAAAATTAAACCGAAGAATTGGGACAAGGAACATTGTGTTTCACTGAGATAGCCATTAGGAAGTGAGGAAATTCAGCTGAGTATGGAAAAGCTACGGTGTCTGGGTTCTTAGGCAATCAGGTATTTATTCTCTCTCTCTTTCTCTCTCCCTCCCTCTCGCCTATTCTTGCCATCAATACAACTCTCACACAGTCTTTGTAATGCAGTTTTCTCTCAAAATTTTATGTTCCCCTTCAGTAATATCCTACTTCCCTATTTCTAAAGTTGGACTTCATCTCTTAATACAGCAATTTAGGAAATCTATATTTGCTTTCTTTGTTACTTAAATTCCCACTTCAGCCTTTATCATAAATTATTTCTTTACATAAACTATTCTCTGCTGAATTGTGTTCTGCTAGCCAACTCCTAAGGGAGTTGTTTTGTATTTTCACTTATTTTACAATTATCTATAATCATAACACGTTATCACACTGTATTATGCTTTTGTAATTCTTGATAATCTCTTTCTACTGAGTTAGTGTCTGAAGAGCAGGGAACATATTTAGGGTGCTTACTATTGTACCCATAATGTCTATCTAGTATAGTGCCTGGTCTATAGAAGGGTCAAATAAATATTTGTTTAATTAAAATCTTAATAAATTAGTTGTATAAAGTTCAGAAGGTGCAAAGTAATGCAAAAGAAAACGAAATTTTAGAAGTTTGTATTCTCATCATCCAGAAAATTTTAGTTAATCCTATGTACAGCTCCATATTTTCCATGTGTGTACAGATTGATGTGGTTCATTGTGTTAAGAGTGCAAAAGATTTTTCTTACTTAGAATCACCACTGTTTCTTGAGGTGTTTTACTTTTTTTCCCCAAAGTGAAATTTTCTTCATATCTTTTTTACCTTTACATACATTTGTTCCTTTCTTGCCCTCATACACACACACACACACACCCTAAAACATACACAGAAATCTGGGGGTTCAGTTTTGTTTTAGATATTTTGCATTGATCAGTGTTTTCTCTCTTGGTTTTCTTTTCAATCCCCAAATTATCAATAAGGGTCTTCTAGCACCTTCCCTGTCTTTGTGTCCTGTTTAGCCAACCAGTTCTTGACTCTAGTACGGAGAATGAGATAGCAGCTTGGATGCCATTGATGTTTTTATGTTTTGTGCAGCTCTTTAGCTGTCTGGGTGTTCTGGGAAGAGTAGGTTTCTAGAATTTGGAGTGTCTGGAGTTTTGGAACTTTATTTTTGCTTCCTTCTTCTGTAATTTAAAAAAATAATATACAAGTTTTGGGATAGCAGGTCTTCTGTGTACATACAAAGGAATTCCCTTTTGCATCTTTTTATTTCTTTTCCTGAAGGTGAGCTGCCAGTTGCCTTAATAGCTTCAGGCTTTTGTTTGATGTGTCTTTTTTAAAAAATTACATTTATTTTATGTTTGTTGATGTTATTGTTGTTATTCTTTTCCTTTTCTTTTTTTTTTTTTTTCCCCAAGACTGTATCCCTACATTATTACATTTCCCACATACTCTCATTACTTGCTTTGGCCCGAGATGTGGGTGCCATTTTTCTTTCCTTTTCCTTTCCTGGCTGGTATAAAAGCAATATTTGTCATCTGTGAAGAAGACTTCTAAGTGAAGGCTTATAGCTTCAGGTACCATGACAACACATGTGGGAATATCCTAAATGTACCTACCAGTTTACTTCAGTGCACAATTCTCCAGAATCGGGTTGCTGTAGAATTTTCTAACACTGGGGAAAAAAATCTTCAGTTTTGATGAACTTTGGAATCCTTTAGTTGTTATGCCAATGGTATATCCCTAACTCTTTTACAGGTTTTCTTTGCTTATTTTTTTTTGATTATTTGAACAATATTTTCTCCTTAAATATTAAGGATATTGGCACTTTTTTCAGGTAATAGCAAATCTCTTTAGATGTTTGTGATATTTTTAACATAGAGGTTTTAACATTTGTGTAGTCAGATCTAGTATCTAAATAAAAATATTTGCTTCTGTATTTATAATCTAGACTGACTTGTGATTTTTCTTTTATTTTGCTATATTTCTAAGATTTTAGTACCAGCACTGTGCTAGCTTTATAAAGTCAGTTGGTAAAATTCCATCTTTTGGTAAGCCTTATAATAATTTTGTGTCAAGGAAATTATTTCTTACATGTTTAAAAGAATATAAATGCATTCATAGGACAACCAAATTGTTATCTCAACCCAGATCTCTTAATTAACTACTGACCCACCCCGCTGTGAAGTTTCAAAAGCTTCTAAAATCTAGCATAATCAAAGCTGAATCCAACACATCCCCAACCCATGCTCTGTTCTAATCCCAACACATTTTTTCTCTTTTTCATGCCAGTGAATAACTTCATCAGGTTCTTATCAGGTTCATCGTAGAAACCTGGGTGTCATGCTGACATCTCCGTTTTCCTGAAATGGATCCATCTCCATGCCCTGCCTGTTCCGTATCTCTTGGATCTACCAAGTCCATTTCATTTTTTTGCTATCATCTTACTTTTAGGCCATCAACATCTCATTCAGCTTTCCAGCTGGATTTCTTTCCTCTGTTCTTGCCACCTTTAATCACATTTCTGTAGTGTAGCATAATCTTTTAAACAAAAGTGGGGTTTTGCCTCTAACCTATATAAAACTTTTCCATGTTTCCCCATTGCCCTTGAGATAAAGTTCACATTCTTTGTATATCTTGCATAGATTTGCATGATATTACAACTTCTTACCTTTCCATCAGTCTCTCTTACCGTTCCCCACCTCACACTCTAAACTTCGACCACACTAAAATGCTCTCAGGTTTTGAACAAATTTCATCCTTTTATGGTTATGGATGATGGTCATAACTTCCTGCAGTCTGGAATGCAAAATACAATCATCCACGGATGGCCAGCCACTCTTCCCTATTTTCACCTTGCAGATGTCTCTGAATTGACAATCATGTTTTAGCTCAGAGTCCTCCTCTTCCAAAAAATCTTTTTATAAAGTTGGGTTAGATATCCTCCTATGGATACAATTATCTTCACCTACCTTACCATTGATAATATTCACTCTAATTGTTCATTTGATGTCTCATACAGATTGTGTGTATGTTATATATATCATGTGTTCCTACGAAATGGAAATATATGTGAACATTTATTGTATAATCAGTTTTGTAGTTTGATTTTATAATTTTATAATGGTTCTTGCACATATTTCCATATTGATGAAGGTATTTCTAAGGAGCATTTCTCAAAGTCTCTCTGAGAATACCAATTCCATGAGAAATTCTCAGCAAATATTCATCAATTATAGATACACAATGAATAACAGCATATTCCAAAAGATCCTGAAATACAGAAATCATTTTAACATTTAAGTCAGAATTTAAATATCTATTTTGTGATAGGGCCTTTGTCTCTCTCATTACATTTTAGTAACTTCAGAATAAATTCTGAGGCATAGACTTTGAGAAATATTATTCAACAAGATGACTCTTATTTAGGCCTTATGTTGGTATTTATTTGTGTGTGATTATTTTCCCTTGAACAAGGAAAGGTCTGTAGACACCAAATATTTGCTGAATGATACGGTGGAGAGTCTTCTTGTTTTCCAATACCTATGCCTAATTAGTTTCAACATCCTTTTGTCAGATATTCAGCAGGAGGTTGGAAGATTTGTATAGTTCCTGTGATGCTTTCTGTTGTCCAGCAGCCATTTTTCTAAAATGAGTCTTCTGAACTGAGGAGGAAGTTCCAGTTTCTGCTACTTCTTAGACTTGTTATGTATCATTTTATTTTTATATTGTTTTCAGTTATTTTAAGAGTCTCCCCTTTTATAAACTGTAAATTGCAAGCTGCAACACCAAGGTATATATATATATCTCGTATTGGTTCTGTTTCTCTGGAGAAGCCAGATTAATACAATGATTATTGGGAAGCTTTGGTTTATTTTTGTGTTACTTAACCCTGCTTTTCTTTGCTTCTTCATTCCCTGTTTCGTGCCTTATGTTGCAATTATCTGATGTTCATTATTCATTTTCTTCTCTACTATGATAAAATTGTGCATTCTATTTATATTATTTATATTATTGCCCTTATATTTTAAAAATGCAAATTAAACATTAAATTTTTTAACAGTGTGACTATCTACTATGAATTTTCCACATACTTTAGAAGATTCATAATGCTATAATTATTTTCTTCCATTTCTATGTTATTGTAGTCAAATATTTTACTTTGGCTTTGATTTTATCTCACCAATTTAGTTTTCTAAATATTCTTTATGCTCAAAGCTGACTTAAGTTTATCAACTTGTTTTTTCCTATTTTTCAAAATTTCTTTTTCTATTCTACCTCATCCATTTCAATCAGTCTCTTTATTATTTTTAACAAGGATCTATAGATAATAAAGATTTTTACCTTTGAATGTCTCAGTTTTGAATTAGATTCGGGCTCTTTTACTCATGCATGATCTTGGAATATATTGGTTTGTTGAATTATGCATATATCCCAAATAACAATATATAATATCAAAGATCACATTTGTTAATATCACCACTGATCTCATCAGGAAAGTCTTTAACTACTCTGAAGCCATAAAGCTCATTGTAGTGGGAGTGTTTTCTAAAATTCTGATTTTCAATTGAAAGCTTAAATTTTATCATTTGTAACAAATATGTCCATTGTTTCCCTTGAAGTGACAGCTTCACTGTGTTCATTTCTGAAAAAAATCTTTCCCAAATACTCAAGTCTGAATAAATACAGTTTTCTGTCAGTCATGACGCTCCATGATGAAGGTAGTTAGTTCTGCTCACAGCTCAAGTAATGGCCCAGGTGCTTTTCTTCAAGACAGCTATCTTACTTTGCTGTGGCGAAGAGTGCTTTCTGCATATTTCTCATTTCACCACACTGAATATTTTTTAAAATGTGCTTACAGGTTGAGATTTAATTAAATAAATAAAAATCACTGCTTCATCAAGGCATGGAGTAAAAAATCACTTGTTTCCTCTGAGGGTGTGATTGCGAAGGATGCAGTGACTGCTGGTATAAGGAGACAGCAGTTTTGCCCATCCTTGTTACTGCACCATATTTGCAAATGTGAACATGCTGAAAAATAAACATAAAATCCTAATATTATTATAAACATATTTGACCTCATGGACCCCCTGAGTCTTGAAGACCTCCTTTGGTCTTCTCATGGATGACACTTTCATGGTAATGCTTAGAAAATGGCAAAGAAATAATATTTTTATTTTATTTTTTAGTTCTTTCATTTTTTTTTTTTTGCGGTAGATTGCTTTTTTTCTTAAATAATATTTTTAAATAGTATTTTTCTCTTGGTGGTAAAAATATGGAAGATATTTTATCCTTTAGAATATTTTTATTATGTTCTACTATGAGTTCATATTATTTTCATGAAGAAGAAAAGAATATTGTGATTCAGATTCTTGCTTGTAAACTGATAGGCTTCTACATAGGAGAATAAAGTTTAATAAAGGATACATGTTTTTTTCTAAGTGTGCAAGATATTTGGGCATGTTTTGGCTGAAAGTGAGTGATGTGGAGGAAGCTAAGTCTAAAGATAAAGAAGAGGGTATCACTGACAAAAAAGGTCACAGGTGACAAGAGGGCAAGTGAGGCCAAAGTATATGGCCCATTTACATAGACAAACAATCATTTAGGGACATGGGAAGACAGGTGCTTCTACTTACGTTCTTTTCAGATGGTCTTAGGGTAAATAAATGGAATGAATGTCCATTGAACATGTATGTGAAAGAGAGAACTGAGGTGTTGAGAGTCCTCTAATCAGGACAGACAATATAAAGCATGGGATCTAGTACAAAAAGAAAACGGGGACTCCTTGTTCCAAAATTATTAAGAATTTCAAGATGGCTAGTACGTGTGAGGCCCTCCTAAAGACAGGAGGCTGCCGGGTTGCTACAGAGGCTGCATATTCATGAACCCATACTAGTCTAACAGTCTAAACGTGTTTTAGAGCCAAAATTCTGTCACAGTGTATTTCATTCCCTGAAAAAATTCAAATATTTTCCTCCAATAACATAATAAAAAACATAATAAAACAACAGGATATCTGCCAAATATGGGCTGCTTCTTGAAAAAATTTTTTTTTGCTTTTGGGGCTTTCAGTAAAGTCAAAAAATATCAGAGCTTCATTTGTGGAAATGAACATTCAAAGGATCATCCTCTGTAACGAGTATTTCTAAACTTGACATGTTGTGTTTTGAAGTTTGTTCATTAAATATTTTCTCAGTTTCACACCTTTGTAGTTTAGAATAATCAGTCATTTTGGCATGTGTTTCCAAATGTAACATTGGCTGTTGTATCTTCAGATTTAAGTGTTTAGTAATGTAATGTCACTGAATATGTAGAAACATAATTTATCAGGGAATAAGTGTAAAGATTTTCAGAAAAGTAAAGCAATCATATAATAGGTATTCAATAATAAAAAAGGAAAATAAAATTTATATGTATTTGTACTTTAATCTATACATTGTTCTTTCAATGTGGAAAAATTATTTTCTGCTTTCTTTTTTCTTTTCTTTAAAAAAAGTGGTTGGAGTCAAATCGTGTTGTCTTCTGGTAGATCAGTTACAAAATGTCCTTATTTCTAAGGACAGAAAATCAATTCCATGAAAGGGTGATGAATGAGACAGGATTCTTAAAGTTGATCTCCTGCCCTTTTTTGTATGTAGTGAACCACTTTAACTGATGGCAGGTGTTTCTTTTTTAGGTACATTTCCTTTAATAAGGGTATATTTTTTTATTTAAAATTTTTATTTTAATGAAATTTCTTTCTAATGTTACAAGCAATACATGTTCATTGCAGATAACTAGAAATACATACAAGCATAAAGTAAAAATTAATAATCGCCCATAATCCCCACCCCCCAGAGACAATCATCATTAGCATTTTGATGCATTTCTTCCCTGAGTCTACCTGTTTATTTCCAATTTAGTTATAATTAACCTGCATCTCTCTGTTAGTTCCAGGTATATATAGCATAGTGATTAGATATTTTTACACCTTACAAAATGATCACCATGATATGTCTAGTTACCACCTGTCACCATGCAAAGATATTACAATATAATTGACTACATTTCCCATGCTGTACATTTCATCCCTGTGACTCTTTTTTTTTTTTTTTTTTTGAACTGGAAATTTGTACCTCTTTAACTCCCTCACCTGTTTCACTCATACCCTAATCCCACCTCCTTTCTGGTAACCAATTGTTTGTTCTCTGTATCTATGAGTCTGTTATGTTTTGTTATGTTTCTTTAATTGTTTTGTTTTTTAGATTCCACATATAAGTGAAATCATATGGCATTTGTCTTTCTCTTTCTGACTTATTTCACTTAGCATAATACCCTCTAGGTCCATCCATGTTGTCTCAAATGGCAAGATTTTATTATTTTTTATGGCTGAGTGATATTCCACTTTTGTGTGTATATGTGTGTGTGTGTGTGTGTGTGTGTGTGTCTCTCAGTATATCAATATCTTCTTTACCCATTCATCTGTCGATAGACTCTTAGGTTGCTTCCATGTCTTGGCTCCTGTAGATAACGCTGCAGTGAACATAAAGTTGCATTTATCTTTTGGAATCTATGTTTTTGTTTTCTTCAGAAAAATACCCAGAGGTGGAATTGCTGGATAGTATGGTAGTTCTATTTTTAATTTTTTGAGGAAACTTGGTACTGTTTCCCATAGTGGCTGCACCAATTTACATTCCCATAGAGTACAAGGGTTCCCTTTTTTCCACATCCTTGCAACACTTGTTATTTGTTGTCTTTTTGATAATAGTCATTCTGACAGATGTGAAATAATTTCTCATTTGGTTTTGATGTACATTTCCCCAATTATAAGTGATGCTGAGCATCTTTTCAAGTGTCTGTTGGCTATCTGTATATCTTCTTTGGAAAAATGTCTATTTAGTTCCTCTGCCCATTTTTTAATTGGGTTGTTTGATATTTTGATGTTGAGTTGTATGAGTTCTTTGTATATTTTGGGTATTATCCTGCTATCAGATATACCGTTTGCAAATATCTTCTCTCATTCAGTAGGTGACCTTTCATTTTGTTGATAGTTTTCTTCACTGTGATAAGCTTTTTAATTTGATGTAGTCCTATTTGTTTATTTTTGCTTTTGTTTCCCTTGCCTAAGGATACATTACATATCCAAAAAATATTGCTAAGGTCAATGTCAAAGAGCGTACTACCTGTGTTTTCCTTCTAGAAGTTTTGTGATTTCAGGTCTTTCATTTAAGTCTTTAATCCATTTTGAGTTTATTTTTGCATATGGTATGAAAACATTTGATTCTTTTATTGAGGGGGCTGTCTTTTCCCCACTGTATATTCTTGCCTCCTTTGTACAGGTTAATTGACCATGTAAGTGTGAGTTTATTTCCAGGCTTTCTATTCTTTCCATTGATCTTTGTGTCTGTTTTTGTACCAATACCATACTGTTTTGATTACTGTAGCTTTGTAGTATAGTTTGAAATCAGGGCAAGCGATACATTCAGCTTTGTTCTTCTTTCTCAAGATTGCTCTGGCTATTTGAGGTCTTTTGTGTTTACATACAAATTTTAGAATTATTTGTTCTAGTTCTGTGAAAGATGTCATTGGTATTTTGTTAGGAATTGCATTGCATCTGTAGATTTTCTTGGATAGTATGTTCATTTTAACAATGTTGATTCTTCCAATCCATGAGCACAGTATATTTTTCCATTTGTTTGTATCATCTTCAATTTCTTTCATCAGTGTCTTATAGTTTTCCAAGTACAAGTCTTTTACCTCCTTGGTTACATTTATTCCTAGGTATTATATTCTTTTTGATGCAATTGTAAATGGGACTGTTTTCTTAACTTCTCTTTCTGATACTTTGTTGTTAGTATATAGAAACCCATCAAACTTCCATATATTAATTTTGTATCCTGCAACTTTACTGAATTCATTGATGAGTTCTAATAGTTTTTTGGTGGGGTCTTTAGGATTTTCTGTATGTAGTATCATGTCCTCTGCAGACAGTGACAGTTTTTACTTCTTCCTTTCCAATTTGGATTTCTTTTTCTTGTCTCATTGCTGTGGCTAGAACTTCCAATACTATGATAAAGAAAAGTGATGAGAGTAAGCACCCATCTCTCATTCCTGATCTTAGAGGAAATACTTTCAGCCCTTTGCCATTGAGTATCATGTTAGCTGTGGGCTTATCATAAGGAGCCTTTATATCAAAGGTATATTTTAAAAATTCAGTAGGTGCGTTTATTCAGTCTGAGGATTTGCAATCCTATTAAGCCTACTTTTTAATTGAAGTATAGTTGATTTACAATACTGTGTTTCAGGTGTACAGCAAAGTGATTTAGTTATACATATATGTGTATATATATTCTTTTTTAAAAATTATTTTCCATTACAGGTTATTAAAAATTATTGAATATAGTTCCCCTATTTTTAAGTTAGTAATGTTTGTATAAGAACAACATACACATTTTTAATACAATAAAAAATTGAACAATACCTAAAGGTTCTTTGAAATGACATGTATTAGATATGTAACTATATCACAATAGGAAAAATGTTGGGTTCAGAAAGAAACTATGTTCCATCACTATTGAGATATATTTCTGAGAAATCTATTTAATATTTTCCTGAGGACTCTGTGTAAAAGTGAGCAATACATTTGTGAAACTGAGTTTTGGTTTAACTAGAGAGGGGCTTTATTTACTTCCTCATGAATGAATTTAACTATTTTTAGTTAACGTTTCATAGGTTTCAGATCATACAATTTATACTAAGCCAATAATCAAGCATGGATTAATTTTTTTTAAGCATTTATTTGTAATTAACAAATACATAGTACTTATTATGTAGTATGCTCTTCTAAGCCTTTCATAAATATTCACTCATTTAATTCTCATAACAACCCTGGATGAAGGTACTGTTATAATCTCCATTTCACAAGTGAAGCAAAAAGAGGATAAATGGCAGTGTCCCTCGAAGTCAACAATAACCATTCTGTGTTATTAGAACTCAGGATAGTGTTTACCTTAACAAGTGATAAAAAGGGTTATAAGAGGGGTTTCTTGGGCTCATGCCATTGTTTCTGGATATGGTTACTGTTCCTAGGTTTGTTCACCTTGGGAAAATATGTATAGGTATACACTTAAGATAAATATACTTTTATTTCTCTATATTAGTCTATATATTATTATACATTATTGGTCAGTAAACTGTTGGGGAAAAAAGAGTTCAAAAGTCTTGCTCAAAATTACACAATTTACAAACGGCAGAGCCAAGATGTGAACCCAGGCTTGTCTAGGCTGTTAATCACCATAGTGGTAGGATATATTTTAGAGATACTGATTTTTGTTTTTCTCTTTGAATTTTCTACACCTGGGCCTTTCCCATTGCTCCATCTAGATAACAAGACCCCTAGTATTTCCCTGCCTCAGGTATCTTCGCATGTTTGAATCAAAATTTCAAGAAGACAACAATTTTTTCTGACTTTTTTCCTGTATGTAAAAACATAAGGACATTGAAGAAATAAATTGTATAGAGGGGAGATAGAAGAGATTGTCTCTTCTGTCTATAAAGTCGGTAGTTCCCATACATTTTAAGGACCTCTTCCCTCTTCTAAAGCAGTGTTCAGAGATGGTGGCAAGACTTCAATGGGAATGGCTATTGGTGAAACTAAGGTTGCTGAACCCAGTGCCCCAATATTCACAGCTTTTACAGCCAAGGGGCTTCCAGGGACCACTATGGCTTTAATCAATGAGGATGTCATCAGTGACCATAACTGGGTAGATATTAAATGCATTTCTTTCACTTTCTAGGCATTATTTGAACCTGTAGATTATTTGAATCAGTTGTACATTTTTTGTGTTTGCATTTAGTTTACTGAAAATCATTGCTTTGGGAAAAAATAGGGAGTAGAAAAAGAAAATTTAAGCATAGATATTCCTGTATTTTATATATGTATAAAATACAGGAATATCTATGCTTAAATTAATTATATGTGTGTATGTATATATAAAGCACGTGTGCGAGAGATCATCTTAATCAAGAGATTTTTTTGGTTATTTTCCTAATACACATTTTCATGTTTAGCGTAAAAGAGGAAATGAATAATTGTAAATGAATGACCAAGGTACTGGTTTTGAGGTTTTAAAAGACAAATTCTCATTTGTATATTTGGAATAGGCCTTTTTCATTGACCTGCTTTTTTATCAGTTTTGTGAATGTAATGAAATTTCTGAGGCTAAGTACAAATATCTGCAGTTTAAATTGACTTTAAAGAAAGGAGTTCTAAATTTCTGCCAGTCTTGAACATTTAATATGTGTAAGACAGATCTCCCGATTTCAGGAATAGTAAAGAATACATAGCATCAACAGGCTGAATCGTGCTGTTGTGTACTAAAGAAAAGAAAGAGAATGGTAGATTCTCTCAGGCTGCTCCTGATTATTAGGATATCACTGGGGAAAATAGGAGGTAGGAAACTCTATTAAAAGCATATCATTCACACATATTGCAAATATCATGACACTCCAGGGTTTTTTCCAAGTCTGTGCACTCAGCATTGGAGTCAGGGTAATAGTTGCTTTTTGTCAACTGAAGCCAGCACTAGTGGCTTCTGGCAGAGTTTAGAATTAATTATTTAGCTAGTCCAGATCCAGAGTCGCTTGGTATGGTATATTCTCATTTTGGCCCAGAGGCATAAAATCACAAAAGCAATAAGTGCAGTGTAGAAATTGGTAGAAAGCCTCAAGGTGGCTCTTGGGAGAATCACTGCAAACTATACACAGTTGCCTGGTCTTGAATTTTAATCTCACTGGGTGCCAGAGAACTGTTAACACTTCGTAATTTTGGCCACTAGAGGCAATTTTGTTGTTTGTTTGTTTGTCTGCTTCAAGGAACCAAAGTTCATCAGTGAGTCAGACAGTTACTGTCTATAATGCACAACAAGTATGATTGGATTGTTTTCCATGTTTCCTTCTCTGTGCCCAGCTTGCTCTCAGAGCCGTCACTGTCTCCTCCTGCTGAGCCTCTGACTCCGTAGACTTTCTGTCTATCCCTGAGGTTTTGAAGCCTGCAATACAAGGCTTTAAAATACCTTCTTCTCTTCCACAAGAAGCACTGGGATTTATGTTCACTCTCAGAGTATTGGGCCTGATAGCCTCCTTTTCTCTCTTTGTAAATACAAAGTACATGAACAACACTATATTGGATATGGAACTTTAATTTTTTTCCCTAGAAAGTAAACTTGATGGGTTTTATATATAGGAAAATACTTTTTAGAGATAAATTTTCCATTTGGGTTTTTGCCCAGGTTTACTTTTTTCAATATCATATACAAGATCAAAAGAATTCAGGAAATGTTTTATGAGGTGTAGCCCTAGGTGGTAGAATGAAAACTAAGGTAAATTACTATGACATAATAGTAGGGGGATTAAAAAAGAGCAAAATGACTTGATACTACTACTTAAAGGGAGAACAGGGCAACTTTGAGTGAGGAATTTTATCTATATTCTGCCCCAGAACTTCACTGAACCTATTTACACTGTGGTAACCTCTGAGTTTCTAGGAATCTTATCCAATGGATTCTTTTTTCTTCTTTGTCATTTTTACTTACTTCTTTTGAGTAATTTGACAATGTGGACACTCTTCATCTTGAAATTCTTTTTCCTCTTGCAACTTATTCCCTCAGTTTCTTTTGGTTCCCTTCTTATTCTCTGACCACCCCCTCCTATGTCTCTTCAGTAGATTTATTTTTCTCCACCCATGTCTTAAAAAATTCTATTTCCAAGGATTGAAGCCTAGGCCTTCTTTTCCTTCTATTTTATTGCTTTACTCAGGCACTCTTGTTCATGTCTGTTCTTTCATCTACTAATTTATAATGATAAACCCAAATTTATATTTTGATCCAGGATTTTTTCATGTGCTTTAGAATTATATATAAAACTACCTTTTATATATTTCATGTACTCTTCAGACTCAGCATTTCAAAAATAGGAATCAGTGGCTTCCTCTGTCTCACCTGAGATGCTTCTACTGCATTTCTTCTCTCATCTTGTGGCACAGACGCTGATATGATGGGCCTGACAGTCATCTTACCTGCCAACTCTTTCTTCATTCTTACACTTTGCTGTAAGTCATACTACTAATGCTTGTTAATTCAGTATCATATTTGGTCCCATGTTCACCCTCTCTATCCCCATTGACAATGACTTATTTCAAGCCTCCTTCATTACTCATTTGACCCTTTAGCAATTCTGATTCACTCTCTCCAGTCCTGCCCTCTCCAATCTATCTTCCATATGGCAATAAGAGCAATCTTTCTAAAATGGTAATTTGAAATCATTCCCCAGATTTCCTATCTCAGTGGCTTCCGAAGTCTATAAAATATGATTCATATTTCTTATGTGTGCATGCATGTGTGTATGTGTGTTGGAATTAAGTCTGGGACTTGAATTCATATCACCAGATTGTGGTGATGGGGGGAGGGAACCTATAGTCATCAACCATATCTATCTATTGGGGACTGATTATCTTCTCCCCAAATTAATAAATGTAAAAATCCAAAATGGTTAGATCAGCCCACAACACAGGTTAAGGAGTTTGTATTTAATTTTTAAGAAAAAGGGAAATCACTAAAGTTTTTGAGCTGGGTGATTACTTTGTTGGTTAGTACATGATGCTTTTGAGTCACAGAAAAGGATTACTCACTGGTAGAAAATTAGCTTCAACTCTTGCTAAACTTGGTGAAGTTTTCTGTATATAAATGTGTATCTGAGCTCTATGAGTTCATGTTGATGTATTATCCCAAATTCATAACTATTTCTACTATGCTTACTTCTAATAATAATCATAAGAGCAAACAGATCTCAGAACAAATATTACTGGTTTTCAAACTTGGGAGTTTCCTGGGTGAAATCTGAAACTGGCCTCCATACATGGAGGGCAAGGAAAGACCAAAGAAAGAGGCAGACCACTCTAGATTGGTAGACAGCAGGCTTAATAAAAAAGGGAACTTACTTATGAGGCTTATCTTGGGCAGCCACAAGAGGAGTGTATCTCCAAACCTACCACTAGAATCTTAAGTTTATAAAGGGGCCTTTACAGGGTTCAGTCACACAATCCAGATGGTCGGAACAACACATTGGTCTCTCAGGTCCATGTCTTTGAAAACAGCTCCCACTGTGGGAATGAAGGGCAGAGTGCACATTCCAAGGACAGGGAAGGGGGTAAGAAGCCCAGATTGCCCTGGTCTTGCTCTCAGGTCAACTGGTAGTCATGTCCTCTCAGTGATCTCCTCCAACTCTTTATCCTTTGTGACTAGCTCTAGCAATCTTATATGTCCTCCTCTTTTGTAATGTGCCCTGAACAATTCATCAAGGGGTTTTACAAGCATGGAGGTGGCTCCTTTCATGACGATCTGGTTGCTTTGGAGGCAGATACCACAGCAGCAATAGAGGCACATGCAGTACAAAGCACAGATCAAGATGATACCCAAAATAAGTAACAATTGTTTTCATCAAGAGCCCCATGATCCAAATTGCTAATTTATCAAGTTCCCTAGGCTGGGGGTGAGATCACTCAGGGTGATTTTATGTTTTTATATAATTTAATAATGATGATACATTACTAGACTCATCAAGTATGAATATGTAACATTTTGCTTGGATAATGGCACAGGTGCCTCCTTGAGAGACAGTAATAATGTTCAAGTTCATCTTATTTTGGACGATGGCTTTTTTTCATTAGAGACATTTTAGCGTTCAGTAAAGCCAGGCTTTGTTATCATTTAAACCTTGTTAGATGAATTTAGTAAGGGCTTCTATGTGTGTTATATTGTCTTTGAGGTCAATGGAGGGAACAAAACTTGCAGCCAAATGATCATAACAGTGGAAAACAGGATATGTTCATCTTGCTTTAGGAGAGGGAGACGGGCAATTTTTGTTATCCTGGGGCAGATTCTTCCCTGTGCCCAGGGAAAACTCAGGATGTATTGGTGCAACTACCCAGGTGGAAGTCATGGCCAAAGATTTGTGCCATATAATCATTGAGCTCTATTTGGGATGAGCTATTGAGCCTCTACCACGTGAAGGTAAATTGATCTTATGATTCAGTGGCCAGGAGTCTTTATGACTTTAATGCATTTGTGGTCATATCATGAACACTATGCAACTAATTGATGAATAATTTTGTTTGTTTGTTTTGGACTTTAACATTTAGATTACTTTAAGGCATTATTCTTCAAACTATTGTAATGCCAAAAATTTGGGTGTTCTTGTATTATTTCTCATTCATCTCTGTACTTATTATTGATGTCTTTGTTTTCTTCATGCATACTTAATTGTGGAGTGAGGGCATTGGATACATCAAACTTGGTAGTTCTTTTCCCCCAATATTCAGAAGACGTTCCCAAAAGCTCCAATCCAGGAGAGGTTTTGCAATAGTTACTCTGAAACCAGGTCTCCCCTTCTGCTACCATCCTACAACAGATCAGGAGGATTGGGCAGCCAAATAAATGAAAAATAACAGTGAGTGAGACTAGCTCTCCCAGCTATATTTCTTTATTCTTGTGGTTTTGGCAACTTTGATCAATGCTAAGTTCCTCTGTTGTGGAGTAATGAACATACAAGCATGAATATAACTTATGAAATGATTAAAATTCAATTAAAGTTAAAACACCAAGTTACTTTGTGTCAAAGCCTTAACAGAATTTAAAATTTACTTTACTACTTTCTGTTAAGCTCCAGATGTGGGAGCCATAGTTATACTTTAATAACACTAGGCTATGTTATGTATTTGTCTTAAATGTGTCAACCTGTTGGGAAGAAAAAGTGTCAGAAAAAGATGTTAATATTTCAGTCTCTGACAAGCTGTCTACCAAATGACTTTCCTATGACAATAAATAGGCTTTGCCTGACATGTTTATTTACATGCTATTTAATATACCTTGCATTGAAAGGAGAAAAATAACTTGAATCAGTGCCAGATTACTTTGCTCTACGCATATAAGAAGATAAATTCAAGATCTCTGATACAAAATAACACTAATCTTTCACTAGTGAATGAGAACCACAAATTCTTCATGCCTTACTTTCCTTTGTTTTTCACTTTAGGGGAATCCTGTTCTTGTTTTCTCTTTTTGAAGTGAATGAAGTAACTGAATAAATAGAGAAAAACAAATATGATAAAATTCTGGAATTCACTGTACAATGGTTTTTCCCCTTTCACAAGTTTGCAAATAGTAAATTTATCAGAATATAATTATGGATGATATTTTTCTCTTTTTTTATATTTCACCATTCATTATTTTGGAAAAGTTGTTTTAGGTTTTTGATATTTTAGAACTCATACAGCTTCTAAGGTTAAAGACCAGCATCAGAATCTTAAAATGTACATTATTAATTTTTTTCATAAAAATTTCTTCTTAGATGCAACAAGATTGCTTTTATAGTTCAAAACAAAATGATCTGAGCAGGTGCTTAAATTTAACATAATTTGGGGCTTTGTGGAGGTAAATTATATATTTAAAACAATTCTTGTTTGATAGCAATTTCAGAATTCACTGAAATATCTATTAACAAAAATATAGCACTTTGATATGTTTTATAAATGACCAATATTAAATAACTATAAGAAGCCTTTTCAATGAATATAGTAAAGAAAAGGGGTTCTGGATTGCTGTTGCTGGAAAAAATATGGAGGTGGACAATGTAAACACTGCCCAAAACAGCCCTGAGATCCACCATCTTGATCTCATTATATTCAGACTTTGGATATAAGGTAAAAGTTTAAACAGGTGACACAAATTGGCTAACTGGAGACCAGTAAGGTCAGTATAGGTAATAAAACCTCTACCACCACAGTAAGTCTCTTATATCAGCAAAAAGGTATTTTTGCAAATAAATAAATTCATTAGTACTTTATAGTATATTACACTTTTATATTTCTTAAGGTATAAATAACCATGGAAAGATATATTGTAAAATTAAAGGAAAGGAAAAGTGAAACTAGTTACACTCCTTCCTGAGAACCTTAAATTTTGCTGGAATATCAACATTCTTCTTGTGTCTGAAAGTTTGGTGTGAATATTTGTAAGGCAGAATGTATTTCCCAGTTAGTCCACACATATCTGTGGTCTTCTTTATATCATACCTGAGACATTTCTCCAAAATTTTGTCCAAATCATCAACAATGACATCATTTTCATCACTATGTCAGATTGACATAGACAAATCATATCATCACTACCTTTGTCACTGTTTGTGTCAGCACACAGATTTTATTTCAATGACTTTTTTCTTCACCAGAAAGTTAGGCAACCTATAAGAAATTTGGGTGAACACTTAAGACACCTTTCTTGAAATTAAAATTAACTCAGGAAAATATAGCATTAGCAATCCTGAAAAATAATATTATTATGAGTTTATTTGAAGAGTCTCAACTTTATTATTTTAATCTCAATTCAAATTAATGGAAAATAAAATTCGTAGACAAACCAGGCAGAATGAAAACCATTGAAATACATTTTAATCCCAAAACTGAGGCTTATTTTCTGTTGGTGGCCTCATTTGAACT
This sequence comes from Pseudorca crassidens, assembly GCF_039906515.1. NCBI lineage: Eukaryota > Metazoa > Chordata > Mammalia > Artiodactyla > Delphinidae > Pseudorca > Pseudorca crassidens. Next base: position 21,832,947 of record NC_090316.1, read on the forward strand.
CTGCAATTTTCTCTTGCCATGTAATGGCAGTGCAGAATACTGGCAGCTGCCTTGCATCAGAATTGTAAGCTGTCAAGGTAAGTAGGTATGAAACCTGATAACTTTGGTCAATTACAGGAACTGTTCTCTAACTGCAATTATGTACTGAGCAAAGAGTTCACAGCATTAATTCAAAAGGTCCAATCCAGATTATTGAGACTTGCAGTCCTTTGGGGGAATTCTTATGTTACTGAGCAGGCTTTTGAGCCCATATTTATCCAAAGCGACAATGCTTTCATCTTGAAGTTTCACAGTGCATCTCCATTTCAGCTGACACACACACACACACACACACACACACACACACAAAAGAAGATCCATCTTTATAGCCATCGAAGTAATCATGCTTGGCTTTTTCTGCTTTGCAGTGCCAGAGATCAACATTTTGCTACATGCGTTACTGACAAGTGTTGACACTAAACTGTGCAAATTAAAACTGTGTAATAGACCCAAAAGAAATTCAGAAAAAGCTACCTTCCTAATGGCGTTGTCTGGCATATCCAACACTGAATGTAAAAATCCTTAAGAGTATAAACACAGAATGAATATACACAGTTAGCATTTGGCTGCCTGATAAAATCTTTTGTTACTTTCTAAACTTAATAGTAGGACAGATTTTTTTCAAATATCTCTATGTATTTATGTGTACATTTAAAGCACATCTACCGCCGTATATCTCTCTTAACATACAGTTATATGCTGATACTTTGATCCAATAATTAACTACAGGGTTCAGCTGACCACGTGAAATTAGTTTGAAGCTTTGTGGGGGTATTTGAAATCGGTTAAGCTCTCAGATTTGCTTGTCTTTAGTGACATAGGACTGCTGTCTACAAATTATCACCATCCACATGTATCCCACTCCTACTGTATAACAACATTGACAGCTACTCAAGTTATTTGTTTGTTTCTTTATTTGTTTTGTAGGGGAATTTGCACTTTTACAGACGTTTGCTTCAAACTATTTAATAGAAAATAGGAAAACGTATAAGAAGGTAGAGTGATGTGAGTTCTTCTGTATTTTAAGAGAGACTGTTACTTTCTCTTGTGGCTCATACGAGGTTATGATACCAGATAGAGCCCAAATGTAGGTTCATTTCACCTAGTACTTTTTTAGAAAATATTATTTAACGAACTTTTTCCATTTTTGTATTTGTATATAAAATCTATTTTATTTCTCCAATGATTCCAGACAGTAACACAATGTGTTTTTCAAATCTTTCTCTTTGTGTTGAGAAATTCATGTATATTCCTCCAGTTCATGAAGGACCCTAAACAAACAAGTTTCAAGTTTCTAAAGAGTAGTTATAAATAATGAAAGAAAAATATTTTTTTCACGCTATGGGAAAATTTGTTGAAAGTAACCTTTTAGCTTTGTAGAACATAGCGATCAATACTTGATTATATTTTTGCCAGCAAAATATTCTTGCAACCTGTTCACTACACAAAATTATTACTATATATTTTTTTATTTTTTGCAAATAGTTCTTTTGGCAGTGTTCAAAACAGTGAAAAGAGTGTGCTACTTGATAGCAACTTTTCTTGTTGAGACAGCTCTTGTTGAGAGTTCAAAATTATAATTAATTTTCACACATAGTAGGACTGAGATTATGCTTAGGAAAAACATGTTGCTTCATTTTAAAACAATGCAAAATACAAACAAAGCAAGCATTGCAAGCCAGAAAGGAAAATACCCAAATAACTGTTGCTGGGAGGGATCTAAAAGCCCAGTGCAGTGGTTCACGTGAATATTACAACCAGTTATAGGCTTAACATCTAGGGTTTTTAATTGCCAGCATGGGGACAGGAGGTGAGTTTCCAAATCTGTTTGAGTAGAAACCAAAACTGAGCCCCATACATAAAGCCAAAAATCCTGAAGTACTGCTTCCTCCGTGAAATGGAGACTAGAAAAAATGTCATTAGCCCAGAGAACCGATGTCACCAACACAAAACTGGAATACCAAGCAGGTGCCAAGTGATGATGTGGAGTCTAATTTCACACGACATAGATGGTAAGGGAATTCTCGTGAGAAAAGTGAAATCAGTCTAGATTCTTTGAAAAGCTTATAACCCTAACAGGAACAAGTGTTACGAACTGGGACACTTTTGATAAAAAGGGAGAACCACACACATCATTAGGTAACCATAAATAGTTACACCTATACCAGGAAGCAAACTGCTATGAGTGAGACCTAGCTGATATAAAAACAGAAGGTTTATACACTAAGAAGTTTCTGAGAGTGTAAATCAAGTGTATTTGTTTTTTTCTAAATTTTAGTTTAGTTTAGTTGCGGGCCTCTCACTGTTGTGGCCTCTCCCGTTGAGGAGCACAGGCTCCGGACGCGCAGGCTCAGTGGCCATGGCTCACGAGCGCAGCCGCTCGGCGGCATGTGGGATCCTCCCGGACTGGGGCACAAACCTGTGTCCCCTGCATTGGCAGGCGGACTCTCAACCACTGCGCCACCAGGCAAGCCCAGTTTTCTTTTTACTGGAGTATAATTACTTTACAATGTTGTGTTAGTTTCTGTAGAACAAAGCTGTATGTATACATATATCCCTTCCCTCTGGAGCCTCCCTCCCACCCTCCCTATCCCACCCATCTAGGTCATCACAGAGCACTAAACTGAGCTCCCTGTGCTGTACAGCAGCTTCCCACTAGCTGTCTATTTTACACATGGTAGTGTATATATGTCTATATTACTCTCTCAATTCGTCCCACCCTCCCCGTCCCCCCCATGTCCACAGTCCATTCTCTATATCTTTGTCTCTCTTCCTGCTCTGCAAATAATCAAGTGCATTTGAAATGATCTAAGAGAAAGGAAAGAAATCATTAAATAAGAATGAGATTTATTAAAAATATATTTTTTTAATTAAAAAAAACACCAGATATTTTAAACATTAGATTATAATCTAATAATGCTGAGTAAAGCATTAGTGGGCTTAATTAAGTGGAATATAGATATGCAATCACTGAATATAGATCAGTGAGGGAAAGAAATAGAAGATGTGAAAATAAATTTGAAAAATGCAGGAGTGCAGGCAAAGCTCCAGCCTTTATCTGTTAAAATTTGCAGAAGCAGGGAATTGAGAAAATGGTGAATGTGCAATATTCTAAGATAGTTTGTTAAAGCTTTTCCAGAATTGAAGAAAGACAGGAGTGTTCAGATTGAAGGTTTATACTAAGTTCCAAGCAGCACAAATAAAAACAAATGCCCACACAGGCACACTGTGGTACAGAGGCTGAGCATCAAAGACAAAGGGGCACTGCAGGTCACTTATAAACAATCAGATAGTAGCATCAGTAAAAGTCAGGTGACAGTGCAATAATTGTGAGGAAAAACAAAGACAATTTCAGACTTAAAATACTGAGTTGCTGCTCACAGAGGCTCACTGAAAATTCTCACATAATGTTTACTTCAGCAATAAAACAAACAAAAAGCACCGAGATGAAGTAGATGCAAAGTCATTGTACACAAAGGAACTAGTAAAAGTTGTTACATCTAGATAGGTATTGATTGGAATTAAGAAGAAATTCGGGGCTTCCCTGGTGGCGCAGTGGTTGGGAGTCCGCCTGCCGATGCAGGGGACACGGGTTCGTGCCCCGGTCTGAGAGGATCCCACATGCCGCGGAGCGGCTGGGCCCGTGAGCCATGGCCGCTGAGCCTGCGCGTCCGGAGCCTGTGCTCCGCAACGGGAAACGCCACAGCAGTGAGAGGCCCGTGTACCACCAAAAAAAAAAAAAAAACACACAAAGCAAAATATGGTTAATTAGAAACCACGAAACTAAGTCATAGAAACTATTTCACAATGCCAGTCATAATAAATAAACCAAAAAGTCTTCTTAATTTAAAGCAGAAACTTTCTGAATGAATAATTACAACCCAACAATGTGAAAATTATAAGGCACCTAAATGTCTATCAATAAGAGGTTGGCATAGAAAATTGTAGTACACTTGTAAGATGGCACAGTATTTACATAGTATTTACAGTGAATGAATTGGATCTACGTGTACTGACATAAGATAAACCTTGGAAACAATTGAGAGAGAAGGAGGTAAGATGAGGATGATATATATGGAATAATCCTCAGTGAATAAAAATTAAAGTCCATACAGTGGCTTGCACAGCTTACATCATATGACTCCTGAGTATCCTTAGCTCTGCAAACTTCTCTTACCACTCTTCCCTTCAATTATTCTGACCTATTCACAACTGACCTTTTGTAGTAACTGAGCCAGTGTGTCTTCATTGATTGGATACTCAATTTTTAAATTTATATATTTTAAAACCATTTTATTGAAGTATGATTGACATACAAAAAGTAAATTTTTAATGTATACAACTTGATGAGTTTGGGAATAAGTATAAACCCATGAAAGCATTACCACAATTTATGACATAAACATATCCATTACCACCAAAAGTTTCCTCCTATCTTATTTATTTATATTATTATTTTTTAAAATTGTGTGATAAGAACACAAGATCTACTCTCTTAGCAAAAATTTAAGTTTACAATACAGTATTGTTAACTAGAGGCAGTATGCTGTGCAGGAGATCTCTAGAACTTATTCATAGTGCACAGTTGAAACTTTGTACTCTTTGCTGAATATCTCCCAGTTTTTCCTTACCCTCAGCCCCTGGAAACCACCATTCTACTCTCTGCTTCTATGAGTTTCACAATTCTAAATTCCTTGTACAAGTGGTGTCATGTAGTATTTGTTCTGTTTCTGGCTTATTTCACTTAGCATCATGTCATTCAAGTTCATCCATGTTGTCCCAGAAGGTAGAGTTTCCCTCTTTTTTTAAGGCTGAATTATATTCCATTGTGTGTGTGTGTGTGTGTGTGTGTCATATCCTTTATCCACTCATGAATTGATGAATGCTTCGGTTGCTTCCATGCTTCCATGTCGTGGCTATTGTGATTACTGCTGCACTAAATATGGGCGTACCAATGCCTTTGAGATACTGATCTCAATTCCTTTGGATATATACCCAGACGTGGCATTTCTGGGTCACATGGTGGTTCTATTTGCTAATTTGTTGAAGAATGTCCATACTGGTTTCCATGGTCGCCACACCAATTTACATTCCCATCAACAGTACAGGGGTTCCCTTTTCTGTACATCATTGCCAACACTTATCATTTTTTAAAATAATAGGCCACGTAATTGATATGAGGTGATATCTCATTGTAATTTTGATTTGCATTTCCATGATTATTAGTGATGTTGCACACCTTTTATATACCTGTTGGCCATTTGGATGTCTTCTTCAAAGAAACTTTTATTCAGCTCCTCTGCCCATTTAAAAATAAGGTTATTTTTTTATTGCTATTGAGTTGTAGGAGTTTCTTGTGTATTTTGAAAATGAACACTTTATCAGATACGTAGTTTGCATATATTTTCTCCCATTACTTAAGTTGCCTTTCCATTCTGTGATTGTTTACATTGCTGTGCTTTTTAGTTTGATGTAGTTCTGTCTACTTTTGGCTTTTGTTGTCTGAGCTTTTGGTGCCATATCCAAAAAATCATTGCCAAGCCTGATGTCAAAAACTCTTTCTCTGTGTTTTCCTCTTGGAATTTTATGGTTTCACATATAATTTTGAAGTGTTTAATACATGTTGAATTGATTTTTGTGTATGGTGTAAGATGAGGGTCCAATTTCATTCTTTTGCTTGGATATATCCAGTTTCACAACATCGTTTATTAAAGACACTATCATTCCCCCATTGTGTATTTTTGTCACGCTTGTGGAAGATTAGTTTATCATATATATATGTGGCTTAATTTCTGGGCTCTTCTGTTCCATTGGTCTCTATATCTTTTTGTATGCCAGTACCATACTGTTTTGATTACTATAGCTTTTATTTTTAGATTATCACTACATATTTTATTCTTTAAATGCTATTCTAAATGGGATTATTTTCTTAATTTCATTTTCAGATAGTTTGTTGCTAGCATATATAAACAAAACTCAGTTTTGTATGTTGATTTGTACCCTGAAACTTTGCTGAATTTTATTAAACTTTGCTAAGTGTATTAGTTCTAAATTTTTTGTGCAGTCTTTAAGGTTTTCTGCATATAAAACCAGGTCAGCTGCAAACAGAGCCAATTATATTTCTTTCTTTCTGATTGGGATGCATTTTATTTCTTTTTCTTACCTAATTGCTCTGGCTAGAACTTTCTGTACTATGTTGAATAAAAGTGGCAAAAGTGGACATCCTTACCATATTCCAGAGCTTAGAGGAGAGGCTTTCAGTTTTTTACCATTGAATATGTTGCTAGCTGTGAGATTGTCATATATGGGCCTTATTATGTGGAGGTACATTCCCCCTATTTCTCCCTGTTGAATGTTTTTTATCATGCATGGCTGTTGTATTTGTTTTTTTTTGGGTTTTTTTGGTTTTTTTGTTGTTTTTTTTTTGCAGTACGCGGGCCTCACTGTTGTGGCCTCTCCCGTTGTGGAGCACAGGCTCCAGACGCGCAGGCTCAGCGGCCATGGCTCACAGGCCCAGCCGCTCCGTGGCATGTGGGATCCTCCCAGACCGGGGCACGAACCCATGTCCCCTGCATCGGCAGGCAGACTCACAACCACTGTGCCACCAGGGAAGCCCCGGCTATTGTATTTTATCAAATGCTTTTTCTTCATCTATTGAGATGATCATTTGATTTTTGTCCTTCATTTTGTTAGTGCAGTGTATCACATTGATTGATTTGTGGATATTGAACCATCCTTGTATCCCTGGAATAAATACCACTTAATCACGGTGTATGATTCTTTTAATGTATTGTTGAATTCAGTTTGCTAATACTTTGTTGAGGATTTTTACATTTTTTTTCATCAGGGATATTGGCGTATAATTTTCTTTTCTTGCAGTATCATTACTGGCTTTAGTATTAGGATAACGATAGTAATGACAATAGAACCTGACACATAGTAAATATTAAATTAAAAGGTAAATATAATTATTATACCATTATAATTACTTTTCTTAATAGCTGGTTAGTCTCTTCCTGATGATAGTCACAAAACATGGACAAATGAAAATATTGGTCTGGAATCCACATACAACAAAAATCAAAAACTCTATAGAATACTGTGTCTATTTGGGTGCTTAGGAAAGTTAATGTTCATTTTAAAAAGAAATACGTAGTGAAATCCTCAAAATTCTAAATAAATAAATTCACAGGGTAATTTGTTATTACAGGAAAGTGCCAATATGGGGAGACTCATGCATTTTGATGATACAAGTACATACTGATTGATAAGGTACACTTAATCTCGTATTTCGGTAGCATTTCAGCGCTGTCAGTGGACTGCAAAATGCTTCTTCACCAGAATTAAATTGATTGTAATAATAGCATCTTTAACACCTTTTTGCCCACTGAGCTGTATGAGATATTGAATTATATGACTTTATGCAAATATCATCAAAGATACTTTTATTAACCTTTCAGAATACCGATCCCTGTGTTTGTTTGGCAATGCCTAATGGTGGCTGAGTTAATTAATTATCTGGGAAAAGTTCTTACTGCAATGCCTTGTCACAGCATATTTTACCTTTATTAGTGACATGATTTAACACCAAATGATCTATCACTGAGGATGCCTTTTAATAGGATAAAGATATGTTTTTAAATTTTACACCAAAATATTTAAATTGTCAATTTATGACTTCATAATATAAATAGATATAATATTGTTATCACATGTATATACATTTTCTTTAAACTCTGTGTTTTCTTCAGTGGAGTTTTGAAGGGTTCTATGGGAAGGGAGCTGAAGGTAAAGAAAAGATTTTATCTATTTAGAGTCATATGGCTTTCGATGGTCACCTTTTCTTCCAGTATACACTGGTTTTAATGTACATTAAAAATCTATTGAATATTTATCACTGTGTAAAATTCTGTCCTAAAAGGAATATATGTATGTATCAGGAGTGAGGGTGACAGAGAAACCCAAAGGGTGATTAAAAAGTGATGGAGACTCATGGAGAAGAAAATGTGAGTGGAGATATGTCAATCATTGGCAGGATATGGGATTAACATTCCATGTTCCACTGGTGTTAAAGCAAGAATGAGTTTAAATACTTAGAATTCTTGTGGAACTACCTGTGTCTGGGGACAGGAGAGAGAGATGGATGAAGAGAATATTTTTAAATTCTGTGCTAGTAACTTGATTAATGGTAGATATTCAAGACAGAAAGGAATATCTTTTTGAAAATAAGAAAACATAAATGGACACATTTATGAACAACAGTACCCACAAAATGTAACCAATAGCTATACCTTTCTTCATTGTGACTTAATTGTATGGACCAAGAGGCCCTGGTCAATAGCTGGGTTTGCACATAGCTTAATGACTCACAGATCCTGAAAGCCAAGCATTCTACTGAAGTGCTCTTCTACTAAGTCTATCACAAGCCATTTATTGATCAGTTGAATGCCTTCATTCATTAATTCATTCATTTATCATTTACTTAGCTACTGACTCATTCAGTAAGTAAATGGAGTAAAGCAGTAATAAGATAGAGTGGAATCAGCAAAAGCTGATTAAATCATTTATTCTTCACATTTAGAGTGTGTTTCATATGCCAGGCACTGGGCCTGTGATTAATAAGTAATGCTCCCTTTCCTTCAAGCAAGTCACAGTATAAAAGAGGGCTGTACATAAACACATATTTGAAAATTGGAATGAGAGATACAGTATACATACTTTTGCATAATGCAGTGAGGTCCAGTGGAAGGAGGGACCTACATTTTTGTGGGGCTCAGAAAGGACTTCAAAAAGGTGACATAACTATGGTATGTTTAGAGTGAAGAAACAGTATGGCAAAAGCACAGAGATAAAGATAACATTGTCACAACTGAGCAATCCAGTAACAAAATGAATTTCAGGGAAGTGAATATAAAGTCATCAAAATAACCAAATGAATATGGTTACTTTAAAATGTCATTTTTTAGTGAAGCTATTTTGGTCATAAATAAAATATCCTATTTATTGTCTGCAATCTTACCTTTTATAAGAATGTGAAGGCGTCCATTTAAACTACTACCATTCTTACACAGAACTGTTATGGGGTGTTTCCACATATGTTAAGTAAAATTTTATTCAGATAATTTTAGTGCTTTTCATGAATTTTCTCCTCTCCTGAACTGTGATTTCTTCAAAAGCAGAAATGTAGGATTACTGTACTGATTAATGATTTCCCTCTTGTCACAACAGTTTTTCCCCACTGCCTGTCAGAAAAAAAAGATAACTTTTGTGAAAATATTTAGTTAATGGCTAAGAACTTAAACAGAAGTTTATCAATATTATCATGAATTTAGTGTATAACTTAGCCCAATTATATGTCTCTTGTCATAGGTGAGAGTGTGTCAGTTATACTCAATAAGACACAGTCTCACCTATGATAAGAGAACTAAAAACCTGAATTAAAGAGACATTTTCATTGCCCATAAAGCAAAGAAGGGAAAACAAATAAAAAGAACTCTTGTAATCACCAATCCACAGAATGACCTTCAGTTTATGGCCTCACCATGCCAGACATCCCATTAACCACAGGTAGAGCAAGGAAAAATAGCGGTTACAACTCTCACTGCATATTTCGTGGAGATGAACGTAGAGTAAATGAGAAAATATTAGTAAAACATTTTAAGCTGCTTTGTAATTTAAGCTGCTTTGTAAGGCTTAAAATACAGAGCAATATTATTAGTCATTTTAATGAGTTGGGAATTTTTACTGCTTGAGAAAGTTTGAATTATGCTGGTCCTGCTTTGCTGTATGTTCTTTGCAGCACCACAAAGATATTTTAAACTACTAACTTTCTATTATCTCTGAATATTGGGATGTGGCTCTGTACTTAAGAATTCCAAAGGGAGAGTTTGATATTGAATAGCTTTTGAATTCCATGGCTACGGGTGGCTGTGGTGAGGTGGATTATTTATTATTGCCATGTACAAACGAAAGTCACAATGAAAAAGGCAAATGCTGAACTAGAAAATAGAACCTTATGGTTGGGTTGGTGGCTGCAGAAATCCCAGGACAAACCTTTTTATTATAATAACTCAGCAGTTCTTCTTCCCTTACTCTCTCAAGCAATAAAAGGCAAAGCAAATCATTACAGGTTCAACCAAAGAGCAAAGTTTTGGAGGATGACAATCCACTCTTCATTTCACATAACTGCAAAGAGTTATCTTGGAGCCCTGAATAGTAAGTTAGTGTTAAGCTTTTCTTAGGGAACTAGATTTTACCAATCTATTTCAGAAAGTGAAACTTCAGGTCTAAGTTTGTGTGAATATATTCAGCGGGGCACACTTTACATTTTCCTCTGGCAGATATACCAAAGTTGGTAGGGCTGCTAGAAGAAAAGAGGCTTTGTAGTAAGAATATTTCTTATTATTTTAAGGGCTGTAACACACAGTACTAAAAGGGTTTCTCCTTTGTGGATCTTCCTGCTTGAATCACATTGAAAATATAACAACTAGCATAAGAACTTCCCCCATTTTTCCTTGCCTTTAAGTTTCTAAAGATTTTGGCGCTCACCCTTTTTATATGGTCATTGGTCACATTTCTGTATCAATTGGATCATGTCTTTTTTCCCATTATGTACCCTTCCATCTTCCATGCTAACTTACAACATCCACATTGATACCATTAACTTGGCTTCACATAGCTTTGACCTTCCCGAATCAGGAGAACTTTCTTTTGCTTCCCTTAACCGTCTCCCATGACTGATCACCAGACCACATCATCTCTCAGACTGTTCTGTTTCTGAAACTGTAAACCCTATATCTACACCTGTTCCTTAAATGTGAGTCTTCCTTAGAGGTATGTCCTCAGCCCTATTCTTTCTGTTCTTGACTCACTTCCTGGCTTACGTTATTCAGGACTACAGTTTGGGGTACTAACCCACCTCATATTCTAACATAAATAAGCACACTCTTGCTGCACACACACACACACACACACACACACACACACACACACACCTATACACCTTGTGGCTTATAGTAGTTTGTATGTCTAGTCATGATCTTCTTTGCTTTAATCTTACTTGGGGTTTATTGAGTTTAGGGGGCTTACAAATTTTAACTTTTCATAAAATTTGGGAAGTGTTTGGTCATAATTTAAATTTTGCTCTCTGCCCCATGTCTGTCTCCTATCTTTTGGGAATTTCAGTTACTGCTCTATTGGAAGGTTAAAAATTATTCCATGTATTACTGATGGTCTTGTTTTTCTTCATTTTTTAAAATTTGTTCTTCATATCGGATAATTTCTACTTGTCTAACTTTGTGGTCACTGATTATTCTGCCATCTCAAATCTGCTGTTGTGTCCTCTAGTGATTTTCTTTTTTTCATTTCAGGTATTGTGCTTTTCAATCTCTAGAATTTTCACTATCTCTTTCATAGTTTCCATTCTCATTGATATTTCCTATTTACTCACACTTAGCAATTTTTATTTATTACTTAAACATACCTTCCTTTGATTATTTGAACCTATTTATTATACATGTTTTAAAGTCCTTTTTGCTAAATTCAAAATCTGTGCCTACTCAAAGTTTCTATCGATGTTTTTTTTTTGGTGGGGGGGCTGGTCTTTTGTATATTATATTTTTTGTTTGAATATTAAACATTGTAGACAATACCGGGTAGCAACTCTGGATTCTGTTTTGTCCTTCAGAGGGTTGTTAGTTTTGTTTCGTTTGCTTTGCTTTAATAATCAGTTAACTTGCCTGGACTCAACTGCAAAATAGTGTGCAGCCACTAACATCTCATATCAGACTTTTTCTTGTGCTTTTTTTTTTTCTGTCTACCTTCCTGAGGTCTTTCATTCAGCTCTATTGTTTAGTGATTATGCAATTATTTATGCAGAGGTTATGTTGAGACACCTCAAGCCAGAAAGGTTTCCACTCTTTGCCACCTGAGCATTGCTCAGGTTGAAGAATGCACTCAAAGATGCAGCATATTCACAAGTCTTTCCAGGGGTTCTGTTTTCACAGTGCTCTCTAACATCTCCTCACACATGTACAGTTTAGAACTTGTTCAGTCTTGTGTTTATTGTCTCAGCACTTTGATATATGTTTTCTCTGTGAGTGAGCCTTTCTCACTTTAACAATATCATTCTTTAACACTTAGCTGCTTTGTTGGTTACCCCTAAACTATTCAGTAAGTCTACTACCTCCATTCCTCCAGCTGGCAACTCTATGAGTTGGGGAGAATGGGAGTATCCTTGGTTAAAAAAAAAAAAATGGTCTTTTTACTTAATGCAGTAGGTAGTTTTCATGAATAAACATTTCTCACGTTGTTGCTGGTATTTGGCCACTTTTCAATGCCCTGAATTGATTGTTTTTACTATTTTTGTCTATATTTTTAGATTCTACAGATTAGAGTTGCCTGACTTCTTCATGCTGCCCTTAAAAATGTACAGCCCAGATTACTATTTTAAAATAAAAATATTTAATCTTCAATTTTATTGAAAATTTGCTTTCAGGTGCAAAAGAGAATCACTTCATCCCCAAATTCCTTAATGGCTAAATAATTATTATGATTATTAATTATATTAATTATATTAGTTATTATTATGATTAGCAAAAATAGTGACCTGGTTATATTACAGGTAGGAAAATATAAACAAGATATAACCATTAATTTTTATAAATTTAAAATTTTATGCTTTACTCATCTATTTGAAAAGCACTTTTACAGTGCTGATTTTTCTCCAAAGAGCTACTTTTGGAATCCATGACCACACAAACTCACTTAGCATTGCAAAACAACCACCTCTAGGAGCCTTCCCTTCTTTCCTCTGGACATCTCTGCAACTCACACCTGCTGCAAACATGTCTGCCTCTGGGTTGTCAAAATAAGCTCCTTAAAGCAAAGGACATGAAATCTTTGTTTCTGAATTGTAGCATAGTTTCCCAAATAGAGAAGATACTAAATAGACCACTACAAGGGGTCAGTTTTCACTTCATCGATGTATAAGACTTTATTTTTAGTCATTTTACTCATGTTGCTCATGCTCTGCATTTACCAGCACAAGTTTCTAAAAAGTATGTCCTAGTTCTGGGGCAGGATGATGAGAGATCTTAGGACATGGGTCCCAATTTTTGGTTCAAAATATGTGGTCAAGCAAATTATTACTATGTATTGAAAAGAGAGTTCAGAAACTATCAAGCTATTTAAGATTTTGTAAACTTAGAAACTTTCTAGTGGATAACAGTAAAGATCTACCACCTCTTTTATTGTTATTTTTTATGTCTCATTTTACTTATACCTAAAAGAAGGACCTTTTATCTAATTAAGTTGAGGCAATATGTTGCCATATCTGAGTGAAACTCACAGAAAAATATTCATACATATTTTGGGAAGCAGAAATAGCATAACGGTTATCAGCATCACATGTAATGTTTTTGACATAATTCAGTTGTTTTTTTCATTCCCCCAACCTGTCACTAACTTGACATCACATATCTCTTTTGTAGTGTTTTTCTTAGTAAAACAAAAAAGGGAAGCTTTAGCAAGGCAGCAGTAAATTGCTTTTTAAAAATTGCGTTTTGGCAATTAACTTTTCCTTGTATTACGAAAAGCATGTATTGATACACAAGCAAATTCCTGTGTGTTCCCTCTTTCAGTATTAAAGCAATCTAAGAAGTTTTAGTTGTACTCTTTAGGCTAAATTCTCTGTAAACATGTCCCTATTAAGATCAATTGCAGTGCCTTTCTCTTGAAAGGATTCCAAATAGACAACAGTAAATCATGCACCTAGCTTTCCAATATTGCAAATCTGCATAGGAATAACAGTAAACAGTAGATTGAAAACAGTTCTCTGAAACTCTAGAGAATAGAATCAATTCAGAGGACATGCAATAATGAGCTACACTGCAAAGCTGGGATTAAGGAAGATAACGATGGCTGGGGAACAATATTTGACAGTTTTTTAGATTTATTTTTTATTGCAACATGGTTAATAATTTTCTTTGAAAATACTGATCAAAATACAATTGAACATGTTTCACATCAAAATGTAGCAGAGACAAATCAATGCAAATACCCATTGTCACATTTGTAACCCCTGCCTCACACAGTGTCCTTTCAATAGCAATAATATTCAAGTCCTGTTATTTTTTTAAATTTGACATTAATAAACTACTAGAAATTGGCATGTATGAGATAGGGAACTTTTTTTGTTGTTTTTTACACATTAATTAAAGACATTTCATCAGCTTAATTTTTGGCCACTACCTTAGCTGAACGTTACTCTTTTATATTTTTCTTTTAGTTTTGTTTGACCCCCCCAAAAAAAATCACCAAAATTTAAAAACTGAAGGTTGATAATATTTCAAAACTATGCATGTTAACATCTTTTCCAACAAAAATTATTTCAAGTGGTGCCAAAGAGAACATTCCAATTTTTAAGAAAGCTGCAAAAAATTAAATTTTTAATGTTAAAACAGATAGTACCTCAGGCTGAGTGCTAAACTCTTTTCAATCAAGATCAAATCGAAAACAATTCCAAAGAATAGTGAATCCAAAAGTAATGCTTTTGCTTTCTAACGCTATTAACATCATTAAGTTTAAATCAGTTTCCAAAATGTAATTCTGAGTTTAGTTCAAAGAATTCTTGATAATGTAAAAAACAGACTAGTTGGTCAAGTGTGTATATAAGCTATCATTAATTTAGTGATCCAGCTAGAAATTTTATTTATTGTTAGCAGCTTCCTACAATCTTTAGAGGTTGAAATGAGAAAATTCTTATTTATCTTTATTAAATAATCTCACAACTCACAATTACTCCATAATGCAGGATTATAGATTATCACATATGCTTAGTTAATGAATGAAAATTTCTGAAACTGTGAGATTTCACAGTGTTAACAATATTGAGTTATGTCCCTGATTTGTAGTCTACTACACAAAACCGTTATTTGAAAATTTCACTATGTTAGACAGAGGCTGGTGAGAAAACTCAGGCAAGATAAAAAAAATTCCAACTGAGCAAAGCCAATATACCCTGAATAATCCACATTTGTTTGTTTTGTTTCATTTTCCTATTAATATATTCTCATACTTCTTAAAGGAATAGATCTAAGAATTTTGAATTAGCCATTCTTCTTTTCCTTCTACTTTCTAAAAGTAAATAGGTAGATGAATAAATAGATTCTAAAATAAAATTTAACAAATGTAATATATGCAAGGATTCCAGAAAAACTTTTGCTCTCTTGAAGTTTGTATCATAAACAAAATCACCACAAAGCATCATTACCATTCCCCTAACCGCAAGAGAATCTGTATATGTGTTTGTACTGTTTTAGTGTGTATTTAGTTTCATTTTTGTTTTTCTGCTGGTCTTACATCTGTGACCACATCGTTGTCTCCAACTAATGTTTTACTTGTTAGAGCATCATTTCTGCAAATAGCACAGCATGGTTTTTCAGTCCATGAGTACAGTGTTTACCGAAAAGGGGTATTTTCTGCTCTGATAATTTTCCTGGCCAGACAGAGTCTAACAATAAACATTTGTTTTACTCCTCATCTCCACAACAGAAGATGTCTGCCAAAATTGTGGTTGTGAAAAGCCGTTCCTCAGAAAGGGATAAGGATATAACCATGGATTTGATTGTGTGCTCTAGTCTATAAAATGACTCAGAATCACGAACCATCAGCTAAACTTTCCCTTCCATTTTTTTCTTGCCTTCCATCTAATAAACAAAGCATGAACTTTTTTTGGGAAAAAGCAATAGAGGACTTTATTAAACAACTCTTAGTTATAAAATTGTCACTCAATGTTAATACATTTTGTTGTAATGAAGATGAGAAATAAAGGAAATTGCTGACTAATTGAGAGAGATGTGTTATTCTCTAAGTCCTTTTCTGCTTAAGACATTGCATGAATGACACCGCCTCTAAAAATTTTGGACTCTTTGAGATATATATAAAAGAATAAAAAGAATTATTTTTCCCTCCACCTGATACTTTTAAATAAATAATTATAGTACACCTGACTAGGTCCTTATAATTAGAGAGTTAGAACCTTTGAGGCCCACTACTTCTAATCTTAGTGGTTAGATGGTAGGAAGCCAGAGTACATGGAAGGTCAAACACTCATATTGGCAATGATATAAAAGAATCAAATGATAGATTATAGAATAATAGAATACAAATCTCAAGGTTAGAAAAGACTTCTAGATCAAAATCCCATCTGTTTCTTAAATCTCTACTTGTACCTTTCTGCCCTATCTTTGCTGCTATAAAAGGTTGAATATTAGTCATCTCCTTCATCATCTTATTCCATCTTTGAATATCTCATCTTTTAATATTATTCTATAAACTGAGTTGTATCTGTTAATGATGAAACAAACATCTTATTGGTCCCAATTCTACTTCATGTGATAATACAGTATGAGCACACTATTTTTTCCATACGATAGTCTTTTTTTTTTTTTTTTTTTTTGTGGTACGAGGGCCTCTCCCGTTGCGGAGCACAGGCTCCGGATGTGCAGGCCCAGTGGCCATGGCTCACGGGCCCAGCCACTCTGCAACATGTGGGATCTTCCCGGACCGGGGTACGAACCCGTGTCCCCTGCATCAGCAGGCGGACTCTCAACCACTGCGCCACCAGGGAAGCCCATATACGATAGTCTTTTAAACATTAGAAGAAAACTGTCAGATTTCTGGTTATGTCCTCTCATCTAAATGCTCTAAATTAGCCATCATTTCAACTCTGTCTCACTTCATAAAGCATCTCATTCCTGGTTGTTCTCTTTGGCACTTGGTCCAGTGTACCACTTCACATGTGCCTGAAATTGAACACAGTTCTCCAGATTTATCAAGGAATAAAATTAGAAACAATGCTTTCCTATAATTAGGATTCAGATACACTATTGTATCTGCTGGTTTATACTGTTATTCAAGTCTTCTATTTTTATGTTGATTTTCTCTTTAGTTGCTCCATTCATTATTGAAAGGGGAGTATTGAAGTCTCCAAACATTTTTAGTTGAACTGCATATTTCTTCCTTCAATTCTGACCACTTAATACTACCACATCAGTGGTTAGGGTTTCAATGTATGAATTTTGGGAAGACACAAACATTCAGTCCCTAACAAAAATCTATGAGAAACCCCACTAACATCATACTTCATGGTGCAACTGTGAATGTTTTCCACCTAAGATTAGGAAAAAGAAAGAAATTCACTCCCACCTTTTCTATTCAATACTGTACTACAGATTTTATGCAGGAAAACTAAACCAAAAAAAAAAAAAAAAAAAAAGGAAAAAAGCATCCAAATTGAATGGAAAATTTAAATCTTTGTCTATCTGCAGATGACATGATACTGTATATAAAAAATTCTAAGGACAACAGTTCAAAACACTTAGAGATGATAAACAGATTCAAGATTAAATGATAACAACTGATATATAAAATTCAATTGTATTTCTATATATTATCAGTGAACAATCAAAAAATAAAATTAGGAAAACAGTAACAAAAAATACGTAAGAATAAATTTAATGAAAGAAGCTCAAGACTTGTACACTTACAACTACAAAACATTGTTGAAAGAAATTAAAGATGATCAAAATGAAAAAATATATATCTGTGTTCAAGGATTGAAAGACAATCTTGTTAGTATGGCAAATTTATCTACAGAATCAAACAATTTGTCTCAAATGCTTTTTGCCCCCTGACATTGACAAACTGATCCTGAAATTTCTGTGGAAATACCAGGACCCATAATAACCAATACAATCTTGAAAAAAATTAGAGGACTCACTTCCCAATTCAAAATTTAAGACGGAACTATCAGGAGTTTTAAAAATAATCAAGACTATGTGTACAACCATACAGATAGATATATAGATCAATGGAATAAAATTGAAAGTCCAGAAATAAACCCACACAGTAATGGTTCATTGATTTTCAACAGATGCCAAAACATTTCAATAGTGAGAGAATAGCCTTTTCTACAAAAGTTGCTAAGAGAACTGGATTTCTACATGTAGAAAATGCAGCTCGACCCCTACCTCATTTCATATAAAAAATTAACTTAGAGTGGACCAAAGAGTTAAATTTAAGTGCCAAAGCTATAAAATTCTTAGAAAAAAACATAGGTAAAAAAACATAAATCTTCATTATTAGTTATTGATTTCTCAGATAATTATGAAGCGCCAACAACCAAAGCAAAAGTAGGTAAATTGGACTTTATCAAAATTGAAACTTTTTGCATATTTACTGCTACTACTACTACTACTACTACTACTAATAATAATAAAGGTAAGCGGAAACTTTGGGAAGTGATGGGTATGTTTATGATGTTGATGGTAGTGATGTCTTCATGGGTGTATATTATGTCCAAACTCGAGTTGTATACATTAAATATGTACAGCTTTTTAAATGTCAACCATACTTCAATAAAATACCTTAAAAAAGAAAAAAAAATTGAAACTTTTGTGCTTCAAAGGATATTATCAAGAAAGTGAAAAGACAACCAACATAACAGGAGAAAATATTTGAAAATCATATATCTGATAAAGGGTAGTATCCAGAATATATGAAGAGCAGTTAAAAATCAAAGACAAACAACCCAATTTAAAAACGGGCAAAGGATTTAAATAGACATCTATTTAAAGCAGATATACAAATGAAAACGCATGAAAAGGTGCTTAACATCACTATTTATTGGGGAAAAGCAAATCAAAACCACATGGAGGTACTACTTCACTCCCACTAGGATAGCTACAATTAAAAAGACAGGTACTGGGCTTCCCTGGTGGCGCAGTGGTTGAGAGTCCGCCTGCCGATGCAGGGTACACGGGTTCGTGCCCCGGTCCGGGAGGATCCCAAATGCTGCGGAGCAGCTGGGCCTGTGAGCCATGGCCGCTGAGCCTGCGTGTCCGGAGCCTGTGCTCCGCAACGGGAGAGGCCACAACAGTGAGAGGCCGCATACCGCAAAAAAAAAAAAAAAGACAGGTACTGTCATGAGTTGGAGAAGATGTACAAAAATCGGAACCCTCACACATTGCTAGTATGAATTTAAAATAATGCAGTTCCTTTGGAAAACCACCTGGCAGTTCCTCATATGATTAAGCATAGAGTTATCATATGACCCAGAAATTCCGCACTTAGGTATATAATCCAAGAGAATTGAAAACATATGTTAACACAAAAAAGTGTAATTGCACATTCAAGGCAGCTTTATTTATAATAGTTAAAAAATGAAAACAACTCAAATATTCATCAACAGGTGAATGGATAAACTAATGTGGTATATCCGTACTATTTGATATTATTCATTCATAAAAAGGAATGAGGTATTGATTCAAATTAAAACATGAATGAGCCTTGAAAATAGTATTTTAAATGAATGAGGCCCAAGACCAAAGGCCACATATTGTATGAGTCTGCTTATATGAAATATCGAGAAGAGGCAAATCGAGAGACAGAAGTAAGCAAGATTAGGGGAGGGGCAGATGGGGAGTGACTGCTAATAGATAGGTATGAATTTTCCTTTTGGGGTGATGAAAATGTTCTGGAATTAGATAATAATGATGGCTGCATGAATACATGAAAAAGCACTGAATTATATACTTTAAAAAGTTGAATTTTATGGTATATGAATCATATCTCCAAGCTGTTCTTGCTGATAAAATATTTTTGGTGTGTATTTAAATATTCCTTCATGCCTTTACTAAAACATAAACCTGTCGACAGTTATGGAGTTCTTTATTTCAGATATACTTGCATTATACATAGATGCTGAAAGAGATACTCTACATAAGGAAAGCCTTTTTTTGAGGGAGGGGGGTGTTCCTTGGCCTTTCTTCAAAGTAGTTCTTTTAGGTTCCACATTAGGGAAATGTTTCTGGTCTCTAGTATGCTCTAAAAATTGCTCTTCTAAAAAGATTTATAATGTCAAGAATTACATAACTCTCTTACGGAGTACTTTATACTTTTTATGGTCTTTCTCAAGTACAAAGATAAAGAGAAAGCTTTTATTATGGCCTTTTGAAAGAACGATTTAGTTAGTTCCTGACAAGGGCCAAACTGAACAAATGATCCTACATGCAGAGTACAGGTTTATCTTCAGTGACATTATTTAAACACCGTGTAAATTTTACCATTCTAACATTTTATATGCAAAGTAATATAGGATACATTTTCCCTCATTTCTTCTCCCCATACTAATAAGCTCAGTATAATGGAATCGAGAGTGTGTACTTTTGTTACTTACTTAATGCTTGTAATACGAATAAAAAACATAGTAAGGTAGGGGAAAACAAGTTTTATCTGTCCAATGCATTTGTGTGAATATTAGTCCTGAATAATCTAATGTAAGGAACAGTAAATTGGTAAGAAAGAGCTAGACAGGTTATAATCATTGTTATAATTTAATTTTTTCTACACATATGTTTAATTTTGATGATGATGCATCTCAAATGTTCATATCTGAATATTTCCCCCGTACTCTGCTAATATAAAATTGTCCAGGGTACTGAGGACTGCTCTTTTAAATATCCTTGGTACTTGAATTTATTTCCTAATCAAATAATAATATATTTAACATGAAACTAGATTATATAAATACAGTGCATCAGGCAGTTTGATTAATCATATATTCCTGTGGAATATGGGATTTTTCTAGGAGGACAAAAGAGCAGCTCCTACCCCTTGTGATATTCTATACACGGATATAAAGTATATATTTATTAATGAGTTAACATATGAAAAATCCTAAAATTTCCTGTTAAAAAGCCTTTTAAATTTCCAGAAATTTACTTAACATGGAATTTTTTGTAAGCCAGAATTCTTGATTGTGGTAGGATAATCTCTAGAAAATATATTAGGATCTCTGCAAGGCTGGGTGTATAGCATTTTCAATATATCTCTTCCTTACTTTCATAAAACCTACAGAAGGTGATGTGCAACAAAAATCATGTCATCAAATAAAGTTATGTTGAAAATAGTGCAAGGAAGTCTTATAAAGGGTGTGAGTTAAATAGTTCTGAAGCCGTTAAAGACCCTTCATCACCTAATGACTAGACTGCTGAAACTGTCTCCAAATATGATTCTTACCCTCTAACCTAGTCCACCTCACTCATTCTTTATACGTCCGATAAATTAATCTTCCTGAAATACTAGTTTTTTACAAGACCTGTAAAATCGTAAAATAATGATCACAGTGCTTACATAACAATTTTCATATACATTATCTCATCTAACCTTTACAATAGCCCTAAGAGGCAGGCAGGACAGATATTATTATATCTTTAACGAAGAAGAAAACCAAGGTACAGAGATATAAAGTTACTTATCAAATACAAATAGGTTTAAGGGGAAAAGAGTGGAAAAAGACATATCAGGCAGACAGTAATCAGAAGCAAGTAGACTCCAGAGCAATAATCATCATATATTTTATGATGTTAAAGGGTCAATTCACAAAGAAGCCATCATAATCTAAATGTGTACACAGCTAACAACATAGCTTCAAAATATATAAAGTGTAACCTATTAGAAATAAAAGAAAAAGTAGTCAATTACAGATAATTTGCAGACAGTTAGTAGTCACAGTTAAAGTAAGGGCCTTCAATAATGCTCTTTCAGTAATAATGCTCTCTCAGCAAGTAGAAAATTAGTAAGGGTGTAGAAAACCTGAAAAACACTAATTGCATTTATAGAGCACACGATAGCAGAATAATTCACCTTCTTTACAAGATCACATGAATCATTCACCAAGACAGACCATATTTTGGGCCATAAAATACATTAAATTTTAGAAATTGAAGCAAGCTGTGCTTCCTGGACCTTGTAGAATTAAAATATAAGTGGGTAGTAGAAATATATGTGAAAAATCTGAAAATATGTAAAAATTAAACCTCACACTTGTAAATAACCCATTGCTGAAAGAGAAAAACACAAGAAAATTAGAAATATTGAGTTGAATGAAAATAACACACAGTATTTCAAAATGTGTGAGATGCTGTTTAAAGCAGTGCTTAGAAGGAAATGTGTAGCATCAAATACTCGATTAGAAAAGAAGAAAAGTCAGATATCAGTAATCTAAGCTTCCACCTTAAACAGTTACTAAAAGGAAGTAAAGTAAAGCCAAAACAAGCAAGAAGGAAGGAAATAGTAAAGATGCAAGCATAAATTAATGAAATTGAAAACAGAAAATCAACAGAAAAAAATCAATAAAACAGAAGTTTTTTTAAATAAAGTTAATTAATAAACAGCCAGACCAATTTAAAAAGAGAGAGAGAGAGAGAAGATACAGATTATCAGTATCAAGAATTTTAAAAAAGGGGAAAACTCAAAAGACTCTGAGGTTATTAAAATATGAGAAATACTAGGAAATATTTCATGTCCTTAACATCCTATAACTTAAAGTGGGCAAATGCCTTGAAATCTATGAAGTACCAAAGTTCACGAGGCAGAAATAAATAATCCAAATAGTCTATGTGTATTAAAGAACTTGATCTATAGTTTAAAACTTTCCAAAAATGAAAACTCCATGCATAAATGACTTCACTGGTGAATTCTTAGAAATAATATAAGTTCTATACAAACTTTCCCTAGAAATAGAAAAGGAAGGGATATTTCCCAATGGATTTTATGACGGAATAATTACCCTGCTACCAAAACCAGAGAAAGACATTTCAAGATAAGCCAACTGTAGGCTATTATATGATCTCTTGAGCATAAACACAAAATTTATCAAGACGATTTTATTAAGTAGAACTCAGTGACACATAATATGGATAATAGATCATAACAAAGTATGTTTCATTCTGGACATGCAAGGTTCATTTAACAGTTGAAAATCAAACAGTGTAATTTGCCATATCAATGTACAAAGGAAGTAAAAACATAGAATCGTTTCAATAGATGCAGAAAAAGTTTAACCCCCATTCATTACAAAAACTCTCAACAAGTGAGGAATATAAGGGAACATCTTCAGCTTTATAAAGGGCATCCACAAACAAGCTGTGATTAACAATAAAGTATGTTTATTTACCAATTAAAAGACGTTAAGTTGGTTTCTGTTTTTGCCTATTATGCATAAAGTTTCTATAAATATTCACACGTGAATTTTTGTATGTACCTATGTTTTAATTTCTCATGGGTAGATATCTAGGAGTGAATTTTCTGGCACATATGATAAATGCATGTTTAACTTTTTAGAAACTTCCAAATTTTCCAGTTTTGCATTCCCACCAGCAATTTCTGAGCATCTGAGCTCCACATCCTTGCTGGTACTTGGTACATTGTGGAGAACAATCCTACAATATCCCACTGTCTTTCAGTATCTCGTAGAGATCATTGCTTCAAGGAGTTTTTAATCCCTCCAGGAGGGATATTTATACTGAGCGCTGTGTGGCACTCTGCTTGCTGGGGTCTTTGATTGCTCGCAGGCTAGATCTCTCAATTTCAGGAAACGCTACGTTCCTGTTCCTTTAGATAATTCTCTGCTGTTGTCTGCTCTTTAATCACTGATATCTTTTCCTGAATGGTGGCCTTCAACAGAACTTCCTGGATGTTATTAAATGTAGTGAGGAGACTTAGAAACAACTGACAACTGGCCAGTGATTACAGTTCTAATAGCAGCACAGCCTCCTCTTGTATTCCTATATCACTTGAAATAGTTGGATGAAACTTCTACCAGGTATCACCTGTGAAAGGTACATGGTCATTCTAAAAGTAACAAACCCCTTTCTTTAGATGTATTTTATGTTTTTCTACAGGTTACCAGGTAGTTATTAAATAATAAGAAGAAAGAACTTATACCAATCCTTTCAACTCTCTCCAGAAGATGGAGTATCTTTCCTCAAAGGTTATTTCAGACTCCAAGGGGGTAAAATATTCAGATACTTGTTATTGCAAGTTCATAAGACACTGTAGCTTATTATGCATATTCAGAACATTTACAGATAAAACGAACAATGGCATAGAGCATTGCTCTTTTTCTTTGTGAAGAAATGTCACTGTCCAACTTTGAGAATACTTTAGAGAATTATGTGTAAGTAATATAAAAATTATTGACTTAATTTGGTTTTTGGGGGGAAAACTATATGTAGTTAGAAGTTTTATTACATCTTTCTTATGAAAATATAAGTATTCTCTTTCTATTGAATTGTTAATCATGGTTATAATGCTGCTACTAACATTTGTATGATAGATATTTTCTAATATTGCTGGAGATTTTTCAATGTAAAACTTCAAACAGACGTTTAAAAAATACACTCACTAGCAAAAATATATATATATTCTTTTAAGGATTTTTCAATACTGCCTGAAACTTTTGAATTAAAAACTTCTACTCTTACATGTACAAAATAGATATATGCAGTAGCAGAAATCTTGATTTTTGGATCAAAACATACTGTTATCTCAAAAAATTGGCCGTTAATTTTTTCTTATTTTATGGAGTAACAAAGACTTGTGAAATGCGCGGAGATGAAGGAATATCAATGGTAGCTATTTTCTTTTTTTTCCTTAAATTCTTAATCAAAGGAACTGATGATACTGATGAAAATGTTGACATTTCAGGTACTGTGGCAGCTGAATGCTTTTCTGACAAGGGTCACTTAAGCCTGAGATCGGTGCAGCAGATTAATTCTGTTGGACAAAGGCAGATGTGGAAGGGGAAGAAGTCAGTGCCTTAGTTAGTTCCCCTTCAGTCCGTGTGTTCTCTAGTTGTCTTCATGTCTAAAAACTAGTGTCCCAAATTAAGTTGTGAGCTGCTTGAGAACAAGGGTTTTGGCTTCCCTGATTAGCCATATTCAGTGACCTTCAAATATTGGTTGAATTGAATTGTAGGAGTTTTTCCATCAGTACCATTGCAGGGTGTGAGAGGTTAAGGTTTTGCTTCAAGCAGGCACCTTCATTTTTACAGGCAAAGACCCCTCCAACTGTCCACAGTTACTGGCAACCACTTTTTCACCAAATCTGGTGGCCTTTTATCACTTCTCATTCTCCTTACTCTCTGCAATATCTAGCACTGTTTTCCAGTTCCACCATCTTGTAACTCTGTCTTCTCTTGGTCTCCATAACATCACACCCACTGAACATTCTTCTATTCAATGAGCTATTTCCTTTTGTCTCTTAAACATAACTCTCCCCTAAGACTCCATCCTCTGATCGAGTGGAAAAAATGCAATTTTTGGAGCTAGAGCAACTGTGTTTGATTCTAGACTGAGTGATCTCTCTGAGCCTCTATTTTCTCACCTTCACTTAGTCCTTCTCTGGCACTCTTCCTTTTTTAGGAAAGGATCTGAGTTTCTGACATATGTCGTTTTCCTTCTCTCCAAAGAACTTCTTTTAACATTTCTTGCCAGGCAGGTCTACTGACAACAAATTTTCTCAAAATTTGTTTTCTGTGGAAGGTCTTTATTTCTCCTTCACTTTTGAAAGATACTTTTGTAGGATGCAAAATGCTGTCCTGCATTGGTGTTGGTGTTAGTTTGTTTGCTTTTTTCTCTTGGCACGTTAAATATTTCACTTCATTTTCTTCTTGTTTTCATGTCCTAAGATTGTATATTCACCATATCTAGGAAGGGTAAATATCAGATATAAAAAATAACTAAATCTTATAGACAATATTATGGGCATAAAATGATGAAAATAAAAGTCAATAAATGAAATATCATTGTGAAAAACATTAACAAAACTAATTTTAAAGTGACTAAACCAGAATATTTTATTCCTTTATCCACCTACAAATGTCCACTTAAACAAACTTTATGCAGTTTTGGCTACCAACCAATTTATTTATATCAGTGAAGTGAGGTTCTTTTTGCCCTGCTTTTCAATACACATGTATTCTCATAAAAGATACATGACTTGAAGCTCTTGTACCCTGAAAGTATTATGATTACTGGAAATGATAGTATATACATAAGAAATATTTAAATTGATCACTGAGTCAGTGCAATACTGTTGTGCCCAACATTGAATGAAAGGACTTATTAAAAAAGCATCCCTTGGGAAAAATTACCCATTCTCCCCTTGTACACAATCTCTATAAACTCTTCGAAGAAAGGGATCATATATTTAATTATTTGCATGTAGTGAGAATTTTAGAAGGTGCAATAGAAGTTATTCTCTGTTAGGATAGGTTATTAGCGATTCTATTTTTATGAAATTTTGATGCACCTTATGTGAAACACAAAGATGAGATATATTGAAGATGGTAACCAATGTTTAGAATTAAACTCTTAGTCAAGTCTGAGGGATAAATGCTGGCCCTTAATCTCCAGAGAATGTTTCAGGGAGGGAAAAAGCTCTGAGGGGAAAATAAATCAGGATATACCACCTGTACTGGTAATATTGGTTAAGTATCAACAAATTTTATTTATATCAGTGGAGTGAGGTTGTGTGTGTGTAGCAAGAGCTAGAACAATGCTTGCAGGTATAGTGTCACCTTCAAATGGAGATGATCCTGATGATAAGTGAAAGAATGTAACTAAGCCACAACAGTAATCACAACTATCACCTAAAGTCACCATGTTAGCCTGATGGATGGGAATCCCATTAGGTCCTGGGAATATCTCAGGAAGAACAACATGTATTCAAAGAGGAGAGCCATAATGATCCTTCAGAGGACACATGCAACAACTCAGGGCTCTTCAGAGAAGGATGAGACTTAGGAGGTGGGTGTGGGTTTCCTACCTTTAAGCCAGTAAAGATTCAGCCAGAGAACACTATTATGTGCCCCTAAAAATATCAGACATTTTAGTACCAGAAGTGCTACCAAGACTTAGCACTGTGTAGCTTTTTGCACACAGTATATGCTTAAAAATACTTGCTGATAATGAGGATATTGGGGTTAGACTAGCTCGATTAGAAGAAAGGAACAAATAATATTACTTTCCAGGATATCTGCCAGGAACAGAAATACTGCCTAGGATACTGTTTACCTGGATTGTGCCAAAGTGGTACAGAAACAACTTAAAATGATTAAAGAAAGAAAGAATAAACACCCTTGGGAGCAGATGGAGAGAGATTTAAGCATGGTGGCAGGAATAAGAAACTGGAAATGTCCACTGTAAACACATTAAAAATGCATTTCAAGGTACAGTTACCATGATACTTATATTTCTATGCATGCTAAACAAATGTTACAAAATTACGAAGTCATTAATCTGAATTTCGTCAATGAAGGAAATAGTGGGCCCTGCCACTACCATTAGACTAAGATAATAGTACTTCTCATTCATAATCTTCCAAGGGAACTCTAGAAATTTAAGTTATATTTGTAGCAGGAGCTGGAAGTAGACAAACAACAGATTGCCAAGTATAGTAATTGGAATTTTCTTAATGACAGAATTATAGATGCCCAGAACATTGTTGATTGCCTGGCTCACAACTGCCCACTGGCCAAATACCAACTCAGGGCTTGTTGCCAAATTAGTAGCACAAGACTCTGCTGATTCATTCCCTTACCCCAACCTGTAGTCTTTTCATTCTCCATTTTTGACAGATATTTAATGAGGACTTGTGCTTACAAATACATCTTTGTAAACCATTGTAAAAATACACAATTCTGGGATTTTTGTATAGGACCAAACTAAGCATATCAGATTCAACAAGAATGCATGCTGAAAATATCAAACTGTTTGGACATGGCTTAAAATACAATTACATGTTGTCTGTTCTGTTTTTTATCTTAAAAATTTATATTAATATATCTAAGTCCCTAATGTAGAGTTTTCTTCCTTCCGTAATTATTTCTAATTATTCCTACATACATTCCATGTATAATAAATGCTTAGTCCCATTTTAGTTTCTGGATTACAAATGATCATGATTGGCAGAAAAGTTTTCTGAAAATTTTATAAACCATTTTATTTTTGACTCGTTTACAAAGCAAAGAATTCTCAAAATATTCCAGTTTAAAACAAATAAACTACTGTGAGCAGGCTGACCTGTTTTGATATGGGCTTCTCTATATTTTAAGGTATGTTTACCTTGGAATGAGCCTAACTTCTCATAATTCTTGCTGGCCTATTTCCCTGCTGCCACCTCCAACTCCAGGTGTTTATGGAAAAGTTTAGGACTTTAAAATGTTGACTTGTCTGATAACGTCTTCATTCAGTTATTTTAAGCCAAGCAGAAAAGGGGCTGAAGCTGAACACCTGGCAGCTTTACTCTTCTTATTTACTACCATGACTAGAACACACATATATACAGAAATAATCAGCTACCATGTTTCAGACCTTCCCAAGGGTATACTACTGGAAATGGCATATGGTGTAAACAGCATGGATTCAGAGTCAGACTGCCAGAGCTGGAATCCTGACTCTGCTATTTGCTAGCTGACTGGCCTTGGGAAATGTTTTCAGTCTCTCTAAAACACAGGTCCTCAAACTATAAAATGGAGATGCAGACTTCCCTGGTGGTCCAGTGGTTAACACTCCACTCCCAATGTAGGGGACACGGGTTTGATCCCTGGTTGGGGAACTGAGATACCACATGCTGCACAGTGCTGCCAAAGGAAAAAAAAAAAAAAGATGAAAGAAAATGGAGATGAAAACAGTACAGATCACATGAGGCCATTTGCAAATTAAATGAGGCAATCAATGTAAAAAAGGTATAGTGTTAGCATAGTGACTGGCACATAGAATACGCTCAATAAATCTTAGCTATTATTACTTTATCCCCACCATTAAAAAAGTTAAGCATTATTCTATAGCTATAATCCACATACTATAAAATTTACCCTTTAAAAGTATACAATTTAGTGGGTTTTGTATCTTAACAAAGTTGTTCAACCATCACCACTCAATCCAGAATATTTTTATCACCCCGAAGAGAAACCTATATGCATTAGCTGTCATTTTCCATTGTCTCCCCCTATCCAGATTCCTAGTAACGCTAATCTGTCTCTGTGGATTTGCCTGTTCTGGACATTTAATGTAAATAGAATCATACAATTTGTGGCCTTTGCCTGGCTTCTTTCACTTAGATTATTGTTCTCAAGTTTCATCCATGTTGTGGTATAAATTAGTATTGCATTTTTTTCTTGGACAAATAATATTCCAGTGTATGGATATGCAGTGCCCTGGCTGTGGAACATTCCCCCATATGGAAGCTGGATGCTGAGCTGCTGCTTGGTCACATATTCTTCTTCCTTACTAGGAATAACTTTTCTCCCCTTCTGGGCACACAGTGAACTTTCTTATATTGCTCAGTGTGTGCTCATATGGCACCTGGCCGACCCACCAGTGTATCTGCTTCCCAACCTCCACCCATACCTGGGAAAGGAATGGGTCTGGCCTGTAGCAGAAGTGGGATGTGTTTAGTACAGCTCCCATGATGGTTGTCAGGAGGGACTGTGGCCATGGGAGACGGGAACATACTACATACGCTGATTTTTTTTTTTAATTGAAGTATAGTTGATTTACAATGTTAATTTCTGCTGTATGGCAAAGTGATTCAGTTCTCTCTATATATACATTCTTTTTTTAAATATTCTTTTCCATTATGGTTTATCATTAGGATATTGAATATAGTTCTCTGTGCTACACAGTAGGACCTTGTTGTTTATTCATTCCACATATAATAGCTTACATCTGCTAACTCCCACCTCCCACTCCATCCCTCCCCTACCCTCTCCCCTTTGGCAACCACAAGTCTGTTCTCTATGTCTGTGAGTCTGATTCTGTTTCATAGATAGGTTCATTTGTGGCATATTTTAGATTCCACATATAAGTGACATCATACAGTATTTGTCTTTCTCTTTCTGACTTACTTCACTTAGTATGTTAATCTCTAGTCACATCCATGTTCCTGCAAAATGGCATTATTTCATTCTTCTTTTATGGCTGAGTGGTGTTCCATTGTATATATGTATCACATCCTTATTTTCCATTCATCTGTTGATGAAGGTTGCTTCCATGTCTTGGCTATTGTGCATAATGCTGCTGTGAACATAGGGGTGCATGAATTATAGTTTTGTCTGAATATATGCCCAGGAGTGGGATTGCTGGATCATATGGTACTTCTATTTTTAGTTTTCTGAGGAACCTCCATACTGTTTTCCATAGTGGCTGCACCAACTTACACTCCCACCAACAGTATAAGAGGGTTTCCTTTTCTCCACACCTTCTCCAGCATCTGTTATTTGTAGACTTTTTAATGATGGCCATTTTGACCATTGTCTAGTGGTACCTCATTGTAGTTTTGATTTGTATTTCTCTAATAATTAGCGATGTATTGAGCATCTTTTCTTGTGCCTATTGGCCATACAGATGCTGACCTTGTTGCATCTCTTCTCTTTTCTGTCAGTAACCCATCATTCTGACCAGTGCCTTGCATGTTGAGTTTGCCTTGGTCACTCCGAGCCCGTAGAAGCTGCAGTGGGCCAGTCTGTGGGTTTCTGCTCCTGGTGATTGGTAGTGTTGTGGCCTTTGCCATCTCTCACACAGTGGCAGGTCCTCACTTGCAATTGGTAGCTGGATCTTCCTGCTCCACAGTTTGCATATGTGCAGATAGAAACAAAATAGATGTAATATTCTTTATATTTAATACTTTCATTATATAGCATAATAGTAATGTTAACTGTCTAGAAAATGTTCTGGCATACAGCTAGAAGCAGTAGCTGAGACTTTCATTAAAAATTCAGACTCCACCATTGGTCTGGGGTGATGAGGTGATTACTAATAGTATTTAAAGTCATTCCTATGTAAAGATTTCTCCCAGTCATTAGGGCCCTGAAATCAAAACTGTTTATGTCATGTTCACTGGCCTCTAAAATGAGCAACTTGGTTACCTGTCTGGGTTTACTAATCCAAAGCATAAATAACATCAAAGTTGAAACCATGACTGTAATATTAGTGGTCTTGTCAGAAAGGGCCTGAGTTTGTCATGCATCGAAATGAATCCACCTTGCTTCAGTCAGGCGGAGTTGAGACGCTGATCCAGCGACATGGCCCAAGCGATGTCCTAAAGACTGGAGCTGTCCTCATTCCAATTTTCATTCTTTAAGGGTGCCCATATAATGCCTTTAAATTCATTTTTTTTTAAAAAGGATCTCAACAGTTTTCTTTTTGGGCTTGTTTTCGTCTCAGAAAAGCCTTTAACAAATGGAATTATGTTCAGTGCCTGTTGGGGGTTTGTCCAATTGCATCAAGGGTAATCTGATTTTAGGCCCTGAGTGAGCTAAGGCCTGTAGGAGGAAGATACTGCAAGTCTCATTTTTTCACAATGGTCTCCAGCTTTGTGCTGTGTCAGACAGACGGGAGGAGCTGAGAGTGCTTCATCACCCCTCCTAATGTCAGCAGCCACGAAGTTACATCAGGATTATCTTCTACCATTGTGAGCTAAGCTCAGTAATTCAAGTTTGAGACTCAACCACTAACATAAACCTCTATAGCATTTCAATCAAAGTGGAACATTTGACATTTTAAGAGTGGTTATTCAATAAGGAGTTTAAAGACATTTCCACAATTACATACACAACCCTGTAATGGTCTTGTTTTCAACTTTCTTTTTCAAATCTACCATTGAAATAAATGGCATCGTGTGTGTATATAATTTTAACCTTGTGATATTATGGTTTTATTTCTCTCAACAGAGTCAAAAGAGAAGTGAGTTTTTTATATAAATTGAAGAAAATTCTTGTAACATAATCCTACATCCTCATAAAGCCAAAAGTAGTACTGGGGGAAGAGTTAGTTCCAATGATGGAAGATAAGGCATGGATTTACATCTCAGACATTTAACTACTTTCAAAAAAAATCTTTAGACTTTGCTTAAATCATGCCTTGAGACGCTTTATTTCATTGATAAGATCTAATGTCTGAAAACACTCTTTAAAAAAACAATTTGACTAGATTCTAGTGTAGGAATATAACTATAAAAGATGAAGTGATCACTCAACAAAATTTAAATAAATGATTTCTTTGGCATGATATTTCTTGTTCTTAAAGGAATATTTTCATTTTCTTTACATTTGTAGTTCTTTTACATTATTACTATAATAGATGGGTATGAAGATCTTGATTTTCTGAAAGGTCAAAATTTTTTCTAGTTAAACTGTGTTAATAGAAAATTAGCTTTAATTCTGTACATGAGAAGTAAGGACTGAGAAGTGGTCACCCTAAAATAGGCTATGGGTTAGGCTATAGCAGACAGTTATCCTGGAAATACCTTAATTTCCAAGACATGATCAGGACCCAGAAAGGTCTTTTTTTCTTATAAAAAGTCTAATCTGTTGGGGCCAGAGAGGTCAGACCCCATAGAACCATATTTACCCTCAGCATCCTGGATAGTGGGCAGATTCCTCCCATCTACTTAGTCTGTACCATTGGCCCTCCATCAAACTGAGATTGTCTTCTGTCATGATCAAATCATAGAGGCTTTAGGTCAAGAAGGTGAAATTTAACATTTCAACCCACCTCTGTCTATGCCGAACTATCTGTGTCATGAAAGAAGCAATGGATTGGAGTAAGGTTTGGGCTGAAAACTTTGGGTAGCCACACCCTTTTGAAAACTTTACCTGGTGCAGACCATAATGATTTATACAAAATTTATCCCTTACTATTCTATCAAATGTGAAATTCACCACTGTTTGTTTCTTTTAGGCTTATAAACTAATCAGTCATTCTTTGGTTTTGAGCTATTCCCTGTGCACTCAAACAGAGCAAGAGTTTTGAGAACGTCTCCTTCTTGTCTTATCAACTTATATTGGAATGCAGATGTATAAAGTGGAGAAAGGAAATAAAATAATGTCTGTTGAGCATCTACCATGTGCTGGGCACTCAGCTTTATATTTTACATAAACAATTTTATTTAATCTTACAATGAAATTGGATTCAATTATGCCCATTTTGTAGATAAACTGATAATACAAAAGGTGAGGTAACCAGTTCGAGATTATATCATCAATTTTTGGTGAACTTGAGATATAAACCCTGTCCTCTGTGTTCTGAATGCTAGGCCTTTTGAGATTTCCATTTCCCTCTTAATAGTGCATTCTAAATAATAGAATAGAGACTATAATTTATCCTTAGAATACTTAGCAGAACCAAAAAGCATAGCTTATTAAGAGACCTTGTTCCCTCAAAGAATGTTTATTAATTCAGTGGTGGTATGACATTATTTTCTCGATAAATCCTCAAGTTAAGAAAGCTAAGAAAAACAAGTGGGTGGTGATGCCAGGAAAGATATATATATATATAAATCTGTGGCATTTTAGTGCCTCTGAGCTCAATGACTTGAAAACAACTTACAAAAATATTAGACAGCAATCATTTACCATGGAAATAAAATAATAACTTTGCAGCAACGGCTTTGTATTTGTATGAGACCATTTGGAAGCTGGAGAATCATTTTCCACATATGAAACATTTTGCTCATTAATGGAAAACATTTGATTCATTGCACATCATAGACCTTTTGGCATTTTGTGTGAGACAAATAAACTTAGGCTCAATTTGATGGAGGGAAAGTTACGTGTAGAGATGCTACTTATGATCAAGTGTGACTGGTACCATAAGGGACAATAATTTGTCAACCTCAGTAAGAATTAAAAACTCTAGGCTCTTAATTCTGAAACGTGACAGGACTTGTATTACACGTTGCTTAGAAATATGGTTGATCAAGTTGATAGGAAGATAGGATTTAAACATCAATGGCTCCTCTGTAGCTTTCATTTTGATATTTTATGAACAATGTTTTTTCTTTGGAATTTTCAACCCTGCTCTTGAAAGCTACAGCATCTGTTTTCCTATCTGTATATTGCTAACATATTTATTAATTCAACAAATGTGTATTAACTTCCTAATATGGATCTGGCTTTATGCCGATGATAAAAGCATTGCATCTGCTGCAGTTACTCTGGAAGTTTGATGTTCTCATTACAGTTTACAGTTCAGGGCAGATATTTGGGTTGCCACGGACGTATTTTCATTTCTAAAAATGGCAGTTGCTTCATTTCTGTACCATAATTTATGCTCAAGGTAGTTTTGTTGCCAGATGATCTGAAATTTAATTATCCATGAGTTGTGCATGTAAATATTTAATAACTTGTCCAGTACTATCACATTTGTATTATTATAAAATTATATGTTTGATAATTAATGATATAATTTCTAAATTTGGGGGCTTCCTTTTCTAATGTGGGAAAATGAATTTAAATATACTACTCTTTCAAAAATCTATAAAAATGCTTTGATATAGAAGAAAGGTCTTACTAAAGTCACTTTCTCTCTCCCACCTACAAGTGTGTAGCCAATGTTGGGTCTAGCTTGCTCATAAGTGGGGTTCTATTTCCCTTTTATACACTCTTGCATTCTGAAATCTGCTTTATTTACACTAGTTCTTCTAAAGCTGGCATTCTATTCAAGTATAGTTTGAAGTCACTGACACACGGTCTGGGCATGATGCTCAAATTTGATTTTTTTTATTATATATTAATAAAAGCCAGAATGTGGGTATGCTTCATTACTCTAGGGAAAAAGGGACTTGTTCAGCAAAGCTTGATGATATTGCTATTTCAAATCATTTTGGTTCGCTTATTAAATATAAGGCAACTTGTAAACTTGTTTAACTATGTGAGAGGAATAGGTACTAATATTTGATGTAAAATATTTCAGAATGCAAGTTTACCCTCTGTATTTTTTTTTAATATTCATACATCAACATTTCTTTTTTAAAAAATATTTATTTATTTATTTTTGGCTGTGTTGGGTCTTCATTTCTGTGCAAGGGCTTTCTCCAG
The DNA here is from genome assembly GCF_039906515.1 of Pseudorca crassidens. Lineage (NCBI taxonomy): Eukaryota > Metazoa > Chordata > Mammalia > Artiodactyla > Delphinidae > Pseudorca > Pseudorca crassidens. The sequence continues at coordinate 21,867,712 of NC_090316.1, forward strand.
TTGCGGCAAGCGGGGGCCATTCTTCATAGCGGTGCGTGGGCCTCTCACTATCGCGGCCTCTCTTGTTGCGGAGCACGGGCTCCAGACGCGCAGGCTCAGTAGTTGTGGCTCATGGGCCTAGTTGCTCCGCGGCATGTGGGATCCTCCCAGAGCAGAGCTCGAACCCGTGTCCCCTGCATTGGCAGGCAGATTTTCAACCACTGCGCCACCAGGGGAGCCCTACCCTCTGTATTTTAAATTTTCACATTGTAGACTGCATACTGATTTGAACTATCAGGGTACAAAACATAGTTCTTATCTGTGATGCTTTGACTTATTTTTCAAGTCTTGAAGATTTCTTTCTATAATTTTAGGCAACAGGTTTACCCTGCTTATTCTCCCTAAGAATAGATAAAATGTCCTCTTATTAATTTTCTGTATCTGAGGGCAAGTCTGATTTTAGATAGTCCAAAGAAGCATAACACGGCTAGCAATTGATAAAACCAGTGAATTTTGTAGGTTTATAGGTGTAGTCCAACTCTGTCCTCTGAACCGGGGTTCAAATCCCTGCTTTTCACATATCAGTTGTCTGATTTTGATCAAGTTACTGAGTCTGCATGATCGTCTGTTTCCTAATTCATTAAGTGGGATTGATAGTTCCTATAAAATCTCTGCACATAAGTGACTAAAAATTTCTCTATTCTGATAGTGTCTCTGTGCAATACCCTATCTATAGATTGGCACACATTTTCTCTGTCTGTTTTGAGTAATCTTGTGCAACTTGGAATCAAATTTTGACTCAAGAAGGACATTTAGAATAGGGAGTAAAGGATAATTCTTTTCCCATTTGTGTCAAGAAGTTCCTATTTCTTGTGTCCTAATGTAGGCAGAAAAGAGAGGCCTAAGACCACCATTTTGAAATAATGTGGTAGAATACTTTAGAATCTGGGGATTCCAGGATAAAATATGGATTGAAGACATTAGTGCCTTAAAGAAGTGAAGGAACTCATGGCTATGAGTATAAGCTCATGGTTGTCCCCCAACCCCAGATCTTCTCTCCTTCCAGGGGCTCATTGAAGGTGAACAACATCCATGAGCTCCTCAGTACCTACGTGGAGTCGGATGCCACTACTGGCCTTGATCATACAACCTTGATTCTGTCTTTTAAAAATATAACTGGTAATCCATATTTTTACCACATGTTTACAGAGCCACTGATTACCTTTGTATAAGCATGCTCATAAGTAAAATGTTTTGGTTGAAATTTAATTCATTCAAACTATTTATTGAGACTACCTTTATGCTTACTGCACTGATGCATAGCTTATAATTTGGGAGTTCTGAGTTCACTCTATTTAACTCTGAGACATGAACATCTTTTAGTTCTGTTGAATGATGCTGAGAAAGGAAAAGACATGGTGTTTATCATGGGCAGGGTATGTATCATGAAGACTAATTCTGATCAGTGTAAAATAGACAATCATGGAAAGCTTCATGGAGATGAATGCAAGGACATATCACCCTGTTATCAAAACAATTCTTGGAGAAATAGTTTCTGTTGTTTGAGAGGTAATGAATGCCTCAGCAGTTTCACCCATTCAGTTTTTACCAAAATTGTTCTTTGCTTCTAGGCCAAACTTCTTCCCATATCAAAAAGGTCTTAGATCAGGAAAGTGGTATTAAATACCCAGGTTAAGACCAAAGAATGTTGGCATTAACAAAGTGTGAATTGGTGTGGATAAATTCCTGGCATTTGTGCTCAATCTTAAATGTAACTGGATCACTCTAGAAATACGACTGGAGAGCATAAGAAAGAGGAATCTGGCCAGAGCCACATTTTAGCATGGGTATGTCAGAAATAACATAAGCACAGGCTTTTGTACAAGATGGTATTTCATTGTTTGGACATCTGGCTGATTTGCTGGAAACATGCATTTGTGGGAAATATATGGGAACATTTCATTTTGATAAGTAAGGAAATACTTCAGTGGAGATTTAGTATTCTTATTTATTTGTCTGTGCTATTTTCTTTCAGCAGTAACAATGTTTTGCTTTTTCTTTGCTTATGTTAGGGGAGAAAAGACTCAAGCTTTATACAATCTCACTTGCTTTTACATTTTAACAAGCTAGAAAACAAACTAGGAAGCCACATACATTATTTCTGCATGTTTCCAACTGTGTGGAAAACTAGTATTTTGAAAGTTCAGGATATTACATATAAATAAACATACCTCATTCATCTCACAGGTAATGCTGATGTCTCTTTGGGTAAATGATTTGATCAGGCAGTAAAGCAATAGACAAAACATTTGCTTTTGAAAGATTGTTCTAAGCTGCTATTTCTCTTTGCTAAGGTACTGTTTTAACAAAATATTTCTAATTTAAATTCTGAACACTCATTTTTCTAAAGTATTGAAATGTTTCTCTAGTCCATTCTGTGTCTATAGGTGGCAGTGATCCTTCATTGTTGCAGTGATGTGGATTTAAATGTACTGAATTGTAAATGGAAGGCAAATTTATGAGATGCAGGCAAATCTCAGGAGTCCATTTTCAAGTAGATTCATCTAGTTTTATGAAAGTATGAGCTTATGCTGATCAAAATGTTGTTATGAATAAGGGTAAACTTCAGTTGCCAGCTTTCAGTGTAATGTAAGTCAGCCCTTCTTTCTGATCTTGAGCCATGGTAGACTTCTGATGGGGGATGTGGGATGGGGGATCATCAGCTCTTCTTAGTATACCGAAAGCAAAATAACTGCACATTGAGCAACACGTTTCCCATACCCCTGCTCCAGGAGGTCATAGATGGCTAAGCATTAGTGTAGAGTAAAACCTTTCTTGTTGTTGTTGATATGTAGAATATACTAGGAGAAAACATGATATTTGTCTTTTATAAAATTTGAAGTTTCATGAGTGCCATGATTCTACAGATACTTCAAGTAGGACTTGTTACAATACTGGTGTTTTGTTTGTTTTTTCTTTCTTTTGGCTATACCATGCAGCATGTGGGATCTTAGTTCCTTGACCAGGGATGGAAGCTGCACCCCCTGCAGTGAAAGCATGGAGTCCTAACCACTGGACCACCAGGGAATTCCGACAACACTGGTGTTGATGTTCCATATATTTCTGTTTTCAAGGAAACCCTAGTTTAATATTCAGCATAATAGAAACCATTGATTAGAGAGATTGGTTTAACATTTAATTTTCTAAAGAATTTTCCTTGTTGTTAGGGGACCAAAAATATCCAGGACTTGTGGAGTAGCATTTTCTTTAATTAACCAACTGGAGCTCATGACTGTGTTGGATTAGCTAGGAGTCATAGTAACTGACCACATTTGGTGCGTTCTTACTAAGTATCAGCCAGTCTTCTAAGGTCTTCAGATTATTTGATTCATTTAAATCCATATAATAACTCTGCTATTTTCCACCGATTCTATGCTGCATACTTTAAAACTTTTGTACAGTTTTAAAGTCAGGGTATGGCTTAAGATTGATGATTTCTTACAATTGCTATCCATGGGACAGCAGTTAAGATGGTATTTGTTATTACCTGCACATGTGAAAACATCAAAATCACCAGTCTTAAAACATGCAGAAGAGATGTCAGGAGCTAGGAAGGAAATCCCAGGGACAGTAAATAAAGCACTATTTAAATCCTAAGAGCCACATGGTTGTTGGTGGGTAACGGGGGAATGGCGAGCCACACAGGTTGAGCAGCATTCTTAAAGCCGAGCCAGCGTAGGCTAGTTCTGTAACTGTAAAGCCAGATGAGGGGCCCAGCACCAGTGGTGTTTAGTTGGGTTTATGTGAAGAAGTGCTGTACCGTTAACACTTCTGATAGCACAGTGGACAATGCTATAAGGAAAAACTCAGACATTGACAAATCTGATGCAAGAACTGGTTTGGAAAAGTTTGAATCTGAATATGAAAAAGTCTTAGCAATTTCTAATTCCAATTTATGATGCTTATATTTTCCTCTTTATATACGCATGAAACTGGTATATAATTTAAAATGCATAATTAATTCTAAAAGAGTGTTTTCAATAAGTGTACAAAATAAAATTCATAGCATTAATAGCTTTCTGTCATATTTTAATTGTCTCTGGTTTTCCTTGCCAGTGGTGTTTAAACTTTTGTCTAACTACTGGGAGCTTTTTAGATTTGATATCAACAGTATTATTATCTCTTTTATATAGATGAGGAAATTGTGACACAGTAAGTGACAGAACTAGAATTTAGATTAAGGCTGTTTCTGCATATGATACCTTTATACCATACTGTTTCTGGTGAAGTGATTACAGAAAAATTATAACATGTTTTATTAAAGCATTTTAGTGAAGTTGTTAAAAGACATTTTCAAAATTCTGTTCTTCCCTTTTCTGAATTCCTGTCTCAGACCATGTTACTAGGTACTTCTCTCCCTCTAAAGAGAAGCTAAAAAGTAAGTTTTCATCCTTTTCTCTACACCTCTGTGGTTCCTTCCTTTTCAAGTTCACTGAAGCAAGTTTAGTCAGAGAATCCAACTCAGAATAGAAATTGGAGGGAGCCCATTTTTGCTGCCAGACCAAGTTGCCCTCTAATCCAGAAACTATATTACTAAGACAGACAATGTATTTTAACTCCCCTCTGGCTCCTGTACAGAAACTCCACGTATGGTTGCACAGGTTGTGTCTATTCTTAATTGGTTCTGCTCCTCTATCTATTTTTAATCAGTTGGAAATCTACAGGGGAATGTGGCTGAAGGATTAATTACTTCCAATCTCCCAACATATTTGCCTTTCTAAATCTATGTCAGAAAAACAAAGATATTTCATTCTGTATTCATTAAAAAACTGTATGAAGAGAAGGTAAACCATCTTTCATTTTATATTATTCTTATGAAATATGACTTACAGATAACAGGTTAAAATGAAAATTGTTCCTTGGGATCTTTATATCATGTGAATGTGAAATATTAGAAATCAATTCACTTTTTGTGATCTTCAAAGCCAGACATAAAACCAAGTTTTTATCTCTACAGTATTTTTCATTTCAGTGTAATATGAAGACTTGATTTCACCCAGGTATATGGCCTGAAAAAGGAAGTATAGAAGCTATCAAATATATTGCATCGGGTTAATCTAAAATCCAACCATTTTTTTTTCCAGGATAGCTTTACTCCAAAATTTTTAAAACAGAATCTTATAATCAGTGATCATTACTTTTGAGTATCACCTTTCTCTTTCATCTTTTACAAACGAGTTGGGAACCATGATATTCTGCTTTTCATTAAAACATACTCACACACACACACACACACACACACACACAACCTTTATTTTAGCCCTAGAGCTATGAGGCAACACGTTTGGTAGAAGTATTTAGTATGCAATAAACAATATTATCACAGTTATATGTTGAAATTAAAGGAAAGAGTACATGGAAACTCAAATTGATGACTTACATCAATTGCAACTGAAAGTTGGCAAATGGGGCCCTTGTATTCGTGGCTGACAGTCCTGTGGTTTTATAGCAAGTGTCCTTTCACATGATTTTCCATTATTCTCAGGCATGGCTCACAATTTATTAATGGAGAAAAATAGTTGTTTCTTACTATGAATTCAGTATCTGCCATTTATTAAATTCCATTTATTAATGGCAGATTCATAATTCATTATATTTTTCTTCCATTATTTAAAAACTAAATTTCAGGAGAAAATAATGCCAATGCAGTCTTTTATTTTGTTTTATTCTCAGAAATCATTTAACATACGTTTATAAAATTTATATTAAACACAGAATATTACTATGGAAATACTACTATAGAAAAAAAAACTGAATGAGTAAGTAAATGGAAAACTTCTATTAGGCAATCTGTACATGTGATGAAATCTACAAAACATTAAATAAAGTGACTTATTATTTTGTGAATCATTAACAGTAAAGTCAAGACCTTTCTTAAAGGGACATGAAGATAGGAACATTTGATGA